>NC_086157.1:90989943-92239943 GCF_035149785.1 Candoia aspera | reverse complement strand
GGATGTGATTTTCATTTATATCAGTCCTTGGGCATTTCTCAAATCATAATTATCTTTAAAGTCCTAAATACCTATACTTGTTGAGGGTCTCAAAACCAGGGGACCCTGTGCTCAAGCTGTCTCAGTGATGGCTCCCTCATCTCTGAAACAGCTTGCCCCCAGATATTTGGACCCCCTCCCTATTATATGTTTGAAGAGCTGTGAAAACATAGGTCTCCAGGAAGCATTGGGGAAGCCCAAATGATGTTGTGCCAGGAAGGATGTGCCATTCTGTTGTTTATTCGTTCAGTCGCTTCTGACTCTTCGTGACTTCATGGACCAGCCCACGCCAGAGCTTCCTGTCGGTCGTCGCCACCCCCAGCTCCCCCAAGGTCAAATCCGTCACCTCTAGAATATCATCCATCCATCTTGCCCTTGGTCAGCCCCTCTTCCTTTTGCCTTCCGCTCTCCCTAGCAATATCATTATGTGGCCAAAGTATTTCAGTTTTGCCTTTAATATCATTCCCTCAAGTGATTTATTGCTTTTTTATATTTTAATTTTTATGTTTATTATTTGTAAACTGCTTGGAGTCTTTGGAAACAGAGTGGCATAGAAGCTGAAATACTTGTAATAAATGAATAGCATATATGCCTCCTTCTGTATATGCTCGATAAGAACATACTGTATCTTTGATCCCCACTGCCATTGGGATCAGAGTTGTTAAGAATAAGGGAACTATCTTTTTTTGGTCCCTGAAATATGAAATTCTGGCTACAAGAAATCCCTCTCAGGCCGTTTAAATATCGTCCGTCACATCTTGAATATCACTTTTGCATCTTCAGCTTGCCTTTCTGGGAATGTTTTTTCTTTGCTCCCGCCCCCTTTCCAATTATTTTGCATCTTCATTATTTTTGCTGCTTACCTTGTTTTCAGTGTTTGCTTTTAAATGGTGCAATTCTTAACCTATTAACATTAGTTGTCTTCAGCTGTTGTAAATTTCCACATGATCCTGGAAGTATATTGTATCTAGGACATTAATTTCTGGTGGGCCTGTTTGCTAGAGCTTTTTGTGCATACTCCAGCTTGAGCATCTGGATTGCAAGAATCTGCATGATGGAAGGGAAAAAATAGTTTCCTCCAGTAGTGGACCAGGTTTTTGCAGTTCAGATATGGTAGCCTTCAATTTATCCTCTTGGGGTAAGCAAGATCATGCAAAGGGCAGAAAATGTTAGAAGAAAAAGAGTTTGAATATGAATATAAATAAGAATATGAATTGGAGAAAAAGCCATTTGGTCATAATAATTGATTCTGATATTGAGTTTGGAACACTTTAATTGCAGGAGACATTATGATGTGTTTATTTTCAGTGGTCATTTGCAGCATATGTCTGCATTGTTCTTTTTTGTTTGTTTGTTTAATCCTATATACAGAGAGTTTGCTGCCAAGTGATTTGTTACGTTTAGTTTTGTTGATCGCCATTGCATCATTTCAAATGGGTGCTATGGGGAGAGGCCTTGCTTTGACCCTGTTACGATTCAGTAAAGATGGATGAAATATTTCAGGCCAACATTCAGAGTCACGGAGAAGTTTTCTGTTCACATTAGCAGAATACAACTGGTATTTTCCTCCAGTTCCCACCCAACTTTTAAAGCCATAGAAGCCAGTTCAACTTGCTGCAGTCTCTTAGACAGTGCCATGGCCTCTGTTGTTGATTAGTTGGTGACATATATGGTGACCATATAAATAAAGTATAAGAATATTAACAAATACAGTAACATTGGTTGACTCGTGCATTTCTTTTCTTTCTGTAGGCCCATGCCAAAGTGTGGCATCTTTATAATGATAATTTTCGTCCTGCTCAAAGAGGTCAAGTATCAATCGCCTTAAGTTCTCACTGGATAAAACCTCAAAACATGGCTGAAAAAAATATCGAGGCATGTCAGAAATCTCTTGACTTTGTGCTGGGCTGGTTTGCTAAGCCTATATTTATTGACGGAGACTATCCTCAGAGCATGAAGCATCACCTTTCCTTGACATTACCAGAATTCACTGAAGCAGAAAAGAAGTTAGTCAGGGGAACAGCTGATTTTTTTGCTCTTTCTTTTGGAGCCACATTAAGTTTCCATCTTGTGGATTCTGACATGCTGTTCCAGCAGCGGGAGTCCCTGAACCTGAGGCAGCTGCTTTACTGGATAAACAGGGAATATAATACATCACAGATCTTCATTGTGGAGAACAGTTGGTTTGTTTCTGGAAGTATGAAGACAGATGATTCCAATTATATGAATTACCTAAAAAATTTCATTAAGGACACATTAAAAGGTAAAGTTGCTGTTGGCATTCTTGTCAGTATATGTACCACTTAAGAGAAGCATTCTTATTATTTCAATTAAATAAGTTCTGTATGAACATGAATGAACCGATGTTTCCAGGCAGATGGTTTAAGCAGTATGTAGCTGTCCTGCTTTTCTTCCTTAATATTTTATTTTCCTAGTAAAGAAAATAGAGTATATAAAAGGTATGGGAAAACATGGGAAATTTACAACTGAAGGATTATGTAAGTTGTATTTCTTGGAAAATTCCATACATGAGGGAAAATATTTGAATGTGAGAAATCTTGATTGGATGCTTATTACAGAATCATGTTCCAAAAGTATAGGATTTACTCTATCATTGCAAAAACATTTTCTGAACAAGAATGGATATTGTTTTGTTGGTAATGGCAGTAAGATAAAACGCTTAATATTACTTTGCAACACTTGGTTATATAGTTTGCAAAGAATCACTTGAAGGGAAAACTATCCAGTGATTAGTTTTAGTGCCTTGAGATAGCTGAACAGATATTACTGAGCAGGTGTGCAGTCTTATATTCTGGCAGTAGTCTATTCAGATTCTTGGTCTGGTTAAAATAATTTGTTTTCCATTAATGAAATAACTACATGAGAGCTTATTCTGCTTTTACAGCAAGTTTATGCAGCTGTATTTCAGTCTCATATATCCCTATTAATACTTCTTTGACGATGAACTCAAGTGTTGGTAAATGCATCAGAAGGAAAAATTAATTTTTAATTTTTATTTTTAAATAACAGCTGAACTACATCATTTCTCTGTGGAAAATCGAATTTACTATATACTAGTGTCAAGTTGTATTCATTTTACATAAAATGTTCTTATTTTTGCAGCCCTTGCTAAACTGTGGTACGTTTATAATTCTAAATTAAGATAACACCTGTTTACTGTTGCAGCTTATATCTTGCCAATTTACAATAAAACAGACAAGACATACATATGCGCACATATGTACTTTGTGTGTACTTTAGGTATTATAGTAGGGGAATTGCGGGAAAAGAGTGCCATCTCAAAAAAGGTAGGGAAAGCACGTCTGTATATATTGCATCTCTGTTTCTGCTGTCCCCTCATATTGTGTCTAGAATCATTTCCTTGCTAGTGACTTACAGCATTTTCACAGTATCATCCAGCCATTGTTGAAGTAATATTATTAAGTGATAAAGTGGTAAGGCCTACCTATATTATAATTTTGGCATAACAATAATTGAAGATTCTAGAAACACTGTACATCCCTAGTGTGGAATTGATCTGTGTGTGTTTGTGTGCACTGGGAAGCACAAGAAGTACAGGTGCGTATACTCTGCTTTGAGTCATGTCATCAGGAGGTAGGGTCTCACCAGGAATGGAAGAATTGGCAGCATTCAGGGCTGGTGCCCAACTTTCTTTCCCAGAGAAAGGCATTTGGGGAATTGTTTCTGGATTGTTTTTCTCCAGCCTAGTAAGGCCATTTTTTAACTCAATATTTCTTTTTCTGGCTTCTCCCAACCAACCACATTTGGTTTCATTCTGTTTCTCTTTTAAACGGATTATTCTAGTCTTGATTAACTTGATACCCTCCAGGTGTTTTTGACTTGCAACTCCAGAATCACCTAGAAGGCTCTATTAAGCCAAGATATTTTCTGCAAAACAGATATAACTATTCAGAAGTGTACAGTGTTTAATGCACAGAGAAATTAGTTCTGTGTTATTTCTTCTTCAGCTATCAGATATGATGGAGTTACTGTGATCGGGTATACAGTTTGGTCCCTCATGGATGGTTTTGAATGGCTCAGAGGCTACATTCGACGGGGCTTATTTTATGTTGACTTTCAAAGCCAGGATAAAAAAATGCTATTGAAATCTTCGGGCTTCTTCTACCAAAAGCTGATCAAAGACAATGGTTTTCCCCCAACATCAGAAAGTCAACGTTTTGAAGGAACTTTCCCCTGTAATTTTGTTTGGGGGGTCACAGAAAACTTTCTTCAGGTAAGACAATTGGGAAACCAAATAAGATTTTCCAGTCTTTCTTTGGTGCTAGCAGATGATAATTTTGTCTCTGATTCATTACAAGCATTTTATAATTGCACCAATATGAAGGAACACTCTGACAAAACTCTTCATAAATATTAGATTCCTCTCTGTATCACATGGGAAATATCTATACACACCTAGAGACCAACTACAACATTTATTATCTTTCAGCCTTTGTTATTTCCCTTACGATGTGCTGCTGGACAGGGGAACTTTGTTTTCTGCTAAGGAACCTACGTGTTTGGGATAAATGGGCACTATAAAATTCTCCTATAGTAGATCTGTTGGCAGAAATATGGAATTTACTCAGAGATGGCCCTAAGTTAGCAAAAAGAAAAAAAAAGGGATAACATCTACCATTTTCAGTTGCCTTTGTGATGATATTAGTTGCTTTTTCTGTTTGTGACAGATTGAATTCCTTTCTCCCTCTCTCCTTCTAGATAGATACAACTCGATCTCAGTTTCTTGACCCTAATGTTTATATATGGGATGTTCACCAAACCAAGAAACTTATTAAAATTAATGGAAGTGGTGTTCTGAAATGCAAGCCTCACTGTGTTGATTTTTCTGCTGTCAGACTCCAGGTTTCTTTACTTCAGAAAATGCACATCACACACTTCCATTTTTCACTAATGTGGTCTTTGATCCTCCCTCTTGGCAATGAGACAACTGTTAACCAAACACTTCTATTTTACTATCAGTGTTTTGTCAGTGAACTCCTCAGAGTTAATATCACTCCTGTAGTTGCTTTGTGGCAACCTGGGACTAAGAATCAAGGGCTGCCTCTTTCTCTGGCCAACGACGGAGGATGGGAGAATCAACATATTGTGGAAGCTTTTGTTGAGTATGCTCAGTTCTGTTTTAAAAACTTTGGCCAACATGTCAAATTTTGGATTACAATGAATGAACCTAATGTGAAGAACTTGACATATAAAGCTGCACATAATCTCTTGAAAGCGCATGCCAAAGCGTGGCACCTGTATGATAAAAAATTCAGAAAGACTCAAAAAGGTAAAATATCAATTGCCTTACATGCTGACTGGGTTGAGCCTGCCTGCCCTTTTTCAAAAAAGGACGAGGAGGCAGCCAGGCGTGTTTTGGAATTTGACATTGGCTGGCTGGCGGAGCCCGTCTTTGGGACTGGTGACTATCCAGAAGTGATGCGACAGTGGCTTCACCAAAAAAATGATCTAGGTTTTTATAATTTTCCATTACCTTATTTCTCAGCAGAGGAAAGGAATCTAATATATGGCTCATTTGACTTCTTTGCTCTGAGTCACTATACCACAATCCTTGTCAATTCTGAAAAAGAAATTCCTACAAAGTACGATAACCTCCTTGATATCCAAATGCTAAATGATATAACTTGGGTGAAATCACCCAGCCGAACTCCGGTTGTGCCCTGGGGACTACGGAAGCTTCTCAACTGGGTTAAACATAAGTATGGCAATATCCCAATTTATATTGTAGCCAGTGGAATCGATGATGAGCAGAATGAATCTCATGACAAGTTGAGGATATATTACCTGGAGAATTATATTAACGAAGCCTTAAAAGGTAAGGATCTTGTAAGCATTCATGCTTTAATATCCATGTATTTTGCTGCATTTTCTGGAGCATTATGTGTGTGAAAGACACAGAGAGAAAAATAATAGCACTGTGGTTTCAGATGATAAAATAAATGAAAACTAAGGATGTGCACTGGATTTGAAGGCAAGATGTTTCAAGGCACCCAGGGTGCAAACATAGCACCTGTCTGCAAATCCTTAAACCAAACACTTCTTCTAGGATCACATGCTCGGAATCACCTTTTGGCCTTCAAAACCAAAGATTAGCAAGACCCTAATGAAAATTTAGTTTTCACAAATACAAAGCAGGGTGAAATAGGTTGTGTCTGAGAAAAAAATAAGAACAAATAATTTTTTTTATTATGAAACCATTGACTGTAAAATATATATTTTACCCATCCTATTTATATCTAGATTCTTTTTTTGCTGCCCTTGTGATCTCTTGTGCCACATTTTCTCCCGGTCTGTTGTTTTATCATCCTTTTTTCTTCCAGAGAGACCGGAATTCATAGAACTATGACATTGTTAAAAATTCAATATTTTTTTTGTCTTCTGCTGCTGTGATACTAGTATCTCTTTCAATCTGTTCCCTTTGATGGCCAGGAAAGTTTTTAAAATATTTTTTTCCTAAGCAAAGATAAAGTAAGGCTTTGCTATAAAGTAAGAATGGAGAGGAAAGGCTGATGGTTTTCAATGTTTGCTCCAAACAAGATGAGTTGTTTGAGTGTGATTGATATTTTTCTTTTTATCTACAACTAGGCACAGGAAACTTCACATTTGAAAAGAGTGATGAATTAAACAAAGATTACATTTATATTTGTTTCTATCTGTTCTTCTGTATTTGGTCATGTCAACTGGGGACTACAGCTGAGAAATGTATATTAATGTACAGATAAGATTGTTGCTAAAATAAACAGACCACTAATTTTTTGTTCCCGTTCTTTTCCATGTTCTTTTTTGCAGCATACACCTTGGATGGTGTTAATCTCCATGGCTATTTTGTCTATTCTTTCAGTGACCGAGGGGACTCTAGATCATATGGCCTCTATCGTTACGTGATAAACCAGTATGAGGCAAAGCCTTCGCTGATGTATTATAGGCGGATAATTGACAATAACACCTTGCTTAGCTCAAGAAGTCCAGACCAGCTTTGCTCCAAAGAGCTTCTTCACTGCCCAGAATGTGAATCATTGCAACCCAGAAAATCTTTGTTGGCGTTTATATCATTCATACTCTTTGCTTTCATTGTTACTATATTTCTGATTGCTTACTACTCCAAGAAGATTGAGAGAAGGCCCAAACATCATCTTCCAGTTGCTTGCTGCCTGTTACCTGTGTTACCTGGAGGAGTCTGGAAATAATTATGCAATAGTCTGTGATTACTATTGCACCATGTAGGCTGCCTAATGCTGTGGATCCCTAAGCACCCAGATGAATCATGTCCATGGAGTTTGTATGACTCCTCTTGGGATTGCTATTAGCATTTTTGGTTTTAGCTCCCTGATGTTAATTCCAACTCCCCTCTCCAATAGTTGCTTTGTTTCACCAACAGAGATGGAGGAGCAGAACATTGCCTTTGCTTGCATAATTAGAGAGATCCTCATGTAATTGCTCATCTGCACCGTGTTGATGGAGATCTCTTTGAACATGCTGAACGTGTCTCTTGGTGAGGATGGGATTCGAAGTGCATAGCTTGTACAAATGCTGAGGAGAGGACTGCTTGTTCAGCATGCTATCAGTGATGCCTTCTCTCAGGATACTCCTTTCTGCTCCCCTCTTTTCCATTTCCTGTTTCATACTCCAAAATCCGAGTCACCTTCTCTGTGCATGAACATGCCTAGTCTTTTAATAGGCTAATTTAGTTCCTGTTCCAGGAACTAGGATTTTCTTTCCATAAATTATTGTTGTAGTTCTGCATGTGCTGTGTCTCCTGATTGTGTATTTATTTGGTCACGATGAGTGCCTCCCTCCCCTTTAGCTATGTCATATTTTTAATAAATCATAAACCTTTGGCTACTGAATTCTCAGAATATAATTAACATATTGTTCAGTCAGGTGACGTTAGACTTTAAAAGCACAGGGATTGAATCCCTGATTTTCAGGCAGAAAGCATCAATTATCAGGAGTACAAATAATACTGTATTAGATGGATCACTGTTCTGTCAATAGCTGTGTTTTTGCTGAAAAGTCAACCTAAAAAAGATGCAGCATACAAGTAAGAATACTGAAGGCAGGAAAAGGTTTGGTATCATTTTAAAACTGCATTTTGTTCATCCATAAATGGATAAGCAATTGTGAACATGCCCAACTAAATTTTCCTATAAAAAGAGAAAAGTTATATGGTCAAAGAAGAATGTCTGAAGTCAGGGATTTCTGTAGTACTTGAATTTATTTGCACAAAAAGAGGCAGCCGAGGTAATTGGACAACTTGTCCTCTTTTTAGTTGCTGATTTTGTTCCACACTAGTGAAAGAATCTGTTTTGTTGCATCTTAGATAGGAAAGCTATAAATAGGGCCTGAGTAAGTAAGCAAGCAAGCAAATGACAGCTGGTATGATTTAAAAGCAACATGAATCAGGAAGTAACTGTGAGATTGGATATTTTCTGGTAACAAAGGGAAGTCCTACCCTGTTTGTTCCCTTGAAATCAGCAGGTACAGAAAGGAAGGAAATTGAACTAGCAACCAACAGATCCAGATCACTCCTAGCTTTTAATGTTTTTAAAGTTTATTTTTTCCTATTAGCATTTGGTGCAGTCTTGACTCTCACTTGCAGCTAGCATGTGCTCTTCCAACCTTCCTCATCTTGGCACCTGCTGATGTACTGGTGACTCCCAGAATGCTCAGCTTGGTTGGCGAAATGGATATAACCTAATTACAGTCTGCAATCGTAAACAACCTCACTAGACTTTAAACCCCAGAGAACACTGCCCAAATCAACACATATATGATTTGCTTCAAGTGTTCATAATGCTCCATCTATTCAATTTTGTAAAAGGGCGTTTAGTTTTGTTCTCTCTCCCCCTGCCCCCAGTTTTTGTTGCTGCTGACTTACTAAGCTTAAAAAAGAAGTTTTACCAAGTTTAAACATTCTCGGTACCTGATATTTCAAATGGTCCCATTAAATACATTTTCCCTTTTTCTGTAACAAAAAAATCACAAACTAGGACCAAACTAACTGATGCTGGATTTAAAGAACCAGCAGTGATAGGACCATTTTTGCCCTCTTAAATGGCACGTGTGTTTTCCACATTTCATTGCATTTGGGGAATCTAAACCGGGGCTACTGTAGTTTGTGGGCAGATTGCATATGTTTTCATGATACAGCAGATGTACCTATTCATAAAGAAGGTAAATAATACTCGGGCTCCATTCCTCAGATATGCTGTTCATCCAGTATTTAATCTATATATAGTAATAGGTATAAATATGGAGAAACTACTTTATTTATTTAACGTATTTCTATCCTGTTCACTCCTGATCAAACCAGCATGCAGTAGTTCTTTAATACAAATGCAAAACAACAGTAATAAAATGCATTACACATACAATCTAAAACGTCATTATAACTTCCATAAATAATAATAGTACACAGACAATTAAAGAAATCACACATCCAATGCTGAACTAGCCAGTCCTCTTAAAATAACTCTTTTTAAGATTGTGTGTGCAAGACACAGGAAGCTTGGGTATCACAATGTTATTTTTTGTCTCTTAAATCAGAGAGGGAGTAGTGATTCCAAACTATTGGAAAACTGCATCTAATAATAATAGCAAGTAGAAAACTGAATTCTATAATAAAAAGTATTGTGATTACACTGTAAATGTTAATTTGTGTATATGTAAATTTTCTCCAGGATTTGAGTGGGAGGAAGTGGCCCATTATTGTTTTGTTTTGCTTAACTACAGTAGAACATGACTTGGTTATGCGGCTAAAATCTTTCGTACTTGGGTTGAGGTATAGAGAATTGGTCAGCCTGATTTGTATTTAGAATTCTTGTTCCAGTGATAGAATTGCCACAAGGTGGATTTTAACCTATGTAAACAGTGTTTGTGTTCATCAGTCCTTGATATGAAAAAAAAAGTTTCAAAGTTTCAATTTTAAATTACACTTTGATGGGTAGAAAAAGGTTATTTAATGGAAAAACAAGGACAGCTAAGCTGTGAAATTCATAAACCCAATTTTTCCAAATTGTAAATTGCACACTATCTCTCCTCTATTATTTATTTACTAACTCTGAATTTTGCACTTTTCTATGAATATATCCCATATAAACAGGGAATGCAAAGGATAGTCCTTTTAAAGCATAATGGCTTCTATTATAATAAAAAAGTGTATAGCCATAACTGAACTGTGTTTTGCAATTACCATACATTGTTGCTGACTCTGTATGCTTTGAAAATTCTTCTTCATTTATGTCCTTTTTAATTGTGCTAATAACCTGTACGTTACAGTATTTGCACTTTCCTGAAACCTATAAATGTGATATGACTGTAAGCTTAGCAAATTCAGATTATGTCTGACATACTGTATTGTATAGAATGAATGGCAGCAGAGAATATATTTGCAAAGTGAATCAGCTGTTTGTCCTATTTATTATCTCATAAATTGAATTTCAATAATTTACTAGTTCTACATCTTTTTTAACAGTATGTTTATTTACTACAGTATTTCTGATTCAGCTAGTTTGTATTTTTATATATATATATATATTATATTAAAATATCTAGGAATTGATTGTCTACCTGAAGAACTGCAGGGGAAGTGTGCCCCAATCTGAAATCTTAATGTTCGAAAGTCCTAACCTGTTTGATCCTGTGTCCTCATCAGTGTAAATGATTTTAATCTCTCTTGGAGGCTACACACATAGCAGGTCCCCTAAAAAGGTAGTAAATTATGAGAAATTTTATATAGGTTGAAGATTCTCTTTAAATATATAATTTTATATATTGCAGAAGGCCAAGAAGATTAAGATTAATTTTAGACAGCAGTTTGGATTTGAGCAATACATAGCCTACAGCTCAGTTTATAATCCTGTAGTTCCTGAAAAGGACTCCATGATCTGGATCCAGGAGGATTTAATACTGTGGCCCAGGATGCCTATGATCTGAATGGGGGATCTTGTGCTGCCTATTTACGGTATATGGGCAAAAAATTCAGTTAGAATAAATGACAGTGGTTTTCTGTGAGCAAAGAATGAGTACTGTACAGGTCTCAGTTTTCAGAGTAAAACTGGAGTGGATGGCAAAGGAATAAAGCGCCTCTGCCAAGGTACCAATCTTGCGATTTGGGAGAATCAAGTTTGTAGGAAGAAAATAGCATCCTCAAGAAATAATGATGACATTCACATGAAATTTGGGCCTACATTAGTCTGTTACTTAAGGCATTCTGGCACAAACTGCCTGTGATTGCTTTGTGTTGTTTCCCAGTAAAATCCTACATCATAGAAGTAGTACACTGTTTGGTATCCACAAGGAGGGGGTCAAAAAAGTCAAGATGGCTATAGCTGTGTGATCAAATCCCTGCCCCCTTTTTATGTGTACAGTATTGCAATGCGTATAAAGAGGGAGAGGGATTTGATCACACAGTTGTGACCATGGCCTTGACTTTTTTGACCCCTCTTCAGATACCCTGATTCTTTACCCCAAACACCTGAAATCAGTAGACTACATGTCTTTGTTTTTGTTTTGTTTTGAAAGGCTTTTTTTGTCCATACTAATTTTATCACTGGAGGATTTGCTTTCTTCCTGATGCTCGAAGCACCATCTTTTTGCTGCCACTGTTTGCAATGACAAACTGATAACAATAAATTGATAATCTCAGCCTTCCCTCCGCAATTTATGGCTGCATCTCAGACCGCAGAAGTTTATTATTTGCTCGGGCAGTAGCTATGAACAGAGCAGAGTAATTTATGAGTGAGCCTCCTATTGTTGGGAAAATTGTGATGCATGGAACAGAAAATATAAATGTACTTTTCCTTTTGAGAATACATTATAAACCAATGATCAAAAGGATGGAGGGAAAGGTGAAGGATTGTTGTGTTTTTTTCAGAAGTGTCTGCAGAGTTGCAAATGTACAGAAGTCATATTGTTGCTTATTTTGAACATGCCTGTTTTTCTTTTCTTTGTTTTTTATATCCACTTTAGTGTCATCAAAATTTGAATGTGGCTCACCAAGTCTTTCCCAGAATTGGGCTGCAAAAGTTTTGTTTTTTTTAAACTTTTCGTGCAAATATAATGAAATAAATCCATTATTTGCATATCCTGCTTGGTTGGGCTTATATGGAAATTATCTCTTCGGTTCTTGGTGACTAGGTGTCGCTGAACCCTGAGCTACGTATATTCTTGGCTGTTGGAAATGATCTCTCTAGAATTTGAGTGATAGTTTCTGCCAGATCTGGGAGAAGGAAAAAGTAACAAAAGAAGCAAAACTTCTGGTGTGTCATGCAAAGCACATGGAAATAACCGTGTTACTGTTTATGCAATGTTGGCAACTCTGGTTAGGAAAGTGAAACTCCAGGTGAATTATTAGCACATGTGGTGGTAAGTATCTCTTCTTTTAATTGACTTGCTGAACATTTGCTTCTGGTCTCCTTATCTGTTTTGCCATAAGGGGATTTTTACCATAGAGACTTGATAAATTTATGGCACATTTCTGAAAGATGTATTACAAAAGCTTCCATGTTGATTTGAGTCTTTTTGTTTTTGTGTTGATAATTTTTTTTTCTACACCAATTTTTTTGACTTGCTTGGTAGATCTTAGTTTGGAACTAAACAAACAAGAGCCCTCCTCACACTGTTCCATTGTAGATGTTTGCCAGTCTTTGTTGTTTTATTATATCTTAGGATGTAAAAAAAAATTGCAGTAAATCTTGGAGCGTATTTGGCGGTGTCACCTCCATTTGTGTCCATGATGGAGGAAGCAAAATCTAGATCTTATGGCAAGTCTAGCAGAGTGTATCCATGAACACCAACTAGCAGTCAGAAGACACGATAAAAACTCCTTAATCTCACAACACATGGACAGACTCACCCGTACTTTCAACTGGGAAACTGTGAGCATCCTAGACCAAGATAAATCCAAAAATGCTAGGGAATTCCTGGAAGCTTGGCATTCAGACAAATCAGCCAAAATTAGACACATAGAAATAAACCATATGTACATACCATTCAAAAGAGACAATAAAAAAGCTAAGAAGAAGACAAAAAGGCCAGTACATATCCTCTCCTGCAGCC
Source organism: Candoia aspera (assembly GCF_035149785.1). Taxonomy (NCBI): domain Eukaryota; kingdom Metazoa; phylum Chordata; class Lepidosauria; order Squamata; family Candoiidae; genus Candoia; species Candoia aspera. The sequence continues at coordinate 92,226,803 of NC_086157.1, read as the reverse complement.
AACATCAGATAAGCAGGGATTAACACCAGGCAAACAAGCAGAAAACAATACCCTAATCAAGGAACCACCAAGGAGAAACCAAAACTGGGTAGGCAAGCTACTATATATAAACAGGGAGGAAACCTCACACTGATTCACACTGATGATGCTACCTAGTTGGATAATGAAATGTCTGCATGTAAACAAGCTCAGAGAGCACCAAGGACTCCATATAGTTAATGATAGTAATTTTATTCCCATAGTCAGCACTGTAGGGTCCAATTGTGCTAGAAATTGGTCATTGAATTAGTGAGTTCTCCTAGGAAACAACCATTGGCTTAATTTTAGGAGCTCTGTGTATTGTTTTGTTGACTCATTAGTCATCAGGGAAAAAAGATATTTTTCTGTGGTTTACAGCTTACACACAGCTAAGATGTGACCTTCAACTGCTGTTTATTTTTCTTGCCCATCTGTCTAAGAGTGTGGAGGAAGACAATGGTGGTGAGCAGTTATTATGAGCTGAGACAATATTCCAGTGATTACCCATTATCTAATGAAATACAGTTTAAAGAATTGGAAGGTCAGGATTCTAACAGCAATTTATTGCTTTCAACTCCGTAGTATAGTATTTTTTTTTGGTAGGTACTTATTCTTAAAAGAGCCAGTCTGGTGTAGTGGTTAAGGCACCAGGCTAGAAACCAGGAGGCTGTGAGTTCTAGTCCCGCCTTAGGCATGAAAACCAGCTGGGTGACCTTGGGCCAGTCACTCTCTCTCAGCCCAACCCACCTCACAGGGTGGTGGTTCTAGGGAAAATAGGAGGAGGAAGGAGTATCAGGTATGTTTGCTGCCTTGAGGTATTTATAAGAATAATAAAGGCGGGATATTAAATAAAATCTTCAGCAAAGGATCGTTACCTTGTCGTGGTGCTGGAGCTTGAGCACCTCAATGATGCCATGAGCTAAACCGTGAAGGGCCACCCAAGACGGGAAGGTCATGACAGAGAGGTCAGACTAAATGCGATCCCTGAGGAAGGTAATGGCAACCCACCTCAGTATTCTTGCCGTGAAAACTAAATGGATCAGTACAACCAGAGATATGTCGGTATACCATCGGAAGATGAGACCCCCAGGTCGGAAGATGGTCAAAATGCTACTGGGGAGGAACAGAGGATGAGCTCAACTAGCCCCAGACGTGATGACGCAGCTAGCTCAAAGCCGAAAGGACGGCTAGCGGCCGACGGTGCTGGTGGTGAACGGCGAATCCGATGTTCTAAGGATCAACACACCATCGGAACCTGGAATGTAAGATCTATGAGCCAGGGCAAATTGGATGTGGTTATTGGTGAGATGTCAAGATTAAAGATAGACATTCTGGGCGTCAGTGAACTGAAATGGACTGGAATGGGCCACTTCACATCAAATGACCACCAGATCTACTACTGCGGACAAGAGGACCACAGAAGAAATGGAGTAGCCTTCATAATTAATAGTAAAGTGGCTAAAGCAGTGCTTGGATACAACCCAAAAAACGATAGAATGATCTCAATTCGAATTCAGGGCAAGCCATCTAACATCACAGTGATCCAAATATACGCCCCAACCACAAATGCTGAAGAAGCTGAAGTAGAGCAGTTCTATGAGGATCTGCAGCACCTACTGGACAACACGCCTAAAAGAGATGTTATTTTCATCACGGGAGACTGGAATGCTAAGGTGGGCAGTCAAATGACACCTCGAATTACAGGTAAGTATGGCCTGGGAGAACAAAACGAAGCAGGACACAGGCTGATAGAATTTTGCCAAGACAATTCACTCTGCATAACAAACACTCTCTTCCAACAACCTAAGAGACGGCTTTATACATGGACTTCACCAGATGGACAACACCGAAATCAGATTGATTACATCCTTTGCAGCCAAAGGTGGCGGACATCTGTACAGTCGGTAAAAACAAGGCCTGGAGCTGACTGTAATTCAGATCACGAACTTCTTCTTGCACAATTTAGGATCAGACTAAAGAGATTAGGGAAGACCCACAGATCAGCTAGATATGAGCTCACTAATATTCCTAAGGAATATGCAGTGGAGGTGAAGAATAGATTTAAGGGACTGGACTTAGTAGATAGGGTCCCGGAAGAACTCTGGACAGAAGTTGGCAGCATTGTTCAGGAGGCGGCAACAAAATACATCCCAAAGAAAGAGAAAACCAAGAAGGCAAAATGGCTGTCTGCTGAGACACTAGAAGTAGCCCAAGAAAGAAGGAGAGCAAAAGGCAACAGTGATAGGGGGAGATATGCCCAATTAAATGCAAAATTCCAGAGGTTAGCCAGAAGAGATAAGGAATTATTTTTAAACAAGCAATGCGCGGAAGTGGAAGAAGACAATAGAATAGGAAGGACAAGAGACCTCTTCCAGAAAATTAGAAACATTGGAGGTAAATTCCAGGCAAAAATGGGTATGATCAAAAACAAAGATGGCAAGGACCTAACAGAAGAAGAAGAGATCAAGAAAAGGTGGCAAGAATATACAGAAAACCTGTATAGGAAGGATAACAATATCGGGGATAGCTTTGACGGTGTGGTCGGTGAGCTAGAGCCAGACATCCTGAAGAGTGAGGTTGAGTGGGCCTTAAGAAGCATTGCTAATAACAAGGCAACAGGAGACGACGGCATCCCAGCTGAACTGTTCAAAATCCTGCAAGATGATGCTGTCAAGGTAATGCATGCTATATGCCAGCAAATTTGGAAAACACAAGAATGGCCATCAGACTGGAAAAAATCAACTTATATCCCCATACCAAAAAAGGGAAACACTAAAGAATGTTCAAACTATCGAACAGTGGCACTCATTTCACATGCCAGTAAGGTAATGCTCAAGATCCTGCAAGGTAGACTTCAGCAGTTCATGGAGCGAGAATTGCCAGATGTACAAGCTGGGTTTAGAAAAGGCAGAGGAACTAGAGACCAAATTGCCAATATCCGCTGGATAATGGAAAAAGCCAGGGAGTTTCAGAAAAAGATCTATTTCTGTTTTATTGACTATTCTAAAGCCTTTGACTGTGTGGACCATAACAAATTGTGGCAAGTTCTTAGCGGTATGGGGATACCAAGTCATCTTGTCTGCCTCCTGAAGAATCTGTATAACGACCAAGTAGCAACATTAAGAACAGACCACGGAACAACAGACTGGTTTAAGATTGGGAAAGGAGTACGGCAGGGCTGTATACTCTCACCCTACCTATTCAACTTGTATGCAGAACACATCATGCGACAAGCTGGCCTTGAGGAATCCAAGGCTGGAGTTAAAATCTCTGGAAGAAACATTAACAATCTCAGATATGCAGATGATACCACTTTGATGGCTGAAAGTGAAGAGGAACTGAGGAGCCTCATGATGAAGGTGAAAGAAGAAAGTGCAAAAGCTGGTTTGCAGCTAAACCTCAAAAAAACCAAGATTATGGCAACCAGCTTGATTGATAACTGGCAAATAGAGGGAGAAAATGTAGAAGCAGTGAAAGACTTTGTATTCCTAGGTGCAAAGATTACTGCAGATGCTGACTGCAGTCAGGAAATCAGAAGACGCTTAATCCTTGGAAGAAGAGCAATGACAAATCTCGATAAAATAGTTAAGAGCAGAGACATCACACTGACAACAAAGGCCCGCATAGTTAAAGCAATGGTGTTCCCTGTAGTAACATATGGCTGCGAGAGCTGGACCATAAGGAAGGCTGAGCGAAGGAAGATCGATGCTTTTGAACTGTGGTGTTGGAGGAAAATTCTGAGAGTGCCTTGGACTGCAAGAAGATCCAACCAGTCCATCCTCCAGGAAATAAAGCCAGACTGCTCACTTGAGGGAATGATATTAAAGGCAAAACTGAAATACTTTGGCCACATAATGAGAAGACAGGACACCCTGGAGAAGATGCTGATGCTAGGGAGAGTGGAAGGCAAAAGGAAGAGGGGTCGACCAAGGGCAAGATGGATGGATGATATTCTAGAGGTGACGGACTCGTCCCTGGGGGAGCTGGGGGTGTTGACGACCGACAGGAAGCTCTGGCGTGGGCTGGTCCATGAAGTCACGAAGAGTCGGAAGCGACTAAACGAATAAACAACAAAATTAAATAAAATAAATAAATAATAAATATTTTGTTGTACTGTGGTGTCTGGTAGCTCAGTGGATGTTTTTAGATCATGAGAATGGGTGTAGAAAGAACCCAACCAACCAGATTATGTAAATTGGGTTTTTTTGTTTATATAAAATGGAGAACAAAATTCACAACATCTCTGAAAATGTGCTGTTATGTGGCTGACATTGTGAGCATGGGTTGACTTAATCTAGTTTGCTATGAGATCCATACAAGATGAATTGATCTTGTGATCTCTTCCCTATGCATGTATGCAATTTAGAGAGATACAAAGAATCGACAAAGAGCTAGGGCCCCATGGTCAGGATACAGCTCCAGAATATATAAAATAAATCAGATGGAAGTCATTTTGAGCATGTGATATAAACAAAAATGACACATTCAAGTTTCACATATCTGACTTGGGGATCTTGAGTGTAGTATGTACAGGCATAAACCATTGTATAAAAACTGCAGAGGAAATGTAATCCATGCAGCCCGTTATGCTTTATAAACCTGTACTTTTGTATGATTGTTTTTGTTTAACCAGCATGCAGTTGATAGAGAAATGGTAGTCAGGTATTTGCTAAAGACACAGCATGCAGCTGCTGGGGTCTTCAGCAGATAAGTGACAACCATTTCTCCATCAGCATGCTGGAACCAGCTTTATCTGCTGAATTTCTCCTTGCCGTTCTGGTGCTAAAGATATAAGAGAACTGTCAGGGGAAAAAAAAAGAAATTATAGGCAACCCTGTTTATATAGTCATGTGTTCTATTGAATCAAATTTTATTGCACATCTAGTTTGACTTAAATGATTGCGTAAATGTTAACTGGATATCTCTTCCTGCCAATGGAACACTTTCCAAACTCATAAAATCAGATTTATAAAAGATGGCAGAGGCTGTGCAGGCAGAAGGAAAGGAGGCAAAAGTCATATTGGTACTCGAAAATCAACAAAAGGATGAACTAAATAAATCTGAACAAAAAAGCCTGGGTGAATTGGGTCTTAAATAGTTTGAAAGTAATTATACATATTAGGAACAACACTATTTTTTTTTGTTTTGTGCTAACTTTATTTAAAATAAACCCTGTTCTCCATAAATTATTTCAAAAATCATTTTCTCCTTCGGAAAAAAATCAATAGTCGCTGAATATATACAGTATTCTCCCCTGGAGTTTTGCATGGCTGCCTAAAATCCCAGCACTCTTTTTCTTTTCTTGTTTTGTTCTGAGAAATGCAATGCCATCCTGATCAAGACTGCTGTCTATTCCACTTTCCTGGAAATTCAGTCCCTCTGATAAAAGAGGGACTTGTTTCCAAGGCTGGCATTCAGGATCAAGGTAGAAGGCCTGTACTGAGGGCAATATGAACACTCACATGTTGTTGCTACCTCTTTGCAAAGATCTTTATTAACGTCTTTTCAATATAACTTATTTCAAAGATAGTGCTTAGCAAAAATCAGAAATGTGGGTAGAAACACAGCTTAGCATAGTTTTTCTTAGAGTGAGCTGTTAGTGTTTTGTTTGTACAGTTTGGAATTCTAAATGAAATATTCCAGAATTATTAGTACTATCAGGAATTAGACAGTTGCTGAAAGGTATATAATATTGCTGGCAGCAATATTTGACAACTGCTTTATAAGATTTTTATTAGACTAACTGTCCAGTTCATGCCTCCAGTTCATGCCAAGGCTATTATATCCTTAAGGTGAAGCCACAGATTGTGGTTAATTCTCATAAAAAGCAATGGCACAAACTAGATATGACAATTGATGTACTAGCCAACTATAGTCACTCTGAGCTTGGCCAACCCTTATAAAGCTATTAAATACTGTTATTTCAAAATCTCTCTTAAGTGTCATTACACTGTCGTCTGTAACACTTCATATGTTAGGAAAATAACTTCAGAGTTTAGAAAATCAGGCCTAGCCATGTTCCTCCCTTTTTTGTCTTTGCTGCTGCTGTGAATGAGAATGCAAAAGGTAGGACTTCTCATCAAGTTTATATGACAAGTAGAGTTGGAAAATTAAGGAGCTGTTAACACTTTTCTTGGACAGGAAGTAAACATTACAAGTTGCTGAGTTTTGTATTTTGAACCAGGAAATTATAGCCTTAATTCTTGATTTGTTCATTCAAGATCAGCCTATAATAGCCTGTCCAAAAGTTATCTGAATAACTTTTAACCCATGATCAATCTCCTCTGAACTTGGTGTAGAGTCTGCCTGTGCTCCAGATTTTAGTGCTGGATCTCAAGTATTATCCTATGGATTTTGAGGAGATTATTCTCAAGTGAAAAATTTGCAAGCCTAAACTGACATTACATTCCTAAGTTATAGGCACTGATTTTGGTACATCTTACCAAATAACAACCTCATAATTTTCCATTCCATTAATAAAGGGAGCTACAATCTTTGCTGGAAACTATTATTTTTGCTGACTTTCTGAAGGCCACTGTAAATGATTGCCAAATTTTAATGACTTGGGTTAATATTCTTGTTGCCTGACTGCGATTCTCTTGTGACCATGTTCCCTTTAATAGTCCTTTACCAACACTATAAACTAGATTTCTCCAGCCTGCTGCCCTCTGGTCATGTTGAATTTAAACTGGATGATTCCCTCCACCAGGAAATCCAACACATCTGGAGGTACCAAGCTAAGTTAAGGGAAGTGTTCTCTGTTCTTTTTCATGTGTCTCTTTAAAAATAGTGCAAACACTGAAACAGGCAGAGTTCTTAACACAAGACACAGAAGAAGTCAGAATTCTTACAAAGATAGTAAATGCAGTTAACAAAAGCTAGGGTATATTGGGATCTAACAGAGTGAAAATAAAATCCAAACAGGTGAATTTTTCTTCCAGAACATTAGTTTATATACAAAACTTCATTTTATATAGCAGTATCTATCTATAAATAGATAGATGTAAATATATACACATATTATACATAATGAAAGATATACAATATTTACATATCTTATTAACACTTTGAAATAAGCTTCCCAGAAGCTTTTAAATATTAAAACTGTACAGGACATAAGTTTACTTTTAAAGCCAGAAGGAAGTAGTGGAAAAAAAGGTTCTTCAGTGGAGGAAATCAATAAATGTGGACCCATTTTGGTATGTGACAAATCCAGATAATGGCAGAATCTCCCAAGCAGCTCTTCCTTAGCCAACATGCAAATGGAGATGTAAATCCAGTGGTTCTAATGTATGCATGGCATTTTATATATGCAGGTTCTCCATAGTTCAGATTTTGGTTTCTGGTCCCTCAGCAATCAGAGGCTGAAATGAATTTCTGATATTGATCACTTCAGCTAAACACAGATGTCCAAAGCCTTTATTGTACCATTCTAATGAATGACCTCTGAAGAAAAGCAAAGAGAAAGTTTTATGTCAAATTACCAGTTTCCCAGTCTCACCCAAACATAAAAAGAAATTATATGCACATTTCTGGCAGTAGATACATTTATAGATCCTGAATAGAAATCACAAACTTTCCTGACATTGGAAATGGGCCACGATTCTCCATCAGAGTTTGGTCTGTCCTGCAGATTTGTAATAAGACAGGACTTTTCTATATTAGTGGCCATGTATAGATTACCAAAATCAGTGCATGTGTGTATATCTTGGGGAGGGGGGAACACTTGGAGTATTGCTTTAGAAGTCATACATTTACTAAATACAATTTTTCAATGATAAATGTGACACAGCAATTGATTAATTCCAAGGGCTGTACATAGCTGATCTCTTCAACCGTAACTACTATATGTTGAAAACTGAATTCAGGAAATAATTTGGGAGGAACACACAACTACTAGAATCAATCATGAAATAACATAATAGCTCTGGAAAGCTATGACCAAGGCTAGTCAAATACATACAACAGTTCAATTACAAATCTATACATTACTACCTTAGAATAAGTTCTATTGGATTTAATGAATATATTGAGTAAACAGTCATGAGATCAGTCTTTATGTTTTTATTTTAGCTAAAGGATGGAAGTTCTTTTAGTATTGCACTCTCCTACTTATATTTGCCAAACAATGCTCAGGAATGCTAGTTGTGCAGAAAGATTGCTGACAAAGATGTTGGCACTGATCTTTGCAGTACTTACTTGAGGTCAATCCTGCAGATGTGTGTCAGTCGAGATTTTCCAGAGCCACAAGGTTCTATCAAATATTGGGAATCCATGACAACTGCTCGTACATCTCCCATCAAAGGGGTTTCATCATGTTCTACAGAGGCAGCCACTAGGACACACATCCCCTTAGGCAAGTCTGTTCTCCAGGCCCTGTTCAGATGGGTTTTTAAGAAGGAAATGATAATTGGAGGGGCAGCACTGCAATAAAAATAAGGCCATGCATGTTTCTATTCCAGCCATTCCCAATCTAGGGCTGTTCAGATACAATGGGACTCACTCCCCAGAACTTCTAGTCAGCCAGTCCAAAAACGGACAGGGTGCTCTGCATTTTACAGTCCCTTCATGTCTGGACAGTGGAGGTCTCAAAGTTGTAGAAAGTTGCTGAATTCTTTCAAGTTCCTTAAATACGCAGTGACCATATGTCCTTTATTATAAAGAACAGTCCTTTATTTCAGAAAGATGTCCTTTAGATTTATTTTCCCAAAACTCACTTTTATCCTTTATTTTGGTCATTTAATTTTTACCATACAAATGGTACCATTTAAGGCATAGTCTTTCACATTCATGTGAAAAATATGGAGATTGAACTCTTTTTAAAAAATAAATTTACATATACTGTTTTATTTTAGATATTTTTATTAGAATATGCATTTTTGTAAAGTTTTTGTATTTATAAACATAAACAATTAAAATTTGTTATCCTTATGAACCTCCTTCAGATTTGTCCCTTTTCCAGGTTTGTCCTTTATGTTTTCCAGGAAAATATGGTCACCATACCTTAATAGCATAGAAGCTCATTTAATAAGGAAAATACATATTTTATTAGATAATGACCTTTTTAGGCTGTTTTCTGTATTTGTCCCACACATCTATCCATAGCATGCTAAGAATAATAGATGTGTTTCTATTTCTTTAGTAATCTGTTATGTGGGTATTTTTTTGCACAGGTTTTTGCCTCTGCTAAAAATAAATTCTTTCCCAAGAAAACAACAGCTATTCTCATGGGAGTGGACCAAATCCAAAAACTTGAGACAGCTGCATTGATGTTATTTATGACAACATAGATTAAACAATATGTCTTGTTGGACACCTGGTTTGAGTAGCTAATAGTTAGGATTTTATTGGAATGCTCCACAAGAGTGCTCAGATTACAAGAACTCTCTAAATTTTAAAATAAATTGGAAGAAAAATTAACCAATGAAGCCCCAAGAGAGATGGCAATATATAACAGAGGAAGTACAGATATAGTCCCATTGCATATGATTATATCAGTCTTCCTTAACTGGGTGCATTCCTGAGATTCCTACTTAAGTATGGCTAAGAATTGTGGGAGTTATAGGTCCATCTGGAGGATAGTAGTCTCAGAAAGGCTATATTGGACAGTAAGCTAGCTATTATATTATAGTTAATTGCTTCTTTCACTAAATTACCTGAGAACTAAAAAGTCTCTAGTTGGATGGGGAGCCATACTATTCAAAACATACTGATAGATCTCAATCTGCTTATCCAAGGTTTCTGTAATTTTCCATTGTAAGAAATCCTCATCCCAAAGATGCCTTTCTCTTAGCACACGGTTCAGGACAACTGATGGAGGAGCCTCAATGTCCACAGATGCCTTCCATAGCCTCAGTGGATTTCCATCTCCAACCTCAATGAAATAGAAAAGAAGATACTGCACGTTAAGCATACAGCTGAGATACAGGTCAGAATGCAGTGAAACCCAGTTGTGGCCCCAGAGATCCATTAATTTCTCTCTTCATCTAAAGCTATGTTGGATCAGGAGTGGCCAGCTTCTTGTTCCAATTAAGTTCTGAGTCCCTTAATTAAGGAAGTAACTGAAATGTGAGAAATGTGTCTGTTTAATTCCAGGAAGTAATCAATTCTCTGACAGCTTATGTCGGGCCAGGGTATGAAATGGTTCTGCAACTGGAAATGCAAGATAAGCAATAGCAAATATAGGACATTTCAAACATATCACCTAACTCAGGATAACTCTTCTTATTGTGCCTTAACTCTACATTTTCCAATCCATATGGCAACATAAAGGGACATTTCCAAACAAGGTTTAATATTGTGCTGTTTTCCAGCCTTGTTTATGTAATTGTACATAGCAGCCAAAAGACATCATCCCTCACTTACAATGTACGTGTGTCTTCCATTAAAAAATCATTAAAAAGCTGCATGAAAGGTTTGGATTAATATTATAGAAGTCCTACATCTGGAAGCACCTAAGATCTTGGTTATGCACCCCATCTGGGTAAAATACAGTTTTTAAAATGGCATGTTTTAAAAAGCCCATTCCAGTGTATATTACGTTGGCATTTTGGATAATGTTTCTCAGTGAAGATGGAACAAACTACTGTGCACAAGTAGACAAATTATTTTGGTTTCAAAATTACTTTTTTGTAACAGAGGTCTGTATTCTCTATGCTGGAACAAGTGACCCATCCTTTGAATTTATCCTTAGCATCTTTACAAAGATTCTGTATAAGACTTTCTAGGTAGGACTGGTAATTCCCGCCTTCTTCATCCATTTGCTTGCCCAGATCCTCCAAAGTTGGAGAATGTACTTCAGCCTCAGTGTAAGAGTTCCGAGATTGGCAAAACATCTCATGTGGGATCTGCTCCAAAGAAAAAGAGGACAGGGGAAAAAAATCATTTTATTACTGATTAACTTAACTTTGACTTCTATGCTGCTCCATTTCCAAAGTCTCCCAATGGCTTACAAGCAATTTTTTAAAAATCTGTTCAATCATGTCCAATTCTCAGAGATTGCCTGGACAAGTCCCTGCAGTTTTCTTAGCAAAGCTGTTCAGAAGTGGTTTGCCATTGCCTCCTTCCTACGGCTGAGAGAAAGTGACTGGCCCAAGGTCACCCAGCTGGATTTGTGCCTAAGGTGGGACTAGAACTCACGGTCTCCCAGTTTCTAACCTGATGCCCTAACCACTACACCAAACTGCCTCTTTTTTTACAAGTAATAGCATGGAAAAATTTAAATATATCAATTATATAATGACAAGGAAAGCCCCAATGTGTCACAATCTGGGGGTAGCAAATCTTCAAACATGGTATGGTATGGTGGTATGGATATTCGAGGTAGGCTGTTCAGAGGCATGGGGTGTTACTAAGAATGCTCAAACAGGGTGCCCATCTAAATGGTATTCCCTCAGATGTGGGACCCTCAGCAAGCTTCTCAGCAAGCTCTCCATCTGATCAACTTGGAGAAGGTGGTCTTGGAGCTATCTTGGGCCCTGAGCCATGCAGGCCTCTAAAAGTGAGAGCTACTACCTTGGACCAGCTGAAGCTTCTGAATGGTCTTGAAGGGCAGCCCCATGTAGAACAAGTTTCAAAAACTCTGTTTTAACAATGAGAACTTAACATGTATAAAACTGTAACAGTGTTGTAAGAAATTTACTTCATTAGAAGCTCCCTTGTTAGGTTGAACAACAGTTTTGAGAGATGAAATTTTCAGCAGAATTACAGTGCTAGGAGAAAGATTCTGCCTGTATGCCAACATACCCAGTAAAATGCAGCCATATGTTGGATTTTATATTTGTTTTGGCTTTAATTATGGCAGCCACCTTATATTTAAATAATCTAAGGTTTAATTATATTTTTACAGCCCTATCTGTTTGACTCTCAATCTTAAAGAGATTTAATAGAAAGTAAATATCAGGTTGATATGACCGAAGTGGCAGCATAATCCGTGGGGCGCATAATCATGTAGAAAACATAATGTGTAAACTTGTAAATTACTTGGTAAAACTGCCACATCATGAAAGCAATTTTCACAAATGCAGAGCTGTGAACATACTCAGGATTATAGACAGTGAAAAAAAAAAGTTGCTTCAAGTGATATATCTTACATCTACCATGTCCTAAAAGATCCATCCATTCTTCCATGATTAGAAAACATTTTATTAAGGTACACAAATTCATCTACTTGCTCTAATTTTCAAGCATTCACTTGATTTCTGTGTTAAATCTTGGCTATTTACAAAACATTGCATGTATTTTCATGCTTGCTGTACCTTAATCATATATGATACTTACTGCATTCAGCAACCAAACTTCAACTCTGCATTTTCACAAAACCTTCCATAATTCAAGCCTATTCACTTTATTGTATGCTTTTCTAAATCAAGACATGTATAATAAACTTACTTTCTTTACGCAAGAGAAATCAAATACACAGACAGAGTAGACTCTCAGTTAACTGGCACCCATGGGGATTGGTAGATGCCAGGTAAATGTGGTTTCTGGTTGCTTAAGGGTTACTATGAAATTTTATTTAAAGTATTATTTATTCGATTTTTTTGCTGGTTGCTTGAGAGTGCTGGTTGCTTGAGTTCTGGTTAACTGCGAGTCTACTGTATACAGTGGGCATACCTGGCTTGATACGAATACTTGTGAAAATGATCTTGGAATAGTAATTGATCATAAACTGAATCTGAATCAGCACTGAGATCAATTTATTCAGATGTTCCACAAAAATACCTGAATAAATGCCACAATACTAAAATATTATTCTAGTGTAAAAGGCTATATAGTCTTAGTGCTTCATGACATTTCCCCCTTATGAATAATGAATAATGCTACCTAAGTCTTTCACTCACCTCAAAAAGTTTATCACATTCAGTGATCATGTGTGCAAATCCCTGAGTAGCTGCCAGATTTTCACTGAGATCTTTCTGATCTGGCTTCCCGGTTGTGTACTTCTTTTGCATTACTCTGCAAATGAATTCAGTGTCTTAAGTAAGGTAAAAGCAAAGGGTGTTCTTCAGATGAAAGTAAAAGCTGAAACACATATACCTTTTTTAGTATCAAACTACAGACAGTTCAACACAATATCCTCCTTTTATCACATCACACAGGAGAGGTAACACCCTCTTTAATGTTGGGAAAAAAATACACCTTAACTATTCCCAAGATACAAAGTAATAAAAAAGCACTTAAAATAAACTCCACTGTGTATTACCCATGGAAGGTCAGCACAATGGGACCCATGGGCAAAACAAATGCCATTATGGCATAGCATGAAGTGTGAGCCTGGCCTCCATGTTCACAGTGCTGGAAAAATTGTTTGGGACCATTAATGGGGCAAATCAAAGAACCATTTTGTCTTACCTATGAATTACTGCTATCACTATGAAAATTAAGCAATAACAATAGGGTAGCACTTGAAAAATACTGGGCATTTCTCCAGAAGATGAGCACATCTGCCCTTAGATGGGTAGTCTAACATATACACACACTCCTGAAATGCAATTAAGTAATCCAACAGTATCTTAATAAACCTGTCAGTATTATTGTGGCAGATAAAGTGTCCCGTGTTTGTCAGAACTGCTGCTAGGGATTTGCTCCACAGCAACTCAGGATAAGGACTTCTATCAAAACCACAATCCCTTACTCCTAATTTACAATATATATGCTTATGTTCTCGAGCAGTAATAACAGTCAATTTGCCAAGGGGATACTCTAGCGAATGTAAAAACCAACTCAAACATCATTGAATACTAGAAAATAATGGAATTATTTTTATAGAAGAATAATGGAAGAATTAAAAAAAACTAGTAAACAATCCTTACCGTGGAGAGCTTTCTTTCTTGATGATGTTGAGATGAAAAAGAGAAGGGGCCAGACACACTGCTATATTCATAGGGGTCATTTGATTCTCTTCCACAGAGGTGACATCATTCAAGAAGCAGAGCAAGGTCTGCAAAACCTCCCTGTTTTCATCTGACATCAACATTATAGCAGCCTGAACTGCCCGAAGCTGCTGTTCTTTTGGAACATCTGTAGAAGAAAAGGTGCCATTTAATGAAATTTGATTTTAAGTGCAAACAGAATCACTAGAACATCATGTGGAATTTAATCTCCAACTCAAGACTACTTCTGAAAGAAAACTATATTCTCAGATATAGGCAGGGAAGCTTTTCTTGTTCACACAGAGAGAACCCTACACATTACTATTATTTGTGTCTTGCTTCATACATTGTTTTAAGTCAGAGCCAGTTTAAGTGAGAGCCAGTTTGGTCTACTGGTTAAGGCAACGGGCTAGAAACCAGGAGGCTGTGAGTTCTAGTCCTGCCTTAAGCATGAAAGCTGGCTGGGTGACCTTGGGCCAGTCATTTTCTCTCAGCCCAACTCACCTCACAGGGTGGTTGTTGTGGGGAAAATAGGACGAGGAAGGAGTATTAGGTATGTTTGCCACCTTGAGTTATTTATAAAAATAATAAAGGCGGGATAGAAGGTAAATAAAAAAGTCATTATTTGAGCAAGACCCAGTGGTCTGGTTAATATATAATGCTAAACCATTAATCCTGATTTACAAGCAAAAACCAAAGTAAGACAAAATTAAACCGCATTATGGAATAGTGCAGTGTTTGAATCTGGTCTGTATAGCTTAGAAAATATCTGTCTGCTTACTTCTGTATGAACTAGAAGTTCCCTTAGCCAAGTTAGTTGGCCGCATATGTGCTGAGAACTAGAGCAAAGATATGACTTTTATTTGGTTGGGAACTAAGGGGTTCAGAATTATGGGATTATGCCAGTTGGAGACTATTGATGTTTAAAGGGATTTAAACACAAGTGCAACCTTTGGTTTAGCATATAGTGAAAGATAACATATTTTATATAGGATATAATGAGATAGTATCCAATCAAGACTCTTCTGTAACATATTCAGACGGTTTGAGCTTTCTCCAGTGTTATCTATCTGCCAATGGAATTAACACTGCTTGTGGAACAGATTCCCACACATGGAGACACAGCCCTTGAAGTAGAACTGGGGCATACATGGAGTGCAGTAGGGAAATCAAGAGGAACTTCCATTCTGCTAGCATAAGCTTTATCCCTTGAACCAGGAGACTCCTTTCTGCTTTTTTTTTTCAGTTTTCTTGACACTTATAACTCAGTGTTTCTCAACCTTGGCAACTTGAAGATGTGTGAATCCATGGCTGGCTGGGGAATTCTGGGAGTTGAAGTCCACACATCTTCAAGTTGAGAAACACTGTTATAACTTATAAAACCTATAACTTACCACATCAGCTTGTTGTACCCAGCAACTCTATGATCCCATACGGAAATATCTTTATTAACTTGTAGAATGATAGCTTCATAATTCTAGCAGCTGCCTAGAGAATATGTATTTGCCCTGGGGGAAATACCCATTATCTGTTACTTCAAAATCACATTAAACTTAATCCTAAATTAAGGCTCTTATATGTGGAAACTGTTTATTGCCTTCCATGTGGGATAGATACCCTACCCACAATATTGCATTTATTTTGCATTACCCAGAGAATATCAAACAGGCATTCTCATTGTTTTGGCATCTAGTGCTGTACTGAACAGCAACAGCATTTCCAAATACAGTGTTCTCTAGTTAGGTAGATGCTGCCCCCTCTTTAAAAGACTGATGCAATGATTGCCTATTCTAGAACACCATCAGACTCATGAGCAGGATCACAAAGATATCTGATTTATTAAAGAATAGTGTGCAGGATCACAAAGAAAGCTGAGAATGGAAAAAGCGCGCCAAATGCAAACTAAAACCCCTCGGTACAAATGAGATCCCTCCCCCTGTAGAATCTTCCCAAGCTCACAATCCCAGGTGCTCCTAACAGCTTCTGATGGTCTGCGGGAAAAGTCTTTGAACAGAGAACATAACCCAAACACATTCCATTGAAATGAACATAGATACAGAGCTTGGCACAAGGTTTCACAGCAGCTCCCTCCCAAACAGAAATGTCAGCACCATGGCATGTGAAACGTTACGATGTACGGTGCACATTGAAACAGTGAACATGACACTGAAAGGCTTGATATTCCATAACTATTCCATAGCTAGAAGAAGCAAATTCAGTACATACACTGATAGATGTGGAGAAAAGTTTCTCCAAGTTTGCTCGTGAGAAGAGGTTCAGGCAGGTCTCTGAAAAACTGCTTCACCATATCTGCCACATCATATGCAGACTGGTCTTCATAGTTGACATTTTCAGGAGAGCTTTCATTCATCTGACGCAGAGCTTGTATTCGTGATTTCACGCCTGATTTCCGGAAAAGTCCCACCTACAATATATGCCATAATAGATTATGTACTGTCATCGTTATCATGTTAGACCAAAATACATATTTAATTCAAGGTTTTTAAAAATACATTTATCTTTTGAGAGTAAAATGTGGGTTTTTCAGTGATGGAACTAGCAACAGGCTTGGGATGGCCAAAAAGTTACTTCAATACAGAAGTTAATTACTCAAACAAGACTGGAAGTTAGTTTAGGCCATGGAAACAATCTCTTTGTACTGGGGACTGCACTTTGCCTCCAAAAATGCTGGTGTTAGTGTTGATATGATGATGTCACTCAAAGGGAAGGGTTTGACACATTTGTTTTTTTTTTAATTTGGGGGGATCAGGTTTTTAAAAACATACAGGTATATTAAGGCTACTGATTGCATGGTATTGACTGATTGATTGATTGATCATGCCCATTAAGTCAGTATCAACTCCTAGCGATCACATGGATAGACCCTCTTAAGGATGCTATGTCATCAACCTGATTCTCCTCTTCTTCAAATGGTGCACCTATCCCGCTGCAATTGAGACCATCACCTTGCTGCTGAACATCCTCTTCTCTTTCTTTCTACATTTCTCAGCATTAGAGTCTTCTCCAGAGAGCTAGGTCTTTGTATAATGTGTCTGAAGTATGATAATTTGAACCTGGTCATTTGTGCCTCAAGTGAGAATACTGGGTTGATTTGTTCAATGATCCATTTGCTTGTTTTCTTGGCTGCCAATGGTATTCTGAAGGGTCTTCTCCAACACCAAAATTTAAAAAGCCTCAGTATTCTATCTTGATTCTTGGAAGTCCAACTTTCGCTTCAATAAAGTATGGAAACCACTGCATGCACAGTTTTGAGCTGTCTTCCTCAGTAGGCACATCACAACATCAGAATGTCATCAATGTAGGTCAGCTATGGATGACTTTAATGAATCATCACTTAAGTTTATGATGTCTGTAAATATGTCTTGTATGCTTTTGTTTCTTTTTTCAGCTTTTTTTCTTCTTTTGTAATTTTGTGTATTCTTTTTCTTTTCTTTTGTACATATACAGTAGTTAATAAAAAAAAAACCTCTGACCCCCCCACCAGAACATCAGAATATCTTTTCCAAGGCCTTCACATACCAAGTGCTGGTCTGCAGCAGATTTCTTGACTTGGTTCCTTTACTGTTGATATTTGATCCTAAAGGGCAGAAGCTATGCACTGCTTCAATGTCTGCATTGTCAGTTCTAATGCTGGCTGCTGTACTTGTTTCATTAATTAATTTGGACTTCTTTATATTTAATCATAATCCCATTTGTGCTCCTTTCCATTATGAGAGCTTGCAGAACATTTGCATTCAACTATCAGAGTAGTGTCATCAGCATAGTGCAGGTTATTGATCTTTCTGTCTCTAATTTTAAAACTATGCTCATTATCTTCCAGTCCCCTGATATATATTCTGCATATGGATGGAATAAACAAGAGGACAGTACAGAACCTTGTCTCACACCTCTGCTGACCTGGAGCCAGTTGTTTTGTCATGTTCTGTCTGTACTGAGACTTCCAATCCTGTGTATTGGTTTCACACGAGAACGTCGGGATATTCTGGGATCTCATTTTCCTAAACCATTCCACAGCTTGACATGGTTGACAAAACTGAAAGTTTTTCTATAGTCAATGAAGCACATATTGACTTCTTTTTGGTATTATTTGGGATACTCAATTATCCAGCATGCATCAGCAATAATCGCTCTTGTTCATTAGGCTTTTCTAAAACCAGGTTGAACATCTGGCATTTTCTTTTCCGTGTACGGTTTTAATCAGTGTTGATTAAGCACTATTTTGCTACAATATGTAATATGCAATAGTGCTAAGCATTATTTTGCTAGTATGTGAAATTAAGGATACTGTATGATAGTTTGCATACCCTGTTAAGCCTTCTTTCTTTGATATTGGCATGTAGTGTTGGCATGTAATTTTAAATGCATTTTATTATAAACTGCCCAGAGTCCCCCATGAGTTGGAGATGGGCGGTGAATAAATTTATAAATAAACAAATAAATAAATAAAATAATGTGACTTCTTCCAATCTGTGTAGTTCTCCAGATTTGCTAGCATAGTTTGGTTAGAACCTCTACTAATTATCCTACCAAAGAAGAATATTCCAATGCCATCATTATGTAGATATTCCATCAAATCCTGTAGCATTCTGATTTGTTAATGATTGGATTGCTTATCTAATGTCATCTTCTAGTACTAGAGGTTCTTATAAGTAGGAAATATCTTCTAAGGTATCTTGGATGTTGACACCTCTACTGCACAAGACAGTATGCTCCTTCCATCTCTGATGTTCTTTAAATAGGTTACTATCTGTGCAATGACATCTTTTAGCATAACAATTTGTGGTTGGAACTTTCTTCTGAGTTCAGAGATCTTTTTGGACAACTTTTCTTGTTTTGCTGTGTATGGATCTATATTCAGTGTTTTTATATATGTCATAATACTGTTTCTGGTCCCGTCTAACAGTTCCTGAAATTCTTTTTAAAGTTCCTTTCAGAGATCTTTGCCTTTCCTGGTTTCCGCTTCTCTTCTCTCTTTGGCAATTTCCACTCTCTGTTCTGACATCCAGTTTGTTTGTTTCTTCATCTTTGACATCCGTTATCACATTCATCCTTAACAATTTCTCTGTCATTTCAGTTTTTCTGGTTTTGCATCAATGAGATGCAGACTTCCTAATGATCCCTTTGAAAATGGTGGGTATATGCTCAAGATCATATTGTGGAAACTGGTTGGTTTTGTTCTCCTGCTTTAAATTGACTTGAAATTTACACACGAGCAGCTCATGAACTGTTGCACAATCAGGCTGTGGCCACATCTTTGCTATTATAGCTGAGTACTTCCATCTCTTTGAACTGTAATATAACCACTGTACATTGTACCCAAGAATTATCTTTGCAATATTTTTCCAGACTAAGAAAAACATGCTGTTCCTTGTTTTTCATGTCCTGAGTTGTAACTAGTATGATTTCCCGTAACAATCCATTTCATTTTGCTGATGCCTATGTTGTCAATGTGTAGTTAATTTCTTCTTTCACTATGTTGAGTTTTCCCATATCCATGCTTCTTACGTTCCATGTTGCCACTGTAATTCTGTCTTTGCAACTTTGGATTTTCTTTTTCTCCATGGCAACATCCTCAATTAGATACCCCAAAGGTTTTAATCTAGCTATATCATAAACACTAGTAGTATTCCAAAAGATCCTCAGCAATTCCTCAGTAGCAAGCTGAATGCCATCTGACCTGAGAGCCCATCGTCTGGCACTATGTTGATAATCACTTTATCTTGTCTATCCATGTGGTATTCTTGTTAAAATGGGTGGCTTAACATTGCCTTCTCCCATGCAGTATGAAATGATGCTTTTGCCATTATTACTAAAACAATAATCTCGCTTTAGCATCATCTGATATTGCTGCAATCCAATATAGGTACATGCTTGATTTAGCTGGGCAGCTGGGATGACCTTCATGCCTTAGGTGATCCTGCTGGCTATTCTTGATGTACATTCCTGGCATTCTTTGCTCATCCTTCCCAGGAACACCCCCTTGCTGCATAACAGAACTTGGGGTGGGGTGGGGGTTGGAAGACATAGTATTTATTTTGCTTGTTATTTCCACAAAAAGTCCTGAAAAATTATCATGAGAAAATCAGCAGTGCAATCAGAAAGAAGCAGGTGAGGAGACTACTCTGGGCTGATGTGTATGGATTCACGATGTTCTTGATATAGTCCTTACATATAATTTTAACAGCTGAATTCTCCATGCTGAAATACTCATCATACAAGCACTTTGACATACAGTATATCTTGATTGGTTTTATTTATTTAATAAATTTATTGACCAATTTCCTGCCTTTTTGTTCAGGAACTTAAGCCAGTTTATACAGCATTTGCTTCTCCTATTTTTTCCCCACAACAATAACCCAGTGAGGTTGGGCTAAGAGTGATAGACCCAAAGTCACCCAGTAAGCTTCTGTGGCTGTGGAGGTTTCTACCCCCATAATCACTACACCACACTGACTCCGTTGACAGGTCACAATTCTCTACCTGTTCTATTTATCTGTGACAACTTATTCACACGTGACAGCTGTTACTTTACACTACAGAGGACATGAGCATGAAGCCTGAGTTTCCTGATTTTATTTTTTTTAGCTTAAGCCAGAATGGGTAACCTGCAAACTCTGATATTCTGTGGCCCTTAGAGCCCACCTTGACTATAGTTGTTGGAAATCAGTGATCTGCTTTCCACTCTTCTGTATTGGAAAACACAAAAAAGCAGAAGAAAACACTACCGTAGGCCCTAAAACTGTCTTAACAGTTCCAAAGCCTATACAGTCCCAATCCTACAGTACATGTGGACATAATATAGCCTTGCTCATTTTGCATTGGCTTTGCCCACTGTGGCCTACTACCTCACTAAATGCTACATGTGGGCCCTACTAGTTTAAATTCTACTCTTTGCCCCAATGCCTTGAAAGAGGACTCAAGATGTTGTTTGATGCGTACATTATTTTATCCCCTCTACTGTGTCCTTTAATAAAGGGAGCATCTGCTGCAAAAGGATAAACATAGGATATGGAAAATAGGCTTGTCAGACGTAAGAGTTTCTCCTCTCTAATGATGGCTTCCTGATCTTTTTCTTTAGCTGGGAGCAGAATACGGTGAAGGAGTCAGGATTATGCAATATACATTTAATATGTGTTTCCTTCTACAATAAATGTTTCTTCAAATGTGTGGTCTAGCAGCTTTATACCACATTGTCCTTTTACAACACTTCTCTTAAAAGAAATCCACCCTAGGCTAATTCCTTTGCACACATCACAATTTTATTCTAAAATGAAGCAGTGTTATAACACTTGGGATGTATTAAGGTTGTTTCTCCTCATTTCATAGTGGAAGAGATGACACTGAGAAAAAAAATCTATGAAAAGAAAAGAGTAGGTACATTTCCTTTTTCAAGTTATAGTACTTAGTCTTTCTTTGCCTCCTCTGTGCGCTGTCTCATTAAATATATCACACATTTGCAGTATGTGAGTTTGCAGAAGTACAAAGTGTCTTTAGGAAAGGAAAAAACAAACATTCCAACAGTCTAACGATGATGGAGCATTTTCTGCGGATATAGAATCTTGACTGAGTAATGAGGAGGAAAAACAGAAGAAAATTGGCTGTTCGAATGAAATACAATAGCTAGAATTTCTACGAAGTCTCAATTCACTGATCGGTTTATTGTTTCAGGCAGGAATGTAGATGGGTGGGAGGACTAAACAAATCCAAGGTTCCAGGCTGATAATCTGAAGTCAGGTTTGTCAAAATCTGTCTGTGTCTGATTCTTTCTCTCCACTCCAGTTATATTGGCCAATAACACAATTATCAACATTATTCTATAATTTTGAAAGTGGGCTTTCTCTAGGAAGGGCACATTTCCTGGAAGAATATCTCCCCTGCTGATTCAGGATGCAGCTATCTTTGTGTTTTTAGGCATACCTTCAACCAGACTGTAAGTGTCCACGTGTGTGTGTGTGTGTGTGTGTGTGCGCACAAATAATATATTGAATGTTTTCAAATTATAGTAGTTTTATTTGCTTGTGTTCATGTAAACCACTTTAAGATATTTTAATGCAGGCAAGTAGTGTAGAAATAGATTAAACACATACTTAAGTAACTAACACGTAGCATTTAATGATGATAAATCCAGTAACTAAATGTTAATTATGATAAATACATTACATAAAACTTTACAAGCTCAAATTACAGATATTAATAATATCTAGAAATGTTATTTCAATTACTACAATCAGGTAGCAGAAATGCACACAAATATTCACTATTGCAATGTTTTATGAATATTGCGAATTCTGTTTTTTTAACTATTGTGGCAACACTATTAGAGAATCTAGTCATGTCACTTATTGCATCAGGGTAGCATATCTTTCCAATATATTACGGTTGGTCGCACAGTCAGCCGGATGTTTAGACTGGATTTGGCATTTTTGTCCACCTATCAATCCTTCTCAAGAACCTGGGATAGGCAGATATTGTTGTTTACTAATATTAAAGGTATCATTGCAGGATGTAAGCTGTTCCAAGTAAAGCTGCCTTTTGCAATTGACTGAAGGTGATTTTGTCAATGTCAATGCTCCAGATGTTTTGGAATTGCACTCAAGGCACCTATTACTATTGGTACTATCTTTGCTTTCTTTTGCCACAGTCATTCTACTTCTATTTGCAGGTCTTTATATTTTGTGATTTTCTCCAGTTCTTTCTCTTTTCTGATGTCTCCAGGTATTGCAATATCCACTATCTAGACTTTTTTGTCTTTTTTATCAACAATTGTTAAGTCTGGGGTGTTGTGTAGCAGATGCTTGTCTGTTTGAATTCTAAAGTTGCTTCTTCATTTTCTAATACTTTGTCTATTTTGTGGTCCCACCAGTTCTTGCTTTCAGGCAAGTGGTACTTCTTGCAGATATTCCAATGCACCATTGTTGCTACTTTGTCATGCAGTTTGTAATCAGTCTGTGAAGTCTTCTTGCAGCAGCTAACTAGGTGGCCCACTGTTTCTTCAGCTTCTTTGCAGAGACAGCATTTGCTGTCTGCTGCTGTCTTCTCAATTCTGGGTTTATATGCATTTGTTCTTAAGGCTTGATCTTGTGCAGCCAGAATTAGCCTCTCTGTCTCTTTC
This sequence comes from Candoia aspera, assembly GCF_035149785.1. NCBI lineage: Eukaryota > Metazoa > Chordata > Lepidosauria > Squamata > Candoiidae > Candoia > Candoia aspera. The sequence continues at coordinate 92,203,778 of NC_086157.1, read as the reverse complement.
TTCAACTTTCCTGCTCTTAGACATTGCCAGGTCTTGTTGTTATCTACTTTGTCTGCTAGTTTTTTTAATGTACATTATTATTATTATTATTATTATTATTATTATTATTATTTGTTAAGGCCACCTGACTCCAAAGATGGCTTACAAAATATGAAATATATAATTAAAGCACAGTTAAAAACATGGCATAACAAAACATAACTGCCCAGACAAGACAACAACACTAACATCAAAACAAAAAACAAACAAAAACCAAAGACAGGGCCTCCACAAGCACCCTAACCCCAGGCCTGGGAGCAGAATTTGGTCTTAAGGAATTTCCGGAACACTTGAGTCTGGGAGCCACGTGCATCTCAGTGGGGATGCTATTCCAGAGGCAGTGGCTACAACAGAAGGCACACTTCCTTGGTCCTACACAATGACATTTGATTGAGGGGACCTGTGGTGCATCCACTCTCCCTGAAAGTACTGGTGGGCAGAAACAACTGGAGATAGGTGGTCCCTCAGATAAACAGGCTCCATGCTATGAAAGGCTTTATAACTGATGACCAGCACCTTGAATTGCACCTGAAAGCCAATTGGCTATTAATGCAGCTTGTGTAGCAGTGAAGACACATGGACATAATGAAAACTGCCTGTTATTGCTCGTGCCGCTGCACTGTGAACCAGCTGCAGCTCCTGGATAGTCTTTAAGGGCAGTCCCATGTAGAGTGTACTACAATAGTCCAATTGTTAGGTGCCCAAGGCATCAGCGACCATCTGAAGGGCCTCCCCATCAAGGAAAGGGAGCAACTGGAGCACAAGATGAACCTGTGCAAAGGCCCTTCTGGCCACAGCTGCCACCTGTTCACTGAGCAGTAGCTGTGAGTCCAGGTGGACCCCCAAGTAGTGCACCAGTCTCAAATGGGGAAGTGCAACCCCATCCGAGACCAATGGTGAAAATGTCCCTGACTCAGGGAATCCAAACAGTCACAGCCACTCAGTATTGTCAGGATTGAACTGAACTGCTGTATGTTCCTCCCCATCAGGACCCAAACAGCCTCCAGGCACTGGGTCAGTATATTGACAGCTTCACCTGCACATCCTGGGGTTGAGATATACAACTGGATAACATCTGAATACTGATGATACTGAACCCCAAACTTACACAAGATCTCGTCCAGTGGTTTCATGTACAGTAGATGTTAAACAGGATTGGTAAGAGTGTCAAACCCTCAGGCACCCCATAAATGAGGGGCTGCAGGTGTGATTTCCCCTCTCCTGTCAACACTGACTGGAAGTAACTATTGAGGAAGAAGACGAACAACTGCACCACAGTGCTCCCACTCCCAACTCCTGCAGAAGGATACCATGGTCAATGGTATTGAAAGCCACTGTTAAAAGTGCCCCTATGTACCCTATGTACCCTACATAGATCCCAAGTAGCATAATACACAGATCAAATCCACTATCAGAAATGACAATGACAAAACATTCCAAAATATTTCAAGACCCAGGATACTCTGTTACTCAAGTGGTTCCTCAGACTAGTATGTGTCCAATGCTTAGAGCTCTAAAAGACCTCCCAAGGGAGTAGAGTCATGATCTGATGACACTAGGGAAACTGATAGCCATGCCCATACTTTACCATGCTTTCTGGGATAGTGTCCATCATAGGTATTGCCTCAGGATCTGATAAAATGAAATGAGACATATGTGACCGAATGTAAGTTCTAGACAAGATTGAGCTGTCAAAAATTTTGGAATAAAGGAGTCAGGTCTTTAGTCTGAGATTTGGAGTAAGGTCTATGGGCTGCATCTGTGTTTGGCAGCAGAAGGCAATATGACCTGCCGCAGTCCTCAGAATATCTGGCAGTATTAATCTGTTGATAAACAATACGAATTTCCTCCTTCAGCCTAGAAAGCTGTAATAATTTTCTGCTTGTCATTGGGAAGGCAAGTGAAAAAAAGAGGGAAAAAGTGCTTATAATAATGCTCATAAATTGGAAATCTAGACAAGCACCAAAAATGAAATGTAGACCCATACAGCTTCAGCTCTTTTACTCCTAAACTTAGAGAGCAGGCAATCTAAATAATTTGTTCTGTGCAGGTCTTTATATCTTGTGATGAAGAGAAGGGGTATGGTTCCCCACTGCTGAATCTAGCAAGGAAGTAGAGGGAGATGCAGACATGGGTAACATAGCAGAATCATAGTCATATTCTGCTGAGGAATGGTTAGCCAGCTGAAGGAGTAGTGTCACAGCTACCCCAGAAATGGATGGAAAGAAGTATGAACCTATTGGTACCAAAGCAGTTGTCACAAGAACATGTGCTAATGTGACTGGCTGTGATGCACTCTCCAAAGATGGATGATGACAATGATGAACAACAGTATCCCTTCATGATATGGAAGTATGATGGTACTAACATGACAAGTGAAAACTTCATAGAACCAGAACACTGAAAATTTTGCAGCTGTTATGGATGGAAAGGCCAGGTTCTGGATGAGTAAACTGGGATGGAGAACAGAACCAATTGTAACAGTGAGGCAACTGAGTGTACCAAGACTGTGAAAGTTGATAATGTCTATAATGTGGTACTTGAGAAAGAAGAAATTGTAAAAACAAACATAGGCTTAAAAGAGATTGCATATAGGAGTAAAACCTCAACTAAAACTCAGGAAGATACTGGTCCTAAACCTCCCTTTCAGAGATGGAATCAATGACACAACCTTTAGCAGCTGCTGATTTCCTTCAGTAATACTAGTTTAGGAAAGGGCAGGCAAGATGGAAGTCAAAAGAAAACTGAAGAGAATCAGAACCCATTTATATAATGTGGATTAGAGGATGAAATTGGGGTCTCACCAGAAATCCTAGTTCCTGGAACTTTAAAAATAGGTTATTGGGCAGGCACAGAATTTATATGAGGGAGTCACGGACTATGGAGAAGAATCAAGATATTGCACTAGGGTGGAGAACCAGTAGGTGGCACAAGATCAATCACAACTGTATTTTTCTTCTTTTGTTGGATATAGCACTGAAGCCACCTCTAGCAAATATTTGCCTAGGCTATCAAAAAGCTAACAGCTGAGACAAATTAGAAATAATACTCTGGATTCAGAATCTGTACAGATATATTTTCTCTTGCACAACAGGGCTTTTAGCTGATTCTTTTAAACCATCACACTTGGGACTGTTATAGAGCTGCTAATAACGTGGCATGAGAGTGGTGATGCTGCAGTTTGGGACTGACAGGAAGCAGTGCTCTTCTGGATTGCAGCCAGTACTGAAATATATATCAGCTCTTTCCTTGTCATGAGAGAAGAAACATTAGCTCCATGCCCTGTTAATGGTCTGGTGTGCTGGCTAAAAAGCTCAGAACTTAATATGGCAGTTGATGCTTTTTAAATAAGTCTCTCATACTATATACAGCAGTGCTTTTCAACCTCGGCAACTCGAAGATGTGTGGACTTCAACTCCTAGAATTCCCCAGCCAGCAAGCTGGTTGGGGAATTCTGGGAGTTGAAGTCCACACATCTTCAAGTTGCCAAGGTTGAGAAACACTGATATACAGCCCTTAATAATCAGAATTAATGAGGCAAATTTTGAGAAAATATAATTACATTTCTTGGTGTATTACGTTTTTAATTAGTACCTTTCATTTTTTAAAATCTTTTTCTTCCTTGAAAACTACAGTCCAGATATGCCACCAACACCAAGCAGTTATTACACCTAGGTAGTTTTATTTAATCACACACTTTTCTAGTTGTAATGATTACATTAGGGGTTTTGAACAGGTCACATCTACAACATTCAGTAAGTTGGTGATATCTTATTAGTGTTGACACTTTTTCTACTTAAGGTTATACATGTCTCCAGTTATGGACTTCACTCCTTTTCAAGATTTTCAGACAACACAGAGAATGCATATGACTTCACTGCTCTTTCCTAGACATACTAAAACCAACAGGGTATTTCACTGCACAGATGTAATAAAGAAAATGTGGGGTGATTGACAGAGCAGTCTATTTCTACATGCCACATAAGTCCTAATTCCCCATCTACATCTTAGTGCAGAGAACTTGTAACTGCATCAAAAAACTGATTAGGAAAAATCTATAGTAGTGCTTGTTTCTGATCTTCAGTTCCATTAATTACAACTGAAGAAAAAGCATGGGCCCACTCTACCTATTCAAGAGACTTCTTACATTTTCCTTTGGAAAAGAAGCCCATATTGAAAGTTAGATAACCACAATTAGTAGTTGTAAAAGGAAGAGAAGGATTAGGTATTGTGAAATGAGACAAAATCTTATTGTGTACTCTTCAGCCATCTGAACATAATTAAATCCTGTCACAACGGCTATTATTTTTGAGTTCTAGTAATTAATGCTCCAAGTGTTCTAGCGCTCTAAAGGATAGACTCGAGTTTAAAACTCATTTCTGCTGTAAGCATATTCTTTATATAACAGATCGAAACAAAATAATCTGACAGCAACAGGTGGGAGGAGCTGTTAGATACAGTCCCTTCCCATATGAAAGAAACAGGGAAGGAAGGGAAACTGACAGAAGTGGAGGCTGAAAACTGTTACTTTGCTTGGGGGAGACAGACTGGTTTTCTCCGCAAGCCTGATCCTGGGTGTGCTTGTGTGTCCCACTGGAAGTGCTCTTTTTAGTCTGTAAAATCCATCCTTTTCTCTACAGAGAAAGAAGCTCCATTTTGAGTATTTCAGCAGCAGAACTAGTAAATAATACATTTAACCATCTTAAAATTGGCCATTCTGATAGCGATCACATACCTGACTGGGTACAGTACTATTTCATAATGATACTTATCTACAGCACTGTGGGCTGGCAAAATGGGACACTTTCCATCACATTTATTATATTTTGTACTGAAGATATGCAAGACATCGCCCAACAGAAGCAAGATCAAAATAATAAAAGTCCAAGTTATTGTAAAAACCTCCAGCACTTAGAAGCTTAGTTGCAAATAAAGCTGCCAGAGGACTTTTGTGTACTCACATAAGTATCTATCAGAATGAAGAACCTACCTGATCCAGGCAATTACTACGTAAATGTCGCAAGGCTTGTTGTATGCTCTGTGGAAGGGGTTGCCCTGTTCTTTGCACGTGAACTATTAAAGGCACACCAAAGATGTTCTTATCCTTGTAATCTGGAACCTTCATCCGCTTCATGAACTTTGGTACAGACCTTAAAAACAATTATTTATTTATTTATTTATTTATTTATTCTTTCAATTTATTTATATGATTATTGTCTGAGCCTTGTTATCTGGGAGGAATTTGAGATGGTTGATCCTGAGGAAGTGGACAGGGTCATTGTAGCTGTGAGCTCGGCCACCTGTGTTCTGGACCCATGCCCCTCCTGGTTGGTTAAGGCCTCCTGGAGGTGGCATGTGGCTGGGTCCAAGTGATGGTGGTCAATGTCTCCTTGCAGGAGGGAGTGGTACCACCTGCTTTGAAGGAGGCAGTGGTGTGCCCCCTTCTCAAGAGGCTATCCATGGACCCAGCCATGTTTGACAACTTTCATCCACTCTCCAACCTTCCCTTTTTGGGAAAGGTTGTTGAGAGGGGTTGGCACACAGCTTCAGAGGGCCCTGGATGAAGTGAATTATCCAGACCCTTTTCAGTCTGGGTTCAGTCTGGGGTATAGCATTGGTTGCACTTGGTAGTACATTCCTCACCAAACTGCCTCAACAGTAACATTTGAATGTTTTATTTATTTGATTTTTATCCCACCTTTATTATTTTTTATAAATAAGTCAAGATGGTGAACATACATAATACTCCTTCCTTCTTTTGTTTTCTCCACAACAACAACCCTGTGTGGTGGGTTGGGCTGAGAGAGAGTGACTGGCCCAAAGTCACCCAGCATTTAAGGTCGTGCTGCAACATTTCTATGGCATTTAGGTCTGGACTTTGACTTGGCCTTTCCAAAATGCTAAATTTATTCTTTATCAATTCTCTTGTATACTTGCTTCTAAATTTGGGATCATTTTCTTGCATGACCCACTTGCACTAGTCTCTAGATTCCTGGACAATTTTACACTGCACTCTTAGAATGATTTTGACAGGGCAGCCATTCTGGGAAGATTCAGCGTTGCCACAAATCCCCATTTCAGGACTGTATTTTTGACTATGATTGATAGAGACCCAAAACTTTAGAAATAATTTTGTAGGCTTTTCTTGGCTAATAAGTTTCAATGCCTTTTTTTTTTACCAAGAACAAAAGCAAAAAAAAAAAAAAATTCTTCTGAGTGGGGCATGACTTGCCTCTGGAGTCCATATGGTTAGAACTTTTTTGTGATGAGGACATCCAAAGTTCATGATACATATATTGCAAGGCTGGCCCAAAATGAGTTGTGATTGATTAATGTAGTACTCAGACACACCTGGCCCTCCTTATTCCTTTAATTGATCTGGCTGAAACTACAGGGGTGATTATTCTTTCATGCTGGCATGTTGCCTGTTGGCTGTTCATTGAAATAAATGAAACAAGCACCAAACTGTGGGATTATTTGTTCACTTGCACTCCTTCTCTAGATCAGTAGGACTTACATGAAGCTCTGATAACATGCAGTGGAAGAAATATGCAATAATTCAGACAATCCAAAAGGGAGTACGTTTTCACAGAATTGTAGTTATGGCAGAGAAATGAGAATCAAGAGCCCTCTAATATCTGCCAGGCTGGAGTTCCAACCCAAAAAATTCTTAAAACTCTGTTCAACCTCTGACCACAAGTACATCCATTGGAGGCACAGAGGACTTGGAAGAAATGGTTAAATTCTCTCTCTTGATCATGGACTTGCAACAGACTTTTTTCCCTAAAAGAAGTATGAGAAATGTATTGACCTATTTATCATCTAATTTAGCTTTTATTAAGCACAGGATTATACAATCAGTGCTCTACATGTGTGAAACATTAGATAGCTCTTGCTCATAAATTTAATTCTTCTCTATGTTGGTTGGGGATTATGGGAGGTGTAGAACACATTTGAAGGACACTAGTTTTGGAAACATTTATCTAGGTGATGCTTGCATTTGTTATAAAACACTAGTTATGAATCTTTAGATATTTATTATTGTCTGCCTTATTTTATGTGATTCCAGGAAAGTAGTAAAACCCAGATATTTTTATTAAATCCCTAATAAGCTATCCATATGGCTGGCAGACTACAGTAGGTTTAGTGGCTTGAAAGGAATAAAGTCAAGCAGAGATCTAGGTTTGATAAAGGAGTAAGCAAAGATGAAAAAGGGAAACTTATACCTGGTAGAGGGTATGTTTTATTCCTAAAATATATGCAGGTTTTACATTTTACACATTTCATTATTTCACCAATAATTGCTTATGGCAATGAAACATATTCACCACTTAGTTCAATTCACTTCTTCAGCATATGTGTGACAATTTAAAATTCAGTAAGTAATGGCAGAAGATTAAACTTGAAAGGATGTATAATTAATTATCTCAAAGTAGCTTATGTCCATAATCTCAAATTGCATGATTTATCATGAGTTATCTATCATTTGTAAAATTACAGCAAATGCTGGGTGAAGCTTAAAACGATGGATTTTGAATAACTTTTCAGGGATATTTTGTGCTCTGCTTCACTTATTCTAATTTCTATAGAAAATAAAGGTCAGCAAACATATACACACATGCATTCATATAGTGAGAAATGTAATCTAAACATTATGAGAAAAAGGACAGTTGTGATCTTAAAAAAAACCCAATGTGGTGGCTGCAGGAGTTGTGGCGATGATTAAGAGGCTCAGAATACCTAAAGACAGTAAGAGATGTGTGGGATTGCTCAAATGTGCATTATCTACTCCTGTCATGCTGGAGAAAGGAGTTAAGAAAGCAATTGCTCATTTTATGAAGCAACTACTGTATATTTGGCAAGAGATACCACGCTTTGCATCTAGAACATCTCAAGTTCAGTACTAGCATCTCCAGTTTAAAAAGAAGCAGATGACGGCAAAGATCTTGATTTGGGATGTTACTGCCATTCAGAGTTACCAGTCATGGACAACATGGACAGAAAGTCCAGCTAGTAAATATGTCTAAGCAAATAATCAAAAAAATCACTTGCTATAATGCCAGTCCTACTATTAGCCAGAGAATGCGCATACTTGATCCATCTGATTTTAATTTTATTTTTAGAATCTTTAAATGCTAAAGAAAAAAGCAGAACGGGAAGCTGGTATGTTACAAAATAAAGTACCAACCTCTATAATAAATCATATTCTCAGTAATGCTGTATCTCCCCATGTAGTCCCATATTTCCATTAAAAATAAAAGTGGTGGGAGGAAAAGCCAAGTGCTTTGTTAGGAAGTATGCTGATCTGCCCAGAAATAAAGGAAAAGGCTAATATAGGATGATGTAGACCATCGTGTAAGGTTAAAAGGGTTGGTAGCATATCTTTAGTTTATCTTGACGAAATGGATGTTTGTGATCAGCCATATCAATCATGGTAGCCATGACTTGTCCTTACCATTCTAGATGTCCCCACCAGCCCAAACAATTGCCTGCCTCTACTTTAGCAGATTTGAACCACTCATTTCTGCCAGTAGATTCTACAAAATCTACTGGCAGAATCTACTGGCAAGCCACCAGTTCTAGCAATATATGCCGTATGGAACACTGCAATTACTTCAGTGTTTTCCCCTTCCCTCCTCTTGATTTAACTGTATGACTGCTTCTCTCTATAGAGTGTGCTCTGTATGACTGCATAGCTGTATATGTTGTAGCTACAGCTAACACAATGGAGCAATGGTACTATACAACTCACTAATTAAAATCCCATATTATTATTTCAGGAAATTTTGATTAAATGTTGCATGTGCTTATGATTTTCTTTTCTTTCTATACAGCTTTACACAAAAAGAATCCAGCCAGTCTTGTGGAATTACTTTCCATGCTGTGAGATTATATCTTTCATTGTTTTTTACTGCACTTGGCTGTAAAATGAAGGTAATAACCCTTAGCATTTCACACGGCCTACTTAAATGCCAGCTAATGCCATGAAGTTATTTAGCTGAAATGTGCTACATTAGAACAAATATTGAATTTTGAATGTCAAATCTGAAGCTGTGTTACAAAGAGAGCCTAAACTGTATAATCCATAATGTCGAAGTGCATGCCCAATGAATTTTATGGGATCAAATGCCTTTACCTCTTGAAGCCATGAGACATGAGACAAGGGATTTGTGTGAGACATAAGAGAACAGATTTCAGTTAGGGCATGCATTGGATTTGGTTGTTTTGAACCAATTCTCTGGCTTCATGAAGCAGAAGCACAATCCTTGCTAAGGAACTCAGACTGAATTAGGACACCGAATCAGGGCAAAAGTCTTCATGTTTTATTGGAAGCTTATGAGTGCTGTAGAAAGAAAGGTGCTCTAGCTGAAAAAAATCCTACTTTTACCTTTTGTTTCTCTACAGGGCAACCGCAGTAAGGAGAGGAAGTTAAAATAGGAGTGGAACTGAGTGACTGACAGGTCTGACTTACAACTGCTAATTTTTCTTGGAGTACACACTGAATGAAACGCATAGATTAAAATGTTATGACTTTGGAAACACGCAACAGATTTTTACTAAAGATTCTCATACTATTTTAAAAACATAATCTATATTGCATAAGTGACATATTAATAATATTGAATTATTTAATTCTACATCTAAATCTTAATTTTCATTTTTAATTTTAATTCTAATTCTAAAGAGCCAGTTTGGTGTAGTGGTTCAAGTGCCAACCAAGAAACCAGGACACTGTGAGTTCTAGAGTTCTAAGAACTGTGAGTTCTTAGCCATGAAAACCGGCTGGGTGACCTTGGGCCAGTCACTCTCCCTCAGCCCAACCCACCTCACAGGGTGGTTGTTGTGGGGAAAATAGGAGGCAGGAGTGTTAAGTAGGTCCGCTGCCTTTAGTTTACCAAATAAATATATATGTTTATCCCAAAGATAGATAGATATAGATAGATACAGATACAGATATAGATAGATAGTAGGAGAAAAATCTAATAATCAATCAATCAACTCATAGCAACTCTGGCTGGCATTCAAGATAAAAAGAATACAATCCAATGCAAACAAAACAGATAATAGACATTAATGGATTAGATTACTAACTATCAATGCTAATAAATTATTTTAGTCTTGTCCTATCAGCTGTGTGATCCAGGAATAGACTATCTGATTTAAGGGGGTGTTGAAAGCTGTGATGTGAGCAAGCATTCATGCTCTAACGTTACTTTTTCTTTTGGAATCTAGGACAGTTCTACATAATTAATGTAACTGTACACATGTGTGAAACATGCTTTGCAAATATGATCCTCAATTCAATTGAAAAGAATTAAATTGTTGTAAAATAACCATTATTTATCATTTTTTCCCAAACATTACCCAGTCATTACAAACCTCCCCTTACTAAGCTTATTCTCCATGCCAAATGTTATACTGATGAATTTTTTTAAAAAAAAAAAATTATGATGAATATTTTCAGGCTTTGTACCTAGAGAATGTTTAAACTATAACACATACTTACCATGTCCAGCCGTGCTTGTTTGACATGGAGTATTTTTCCATAATTGCTGTAAGACGAAGCAGGGAAAATTTTTGTAGCAGATTTAACTGAGCAGCTGACTGATTGCTGATCTGCAGTGATCCTAGGGCATGGCTAAGTTGGTGGGAGATCTGGAAGCTGTGCCAACGTAATCGCCTTTACACATACAAAATAAAATATAATTGAATAAAATCTGATTGTGGTGATAGGTTTGATTCTTATAAAATCTGTGCAGGTTTAGAAGACCTTGTTCTACTATTAGAGCAATTCCAACATGAGTCTAAAAACTGCTTTCATCTTACAAGATTCTTTTAAGAAGTCTACTTGTTTTAGAAACGTAACAGCAATGTTGAAAGTTTACAAAGTACAAAACTGTCATCTCTAGTAAATTCCACTTGTTCCACTAAATGCCATTCACTTCTTTGGCACCTATCCATGAGTAAACAGATATGTAATCTTCAACAGCATGATTTACTCATTCCTTTTCTATGCAAGCACAATGGATTCAATAAGTCCAAAATATTATTTTGTTGAATAAAATATAATCTAAGATCAAACGAAATTTTTGACACTGATGTTAAAAGACACTTTTCTGTTGCTTAGACAAAAAGGGGATCTCCAATTCCTTATTCCATTCAGTCTGCATATCAAATTGGTTTATCAATAAATAATTGTGGGATTCTTCTCTCATAGGTTTTATTGATCACCTCTAATAAATTAAGTCTCTTGGAAGCTAAAAATCCACTGATCCAAATTGAGTTATCAATAAATGTTGTAGTTATTAATATTGCCAGTGGGTGGCAACAGCCAAATTGTATTCATCCTTTAACACAGGAAATGATAAAGATCATCATTATCATCCAATAACTGATCTAAAGTAAAAATCCCAGCATCTATCTATATCTTCCATATGATTTTTTTAAAAAAAAATCAATTTCAGCATCTGGATTACCCCACCGTGTCAATTTGGTGTAAAAAAAGGGTCAAAATGCAATTTTCCAGAAATTTCAAACCGATGTATCAGTGACAGGAGATATTGCTAATTCATTATATATTGAGCCCAAAACAGTCCATCTAACTAAATGTGGTATATACAAATTTTACAAAAGGGCCCAGGAGGGAGAATTTATACTAAAGAAAGATGTGCAAAATCTGATACTTGTTAAAAAGGTATGCATAATGCTCTGATTCAAGATCCAGGAAACCAAAGCCCCTATTTTTAACTGCATCTTTTTCTAAGTTAGCTTTGGAATTGAAAAATCCAATAGAAATGTACAGAACAATCTACTGAGTTTTTGCAAATGTTTTCTGGATATGTGTATGGGAATTCTATGCAAAATATAAAGTGTCCTAAGAATAACATTCACTTTTAAGATTATTCACCCAATCCTAAAGCGTAAGGCTTTCAATATCCAAAGAACTGTAATTATTTGAGAAATGTCATGTGGAATAATAATACCTAACTAGTTCATACATTCAGTGCATATATGAGATGATAATTACACACCTTTTCCATTAGCATCAATTCCAAATTAAACGAGTTAACAGAATATCCCACAATTTATTCAAACACATTAATCAAGTGCATCAGAATCAGAATCAATGAAGTTCAGAAATAAACAATAAAATGCCATCGACATATAACACCAATTTTATTCTAATTAGTGAAAAATACCATGAATATTATGGTCTAGTACAGTAGTTCTCAAACATTTTGGTCTCGGGACCCCTTTACATTCTTAAAAATGATTGAGCACCCCAAAGAACTTTGGTTTATGTGGGGTATATCTATCAATATTTACTGTACTGGAAATTAAAACAGAAATTTTAAAATATTTATTTATTTGACTCACTCCTGAAAGGGTCTTGGGGACCCCAGGGGTCCCCAGATCACATTTTGAGAACCACTGATCTAGTATAATAGTAGAATCTAAGGGATATAAACAAATATCAAAAAAGAAATTAGACATACTTGTCTAGTATCTTTATAGAGTGACCAAATAGATGCAAAAAGACCTTTGATCTTCACTTTGGAATTGGGGGCTGCATATAGAATCTGGACTCATTTGGTAATTTGCATTTGGCTATGGTAATTTACAAATACTATCTATGACTTTTATCAGAGACTTTTCCCATATCAAACAATATAATGTCAGCTTTGTCTTTTCTGTTTTTGCTCAAATCAATCAAATCCACCCACTCACTTTTGCCTTGGGCACTATCCACTGTTTACTTAAGTCTAGCCCATCATGTAGTTAAACCTTACTCTCAATCTCTGAAGTAAACACGATTGCCCATCTTTGGCCTCATTCTTGTAAAACAACATTTCAAATAGCTGGAAAAATTCAAAGAGCTGTTATCCAGAGACTCAAATTCTTACAGAATGCTGTAATAGTTGTTGTTGTACTGACCATTTAAGTTGGCAATACATTTTAGTGGAAGATTTTATGGGACTACTTAAACTTAAAATTTAAACTAAATTAAACATTACACTGTGTATTGCAATTTATTGCTATGATTTTGATATACCTTATGCTTCAGAGTTACTTCTGCAAAAACAACTACAGAATTGAAAAACAGCATGTTTTAATTCCCCCATTCCCCATTCTTAGTAAAGTGTGATCTGGTACAAACCTGTTTGGTCTAGTAAGAGATGCTCCAACACCAGAGTCTCTTCTTTCTCTGACACCAGTAGCTTCTGATTCATTGAGAGATATCCCATCTCGGTCCATATCACTTGGGGTTGTCTGGCCATCAGATACTGAGTTTTGTTCAAAGTCTAATGAAATTTTACTTGGTGACTGATATGACAATGACTCACATTCACCAACTGATAAAGCATTATTTTTTGGTTCTGCTAATACATTTTTTGACCAGTCATCAATAGATTCCTGAAGCCCACTGACATGTTGCAAAATATCATCCAGATGAGGAAAAAGATTTTCCCTTTCCAAGTCCAGAAGATCCCCTGTGCTGGCACATAAATGAGAACCTGGAACATTGTCATAAATGCTAACTCTACTTTCCTTTGAACAGGAAACAAGGGGCCTGGGTTCTTCAGATGTTGCACATGTCTTCTTGGTTAATGAAATACCATCTCTTCTCCAGTTCATGACATTGTTTGTAGGAGAGAGACTTTCAATAGAAAGTGCCTTAGGAAATGTTCCTGGCTTGTGGTCTTTCGGAATATGAAATATTAGGTTTTCTTGGGAGTGAAATTCATTTTTGCGATTTTGATCTATCACTTGCTTCAGTGTTGCTCCTGCAAGAACATCCAGGTCCTCTAGGTACATGCCACCTCGTTTATTTGCTTCATGGTGTTTGCGTTCCTTTAAGGAAGGAGTGCTTATGGCATCGCTGCTAATCTCCAGTTGGCTGCTCTCGCTGCTACAGTTGGCAGAAGAGGGAAACCCTTGTCTGATTGCATCTTGGATTGCAACTGTTTCATTTTGGAGGTCTCCATTCCCTATTTGCATGCACTGCATTTCCTTTAAGGTTCTGGGCTCATGCTGTAGAACAGGTGTACTAATGACTAAGACACCAGTCCTTCCAGAGCCCTTTAATTTTCCATGTGCTCCTTTGGGTTTTAATGTCTCCATGCGCTTCAGAAAGGTTTTTGCTCTAGTTCGTGTTGATTTCTCATTCCTGAAGTTGGGCAAGACTTCTGAAAGCTGGGAAGGAAGACCACCAACTGAAGGGGGGCCCTGCACAGAAGTGTTTTCGACACAGTATTGTCCTGAACAGTTAGTTTCCCTGAGGAGGCATGTGACTCCAGACTGACTCCTATGGTCACTTCCTCCACTGCTCTCACTGTGAATAGATGATACCTCAGGCTCACTCAAATCAGTAAGCACACTTTCATTGCTGGTTGTGATTTTCATTTTAATGTCCCCTTGAAAGTCATGTTTGCCTGACGGATGAATCAAGGCATCAGTGTCTTCCACCCGAGACCATCTGTGGCTTGTTCTTTGGAAAGTCCATTTGTTACTGATGGCACAAAGGTCTTCTTCATCTGAATCTTCACTCTGAAAAACAGTGCATAGCACTTAAATATCTATCTATCTATCTATCTATCTATCTATCTATCTATCTATCTATCTATCTATCTAAACAAGCCTCACAGATATTTTTAAAAAATACACTAGAGTACAGCTTTCCTTTCCTCACTTTTCAAAATATCAATAGAGGTTTTGCGATGCAATATCATTATCTTGCAACATTAGCTCACTCATAGATCCATGGGTCCAAGAATGTACCTTTCTTGTCTGAAGAGAATTCATGGACATTTACTGGGGGAAATAAAATGAAAACTGATGAAACTGATTACCTAAAAGACATCATTACACAAATTCTAACTGCATGACACTATTCCATGTGATTAAGTGACATGGCATTTTCATTTATATGCTATATAAATGGAAAACAGTTTAATTCTTGATTGGTTAGCAGCTATTCAGATTAAATATAGGGTCCAAATCCAAGCCTTAATTTAGAAAGTGTAGACACGTGAGTTTTGTTATATGCACATTCAAATTTTTACTATCAATTTTAGAAAGGGGAACTGATAAACACTTTTTAAAATTTTCTGGTAGTAATGAAGAAATTCCCTATCCCTTCCTCCCTCCCTTTGTCTCGCTTAATATCAAAATAACACATATGCTAAGACCATTTCAGTAGACAAATAAAACTGCAGATTTTCAGAATGGTAAGTACAAGGACCAGCAATGTTGCATGAAAAAACATGCATGTGGCTAGTACTTGGATTTTCTTTTTGTTCCTCAATATTTGGGATATTTTCCTTTCCTTTAGTTCAATTATGTTAAGACTAACAGCAAAAACTCCCTTCCCTTCCCTTCCCTTCCCTTCCCTTCCCTTCCCTTCCCTTCCCTTCCCTTCCCTTGAACTAGATAATTTCTCTTCAGAACACAGATGTCCACATAATATACAAAAGAAATGTAATTTCAATGAATTTCCCCATATTTTCCCTCATACTAAAGCTATTACCTCACAGCTGCAACTGTTTCAATAGCAGTGGGGTCCATCTAAGTAACTTAACAGACGTATTTTCTTCACTATATAAAGAAACCTCATCAAGCAAGGATACACTCTAGAGTTAAATTGGAGTTTAATGTCAAGGCTAAGAGTCTGATTATGTAAATTCTACACTGCAGAAGTATATGTGAATTTTACTACCAGTTTCAACTGAATTGCACTTTTGGTTTAACTATTCTTCTGGTAAAGTTTCCCTTAGAAACTGGCCCAAGGGCCACAAAAATTGCTCACTTTGGGCTACTTATGATACAAAACTTTTCATATGAATATACACACCCTTCTTTTATGTACACTTACACAAACACACATCAACCATACTCACACATACATAATCTTGCTCTTCCTTCCATCCTTTATCCTCCTCTGTATCAGTAACCTGCTGCATATCAAAGATGTCTTGCTGCTATTAGCAATGGGAAACTAACAGTCTGTTTGTTGAGGCGAACCATCAGCAAACCTAATATTAAGGTGTCCCAGCTAACTGAGCACACATAGAGGGATGGGGACAGGTTTCTAACTGTGCCAGTTTCCAATGGTCATCAGGACAATGTATACTGGCTAAAATACTACAGTAATCTTCTCTCATCTTATACTAGCAACATCTATTTGTCTTGCCATTTATGCAGAGATCTTTAGTAAGGAATGAATATGAACCAATGGAGGCTCTGCTTAACTTAGAAATAGAGGGTGCAGGGTCAGACATGGATCACAAATGAAACTTCATCAAATCCTAAGGAATCTGTAAGCTTTTACTGTTTACAAACCCAAAGATGTATGAGAATCTAAAGAAAGGTTTAATGAATAAAGACTTACTGATTAGCAACTAGTTTGATTAGAATTAAAGGTTTCTTCAGAATGGCAATGGAAACCCAGATAGCACCCTAGAAATTCAGTTTCCTAAGTCCTCATGCTATTCAGAATGTAACAGTGAAGCCTGCCTGAGCTGTGTTCCTGGCTTTCCCTTTTGGCCCAAACCCTGGCTCTTGACTCTCAGACTGGTTCTGGAATCGACTCTAGTTTAGACATCCTAACTTTGTTAGAAGCCTCATCTCCTATTTCAATTTTTTATATGACTGTTGAATTGACTTGTGATTCTGCTTTTTGTTAATGATCTGATGGTTGTCTGGCTTTTTCAGCTGTCAGGCAAATACAGTAAAATAATGATTCCTGAATGACAGAATATTAAAATGTCCTAATGTGATTTGAACATCTGCCTACTTCTCCAGAGGCAACTGAAAATAGAATACAATTATATATTATTCACAAGAAATGAAGTTACTGAAGGTCCTTCTGTTATTATGCACATAAAAATTAGAGATCATATGAAGGCAAAGGAATAAAATTATTATTATCTGAATAATTTCATATATATATAGGAAGTAACAACATAAATTTACATAAAATAAAAACACAATCAGATTTTCTGAAAAAGCTTTTTGATTCCCTTTCTTAGTTATTTTTTAGTTCTCATTTTGAGTTGTCCTCATTGGCCTTCATATGTTGTCAAAGCTGAAATATTATGTATGTTTATCTACAACCAATTTTTACTGAACAGAATGGGACTTCAGACTAAAGGCACATTGGATTGAAAAGCATCATCATGGCATCATCCTAATTACTACCTGATCCCTGATTAGCAAGATCACCCAAGTAATTAACTCCCAAAGCAGAAAATAATTTCTTTGTCCTGAGGAATTTTCACTCTACTGTAAATGTTGATATAGAAACAACAGAGGAAAGAGAAGAACACTGAGGTGTGTTTCCTGAGATGTGAGTCACATCTAGTTCATTGAGAGATAGTAAGTTCACAGACAGATATATAATAACAAGAAGATTTGCTCTTGGTTATTCATATCCTTGTCATCATATGATTGGACTATTGTAATTTGCTTTTAAATGGGGCTGCTTTCAAAGACCATTCAGAAGTTTTAGCTGGTCCACCATGCACTGGCTGAAGTAGTAATGGAAGTACCTAGATTCACCCATGTAACACTTCTACTGCTGGAGTTGCATGCTGTCAGTGGGCTTCTCGGTGAGATTCAAGGCACTAGATAACCACTTTTAAAGCGTGACATGGCTCAGGGCCTGGATTTTTCTGTCTTCTCCATGTAGAATCTGCCCTTCTGATGAGATTTAGTAGAGGAACCTTTCTGAGGTTCCCAGATGTGAGGGAATGCTATCTATAGGCACCTTGTGCTCGAGCCAATTCAGAATACAGATCACACCTGTTTTTGTTTTGAGTGCAGCCCTCAGCCTGAGAAATGGTATGAATGCCTGCTTTAAGTCTACCTGAAAAGAAAAGATACGGCATCTGCATCCTACCCCATCCTATTTTGCTTCAAGCACTGCTGGCAATAACTTCTCCAGCACCAATGAAAAGAATTTGTCAAGCGTTTTGAGAGAGAATCCAATCTGTACAAAGTTACTTGAAGCAATGATCTGCACTATGCAAGCTCCTGATTAAAAAGTGCCCCAGGGACAGGAGTGCCTTGTAAATAAAATGTTATTGGCTCCCTTACAAAAGTTTTCATATCAAGCAGCATTTTTTCCATTCCTTCTTGAAACCCCTTAAGCCTTAGATAATGCCTGTGTTATACAATGAGCTGTGAACATGGCAAACTTTTTTTAATTCGTCAGCACAAATGAAAGAAAATAAAACAAAAAGCAACAACAGTAAACTTTTTTTTATCTGGTTGCTTTTCATCTGGTAGGGAATCATTCTGGTAGGGAATCATATTGTCCTGTCATACTCAGACTACCTAGTTAGCAAACCAGGCTTCCCTACCAAAGACCCCTGGAAATTGTTTTCTCTTACAATGCAGTCTCTTTCATTTGCTACTATGCAATGTGTTCAAGCCCTCAGATCCTTACTGAGCAGGAGGAGCAGAAAGGAGGAGTAGAAAGCCGTCCTCCACAGGAGGAGGCTGGTCACAATCTGGGTGATGGCTTTCCATCTGAGATTTATCTTGGAGAAGGATAGTATAAGCAAATCAGAAACTAACATTCCAGGATGCATTAGGAAAAACATATTGATAAGTTATGAACCTTATTTCATAATAGGCCATCTTCAAAAACACAGTGATAGTTATCACTAAAGTCATCACTCATTCCTTGTATACACTGCATCTGGGAATTCTGTTTCTTTCCATTTCCTTATCAACAGAGGCTATCTACTATACAGTTGGACTTTACAAATGATGCACAAATTGCAGTGAGATAACAATGGTATTTGAAGTTCAACAGCTGGATACAACATCATCTCTGGCTCTGATTTCAGGAGATTTTAAATACTTTCACTTACATAAAGAAAAAAAACATTTCTGAATTCACATGTACTTGCCTTTTTCCTCTGGAAGTTCAGATCAAGTTTCATTGAGGCACATTTATTCAGCGTGTTCAGTCGTCTAAAAATAAAGCAAGAATCATACTGAATTTACTGACTGGCTCTTCATAATATCAAACTTAGTTCCTTCTTTTATTTGTATGCAACATGCACAGTTAATTCCTATGAATAAGACTGGTGTAGGAATCTAGACTATCTTGAAGCCCATAGAACCTAGCAATTAGTTTGATGGTTTGAAAAATGGGTATTTGTTATTATAACTAGAAATAGACTTCCACATAAAATTTAAGCACAAATGTCATCTTCTCTATCAAGATCTCTACCTGAATTTAAAAACACAAAATAAAAATAATTTCATTAGTAATACAGTTATTTATTTGCATAAATGTATATGCGATTTCATTCATATAGCAGCTGATAACTATAGAAATAGAAAAACATGCAGTTAAAACCATAAAAAGAACACCACCATCTGAGCCATGGATCACCAACCCTTCCAAGTGTCTGTCTCAAGTTAATTGGCACTTAAAGAATTTTTGGAAAAGGATTGTGTTAACTGTCTTCCTGAATGACCAAAGAAAAGTGGCTGTCCTTGGAGCCAGACTGTTCCAGATGAGGGGGCTACTGCTGACCCCCACTCCTTTGTCACTAGGCTCCAATAGAACAACTTTAATGATATATCAAAATAAAGTCACAAAAATATCTAAATATCTTCCATGATAAGCCTGAATATTTGTGCTTTACTGCTTTGATTGCAGTAAAACCTAAAGATCGACAGTAATTAAAGAACACTAATTATTTGAACAATAATGGTTAAAACGTCTTGCAATTCCATCCCAAAATCTACCAAACTCTTCCTATGAAGGGACACAGAAAGGCCATTCTCCATCATCTCTAAACAGACGGGTCATGTACAAGGAAACCACAGTAATACTCATTAGTACTCATGTCAGAATATTTTACAATTTAGAACATTTTAAAAGACTTGTAGGGGACAACATGCCTTTGTATGCACAGAAAATATAAACTTTAACCAAAACTGTGCTTGAGGCCTAGCTTTGGGAACCAGCTGTCAGCTGAGCTGCTACAACTGTGGATGGAGGAAACTCATGATTTCCAGCAGAGAAGTGACACTGGTGACGGAATGACTAACAATTTTGCTCCCTGATGCAAGAATTACTAGTGAAGAAAGAAATACTATGTTTTCAATGCAGCACCACACTGGAGGAAGTTTAAACTCCATTTTGAACCACTATCATCATGAATCCTGACTATACTGCAGCAATAAAGATAAGGAAAATCAAAACTAATTAGTTCTAATGGGAGGCCTTACTCCCAGGAATACTTTTTTCTGGCGAATCTGACAGATACTGCACCTGAATAGGAGACCTTCAACTACTTCTTCCCGCATGTTCTGATCTTGATAACAAATGGAGGGGGCACTGAGACAGGTATTTAATTTTTTTAAAAAAATTACAACATCATCACTAATTAATGTTACAAGTGTAGTTAGTCTCCTCCATCATTCATAGGGATAAACTAGGCAGGGAGGGTTAGCAAATAACACAAAATCTAAAATTGCCTAAAATCTGCAAAATCCTCTTGTGTGAAATGCTGTAACATTTACAAAGTATATTAAAATAATAGTGTGAAATAGAGAAGCACATTACCTACAAAGAGTTTCTACAAGGTCCTTGTCAAGAAAATCATGATCTTTCTTCACAGCAGCAATATCAATAGGGAACTGGTAATCTACAAGAGAAGAAGCACTTATTTGCAGAGCAGCAAACACTTCATTCTGAGAGATATTGAATATATTTTTGGACAACATATGCAAAATAAATGTTAAAATTTATTCATTGAAATGATGTTAACATATTGTCTTCTGAACATAATACTGCATTAGAAGATTCATTTTTCAACCTTTTATTGATCAGTAAATAGTAACATTCTGATCAGCAGTATAAAATAGCAGTTATTTATTACCAGATATTTCTTCCCCAACTTTCTACTCTCCATCCCTTTGGCTGATGACTATAGAAAGTAAAAGTTCAACGTATTTGAAGGAAAGGAGTTAAGATAGGCTACATTACTCCAGCAGAATGTTCTTTTACTATTCCTACATTCACCACATCACTTTTATGTAGCATTGTCTTTCACAAAACGCACACCATGTGAATTGCACAGTGACATTATATGAAATACTTGCTAATAAAATAACTTGAGCACATAACATTTGGCCTTTAAAAGGCATACTGGTGGTCATTCTCCAAAAAGTTGTGGGTAGAGCCAGGCCAAAACCTAAATTTTCTGACAGTGCCAGCAAAACTGGTAGACTCCTTTTGGATTCTCCTTTTCGTTACCTTGTCGTGGTGCTGGAGCTTGAGCACCTCAATGATGCCATGAGCTAAACCGTGAAGGGCCACCCAAGACGGGAAGGTCATGACAGAGAGGTCAGACTAAATGCGATCCCTGGGGAAGGTAATGGCAACCCACCCCAGTATTCTTGCCGTGAAAACTAAATGGATCAGTACAACCAGAGATATGTCGGTATACCATCGGAAGATGAGACCCCCAGGTCGGAAGATGGTCAAAATGCTACTGGGGAGGAACAGAGGATGAGCTCAACTAGCCCCAGATGTGATGACGCAGCTAGCTCAAAGCCGAAAGGACGGCTAGCGGCTGACGGTGCTGGTGGTGAACGGCGAATCCGATGTTCTAAGGATCAACACACCATTGGAACCTGGAATGTAAGATCTATGAGCCAGGGCAAATTGGATGTGGTTATTGGTGAGATGTCAAGATTAAAGATAGACATTCTGGGCGTCAGTGAACTGAAATGGACTGGAATGGGCCACTTCACATCAAATGACCACCAGATCTACTACTGTGGACAAGAGGACCACAGAAGAAATGGAGTAGCCTTCATAATTAATAGTCAAGTGGCTAAAGCAGTGCTTAGATACAACCCAAAAAACGACAGAATGATCTCAATTCAAATTCAGGGCAAGCCATCTAACATCACAGTGATCCAAATATACGCTCCAACCACAAATGCTGAAGAAGCTGAAGTAGAGCGGTTCTATGAGGATCTGCAGCACCTACTGGACAACACGCCTAAAAAAGATGTTATTTTCATCACAGGAGACTGGAATGCTAAGGTGGGCAGTCAAATGACACCTCGAATTACAGGTAAGTATGGCCTGGGAGAACAAAATGAAGCAGGACATAGGCTGATAGAATTTTGCCAAGACAATTCACTCTGCATAACAAACACTCTCTTCCAACAACCTAAGAGACGGCTTTATACATGGACTTCACCAGATGGACAACACCGAAATCAGATTGATTACATCCTTTGCAGCCAAAGGTAGCGGACATCTGTACAGTCGGTAAAAACAAGGCCTGGAGCTGACTGTAGTTCAGATCACGAACTACTTCTTGCACAATTTAGGATCAGATTAAGAGATTAGGGAAGACCCACAGATCAGCTAGATATGAGCTCACTAATATTCCTAAGGAATATGCAGTGGAGGTGAAGAATAGATTTAAGGGACTGGACTTAGTAGATAGGGTCCCGGAAGAACTATGGACAGAAGTTGGCAGCATTGTTCAGGAGGCGGCAACAAAATACATCCCAAAGAAAGAGAAAACCAAGAAGGCAAAATGGCTGTCTGCTGAGACACTAGAAGTAGCCCAAGAAAGAAGGAAAGCAAAAGGCAACAGTGATAGGGGGAGATATGCCCAATTAAATGCAAAATTCCAGAGGTTAGCCAGAAGAGATAAGGAATTATTTTTAAACAAGCAATGTGCGGAAGTGGAAGAAGACAATAGAATAGGAAGGACAAGAGACCTCTTCCAGAAAATTAGAAACATTGGAGGTAAATTCCAGGCAAAAATGGGTATGATCAAAAACAAAGATGGCAAGGACCTAACAGAAGAAGAGATCAAGAAAAGGTGGCAAGAATATACAGAAGACCTGTACAGGAAGGATAACAATATCGGGGATAGCTTTGACGGTGTGGTCGGTGAGCTAGAGCCAGACATCCTGAAGAGTGAGGTTGAATGGGCCTTAAGAAGCATTGCTAATAACAAGGCAACAGGAGACGACGGCATCCCAGCTGAACTGTTCAAAATCTTGCAAGATGATGCAGTCAAGGTAATGCATGCCATATGCCAGCAAATTTGGAAAACACAAGAATGGCCATCAGATTGGAAAAAATCAACTTATATCCCCATACCAAAAAAGGGAAACACTAAAGAATGTTCAAACTATCGAACAGTGGCACTCATTTCACATCCCAGTAAGGTAATGCTCAAGATCCTGCAAGGTAGACTTCAGCAGTTCATGGAGCGAGAATTGCCAGATGTACAAGCTGGGTTTAGAAAAGGCAGAGGAACTAGAGACCAAATTGCCAATATCCGCTGGATAATGGAAAAAGCCAGGGAGTTTCAGAAAAACATCTATTTCTGTTTTATTGACTATTCTAAAGCCTTTGACTGTGTGGACCATAACAAATTGTGGCAAATTTTTAGTGGTATGGGGATACCAAGTCATCTTGTCTGCCTCCTGAAGAATTTGTATAACGACTAAGCAGCAACAGTAAGAACAGACCACGGAACAACGGACTGGTTTAAGATTGGGAAAGGAGTACGGCAGGGCTGTATACTCTCACCCTACCTATTCAACTTGTATGCAGAACACATCATGCGACATGCTGGGCTTGAGGAATCCAAGGCTGGAGTTAAAATCTCTGGAAGAAACATTAACAATCTCAGATATGCAGATGATACCACTTTGATGGCTGAAAGTGAAGAGGAACTGAGGAGCCTTATGATGAAGGTGAAAGAAGAAAGTGCAAAAGCTGGCTTGCAGCTAAACCTCAAAAAAACCAAGATTATGGCAACCAGCTTGATTGATAACTGGCAAATAGAGGGAGAAAATGTAGAAGCAGTGAAAAACATTGTATTCCTAGGTGCAAAGATTACTGCAGATGCTGACTGCAGTCAGGAAATCAGAAGACGCTTAATCCTTGGAAGAAGAGCAATGACAAATCTCGATAAAATAGTTAAGAGCAGAGACATCACACTGACAACAAAGGCCCGCATAGTTAAAGCAATGGTGTTCCCCGTAGTAACATATGGCTGCGAGAGCTGGACCATAAGGAAGGCTGAGCGAAGGAAGACCGATGCTTTTGAACTGTGGTGTTGGAGGAAAATTCTGAGAGTGCCTTGGACTGCAAGAAGATCAAACCAGTCCATCTCCAGGAAATAAAGCCAGACTGCTCACTTGAGGGAATGATATTAAAGGCAAAACTGAAATACTTTGGCCACATAATGAGAAGACAGGACACCCTGGAGAAGATGCTGATGCTAGGGAGAGTGGAAGGCAAAAGGAAGAGGGGCCGACCAAGGGCAAGATGGATGGATAATGTTCTAGAGGTGACGGACTTGTCCCTGGGGGAGCTGGGGGTGTTGACGACCGACAGGAAGCTCTGGCGTGGGCTGGTCCATGAAGTCACGAAGAGTCGGAAGCGACTAAACGAATAAACAACAACAAAGAATCCATTGGAAAAAAAATGTTCCACTTTTGTTTAGGTACAACTCCTAAATGTACCTAACACTGAGTCCAAGAATATCTTCAACTGCAGATTTAATTCTTTAATTCAGTGTGATTTTATAGTTAATCCAAGATTAGTGTTCCTGTTGATGAGGTCTACCAAATTTTGTTCTGGGTTGTTTGGAAGGTGCGAGATTTCTGCATTCAACAATATAGCATTAAAACAAACACAGCACTCTTTTCTATAACTAGATTATAGATTAAATATGGATCTCTAAAACACACCTTCATAGAGTTGTGCATACTGGGGAAATCCAGCAGCCCGCAACCAAGCACAGGATTCTTTAGCTTCACGTTCTGGGAAGGAAAAAACACACACCAAACAATATATTAATGTTCAGTTTTATAACTTTGGCATTTTAGCAAATTGTTCAGAAAATTATTCCAACAAGGCAAGCAACTTCTGTGGACCTTATCCCAGTTTTATAAAACAAAACAAGCACTTTGGATCTCTGCATTTGCATATTTTCATTTAAAATTCATATCTGATTTACATCAGACCAGGTGTCGTGCACAATTTCAGCAACCCAAGGGGAGCAGTGGAAATACTAAATGAAATCATACAACTTCCCTGGGGTACACAGCCCAAATCCACGTGACAGTATTCTGATCATAAACAGCATTTTTATGGAGGGTATCACTCTCAGAGTATTTAATATCATGTGATTAAAAATAGCTGTGTCTAATCTTATGCTTCCTGTTCTGGCAGGAATGCAAAATCCAGAATGCTGATTCTGAAATGGTAGCATCTCAAAGGGAGAGGCAACAATGGGAGAGGGTCACAAGTGATTCCTGTGAGGAGTTTGAGCAGGAGCGAAGGAAATGGGAAAGAAAACTAGAAAGTCAGGACAGAACTTTCAAACAGCTTGTGCAGAAGCTGAAAAAGGAGGAAGGTAGACTGGATGGGAGAATTAGAACGGAAGAAAGAATTTGAGGAGGAAGATGCGGCTTGCCATCCTTGTAAACCAAAATACATCTCCAGTTCCAAAAGAACCCAGTCAAACTATGACATATAAACGTTGCTCAAACAGGAACAGATTGCGTATTAAGGTGGCAGTTATGTACACACACAGTGGATAAGTGAGATGGAGGAGGTGCTTGCCAAGTTACTGAGTCCAAATAGACCTGTTACCAGAGGTTTGCTAAGGCATTTGGTAGTCTTGGGGCCAGGGCCGCAACTAGGGGGAGCAACCGGGGCATGTGCCTCGGGCGCCGTGTGGGTGGGGTGCCAAAATGAGTGCTGAGGGCACCAAGATGGGCGCGGAATCCATGTTTGCCCTGGGTGACATAGGACCTAGTTGCAGGCGTGCTTGGGAGGGAGGGAATGGAAGATCGAAAGCAAAGTATGCAGGAAATGGTAGTTATACATTAGGGAAAGTGCATGTATCACTGGATACATGCAAAAAATAGATTGCTAGAGTGCATATTCTAAAAGAAAATTATTTTACCAAAAATATGTATAAAGTGAGAAACACTGTGAGAAATAAAATAATGCATTGCAATTATTGTGCTTTTAAAAGAGGTGAGAAACCGAAACTGAAAATAACTAAGGACCAGAAAAAATGGGAAACTGGTAAAACTAAAATGGAGAGATACATTCATCTCTATTAGTGACCAGTCATAGGTTCAATTTGCTTTGGGCAATAACATGTCATTCATTATTCCTTCACTAAAAGATGTTGTCAATATCTATGATCAGGTATTGTCACTATTTATTTATCAGAAAGTTAAGAAGTGCTACATCCATGTTCTGTGTGGAGTTAGAGAATGAATTGATAATACTTTTACAACTCCCAGCAAGCATATTCATAGAATATTTCCTTTTATGATCCTTGTTTTGACATGAAAATATACTTGAAATATGGAAATTTGTTTTACTTCTCTCTGCTTTTGATGAGATAAGCTCAGATATCTACATGTTCTTCAACTTACTCATGCATGCCTCACAAGAAGACTTAGTTATATAAATCTTTCCCACATGAGCAACTGCTTGATCATAAGATTTATTATCTAGAGCAGGTGAAGATGTGTATAAATTTCTACACATTAATTTTTATAGCAAAAATATACTATCCTGTCTAATTCCAGTCAGAGCAATAAAAGAGTGCTAGTATGGTATGTACATGAAAGTGAAGCTATAGTCATGTGCACAAATAAGAATCAGTAGCTCAATTAATTGTGACTACATCCATCCTTGCACTGCTGAAGAACAGGCAGTGTGATAAAGAATGCCCACAGTGCTGTCAATCTAACGTTTAAATAGTCCCTTCTAACAAAGAATGAAGAAAGAGTAGCTTTATCACAGTTCTGTGCACTGAATCTTAAAGGCTATGAAGTCAATACCATCTTTTTAGACCTGATGCAATGTTACTCTTTCAAAAGAACGTAAAGCTTTTCAGCACCTAAATGTGATTGAAAAGAATGGCTCTCACCATTGACTAGCTCTAAAGTTATGTGAAGGAATCTTTGCTTTTTCTAAAACAGATTCAACATGGAATAGTACAATAGTTTAGATTCCATAGACAACTCAGGCTCAGTTCATTAGACTTTCTCCGTGAATATTTCAGAAATGCTGTAAGATGATAATTAGTATGTAGTCGTGGACAGCTAACTAGCTAGATAATGTACAAATATCTGAGTGGTTAAAATGTAAATGTTATACAAGCTTAGTATGTTCTATTACAGATGCTCTACTGAACCTTGTTAATAAGACTTTTACACAAAATGTAAAATACATTTCACTCAACGTATTAAAATGATTCACATCTTGCTATACAATGATAGCTTAGTACTGAACCTTATATGATGATTAGATGGTATGAAACTTCCAAAGCAAGGTCTAAGGTCTTCTGGAACATGATCAGAGTATGAGCTGTCCAGAGCTGGGGGTGGGGGGGCTTATTCCAGAGGGCAGGTCTATGTATATGTATGGGGTGGAGGAGAAATATAGCAAAATAATTCCCTTGAATTTTCTTCCCTAAAGAGAGAGAATGGGTTGTAGCACTCCAGGTAACAGTAAATCAAATGAAGGCCTCCCAACTGAGAAGACTTTTCATTTAAATTATTCTTTTTAAAAACTTCCTTAAGCTTAAATAATTTTAATTGGATTATTTGAAATCTACAGTTGGGCAGTAGCTTTATTAGGACCAACCCAAATGACACAAAATGACATGTATGATTTTGATCTATATCTGTAATGGCTCTAAAATCAGCCAGATTTCTCCTGCCCTCTGTTTTTCTAAACTCACCTACCTGCCCATAAGTTGCAATCTCAGAATTCTACATTCTCTTACCCAATAATGGGTTTTGGCATTTTATTCATTGCTATGCTTACTTTTTATATCCCTTAGATATATCTTGATAAGCTGATTTCCCAACTAAAATTCCAGTTCTAGGTTTTATGAGTCTTACTATTACTAAAATAAATAGTAAACCAACAAGAATAAATAAATAATAAACATAATGGGATACTGATAAAGTAGAACAGGTTTTAAGAGCTATGTCATAACTCTTAAAACCTGACAGCCACTAGCATTCTGGTAATGTGTCCCACTGAGAATCAGAGTACCCAAAGAAGTCCGGCCAGTCACCCTTCCTCCTTGCTTGGATGAAACTCCAAAATTTCCAGCCAAGCTTTGGCTTGATAGCTAGGAATTCTGGAAACTTTAGTCTTAATACACCTGAAGGGACCTATTTGGAGAAGACTATCATAGGAGATAGACAAAGATGGTTCAACTTCCATGAATTTGTTTCTCAATAGAGAAGAGAAGACTTTGGTACATAATGGGAAATTAGTCTGGGCTACAACTGGGTCTGAAAAGGAGGCAGAGATTGTTATAATAAATCCCAAGGCACATCGGGCTCCCCTAGAAATCAGATGGGAAATCAGAATCTGCTGCAGTGTTAGTTCTATGAAGTTTATACTGTAGGTAAGCCTTTTATTGCCAAAAAATTGTTCAATTTCCAGTAATCATTTTCTAAAGAAGCCAAACTGTAGATTAGTGTTGCAAATCCTAACATATCTCACAGTTCTGAGCTGGTGTGTATGTTTGGGTCTGTGTGTATGTGTTTGTGTGTGTGTGTGTGTGTGTGTGTGAGAGAGAGAGAGAGAGAGAGAGAGATCTATTGTATATCTTACAGATATGTATCAGAATATCTTAATTAATTCCTAGGATATCCTATAACTTAATAAAGCAGAAGTAAACAAAAGATACCAATTTGATATCTTAGTCACTGATGAATCACATTATGCTTTCCACCAAATAATATTAAATTAGCAATTTTAATATGAAGGATAGTTTTTTGAAAGAAAGACTTGCATTAGGGCTTAGGTTGCAAATTAATGTTAAGAAATCAGAACTTCAAATTTAAATAAGGATCTCAAAAGAAGTTACAGAAATAGACATGTGTTATTATATGCCATAAAAGTTTGAAATATTTAAAAGTTATAATTCATTCAAAGTGTAGCAAATTATTAAAATTAAATTCCAACCTTTAAAAATAATTTTAAAAAGATATTCAAGAATGAATAAATGTAACCATTCTTGTTTGAGAAGGATTTTAGGAATAAAAATGAAATATTATCAAAATAACATCTGCATTCAGACATTTATAAATATCACCACAACAAAATGGACAAAACATGATAAATACCTTTAATACAAGTAGAAAATGTTCTAGATTAAAGAAGACAGCTTTGTATTGGAAAGGAGATGTTGGGCATCCCAAATTTGACTTATTATTGCAAACCATTGCAACTGGAACAAGTCATTGCGTTAATACATGAAGATACAGTGAAAGATTGGGTAAAAATGGAATATAAAGAATATTCACACAAAATATGTATCACTTCCCCTTCATGGTACATAAGCTTATATAACATATGTAAAATCACTTTTTAGATTCACATATATGGAGAAAATGGAAAATTCAGCAATTTAAGATAATTTCATTTTCTTCTGCTACTTATGTTTTGATCCCCTTTAAACCCAGAGGATCAAAGGCTTTGTTCGGACAACAAGATTCCTGGTGTCTGCATGGACCAAAACTTCCACTAGGCACCAATTTTATTTGGAAACAGTAAGATTATAGTAAAACCACCTATGCTTCTTCCTCTCTGCAGAAAGTTAATCTGAAATAATACACACTAAATCTATGAAGGTCAAACCATTATTTGCCCTGAGAGCATTCTTTAACAGATAGATAGATAGATGATAGATATAGATAGATGAATGGATAGATAGATAGATAGATAGATAGATAGATAGATAGATAGAGTTAAACTCTTGCTCTGTAGTTTACCTACCAGAATATGGACTTCTTGCCTGTCCTGGCTGCCAGCTACTAACCTGCATTCAGTCTGATCAGTCATACAAGTTATGCTATATATCCTTGGTTTAAAACAAGCACTTAATGATAACTTGTCTGTTCAAAATTCATTCCTGGTAGGAAAAAGAAAAACGAACAATTCCAAACATGTGGACCTTTTTAACAGCAGTAGTGGGAAAGGAACAAGATGACTCCAGTAAATTTGTCCAGATGCTATGAAATGGAATATGACTATTGAAACAAGCTGATGAACTAAGAAATTCTGTCTGTAGCCCTTTGTGTATCTAAGGATTAATGAGCAACTTGGAGGAGATGACAGCTGGAGGTACAGCCTCAGACCATTAACCTTCAAATGGCTGTTAATTCCCAGAAAGTGATATGTGGCAAGGTTATTAAAACAATTGTAATGGAGCTAGAGGAGAGGGCATAGAAAGCTGAACAGGCTATAGACAGGTCATCTTCTTCATTTATGAGCAACAGTATTGGTATCCTTTCTAGAAAAATGCTCTCCATATTTTCCAACAGGATTCCTGGAATGACTACTCAAACAAGATGTTGAAATTTTTCAAAAACAGTATCTAAACTACTCTTTGGGATGAGGGCCAAATACAATAATTTTTTCTTCTTGTGGCCAGTATTATAGCAGACAGCTTCACAAAATAAAGTGAATTAAAATTGCCAGTGATGACACTGCCTGTTCTACCCTAACATGGCATCTTCCAAATATGTTGAGGCTGCAACTCCCAAAATTCCTAGCAGGAATTTGGGGACATGTGGTCCCCAATACGTTTAGTAGGCAGCAGACTAGGAATAGTCATCCAAAAATTCTAGCCTTGCTCCCCTAGAATTTTAAAATTAGGTACCTTAAACACCATATAGCTGTTTTAAGAGAAAATGCTAGTCACTTTAGGAACAGTATTACATTTGAATAATATTTTATATTTTTACTATTAAATAAGATTATCACTGATCCTCCCTTGTGGAATGGTATGGATGCTCTCATGTGGAGTGCCATGAGGTTCAGTCTTCTCACCCCTACAGTTTCATATTTACATAAAACTATTGGGAGAAGCCATCTGTTGGTTCAGGATGAGGTATCATTAGTAATCTCCATTCTACATTTCCACACCAGTATGGACCGGAAATGCTGTGGAAGTTTTGACCCTGTGTCTAGAGGGATCTGGATGGAACAAAACAGGCTAAAGTTGAATTTGTCTAGAACCTATCTAGCTGTCTCTCACTTTGGTTTTAATTGTGGATGTGTGCCATTCCCATGAAGGGGCAGGTCTGTGGTGTGCATGCTTTCTGGGCTCATGGCTATGCTGGATTTGCAGGTGTAGGCCCTGGCCAAGGGAGCCTTTGCCCAGCTTTGGGTAGTACAACAGTTATGGTGCTACCTGGAAGCCCTGGCAGTGTTGACTTAGGTCTTCATCACAACAAGAATAGACTACTGTAATGAGGCTTTAGATGGAGCTGACTTTGAAGAATATCCAAAAACTGTGCAAAATGCAGAAGCCCACAGGTTGGCTGATAAAAGAACTGCTACAGCTGTATGGTACCTGTACTCCAGGTGCTACATTGGCTTCAGGGAGCTTTCTGGATACAATTTGAAGCACTTGCGAGTTCCCTTGTGTGGAAAGTAAGAGGACAGGGGCTTGAAGCAACGTTTTCCTATGCTGGCCTCACCTTGTAGAACAGCCTCCTACTAAAAGTTTGATCTCTCTAGTCATGAAGATAAATTCTTTCATATGGCTTCTGATAGTGACTGTTTCAGTCGCTCCTGAACTCCACAAAGACTTTGGTGTAGCTATGGGCTCTTTTTCAGTGGTTGCTGCTGCAAATTGATAGCACGTTAGCAGGCTAATGACATTTGGCAACAATAAGTGCTTGAATTGCACTTATTGCAAGATTTGAGGAACCACATGTAGCTGATGAGTTGCAGGTTCTGCATTCTGTACTAGAAGTATCTGCTGAGATCACTGCAACAGTTACTTAACATGGAATGCTATTTCTGATTTGAAATGCTCCCCTTTTAGATAAAGGCGTTGATTCATGCTTGAGTTTGGCATAATCCTGGCACAATTGTAAACTGGCAAGTAATGAAATGTACAGTAGCTGATGTAAGAAAGCAAAAAGATCCCACCGTATTTAAAAATATATAGTAAGCAGCTTAAAAATAATACAGATACTGCTTATGCAGGTTTGATTACAAATTGCAGGGATTATATGATGGAGGGTCCTATAAGTAGAAGACCCAGTTTAGAGAATCATTGAATGTTCAAAAGTACAATTCAATCTCTCATTTCCTCAGCCTCCCAAGTGTACACTAAACAAAAAGCTTTTGCAATCATCTGCAAACAATGGCATGGATCAGTCACTCTCTCTCAGCCCAACCCACCACACAGAGTTGTTTTTTGTGGGCAAAACAGGAAGCAGGAGTATTAGATACATTCACTGCCTTAAGTTGACAGTCAGACACACACATACAATGTGAGATAATAATCTGATCAACATCATCATCTAATGAATGTTGGTTTCCAATTCTGATTCTCCTCCCTATTCATCCCAAAGTCAAGATTCTTCCGGTCCTTCTCTTGTCTTTTCCTCTCTTCATAAGTACCTCACTAGTAAATATATCTAAGTTTTTATCACTAAATTATATAAACAAACAATTCATTGAATTAAAAATCTGACTTTGCCATATGGCAAATTCAAAATACTAAATTGGTGAAGAGTAGGATTTTAGGACAGATTAAGCCAAAAAGATGCCACTTGTTGATTTCATTAAGGGTCCCAAATCCTTCTACGCATATGGTTGGAAAAGAAGGTCAGATTAAAAATCACATGTTAAGAACTGTAGTTGCCTGCACTGGCCAAAGTGAGGATAAAAAATCTGCAGACTTGAAAAGGAAAAGGCTTTTGCAGACCCCAAAAGTTGAAACATAATGAAAAAATAACACAGCAGATGGTTATGAGGACCATGAGTGCCTATCTTGTGGAGAGCCTATAGAAAAGACGATCCTTTTAAAGACTAAGAAGGTGCCATCACATCATACTTGCTCAATAAAGTCCATAAGGACTTGTCTAGATGTGAAGGGATAATTTTTGCAAAGCTTTCTAAATAGGGGAACCAGTTGTTGATTTGTCAAATTATAGTCCTTGAAATGGGCATGATAAACAGCTTGCTAGAACCACAGTCTCTGTAACAGAATATTTGTCTCCCTCAGTGTTGCTATATGCAATCTTTACCTTAATGGTATCCATAAAAGTAAACACCAAATACCAAACATTTCTCACGGGAGGTACATAATTCCACATCCATGGCATACAATGGAATGAATGTGGGTGTTGTGCCTTGCCTACAGTTTTGGCAGTTCAGCACAATGTTGTTAAAAATACACAACTGTTACATTTA
The DNA here is from genome assembly GCF_035149785.1 of Candoia aspera. Classification (NCBI taxonomy): domain Eukaryota; kingdom Metazoa; phylum Chordata; class Lepidosauria; order Squamata; family Candoiidae; genus Candoia; species Candoia aspera. The sequence continues at coordinate 92,170,456 of NC_086157.1, read as the reverse complement.
ATTCTGGGTGTATGTACACACACACACATACAAGTGCACATCTGTACACACATACAAATTCACATGCACACAGTTATGCTATTTATAGAAGTGTTGCTTCACTTAAATGTTTTCCTTGGGTTGTTACTCCTCTTCATTCCATACCCATTTACTTTTTATACTAAGGAATACTTTCCCCTTCTTAAAGTAGCTTACAAAATATAAAATATATAAATATAATAATCCACCCTTTGAAATGCAATTATCAAACTAAAGACAACATCAGAGACAATACATGTGCAAAAGCAATACATTAAATTAATCAGTAACCAAACCAAACAGAGTTACAGTTTTCAACTGTCAGTATAACAAAGATAAGGAGAAAGCTTTTTAATGTTATCAGGGTTATCCAAACTCTAGGTTCTCTTTTGTATATTATCACTAATCATATGTAGATGGCACTCATAAAAGGGATGTAACAGTTGATTTGAAAACAAAGGTGCACAGGGGTAACTCCAAAAATTATACAGAGAATAACCGTTATCCATATTTAAGTAATATAACTTGAATTAATTTAATTACAAATTAAAAAATAGCTTGTATGTTGGGTCTATCCATTTCTTTGTCCTGCCCATACCCACATCCACAATGAGGTCCCTGAACATCACTCAAAAGGCAAAGTGCAGCATCTTGCCAGAGAAAGGTTGCATATTCCTATCTTAAAGGGAAGGCATATAACAGCAAAAGAGATGTTCCCTTAAGAATCATGGCTGCAAGCTTTAAAGGTAATAACCAACAACATGAATCTCACCTAGAAACCAACTGTCAGTACAAAAGATATAATAGAGGCATCATTTGTCTCAATCAAAATTTGGGTAGCAACATTCTGCATTAACTGAAGTTTCTAGTTAGGTTTTAAGGCAGTTGCTGCCATACCAACTGATGCACCCCAAAAATACAGTTTACAGCCAAAGCACAGAAACCATTCTTATTAAAAAAAATCAGCAGAAGAATTTGATTTTTCAAAAGAGGTGGCATTCCATCCCAAACTATCTGATACTCTATCCCTGAATCAGTAGGATCTTAAACAAAAGTACCCCTACTTTGTCTGGATTTCTTCTGTCTGAATGCTATCCAGTGGTATCCAATGGTATCGAAGGCCAGTTGAACAAAATCCTTATCTCTACTCCTGCCTCCAAGCACATAGGATGTGTGGGATGGTTTAGCGGGAAGGAAAAAGAGAAGACTTATTTTAAATGGAACTTTGTTCAGACATCATTATGTGGTAGCCCTTGTTCACCACAATCCAATTAACACAGATTCCAAACACTGATCAAGACCATCTGTCTTGCCTAAAACATGATGGAAAGAAGATATTGAGCTGGTATCATCTGCATATAGCTTAGAACCTACTGCCAATCTATGGATGATTTTTCTCAGTGGTTTTGTATAGCTGTTGAAAAGCATACAGTATCTTTCAGTTACCTGGCCTGGAACACAGCTCAGATAATTACAAATGGTATCTGTTCCTTTTCCCCTATTTTACAGACCAGTTCCAGAACAAAAAAAATCAGACAAAGGAAGGACTGGAAACAGTCATGGTTAGTATTGAAAACTTGCCTCTCAAGATAAACTACTGAGAAATATGTAAGTCTGCAACTGCAACTATGTAATTTTTAAACATTAGCAAGGTTTTCATATATGAAAAATTATTTTGAAAGTCCTTGGGTTTCATGCTTAGGGTTTCTTGTTTAAAAGAAAAGTGAGACAGAATTAGCGTATGAGCTTCATATATTAACTGAGGCACTCTGCACATGTAAAAATACCCTGAATTTTAATATGCTTAGCTCAATTATGAAGTCCTTATTTGCTGCACAGGACTTGGAGAGTGTAGCAAAGTAGTTTGCTTTGATCTTATGAATACAGTGTTTCTCTTTGTAGTTCAAAGGAAATAATTCTGCTACATTAACCAGTTTGGGATCATCTTAATTGCTAACAGCATTGTTCAGGAAACTAGTTGAAGGTGGAACTGAAAAGAACAAAGGCTACCGGACATCAGAATTAAAAGCAAGTTAGAGGAATATCAGTCCAAAAATCTGGACTGTTTCTCACTTAAAGCAAAAACATTGGCTAATCTACAATCTATTGTCTAGGAAGAATAGACACTAGGGAAGAGAAAGAAAGTGGGTATTAGAGCAGAAAAAGGGAAAATTTAGAAATTGTCCAAAATCTGCAAGTGATTCACAATGCTGAATAGTCCACAATTCTTCATTCAGTGCAGCCTTAAATGGAAAGGGTTAGGAAGGATGTTCCTATCCTAGAAATCTCAGGTTTTCTTACAGAATAACTTTCATCAGATCACAGCAAGCTGAGAAAAATACAAAAATCAAAACAGCCACAAAATACACTTATGGTAGAATACATGGATATCCACTGACCCAAAAAACAACTTTATGGGTGGTGGCAGAAAGCTCTAAAAGCAGAGGAACAACTCTACCCAGTTGTTGGGCCCAGGGCTGGTACATGTTTTCCCTTGCTGGAGGCCTGAGCTCGGAATGAGGTTGTTTTGGTGGCATTCCCGTCACTCTGAGATACTCTGTCCCTGCGATCTGGACTTTCCCTTCATTTTTACAGTTTGGAAGGGTGGAAAAAATGCTCTTATTCTGTAAAGATTTGGGGGGTGGGATCTGAGTCGCTGCCATGGGCATTGTTGTTTTTAATGAAGTTGTAGTGATAATTGTTGTTTTAAATTCATTTTTAAATGATATTTAATATTTTTATGTGAATCACTCAGAGTTTGTGGAATCAGTATATAAGTTGTGTAAATAAATAAATAAACAACATACCCAAGAAATACCCAGTCTAATACTTATAGTTCCACCTGCTTATTCTCTTAGAAGAATAATGTGTGCACATTTTGTTGTATCATTTAGAATGCTGGGGATCCACATCTTAAACATGTTCCTCTCACCAGAAATAAATATGCATACCCATACAGATAGTCCTCTCTTAACTATGGTAATTGGGACCAGAATTTCCATCATTAAGCAGTCATAAAGTGCAACAACACCTGACTGCATTGCATAGCAATGGTAATCCCGGCAGTCCTGGTTGCCGTTGTGAAGTGAGGATCGTGGGTCATTAAGGGAGGACTTCCCGTGACCGCAACTTGTGACTTTCTGCTGGCTTCCAAAGAGCAAAGTCAATGGGGAAGCTGGCAGGAAGTTGCAACTCCCAGTCAAGACAAGCCTTTTCTTAGGCGGCTTGCAAGCAGGCCAGTGGACGGGTGAGTGCTATGGAGTGTGGGCGGATGGTGGGGTGGGCGCTGCAGCCCAGAGTGAACATGGGTGTGCATGCGCTACAGAGGATGAATTCCTTGGGGTCTCGTACTCTGTAGTGGGGGTCTTCAGGAGAAAAACGATGGGAACAGGAATGTGATGAACGCCTACCCAGGTTTCCAACCAGACTCACACAAGAAGCTTATGGATATCTGATTTATTACTGGATAGTATGCAAGTTCAAGAGCAAATCTGAGAACGGCAAAAGTGCGGGTCCTTCAAACAATTAAAGCTTAGACAGTTCCAATCCCTCCCCCCAGAGTCAGTAAGAATCCACTCCCTGCAGCCTGCAGGTGTTCCTAACGGTTCCTGCCGGTCTTCGGGAAAGTGTCCTTGAACAGGCAAGATACTCAAATAGGCATTCCAAAGTCTCTACATCAGTGCCTGGTACAAACACCAAGAGCAGCCCCCTCCCAAACAGTAACACGTGTCAGCACCAGCATGGCATGGGAACTGGTTACGATATTCACAGGAACATTGAAACAGGAACCAGGACAAGGAGTGATTTATGGGAGCCATTGCCTTTGCTTGTGGGAAGCTAGAAGGGAAGGTCGCAAATGGTGATCATGTGACTGTGGGACACTGCAACCGTTGTAAGTCTGAGCCAGTTGCCAAGTGCTTGAATCATGATCATGTGACTGTGGGGGTGCTGTGACAGCTGGGACTTCAAGGAACGGACGTTAAGCACCACTCATTCAGCACCATCATAACTTTGATCAGCCACTGAATGAGTAGCCGTAACCTGAGAACTACCTGTACAGTGTCTCCTTTTTCTCTGTCTGCAGCATTTGGTGTGATTTATCCTAGAAACACTGGTAGAATCTTCTACTATGTGTGTACTTTGGCTGACAAAATATACCATAAAATTATCATGTGCTGCAGGTTGAAACAATTAATAACCTCAAATACTAGAAAAAACATAATGCTAGTCCTGCTCCAGATAGCAGATTTGGTATTTAAAAATTTGTAAGCTAGTTGTAGCTAATTATGGGGTCCTTAGATTTGTTATAATTGTACATTTGTTTTCATGTAGCCCCAAAATATAGCTAGGAGGACTAACATATTTAAAAGTATTTTTTGAAAGAATAACCAGGGTTTGGGGGGAGAGGTTGTTTTCTTATCTTTGCAATTGTTCCATTATTTCACTATCCCCTATAATTCTGCCTTACAAACTTATGCAAAGTGCCTTAGAGCTTTCAAGGTTGTGTAGTTGCTATGAAACTGAATGCTATTTTAAAAATTAAAAGTAAAAAAACCCTAATCTTTCTGCCTCTGAATATACAAGCAGTCAATTTAATTAGCAAGCATACGTACGTACGTACATACATCACACAGTGCCTGTGCATTCATCACTGTAAAATGCTTCAAACTGATTCCAGTGACATCAAATTCAGGCATGGAGGAAATAGTCAGTGCACAGCAAACCTCAGCCACAGCAGATGACAAATAGTCAAAGAAGGAGGCCATGAGAATGGAACAAAAGACCCTGAAGCAACCATGATCACAAGAGCAGATTGACAGTAATGCAGAGGTAAAGTCATTAAACTGGTTATCCTGCATGAAATATAACCAGTCTGCCTTAATGACTGTCAAGATCTTGCATATTATACCAAGGTGTGGTTTTTGTTATACATGCCATGCAAATCCTAGCAGCGATAAATCCCATGTGTGATACACCACCTAGTCCCCAGTAGTTATAAGTGTGGCAGCCATATTTTATGATGCAACCTACCCACCAAACCCTGGCACAGTGAAAGTAAAATTTTGGGGTAGTTCAAGATGGTGGACTCCTGGCACTACTATTAAAAAAAATGCAGAACCATTATATTTTTTCCTCCTTAATAGATTCCCTAGGGCAAAAAAAAGGACATAGAAAAAGTGATGGAAAAACACAAGAGAGTTACAATTGAAAGAAAATGTCACCAGAGACCTTAGCAGATGCTATCTTGCACTGTTGGAGTTATAGGGATAAAATGAAGATTCCCATGTAAACTGCCTTGAAAATGTCACCAGAGACCTAATGTAGGGTACTGTACAAATAAATAAATACTCTGAGAATGAGCATTTGCATGGCAAGGACACATGTTACATAAACACTCCATCAATTCAGTAATTCCCTTTCCCCACCATTCTTGGCAGCAAGATCTTTCCTAATTGTAAGGAAACCCATTAAGTAAAAATGATGGTAACAAAAATAAAACAACATATCTAGGTCTTTTGAATCACCAGTTCCCACAGCTGAAAAGATAATATTTTATAGTTAAGCCACTGGATAGAACTATAACTGTCTGGAATAATACATACATGTGCCAAAAACTTTAAAAAGGACAGGGCATCGAGAATCCTGGGCAGAATCCAACCCACTCTGCCTCTGCTATTGATAATTGAATAGTACCAAGAGCATGTTGTTGCCTCTTTCCTAATTTACATCTTCCCCTATTGGTAAGAACAGACTCCCATCCCCCTAAATTAATGACATCAATCAGCAGGGAGTTTTGTAAAATGCATAAACCAGTCATCTTCCAAACTCCACCAGAAGATAAATGATTCCAGATGTTGGACGGAAGCCATTTTCCCACACATGCTACAATGTTTTGTTATCCATATTGGGTTATAATGTCCTGTGTGTGCATGTGTGTGTGAGAGAGAGAGAATGAGACAGAGAGAAAGTGTATAATTTAAAGAGTTAACAGCTAAAGCTTCCACTTCTGGCTAAGAGCAAACAGTCTCTTAAAACTGCAATGGCAAAAGTTCAATTGCTGTTCAAAGAGTAGTAGAACTGACTGATGCCAAGCAACTCAGTTTCTAGGATCTTGTACAGAGTAACAACAGCAAAACAGCTCACCTCCTGCTTCCTATTGACATCTCTACTCTAAGCCATTAGAAACTGGATCACTTATATCCTTCTGAAGTTACTGAACAAACTAGAACTCAGTTCATGCAATTTCCATCTTACAACTTCTATTAAAATATAAGCATCAATCAATTTAAAACCTTGTTGAAGAGCAAGATCCTTCCCTCCCCAAGTCCAAAGATAGCAATTTATTATTGTAAGCTGCCCAGAATCACTGGTTTGAGATGCGCAGCTATATAAATTGAACAAACAAACAAACAAACAAACTCTTCCTAAAGTTGGATGCAGATCACTAATATTATTCTAGGACCAAATTAAAAACACATTTATCTTTTCCCACACATACCAAAGTTAAAAATCTCAATTAATATACAGGAAATAAAAAGAACAATAGGATGTATTTTGGAATCAGTAATTTCTTTCCAGTTCTTCTGATATAAATAAAGGAGTTGGGGGAATAATCCCTGATTTTAACTTACTCTGGCTAGCTAGAATACAATTTTTCTTAGCAATACAAACACAGTTCCTTCCTTTTGTTTACACACCTAGCAGACATCAGTAGACCATTTACATACAGTATATAATGGACTAATCTGTAATGGCAATTTGACAAATTGTAAAATCCAGATGAGAAAGTGACTCTTAAACAAAACAACAAAAAACACCCTAAAATATGAAAAATGAGCATTTTGAAAGCTAGTTTGCAAATTTTTCAAATAAGCAACTGCAGGATAAGCTTGGTTGCATGTCTCACATTCACTTAAAACTGTTAAAACCCTCTAATCAGAAGAGCAAATGTTAGTTACCATAGTAATAACCAAATACATACTGGAGGAAGCAGACTTACTTTGTGTAAAAATATCTTAAGGCTCCGCTAGAAACAAAATTTCTTCTTTACAGTATTCCTTCTGCTGCTTATTGAGTAGTGTTCATAATCTGACAGATGGTTTCACTCTGCCACTGAGCATTTTCTCTGCTTATCTCTGCCAGCTATTATTTCCACAATGCTGCTTATAGGACTGTGCTCTACATCTTTTCTGGACTAATCAATCTTCTCCTGGCTTTAGGTTGGTTTCTAGTCCCACCTCCTGTTCTTGTATAAATGAAAACTCACAGCTGGATTCGCTGTAAACCATTTCTCTTACCATGAGCTCCACTGGGTAAATCGTGTAATCAGACCCTGAAACAACCTGCTGGAAAGCAATCACTCATCTTAATGAGAGGATAGAAAAGTCAACCAATAGTCAAATCAATAATACTGAGAACTAATAACCTTCAGGCCTGAAGAGCCTATCAAGATTATCCAAGCCCTTCCTTATCCTAAAAGAAGTATCTGGCAAACCAAATAGTGTATTTTTATATCGAGTTGACTTAAAATAAATGTATACATGAAGATAAAACAAATGAAATCCCTTTTTTCCATCTTCTACTTCTGGAGAAGATATGGAAGCCACGAATCTGTTTCTGGAATCACTGCTGTGTTAGATAAGGATGGGCAAACTGAAGTTTGATTCAATCAAGCTGGAAACTGGATTATATTCTAAGACGGGAATATACAACCTGTCCTGGGCAGGTTGTATTCCTACTGGATGAATTAATTCACAGTCTGAGATCTGACTTTTCAAATGGCAGCGACTGACAGAAGTGGTTTTTAATAAAAACTTCACCTCATATTTGTTAGTGGATCTCATCTGGGGAGAAATCGGACATCATCTCAGTCATCCATGGATTAGTTAGTCATGGCTAAATTAGTGTGCTCTATGTATGGCTGACCCTGACTTTGAAAAATTAAATTGGCTCAAATACATCTGTCAACATTCTAATTGGACCCAGCTGAAGAGATATCAGTATTCTAATCTTGTATCAGGTTTTTTGGTTGCCAGTTTGTTTCTGGATTCAATTCAAGGTACTGACTTTAACCATGAAAGTTTTAAAACTATCAAGGACCAGAATATCTCAAAAGACACTTCTTCCACATGGGTTGGCTCAACAACTACATTTGCTTCTGACACTCTGCTTTGATTTCCCACCATCAGAAATATAAAGAACAGGTACTTGAGACAGGTCATAATGAAAAGACTGGAAATTGCTGTTAAGTGTGCTTACTCACCTCCATTGCTCTGTTTTAAGATGGGCATCAAAGACAATGTTATTTTGTTGAGCTTTTATGGAAGGGATAGGAAGATGTGGTTTTTCAAAGGTTCCTGAACTACAATTTCCAGCATTCCTCACCATTGGCAGCCTGATTGGAGATGCTAGGAGCTCAGGTTCAGCAAGAGGTACATGCAAAGCATGTGAAAGGGGCACCTCACAGGCACATTAGCATGAGTGAAGCATTTTTCCAGAACACATAAAGCAGAGACATTTGCATGGCTGCTTCCAAGGCTGTCTCGCATGGTCTGAGCCATGATATGCATATACAGACCCTTCCACCAGGACTGCCAGTGAAGCAAAGCACCTGCTTATATATTCAGAGAGCCCTCAAAGTAGGTATGTGACCTTCCAGAGCAGTGTTTCTCAACCTTGGCAACTTTAAGATGTGTGGACTTCATCTCCAGAATTCCCCAGCCAGCATTCTGTCTGGGAGTTGAAGTCCACACATCTTAAAGTTGCCAAGGTTGAGAAACACTGTTCCAGAGTATACAGTGCTTTAATAGTTCAAGGAGAGATATTGCACTCAAGGCAAAAATGCTTTGTGAAGTGCCCCTTTCAAATGCGTTGTACAGCCCTATTTCCTACCTTTATTATATAGCATACCAATTTAAAACTTCTGATGCTTGTTAGATAGGCAGAAAATGCAGGATATGAACTAGATTATGTACTAAATAGAGAAGTATATGCTTTGTATCTTGTAATTCAATTCGAAATTCCATCCATTCACTGTCTAAGTATAGGATCTTAGTAATATGGCTGAGAAAAAAAAGGGGGACTGCATACAAAAAGAATGTGCATAAATTAATTTTTTTATGCCAGACTATGATGATGAAAATGGCTATTTCTATTTCTCCTACTTCCTAATAATTTCAATCTTATTCCTGCTTCTCTTTTGATGAATCTGGGATTCTGTATTAAGACAGCATGAAAATTTGCACATGTCTGTATTACTCCCTTAATATGTGTAATTTGTATTATTTTCTTACCAGAAACATACACATCAAACGATTACTGCATTTTAATTTGTGTTTTAATTTGTGTGCAGATAGGTCATCTAAAAATGCAAACCAAATGAGTTTCTCCCCATACCCTATTAGGGGTGAGTTTGACTATTCTCTCTGCAACTGATCATGCCTTTAACCATTTTCTGGATGCCTTATAAGCCTTTTAAGAATATGCATATAGAATTGTGTATGGAAATGTAACATGGAAAATAGCTTAAAGCATAGCTGGAGCAAACAGACAGCAGCTATTTGGAAACAATCTTGAACCTATGAAGCAATAAAGCAAGGAATAGAAGAAATCCCAAAGAGACTAGGGTTTATTTGTATGGACAGATGAAACTGTTTTTTAGAGCTATATGCATGTATGATAAAAGAGCTGAATCAAACTTCAATCAGTCAGGACTAAAGTGAAAAAACAAAGCTTCCAGACAAGCTTAGACATTTCACTAAGTATCTCTAGATTACTGACTTCTCAGTTGCTTTTAGCATATAAAATTTATTGCCTTCCCCAAACTGCCCACATTTTTTATTAAAAAAATGGATTTGTAACCCGTGTAAGCAATTAGAACAAGGCAAATGAAAGCTACACCATAGAACTTTTTATGAAATTTTAAATAAATTGTTTTAATTGTATATTTTATTTTATTTCTGTTAGTTGCTTTGTTCATGCTATTTGTTAAACAAATAAATGATATTTTCCTTCCAATCACACATTCTTTTTCTTGTATATGTTTTCAAGGAGTACAAGCCATTTTCAATGGGTTTTCTCTGAAAAAACTAGTTTTGCCACCTAGTTTTGCTAGAGAAGAAAAGGTGATGTTGGACAATGAAATGTCCTGTGAATCTGAAGAGAAAATTCTTCTACTGTACGCAGTTTGTTATGAATCTGTGCAGCTATTTTTCAGTGAATTTTACCTAACCAAAGATAGCCAATTTTTAATCTTATTTGCCTTTACAATATTCTGATTTTATAAACTTTATATTGAATGCTAATGATACTATGGCTATTCTTTATGGTTACACAATCATTACCAAACTTATTTCAGTTATATAGTCATATAGTCACTCTGCATTTTAAACTGTTTAAATCATTTGACTGCAGGAAGAGTAGAATTTGCTTCTGATGCTACATACACTTGGGAGAAGCACTGACTTCTTATAGAAAAGGAAAATATAATTTCAATGTAAAAAAATAGCAAACTAAGCATTTGTAACTGTATGTGCCCAACTTATATAAAGAAAGGTGCTGCAGTAAGCAACATCAGTGCCATTTTCATGTCCAAGGTGACCTAGGTAATGAAGATGGATCTATTAATCACTGTCACCATTCCCCCATGCTCTTTTGTATTTAGGACTTCCCATTCTGGAGAGCCTCAGTCTTCTGTCTTGATGATGCTGATGATTAGATTTTTATCCTGCTTACACACACACACACACACACACACACACCAAACCAGTCCTAGTTGCACCATTAGAAACAACTGATGCTGTTTGATCCAACTGCTAGAAAATGAGAACATAATTTTAAATGTTCCAGACATAGACAGAAGAACATCTTTTCCAGATAGTGGCAGAAGTGATACCATCTTTCTTTTTCTACAATTGAAAATATATTAAAAAAATTGGCCTAAATAAGATTATTATCAGCTCTTTTCCTCTACAGAGCAGGAAAAAAGGGTAAAAACTAACATTCAGAATACATGATTTTCTTTAATCAGCAGAAGTGAAAAACAGTCTAAGAGATTTAAGAAAAATAGATTAGCTAAAGTCAACACTAAGTATATGCAACCGTGTTTGAATGTGGGCAGTCTGAAAAATGACAGCAGGTCAAAGATCTGTGCAGTTCTACATCTTGCCCACTAGAGGCCATCTAGAGTTAAACCATGATCCAAAGTACTGCATTACATAACAAGAGAGTTAAAAATTAAAGCATTAATTTATTATTTCATAGTAATTTTTATTTCCTAATTTCATACAAAGAAATTGCCCCTGCTTTAATGTGCCACTTGACAACTAAATTTCTGGTAAAGAAAAAAGTATGATGATGATGATGATGATGATGATGATTATAAAAATAAATACTGATTTCTCAGTATTTATGGAGAATTATTGGAACCTCATTCATACATAATCATCTTGATAAATAAATTACAAAATTATGTGACTTCATAAACTGCCAAGTTGCTAACTGGAATTCTTTGATACAATCAAGTAACATCAATGGTTTCTCAGCTATGCTGGATCCAAATCCATTTTTGGCAACAACTGGGCCTGTGGGTATTGACCTTTACAAACCTAAACAATTTGGGTCCAGAATCATTTCCTACCCAGAAGCTCTTTTATAGGACTGCTGAATGAAATTAGGCCAGTGGTCACAAGATAAAAGGCATTCTCAGTTGTGTTGCTTTTGGAATGACTCCTCAGTGAGGCTTCCCTGCCAACCATGCTGTTATTGTCTGGTGCCAGGTGGGGGCAGTCCTCCATTTTAAGGCATTTTAGATCTCAAACTGAAAAGACAATGGAATGATTGTGTTTTATTCTGTTTCCTGGGCTGATTGTGGTTTAATTTGATTATGGTTTTTTTCTTCCTATGTCATCAGATCATGAGAATGTTTCTAGTAAGGCAGGTGAAAATAGCATGACTGGATCTTATTATAAATTGAGAATGAAAAAAATAAAGCTTGAAATGCATCAAACAGAATTTTCTACTCTGCTGATCAAGTAGAATTCACGTGCTCAGTATTTTTCCTGGGAATGGGCAATCTATCTGCTTTGAATTACCTGCCAAATGCAGTAAAAAACACCCTTATTTTCAGATAATTCTTATTTTCTGATGATTTTGGGCGGCCTTCTCACTAGTCTCAAGTATTTAGCCTCAAACCACAGACTTCCTGATTTAGCCCTTGAATCCATAACATACAGATAAAGCATCTCCTTTATAGAAAGGTGCACTGAATTTTACTGAATGGAAGTCTCATAGCTCATTACAGAAAGAAAGTGTTTGGCTATTGGTGAAAAAGAAATGTGGAGGTGCAAGAACTCTGAAAAAAAAATTCTGCGTCCTTTATTGTTAGCGTCATTAAGAAAACCTTCAGCAAAACCAGATGAAACAAGTCCTAAACCAACTGAGTTCTTCTGATTGGAAGAATACAACCATTAACATTCAGGGAAAAAAAACCCTCTGCTGTAAACCACTTTAGTCCATCAAATACAGTAGGATACAAATAAAAATAAATATGTATATATTACGATTTATTTATACATAGATATGGGTTTTACAGCTGTTTGGACTTAAAATCTTGGCAAATAAATTACTTACATAAGATGAGGTGCATTAACATGAAGAGAACACCAATCAGCATTTGGGCTAGGTCTTTGACAGATGCTGGCGTAATTATCCACAGGTGTTTTATTTAATATATTAAAACCTTATTCCATATGAAATATGTTCACACTGCCAACAAGTGCCCATAATAAATGAAGCTGGCACTGAGAACTGAAAACTTCTGAAGTTAGGCACAAGCAGGATAGGTGTTGTCTATATATTGCAGCATCAATATACTGCAGAGTGGGTCTGAGTGCTGGTTCTGGTTTTTTCCCTCCTTGCTGAAGTGCTCTGGCACCCCGCTTTCACTAAAAAAAGAAGCAGGGAGGAAGAGGAGAAACAGCATTCCCTCAACAGTGTACTTTGCTGCTAAAAGGGTGAGCCCACTCATTCAACAAGCCAACTGAGAACGTTTTCCCCAGGCCTCTCTCCCAAAACCTGAGGCTGGCACTCCTTCACCTCTAGGAGAATGACATCAAGTTCAGTTGTGACCTTTACCAATTTGGTGCCTTCCAGCTGTGTTTAGATCTACAATATAAGAAATTTGGAGATCTCTAATCCCAACACACCTAGGATTTACTTCTAATCTGTGCCAGTTTTGCATGTGACAATTCATAAAACTATCCTGTCTATCTCTATCTCCAGACTATTACAAAACACCCACACATTTAAATTCTTAAAGAGAAACTTATTTTCTCAGTATGCATTCCAGAATGTGTTTTTTTTTTCAGATATTCATCTTAGAAGCAAGGGTGGAATATAAATGTACAAACATTTAAAATAAACATTTTCATGATTGCAGAAGAAATGTCATAAACAAAGCATATCTGAAATTAGATATTTATACTTAAGCTAAAAAATTGCAATATTCATAATTTTCTAAATGTGCCTCATGTTGCTGAAAAATCACACCATCAGTCTCAATGTATGAGACTATCAATTTTGGAGATTTTTGATCATGCCAGATGGAGTACATAAATGGTGTGAAGATACTTATCTCACTTCCTATTGTGCCAAGAAAATGAAATCACACAAGGCAAAGATTTGATTCTTGGAAGGCATCACAGAAGGTAAGTAACATACTTGTCAGTAATGCTATGTAAGGCAGGATACATATTCAAGAAAGCATTAAAAATGCATTCAGAGCTCTTAGTAAGAGATGTATTCTTTATATACATCATTGTTGTAAAGAGTTGGAAGTCATTCTTTTTATATCTTTTTCTATTTATTTCTGTACTTTTTAGTTTGTCTCTTTTTCCTTTAGTTTTCTTTCAATCTTCTTTCTTTTCATGTTTTATCTTTATTTGAAAATGTAATAAAGTTATTATAAAAAATGCATTGCAGAGCTCTTGAATAATGCCCTATTCTTGAAAGAATACAATGATTATTTAACCTTGAAATATAGTAAGTAGTAAAGACCAATTTTACATCTACTGACGTTCTAAAAATTCCTGATTAAAAATAATGAATTTATTATTATATACAAAGTTGCATTTTAAATACTGGATTCTTTCTCAGGTGACTGTGGTCCAAAGCTGCAGTCCTACAAATCCTTACATGGGAATCCGTGTGAATAAATGCAACAGGGCTTGCTTCTGGGTTATCATGGGTGGGGTTAGCTACAAGGAATGTCACCTCATTGTTCAAGATTTCCCCCCTAATTTTGCAACATATTTTAACTGTGTTGAGTTTGAAGGCCTGAGAATGAGCACAGGTGTTCAGAAACTATGCAATCCAATTAAAAATCTTAAAAAGGGAGCTTATTTTGCAGTCACCAAAGAAGTTACACTTAACAGGCTTATAGTAATTAAGCAGCTTGGAAAGTTGCTTTGCACTTAGAAATTTGCTGCCAGAAATCTAACAAGAGGCAATCACTGCTGTCCTTGTGTGTCATGCAGCTGTTGTGACTTTTCCATTTGAGAGAAAAAAGTTGCCTCCAGTGTTTTGGAGGCATGCAAGTATACAAAAGTGTTCATTAGTATTGGATATAAATTTGGGGTTATTAGAAACAGATGGTTAATTTTCACATGCTGTATGAGTCTTAAATTAAAATCATTGAAGACTATGGAAAATATAAAATGAGGAAAGGGCCATTAACACTCTATAGCAGTGTTTCTCAACCATAGCATGGCTGGCTGGGGCATTCTGGGAGTTGAAGTCCACACATCTTAAAGTTGCTATGGTTGAGAAACACTGCTCTATAGGATGATCATAACCTATATAGCCTTTATTAGCCAGAATCCTACCAATTAGCTGATAGGGAAGAAGAGAGATAGGACCTAATTCATCTTCAAGGTTCTGACTTTAATATAGGCTTTGAGAATATCATACTGGGCTATAAATGTGCAGTACCAGCTGCTGAAACAAAAAAAAAAGCTCATAGTGCAGTAGACTCTGGGCTCTGTGATTTCCCTATCTAGATCATGTACAGAGGCATCAGCAGGATCCATTGCTTTAATCAAAATAACAAAAGCAATGTCATGCTCCCTCCCTTTCATACATGCATGTGATGTTACAACATACATGCAAAAGGGGTGGAGCTTTCATTGCAACCCCACTTTTGTCATTTGTCCCCCATTTGACCCCTTACAGATGTCTCGGCTCAGGAACAATTACTTAAATTCATGTTTAAGTAACGAATTTGTATTCACTGAACTGTAGGAAAAACTAAAAAAGTGTACTGAACTGTAGGAAAAACCAAAAAAGAGGCTACAATTTTTTTCTAGTTATATTTATCTTGATATTTCTACACAGTGCCATTATTCTACATGGATAACAGCTGGCAAATATTTGGAAGGTTAGGAGGAACATTATGGCAATCAGAAAGTTCAATAGGATAGGAGTGGATGGTAGTCATGGAACAAACAGTGGCAGAGCAAGATGGACTTGAACGCTGGTAATTATGTTCTTCTCAGTATGGTTAGCACCAGGTATCAAAAAATAATTTCATTTCAGTGATGCCTACAATAAGTATGGTAAATGAATAATATCTGATATTATGCAATATATTTGAAATATGAAATCCATCAAGAAACAGTTCTTTTAGTCCTGTAGTCCTACATACCTTTACATGCAAGCTGGACTGTGGAGTTTAACATTGAAGAGGAACGCTATGAAGATACATTTTTCCCCAAACAAATTTATTTCTCTAAAGTTAGGCAACCTGCATATCATAACTCCCCTTTCTGAGACTTATAATACATCTTTAATTGCAGTTGCCAAAAATTGATGCTAGAGTTTTCCCATAACAACAACAACAGGAAATTAAAATGCAAAGGTTATTTGAGGCCATAATCTTCAAAGCATTTATTCTACCATCTAAATGTTTTCACCATTGTAGCTCAAGTCAAAATACTATTTAGCAATTTCAATTTACGGCAGCTCAGCTAGTAACAACAGCAACATGTATTGAACAGAGAGAATATAAGCAATAGGAAAAAGAGGTTTTATGTGTTAAAAAAAATCCTCACATCATTGTCCAAGCAATTTTTAAAATTCATGTAAATTTACAATATTTTTTCTAATTCTTCTCTTTTAACATCTAGAATATTAAATACCACAATATTTACTATAGGCTTTACTAGATGGTCCAAGTTTCTCTACAGTGTGATTTTATGCATGCATCCAGTCAACATGTACAGTTAAAACTGCTAACACTTCATACTACATTGAAGCAACTTTATCCTTTTCTGGAACTGAATTTCATTAGAATTTTCTTGCAGAAGAAAAGCCATGTTAGTCAATGATAGCTCCAAACCAGGACAAGTTCACAAAAGCTTAAGCGTAATAAAAAAAAAATCATTTAAAAAGGTGCT
The DNA here is from genome assembly GCF_035149785.1 of Candoia aspera. Lineage (NCBI taxonomy): Eukaryota > Metazoa > Chordata > Lepidosauria > Squamata > Candoiidae > Candoia > Candoia aspera. The sequence continues at coordinate 92,153,987 of NC_086157.1, read as the reverse complement.
GCCAAACTCCTCCTGATTATTGGAATTCTTGGGATCATGCAACAATTTTATTACTATACGCTTATGCAACAGAAGTCACTGCTTCTTGTATAACTTTTTCAATCATGTTAGGCTCAGGAACCATTTAAGGCAAGCAGATAGTTTTTGATGAGCTCATCCAGTAAAAAGCCATTATTTAAGTTTACAAGCTATTTTTTTGCATTTTAATTAAATTAAATTAAAATTAAATTAAATTAAAATTTAATTTGCATTTTAATTATGTTTTGTGATCAAAACAGTGAAATAGAACATTGAGATTTGCATGTAAAACTTACGATACTGAGTTGGGTTTGGTATTTTTAAAATCTGCTGTTCAATTTGTAGTAATAGTAATAGTAGTAGTAGTAAAATGTTTTATGGTCAATGGACCCAACAAGCTGCTTTATTTGTCAATATTACACAGACTTCCTTTAGTAGTTCTTCAATCCTTCAAAGGTATCTGGGTGTATGGAATCGGAATAATCTATTTCTGATCTGTATCCACTGATAAATATGTTCCATCCTTATTTTATATCAGTCTATAATTTTAAAAATACTCATATTCATTTTATTTTGGGGCCTAGTTTTCCATGTACCCTCCCCACATTTTAATGATAATCATCTAATTATCATCCTGCTTATGATGCATTTTTCCACACAGGTAATCCTTGTTGAACAACCACTCGTTCAGTGACTGTTTAAAATTATGATGGTCCTCATTGAGGGGGACTTAAGACGGGTTCTTTGAGTTGCGGCCGTCGCAGCATCCCCACAGTCACGTGATTGCCATTTGCGACCTTAACTGCCGGCTTCTGACAAGCAAAGTCAATGGGGAAGCTGGCAGGAGGTCGCAAATGACAATCATGTGACTGTGGGACACTGCGACCATGCAGGATTCAGCTAACAACAGCAACTGGGACTGCCACAACTTCCCTCATTAGTCAGCGTGATCATGTGATGTCATGCCTTACAACTGTGTTGCTTAGTGACAGAGTTGCCAGTCCCAATTACCATTGATAAGAGAAGACTAACTGTATACTTTATATTTTAATGTACATTCTACATACCAATACATGTATTAAACCAGAAAGTGCTGACTAATTTATGTCAGTTTTCGAGAACATTGCACCTTGCACTTGAACTGAACTGTTCATTTGTTTTTTCTGCCATATTTTAATTTTTTACTACTGTATTTACTGTGTTTTTTAAAAAGTCTCAAATACTTTATCTTTAAAATGGGATTTAGAATAGTTAGCTCAGAGGGTTAACTGGCACTGAAGATAGATCAATTTTTTTCTGTCTAATCTCCCTTGGAGGGAGGGAATGCCATCTTAAACTCAGGTTCATTTTCCTTTCTGAATCAGGTGAATCAGGTGATTTTGTGGTCTCTGAGGTCCACAGGGAAGTGGCCAGTGGGGCAGATGATGTAGAGGACACAGGAATGGCCACGAAGGACAGGAGGAAGAGCCACTACCAAGGCAACAAACAAACAAGCTTGAATGGGTCCTTTCCAAGAAACTAATTTGAGAAGATGTCAATGTCCATGTCTATATGGCATTGGTTTCTTGGTCTGGTCTACCTTATAGGGCTGACAGGCACATCAGTGGAGAAGGGATGATTTTTTTCTGGCCTTTTTTGTTTTCTTGCAGGAGTTAGTGGCTTTTAATGTACAAATTATCTTCTAAATGGTATTCTTAGAAATTGGGAATTAAAGGGAATTTTTGAAAACACGGCATATTCAGAACATCTGGGAGTTCCTCCATTACCTGGTAATCAGTTAACTACATCAGATCAATTTTATTGTGTCCTTTAACCAGCAAATAAAATGGAGATAAAAAGGAAAAAAAAGAGAGAATCAGAATAGATAAAAACAAAGAAGCATATTCAACAATCTATCTTAAATCCTGCTATGGATTTAAGCCTTGGTGCTAATTATCTACCTTCAATTTGTTTGTTTATTTATTTGGTCAAATTTCTATGGCCACCCATCTCACATGAAGTGACTCTGGGCAGCATACAATAAAACCAGTAATTACCTCCTAGGTCCCTTCTGATGGAACTCCAGATGGACCACCTTGACCATTTATGTAATTAGCTTTACACTACTTTTGCCCCAGGCATTGTGATCTTAGGTGTGAAAGTTTCCTTCTACATATAATAGAGTGTTTTGGAGCCATCTCTTTGCCAATAAAAGCAGCTGACAAAAGATGGTGCTATTGCAGTGCTAAAAACTACCAACAATGCCTTTTGGAGGCTGGTGACAAAACAAACAAAGCCATTGACAAAGGCAGTATGGAGGAACTCATGAGTTAGGTTTCAAAGCAAAAATAGAAACCCTGGCACGATTGAAGCCCTACCCTTTTGTATGTGTGTTGCACGTGTTACACACATAAAAAAGAACTGGGGCTTGATTCTTGACATCCACCCCCACTCCGTCCCCAGATTAACCTGAAATCATCTTTCAAAAGCTCACATATACCAGTTGTTTTTTTAAAAAATGGTAGATTTTGAGTTTTTTATTGATGTATTTGAATACGCTGTTAGCCACTACAAAAAAAATTAGGTGAAACAGTTTTAGGATACAGACATGGGAAAGAAACTAGGAACAGAGACAATAGGCAGAACGGTTCAGCTATAGAACTGAATTTTTATTTTTAACCTTTATGAGAAAACTGGTGTGTGAAAAGACAACCACTGGGAACGATTAAATTCCTTGCTAATGTTTTCAGCCCTGTGTTCTGGGAAGGGAGTGACATTCTACAGTAATTGAATCATGCAGCATATATCCTTAGGTGGTTATGTTCAAAACAGAAGCTCTCCAAATGTCATTTGGTAAATGAAAATAGAGCTGGATACCAGTAATAAACCAATACCCTCAAGCTACAGATTTTTTTAAAGCTAATTTAATTAGAAATAGACAGTTTGTGCTTTCTGCTTAGGAGAGAGGGCAGCATTGCGGTACAAATGATTGATTCAAAAGTCAAGTAAAGAAAGCAGAATTTACTGTAGATTTTACCAGAAAATTATGCAATGATCCAGATTTCTTACTACATCCAGGTTGAATTGCTATATTATTTCATCTAGTATTTATTCACTAAACCAACAAATTCCATGACTGGTTATGTCAATATGCTCTAATTACAATATTGGTGTACATGCCTACAGCACTTTATCTCAACTTGGTGCCCCCCAGAACTCTCAGAAATTATGGCTTACAGCTGACAATAACCGGACGCTGTGTGTTCATTAAATACAGCTATTGAAAAACAAATTGCTTCCCAGTCCTATCATTACTAGTAGCCATTGATAGCTTTATTTTAATGTAATCCAAATTGACAGTCATTGCATAATTGTGTAAGCAAATACTATAGGTAACAACATGTGAACAAGTATTTCGTTTCACTTGTCCTAATATACAACCAGACAGTTTCACTGGGTGTCCCTAGTATTAAGAGAGGGATGAGAAGGGTAGATAAGCCAGAGCAGTTTCTGGAAATTTATTCATTTATTACCTTAGCTTATATATTGCTTTATTTCTGATGACTGAGCTGTATCATGTGTGAACCCATCAAGAAGTATGGTATTCAGACATCCATATTTGGCATGGGCATGTCCTTAAGCAGCAGCTTCTTCATGAGGTGACACAGCTGTCCTCTGCAGCTGGGGCATGATCTTGGAAAAAGTTGCATTTGGTTTAATATGCTCCTGACGGATGCTACATGCACACCTACACAGGCTCCAAATTACATTTTGCCCTTCAAACCTGGATCACTACACAGCCCTTAAATGCAGCATGCACTGCAGAAGAAAGTTAACTCTTCCCCTCACTCCACTAAAATTCTTAGCTCGATCTGCCTGGAAACTTTGATGGACTATTTCTGGTGGACCATGGCAAACCAAAATGGTTAAACCCCCAGTCTCATGCATCACAGTCTTTTTCTGGATCAGGATGTTCCTGCATGCTTTTTTTCAGAAGAAAGAGAACCATCAATTCCAGTCTATGTACACAGACTTAACTTAATATGTGACTTAGTCCAATAAGCTCACAATCTCTTAAAGCTGCTTTTAAGTTTTAAAGAAATTCAGGGAGAAAATTGTATGCTACTACATTTAATGCCTATTTTAGACCCAAGTTAAAAAGGGTCCTGGATCAGATAAATCTGATTTGATATAGAGAATTTAGAAATGGGCTTTGCATATTATAATATTCATGGATAAAATCTATTAATCTGTGTGGTCACTAAAAGTCAACACCAACTTGATGGCATATAATCAATCAATCAATCAATCAGTCTAATACCATTGATTTGCAACTTGCTGTCTTCTGAATGAAAGTATGAAATAGTTCTGAGGAAAGAACAATATTCTTGGAAAGAACAACTTCAGTTTCAACTACAGTAACAGGTCACTAGTGAAAAGTGATGCAGATTAAGCATAAATTTTTACTGCACACTCTATTAGAACCCTACCCATCTGCTTAAAAAGAACCAAGCCTTATTACTGTTTTGATTCTTTGGAATTTGCCCTTTCTGCTGTACTTACTAGATATATGCTATGACCACAGTGTTCTTGCAACAGATTTTAATGAGCTCTACTTCAGCCTCAAGCTATGGTTCAGATCAAATTAGCTTAGGCACTAATATGCTGGAATGTTTTTCCCAGTTATTATTCTTTCATAAGCATCTGGTTTGGATGCAAAGTTACCCTAAGCTCTCCAGCTGGTTAGAAAATCAGAGAGAAAAGTAGGGTTCTTATCACTACTGAAGAATATAGTGAAGTTCCTGATAGATGTGATTTGCATTTCATTTTCCCTTTAACATGAAGAATGACCTGTTCTGTATCTGATGGCCTCTTATCTGTCTGTGGGGGTATAATAAACTAATCACTGTTTTATTCAGGATAGAGGCACTAGGAAATGCCAACCCCGCAAGCAGCAACATCAGTTAGGCTGTGAGTTCGTGTACAAAGGGCTCTAATTGGTCAGATTTGGTTAAATGTTTGATTAGATCATTTGATAAAGAAATTATTGAATCTGTCTCCTTTGAAACTAGGTTAAACATGTGACCAATTCTTCTACAAGATAGCTCATCAGAGTTAGGTTTATCATCCATAACCAAATCTCTGACCCTGTTAAGTCCTGTAGCTTCCTATGTTTTGTATTGCTCATTTGCAATTATTTATTAAAACATGGATGATCAATGAATGGGAGTGCAGGAAATACAGAGACACTAATTATAGTGAGACAGTTCATATTAAACCAACAAACATTATAGTTGCAGGCTTGGCAATTATAAAATGTTAGCCTTTAATTAATATTAATCGTAACATAAACTTCGTACACAAGTTTTGGCTGAGGTTGGTTTGGTTTATGTTTGATAAACAGCACCCATGACAATAATCTAGTATCTGATTTGAAATGACATGTGTCATAGTAGTCTATTATTTTATCTTCATTATAAAAGGCTTTGCTTGATTTCTCGTTGACGAAAGATGACACTGTGCTCATAAGCAGGAGATGGAAACATACCCCTTGTTCTCCTGCAACAAGTTCTGGAAGGCATGCTGTCCCCAACTAGGAAGTAACACTGAGATTTCAAAGACAATTGACCTTGATAGAACTGTCTTCCATTAATTTATCTAATCTACCTTGAGCACCTTCAAAGTTAGTGGTCGTCATCATGACTAGAAAAGTTGCCAAGTCTGGCTTCATAATAACTATTGTGCAGCAATTATTGTTATAATTACTTCTTTGTTATTTCACTATTTTATATTAATATTTTGTTCTTAAATAATGTTAAATCCTCTATATAATATATGGTACATTGAAAGCTCATCTTTGACTATCAATAAATACATTCTGAATTCAGAAGTTAATTATGTACTGTGTGAATAATGCTTTTGTCTTTTTCCAATCAGCATATCAGCCCCACTTGGTAGGCCAGACCAAGAAATCAACTTCACAGGAAGGCTAAAAGTATTTTCATTGAGATTGGCTGTAATAACAGAATCTAATTGTGCTCCTCCCTTTTCTTATACTCTTGTGAATTAGGTTTCTGTCTGAGCCACTTCTGAATGCTATCTGCCTGTTGTAGGCTTAAGATATGTTTTCCCTTTTGTTGCTTTAGTAATGGAGCTGGCATATCTCTGTCAAGATAATCTTCCTTAGTCTCTGCACAGAATCACTGGATAGTTACAAATCTTAGTATTCTGAGGGAAGGGGAAAAACTGTTCTTCCTAGTCACCTTTGGTTTTTATCAACCTGGATAGTTTATTTAGATACAGTTGTAATCGAAATTATTCAACCCCCATTGCAAATCAGGTTGATTTTCAAAATATACAGACTTTCAGCTGTTTGCAATGAACAAATCAAACAAAAGCAATTGAAATAGCTCAACACAACGAATGCTTCAAGTGGTGTCCCCAAAGTCAACTGAAAATGCAACTTATAATGACTTCTCCAGTCTCAAAATTATTCAACCCCCTGAATAGAATCTGTCACAACAGCACACATATATTATGCAAAACAGGTGTTGTCTGAAGCACACCTGATGCAACTAATCAAGGGCTTCATTAGTTGTACCAGGTGTGCTTGAGCTGGAACACATGAAATACCTGAAGTGGCTAGGGGTTTGCTGAGTGTCATGTTTGACTGCATGTTAGAAATACAGTATGGCTAAGTCAAAAGAATGGTCCAAAAAGGTAAGAGAAGAGATCATCGCCCTTCACAAACAAGGAACAGGATACAAAAAGATAGCGAAGGCACTGAATGTTCCTAGAGATACCGTTGGAAGCATAGTTTGCAAGTTCAGAGTTAACGGAACAGTGGTTACACTCCCTGGATGGGGCAGAAAAAGGAAGCTGTCAATGGCTACAACCAGATTTCTGAGAAGGCAGGTGGAGAGAAACCCTTGAGTGACTGCAAAAGACCTGCAGCAAGACTTGGTGGCTTTTAATGTACAAATTATCTTCTAAATGGTATTCTTAGAAATTGGGAATTAAAGGGAATTCCCTACTGACTGACAAGGAGAGAAGTTTTGTTCAGAAATGTTGTGGAAAATTCAGTGGCTATTAAGCACATCCTACTTATTTGAGGGCAGGGGCTATGTGCTTCTAATTAAACTTAACCTCACCCCCAAATCCCTAAATACTTCTCTCTCTCTCATTTAATAGTAGCATCATTTAGTCCATACTTAACCATTTTATTAAGGAAAATATCATGACAGATGTAGCTTGCATATTGGAGTGCTCACAAGCAAGCTGCTTGATAATCTGTTTGAAAACCTTGCCCAGTACAGATGTCAAGTTGACAGGTCTGTAGTTTCCTGAATTCTCCTTCCCCTTATTGAAGATGGGAATCACATTTATTCCAGTCATCTGGTACTTTACAAGTACTCCAGGAATTCTCAAAGCTTAGCAAGAGTAGTTCTGTGATCACCTCTGCTATTTCCTTCAGTACTGTAGGATGTAATTCTGGAGTCCTGAATTTGTTTAAATTAGGTAAGTTCTCTCTTACTCTACTTAAGCTACAGTTCCCTCCTTCCTCCTGCAGCATAATAATGTTCAGCTAGGCCTTAATTTCTTTTCTGAGAAGATGGACCCAAATTGGGAGTTAAGAGGTTCTATCCTTTCATAATTACCATTTGTGAATTCACCCACTTTCATCCTTTTGCAACAGACCTATAGTTTCTTTTGCTTTTTGTTTCTAACTTATCCAAAGAACTATTTATATTGTTTCTGATATCTCCCATAAGCCATGATTTATTGTGAGCTTTAACCGATATAATATAATTCTTCTGGTTTCTGAAGACTACATTGTATTCCTCTTTAGTTATAGGCTCCTCATTCCATTTCCTATACATGCCCCTTTTTCTTTTTCACTTCAGCATTTAAGAGAACACTGTGTGTGTACATGCTGGCTTGTTTAGATTTCTCCAATTTTCTCCTTCAATGATTTTGAACCACTGGGTATAACTTATCATCCCTTGGAGTTCATCAGAATCTGCTCTTCTGAAATCCAATACAATGGTCTGACCTTTCTCAGTTCCTCCTCCCCTGGACATCAGTCACCTTTACTCTTCAACCAATTAGTGAAGATTAGGTCCAGGAAAGCAGGTCTCCTTGTTCTTTCTTCCACCTTCTGACAAATAAAGTTGTCAGCAAAAGAGGACCAGAGTTTATTGGATTTCTGACTCTCAGCAGAGTTAGATTCCCAGCAGATGTCAGGATAATTGAAATCTCCTGTTCTTGCTGTTGCATGCCTCTTTGAAAGACTGATTATCTTATGGTGTTAAGTCCCCATCTGTATCCTCAGCAGTCTATAATAAACCCCCACAATGATAGCTCTTTTGTTTCTCTTTCCTTTTATACTTTCAAGAGGACTTCCATGGTCTGACCCGTCTCCCTGCTACACTCCCATACAAAACATCCCTGCTTGCTTGCTCTGGCATTGATCTCCCAGAAGCTGCCTGTCTAGGGGAGGACTAGCTTGAACTAGAAGAAGAGAAGAGCTGACTATATGACAGATTAAAGTATTTCTTGGTGGGTCCCAATGAATGCATAAAAAGTGTAAAAAGAGAATGGCCCCCTCTTTTCTTTTCACCAATAATACAACAGTAATAATAATAATAATAATAATAATAATAATAATAATAATAATAATAATAAAAAATTCATTCTTCTAGCTGGGTACTAGAATATTGCCTTTAAAAATAGAATTTGCTTTATTATGATTAGAGCAGAAAGATCATCTCACCCAAAAATACTGCAGGCTATAGTTTTCATTTTATAACCACTCCAATTGTATATAAGAAGTCAGTATCAGGAATAGTTTCTCTCTTACCCCAGGCGATAACACTGATGACCTGAACATGAAATTATTAGCAATCTGAATTAAAAAACAGAACAAAACAGAAGACAGAGGAAATAACTTTGCCATTACTAGACTGTGAGCTGAGTTCATAATACTCAATTCATACTGATTCCCAACCTGCATAGCAGGCAAGATGACTGAAAGCAGAAATATCTAAAAACAGTTACACACGAAGTGTTTTAAAATGTCACAGGAAATTTTTTTCCTTCAGAATGAGAAATCTTATGAATACTTCTTTCTTTCTTCAACAGATGCAACAGTGTATATTTCATGAACTGCACGAACAAAAGCAAAAGGGGCTTAGTTCTTTCTCCATCTGATTGATGCTCTGGAATTTGCCACTGATGAAGCCAGGCCAGGAAGATCCAAGATCGTTTCAGAGAATCTCTGTGGCTCAGTGGCAGAGCTTTTTCATGGAAAACTTTCTGTGTTTATTTCCTGGTATCTCCATATAGAGCTGTAAAAGACTTTTTTTTCTCCCAAAGACTAGGAGAATCACTGCTAGGGGTAGAAAAAAGTGTGCAGGTTTTATGTTCTCCAACAGGGGATGGATAAAGAAGCAAAGTCATCAAAAATTCAATGGTTCAAAGTTAGACCTGAGATACAGACTGCACACTAAATGCAGCAGTTAGTGAGAGGTGTAGTAAATGCCATATTGTATCTAACATTCAGGGACAAAGAAAATGTTTGTTCTTCAGCTCTAAAAATGTAAAGTTTCTGTAAAATCTTGTGTGATGAAGAGTTCTAGAGAACTCATCAGCTTGCACTTAACTTTTGTGCTTTTTGGTCCTACTACATGTATACTCTTCAATATCTTCAGATTGTTTTTTCTTCAATAGAGCTGTATCTTCTCAAAATGTTAAATATTATATTAAATTTAATTAGTTAAGAGAAAGGAGTAATTAGCCAGTCTTTGGCTTAAACTACCAATACATTATAAATGTCGCTTTTTTGTTCAGACTTCTGAACTTAGTAATTTCTGTAACCAGATCTGAGCCAAAAACCTAGAACACACTTCAGTTGAGTCATGCACATTCTTTCCAAATTATGATAATGCTTATTCCTAGAGACTTTTAAACTTCATTAGTAGGAGGAAGCCTCAATAGAATATTATAAAGTCTGTGTTAAAACATTTACTGTGTTCTTGACTCACTGCATGTTACTACAAACATGTCTAAATATGATCAAGTTATCTCATGGCATACATTTTAATGGACTAGAGTTTATTTCAGAAGAGGCATGGTGTCTTATCCTGAGATAGTCCTTGCATCTGACACAGTGACTATAGTCCAAAGATTCTCATACCATAATAAAGATGTAACTCTTCACTGCAAGGCAGCAAGGGTGTGTGTGGGTGGCCAGGGAGGCATGGCGCAAGCGTGGTGGGGCTTGGGGTGGCTGCTGCTGGGTGGGAGAGGGTGTGCAGGTGGCTGGGGAAGCACAGCACGAGGGCAGTGAGGCTCAGGGAGGGTGCACAAGGGTGTGCAGGTGGCCAGTGAAGTGTGGTGTGAGCACAGGAGGGCTGGAGGAGGTTGAGTGGGTGCTGGACACTTAGCTGAGCAACTTGCAACCTTCCCTGCTGGCTTCCCCATTGCCTTTGCTTGTGGGAAGCTGGCAGGGGAGGTCGCAAATTGCGATCACGTGACCGCGAGACGCTGCAACTGTTGTGTAAGCTGGTTGCCAAGTACCCAGATTGGGATCATGTGACAGTGGGGGTCCTGGGATGGCTGCAATTTCAAGGACCAGTCGTAACCACCACTTGTTCAGTGCCGTTGTAACTTGAATGGTCGCTGCACGAGTGGTTGTTAACTGAGGACTTAACATGAGTACATTTATGAGGAATTATTTGCAAATGTGTAGGATATTATAATAGATGTCACTGAAAATAGTAGAACACTACTTTGTCATAAATAGGCATCAAATTGGCCCATTTAAAAATGTAGCAGATTTCAGGTAGAATGTATGCCTTACAGAATGCAGAGCTAAGTGCGGAGTGGAACAAGCACAGCCACTAAAAGAAAAAAATTACATAAATTTCATGGTTCTGTTACACTGCAAAAGGGGGATTAGCAATTCCTTAACAGCTAGGATTTTACTCTGAACTATAAAAGAAAGGCTTGTAAAGTTGCTTTTTTCCCCTTTGAATCTGTCTTGAGTCATTAGGAGTAATGACTACATGGTTAAGTCCATACAATTTTATAGGCAACATTATCAGAAGTGGTTTGCTTTGCCTTCTTCTAGCTAGCCCAAAGTTACCTGATTGCTTCCATTCCTAGGGCAAAACTGGAACTCAGGTCTTCCTGAGTATACTCCCAAACCAGAGTATTAACCACTAGGCCAAACAGGCTCTCAAATTGGTTTTTCTATTACAGAAACTGCACTGTATCAAATACTATATAAATGCTTATTATTTAAAACTCTTTGCTTTACTATGGGTGGTATGTTTGACGTCATATGCTTCCAAAAACTTCTGAAACACAAGAGATTTTATATATTATCAAAAATGCAACTACACAATTTTTCATATGTTATCATCTGTCTGAGCCAAACAATGATGAACAGCAGGTCCTATAGAACAGTGTTCTTCAACCGCTGCAACTTAAAGATGTGTGGACTGGCTGGGGAATTCTAGGAGTTGAATTCCCAGAAGCTGTTGAGGTTGAGAACCCTGCTGTAAAATGCTTCATATATAAATTACTAGGGCCAAAATCAAGATGAAGAAAATGCCCATATTGTGTATTTAAACATGAATTCTCCCCAAACTCCAGAAAAAGAGTTTTAACTGTAACTGCAATATACAAATGACAGCAGCTGAACACACTTTCTGCTTTCCCCCTTGACATTTCTGTTCTGGAGTACTTTAAACATTTCTGTGACAAGAGACAGTTGAAGAAATTTGGAAACAACTTGGGATCACATTTTCCAGTATGAACCTGCTTTAAGAGCTGTGGGAGAAGAGATTGTATCAGTTCCATCACGGTTAGTCCATGTGCGGTGGGAGTATGAGAAAAGTTCTCATTGGGTATTCCTAGCCTTTGAAACTGTCAACCAAGGAAAGTCAGACTTGCTCAGTCTCTTTTCTAATTGTCTGCTAGTAGGCAACTAAGCTCCTGAGCTAAACTAACTTATTCAGGCCAGACATTAGGCATTCAAGCTGTTGTGTCTTCTTTGATTGCTTGGGGGCTGACTGCTGTTCCTTACTGATGTATGTTCATAATATTTTTAATTATATTTTAATTGTGCTTTGAGTTGATTGATGTTTAGGTAGTATTACCGGGTATAATAATTATTATTATTAACCCTTGTGAACACCATTATTTGGCTCAAATGATGGCTATTTGTTGGATATAAATTCAATAAATAAGCAATGCCTGCCACTTGTTGAAATTATCCACCACCGCTGTTAGCACCATCCCAACCAGCTGATTTTAAATGTAAAAATGTTGTAGGAAGTTTAATTCTGCCTTACTCCTGCAATTTCTGTAGTTAGTTGAGGTATGACTCCTTGTTCAGCACTAAATGTGGCTTTCTAGAGCTTTCTAAGGTGTAGTGTTATGAAAGAAAGCCAACTGGCATAGCAAAAGGTAAGTATATCTCTTGAAAAAGGTTAGTCAAATTTTAAAGAAGGTTGGATATAGTTTTGTCCACAAGAAGAGAGAAAGAAAACAAGTATTTTCAACTTGTAAGAGATGGGGATATCCTATATTTTGATGGTACTGTTCTCTTTTTCTATAATCCCTGAGGGTTGCCTTTTATTGACTAATTAGATCACTTTTTAAAAGAACATTACAGTTAAAAAGGACATCAAGAAAACTTTGGGGAAAAAAGCAGCATGATATATAACAAAAAAGAACAAAGCTTTAGAATAAATTGCTTGATTTGCAAATACTATACAGTATATCTGTTTTTGAAAAGAGGTCTATTTTAACCATTCTTTATAACGTTTACCTCTAAATTTAGTAAATTTTGACACCAAATGTCAGTGTCAAATCAGTGCTAAATGAAATGGGGGGCGGGGGGGGGGGAATGTATGTCCTCTGGAGCCACACTGAATGACTTGCTGTGACAGAGATTGCGCCTGGGGCAAAGAATTTTGGAGCTATTTTGTGCTAATTCTATAAAGTCTGAAAAAGTAAAAAAGAATGCTAATTATAATCTGGCTCATAATAAGCAGAATTGTTCAGCAGCATGGGTGCAGAGTGTCAATGGAACTATTCATTGGCTTAGAGGCAACAGTACTGAATGACACAGTCAAGTCTATTTCTATAAACTCCAAAAGGCATAATAATTTTCTGACTCATCTAATATGAATTCTTGACAGTCTCCACCTTATTTACTTTCAAGAACACATGATTAATCATTACTGAGTCCCAACAGTTCTGCCAGAAGCAGTGTCAATAAATACTTCACATCACACATATTTACATCTTGTTGAGGATGTGCAAACTACCAACAAGGGTGAAGGCTGGAGAACCACATGGAGAAATGGCAGCATACCAATCAAGGAAAGTTCTAAAAATAAGACTTACATTTCATATTAGATAAATATTTTTCAACTTCTGCAAGAAGGGAGGTTGATTCCAGATGCAAAAAAATAATGGAACTTTTTAGTAAAGACTAATGTACTTCCACTGATTTCAGTAGGTCCACTTGAAGTAAGTAAAGCTGTATCCAACCTGTTACTTGTTTAAATAATCTTAAAGTATAAATCTTTGAATATTTTCATCTAGGATTTTATTTTGTTAAATATTAAGTGGCATTATAGGTGAAAAAAATCAACCACTTATATAAAATTATGTATAACAAATGAATGCTACTAAAATTTAGTGGTTGGGCAACAATTTGTGATTGCCCTGAGATCTACTGCTAGAGTATTATATATACGTAATAAAATAAAAACAACCAAGAACCACATCCTACCATTAATTCACAGTAAGACTGTCCAGTAATTCAGATTCAAGGATAAACCATACCCGTATGTGTGTGTGTGTGTGTGTGTGTGTGTGTCTGTCTGTCTGTCTGTCTCTTCTCTCTCTCACCTGGCTGCAACTCCCTAAACCAAATTGATCCTTTCCTTGGATCATGTGTGTGACCTTTGGAATAGACATGTTTGATTAAAGGAGTTTCAGGTAAGTGGTATATGAGTGCCCCTACACACTCAAAGGTGCCTTTAAATCCAAAATGCTGAAGAACCGTTCTTTGGAATAATGGAAATACTTCTGTACTTTATCATAAACTTATTTTTATCTAGGTAGTCTTTGGCCTTGCTGACTGAAAATTCTGGAAGTTGCAGTTCCAGCATAATTTAGGAAACTCAGGTTGGAGAAGACTATCACATCTTTGCCTACAGCAGCTGTTGCAGTCATAGAACCATGGAGGAATATTGTTGCCATCATCTGGATAGGATGATACTTCGACATTTTCTTGTAGTCACAGATCAGATAATAGACTCTGCCTGCCCTTGATGCTGAAAAGGAGCATGGTATTCAGAAAAATATATTATTCATAATGGGATACCTACAAGATTCTTTCAATAGCTCCAGTCTAGTCATTGTTGATACCTTTTTAGAATTATTCAGAAAATTATGGTTGGTTGCAATTGGTAAACATATACAGTAGGAGACAGAAAAACCCATTTTTATTCCTCTTTTCTTTTAGATCAGAGCAGGGGAATGTAGAGTTTTGTTGTTTTTGTGACTGATTTTTTTCAAAATATTTACATATTATGAATAATCAGGTCACAACTCCTTTTGAACTCAAAAGGTTTTGTCAAGTTGAATTTGCTTTTCAGGTCATAATAATGGTAATCAAGTAAATTCACACAGAAGCATCTAGAAAGAAGTCTATTTGCAATTACTTATAGCATGGCTATATCTGACTCTGAAAAGGACAAGAAGAAAGTATGCATCAGCCTCATACATACATACACTCACATGTACATGTTACAATTAATAAATGCACCACATGACATGGTACTGTTGCCAGAACAACTCCTGCATTAATTTCTCTATTTCTTCTCCTCAGTTAACCTTAGTGGCAGGATATCATCATCACAATGTTTTCTGTGTTCCCTGCTTCACATAATTAATTATTGTTACAAAAGGAGGGAATACCAAACTTTAAATATTAAGATATCGAAACACTTAATACGGACGAGAAAACATGAATTTGGCACAGGAATACAACTTTTTGTTGACAGTCATGTGACAGAATGGCAGGTGCTGGGAGGCTTGGCACAGGCCACATGTGAGTCAGTAGAGGGGGTGCTTGGTGCAGCGCAAGCTCAGAAAGGCAGGGAAAAGGCATGTGTGTGCATATGTGAGTGCAGGGAGGCCAAGGAAAGAGGGCATGGGGTGTCAGTGTTTGACTCCTGGTGACCGCCTGGACAAGTCCCTGCAGTTTTCTTGGCAAGGTTTTTCAGAAGAGATTTGCCGTTGCCTCCTTCCTAGGACTGAGAGAGAATGACTGGCCCAAGGTCACCCAGCTGGCTTTGTGCCTAAGGCAGGACTAGAGCTCACAGTCTCCCTGTTTCTAGCCTGGTGCCTTAATCTACACCAAACTGGCTCTTTACAGGAAATATTAGGTAACTATGATTTCTGCCAAAGGATGTGTTCCAAAGTAGTAACCGAAATGTTTCCAAACTTCTTCATCTATATTTATTATTTTCTTATTTGGAACCTACAAACAATTACACATAAGTGGTACATTTGATTTCAAATCTGTGGAAAAATATTATGTTTGACTCTGAACCATATAAGGGTTGTTTGTTTCTGTTCAGTTAGGGATTTGTTGAAAAATACAATTTGATCAATGGTGCCTAAACTTTTGCAAACAACCATAGTTCTGTCCAGTGACATGCTTCACACACTATGCTAACCGCTGTTTTTAACCACTGTTTATTCAATAATCCATAACTGACTGGGTTTACACAACATACTACATACACAACACAACACAACACAACACAACACAACACAACACAACACAACACAACATAACATAACATAGCATAACATAACATAACATAACATAACATAACATAACATAACATAACATACAAACACTATAGTATAGAAAGCGGGAGAGCATTCAGCCAGCTGTGTCTGGTCCAGCATATATGATCCTTCCTGGACAGTATGGATCCATCCCTTACCACAACACTCCAGGCTACAGTAAGCTTCTGTGTGGATCACTGCGTATGTACACCACATGCATGTGCCCTTGAAGACTATATTCCACTCATAGCTACTGCAGAATGCAGCCAAACTGTCTAGAGACCATATAACATGCCTAAAAGAATGGTATTGACTGCCTATTCATTGCCAGTCAGGCTAGGGCAGTGTTTCTCAACCTTGGCAACTTTAAGATGTATAGTATGTACTTCAACTCTCAGAATTCCCCAGCCAGCCATGCTGGCTAGGGAATTCTGGGAGTTGAAGTCCACACGTCTTAAAGTTGCCAAGGTTGAGAAACACTGGGCTAGGGCTTTAGTAATGACATGTAAAACTTTTAATGGAATGGGACCATGACCCTTAAAGGAGTACGTCTCCTAGTATGCACCTGCCTGAAATCCTCAGTGTCACACAGCTAAGAGAGGCAGGTTTTGTGGAACATAGGAGCGGTCCTTCTGGAATTCCCTTCCTCAGGAAGCCAGGAATCATCAGTTTTGGGGAGCCAGGTGAAGACCTGATTTAAATCTCTCACATTCAGGACTTAGCACCCACAGTGTGACCTCAAGTGCTTTGTTGCCAGTGTCACTTTTTATTATTGTGTGTTTTAAATTGTTACTGTTTAATCTTGTTTTTTTTTATGGACTGAAAGCTGCCACAAGATCCTCTGGATAGTGGGCAGGCTACAAATATTTTAAACAAATGAATGAATGAATAAATCAGAAGTCTGTATAGCTTGCAATAGCTTTCTCTTTGTTCAGTTAAGCACAAGACCAAAAACAGCCTAGCTGATGCCCATCTGTGCAATGTCAGGGAAGGCTTGCAAAACCGCTGGCTTAATTTGGGCAGGTTTGTAGTTGCCCAATGCGAGAACCGTTGAATTAAAGAACATGCATCAGTGCTCTGCTGAGCTAATGCCATGACAAACTGTTCAGGCCCTTCTTTTTACATTAAGAGCCTCATGACAAAATACGCATTTTTACAGATCTTGTTGTGAAATGCAACTAGACTGAGACTTTGAATGCTGGCTCCCAAACAGTGTGTTTCTTTCTGGTGACATTCTGGAAGGGCTAAAAAACTGAGTTGTCCCTTGGTCTTTGACATTTGAGATTAGCACATAATTATGGCTTGTAACTTTGCTCGGTAGGCTATGAAAAGTTGTTTTGGTTTTGAAAGTGAAGAGTTGCTTTCTTGCAATTTAAAAATGTTTTTATGAAAACTCCTGTGTCCTTCACAAAACCAGCATTGCTAATGTTAAAATAAAGAGATAATTGAAAGAGCCAGTATAATGGCTTCTACAAAGAGTGTTTAAGCTAAATATTAAGAAGCATATAAGGCAGTGCTGACGTTATGCAGTGCTTAAACTGCTACCTCTGACCACTCTTAATGCTAGCCTGGGTCCTAAGAGGAATTTTAAGAAGTTCACAGAGAGAACGTTAACAGCCATTCTTTCTTATTGCAGCATGCTGTGCCTCTTTAAAATTTCTCTCTAAAGATTCAAAACATTCCTGAACACTGTGGAATGGGATTTGAAGGATTGGCAGAGGACAGAGAATTGCACAAAATCAGGACTGCAACTTCAAATAAAGTTCACATAAAGAACATTTCTTTCTTCTCCACTGGCCTCTTAATATTACATCCTATATTCAGCTACGCCATTTTGTGACCTTGGACTGAACCTCTTGGGGGTATGTGTGTGTGTCTTTAGAAGGCTATGTATATTATTTCAGAGTTAAATTACATAACTAGCATCTTTGTCTCTTTCTCGTCTTCAATTTCTCACTTATGTATACACATACTACCATTCCTTACTTTACAACAGCTTCTGTGTTCCTGACATGAGAAATTAAAAAAATGGCAATTCATCTGAGCAGGTATAGTTTCACCCTTAAAACTCATATAAATTATGGCATCACTACAAGAATAAAATTGAATTTTCTTTTACTGACGTGATGCACTTGGGAAAGCTCTTGGAAAAGTACTTGGGAAGAGGCACAGTTTTGTTGTAGAAAGCGTTAACATCTTTTTGACAGTAAACAAACAAACAAAGCAAGCCTTTACAGTCAAACTCATGTCTAGTTCATATGCTGAAGATAGCGTGGAGAAGAACATAGTATCAACCTTGAGTAGGCCACTTTGCAGCTGATGGCTCTTCTGATATGCTGGGCCATAAAAGCCTGATGACATGAAAGCCAGTTGGGTGACCTTGGGCCAGTCCCTCTCTCTCAACTCACCTCACAGGGTTGTTGTTGTGGGGAAAATAGGAGGAGGAAGGAATATTAAGTATGTTCACCACCTTGGGTTATTTATAAAAATAATAAAGGCGGCATAAAAATAAAATAAAATAAAATAAAAAGCAATTCAATTCTTATATGTATTTTTAAGAGGAAGTTTGGAGCATCACAGAGCATCAGTGAATATCCTCTGCCAATTCCTGGAGCCCTGTGGCCCTTCTCTTCCTTTTACTTTCTGATTCTGCCATTGATCTGTTCTGAGTGATCTTATTAAGGAACAGGCACAGCAGCTTCCATTCACTTTACTCTTCCTACTTAGGTGGATCTCCACAAAGAGAATCCTTCCTAAGGACGTGAAAAATATGAAATCCCCATATTGGAAACAACTTCCTTGGCACAAACATTTTAACAAAATGTTTCATAATGTCCAGCCTCCTACTTCTAATTCTTATAATTCTCAATAAAACAAAAACCGTTTATGTCACCATATGTAGTTAGCTTGGCAGGGGACTGACTGATGGCAGATGGAAAAGTGGAATTTCTGATAGATGAAACTAGGCAAGACTTACATGGATAAAACATTAAAAAAGACCTCTTTTACATATACAGACTGTCAAAACACCATATATATTTTCTTTGATTTTCTTACAAATCAAAGTCATCCTGGCACTTTCCAATCTAACATCATTTTGTCTTGTCAACTAATTACAACAATATAATCAAATGCACCACTGTTTCTTGGAAACTGAAGACAAGTAATAATAATCTTAAAACGTCATTTTAGTTTTTTAACAGCTGACTCTACATAGTAAGTTCTTTGCCTGGAATTGAAGAATGGATTTTTCTCCATGCTGTCATATCCTCACATATACAACATTTGCTCTGCCACAAAGAAAACTTCCTGGCCTGGACAATAAGCCATTATATATACAAGGTCTGCCATACTGGAGGTAACATCCAGAGAGAAGAGTTCAGAATCGTATCCACTAGCTTATTGCTTCTTCTACACTATCCAAATTATTTTATGCAGCAAGATCAAAAATTATCACTTCTATAAGTATGCTTAGAGTCCAAGCTCTATTATACTTGTTTGGAAAAGTGTTTCCCAATATTTGTGTCAGATGAAACCTATGAAACTTAAAGATACGTAAAATTCATCATAATGTTTTCCAGATACAGCAACTCAATGCAACATAAGAAAACAATTTGTAAATATGTCATTGTTTTGCACAATATATTATTGGTTCAGATGTTTGGGTAATTTGGTTTATATATGGTCTTCATATTCTACATTTCTAACCCAAAATGCTATATTCAGGATAAAAATAATAAAACCAAGCTAAATAAAAACATCAATGAAATTCATTTTGTACAGAATAATGTACTAGAAAAATAAACAATAATGTATTAATATGGTAGCATTCTCAGTGTGGTACTCTCCAAGTGTATTGCTTTAGAACATCACAGCCTAGCCTAGAACAAGCAATATTTCTAATTTAAAATGTTAGAAAGGAAGCACCTTTTCATGCTTAATTCAGAGGAGACAAAGAAAAAGCTCATTTGAGAAGTAACTGAAAAATCCCCTTTTCTTGTTCTCATCAGCCACATATTATTGAGAAGACCCCAAGAAACTGAGCTAACCTTAAGCAAGTCCAAATCATAATGATTCTTTCTAAAACTATAGGACTTATATCCTTGTTTGAAAAGTTTACATATTTTTGAAAGAATTATGCCCTTTTTAATGTTTTAAAACATAAAGCTTCCAAAATAATTGGAGGCACATAATAACAATAAAAATACCTATCATCATATGGTGCATTATTAGTGAAAAACCTAGATATGATCTTGAAGGTTTTGAGGTCATTTTTCCCCACTGGAAACATCACCTGGAAACTCAGACTTAAGCTATACAGCTTGGAATACTGCACATAAACCCAAAAGGAAAAAATTGCTTTCAATCACAATTATGCATGACATAATATCCTTCCTGAAAGCAGAGACACAGTAAGGGCCAGCATCCTCCAAATATCTCCAGTTCCTGAAACTGTACCGAAAACAACAGTTTGCTTCATTGCCAAGGGACTAATCTCCTTCATCAGCAGCTTGTTGCTGAAATATGCATGGTTCCTTAATAAATATAATAGGATATCCCTTCTCCCAATATACAACTTAAACTGTACAGCAATAACAATTTATATCTGCACTCCAGTGGTCATAGATCTTGCTGCAACTCCCTATTAAACTCAATGAGATTTACTACTGAGTAAACATATACTATGTGCCCAACTAGGAAAACAAGAAATCACACTGAACTTTGATACTCTGTGCTTCATGATTTAATGTATGCTACTGCTATTTAGTTGATTTATTCTAGGCAGTATTACAGGTGCCTT
Source organism: Candoia aspera (assembly GCF_035149785.1). NCBI lineage: Eukaryota > Metazoa > Chordata > Lepidosauria > Squamata > Candoiidae > Candoia > Candoia aspera. The sequence goes on along the minus strand of NC_086157.1, from coordinate 92,133,304 downwards.
GGCTTCCAGTTTCTTACAGACAAATGGGAAATATGGGGCACTTGATACCCTCTCTTTAGGTATCACTTAACTTCTGAAACGTTCATGCAGGTTTTTAATATGTATCAGCGTTCTGCAGCAAGGTTCCAAAGTTCACTTTGATTATATGCAACATAGCAAATGACCCATCCCATCAGCATCACAGTTACATAGATAGGAAGAAGAAATTGACATGCCCAAAGAGACAGCTTGCGTGGCCTAGAAACTTCCACAATATGTCATATGCTTTAGAGCATGCCTTGTGAGTCCTCTGGGGACACGGGTCTATCTATTCTTCTTACCTCTTCTAAATTATTGAAACTAGGGCACAGGAGAATGGTAATCTATAAATGGAAATTATTATTTTTAAATCTCAGCAGTTCCTTCATGTCCATATGGGAGACAATCTGTCAAATATGGTTCTCCTACTCCAAATATTTACAGCACAAGGCTCATTAATAGCAATTAAAAACAGACAATTGATTGGAGGATGCTGTGCAGATTTAGACAGCAAAATAATACTGGAGAAATGCAATCCAAACAGCCAAGATGAACAGCCCCTGTATTGAATTTTGAGGTTTACATTCAGCAGCCAGTACTTTTTCACACACAGCACATGCAAATGGATAATTTAAGTTGAAGCTGAATGTTTCATTCTGGTTATTTCTAAGGACCAAAATAATTAAACTAGATAAATAGCACAATCTGAAATACTGACCAGATGAGTTTAAAAAAGAAGACTAACCCAAATGCATTGATTGTTTCAGTTAAAAACTCAAGGCAAGTGACTCACCCTGTTGAATTTTAGTCAGAAGCTGATGGCGTGCTAGAATCCTACTTTTCCTGTATGGAGAGCGTCTTGCAGTTTGATCAAATCGCAAGTACATCTCTTGGCCTTCTGTTGACATAGCATTCACACAGTAGCAGCCTGAGTCTGACGTACTGGCCATCTGCCTAAACATCTGTGCCCTGTTTAAAAAAAACGAAAACAAAATGCTGCTGCTGTTTTCCTGGGTGGGAATCCCCTAATCTAATTGAAGTACTGAGAGGAAAGAAGAAAGAAGCCCAAGGAGCTGAAAAGAGCAAGCAATTTGAAAGAGAGAAAAAGAGGAGTGTCAAAAAGCTACAATTCAGGATTCCAACTCCCTCACATGATCAAAAAGGGCCAATCAGTCAAAGTCAAGAATGTGAAAGTACACAGCGTGCCTTGCAGGGGAAAGTGACGGCTGTTCAGCACTTGTAGCCACATATCACACTGCAAAGCAAATACAAACGACACGCCTTGGCACTGGCAAGCTCTGATAGCAGAGTTTGAGGGGGTGAGGGAGGGAGAGTATTTGTTCTATCACAATCTTAAGAGAACTTCGTCCAAAAGTTTACATCCAACATTCTTTTGTCAGATGGCAGTAAAAAAATTTCCTCCAAATTATACAGGAGTTTCTCTTAAAGCTTCGCAGTACATATTTTCAGGAATAGTCATTAAAAAAAACAAAACCTAAATATATACACAAAGCTTTCCCCACCCTGTACCTTACAGTATTGCTGGGACTGTTGCAACTCCCTGATTCCTTGCTAAGTTGTTTTTAATAAATACATCACATGTTTGGATTGGGAGACGAGGCTGCTACCCGACACACTGGTTGGTCTGAGATGACACTGCTACGATATGGGTCTACTCAAAACCAAAGTTGAGTGAAGGTTATTTCTAGCCCTGTTATGTCCTTGATTTTATTAAGTATCTCAGCAGATCTCTGTTGTTCTCTGTTTTTGTTCTCTGGAAGATGATATGATTATATTCCTTAATAGGTGAGTTCTGACATCAGAAGTGTTGGGGGATGATTTATTTATTTATTTATTTATTAAACAAATGTATACAGCTGCCCAACTGACACAAGGTGACTCAGGGTGGCTTTCAGAATTAAAATTCATAAAACAAAACACACAACCCACGGTGGCAGCAAACACATCAACCGCTTGATTGGCTTGGAAGTGACCTGGGGTCCCCAGGCCCGCTGACAAAACCACGTTTTCAGGGCCTTAAAAGACTACCACTGCCACAGAAGTCATAGCCAATCACAAAACACCAATTTAACAGAAGGAAAACCTGCGGAACTGTTTTCTGCCACCTTTAGCCATCCAAGATGCTCTTTGTCTTTTTCTTTGACAGATAGACAAACTTAGGCTACAACAATCTGTCCATTTGATTTTCTAGTATCACCTCCTTACAGGCATTACAAAATGTTGCTGGGCACATTATTACTTATGGTTTCGTGTTGGGGATCCAAGCACTGTGCAGAAGCCTGATTCAAATGCACTTTCCCTTCTACTGTCATTTTTGAGAACAAAGAGCGATGATACTTATGGACATCGGTGGTGAGCTCCTGCATCACAGATTACATTATGCAAGTGGTAAGAGGAGAGTTACAACTGGAAGGCCCAGCAAAAGAACAGAAAGCACCTCTTCCCATCCCTATCCCCTGCAACCTCCAAGCTTTCACATCTCTAGAGGCATATGCTGCTCATTCGTTACGTAAGATTGTAATTGCACAGATGAATGTCTCATGGTTCAGTCCCATACAGGTCTGCTTAAAGGTAAGTCCAACCTTTGTTCCATACAGCTTGCTGCCACATAAAGTGCACAGTGCAGCATCAGCAAATAAATCCCACTTTTTCCTTGAATTCTTCTAATCTCCTGCTCTTTCCCAACTTATATTGAAAGGAGAGAAGAATTTATACATAGAGAAGTAACAGAACAGTCTTTTATGGGAATGACATTATACTGCAAAGCCGTTAATATCAAAGGTCAAGAACACTGATAATAAACTGGTACATAAATCACTTAAGTTTTATTGAGATCTATATACTTTTTATATGCTTTTAGTATACAGCTATATATTTGTATATATGTACAAATAAATATGAGGACAACGTAGCTTATAGAAATCCTAATTAATCAAATTAAATTACAAGTTAGCATTAGTAACTGAAGCTTCCTCAACAATCATTTTACCTTACCTCATTTATTCCTCATGAGAATATTAAATTCTTCTACCCCAAAGTCAACTGAGTTAACCTTTTGTAAACTTTAAAAAAAACGAACAAAAAAACCTTTCAGCTAGTTGTTGCTTTAGCCAGGAGAACCATCCACATTTCCTGGTTTTATCATAGATTAATTGGTAAATGCACTACAAATTAACGATTACAATATAATATCTATTTGTAGAGGAATGTAAAAATACATTGCAAATAGACATGTTCCAAAAGGAAACCAACCAACCTGCTGCTCTTGAGTTTTTCTTTTATTTACTGGAATCTACTTTTCTTTATAAATCACCTTGGGTCATAGATCATAGATCACTGCATGAAAGATACTGCATTAGTCATGATTATGTTACAAAGTTAATTAAAGTTCTAGAACTTTGAATGGATGGCTTTATAAATGTATGCTGTTGCACTTCTCCTTTTGCTGTCATGTCTAAAACGAAATGATAGGATCAAAGGCTTCACTGATTTCTTTTAAATAGCTGCCCATCTATTCAACATGCAAATATAAAAGGCTGCTGAATAGCGTGATGGCTAGCTAGCAGACCATTTTTAAGATACCACAACAAACTCCTGCAATGTGGTGCTTGTTCCTATTTTCCCCATATAGTAACTTACATTATTTTCACTACTTGAACAAAAATACAGCAATGACCAAACTTTAAAAACTAGCAATGGACCCAACACTGAGGCATATCCATTAAGCAGTGAAAAATCAGTCTAGGCTTCTAACTTTATTGATTGTAGTACTGAGCATTACTGAATCATAGTATAATAAAAATATCAAATTCCTATTCTGCAGCTAAAATAACATTTTAAAAAACCGGAAGAAACATGGCAGACAATCCTGATGACAGTGAGCTCTATAATGCCCTACCTTTTCATTTATAACTTTAATGGAATTATTTCATTACATTTCCTACTAATTTATTACTAATGTGTTTGCTTTACAGAACTAAAAATTTTAAGAGTTTTAAAATCAGTGGGATTACTTAATTATTATTTGCTGTTTGGGAAAGGATCAGACTAAAGGACAAGCTCAGTATAGGCTAAAGATGGTTAGCAATTTCTAGAAGTTGGCAGTCCCATGCCTGGCTGGGGAATTCTGGAGGTTGAAGTCCACACATCTTAAAGTTGCCAGAGTTGAGAAACACTGTCCTATGGCATTTATGCTTCCACTTTTTCAAAGCTCATGTCTGCAATAATGACACCATATATGTCCTGACTTAAACAAAAAAACCACGCTGAGACAAGAAATTAGTCTCTAGTGTTTATTAACTGCTCTAGTAGACAGAAAATCCTACCAAACTGAAGGAGCGTGGGAAACCCAGAGAGATAAACCCCAAAACTCAAGATGATTCCCTTCTGAATTTCTTTGAAGGACAGTTCAAAGCCTCTGAACTACGCATGCGTTTTCCCCCCTGGATAGGGGCCCTCTCCCACTCACCATCCGTACTCATGACAATATATTTTAGTTTTCTGAGAGACAAACTGTCATGAGTAAGGATGGCGAGCAGGGGGCTCCCATCCAGACTGTTAAGCGCATGCATAGCACTGAGGAATTAGGTAGCCATTCAAAGAGACACAGATCGGAGCCGCCTTAACCTTTGGGGTTTATATGGCTGGGGTTTTCCCACGCTTCTTCAGTTTGTTAGGATTCCTGTTATGTACAAGCAATAAAACATTAGAGACCAGTTCCTTGTCTCAGCGTGTTTCCTGGCAGTTAGGACACAAACAGTGCTACTTCAACAATGGGACCTGCAGCTCTTGGAAGCTTACAGCCCATTTAATCACCCCATAGTTACAGGGATGGAGGGAACAGTAACGTAGATGACGTGAATTCAGGGATCCTGGTTGTGGCCCCCCTCCTCTGGAACACTATGCCTCTGGAGATAAGGATGGGTCTATTCCTACTTGTGTATTGGACTTAGGGTTTGCATTGAAGTCCTGTATGCTTCACAGGCTTTGGGGGATAAAATATAATGTGAATTGTATCACAATGATGGGGTGTCAGTCTTTGTGGATAGTAGGGATACTTATTGACATCTGGTTCTTTTCTTGACTTGTCTTAATCTGAATTATTACATTTTAGAATCATACACCACACAGAGTCTGTTTTGACTGGAGTGGAATAGAAGCTAAAGTAAATAAATAAGTGTTAATAAATAAAACACAGAAAATGTTTTATTAAAACAACCAAGCCTAGGGCCCACTGAAGGGTTAGAAGAGGCCCGACTCTTTAAATTCTCTCTCCTCCTGAATTTCAAATAAGCTTTACAAACATTAGATGAGGTTATTCTGGCATTTTTGGATCATGCTCCCCACAAGTGAATTTTTAGCCTAGCTACAGGCCTGAGAAGAGATAATTAGAATTAACAGCTGCATTATTAGGGGCTGAAAAATAGGGCTTGACTCCTGAATAAGATACAGAAAACACAGGCATTTGGCTGAGGTACATGTCAAAAACTGTAGTGGGAAACAGCAAGAAAGATTAGAGGTTATTACAGAAGGAGGAGGAGACAAGCATTTGTATTGCATAATACCCTTCCCGTAAAATGTAAGATAATGGAACATAATGAAAATCAAATTTTCATTTGATTACCTTCCATTGTATCTTTCAACATTTCAAAAATGGGTAAGTACATATTTAGCAAGGCTGCTGTCTGAGCTATCCCAACCCATTACACTTTACTCAGAGGTTTAGATCTATAAACTTAAGCTAACAGAATTTTAGCAAATATAGGGGCAAATGTATCAGAGACTGGTTCCAGTAAAAACTGAATAGCTATTATTGTTGGTGAATGAAAGTGGTTGGGCACTCAGACTCTACAACAGTGTTCCTCAACCTTGGCAACTTGAAGATAGGTAGACTTCAACTCCCAGAATTCCCCAGCCGGCACAGCTAGCTGGAGAATTCTGGGAGTTGAAGTCTACCTATCTTAAAGTTGCCAAGGTTGAGGAACGCTGCTCTATATGGATGACAGGTATTACCATAGTATGCGTTGTCTGAGAAAACGGTAGCAGGAAGGCTTACAGAAAAAAGCAGCCTAAATCTGAATGCAATTTTTTTTTACTTGCCCACAAGAAGTTCTTGGAAGACTTTTCTTTTTCTTGCTACTTTTAGACTCTGATTTATATGTTGGGTAAGAAGCATTGCAATGGACTTCATGGTGAATGGTGAAATGGAAACAAATGATATAATAAAGTTCTTAAATACAACAGAATTTTGAAAGCCAGGGAGCTACAGATGCAAGACAGCTGCTCTATGTAAACTGTCTTGACAAAGTTGTAATAAAAATAGTACAGCTATTCAAGGAAATCTTTACTCATAAAACTCTAAAAGCACCAATCCCAAGTCCTCAGCTTGGTACAGCAGCCTTTAAATGAGCTGCCCACTCTCTTTCTATTTCAAGCATCCTTGCATTATCTGAGAAGATAAAATATTTCTCTTCATATATAAAGCATGGATATTCTAAATAATATAATAATAAAATGCAATACAGTTGTCTCTTTAGGATTTATCCTAACATACGAGTTTGGCAATGGGGTTTGTAGGATCAGGATGAAGGGCAGTGGCTCCTATCGCACACCCAGAAAATCAGTAACATATCAGAACAAACAATTCAACAATACACAACCCCATATATTGCTATATGTAATTTTAAGAGTATTGAGAAAACAGTGATCCTAAAGTGAGGGCATGATTAAATTACAGGATAATCATATACAGATTTACTCAGAGTTACGCCCCACTTTTTTTGACGGGGGGGGATTACTATTGGGAAAGTAAGCTAAATGTAAATAGATTTCCACCATATTCAATATTTAGGATTATAGCCAGAATTTATGTAGAATATTTATCCTGTACTTTAAGACAATCCCAACAATATAAAAGCAAAACAAAAAAACACATATATTCACTATAAGCCGTAGCTTTGATACCAAAAATGTACATGAACTTCCAAGTATAGCTATTTTATCAAATTTCTGAAGTTCAAACATTTTACTCTGAGCCACTGATGTCTCATTTCAGCTACCTAGAGTTCTTTCTACTTAAAAGAACTTTGGTGTAGTTTATGAAGGTTTATTTCAGCCTGAGAACAGTCATTTCTTCAATATTATAATAGGTGTGACATCATAATCTATTTCCTTGACTAAGCAAGCTACCATTATCCTGGCTGACTACATTGATCTGAAAATATAAACAGGTTTCCTAGAACAATCTCACTGAAACACTTACGGTACAAGAGAGGCTAAAGATAATTCATATATACAGTATAATTAATACTGAAAATTATTTCCAACTGGATTCAAAAGATCTTGTCAGCTAAGAATCTTCCAAATATGTTACATCATAAGATTCAACCATCATTATTTCAATCAGAATAGTCACACTCCATAAAATCCTAGAATTTGGTACAATTCTCCTATGAGACAGTGTGATGACATATTGTTCTGTGCCTACCTGATGAGTCAGACTCTGCATTGGAGAAGCAGGACGACAGGATCTAATCTTGCAACTCAGGACCCAATGAGATGTACTTGGTTATCAGCTCAGTGAACACAGACTTGGGTACATTAGGAAAATGATCCAAAATAAAACACCAGTATAATGCCTCTATACAATTCCAACTGGAATGCATACCATACAATAAAGATTACTGAAAAGCTGGAAAAGATCCAAAAATAAGCAACAAAAATGATCCAAAGAATGGAACAACTATTGTATGAATGAGAAAAGGTTACAGAATATGTTTGTCTTTTAATTTACATAAAAGAAAGTAGGACATGATGGAAATGAACACAACTGTACATTATATGCAAAAGGAAGAAGTTCTTCTCCTCTGCAGAGCAGAAAACCTGCATGTAGCTGAATAGTTGAAGATTCAAAATAACCAAAGAAAGTCTTTCTTCAAACAAGGTTTCAGTAAACTATGACATTTGTTTGCACAAGGTGCAATAATGCTGCCTACTTGGGCAGCTTCCAGAGGAATTAGATGTATTCCATTCATGGAGGACAAGGCTCTCAAAGGCTACTGCCATGATCATGGGGTAGCTGCACACTGTATAAAAGGCAGGGTGCCTCTCAGTACCAGACATTCCATAGTACCAGTGGTCTATTCCAACACAGCTTTTCTGATGTTCTTAATAAAAAAAGATCAAACTACTAAACTGCATGGTTCAATAAATGTGATGCTGTATCAGGTATGTAAGGTAAATTGAAATTGAAAATATGTGAACATATGATAGGCATATATAGGAGATATTTTTAAAAGATTAAATAAAAAGCATGTTGATACATCATCCTAGGTCAATGCTGTTTGAGCATTTAAGAAATTGTTCTCTTAATTATTTTTTCTGCCAAAATAAAGCAGTACTTTGAGAACCGTCTCTATGCTGTCTCTCTCCAGGTATATTGGCCATGTTGGCTCAGAATTATGGGAGTTGGAAGGACACTCTGTATCTCTAAAAGAGTCTGTTAAGTAGACAGCAACATGAATTGCATTTGAATGAGAGCTTGAAGTCTAAATGCAGATTTTAAAATCTTCATGCAAAATTTAATAATCCTTCTAAATCTTTTGGCTATTATGAAATAGCCCATTGTGAGATTACTGCATATTTTTCAACTTTATAACATTTATTCTACCAGCTACTACACTATTCTAGAGCTTTGAGTAATTTGCTTTATGTACCTGAATGACACAAAGACTTAAGTGTTAACCAACCACAGGTCCTGTACTTCATTTGTCTTCTGTTTACATTAGCCCCACAAGTGCATTTTCCTAATTCAAGGGGAATTTTTTAAAAAAAGCAATAAGAAAATACCTGAATATTTAAACAAAGGAATTCAAAACCACATAAGTCATCTGACAGGATGCCTTCGAATTTTGGTAAGGGAAAGGGAAAGTTAATCAGTGTAACATCCAGTGTTTCATAAATGGCCCCAAAGAGTAAGGTTTTAAAGCTTGGTGACAGTTGAAATGCAAAGTGATGAACAGTGGAACAAAAAATTCTAACTTCAGATACACACTGTGGAGCATTGACAGATTAGAAAACTGATTTAAGAGTTGTAATATATATTCCAAGCACAGTCAGTGTGCAAAAAATACATTGAATCCTATATGGGGATCATTAGGAAAAGAACAATAACTAAAATAATAAAAATGCTGATACTGATCACAAATCTATGGGGTGACCATACTCTATGGAAAATACTGTGCCACAGTTTAGGTTCATGTTCCTAAAGAGAATACAATATCATGGAGCACTAAAGCTACATAAACTGTGGAAATAATTACAAGATGTAGTGATGGCCACTAAGTTGGACATATTTTTTTAAAATGTTGACTAATTCACAGAGGACATGATTTCTATATGTAAACCTCCAGTAACAGGGGAGTTATATACTTCTTAAAAGCAGGTGCTGGGAAAAATAAACGAGAACACGACCAATATTCTGTAATGCCAGCTGCAACATCTGGCTGGCCATTGTAAGAACAGGATGCTAAGTTAAACAGGCTTTTGATTCAAACTAGCAGGGCTGTTCTTCTTATTTAGGAGAAAGTACAGTGTATAAACACTGTTTGCTTAAAAAAAAAATCAACCCCTACCTTGTAGTGTCATTTGGGGTGAAGAGCTGTTTCTTACAATGAATGCATTTATTTCAGTGAGATAGCTATATGACATAGTTGAAACAAAGACAACAAAAATATTGTAACATCTTAAAAAAACTCACATACATTCCATGATATAAACATGCATATACAGTTTTGGGTGGTTTCACTCCTTCTCATCTATTGCTGATTCAATGGAGGCATGAGCGCCATGCAGCAGCAATGAAAGATGCAGAGAGAACATCTGGGCTTCACTCAATTCTGACGAATGATGTTCCAAGGAAACTACTTAGAAGTAAGAAAGGAGGCTGCCACTTTTATACTTCTGTATAGGAAGTGAGATGGGAATCACTGTTTGTGTTCTGATTCTAGGTTAGCCATGACATTTTACACAGAATACACACACATACACACACAGTACACACACACACACACACCAAACCACTGTCAACTTTCCTTGGAAGTGAGCATGGGGTAAGGATCGTAATGCCGATACTACAACAGTCTCTATCCATGACTGTATTTTTTAAAATTGGGAGCAAATCAATTGTCAGTTATGCTCCCCTGAGGGGAGGGCCAACTCCCCACTGCAAGGGCAAATATCAAAACTTTGGCATTGGATTTTGTGCATATAGCCCATACCATCGTGAAATATGTTCTTTGTTGACTGTTAACACAACTATGCATATGAGAAAGAAGGAATGCAAACAGTGAGGTTAAAAGGCTGGGAAATGCAACACATACCAACGGAGGTATTTACAGTTGTAGGGCTTTATTTTGTGGATAAACAATACTATCTTATAATTTTTAAACATGTTTGAGTTACTTTTTTGTCATTCTATTGATAGTAAGTCCATATAATATCAACTATGAGAGATTAGTCTGAAAGTTAAATACAGTCACACAGTGTTTCGGAACACCCTTAAGATGAAAAAGTACATTTATTTATTTATTATTCACATTTCTGTCACCGCCCATCTCCCCCTAAAAGGGGGACTCTGGGCGGTTTACATTATTTCTAAATTAAATTATTTCTTTTTCTATTGAAGAAACCATAGGTCAGTAAGAAGCTATGAACTTTCAGAACTGATACAATATTAATGGCAATGCAATTGAGCTCTAAAATGTGACCGCAGTAAGCTGAGGGAAAAGGAAAACGAAAGAATGAAAGAATTAGTTTATCTAAGTAGGTTAACCAGATTGTGTCTAATACCCTTTATACAATTACAGTATGTAATAAGTAATTGTATGAAAGAGAAAATACCGCACGCAGTCAACAGAGATTAATACATGTAAAAATATTGCTTTCCTTGTGACAATTAGGATTATACGCATGAACATATAATGGTACCTAAGAGAGACAGTTTGGTGTAGTGGTTAAGGCACAAGGCTAGAAACCAGGAGGCTGTGAATTCTAGTCCCACTTTAGGCACAAAGCCAGCTGGCTGGGCCAGTCACTCTCTCTCAGCCCTAGGAAGGTGGCAATGGCAAACCACTTCCAAAACAGCTTTCCAAGAAAACTGCAGGGACTTGTCCAGGCAGTCTCCAAGAATCAGACATAATTGAATGGTTTTTTTTTAACTATCCACTAACATATTTAAAAATAGGATGGGAGAGTGTCATCAGCTCAAGGGCCAGATTAGTTACCTGGACATATCTCACTGGGGACAGCCCCACCCTTCTCCCAAATCATCCCTTAGAGTCAAGGATCTGGCCACTGGATATCTTCTTCCATTGTAAAACCACATTGTATTTCTCTGTGTCTAAAGAATTGCATGAAGTGTCCCATAACTTTGTGTCACTTGGCAGAGTAGCCCACGGCAACAGCTCTATGCTTTTTTCTGTTGGCATAAAGGGGCGGTCACATTCTCTGTCTTTGGAGAGTTACAGTACACTCATTCTCTGACACATGAAGAATGGGATTCTCTTTCCATTTAAGAAAGACAGAAAGAAGAGTTGTGGGATAAAAGGCAGAATCCAAGATGGATTGGGAGTTTATAGATTAGAAATGGGAATCCAGGGGAAGGTTATACTTGCCATGAAGGTAAAAAAAAAATTGGGGGGGGGGTACTCAGCAGAGAGATTTTATGAGTCAAATTTTTCAGTTCTACTCTCCAAATCAGCCTTTCTCAACCTTTTGACCTGGAGAAACTCCTGAAATATTTTTCAGGCCTTGGGGAACCCCTGCACATTCAGGCTCAAATATAGGCCAGAAGTTGCAAAATTATTATATTCGTTTCATGTGTAGGCCTGTATATATGCATTAACAGTGTTCTTAAACTAAAAATAAATACTTCTTTAATGTGAAGTTGCCCAAATTTGAAATAATTTTTTAAATAAAGCATGATCTCCCAGGGAACCCCTACTGAACTCTCACAGAACCCTAGGGTTCCATGGAACCCTGGCCGAGAAACCCTGCTCCAAACTATCCCTAAGACATTCAGAGCAGGAAACTGGAAACCCCTTTAGTTCGAGTATCATAAAGTTAAGCTTTATTCAGACCCAACAAATGACTGTTCATCTTCTGCTTGAACATATTAATATCTCTCTACTCAGTCCAACTGTTATGGTCAAAATCTTATATGCTATAACTCTTCAAAGTAGGGAGGACTCTTAATAAAAAAGGAAGGAAGGTTTCAGGAGAATGAGAAAAGGGAAACACGGTCCTTTTTGCTGTGAAAACGTTGTTGAGCCTGACATTTCTGCTTGGTTTAGGAAATGCATTTCCTCTCTTGAGCTTTCCTGAGCCATTTATGGCTGACCCCTTATGCAACTACTGTATAGAGTCTAATTTAGCAATGCAATCAATATTTAATCTGTCTCCTACTCTGGATTTATACATTTCATTGACTAAGAGAACTACATGTGAGGTCTTAACTGCCTACTTAGCTTAGCCTTCTGTATCTTAACTCCTTTATAAAATATATAGCAACTCATGAAAAAAGGCCAGTAAATGCTGTGTTATAAAAACTTGCCATATGGGAATGTAAGTAGAAGAACAAAGAATTAAAAACAAACTGCTAAATATTGGTGCTGCAAACATATGAATATACTGCAAGAGAATGAAATTAGAGCGTTTTGTGCATTTTTTCCTGCAAGAACAGAAAATAAAAATAAGATGATTTAACACATGGATTTGGCCACAAGAAAGGCATCTCCTTGTCACTGCTTGTTAATGCCATTCCCAGAAACACTCTTAACACATTCTATTTATTTCATTCCAACAGCCATGCGGAGACAAAGGAAGTTATTTTGGGAGCATGTTGTCTCTCTGTCTCTTGGACAATGTTTTCTACATGAAGGTTATTTTAGATGCCAAAGGGAGAAAGGAGGAGAGAAAACAGCTGCTGAAAAAACTCATTTCATTCCATCTAATTTTCTCTGCTGCTGTTTTGTTCTGATCAAAGAATGTTCGTTGTAAAAGTAAAACTAATTACCAGGCATTTGGGACATCCCTTCTTCTGCCTGGGTGAACACTTCCATCATTTCAAGACATGTTTAAATTTACATTCTCTCAGTTTGCCTTTGGATGTAGGCTATGCCAAATGTCAACCCTGTGGAAGTATGCTCAGCTTGGAGGTGAGCTCTGGTAGACTTATTGGTTAATGTAGGCTGTGGTAAATTCAGACCTCTGCTAGAGTCCATTTGATTGAATATATTAGACTAATTTCAGAGCTTGCCCCTCCCTTTGTGTGGGAAACACTGTTGTTTGTATCTTGTTACCAATCTAGAATTGGTTTTCTTATAGGAAAAGATAGAAATCTGATTTTAGAGTGGTTCTAAAAATAAGGCTAACTAAAAATGAGGCAAAACTGATTACCCTGAGCTGTTAATAGCAATCCAGTTTTTGGAAAAATTCTGTCCAGAATTTATAGGACAGAAAAAAATTCTATAATTTCCAGTCTTTGAGTTTTTTATGTTTTATAGTCATAGATAACAGGAATGAAACTGCAGACTTGCTTGCCAGTCGGGAAGACATTCAAGCCAATATTGGATTAGAGAAATAGTAGACTGTTTACTAATGGATGGAGACATTCCTATACAAAGCTATTTTCACTTATTTCCACAAACATTAATTCTTTATAACTGATCACATATACCACTTGCCTCTCTATGAGCACTTGTACATCTTCAAATTTCTCCATCCATTAGTAAACATTCTACTATGGTACTCAAAAGCAATAAATCTGAGGTTGAAGTAGTCCTGAGCATGAGAATGACAGGTCATGCATGCTATCCAGAACAAGGCAGAGCTGGAACCAAGGATAAGAGTTGCCTCCTTCCACAAGAACTGATATCAGAATCCTTTCTAGTTCTGCCACTGCACTGAATGGGTAAAAGGTACCAACTTCTGAATACCTGCAGGAAAGTGAGAGCCTTAAGTGAGCTACCAGTTCTGAACAGCAAGAATGGGCATGGCCACTAGATAGCAGCACAGAGAATGAGAGACCTCTAACCCTTTCCTGCCATCTAACATCTGTCACCTTACAGTCTTAACTAAGATTCTGTTAGGCTGAATTCACCTACAGTGCATTTAATTCCACTTTCCAGTACTTTTTCAAAAAAGCAAAAACAACATGAAAAACTCTACTCCTACCTTCTTTGCTGACATCAGGTCATTAGTGACATCAGCTCATATTTTCTCTTCAGCCCTCAGATGTCTGATGATGATGATGATGATGATGTGTGACCCCTTCCTCTAGCCTAGATCTTGCAAGTACTGCAAGTACTGATACTCAAATACTCAGAATATTATGTTTTCTGCAGTCAGAATACAGCAGACAAAAATGTCATATTGTTGATAATTTATAGTACTTTACTTCAGATGCAGGGAATTGTGCTGATAGTCCTTCAATGTCATAATTTTACCATAAGCTGAAAATACAAAATTCCCCTACTCCTTTAAATTAGTTTCCTTGCCAAGGACATCTTGACACATTTAACTGCACATACATATTTTGTGATCAAGGTTTGGGCTCAGCCATTCTCCTTCCCTCTCTTCTTCTAGGCTAGCTGTGAGGAGGTCAGAAATATTCACCTATTTTAGTTTTGATTTTGGGTTTTGATGATTAAATGGATTGATTTTAGAGAAATAATGTTACTGAATGTTTAATTAATAGCAAGAGATTAACTTTTATGTACTTTTATATCTGTGTTGGAGAAGGTCAGAAGCCATCTGTCTTATGTTTTTCTGTCTATTCTTGCACTGTTTTAGTTTCTTTTGTTTCTTTTTTAGACTTGTATTCTATCTGTTCTATATTTGTACTTTGTGTTTTAATTATATCTTGAAAATGAATAAAGCTCTATGAAAAAGGACTGTTCACCTATTTTAACTAACCCAAATGTAAAATATTATCTCCAAGCTGGTGCATGCTATAATAAGTGTTAAATGTTCTAGCAGGGGCATACAACGTTTTTAGCTTAAGGGCATCACTTGGGGAGGCATGCCAGGAATTGCACTCCTCGATACAAGTACAGCCAAGACCGAATGGGGCAGGGCCAGAACTGAAACTGAACTTAATTAACGCAATCTAATAATTTCCCCTTTCATCACATTACAAATGACAATTTAGTGGCAACATTTGGAAAGGCTTAGAGAGTCATTAGCATGTTAAATCATACTAAGCTAGATTTCCTTTTTTTAAAAAGAGGAATAAGAGGGCAGAAAGATAATTGTCTAAAGCTAAATTGATGTTCAGGTACATTTGCTGATTTCTCCCTCCAGTGCAGCCTTTTGCACCACTTCCTAAGCCATTCCACATACCCCATTAGTTCTTTTCAGAAGATAGTAGCAGGGGGTTAGAGCACCACATTGTCAGAGTTCTACCCATTCTACTCTGCATCCAAAACAAAACCAAGAGATATTGAACATATAATAGATTTAACTTTGTTGTTCAATAATATGGATATAAGAACTCTGTCTTTCGTTTCTGTTATACCAAACCTGATTTTGGATAGTAAACACAAATATTTCATTATTTAACTATAACCTATCAGAGGTATAAACAATTGGCTTGACTGCTCTTCCCACAAAAGGCTGCTCAATTTGGCTTTCAGTTAGTATGAATTGCTAGTGATGCAATTTGCCTCCTGGATATTTGGGACCCCTGCATCCCTGTTTTTGCAGCTTTAGATAAGTAAGCTAAATTAATGAAACTGCAGTGGCCCATGCTGGAGGGCTACATTTGAGCCAGGAAATATGCACAGCTACACAGGCATTAGATTAGTCCTGTTTGTATGTCTTACCTGCCCTCTGCATTTCCCAATTCTCCTACAACCACCGTTCCTCATTTCAATCCTTTAAGCTCTTCTTTGCGATCTCCTAAACACTCCTTCATTTCTCAGTAACTTTCTTGGAATAAGATTATAGAAAGTGGAACTTTTTCTTTTACTGAATTGTTTACAAAGTTATCATTATGTCATATCCATGAATATCTGTGGCATGTTATTAATCACTGACCTTTTGGTGATCAGGACAATTTGATAGGATTGAACCTCCCACATACATTCTCTAGCTGTCTGCATGAAAAGACTAATCATAAGTAATCTTTTTCTTCCCAGAAGTACCCAAGATTATATAATGGGACTCTTTCAGAAGATCTCTCTTGGACAAAGGGCGTCTCTTTTTCTCACTGGTGTGACAAGGAATTCACACATTAAATTCCTATTGAAGTTAACCAGAGTTAGTAGCTTTCCAAGTCCCCAGTGTACCATGCAGAAAACAGAACAAAATATCCTTGGTTGGCTTCCTGAACACATATGGATATAATTGAGTATGGTATGTAGAAGGGTATGTACACAGAGTTCACGATGATGAATAGCACGTCTTAAGTACACAGCTCCCACGTTCCCTTTTTAAAATGGTGTCTACTGTGAAATACTCTTTCGTTTTATATGTGAATAGCTAAATGGCTGAAAAGAATGACTTTACCTGTTCTATTTACATTTATTAAAAAGTCAGTCAAAGAACATATTAAATACCAACAGAAAGAAATCAAATCAATTTCAGTATAATGCAGGCAGTTAATCATGAAGGTATTAAATACAAGTATGAATGTATTGCACATTTATCAATTCCTTTGTATTTTACATATATCCCGTGCCCTTATCAAGGCCTTGTTTTTTAAATTATGGATCATTCATTCCTACTGAAATGGCTGGAAATGCTGATGAAAATCTATTGGGTCTTGTAACTCCTTTCAGAGTAGTACTATTGTGTTACATGCCACTCTATCACATTCTACACATCACAAAATTCATTGTCATTGATCAAAATGTTTTAACTGAAAGGCATGTGCAGAGCAGCAAGCCAATTTAGTGTAGTGGTTAAGGCACCAGGCTAGAAACCGGGAGACTGTGAGTTCTAGTTCCTCTTTAGGTACAAAGCCAGCTGGGTGATTTGGGCCAGTCATTCTTTCTCAGCCCTAGGAAGTAGGCAATGGTAAACCACTCCCAAAATCTTGCCAAGAAAACTGCAGGGACTTGCCGAGGCAACCAGGAGTCCACACTGACTCGAAGACGCACACACACACGGGCGTGTGCACACACACACACGCAGAGGATCTCAAGCAGGAGTTTGAGCATTAAGCATTTCTCAGGGGAAGGATTCTTTTGATGCCCTTCTTCCACATTATGATTCTAATATCACCCCAATGAACATAATATCAACCAGTGCATTATATCAATACATTCAGGAAGCTTAAAAAATTCACAGTAATTTCCAAATCAATCTTTATAGAATAAAGTTTCTTTGATAATCTGAATCATTTATTTATATTATCATTTATTATTGTTTAGTGGAGACAAGCAACATTTAAGTAATTATGTTGTACATAGAATAAAGCTGCCAACCAATTATAAGATGCTTTTTGATTAAAAAAACACAATATAAAATACCTATATAAAACAATTTTGTAAACCTATTACTAACATCCATTAAAAAGCCTGAGATATATCTGCAAAGCACTAAAAGAATAAGCAACTGGGCATCAGTTAAGTTTTCTGAGACACCCTCTCACCAAATCCCACCACTGAAAAGACTCTCTTTGACTATTTATCACCCTCCTTAAACTTTTGGAGAATTTACAAATATGCTCTTAGCATCCACACAAATGGATATGGAACAAGGCATTTGGTGCAATCAGATTCTGTTTCTCAAGAATTTCAGCTAAACCTATAACAGTCATAATACTGCCAGCTTCACATATTTAATAGAAATGATAAAAATCAATTGATAACGTTATAACACTAAAAGCTCTCATGCTTAAGTGAAACTGTCACCTTTCACCTCGTTTGGCATCCTCAGAAAGCATATGTCCTGAAGTACATGAGCAAGCAATAATGTTTTTTGAAACTATCTACAGCATATACCATGCTTTTTCTCCCTGTTGCACATGTTTTATCTTATTTATTTGGAAGTTTTTCCCTAACTGTTTTTGTAATTAAAATCTTTCTAATGCAAGACAACAAATAAAGCACTTGGAAAGCAGGGTTGATGCCAAACCATCAACAACCACAACAAGCTTCAAAGGAAGGGGAAATAATGAACAATTAATGACCTTGGATTTTGCCCCCCTCCTGCCAGTCTGAAATCAATGCAATCAAAAGAATTTCCATGATGTGGCTGAAGAGAAGAAGTTCCAAGCTGGAAAATTCAACATTCAAAGCTCAAATCAGGCTACCTTATTCTAGCCTATTCTTGACTCCAGTGCCTCTAATTTGGAAAATGGCAGTAACAATCCTGATTTGGAAACATTTATTTGGAATATATAATGCTGAATTCAATACATACTGCTGGGTATGTATATATGTGTGTTTGTCTCTGTGTGTGTACTGTATGTGTATATTCACACACACACGTGCACACATATAAAATATACAGTATGTACACCCTTCCTTACAAAATTACGTATTACAATAGAACACATAAAAGCTGTATAAAATGCCATTATATCGGATTAGGGAGCATCAATATATAATCGTAATTTGTCTAACAGCCCTTCAAGGAATTGTCTGTAGTCCAACAGTAGATTTTAACACTTTTGCTCAGTCAAGCAGCTGAAAGAAAATAGTAATTACCAAGACCAGTTCTTCTGCGCGTTTAAGAAAATCTTACTTCATTATGCACCATAAACAGATAATTCAGCCTATTTTTATAAGGGAAAATGAAAGTTAACTAACAAAATTGTCCACATAAAGAAGAGTTTAAGATGTTTTCTGCATTTATGGATGGCTTTCATGGGTTATTATTTCAGTATTTGGGGACTACATACAGCTCTTATGTAGCAAAGACAAAAGTAATTTTGAGAAGCAAAAGAACTTTCTGTTTGTGGTTTGAGCCTGATTGACTTCCAGTTCAACTCTTGCTTACTTATTATTTCTAGATAAATTTCCTGATTCTTGAACGATCACAGAGGCAGAATTACTATTTAAACACATCTTATAAGATATAACATGAGCCTCATTTTTTTTCTAGTTCAACTCTGTGATTGCTTAAGAATCTTGTGATAAATTTTCTGATTCTCAAATTATAATAGATGAAGAATCACAGGGTTGCAAGGAATCTTGAAGGTCCTCCAATCCCAACACTGCACAGGGCAGGAACCCTCATACTAATGGCCATCCAACTTTTGCTTGAAAACCTCCAGTGATGAAGCACCCACAACTCCAGGAGATAGGCTGCTACCCTGCTTAATTGCTTTTGTGGTCAGGAAATTCCTCCTTCTTCTGAGTTTGGATCTCCCTCTGTAAAGCTTCTACCCTTTGGGTCATATCTGTAATGACTGCTTACTCTAAAACACCATCAGACTCATAAGCAGATTCACAAAGATATCTGATTTATTAAAGAATAGTATACAGGTTCACAAAGAAAGCTGAGAATGGAAAAAGCGCGCCAAAAGCAAACTAAAAACCCTCAGTGCAAATGAGATCCCTCCCCCCATAGAATCTTCCCAGGCTCACAATCCCAGGTGCTCCTAACGGCTTCTGATGGTCTGTGGAAAAAGTCCTTGAGCAGAGCACATAACCCAAACACATTCCATTGAAATGAACATAGATACAGAGCTTGGCACAAGGTCTCACAGCAGCTCCCTCCCAACAGAAACGCGCGTCAGCACCATGGCATGTGAAACGTTACGATGTACAATGCACATTGAAACAGTGAACATGACAATATCCTACCCTTGGGACTTATGGCAAATAAATCCACATCCTCTTTCCTGTGATAGCTTCACCCTAAGCAATCAAGTATTAGAAGACTGCTAACATCTCTCCCTTTAGCCTTTTCTTCTTTAGGCTAAACGTACTGAGTTTTTTTAAACTATTCTTCATATGATTCAGCCTCCAAGCCCCTCACCATTCTCCTCTGACTCTTCCTAGATCCTCAGCATCCTTCTTGTACTGTAGCAACCAGAACTGGATACAGTACAGTATTACAGCTGCAGTCTACCCAGTACAGCATAGAATGGCAACACTACAGGTAGTCCTTGACTTATAATAGGGACCGGAAAATGTGTCGTTAAGTGGTGCGGTTAAGCGAGGCATCACGTGACTACACCCAATTTTACGGCATTTTTTGTGGTGGTTGTTAAGTGAATCACACATTTCCCCATTGATTTTGCTTGTCGGAAGCTGTCTGAGAAGATTGCAAATGGCAATCATGTGACCCTGGGATGCTGCAACCATCGTAAATTAATGCCAGTGGCCAAGCACCCTAATTTTGATCACATGACCACAGGACATTGTGATGGTCATAAGTGCGAGGAATGGTCGTAAGTCACTTTTTCCAGTGCCATAACAACTTCAAATGGTCGCTAAACAAATGGTTGTAAGCCAAGGACTACCGTATATCTCTTTTGATGCAACCCATTGGATCTTTTGGCAGCTGTAGAAAACTGCTAGTTCATGCTTAAGTCTCCACCTTAATCATATATAAAGGAGGGGTGACAAATTCTTAGCGTTCACCAGATAATTCTCCATATAAATGTTGGGAATTTTTATTCCAGTTACAAGAAATTTTAAATAAAAGAGCTTATGAATACAGTAGTAGTTTGTTAAGTTACTGTGAAATGTATGTCCCAAGGACATCTTTACAGAAAGTATTTCAATTTATAGTAAGGTATCAATTTGTACATATGTAGGGTTTCTGACAATTTAGTTAGGGGCTCAAATTACATTTAACAATAGTTGACCATGTTTAAATATAACATGACTGGAATGACCTAACTATGAAATTAAAATTCAGTGCTATAGTGAAAATATAATGCGTGAAACCAAGGAAAGGTATGGCTTCTTTATAGAATAAGTAATAAATTTAGCTTGAAAGTAGCATGCATTTCAGTCAAGGATAAGCAAGTCTGAAAGGAAATTGGATGGGAATTCCTAAAAGCTGAGAAGTGAAAAGCATAGCTATAGTTCCAATGGAGAAGAAGAACTAAAAGAAGGTAGCAAAAGAAACCCATTCATCTCAAGAAAAAGTATTGTGAAGATAGATACACACAGAGAGACAGAGAGAGAGAGAGAGAGAGAATTGCTGAAGTGCCAGATGGCTGGATGGCAAGTATTATCCTTCCAAAGTACTTTAAAAGGGGAAAAAGGAGAAAGCAGAGAACTGCAGATCAGTCAGTCTGAAGGGGACTGAGTCTAAAGCAGATCATACAGAGGCTGATTTGTAAAGAGTTTGAAAACTTCAGCAGCACAGGTATTAAAATCAGAAAAATACAGAGAAGATTAACATGGATTTGAAACTATAAGGCTCCAAGATACCTTTGGGACTTCTTATCCAGAAGATTCTGTCCAGCATATGCACGCCTGCAAGGAAGGGATGCTCAAGGTCCAGTCCCTATGAGAAGTTAAGAGAACATAGATCTAAGGACAGTCCTTGCATGCCGTGGAATACCCTCGGTCTCCATGTCTCCAATTGATTTTCTACAAGGCAGTTAAGACTATTTTATTTGAATGGACATTTGGATGCGGAGTGTATTGGGATGCTGTAATGACCAGGCATCCATGTTTATCTTTAAAGGTTTTTTTAGGAAGTGCTCATTATGCTTTTATTCTATTGTAAACTGCCAGGAGTTGCCTGAGCTAGAGCAGTACAAAAATAATTACAGTAAGCAACAATTTGGTAATTATCACTGGTCAGTGTAGATCTACCAAGACCAAGCTTATCAGACTAACTATGTTTTCCAATCCAATAGAAAGTTGAAAATAAATTATGTAAAGAGGGTCAGGACTCTACTGTTCTGTCTCTCTCTGTCAGATAACTCTCTGAACTGAAACTGAACAGAATGGAGCCAAAGCCAGCAAAGAAAGATCAAGTCTGAAAATGCGCCAAATCAGGAAAAAAATTATCCAATGGGCAGTAGCTCTGAATGATGTAGGCCACTCCATTCTAGGCCTCTTCCTTCTTTGTTCCCAGTCATGACACAGAGCAGAGATTATTTTTAAAATGTTGAAAAGACTTCTAGGAACAATGCTCTGCATGTTTTCCCTTCCTTGTCTGAATAAGATGATGTAGGCATAATATATCTTGATTTCATCAAAGCACCTGAAAAACTACCCCATGGCATGCCATTTTGTATGCTTCTAGTGTTATGTAAACTTGCCAAAACAAGAAACTGAGACTATTTTGTCATGTATGTCTGTAACCATCTAAAGTACAAATATCACAAGCTGAAAGGGAAGACAAACTTTGTTTTGGAACCAGAAAGACTAAGAAACAAAAAGAAAGGTAAATAAACAGGAGGAATGCGTAAGGTAGAAAAGAATAAGGATTTTAAAGAACAAGAAGCTCAAGGACAAATGTGTTGTCCCTGTGGCTTCAAAATCAAACTAAAGGCGGTTCAGCAGAAGGTGTTCCTAGTCATTGATACACATGGGTGGGGCTCCCACCAAACAGTCTTAAGCTATAGAAGGTTTAGAACAGGGTACTACACAGGTGCATAACCCATGTGTGGGGTGACAGATGGATAGCGGTTCAAGATTGTCACCTGAAGCAAAGAATTTAAAAGTGACATACTGTAGACAAACATGAGCTTGGTTGTTTGCCTGCAGATGTTTCATTACCCAACTAGGTAACTTCATCTGAAACATTAGCTTGCAGAAATGTCTGCAAACAACCAAGCTCAGAGAGCACCAAGGACTCCACAGTTCAACCCTGAGCTACACATATAATCTTTTATTGGATAGACAAACAAATCAAAAGAGTCTAGCTTCTCATTTTAGGGATATAAAGAGACTTATCAAAAATTATTCTTAACTGCTGTGGCCACACAGAAATTGTTCCTAAACAAATAAGTTGGGTCCAGAATGTGACTGTACTTATGTAATTACTGCACCTTCCTACTAATGTTACTCAATTTTGGGACAGGTGATTTAAAAGAAGCCTTGTGGTGTGGTCTGATTGCCTTGCAAATAGGAGGTGGGTAGCCAGAGTCATACAGAGCCTGGCTTCAACTTTATTGGAGAAGAGCCATGGTAATCTATAGTAGCAAAAAAATCAGGAGGTGTCTGGTTGCAACTTTTTTGTGAGCTGCAGCCTTATGTCTTTTAATACAAATTGTTAGCTGGAAAAGATGCTACCATATTCCAGATGTTTAGCTTCTAGGATGGAAATAGAGGAGACAGAAAAACAAGAGAAGACTGGAGAGCTGGAAAAAAGTAGCGGATTCCCTACACACCTACATAAAAGACATTTTGGTGCCCATAGGGAGTAAATATAGCCCTTGAGATGAGGAAACATTGTAATAATAAGCCAACTAACCAAAGATTTACCTTACCATTACTGCCAAAAATCCAGGGTGTCCTAAAAGTCGCTGCTTGATTTCTACTAGTCCATGCCGTAGCAGCGCATAATCATCTCCGCTGTAAACTCGCAGCAACAGCATAGCAGGGAGCAATAACACATCAGCGGAGATTTACAAACGCGACCACACTCCCCACCCCCACCCCCCGCACCTAGGTGAAGAGGCTGAGGTTCGTACGGAAGAATTGCCCCGCTTGGGTCGCGTCTCCGGTCTCTGAATATTTTCAAGACCGCAAGGCAAGCTTCTCGGGGGAATCACAGCGGCAGGAAACGCAAATCCCAACCTCGCGGTGTCATTTGCGCACCCGGGAAGTGCAAAAGTTACCCTGTCCTCTAAAACTAGAGCAAGCAAACTCTACCGCCGCCCAACGCCGCGGACACGGGAAGAAACAGGTACCGCGACCTCGCGGCGCAGCCCAGCTCCGCCTGAGGCCAGCGTGGACCTGGGCTGCCCGTCACGCAGGCAAGACCAGCGGACTGACCCCGACTGACCTGCCAGCCGCCTCTCGCGGAGATTTTTCCAGAGTGAATCCCAAGCTTTGGCCGTGGAGTCCCGCAGCTGCTCGCTAAAAGTCCTCCGGAGCTGGGCTTTAGTAGCTCGCCCCCTCCAGCTCATCCTGGCAGCGTTCGCCTCGCATGCCCGCCGCGCCGGCCTCGGGTTCCACTGCCACGTCCCGGAGGCGCTCAGCCGCGCAAGGAGCCACCGACGCGCTAACCCGAGTCCGCCGCCGCCGCCGCCGCCGCCTAGGGATTCGCGGCGAGCTCCCTTCCCGGCTGGCTGGCTGGCTGGCCAGCCGAGCTGTGGAGTCCCACCGGGGCGCTGGTGGATGTGCGGCGGGCTGGGCTCCTCAACGCCTCTCCGTTTCTCTTCTCTCCACTGCGCTCACCGGCCGCCTCCTTCCCGCTTGTCTCGCTGAAACCGCCCCTGAAGGGGTCACCGCCATAGCGGTCCTTTCTTTTAGCGAGCGCCTCGCGCCGTTTCCAGTCCGAAATCCTCTTCCCCTGCCGGGCTGAAAGCTCCGCTGGAGCGCGGGACCCGTCTTCGCAACCAAGGCTTTCAGTCTTCCTTGTTGGTTAGAAATGTCCCCAAACTCAAGATTCAGGACCCAAATCCCACAGGGATCAGGGAGAACGGGCCTGGCCCTATATTAGGTGAGGGGTCAACAGCCCTTTCTGGCTACATGCGCCCTCACCCAAGTATAAATGTTCTGGAAGCCAACAACCAACCTAAAATAATCAGAATCTCAGCAAATTTCATGTGAAAGCAGAAAGATCTAGTGAAATTAATCTCTGGTTGGATTTGGTTCCTTTTCTTTCTTAAAAATCAACTAATTTTTTTAAAAAAATTGAGCCTAGGATACCAACCTGGGCATTAGACTATGACCTTACCCCACTGCCATGTTAAAATGGTATCCACCCGTCCTTGAGTCAGCAGAAAATTATACCAGGATAAAATTAGTTGTCCCCATTGCTGATCCCTATCCTGCATTTATTGCTTCTGTTTTGGCTTGCTATCAAATGATGATATCCTGATTTGGGCTGCGAAAGGCATGTTAAGGAAAGTGATTGGTTAAACCCTCAGAGTTTGCCATCCTTCCTGCTTCTGAATGTCTCTAGCAGGCAGGAAAAAATCTACCAATCAGGATGGTGATGCAGGAATGGGATTTGAGGGGTGAAGGTTTGACAGGGGGGATATCCTGGTTTATTGAGCATGGAAAACCAGGAAAAGGATCTCCTTGCCAACTTCTGAGCATGTGTTCAACAGTCTTGTTTTCAGCTCAGTTTTAGTGCTCTTCACAAACCTAGATTGTGGAGGGGCGGAATTCTGAAACAGTGGCAAAATCATACAGTACTCAAAATCCAGCACCTTTTCAGCTAGCTTGGGGAGGGTGCCAGAAAGGGGAAAACAGTGGCATTTCTTAGGTTTCTAGTCTTTGAAAGAGCCAGGTATGAAATCTCCTACATTACCAAACACCTGCCAGGATTAGTGATTTGCTTGAGATGTACCAGATAAAACAGGGTAGCACTGCCATGCAATGTACAGTAGCTTTATGCTGGACAGGAAGCACGTTTTTGCTGTTCAGCAGGTCACTGAGAAATGTATGCATGTGAGAATGTTTCTTGCCTCTTTGTTGATTTAGAGAAAGCATATAATAAAGTGAATAGGCTTGAATTGTGAAATGGCATGCAGAGATACTGAACTGAAGTCTTCCTGCTGAATTCAGTAGTAGCAGTTTGATGTAGTGGTTAAGGCACCAGGCTAGAAGCCAAGAGATCCTGAGTTCTAGTCCTGCCTTAGGCATGAAGCCGGCTGTCACTAGGAGTCAAGATTGACTTGGAAGCATATGCACAGAATACAGAATGGAGATTAAGCATGCAGGAGTGGAATACTTATCAAATGGCTCAACATTAAGCAGGCAGGAAGACAAGGATATGTGGTATCCTCTTGGTCATTTAATGTATTTATGCACAAATGTATAGATTAAAAGAAGAGTCCCAAAATCATTAAAAATCTATTCATATAATTGAACTAGGGAGAGCTATGAAAATGGTGTGCTACTGGGCTAGTGTCTCAGGCTCCTCCCCACACAAATATATAGGAATGCTTGTTAGAAGTATATTGATAGAGAACTTGAATATGTGCATACTTTTAAATACAGATGATGCCTTGTTGGGTGAGAAGCCAAATCATTTGCAGTGAATGCTAAATAGATTGTATGATGCAACAAGAGGTATAGATCTGAAAATTGATGTATCTGAGGCTAAAGTGAGCAGTTTTTTGACAGTGAAAATAGAGTGTAAGTAATATATAAATGGTCAAAAAAAAAAAAACCCCACACAAGTAAATGAACATGTGGCAAAGGTGAGGGAAATGGAGGAGAAATGTTGATATGTGAAAATGTTTGTCAAAAGAAGCAATGGAAATGGGTTACTTAAAAAATCTTGTGAAGTAAAACAAGATTAGATTTAAATGTTAGATTAGATTCAGGATTTAACTGGTGCTGAATGAATATGTCCTGAATATAAAAATGAA
Organism: Candoia aspera; assembly: GCF_035149785.1. Lineage (NCBI taxonomy): Eukaryota > Metazoa > Chordata > Lepidosauria > Squamata > Candoiidae > Candoia > Candoia aspera. The sequence continues at coordinate 92,106,792 of NC_086157.1, read as the reverse complement.
TGATTAGTAGGAAAGAGGTATGTTCATGTGGTTTGGACATATAGAGAGAATGAATGAGGACTGAATCACAAAACAAATACACAAAGGAAGAGTGAATGGGTTGAGAGGAAGGGGAAAATCCTGGTTGAATAGGATTGATCAGATCCTCAAAAAGAGAGGTGAGAAGTTTAAAGAACAAAAAGCAATGTATGAAGCAGAATACGGATGTAGCTTCCCTATTACTGGCAACCTTTAGGTCTCTTGTCTTTCTCAGAACAAAAACAATTGTTTAGACAAAATTCCAATGTGATGACAATAAATAAATAAAACACAAACAACTTGCAAATAAACTGCCATGCTTGAGTTTCTTTTGATTGGTAGCAATAATGGTAGGATGATAATGATAAAGAACATTCCTTTTATGGTTAAACAAAAAGAACATTCCCATAGGATAAAAACAGAAGTCTGGACTGGCATCATACACACTACAAATAGTTAGTTACACTCCCAAGGAATTGATTGGATGATACAAAAAATATCTTGTACCTATAGCATTGAATTCCCTGTGACACTCTATAGAAGCGAAAGTTGGACTTTAAAGAAGCAGGACAGGAAGAGTATTGATGCCCCTGAATTTGGTATTGGAGAAGACTCCTGAGAATACCATGGACAGCCACGAAATAAACCAATGGATCATCAAACAAATCAACCCAGAGACAAATGACCAGGCTCAAATTATTCTACTTCGGACTCATTATGCAAAGACCCAGCTCCCTGGAAAAGGCTGTAATGCTGGGAAACGTAGAAAGAAAGAGAAGAAAAGGATGATGAGCAGCAAGATGGATGGACTCAGTTACAGTGGCAATGAGTGCATCATTGGGATTCTTGAAAGAACAGGTTAGGGATAGATCATAATGAAGAAAATCTATCTGTGTGGTTGGTAGGAGTCAAAAATGACTTGATGGCACATAATAATAATAATACAAAAATTCAAGTGATACTGTAACATATCTTACAATATATTTTGGATCATTAACATAATAATGTTTGAGGAAACAGATTTTCATCTGACCTACTCTTAAGCCATAAATTTTCCTTTTCATCTTCGAAGGGTTAATTAGATCTCACTCTGTTTAGCTTCTTGGGTAGTTTTTTTTCAATCTCGGCAACTTTAAGATGTGTGGACTTCAACTCCCAGAATTCCCCAGCCAGCATGCTGGGAGTATAGGTACAAGTAGTCCTTGGTTAACAACCACTTGTTTAGCAACCATTCAAAGTTGCAATGGTGCTGAATGAGTGGTACTTATGACTGGCCCTTGAAGTTTTGGCTGTTGCACCACCCCTATGGTCATGTGATTGCAATCCGGGTGCTTGGCAACTAGCTCACATGATGGCTACAGCATCCTGCGGTCATGTGATCACCATTTGCAAGCAAAGTCAATAGGGAATCCAGCAGGGAAGGTTGCAAGTCGCTCCTGCAGCTTTTTCTCCTGAGAAGCCCTGCTACAGAGTACGAGATCCCAGGGATCTCGTATTTTGTAGTGCACACTCACACTGCAGCACCCTCCCAAGCCCACAGACACTCATGTGGCACTGCAGCAACCCCTCCCCAACCCACATGCAATCACTGGAGCACCCCCCCCCCCCGCCTCACTCCTAGTACTCACTTGCCCTCTGGCCTGACTTTGACATTGCTTGTGGGAAGGTGGCAGGAAGTTGCAAGTCAAAGTCACATGAGGTCATTGCTTAACGACCTGTGATTTTCACTAAACAAAAGCAATGGGGACTGCTGGGATTGCCATTGCTAAGCAATGCGATCATGTGATGTTGCGCTTTACAACTGCAACGTTTAGTGGTAATTCCACTAAGTAATTAGTAATTAGTAATTCTAGTCCCAATTATTGTTGTTAAGTGAGGACTATCTATATGTATGTATATATGTATAATGGGGCTCATTATGAATTAAATTCTCATTATGAAGTAATTTTTTGTGTCCTTAATTTGAGGGACAGAATGGTAAGCCAAAAATTAGCAAATGGATCTATTAAATCAAAATTAATTTATGATCTATTTATATAGCAAATGTATATGCTACCCATCATGTATTAGTATTATTTACTTGCATAGCTAGCAAATTTTTAATATCTCTGAATCCTGAAAAGCTCTAAGTAGCTTACAAAAATGCAATAATAAAAAAACAAAAATATAATCCAACTCACCAAGATAGGTCAGCAAAAACAACAGCAACAAACATACACATTCTACACATACATTCAGATAAATACTTTTTAAATTAATTTGCATGGAGAACAATAGCCAGAAGGCATTGTCTTTGAAGAAGCTTTTCCTTTTTTCTGTTACATGGAATCAAGACTGCTTTTAAATTTTCTTTTCACAGCTATAGTTTTCTATTATATTTCGATGATGATGATGATGATGATGATGATGATGATGATGAATGTAAAAGGAGTAACTTAGTTGGTCAACATCTTTAATCAATTCATGTAACTTACTAAATGTTACTGATCTGTTTGTAATCTTTATAATCCAGAGGCATGACCACTGTGATTTGTTCTACATGAGGCTGCCCTTGAAACTGCTAACTGGATGGTGGGAAGAATGTCATGAATTTCTTGTTTTATTATGGAATTTGTTAGGCCTTCATCCAGGCACAGATCAGAAACTACTTTTTAACCATTACATCTGTAGCATTAGGACCACACAAGTTTTAGAGACCACCATTTAGTATGTATTCCATCATGTTATGTCTTGAGTAAGTCTGGTATCTTCCAGGAAAACTGTGATTCTTAAGGAGGTGTTTAAGTTCTTAAAAGATTAGCGTGTGTGCTGCAAGGAAAATCAACATCATCAGATATGAAAAAATGTATGCTTTTTATTCCACTTTTTATTCATGAAACTTTCCCTATCTTTATGCTCTCAACAACCTTGGGAGGTAGCTTAAGCTGTCAGATAGTGACCAGTTCAAGAATAAGAAATAATACTTGTGGCATCATAAATACTATCAAAGTTATTGTGGATCGTTAGCTGTAATACTGGCCCTGGGTAATCCAGGGAGTGCTTAGTAAAGTTGGGAAAACAGTGCAAGACAGGATCTACACGGGAATCTCCTTAGTGTGTGAGGCACAAAACTATAATTTGGCAAAACAAATAGCATCTCAGATATATGACAAATAGTAGTGCACAATATCACTTCGTGAACCTGAAACACACACTTCATAACAGGACAAGTAGCAGGTGATAGATACCCATATATTTCGGTGACAATATGACTGATGTGGCTGGATGTTTGCTGTAAAAGTTGTTTGTTTTATAGCCCCATTTTCTGTCTGCAAACTTGGGCAAGATTTAATCATCCTTCCTGTGCATTTGCTACACATTTATTTGTCAGTTTACCGAAACAAAACAAAGAAGATTCATGCTTTCTTGTCCACCAGTCCCTGGCAGGAAGCAGAGTCTGGAAGCAAGGCATTTTAGCAGGGCTGCTATTCCCCTTCACCCCAAAGAAAAAGCTCCTGCTAGATTCGAAAAAACCATCTCCTGCCCTGGCAAAGAGTAGGACAAACATGCTGCTGCTATTTCCCCCTCTGACATTTCAGCAGGATGGCCTAAAAGCTCTGTGCAGTCCAACTTCCAAGAAAGGGCAGGGCACCACAAATACCCCAAATTCCAGATGAGCTACACCCCTGAGAAAGCTGCATAGGACTGAGACTTTGATGTCCTTATACGATATCCTATGGACCAGTGTTTCTCAACCTTGACAACTGTAAGATGTGTGGACTTCAACTCCCAGAATTCCCCAGCCAGCCATGTGACTGGCTGAGGAATTCTGGGAGTTGAAGTCCACACATCTTAAAGTTGTCAAGGTTGAGAAACACTGCTATAGGCCTTTCAGTGGCCTTGAAACTTTTCTCTCACCCATTCCTGAAATTCATGCAAGCTGACAAATCATTTTCCTACACCTGTCTGTCTCTTGTCCCTTAAAAGTTTCTGATGGACTCTTCTAATCCCACTCTGAAGTTACCATACCACAATTTCAAAACACATGTTACTGGAAGACATAGGAACTCACTTGCCCTCCAAAGCCATTACAGAAACAGATGGTGGGTTCAGCAGTATCCTCAAGCTCTTACTCCTTTTATCAGAATGCCAAAAGCCATGTTGCATGCCAAGCTCCATCACTGTAGAGCACACACGTGATGTTACAATGCACCCAGCATCTGACATATTGGGTGGAAAGGTACTAGGATAACAAGCTGGAGAATGCGCCATGTGAATCTGAAGTGAAATAGATGTCGCCACACTGGGAAAATGCATGTGTTGGCCTACTGCAAAACTTTTAAGTCTAGTGCTTTAGTCCAACTTGGTGCCCTTCAAATGTATTGGAGAAAAACACAGCCAATAGAAAAGAAAATCAACTCAATTTACTCTAAATGCACCATACAAAGATCAAAAGTTGTTTCTAAAAGTCTTTTTCTCTACTTTTTTAGTAGGCTCCAACAACACATGTATTCCATTAGCCTTAAAAGCATTTCACTGTTTGTAGTCAGCAGGAAATATCAGTGCCTATGTAATATTAACAAGCTGGCAATAACAAATGTAATCTCAGTACTTTAAGGGTTAGCTGAGAACACTATATTGTGACTCACTTGCATGCTTAACAGCCTAGTCCGTAGCCATGTAAGTTGGTATACTTTAGATCACAGAAGGAGAATTCTGGAAAGGTTGTGTTGTTGTTGTTGTTAGTTGCCGTCGAGTCGTTTACAACTCATGGCGATCCTACCTGTAACAGAACGAAATGCTGTTCGGTTTTGCGCCATACGCCTGACTGTTCCAATGTTTGCATCCATTGTTGCTGTAACTGTATCAATCCATCGCACTGAAGGTCTTCCTCTTTTCCCCTGGCCCTCGACTTCACCAAACAAGTTGTCCTTTTCAAGCGATCGGTCTTTCCTGACGATGTGCCCAAAGTATGAGAGTCTTTAGCTACTTGGTGTTTAAAAGCAAGTTCCAGAGTCTCATCTGACATCCATTTGGATCTTTTCCTTCTTTCCTACCTTTTTAATGATCTTTCATTTTTTTTGCATATTGTGTTCTTAATGTCTTCCCACAACTCTTCTGGTCTTCGGTCATCAGTGTTTAGTGCATCAAATCTGTTTTTGCGGTGATCTCTAAATTCAGGTGGGATGTTTTCTAGATCATACTTTGGCACTCTTGGACTTACTTTAATTCTCTTCAGCTTCAGCTTGAACTTGCACATGAGCAATTGATGATCTGTCCCTCAGTCAGCTCCTGGCTTTTTTGAGCTTCTCCATCTTCTCCTTCCACAAACGTAATCAATTTGATTTCTGTGTAATCCATCTGGTGAGGTCCATGTATATAGTCGTCAACGGTGTTGTTGGAAAAAAGTATTGCAAATAAATAAATCATTGGTCTTACAGAATTCTATCATGCCATCTCCAGCGTCGTTTCTGTCACCAAGGCCATATTTTCCAACTACTGATCCTTCTTTGTTTCAACTTTTGTGCTCCAGTCACCAATAATTAACAAAGCATCTTGATTGTGTGTTTGATCAATTTCAAATTGCAGCATTTCATAAAAGTTTTCAATTTCTTCATCTTCAGCATTCGTAGTTGGTGCATAAATTTGAATAATAGTAATATTAACTGGCCTTCCTTGTAGGTGTATAAATATTAGTCTATCACTGGCTGCATACTTTAGAACTGATCTTGAAATATTCTTCTTAATGATGAATGCCACACCATCCCTCTTCAATTTTTCATTCCTAGCATAGTATACCATATGATTGTCAGATTCAAAGAGACCAATGCCAGTCCACATCAGCTCGGTAATGCCTAAGATGTAGAACTTTAGGCATTCCATTTCATTCTTGACAACTGGAAAGGTAGAAGGAAAGTTATTTCTAGAACAGAAATCATACTAGCTCTACAAGTAAAATGTGAGTGATGCCCCTTAACATTCCAGTGAAGGAAGTTCTTCCTAGTAGTGTTGTTGTAGGTTGACAACACATTTCTATACATGATCCACTGAGACTAATTTTTTTCTTTTTGACACACATACAAAAAAAAATCCAAATTATTGTTGAGGATATATGGAATTATTGTACAAAAGTAAACTATAGGCAGTTGGTCAACTTAGCAGAACCATCTGGAGCAGTTTTCCATTTGTATCTCCTATGAGTGTAAAAAAATGAAGGTCACATTGACTAGGAGCATATTTTCAATATTCTTAGAAAATGCACTGGAACTTAATTTTGCCATATTTTTCCTTCAGTCCAAACAAAACTGAAGTTGCTGTTTTCTCCTCCCTTTCTCTTTATTGTTTTACTCATTATTAACTTATAGACCAGTGTTTCTCAATCTCAGCAACTTTAAACTGTGTGGACTTCAACTCCCAGAATTCCCCAGCCAGCATGGGAAGTTGAAGCCTACACAACTTACAGTTGCCAAGGTTGAGAAACACTGATATACATTCTTGAGGTTGGGATCAGAGCTGTTTTGGGTGGGAGAGTAAGGGAGACTTAATTTCTCTACAATGCCCCATATGGACTGATATTAAGTAAGAATAGTAGCTTACTGAAACATGCAAAGTGGAAATATAGGATTTCATTAGTTTGCCCCAACTCATTGCAGCTTTGAGACATAAACTTTACCAAATGTTTGGAGGCTTAACATATAATGCTATGGGTCTTACTTGTCTCCTCCAAAATATACTTAAGCTCTGTTATATGATGTGGACACTTTAGTAACTTTTAAAGGTGGAAAACATGTTTTTGTTCTCAGCACAGGCAGGAGAACATGGCCCCTGTATCTCCAAAATTCTCTTCAATCAAGCAGCATTGGTTTTCTCACACCTCCAGGCCATGATTTAAATGGCATGATTTATGCCAATTCTTTGCCTACCAATGTTTCCTGGTTAAGCAGATAGCCCTGGTTTATAAACTTAATGATGTTCCTCCCAACTTTCTAGGATATGTGCTCATAAGACCACCCCAACTTTGATCAGTTACTTGTAGATTCATGAGGAAATTGCCTGTACCTTAGGAAGGACAAGTAAGCCATGCAATGAGCTATTCATCAGTCAATTTAGTTTCAAAATATTACTCCCATCCACCACTAAGGACTTCTGTCTGTTAAAACTGCAGTCAGAGTCAGAATACCATGTCACTCTTCTGCAAGACAGTATATCAGTACGGTACCACAAGTAGTTGGATTATGCTAAGGATCCTGAGCGAGAAAAGGTTCCATCTTCTTTTTGACAATATAGTTTAGTCCAAATGTCTGGCATATAAATCCAGCAAAACTTCTTAAAGTTCTGCTATCATTTAAGACCTGTACAGATCCTAAATATTTATGTAGTGTATTACTGTTCACATCTTAGGCTCTTTGAAGCTGATCCAAGCACTGTGCAATTCCATAACACTTTGTGGAGTTATACAGAAGGCAAAAACTAGCCACAAAAACAACAAAAAAGCCAGACCGTGTATGCCTGTAAATTAACTGGAGTTAAAAAAAATGAGGGTGTTGATGATAAGCAATGGCAGTGGCGAAAGGAATGTATCTCCTAGTTCGTTTTGGACAGCTGACACTAACTCCATTGTCAGATAAGTCTTTCTGACTGTGGGAAAAACAGAGAAGCAAAACTCTCACTAGCATTCAAGTAGCCCATAATGGAAAAACAGATCTGGAAATCTTAACAGTATCTGTTCCCCCCTCTCTCCTTCCTCTCCTCCCACTTTTCCAAAGACGCAATGAAAATAGTTAGCAAAGTATTTGTTGCTTCTGTTCCTGGTCCAAACATGTATCTTCTCAAGTGATTGTTTTTGGGTGGGGGTATTACTTTCAGGAGAAGTGTGAGAGGGGTGTCTACAAGTAGATGCTTATTTTCTGCCAAAAAGACAGGAGCTGTTTCTTGACATCATCAGATAGATAATTCATTTTACACAAACAAGTAATTTCAATGGGTCTTGGGTTCTTGGAACACCCATGTGGTATAAATCCGGATAGTAGAAGAGACAGACTGTATCTCCTGCAAATCAGTGTGAGTTTTAGTGTTAGTTCTACTGAGAGCAAGGAAAATAAACGCTCAAATAGATGTAAAAGAAAACATTTTTCCCCCTGCAATTCTAAGATCAAAATGTGTGGAATATATAAATAAAACTCAAGCCCTTTCAAGTAAATGCCTGAGGGCTGAGCACATTTCCTTTGCTGCTGAAGGAATATCTTAGAGGGAAAGTCAATCTTCAGAAATTGGAGAATGCTGTACTTGAAACTAGAACACTAATATAATTCACTGAACAGCCTTTTGTCTTTAAAAAAAAAAAAAACATTCCTGAGACTCATTGTATGTATTCTAAGATGTATATATTCTGGATCTCTTCACTATTTTTTTCTGTTTGTGAACAGAGCTGTCCAATTATCCTGGGGCCTCGAAAAAGGCTTCTGCCTTAGCCGTACTGAAAGCTATTAGACCCTTCCCAAGTACTGATGCTAACCCAACCAATTTCTGACTACAGTATGGAAACTCAAAAGTATTGGAAAGAAATACAACAAAATGTGCAGAAAATTCTAAATTTGAAGTTAAACCACAAATATCTATAAATGGAAAAAATATTGCGATTCACTAAGATGGATGCTGATAGTTGCCAGGACAAATTTGGCGTAACATTGGAAAAGAGCACCTTTGCTGATGATACAAGACCGGGAGACCAACATTGGAGAGTCTGCAGCAATGGCAAAGCTAGCAATATATATCCATAATAGGAGCCTTATCAAATGTAAGCAGGAATGGCTTCTTTATATACTACACATCACACAAGGCAAATTTAGACATTTGGAATATGGTTTCTAGGAAAAGAGTTATGTGACCAATAACAGATGAAATGACTTCAACAGATATTAATAATCACCCTGAATGTTCAATGTAAAGTAGAAATATTTAGGTGAGCAGTTGGGAAACAAATGGAAAAGAAAGGGCAAAAGCATAACTAAAAAGTCTTTCTATAATGTTTTTTACTCTATAGTTGTATCCAATGAGGCTTCACTTTCTCTTGCTTAAGGCCCAGGAGAAAAGCCAGGTCTTCAAGCTCCTTCAAAACACCAGTAGGGTGGGGGCCATCTGGATCTTGGGGGAACCTCATTTCAGAGGGCAGGTGCTGCTGCAGAAAAGGTGTACTTCAGAGGTCCTGAGAGTTGGATTGTTCAGTCGGAGGAACCTGGCGCACACCAACCCTGCCAGATTAAAGTAGCTGGGCAGATATCCTCCTATGGATACCCCACGTGATAGACTTAGGTGACAGCTATGTGATAGACTGATCCAGAGCATAACAAGATGCAACAAAAAAGGCTGCTGACAGACTGCAGCTCAGTGGGCTACAACAACCTGTTTCGTACATTCACACTGGTTGTAAAAAGAAAGCGTGTCAGAATCACCCAAGATGTTTGCTTTTTCCCTCCCAGTCTGGTTTTATTTTTATAAAGAGGACTTGCTGGGATTTTATTTTATTTTTAATCTCAAAAAGTTGCTCCTAGAATGGTTGGAACAACTACAATATTCAGTCTGGTTTTTGAAGAGTTAAGAGTAAGCATAAAGAAAAGTGAAACTACTGCATATTGCTCTTCCTTTGACAAGAAAGCAAAGCAATGATTGAATCCAAAAATTTCCTTCCCATTAAAATCTGAGCCAACTGTCCTTTCTTGATGATATTTTTGAACTTTTTCATAATTGATGTAATTGTTAAGATGCACAAGGCATTACTTATTACACACACACTCACATGCTTTTAATTAATTTATTTGATATTCCATTAATGCATTAATGCAAATATTGCATTAATGGGATTCTGTATGGAAATAAAATCCATTTCAAGTGTAAAGCCACCTTTCCATTAATTCTAAGTATACTATAAAAGGTTTCCCTGAGGAGTGGGAATGACCATATAGTATGTGCAGCTGCATCTTTTCTTAGAAAACGTTTTAAGTATTCTGATAAATATTTCAGAAGATCTTTTGGACTGTTCAAGAAATGGCATGCCAAGCATGCTGGTTTATTTTTAAAAGCTTAATGAAATACAAACAAGACAGGATGCTCTACAAAGAGAGGCACATTTTTCTTTAGAGAAAATGGAGAAAGGTTGCTTCTAGAGAAGGAGATACTGAACTAACTTGGCAAACTTTTGTTCTAGCTACATTGGATTGATTGTTCATAGAAAGCACAGAAGAGATTCTGGCCTCAATTCCCAAACTTGTTACTCTGGTGAGACCTGACTTGAGCTGTGTAAGTACTTTGAACACTGAAACTGACTGCTGCTCAAGAAAGGAGGGTGTTTATCCCATGCTGATCCTTTCTTTCTTCTTCCTTAACCCTACACTTTACTTTCACTATATGAAATTCCACTAATAATAAATTTAAAAGTAACACCTAACTAAAGAGATTGAACCAATTAGTTTTAATTAACAGGTTAAACTGCATGAATTAGCAGAGGACTACAACAATAGCTGAATAGTATTTCTAAAAAACCCTTTCTTTGTGCAAATGGTGTGTATATACTGCAACAGATGTTTTCTGTGAAGTGCTTCTTTCCATATAATAATAAAAGATCAGTACCTTTTCTAAGACTTTTTAAAAGTTTTTTTTAATTAAACATGAATAACTTTTAAAATAAAGCATTACCTGATTAATTGGGTGATGTATTAGATGAATTGAGTGATGTTTTAGATAAAGGTTCTCAGCTGTTTTGGTCTAGAAAACTCATTTAGACTATTGAGAATATGTCTCAAGAAAAGCCTTAAAAAGAAACAGGAAAGAACTGTCCCAAGCATACTTATCTTTCTCAACCTGAGTTGCAGTTTTCTGTGACCCTTTTTTCAGATACAGCCTTTTTATCTGCTAAAAGTAATATTCTGAATATGATAATATTGCCAGGTATAAATGCCAGATAGGACTCTGCCCTTGAATCTATTGTTCATTTTAACAACCTTTCATGCCTCGTTTTCTACAAAGCTATTTCTGTTTAATGTGACATTGATATGACATATTAGTCTGGTTTTTATGTAGTACTAAACCACAATTAGGCTAATTGTGATTGGTGTGAATACCTGAAACTGATTCAGGTAGCAAACCAAGGTCAATTTGGGTAATATATATAAATTTAAAGCCATGGCTTGAGATTAGTTCCTAAAGTCTGGCTTTTTAAACTAGTTTGTTATGTCTGATCTCAGTGTACATTAAGAGACTTGGGCTATTTCTCTGCCCAACCAAGTCTCTCACCAGTTCACAGAGATGCAAGGCAACATATTCCGCCCCCAAAAGCTAATTTGTTTGCAGGTTACCTCAGACCCTCTAATTTAATCCTGCTCAGCATAGACTCTCCTAATCATACTAATTACTGTAGCCACTCACTTAAACTCTAAAATCCTCTGGCAATCAGCCCAAGCATGGGTGCAACCTGTTCCAAAGAAATCATTCCTCTGTGATCGGATGGACTAGAAATTCCGTCTTACTGAGATGTGATCACCAGGGATCAGCGGCTGTCTGTACTAGCTAAGCTACAGATTCTTTTTACCTTTCAATCTGTTGCCATTTTGGCATCAGTAGACTATTTCTGAGGCAATCAACATAGTTACAGATCGAGAGGATTGACATTTCTACTGTACTGTACTGTGAGTCAAATTCTCTTCTATATCTCTTCCACAATAAAAGTTATCTTGGACAATGAAAAAACTTGGAATGATAAGAATTTCATGCTCTCTGATCAATTAGATTCCAGATCCTTATCTCATTAGATCAGAAAAAGCCAAAAATCCCCGAGTTAAATTGCACTTGTCCTTATTTCCTCAATTCCACATGGCTTTTCTATGATGGCAGTATTGTTTCTATATCCAGCTTGTTCCAAGCACAAGGGAAAGAACAGGATCTGAACTCAAAATGTCAAATCACAGTTTCTCTCACACAGCACAACAAAGGGAAACTAGTGATGATAAGAAAAATACTCCGAAGCAAAATACATAATTCTCCATTAGTTTCCCAAAACTCCACAAGCACATGCTCAATTAAACACACACACCCAATCATATACTTACAACAACCTCTAAAACCTCACAAGCATATAAAAAAATCACCCTAAGAAAACTTACAAACCCCATTCCTAAAAGAAACGAACAATGCATAAACACCACCCCTCATGAAAGTAAAGCAAAAGACGGTGCTTAAAAAATGACAGAAACACACCACACAGAGGAACAAGGCTCATCACAAACACAGGCCACCCACAGTCCTGAATACAAAAACTTGCAAACAACTCCCTTCATGCATAAAGGAAAAAAGGCACCCAACGATATATGAAAACACACACCTACAAACACAATGACAATAATTTTTACTGCTATTAGGAATGTTAGATATCAAGTGGATACTGTAAGAGATAGAGGGAAATGAACCCTAGAATTGCTAGACAAACTGTGATTTTGCCAATCTGAAAGATCGATTCTAGCATGTTTTTTTTAAAAAGTTAATATCTTGGTTTAACATTATGAGAAAGGGCAGCCACTAAAATGATACAAATAGTTTTAAATTCATGTTCTGTAAACTTGAAACCAGTTTCAGACATTCATGCATGCAGCATGACATAACTTGAAAGATAATAATTTTAAAGCATATGATAATATTTGATTTGTCAAATTCTTAACATGGCTATTGCAGAATAGTGGAAATAGGCAGGTAACATTTAAATCTTTGATAGTTGTACCATGTTTCTAACTTACTATTTACCCAAATGGGTGCTTTCTGTTCCCTAGATTACTTTGGCATGTATTGCTTAATATTTAATTCTTTCTGGTAGAACTTTCTGGTATTCTTTTCATATTTTTCAGTTCCATAATGCCTCTCACATTTATTTTCTGAGAAATGTTTCTTGTCATTTTTTAAGGCGCTATCTATCTATGCTCTTTGAACAACAGCCCATCAGTTACAAGCAGCTTTTAGGAACTGAAAATTCAGTTTTGTTTTGTTGCTACTGCATGATTTTGTTTAAGGTCATTTATTCCTAGAACTTCATGCCATGATATACTGGATAGATTTTCTTCCAGAAACTCACAAGGATATTGGCAAATTATTCTGTATTGTCAAATACGTTTGCTACCCCTACTTTTTTTGACTTACGGTTAATAGTTAGATGAAGCTGGAAGAAGAAATATCTGTGAATCCTTGGTGGAAGAGACATTTACTTCTTACAATGGATACCAGAATTTGTAATAGATTTCTGCCTCAGTAGGGCTTTGTAGATGAACATGTTAAACTTTGTACTGCCACATATTAAAACCAAATTTTACTTTTCCATGTGTGATCGCTGGTTGATAATGGAGTTTATACAGTGTGCTAAGCTGAGCTAAGCCACGATCTATTTGATTGTGATTTGATTGAATAAACCACAATTGGCTGGGTTCACCCAGTGTGCCAAAACCAAACCAACCACATTATTAATGTATACATGTCAAAAATAAATAATTACAGTATGTAGGTGAACTGAACCAGGCCTTTTTGTGAGGGCTGAGAAACATGACAGCAGGAGCCCAAATCTACCTTTTAAAAAAATGTGTTCTACTTCATTCATTTCTGGCAACAGATGACCAAATTGTTCTTCCTGTTATCAAAATAACTAAGTACAGGAGTTGTGTTGATTAACTCCATCAGTTATTTCAAAATCAATGCCCCAAATTGCCTCTCATGTCCCTTGTACGCTATTTCTCAGAGGGCGTCTCAGGTTGTCAGGATAAGCTGTCAAATTTCCTAAGAAATGTTCAACAAAGGATATCCACCCGTGCTTCTTACCTGCTTTTCCCCTGTCCAACTTCTGAGACAGCATCTGTAAAAAAAAAAGGATTAATATTCTTAGTTAGCAAACTATTTACTTTTGCCTAAACTAAACTAAATTTGCCTGAACTATGCCTAAACAAATCACAGTGATCCAAATATACGCCCCAACCACAAATGCTGAAGAAGCTGAAGTAGAGCAGTTCTATGAGGATCTGCAGCACCTACTGGACAACACGCCTAAAAGAGATGTTATTTTCATCACAGGAGACTGGAATGCTAAGGTGGGCAGTCAAATGACACCTCGAATTACAGGTAAGTATGGCCTGGGAGAACAAAACGAAGCAGGACACAGGCTGATAGAATTTTGCCAAGACAATTCACTCTGCATAACAAACACTCTCTTCCAACAACCTAAGAGACGGCTTTATACATGGACTTCACCAGATGGACAACACCGAAATCAGATTGATTACATCCTTTGCAGCCAAAGGTGGCGGACATCTGTACAGTCGGTAAAAACAAGGCCTGGAGCTGACTGTAGTTCAGATCACGAACTTCTTCTTGCACAATTTAGGATCAGACTAAAGAGATTAGGGAAGACCCACAGATCAGCTAGATATGAGCTCACTAATATTCCTAAGGAATATGCAGTGGAGGTGAAGAATAGATTTAAGGGACTGGACTTAGTAGATAGGGTCCCGGAAGAACTCTGGACAGACGTTGGCAGCATTGTTCAGGAGGCGGCAACAAAATACATCCCAAAGAAAGAGAAAACCAAGAAGGCAAAATGGCTGTCTGCTGAGACACTAGAAGTAGCCCAAGAAAGAAGGAAAGCAAAAGGCAACAGTGATAGGGGGAGATATGCCCAATTAAATGCAAAATTCCAGAGGTTAGCCAGAAGAGATAAGGAATTATTTTTAAACAAGCAATGCGCGGAAGTGGAAGAAGACAATAGAATAGGAAGGACAAGAGACCTCTTCCAGAAAATTAGAAACATCGGAGGTAAATTCCAGGCAAAAATGGGTATGATCAAAAACAAAGATGGCAAGGACCTAACAGAAGAAGAAGAGATCAAGAAAAGGTGGCAAGAATATACAGAAAACCTGTATAGGAAGGATAACAATATCGGGGATAGCTTTGACAGTGTGGTCGGTGAGCTAGAGCCAGACATCCTGAAGAGTGAGGTTGAGTGGGCCTTAAGAAGCATTGCTAATAACAAGGCAACAGGAGACGATGGCATCCCAGCTGAACTGTTCAAAATCTTGCAAGATGATGCTGTCAAGGTAATGCATGCTATATGCCAGCAAATTTGGAAAACACAAGAATGGCCATCAGACTGGAAAAAATCAACTTATATCCCCATACCAAAAAAGGGAAACACTAAAGAATGTTCAAACTATCGAACAGTGGCACTCATTTCACATGCCAGTAAGGTAATGCTCAAGATCCTGCAAGGTAGACTTCAGCACTTCATGGAGCGAGAATTGCCAGACGTACAAGCTGGGTTTAGAAAAGGCAGAGGAACTAGAGACCAAATTGCCAATATCTGCTGGATAATGGAAAAAGCCAGGGAGTTTCAGAAAAACATCTATTTCTGTTTTATTGACTATTCTAAAGCCTTTGACTGTGTGGACCATAACAAATTGTGGCAAGTTCTTAGTGGTATGGGGATACCAAGTCATCTTGTCTGCCTCCTGAAGAATCTGTATAACGACCAAGTAGCAACAGTAAGAACAGACCACGGAACAACGGACTGGTTTAAGATTGGGAAAGGAGTACGGCAGGGCTGTATACTCTCACCCTACCTATTCAACTTGTATGCAGAACACATCATGCGACAAGCTGGCCTTGAGGAATCCAAGGCTGGAGTTAAAATCTCTGGAAGAAACATTAACAATCTCAGATATGCAGATGATACCACTTTGATGGCTGAAAGTGAAGAGGAACTGAGGAGCCTTATGATGAAGGTGAAAGAAGAAAGTGCAAAAGCTGGTTTGCAGCTAAACCTCAAAAAAACCAAGATTATGGCAACCAGCTTGATTGATAACTGGCAAATAGAGGGAGAAAATGTAGAAGCAGTGAAAGACTTTGTATTCCTAGGTGCAAAGATTACTGCAGATGCTGACTGCAGTCAGGAAATCAGAAGACGCTTAATCCTTGGAAGAAGAGCAATGACAAATCTCGATAAAATAGTTAAGAGCAGAGACATCACACTGACAACAAAGGCCCGCATAGTTAAAGCAATGGTGTTCCCTGTAGTAACATATGGCTGCGAGAGCTGGACCATAAGGAAGGCTGAGCGAAGGAAGATCGATGCTTTTGAACTGTGGTGTTGGAGGAAAATTCTGAGAGTGCCTTGGACTGCAAGAAGATCAAACCAGTCCATCCTCCAGGAAATAAAGCCAGACTGCTCACTTGAGGGAATGATATTAAAGGCAAAACTGAAATACTTTGGCCACATAATGAGAAGACAGGACACCCTGGAGAAGATGCTGATGCTAGGGAGAGTGGAAGGCAAAAGGAAGAGGGGCCGACCAAGGGCAAGATGGATGGATGATATTCTAGAGGTGACGGACTCGTCCCTGGGGGAGCTGGGGGTGTTGACGACCGACAGGAAGCTCTGGCGTGGGCTGGTCCATGAAGTCACGAAGAGTCGGAAGCGACTAAACGAATAAACAACAACATGCCTAAACAAACAAGTCTGTCAGTGGAAGCATTCCAAGGTAAAAGCCCACCTAACTTCAGTGGCTGGATCAATCCACATTGTTGTTTATTCGTTCAATTGCTTCCGACTTTTCGTGACTTCATGGACCAGCCCACACCAGAGCTTCCTGTCGGTCGTCGCCACCCCCAGCTCTCCCAAGGTTGAGTCCATCACTATCAATCTACATAGTGGGCATAAAAACAGAGAACACCTTCCTGTACATCACCAAGTGCCTATCAGGAGATCATGGTACCATAAAGAAAGGCATCCTCTTCAAAATGAAAGACCAACAAATTTTAACATCCTGCACTTCTGAACTGCTGCTCTCAAGGATGGTAGCCTTACATAAAGTGCACTGCAATGTTGCAAATATGATCCACGCTTTTTTACCCCAAAGCGTGGATCACTGTGCCCAGATTATCCTTATCTAAGAAAAGTAACACCTCTCATTCCAGCTAAAGATGATAGTAGATTCTGAGTCTTAACAACTCTTAAAGCCCTCCATGGCACAGGGCCAGGCTGCTTGTGGGACTGCCTTTCTCCTATTGTTTCTGGCTGCTCCACCGGATAGTAGAGAGGGCATGCTCTGGATCTCTTCTATGATACAATGTCATCTTGTTGGACCCTGGAGTCATGCCTTCTCATGACTCAGTAACACAATACTTTCTATTTAGATCAATTAGCAGATGAAAGCACCTGCCTTGTGGAACAGCATCCTCATGGAGAGTCAGATGGTCCCAACTCTGTTCGCCCTTTGCAAGGCATTGAAGACCTGGCTGTCTCCTAGGCATTTGGGTCAGGCAGAAGATGAGCTTTGCTACTATTGAAGGTTAATAGTTAACAGTTCATCCCTTGGGTGCTCGGGGTGGGTGGGTATGATGATGGGGGGGGCTTGGTTTTTTTTTTTATTTGTAATCTGCCCAGGGTCACTTGTATGAGATGGGCAGCCATACAAGTGATACAAATCAATAAATAAACTGAGAACATTTGGATTTTAATGAAAAAGGTACAATATAAGGAAAAGCACCTTATATCAGTTCCCAAACCTTAGAGATTAAAAATGATTTATTAAAAAAGTGATCAGAATGCTTATTTTACACATGAAAATAATATGTATATTATTATCCATTATCGTAACAAAATACATGTATGAATTCTATTTTATCTAATCTATAAGGAAGTATCTAATCTAAACCACAATAAATATACATGATTAAGATAAAGTTAAGTCTCTTTTGAGCTGAGGTTGACTCATAGTAACTTCATGGACATATTCACATAGTTCTCTTGGCAATAATATAAAATAGTTTGCCTTTGCCTTCAACCTCTCAGTCTGGTCTAGAGTTCAACAATTCTTGCCTGTTTTCCTCCCAAGAACTAACCAGGTCCAAGCTTGCCTAGTTTAAGATTAGCCAAGGTCAGCTAGGTTCTGCTATCCAGCTGGGCATATCTACATAGGTCTTAGTAAAGTGAGAGGGGAAAATGATGACAGGACACCTGCAGTTTTCAGCAATGCGAACACACACAGCTACGCAGCTATATTTGTTTTCTAGTTCAGTGCCTCAAATGGTTTTTAAAGACAAAGCACGGTATTAAATGCTACTCTTATTTCCTAGATGCAATTAAAATAAGCAGCAGAGGGCCATGTGTTAAATTACTGATTCAATTTTCTTTCTTGCTGAGATTTGAAATCTCAGCCCATCTACCATCCCTGATTGATCCAAATAATAGAAGAGCAACAACAGTAGCTTCCTTCCACTTCGTATTCATTTGTTATGGATGGTCAATTTTGCCAAAATCTTGAGAGTCAAATTAGAGCCAGTAGGAAGGCAATATATAAGTTGGGGGAATTAGTTTGGGGTCAAAGACCTAAATGTTACCTGCAGGTATGTGATGGGATGATAAGGTGACTTGATGCTTAGCTAAGAAGTTAATCCTGACTTCTCAACTGATAGTAGTCTTGAGAGAAAAGCTTCCATCATTGTCAATAGAAAATAGGAGAGGGGACACAACAGGCTTTAAAATTTATTTTTAAAAAAACATGCACAGTATGCATACTAGTTAATTTATTGCTGAGATTAAGCAGTAGTGCAGGATGATGTAACACTATGCCTTGATAATGATATAACACTATGCTGATTCTCCAAGTTCATGTATCTACTAGATATATATTTAGCTTTGCTTCTATCATGGGAGTCATAATAGTTTATAGGGGATTTTCAGGTGTTCTTTCACACGCTAATCAGATGCCAGCCAGCAGCATGAACTAAATCTCATGTTGTGAGAGTCTTCCCCAAAGCTGCCATCTGGGCACAGAATGGAAAACATGTGCATTAATTCTGCAAACGCATAACTTTTCCTCATTGCAGCTAATAGCAACTTTGAGGTAGGACATGGTATACAAAGCCAGAAATTTAATCAACCTCTGTTGTAGCCCTGAGCCAAATCCCTTCCTAGGACTGTTTTTCTTTTTTACAAATAGTGCTACAAATCTAAATCTCATATGTAATACTTGGCTTGACCACGTTATCATATGTATGAATTGGAAGGGATATTATACATCACCTCATCCAAAACCCTGCTCAGTGCAAGAAACATCTAAACCACCCCCAACAGGTAGTCATCCAGCCTCCATCTGAAAAACCTCCAGTGAGGACAAGTCTACCACTGCCTTTGTTCCATTGCTCAGCCGTTCTTATTCCTCCTAATATTCAGCCTCAATCTCCTCACTTTCAACCCACTGCTCCTTGTCCTTGGTTTGAATAAAGTGGCAGCATGCTGTGATGGGTCCCGCTGCCTCCTTCTGCTGTGGCTCCACAGAAGATGATGGAAGCTGCGTCTGATTAGAAGTATTGGATGATAAATATTAGAAATAAGAATACCAGTTGGCTTCATATATCATACTAATCCCTAACTTATTTGCTTTGTGTGAATCCACTTAGAGTGGCTTAGCATTGTCTGTGAACCAAACCAATTCAGTTTATTCAGTAAATCATGGTTAAAAAAATCCTGGCTTAGTGTAATATACAAATCCAGCCAATATGGATGTATATCATCAAGGATGTGACCTCTTCATCTCATGACCTCTTGATCTTTAATACAGTAATAATAACAACAACAACAATAACAACAGTAACACAATACTTTCTATTTAGATGAATTAGCAGATGAAAACAGCATTGAGTGACTTAAAGTCCTGGAAATGCAAAATTCAAATTCCTTATTGCCTTCTTCTCATGTTATTGTATTCATAATATTCAACCAGCACATGAAGATTAGCCTTGCAAAAGGGTTATCCAAGAGATTCTGGAAGCTTCTAGTCCATTTTCATATACTGTATATCACTTCAGTTGCTTAAAGCATACAATCTCACAAAACAAATCATAGTTGTCCTGTGCCTGCCTAGAATGGAAACACTGGTGAATACCTAGAAGGGCTCTTGAATGTTTTTCAGCAAGGTTGTTTGCTTCACTTAAAAAATAGGTGGAAAGGAAAGGAATGTTATCTGCATTGCAGAGTGCTATGAAATTATTCAGTCACTCAGCCATTTCCCCAGGGAGCAAAAAGCATGAGCTGGTGCATTTTAACAAAGATGTGTATCTGAAAAATGACAGAGGCAATTTAAAAACCATTCCTAAGGAGACACTGTATTTTCTCCTTTACTTTAAAAAATCAAGTCCATCCTATACAAATTAAATGAACCATCCATTTTTTTCCTAGATAGATTTAGCACAGCAAGTCTTAGCAAGATGAGGGATTTAAAGCACTTTTGAAAAACGGATATGCTGCAGAAGGCACACAGAACACTGCAGGTTTCAATGACTGGCTTTTAAATAAGCTCCTTTCATCCTCAGCTCATACAAATTAACATTATAATATCAGTACTGGCTGTGTTCTTTTGATGCCTGGTAAGACAGATAAACAGATATACAGAATATCACAAGTTAGGAATATGCTAAAGAGGTGGCACCAACCCTGGCTGGTTTTGAGAAAGCTAAACTGGGTTGTACCTGGTTAGCGTCTGGATGGGAGACCACCAGGACATCCCAGTTTATACTGGGAAATCTAAGAACATCCTGGAAAAAGGCAATAGCAAACATTTCTATGCTATTGCCAACAGAGGCAGCGTAGTGTGATTGCTAAAGTGTTAGACTAGGATCTGGGAGGCTCAGGCCAGTAACTCTTTTTCAGCCAAACCTAGCTTTATTGTGGAATAAAATGAAGGAGGAAATGCTGTCTTTGCTGTCTTGAGCTCTTGGAAGAAAAGCATGGTACAAATCTAATAAATAAAATAACCACATGGAAGTATTTATATGGTCACCAGGAGTTGAACTCCAGTCCAGGGAGAGTTTATTTATTCCAACAGGTGCTATCACTATGACCATGGAACTATATCTTTTGGGCACCACAAATGGGAATAGGTTTTGCTGAGTTACAAGCAGCATTTTTATTTCAAATTTATCTCCCTTTTATTTTCTTTCTTTGTATTGGCAACAAATGCACATTTCCTGATTCTGCCATGCTCTCAATGGGGATGGTTGTCCCATCATCTTAGGCTTAATGCTTTTTCTGTCTGTTATGTTATTTCACTGCTGCATCATGCCACACATTAGGCCATTTCACTGGTGTGCTATTTCACTTCTACAACATTTCACTGTTATGCTACTTCAAGCCTTGGCAAATAGTTTTCTTGGGCTTTCCTGTGCTGTTGTGGCCAGCTCTTTAGGAAGACAGCAGCTGAATGACAGCAGATGAGGGAGGTGGTGTGCCTGCATCTGCCTGAAATGGCCAATAAGCACCTCTCTGATTCCATCTGCTACTGATCAGATGACTGTGCCTCTGATGTAATGGGTAGCACAGTAACAACAGATCACACACGACTTGCAGCTATCTTTGGATGCCATTAGCTTAAAGGGACAACATGCATATGTCAGGATGCAAGTATGAAAGGGTGACATTATTGCACACATTTTGCCATTCCTTCCTCATTGTGGTTACCCATAGATATCTATGAATGCACTCCCCCCACCCCGCATAAACACATTCTTCTTTTTGTGGGAGGGTTCTTAAATTCAGGGTCATACTCCTTTTTGGAAAATATGCTAAAACAATTCACATATTATTGTAAATCATAAATCATGTTTGAGTTCACCCATCATGTCAAAGTAAAAACAAATACATCACATTATAAGTTAGCATTATATGTTCAATTGAAAAATGATGAAGAGGGCTGATATCAAAATATCTGATTCATTAAGTGGTTCTTGGTTTAAAACATGCTTACTGTCAAGGAGGCATCGTAAAACAACACTCAATGCCTGCGTCACAATTTTAAAAACATACTGCTTCCAGCAACGTAACAAAAACAAAACTCAACGTCTAACTGAGTCTGACTTTATACTATAAGTAATCAGGATCATCATCTACAAATGCTTGGCTGGAGGTGAGCCCCATTGAATTCAAAAGACTTTGACCTGACTCCCCAAGAATTGCACTGCTCAAATAATAGTTTTATAGGGCTCTCTTATCTGGACTGTAAAACTCTAGAAGACCACGTGAGATGAAAAAATGCTGCCATGTTCATGGATTTTTGTGACCCCAAATGTTGTAGCCTTAATTTTATGGCTTTCTTTGAAAATTAGGTAACAGGATAATAAACAGCCAGACAATGATGTGGTAATCTTTCTGCAATTTAGATAAGTAAGAAGTTTTCTCCAGTGGGTGGGGTGGGGAGTCAAAAAAGTCAAGATGATCAACACACACACCCTTTCTACATGCACACATGGAAAGAAAGGGTTGAGGCTCAAATGTGCAGTTGCAGCTGCCATCTTGACCTTTTTGCTTCTCCTGTGGACAACCCTGAACTTAACACTATTTCTATAATAATTGTTTTAATTAATTAACTCACAACATTTATCTTAGCCATTGAACAATGATGTTGTCGATGCAACTCATATATTGTAGGAAAATAATTAAAACAAGCTTAGTTTTAACATTTACACCAGCAAGAATTCTAAACACGAATTCTCAGTATACAGAAACTAAAATATGCAGCATTTAGTGAATAGGATTAAGTATTCTGCTATTAAGACCACAGATTACAAAAAGTCTTTGAGATTTAAACAGCTGTTCAGCTGTTGTCAAAATATTCCATATCCATGGCTAAGAAAACTCTAACTACACTAGTGACCATATTCTGGCAAATGTACATAGAACAAAACTTATGAACAAGATCTTAGTATTTTGGAAAATACACATGGGAAGTTTTCTGCTAACTTTGATATAAACTGTTAAGAGCATTAAAGGTTAATGCAGTTCTCAAATTATAAAGGTAGTGGAAGCAGAAGGCCCTGTCTAAGGAAGCAGATCTACCTCTGACTCCAGTTTCCCAGAAAGAAGTCCTACATCCCCAAGATTTTCTTGGCCAATTCTCATTCTTATTTTGCTTTTGTCTCTTCCATATGGCAGCAGAGATTTTCTTCATTCACACAGACATAGATACACTCACAAGCACTATATCTTACATCTGACTCCTCTGTTGATTGAGGATTGCCTTATTTTCCAAAACCACACAGGTAATCTACTGAAACACACACATTACTTATAGGGAAATAATTTCTTAATCTACTGATGACTCAAAAGTCAGATATACTATCAATGATTATGAATAGCAAGTGCTACTGTTATTTATGAGCTATTCTTCATACCTCCAAAGTAATTCACAAAATATTAACCGAACACATATAAACATAGTACATGTTTATCTTTCTTTAAAAAAACCCAGGTATCATAGAATATCATAACCAACAGAGTCTAAAATGCTGCTATTTTTCTATAGTGATTTTTACTTTGGTTTCATTGTGTATTGAATTATGCGTTCTAGGAATCTCTTTTGTGACTGAAATATGCAGTACTAAATGATCTGAATAAATAAGCAAATCTAATGAAAGAATGGCTAGCAAGTGTGCATGTGTGTGTATAAATGATTATGGAAAAAAGCTTTACATTAATTTTGCTAGAAAGTAGCATCTCCAAATATTAACCCACATTATTCAAGTTAAAATTCCAAAAGCTTAAAGCAGCTGCCTGACTAGATGACTCAAAAACCATAAAAAGGACATATATTATACCGCAGAAGTAGGTGAAGGTAGGGTTTTTTGGGGTGGGAATGTGTTATTTTCTTATGTGAAGAATCTCCCTTAGCCTTTGAAGGTATGCTAGGATCAGGACAATCTACTGGGCAAAACCAGAAGAAAAACAACAATCATTTTAATATAAACTGAATCAATATACACCCTCTGTCAAATTAAAATTCAGCAGAACCATTTTTGAAGAAACTCTTAAGCCTGTACCTAAGACTTTGGGAGTGAAAAGCTGCCTTATGGCTAAAATCTGTGCCCCCCCCATTACAGAGGAAGTTAATTTGACCTTATTAGACTGTAAGGAGGTATCAAGTGGGATGCTACAAAGTTCAGCTGTGGGCTCTGCATGCTTCAGCATTTTGTAAATTACTTGAATGAGGACATTCAACGCTAATGGAACAGCATCCCTCTGGAGATTCAGATGTTAATCTTCCATAAGGCATTGAAAATTTGGCTGTTCCATCAGGCACTTGGGCCACAATGTCAGATGAGCTCTGCTGGTTGGCTGGATGATTGATTTTATTGCTGCTTTTTGTGGTAAATTGGAAGTGACTTTTCTTGACCCTGGACTTGGGTTATGTGGATGATTGGCTGTTCAATGTCATTTTTGCCCAATTTTAACCTCTTCTATGCCACCCAGAGTCATTGCCATGAGATGGACAGAAATGTAAATTGTTTAAATAAATAAATAAATACTAGATTTGCAAAGAGACAGAATTTGGTTACCTTAGAAGACAAGAAAAACATTCAAAATGATCTTGAGAGTACAGACATACAGTGACCTGGATTCAAAGGGCAAAAAATGTTTCACAGTGTATGTGTCAAGGGGATCAATGTAGCAACATCTGGGATCACCTTAAATGGATGTATTTTTTCCTGGGATCTGTGTCAGCTGTGGAGGGCAGCTATGTGAGCCCAGGAAAAGACACAGCTGCTTTAAAGTGTTCCTTCCTTATATGCCATGCCCATGTACACACTGAATCATATTTTGCCCTTTGAATCCAGGTCTTTGCACAGCCATACTTGATAGGTGGGAGAAATGAACTAAAAATATCAGAAATGAAATGTAATAAGAACAAATGCAAAGTTATATACTTATGAAACAGAAATCAAATGTAAAGGCTTGGTAACCATACCCATGAAAAAGTAAGCAGCATGATGTGGCTACTAAAAAAGCAATTTTAAGTCATTATCAGTAGAAATATTGTTTCCATTATTACACGAAATAACTCTTTTACTTTTTTTTTTTACTCCACTCATTGTTGATCAGACCCCATCTTGAGTACTGTGTCCAGTTTTGGGCACTATGGGAGTTAGATTTCACACAGTCAGAGAAAAACAAACTTTTATCAGATTTATCTGTTACCTAAGCAAGAGTAAGATATAAAGTGGGCCTCCTGCCCAAAAGAAAGGTCCATCCACCCCACTGCATAGCTTGGATGGAGAAAGAGGTGCAAGAATTTGAACACCGATTTCACCATAAATAACTTGTGCATTCTACCTCACCAGAAGTCCATGGATTCTGTTCATGGATTGTGTGCTGGTTTAACTGGTTCAAGTTTAGTCTACTGGGAGAAGCCGGATGGCACCACACTTTAGAGGAATTCAGATAAACTGGAAAAATTTCAGAGAAGAGCAACAAGGATGACCAGGGGATAAGAAACCAAATCCTATGAACAGAGGTGGAAGGAATGGAATGTTTAGCCGTAAGAAGAGGAGACAGGGCTTAATAATAATATAGGACTCTTGAAAAACATGAAAGGATGTTACATAGAAGAGAGTAGGAACTTGTCCTGTACTATCCCAGAGAGCAGGAAAGAAATAATAGATGAAACAAAAGGAAAGCAGACTCCAGCTGAATATTAGGATCCATTTTCAAACAGTAAGAATTGTTCAACAGTGCAACCAGTTACTCAGCAAGGTGGTGGGTTCTCCTTCCCTAGATGCATTGTAGCAGAGTGCATTGGACACTCATCTATGGGTGTTCTTTAATTTAGATTCCTGCACTGAGCAGAGGCTTGGACTTTGGACTAAATAGTTCTTTCCAATCCTACAATGCAATGAAACTCCAAGGGGAAGGTAGCTCCCGGCAGCCCAGCCAGCAAAGCCAATAGTGACAGATGTGGAAGATATAATTCAACAACAACTGGAGAGCCCTATCTTACATATCTGCACTGCATCAATGATTTGCCATTCCCTGTGTTTTATAGACAACCTATACTTTTTAGGTCTACAAAGTTACTGAACAATGTTGATGCTATTTCATTTTTACTCTTTTTTAACTTGTTAGCTAGAACATTTTCAGATGCTGATCATGGACTCCAGCTTAGACTCTGCTCCTCCAGTCCTGCTGTGGTTGCTTTTAAAAATATACAGAGGATACACACTCTCTCTCTCACACACACACATACACACACATCATTCAGTATATAATGAATAACTTTCTCTGGAGAATGTAAAGCAAACATTCAATGAACGGAGATCAGATTCATAGCAAAAGTTCTAAGACAGAGAGAGATATTGCATATGTTAGGTCATGCATACTGTCATTCTGCCCTTAGAATAATTAGAAATATACTGTCAGTGAAAAAGAATAATAGTCGATTGTCCAGTACCATGGCAGCGAATAGAAGAACAAAATAGCATGGATTCTCCCTCCCTGATCCCCCTCTATCTTTATGAGCACACAAAAATACTTATTTTGTTGTTTCTTTTTTATGGCATTTAAATACTTATGCATCAAAACAAATAAACAAAAGCAATGATCATCCTATACAGTTTGCTTAGTTAGATATAAATATTAAAAATGTCTTTATCATTGTAGGAAAGCAATCCATGAAAAGGATTAAGGAAGGCAATGCAATCTGGTGATATACTGGCTGTTAAAAGTGCCCTTTATAAAGCATTTATACTCTCCCCAATGAAGATGAATAATACATATGTTAATGAGTGGCTAAATCAATGGTTAAATATAGTCAGAGACCAGCCAGTTGACTGGCTGATACTGAGTCATGGCTGAAAGAGAACAACCAGGGTTCAGTCTCCCACAACAAGAGAACAGGATGCAGCAAAGAGGCATCCTTCAGATTTCTTTAGTAAAGTAGCCTTAAAACTTTGCCTTTTGTCTCTGTTGACAGCACTTTCGCTGTATTTTCTTGCAGGAACAATGCTTAGCCTTGTCCTTTCATTGTGCTTTGCGCCATATGAAGACACACGTCAAGAGCAGGCTGCATCACCTGTGGCTGTGTGCATTTGGTGCCCCTGTGCATCCAAGGTGTTCTCACTGAAAGAATCCCTCCCTCCCTCTTGGAATAGTAAATAAGGTGCTGGACTGTGTGTGACAGAGTTGCATGGCTGTCAAAGAAGTCTCTTGTGTTTTTTAAAAACTTTCCAAAATGAGGAAATGTTTCCTCATCGTTTCATCATCTTGCCAGCAAATACCTTAACTGCTCAATTTATTGCATCACAGAGAATACTTAAAGGCCCAGGAAAAATAGGTCAGCAGTCTATGTATTTCAAGCAGTAATAATAAAAGAAAGGACTGAACCACTCTGTCACAGTGCCCAGGTAGTTGCCTACCTGAGGGAAAATTTTGTGCTTCCTCTCACTTTGCATTTACTCTTGCCCCTGGATTTGGTTTAATTTCTTGTCTTGATTGCTAAAATAACTCTTCTCTAATACAGAAACCTGATAGATGCAACATTTCCCTTCTAGCCACGTCATTGACTGGAGTGGCAGCCCAACTTAGACAACTGGATATATTTTTTTAAAGCAGTTACTTAAAGCATATAAGTGCATATTATTCAAACTCCACTTTACTTAATTTAAAATTAATTAATTTAAAAATTAATTTAATTAATACATTTAATTAATTAAATATTTTCAAATGCCTATGTGGCTGATAAGCACAAATTGAGGAAAGATTGAAAACAATGGCAGTCACCAGGGCTTGTCAATGGCTATGTGCACAAAACAGGCTTAATCATGCTACCCACTAACTCAGTCATAGTTCTTTATTAACAGACTACATTATCCTAGTCAAGAGTTGCTAATATGGGAAATACAGAATCTGTACCTACTTTCTTCATTCATGCCTGGTACCCCATCATACTTTACATCTCCATTTCATTTCCACAGAAGATTGGCTGGACAGTGCCTGATGGGAGAAGTGTTTTGACCAAAGACTGATCTGGGGTATTTTGAGTTAGAATCCTCCCTCTCTGAATTGACTGGAATTTGGGAGCCTTCACAGTACAGTGGAGCTGGAAAGGACCCAGTTAAATGTGCAGTGTGAATGCAGCTAATGAAAGGAGAGGAAAAGGATATAATATGGGAACCTGAGTGGAATGGGATAATCAAATAAGTTGAGGGAAAGCAGAGATGTAATGAATAATCCAATACTACTTCCAGAAGGGAAATCCTATCTTGTCAGTGCAGAAAGGTCAGGATTGTACTAGGTGGAGATACTGGGGATGAGAATGGCATGTACTGTATGTCTCCACATCCCAACCTGTGTTTTCCTCCTCCTTCCCATAGATTCTATGAGTGCCTTCATCAACTAACAGTTCCACAATAGGAAGAAGGAAGCAATAGCAAAGTCCACAAAGAAGCTGACAGGGAAATTAGTCCTGGAGAATGAATGGAAAGAGAGCAGGGTGGTTGAAGAGATTACACATTAGAGGGTTATAGAAATTCCTTCTACCTGGGATCACACAAAGATCATCTGAAAGGTGTACAAATACAGTATTCTGGCCATTAGTGGAAATAAAAAGATCCACAGACATTGGAGAATGAATGGTTAGCTTAGTCACTTTACTCAACCCAGTTTTCTGGGTTTGCATACCATGTTGAATACATTTATAATATGCAATATATTCTCATGTGTTTACTCAGAAACATATCTCATAGCATTAGCAGGACTTACTCCCAGGACCTTCAGCAAAGGATCGTTACCTTGTCGTGGTGCTGGAGCTTGAGCACCTCAATGATGCCATGAGCTAAACCATGAAGGGCCACCCAAGACGGGAAGGTCATGACAGAGAGGTCAGACTAAATGCGATCCCTGGGGAAGGTAATGGCAACCCACCTCAGTATTCTTGCCGTGAAAACTAAATGGATCAGTACAACCAGAGATATGTCGGTATACCATCGGAAGATGAGACCCCCAGGTCGGAAGATGGTCAAAATGCTACTGGGGAGGAACAGAGGATGAGCTCAACTAGCCCCAGTCGTGATGACGCAGCTAGCTCAAAGCCGAAAGGACAGCTAGCGGCCGACGGTGCTGGTGGTGAACGGCGAATCCGATGTTCTAAGGATAAACACACCATCGGAACCTGGAATGTAAGATCTATGAGCCAGGGCAAATTGGATGTGGTTATTGGTGAGATGTCAAGATTAAAGATAGACATTCTGGGCGTCAGTGAACTGAAATGGACTGGAATGGGCCACTTCACATCAAATGACCACCAGATCTACTACTGCGGACAAGAGGACCACAGAAGAAATGGAGTAGCCTTCATAATTAATAGTAAAGTGGCTAAAGCAGTGCTTGGATACAACCCAAAAAATGAAGAATGATCTCAATTCGAATTCAGGGCAAGCCATCTAACATCACAGTGATCCAAATATACGCCCCAACCACAAATGCTGAAGAAGCTGAAGTAGAGCAGTTCTATGAGGATCTGCAGCACCTACTGGACAACACGCCTAAAAGAGATGTTATTTTCATCACAGGAGACTGGAATGCTAAGGTGGGCAGTCAAATGACACCTCGAATTACAGGTAAGTATGGCCTGGGAGAACAAAACGAAGCAGGACACAGGCTGATAGAATTTTGCCAAGACAATTCACTCTGCATAACAAACACTCTCTTCCAACAACCTAAGAGACGGCTTTATACATGGACTTCACCAGATGGACAACACCGAAATCAGATTGATTACATCCTTTGCAGCCAAAGGTGGCGGACATCTGTACAGTCGGTAAAAACAAGGCCTGGAGCTGACTGTAGTTCAGATCACGAACTTCTTCTTGCACAATTTAGGATCAGACTAAAGAGATTAGGGAAGACCCACAGATCAGCTAGATATGAGCTCACTAATATTCCTAAGGAATATGCAGTGGAGGTGAAGAATAGATTTAAGGGACTGGACTTAGTAGATAGGGTCCCGGAAGAACTCTGGACAGAAGTTGGCAGCATTGTTCAGGAGGCGGCAACAAAATACATCCCAAAGAAAGAGAAAACCAAGAAGGCAAAATGGCTGTCTGCTGAGACACTAGAAGGAGCCCAAGAAAGAAGGAAAGCAAAAGGCAACAGTGATAGGGGGAGATATGCCCAATTAAATGCAAAATTCCAGAGGTTAGCCAGAAGAGATAAGGAATTATTTTTAAACAAGCAATGCGCGGAAGTGGAAGAAGACAATAGAATAGGAAGGACAAGAGACCTCTTCCAGAAAATTAGAAACATTGGAGGTAAATTCCAGGCAAAAATGGGTATGATCAAAAACAAAGATGGCAAGGACCTAACAGAAGAAGAAGAGATCAAGAAAAGGTGGCAAGAATATACAGAAAACCTGTATAGGAAGGATAACAATATCGGGGATAGC
The DNA here is from genome assembly GCF_035149785.1 of Candoia aspera. Lineage (NCBI taxonomy): Eukaryota > Metazoa > Chordata > Lepidosauria > Squamata > Candoiidae > Candoia > Candoia aspera. Next base: position 92,076,511 of record NC_086157.1, on the reverse strand, counting down.
TTTGACAGTGTGGTCGGTGAGCTAGAGCCAGACATCCTGAAGAGTGAGGTTGAGTGGGCCTTAAGAAGCATTGCTAATAACAAGGCAACAGGAGACGACAGCATCCCAGCTGAACTGTTCAAAATCTTGCAAGATGATGCTGTCAAGGTAATGCATGCTATATGCCAGCAAATTTGGAAAACACAAGAACGGCCATCAGACTGGAAAAAATCAACTTATATCCCCATACCAAAAAAGGGAAACACTAAAGAATGTTCAAACTATCGAACAGTGGCACTCATTTCACATGCCAGTAAGGTAATGCTCAAGATCCTGCAAGGTAGACTTCAGCAGTTCATGGAGCGAGAATTGCCAGACGTACAAGCTGGGTTTAGAAAAGGCAGAGGAACTAGAGACCAAATTGCCAATATCCGCTGGATAATGGAAAAAGCCAGGGAGTTTCAGAAAAACATCTATTTCTGTTTTATTGACTATTCTAAAGCCTTTGACTGTGTGGACCATAACAAATTGTGGCAAGTTCTTAGTGGTATGGGGATACCAAGTCATCTTGTATGCCTCCTGAAGAATCTGTATAACGACCAAGTAGCAACAGTAAGAACAGACCACGGAACAACAGACTGGTTTAAGATTGGGAAAGGAGTACGGCAGGGCTGTATACTCTCACCCTACCTATTCAACTTGTATGCAGAACACATCATGCGACAAGCTGGCCTTGAGGAATCCAAGGCTGGAGTTAAAATCTCTGGAAGAAACATTAACAATCTCAGATATGCAGATGATACCACTTTGATGGCTGAAAGTGAAGAGGAACTGAGGAGCCTTATGATGAAGGTGAAAGAAGAAAGTGCAAAAGCTGGTTTGCAGCTAAACCTCAAAAAAACCAAGATTATGGCAACCAGCTTGATTGATAACTGGCAAATAGAGGGAGAAAATGTAGAAGCAGTGAAAGACTTTGTATTCCTAGGTGCAAAGATTACTGCAGATGCTGACTGCAGTCAGGAAATCAGAAGACGCTTAATCCTTGGAAGAAGAGCAATGACAAATCTCGATAAAATAGTTAAGAGCAGAGACATCACACTGACAACAAAGGCCCGCATAGTTAAAGCAATGGTGTTCCCTGTAGTAACATATGGCTGCGAGAGCTGGACCATAAGGAAGGCTGAGCGAAGGAAGATCGATGCTTTTGAACTGTGGTGTTGGAGGAAAATTCTGAGAGTGCCTTGGACTGCAAGAAGATCCAACCAGTCCATCCTCCAGGAAATCAAGCCAGACTGCTCACTTGAGGGAATGATATTAAAGGCAAAACTGAAATACTTTGGCCACATAATGAGAAGACAGGACACCCTGGAGAAGATGCTGATGCTAGGGAGAGTGGAAGGCAAAAGGAAGAGGGGCCGACCAAGGGCAAGATGGATGGATGATATTCTAGAGGTGACGGACCCGTCCCTGGGGGAGCTGGGGGTGTTGACAACCGACAGGAAGCTCTGGCGTGGGCTGGTCCATGAAGTCACGAAGAGTCGGAAGCGACTAAACGAATAAACAACAACAAAGGGCAGCTTTGCTTAAATTGGGATCTTCAGGATATGTTGTACTACAGTACTCATCATCCCTAGCCACCATGGTAAACTCCATCTCAAGACAGTATCTTCTGACAGAGAAGGCTGATTCAACAGTTGTCTGAGGAAAGTCTATAAGCTCAGGAACACACAATGTATTTTACATGCATAAGATTTCCTGTTCAGTCTTCGGTATCTCCAAGTAATGCTGGGAAATACTTACAGAAAACTTCTGCTAGTCCTTTGATGTATTCATATAACTTCTGAAAACATAAACTTCATTTAAAAACCTCAATGGCTAGGTCTCCATAAATGCAAAGCCAAAAATAAACCACATATTGGCTTAACACAATGTATGAACTCAGTCAATAGTTTCTTCAGTGTGGTATGTGAATCAGCAAAAAGCTGACCACGTAAGACATAGCCCCTATAGTCCTGTGACATTCTCTTTGATTTTCAGTAGTCGCCTGGCAAATGCCATCACCTTTCTGAGAACTCTATACTTGTGGGTCCTGCGGGTGCATCGGCCTTCCTCTTCTCCATACTTTCTGAGGTTAACACCTTCCAAACTGAGCTGCTGTCGACTATATTCTTTTTCATTGGCTTTCTCTGATGAATGAAAAAAAAATTTTTTGGAAGAGAAAGAACTTGGTTTTCTTAAAAAAATTTGCCCACCCCAAATAAGTTTTAAAAGAGGGAGACAGAATACTCTTCTCTATTACTCTCTTGAATAGAGTTCATGAAGGCCCCATATTTAATACAAGTATTGAGTTCATGAAGGCCCTATAAAAGCAGGTATTGAGGAAAAAGGAATACACATATATACAGAGAAATTAAATGGAAAGGCAGTCAGGACTTAAGCTGGAAGAGTCACAAAAAAGGCACATTTGAAATGTTGAGAACAGGTTATGGACCTTCTCACAAAATGGTTGGGCATATTGATGGAATTACCTATTCACAAAACATCCATGGTAAATTACTCATTTATTTTATGAGGTTGCTACTCTTCACCTTTTCTAGGCTGCCAGGGTGATTTTTTTTTCCAGAAATGCCAATAAAGCCTATGTGAATATTCAGTTCTGTGTGATGAGATCCAGTAACAATGGCCTTTGGACAACAGACTTTTAGTAATAAAGCAGTGATGTGCAACCTACAGTCTCTGGGCCAGAGATGTCTGTCTCCCAGGATTGCACTGCTGAAATGTGAAAACTGCTGAGTTTTGAGATATGTGTGTTGTGAGTCTGTGTATAGGTGGGTAGAAAAGAGTAAATATGTGCACTAAACTCAACAAGACCTATTTTTCATTAAAGAGACCTACCTTCTTTAAAGGTGCTTTAAAAATGACATGAAAACGTCTGCCTCTGCCCCATTTGGAACTAGGATTGAGGAGGTCCAGGTTCAAAACCATTCTCAGCCATAGAAGCTCATAATGGGTAACTTTGGGCCAGTTGCTATCTCTCAGTGCAGCCTACCTCCCAGCCTGTTTTTGTGAGAAAAAAAATTGAGGAAGGAACAATATGCATGCCACTTTCAGCTCTTAGAAGAAAGATGAAATAAAAATCTGTCAGATAAATAAAATAAAAGCTAATTATGTTATATTTACTTTTTGATAATTTTGCACCCTGCATAGTATTGGATTAGGCAGTAGAATGTTTAACTAATTTGGAAAATTAATAAAGTTGCAGGAATATAATAAAACCAAATAGTAAATACAAAAAAAATCATAACTGAACTTGGATATTAAAAACTGATGCTGCAAACGAATAGTTCAAAACAGAGACATGTGTATTTAATTGCAAAGATTGACAAAGGTCAACATGAAGATTTGAGCTCACCAAGAAGCAATTTCCACAATACTAGGCTTTCTGGCAGAAATATATTTTTAATGCAGAAAACAGGAGATGATCTCTGGAAAATGCTGATTCTCCTGTTAAATAGGGCATTATAGTCCTGAAGGCCTTTGTTTTAATAACAAATGTTAAATAAATAAAGTCTAGGAAATGAAAAAAAAAGAGAACCATCTATGAAAAACCAAGTCACTCTACACGTAAATAAAAATAAAATGCCAAGGGTCAGGATTGTACTTGTAGTTCCCACGCCAAATCGTCCAACATCAACATTGTGGTTTGGCCAAACATTATCAGGAATGGCTTGCTACACACATTCCCATGACATGACTCACAAATGCTTCACTTCCTGACCATACTTCCTTTGGCTCTCTAACCTAGGTCAGAGTTTAGCTTAATTAGTAGTGATGTCATGCATCTTCGGCTGATGGGACAGACTGCGGTACCTAACCACTAAGGCAACATCAACATTTAATGATAAAATGTGACTGCTTTGTTATTTGTTTGGCAACATTTATAAACCACTCCAATCTCCAGACTTGGGTTGGTTTAAAAGTAGTAAGCAGTTAAAAACAAACATAAACAGGAGGAAAACTAGACTGGCACTTAGAGGTTTCATCCTGCTGAAAGACTAGTTTAATAAGGGTTGTATGTATCTCTGAAGGAAACATACTCCACAGTAATAGGTCAGGTACAGAAAAGATTTTCTTCTGATCAGCACCACTTTTATTTCACGGGAGGGTGGGTGGAAATTCAACAAGCCTTCTCTTGGTGGCTGGACTAGACAGGCAGAGTCAATTTTAGTAAGGTGCTCCTTTATGTAACCTGGTATCACACTGAATATGGTTTTAACTTTGAAATTGGGCCCAGAAGTCTGATAACCGGTGTAAAAGAGCCTGACTTAACTATAACAGATTTCTGGGCTAGAAGTCTGCCAGTTCATTCTTCACCAGTTGAATCTGGGGGATCTCTTCAAAGGCACCCCCACTATCACCAATCTTGTAATGACCAGAGCATGATTTACCTTTGCCATACCCTGTCCAGGAGGGCTGTAACTGGTGCAGCAGTAGAAGTTGGGCAAAGGCCTTCCCAGCCATGGTCTCCATCTGTTGTCAAGCAGGAATTGGAATTGCAGAAATATAATCCAGTCACTAATCAGCTCCTTCATTAGAATATGAGTTCATCTAAAGCAACTACCAAGACCAATGTTTCCAGACACCCAAGATTCTCATGGGTGAATGACATCTCTACCTTGATTGAGTTTGGTCTGAGCTTGTTTCCTTCTATCCAGTCCCCTACAGCTTCCACTGATTCAAGATTTCTACAACATCAGGGACCTAGACTGGGGTGGCAGTGGTATCCTCAGAGTTCTGAACCAGAGTATCCTGAACCAGTGGATGGCTTCTCACAACAGTTTCATATAACATGGGGAAGAGGACAAAATCCTGTGGTACAGTACTCCACATTGAGACATCCGTGGGCTTGATCACTCTTCCCCAATGACTACCAACTAGGACATCCACTCAGGTGGAAGTGGAATCATTCCATAACAATGTTTCCAAGTCTCAGTTCTTCAGGTGTGACAGAAAGTTGATGGTATCAATCACTTCTGAGGAATCTAACAGCAAAACTACCTCCTTCCGGGTCCTGATGAAAGTCATCTGCCAGTGTGACCAGTGCTGTTTCTGTCCCATAACTGGGCCTGAATCCTGACTGAGAGGAATCCAGATATCTGCTTCCTCTAGGATGCTCTGTAGCTGATGCCATGCTCACTTCTCAAATAAAGCTCCGCTATATCTGATTCCACAGTAATTCTGAAAATAAAATTAAAATCAGGGTATATCCCTCTATGTATGTGGCTTGTAGATGTAAATACTTGAGGTCTGTTATTTTAGAGGTATTTACTATTCATTCAGGTAGTTACTATAGTCAGCAATAAGGTTTGTTTTGCTTTTGAAGATGTTTTGTTAGGGAGTAAGGAAGGAAGCAGAATGTCTTTTAAGAAGAATAAGATTTAGGAAGGTATTGAGTGTTATAGGGTGTATGATAGGAAAGGAATAGATGGTTAGGGAAGGGATGTTGGTAGAAGGGAACCTAGGAATGGTGGAAAAGTGGTACAATGGAGTGGACCTGAGTCTATGTATGGAATTTGGTGGAATCAATCTCCACACAGCAGTGATGGTAGAAAATGAGAAGAGCTGATGATGGCTGCTCTTGCAAAGACAATTACTGGAAGATGAGGGAGCAACATGGCAGCTACAGTCACTGAATATGGCACCTACTTTAAATAAACAGTACTTTTATTAGAAATCCTCTGAGGCACTGTTGATCAGGAGGCTGTATAAAAGAAGGTGGCCTGGCTAGAAAAGTCAAGGGATGGCTGCAGCATTCTGGCAACATTCTGATGTCCTGTGCCAACAATCATAAGAGCAGCAGGTGAGACTTAGATAAGAGCTCTTTATGGTGGTCATAAATCTCATCACAGTGCAGGAATGCAAGAGCTCAGGAAAAAACAAGATTTGAAAAAGGATGAAGTCCTCCAGCATCCTCAAATGCTGTGAATGTCTTAATTCATAGATAGAACACCAGTGCAAATATATTTTGTCTGATATCAACAATAGAATGCTGGATCCAGCACAAGACTGTTATTCTACCTATGCATTTTAATGTTTGCTCTTCCAAAATAAAAAGATGTCATGGTGAGTTTCAGCCTTACATGCTTCCTATTCTACTTTTCTTCTCCTTTGCACATCAAGATTGGAAATTGAAAGCTTCCATTTTCAGGTTGGAACAAGCCAGTATGTTCAAATACATATTTGGCTGGGTTTACATAAAACATTAAGTTATAAACCACAAAGGCAGGATTCATAGAATATGGTGAGCCAAAAACAAATAAATCCTAATATGCCTTAACACAATGTATGAATATTGTCACTCATTTTGCTACATTAATAGTCATAACAACCTTGTCATTTATAGTAAAGATAATACACTGTGACCATTGCTTGCATACGTACATACCAATCTATATCAACTTTTCTTTTTGTGAACCTTCCACAACTTAGTGCTCTCCAGAGAGCTATAATACAAGAAAATCTGGGTGCTTAGTCCCTGGTTGGGGATGTCCAGTTTACATTGTGAGGAGTGACCTAGTATTTCATATCCTGAACTGGGTCTGCTAGATACCCCTTAATGTGAAAGGACAATTCCCAGATAAGACCCATTGTGCCATCTGAGGAATGGTGCTGCCAGGCCCAAAGTAGCTCATGAGGCCTCATTTAATACTCGTTAGGATCCTTTACTATAGACTTATCAAAGGATGCTCCAGAATTCCTGATCATTGGCTCAGAAGAAGATGGGACTTGTAACATTTCCATCTCCTGTCTCCAGTGTAGAACTGGGTTATGGACAATAAAAGCAAGGTTGGCTAGCCAATATTTAAGAACAGCTGTGCCTAAGATGTAGGCCTTTCACCCGCAACTTGGTGTGGTTCAGAGAACAGTTTTGGAGGATTCCTTCATTGGAAGGACTCTGGGAGGTCAAAGCATCTACAAAATCTAGTGTGGACTTCAACTCCCAGAATTCCCTAGCCAGCATGGCTTGGCTGGGGAATTCTGGAAGTTGAAGTCCACATGTCTTCAAGTTGCCAAAGTTGAGAAACACTGGTCTACACAAATATATTACCCACCTAAGGGTCAGATTGCTAAACGTATTAATGTAATAATGATTTGCCCCTTGGCCAGTGCATTAAAGTTTAAATCCTCATGTTGCTACTCCTGTTTTATAACTGATTTTTTTAATGCAAACAGTTCTTTGTGAGTACAAAAGCAATATTCTTTCCTGAGCCTCAAACTGGCATAAAATAGTTACATAGACTGCATAGCAAGCCATATCCCTCTTATAAAATAAAACTCTGAGAAGTGTTTATTGCATGACTTACTAATGACACTGCAGATTGAATTCTTCAGTGCTTGTACAGTCACTGAATATGGCACCTACTTTAAATAAACAGTACTTTTATTAGAAATCCTCTGAGGCAACTTTATTTCTTCTTTGTCCTGCCAGTAACTGCTTCGCTATTGCTCTGTTAAGATCACTATTTCCTGAAGATCACTATTTATGCAGAAGAGGAGTAAACAATTTCTTTTTTTCAAATCAGTTAAGCATATAATTTACAATAAAATTTTGCTCAAGTAGAATTATCCTACTTGAATAATTCTCTTCAGCAAAGGATCATTACCTTGTCGTGGTGCTGGAGCTTGAGCACCTCAATGATGCCATGAGCTAAACCGTGAAGGGCCACCCAAGACGGGAAGGTCATGACAGAGAGGTCAGACTAAATGCGATCCCTGGGGAAGGTAATGGCAACCCACCCCAGTATTCTTGCCATGAAAACTAAATGGATCAGTACAACGAGAGATATGTCAGTATGCCATCGGAAGATGAGACCCCCAGGTTGGAAGATGGTCAAAATGCTACTGGGGAGGAACAAAGGATGAGTTCAACTAGCCACAGATGTGATGACGCAGCTAGCTCAAAGCCGAAAGGATGGCCAGTGGTCAACGGTGCTGGTGGTGAACGGCAAATCTGATGTTCTAAGGATCAACACACCATTGGAACCTGGAATGTAAGATCTATGAGCCAGGGCAAATTGGATGTGGTTATTGGTGAGATGTTAAGATTAAAGATAGACATTTTGGGTGTCAGTGAACTGAAATGGACTGGAATGGGCCACTTCACATCAAATGACCACCAGATCTACTACTGTGGACAAGAGGACCACAGAAGAAATGGAGTAGCCTTCATAATTAATAGTCAAGTGGCTAAAGCAGTGCTTGGATACAATCCAAAAAATGATAGAATGATCACAATTCGAATTCAGGGCAAGCCAGCTGACATCACAGTGATCCAAATATACGCCCCAACCACAGATGCTGAAGAAGCTGAAGTAGAGCAGTTCTATGAGGATCTGCAGCACCTACTGGACAACACGCCTAGAAGAGATGTTATTTTCATCACAGGAGACTGGAATGCTAAGGTGGGCAGTCAAATGACACCTGGAATTACAGGTAAGCATGGCCTGGGAAAACAAAACGAAGCAGGACATAGGCTGATAGAATTTTGCCAAGACAACTCACTCTGCATAACAAACACTCTCTTCCAACAACCTAAGAGACGGCTTTATACATGGACTTCACCAGATGGACAACACTGAAATCAGATTGACTACATCCAAAGGTGGTGGACATCTATACAGTTGGTAAAAACAAGACCCGGAGCTGACTGTAGTTCAGATCATGAACTTCTTATTGCACAATTTAGGATCAGACTAAAGAGATCAGGGAAGACCCACAGATCAGCTAGATATGAGCTTAGAATATTCCTAAGGAATATGCAGTGGAGGTGAAGAATAGATTTAAGGGACTACATTTAGTAGATTGGGTCCTGGAGGAACTATGGACAGAAGTTCGCAACATTGTTCAGGAGGTGGTAACAAAATACATCCCAAAGAAAAAGAAAACCAAGAAGGCAAAATGGCTGTCTGCTGAGACACTAGAAGGAGCCCAAGAAAGAAGGAAAGCAAAAGGCAACAGTGATAGGGGGAGATATGCCCAATTAAATGCAAAATTCCAGAGGTTAGCCAGAAGAGATAAGGAATTATTTTTAAACAAACAATGCATGGAAGTGGAAGAAGACAATAGAATAGGAAGGACAAGAGACCTCTTCCAGAAAATTAGAAACATCGGAGGTAAATTCCAGGCAAAAATGGGTATGATCAAAAACAAAGATGGCAAGGACCTAACAGAAGAAGAAGAGATCAAGAAAAGGTGGCAAGAATATATGGAAGAGCTGTATAGGAAGGATAACAATATCGGGGATAGCTTTGACGGTGTGGTCAGGGAGCTAGAGCCAGACATCCTGAAGAGTGAGGTTGAATGGGCCTTAAGAAGCATCTCTAATAACAAGGCAGCAGGAGGTGATGGTATCCCAGCTGAACTGTTCAAAATCTTGCAAGATGATGCTGTCAAGGTAATGCATGCCATATGCCAGCAAATTTGGAAAACACAAGAATGGCCATCAGATTGGAAAAAATCAACTTATATCCCCATACCAAAAAAGGGAAACACTAAAGAATGTTAAAACTATTGAACAGTGGCACTCATTTCACATCCCAGTAAGGTAATGCTCAAGATCCTGCAAGGTAGACTTCAGCAATTCATGGAGCGAGAATTGCCAGTTGTAGAGTACAAGCTGGGTTTAGAAAAGGCAGAGGAACTAGGGACCAAATTGCCAATATCCGCTGGATAATGGAAAAAGCCAGGGAGTTTCAGAAAAACATCTCTTTCTGTTTTATTGACTATTCTAAAGCCTTTGACTGTGTGGACCATAACAAATTGTGGCAAGTTCTTAGTGGTATGGGGATACCAAGTCATCTTGTCTGCCTTCTGAGGAATCTGTATAACGACCAAGTGGCAACGGTAAGAACAGACCACGGAACAATGGCCTGGTTTAAGATTGGGAAAGGAGTGTGGCAGGGCTGTATACTCTCACCCTACCTATTCAACTTGTACGCAGAACACATCATGCGACATGCTGGGCTTGAGGAATCCAAGGCTGGAGTTAAAATTGCTGGAGGAAACATTAACAATTTCAGATATGCAGATGATACCACTTGGATGGCTGAAAGCGAAGAGGAACTGAGGAGCCTTATGATGAAGGTGAAAGAAGAAAGTGCAAAAGTTGGCTTGCAGCTAAACCTCAAAAAAACCAAGATGATGGCAACCAGCTTGATTGATAACTGGCAAATTGAGGGAGAAAATGTAGAAGCAGTGAAAGACTTTGTATTTCTAGGTGCGAAGATTACTGCAGATGCTGACTGCAGTCAGGAAATCAGAAGACATTTAATCCTTGGAAGAAGAGCAATGACAAATCTCGATAAAATAGTTAAGAGCAGAGACATCACACTGACAACAAAGGCCCGCATAGTTAAAGCAATGGTGTTCCCTGTAGTAACATATGGCTGCGAGAGCTGGACCATAAGGAAGGCTGAGCGAAGGAAGATCGATGCTTTTGAACTGTGGTGTTGGAGGAAAATTCTGAGAGTGCCTTGGACTGCAAGAAGATCCAACCAGTCCATCCTCCAGGAAATCAAGCCAGACTGCTCACTTGAGGGAATGATATTAAAGGCAAAACTGAAATACTTTGGCCACATAATGAGAAGACAGGACACCCTGGAGAAGATGCTGATGCTAGGGAGAGTGGAAGGCAAAAGGAAGAGGGGCCGACCAAGGGCAAGATGGATGGATGATATTCTAGAGGTGACGGACCCGTCCCTGGGGGAGCTGGGGGGTGTTGACGACCAACAGGAAGCTCTGGCGTAGGCTGGTCCATGAAGTCACAAAGAGTCGGAAGCGACTAAACGAATAAACAACAACAGAATTATTCTGCACATATAAATTATGATTTGAGCCTTGTGAGAAATCTGTAGTTCTTTAATTCCGAATTTAGTAGCTATCTTTTCAAATCTTATTGTCAAGTCTATTACATTACAGATCACTGCTGTTTTCCTCACAAAGTTCTACTTCTAATTCTTCTAGAGAGAGAGTGCAGCAGAAAAGCTACAACATGATCTATCAAAGGTTAAACTTTGCCACTTCTAAAAAATGACTAGATGAGTCCATACATTACGCTAAGCTGTAATTTGGCTTCTTAGGTTTTGGCTTAGCATTATATGAAAATCAGAACATTATGATTCCTGGCTTAGTACTAAGTAAAAATGAAATTACTAAAATGTAGCCTTAGGTTATCTGAAATTCTGCTCCATAACTGGCTTACAGGATTCATGTGAAGAAGATTCACTTGCATCTGCAGGCATTGAGAAGAACATAGAGCACTCATTAGTGCTATATAAATGGGAACAGGAAGAGTGATAATTTACTGTTGTTTCCACATTTTCCTGCTGAACTAAATTTAATTCCAACTTCATCTGTGCTTTTCAAATTTGGGGACACTACGTTTAAAGTCCTACTTCTTGTGCATTAGTATCAAAGCATTCCTTGTCTGTTCACCCTCAAAGTGAGAAATGAAGCTCAAATTTGAAGTGGGAAATCTGTCAATAGATTCTGTATCCTCCCACCCCAGCTTCTATATCTGACTGGTTTTGGCCTGGAGAATTCCAGTGTCCCAAAAATTTTAAAGCCAAAGAATAAAAAATTATTCTAATATGCAAACAGACAATGAGATTTTAAAGTAGCTGGTGGGTTGGTCTTTAAAAAATCAAGCCCCCTAAGAATGGCAGATGACTTGTGGTGTTGCCTGCCAGTTGCTGGCAGGTATTTTGGCTTGCTGTAATGCTCTGGCTTGGTTTTGTGTTTATTCTGTCATTCTTAAATAAGTGCTTTGGGAGCTAAGTATATCCTCCAGTTATGATGGTTCCCAATTTGCACTTCTAAAACTCAGCATATTTACCGCATAAAGGAGAGGTTAAAACCAAAATTCCATATATATGAAGATTCTTAAACCCATACTATTCTTCTAAAATTAATCAGGGAAACATTTGCTGAAGATAACTGGCAAGTGGGAAGACTGATGAATCTTTCCCATCCATTCTTTAAAAAGATCTCTCCCTGCTGCTGTAGCCATGCTGGGCAGGCATGTGCTTGACAAAGATGCATTTCTGGTTAAACCTGTAGTTTGGTTAAACATGTCTGTATAATCTATGATCTACACTGTAACTGTTGGGAAATAATTGATTGCACAAGTTGCATCCATTCCTTCTCTGAATTTTTCAGCTTCTGATTATAGCATCTGCAATTTCTTACCCCATGGCTTGGAAAGAAACAGATTCTTTCTGGCAGCAAGGCTGCTGCGACTCCATGTAAGGCAAACTTGGCCATGGTTACCACCCAAATTGAAGGTATATAGGAAGCCCAGATTACTGAGAGGCTAGGAAGGAAGTATAACCTCCAGATGTACCTGAATGACAATCACAGCAAACTAGCCACCACAGCTCAGTTTGAAGGATGTTGGGAACTGTAAATTACCAAGATTTTTGAGGGCCATATATGAGCCAGCCCTGGATAACATGATCAACAAAAAATTACTGAACAACATTTAGAGCGGAGTTAATGTCCATTCCAGTATTATATCCACCTAAACACTAGCACAACTATCTTCCATGGAGCAAATGAAGTTTGAGAATTCTGTTCTTTGGGAATAATAATTATTCCTTACCAAAAGCTAAGAAAATACTTATAATCAATGATTAGAACCAGAGTGGAGACAATCTGTAAAGGCCCATTATATCTCCTGACATTCCAGGATTATCTATGCCTAATTAAATCAGTGTGGATGAAGAGAGGTGTAGAAGAAATCATGTACTTTTGGAGAATGTTTTTTGCAAGCCAATAATGTCAACTTTGTTAACTGAAAAGTAACTTAGTTATCTTTATACCTCTTTACCAATATTCAAATTCTGTAAAATGTTATTCTTTCACAGATAAAAGTATTCACATGTAAAAAAGCTGAGAACAAAATTATAATTCAATAATGATCTGACTTTAAAAAGCTGCCTTTTATGAATTGGAGCAATGAAAACTGCCTTGGTATTTCAAAGGATGCTTCACATAATACTTGAAGAAGCTTAATAGAAAAATTGAATTAAACTGCAAATAATTTTCTATTAAGAGATGTCTTCTTTGTTAGCACTGCGCATACCTCTCTTTCCTTCCCCCTGCCTCTCATATGTGCGCACACACACAATCCCCCAATATCTGTAGATTTGGGAAAGAAGTGCACTTATTGGGAGTTTATATTTAGATAATGATTTCTTGTTTCCCTAGATATTACATATCTGCTGATGTGGTCATGAGAAACCAAATCTAATTTTACACATTGGTGCTGTTCAAACCCTGGAAATATCAATGCCCAAGAGAAGGGGTTTAGCATTTTTATGAAACGACTGAAACCACATGAGGAACAAGAAGATAGTAATTGATAGAATAAGTATCCCCATAGTAAATATATAATGAAGAGGGAATGTACTGAATTCTCAACAGATGGGTAATCAGTATAACCAAGTACACCAGTCCCAGATGCATCCATTGTGATTTACTGCTAAAGCACACAAAATGTTTGCCTTCTCAAGAGGATAGCCAGGGAATGGGATATAAAAAGAAACACTATTTCTGATGAATCATGTAAAAAGGCAGTGCATTGTCTGTTTCACAGAGAGAAGTATTAAACAAAGAAGGACACTTCAAGGAATTATAACCCTTGATGTTCACTGTTAGTGAGTTTCTTCAGTGAGAATGGCTTTACAGGTCAGTACTAGCCTGCTACCTTGTTACCTTGTCGTGGTGCTGGAGCTTGAGCACCTCAATGACACCATGAGCTAAACTGTGAAGGGCCACTCAAGATGGGTAGGTCGTGATAGAGAGGTCAGATTAAATATGATCCCTGGGAAAGGTAACAGTAACCCACCCCAGTATTCTTGCCATGAAAACTAAATGGATCAGTACAAGAAGAGATATGTCGGTATACCATCGGAAGATGAGACAGGTCAGAAGGTGGTCAAAATGCTACTGGGGAGGAACAGAGGATGAGTTCAACTAGCCCCAGATGTGATGACGCAGCTAGCTCAAAGCCGAAAGGACGGCTAGCGGCTGACGGTGCTGGTGGTAAATGGCGAATCCAATGTTCTAAGGATCAACACACCACTGGAACCTGGAATGTAAGATCTATGAGCCAGGGCAAATTGGATGTGGTTATTGGTGAGATGTCAAGATTGAAGATAGACATTTTGGGTGTCAGTGAACTGAAATGGACTGGAATAGGCCACTTCAAATCAGATGACCACCAGATCTACTACTTGTCATGTTCACCGTTCCAATGTTGCCGGTACATCGTAACATTTCGCATGTCATTTGGCTGATGCGTGTTTCGTCTGGGAGGGGAGGAGGATTCCATCTCGTGGGATTGTTATATGTTAGTAGCTGGATTGGAATGTGTTTGGGTTATTTCGTGTGTTCAAGGTTCCTTTCCCAGGACATCAGCAGAAACGGTTACCAGCACCTGGGGGGGGGGGGAGTTTGCAACGGCCAGGCGAGGGGAGGGATTACGTTTGAGCCGAGGGTTTTTAGTTTGTATTTGGCGCGCTTTTATTCATTCTCAGCTTTCTCTGTATTTGCATACTATTCTTTAATAAATCAGATATCATTAAGTTCCTGCTTGTGAGTCTGAGTCTATTAGAGTAGGCAATCATTACATAAAGCTGAGAATCAAAAAATTTTTCCGTTATCCCCTTTCCAGATTTATTTTCTGAGGGTGAAGTGCTAGCGATGAGCAAACCAAATCCCCAAACCACGGAAAGCGAGGAATCGAGCGAGGGGGAACCCGACTCCACAGTGATAAGAATGGAGAGGGTCCCTCCTCAAGAACCCTCAGAAGTTCGAGAGGGGTCGAGCTCCAGCCTAGGAGGAGGTTGGAGGTAAAAGAGCCCCTGAACCGACCGGTGAGTCACCAGGCGAGCTGCTCACCTGGGATGAAACACAGGGATCCCTACCAGGGATGTCCAAAACGTCTTGGAAGCATCGATACCCGATGTCCCCAACCGTGGTGAGGCAGGAGGGAAAGGAGGATTCCCAAACCCCTGATCGTATAAAACTGGTGGAGGCCAAATTGGAGTCACTAGAATTTATGTTCCATAAAATGTCCATGGACTGGGGTCCCCGGGAGAGGAGGAGAGAGGAGTCCAGTAATAGGTATTCAACTCCTTCTTTGCCCCCCCTTCCCCGGGGGAAAGGAGTAGGACCCAGCACAGAGAGGAAGTAAGAGCTGAGGGTGAGAATTTCAAGGTCCCCTCCTCATGAGCGGAGCTCCCTGGGAGCTAAGAGGAAGCCCGACCGACCAGCTGTGGCAAAGGGACCACCCGGAGTGGGGGTTAAGGATTTTACCGTTAAATTTGATGGAGATTCAACTAAGCTATCGTTCTTCCTTACCAATGCAAGGAGTTATATGGACGAATGGGAACAGTGTTTCCGCTCAGAAAGAGCCAAGATTAATGCCATTGCCACTAAGCTCAAGGGGCGAGCTGCTGATTGGTATGTGCAGTTATGTCAATCGGATGCCCCTGAGCTGGAGGAGTTCAAAGAATTCCTGTGGGCGTTGAAACTACACTTTGAAGACCCGTTAGCTAAGGAAAGGGTGAAATGGGCATTGAGGGAGCTGTGCCAGGGGCCACGATCGGTGGCAGACTACGCTCTGGAATTTAAGGCTCTGGCTGAGAAGATTGAGGATTGGTCCCAATCCACATCAATAGAACTTTTTAAGGACGGTCTGAATACGGAGGTCCTGAGGTGGTCGCTTGGCAGGGACGACCCAGATACCCTGTATGAATGGATACAGCTGGCAGGGAAGGCTGAGCATGCCCATGAGACTTTTGCTCACCGGAAGGTGATGAGATATGCTGGGCTCAGCAAGGGTTCCCGCACTGCTGCACCCACTGGAAAGACCAGTCAACATGCCTGGGAAGAGGAGAGAGAGCGCCGCTATGCGAAAGGACAATGCCTCCGATGTGGGAAGGAAGGTCACCGAGCGGCGGTGTGACCGAAGGGAAAGACCGATGATCGTCTGGGAAAGTCGTTGGGGAATCTCCCTGTTTAACCAGGAAAATGAAGGCAGCCATGGCTGAAACTGAAGTGGAGGAGATTCCTTACTTCGGGGACGAGGGGGAGCCCAATCTACTCCAGCCAGCGGGAAACGCCAGCCACCTGCTTTAAAGAGCGCCTCTGGGCAGGTGGTGGAGGAGGGGTGCGACCATATTTCGGTGAGTGGCAACTATCCCACACTGACAGTGAAAGTGAAGCTAGGCTCCCGCACAAGAACCGTTGAAGTTTGGGCATTGATTGATTCAGGGTGTTCGCGTTGCTTGATGCACCCTGATGTGGTGGCTGCTTTGGAGTTACCCAGCTTTCCACTAAAACGTCCCATGATTTTTACCCAACTGGATGGTTCTACGGCGGGGGGGGGGGAAGCCAGTCACCCATTCCACGGGCATGGTGGCGTTGCAAATGGGCAGCCACCGTGAGGGGCTGCTGTTTGTAGTGTCATTCTGGGGATTCCTTGGTTGGTCCAACAAAACCCATATATAAATTGGGTGCACAGGATTTTGACTTTTGGGGATGGTTTCTATCAAGCTGCTGGGGAGGACGACGCTCTGCAGGCTGCAGTGGGGAGGGTGGTGGCAGCAACCCCGCATTTCGCTGTCACCCCACTGGAGGGCTTGCCAGAGCAATACCAAAGCTTTGCGGATGTGTTTAGTGAGAAGGAAGTGGACCAATTTCCACCTCATCGAAAAACTGACTGTGCGATAGAGTTGGTCCCCGACGCGCAACTGCCCAAACCAAAAATCTATGCCATGACACAAAAGGAACTGGCGGCGTTGCGTGAGTTTGTGGACAAAAACCTGGCCAGGGGTTTTATTGAAACAGCAAATTCGCCAGTGGGCGCCCCCGTCTTGTTTCGAGCAAAGAAGGATGGGACATTGAGACTTTGTACAGATTACCGCGGATTAAATGCAGTCTCGATATTAAACAAATATCCTCTGCCAATAATAAAAAACATGTTAGCACATCTGGCTAAGGGGAAAATCTTCTCTAAGCTGGATTTGAAGGAAGCCTATTTCTGTATCCGCATATGGGAGGGGGATGAGTGGAAGACTGCTTTCAATTGTCCTCTGGGTTCTTTTCACTACAAGGTTTTGCCTTTTGGGTTGGCGGGGGCACCAGGGGTGTTCATGCAATTGATCAATGAAGTGTTACATGAACATTTGTTCAAGGGTGTACTGGTCTATTTGGATGATGTTTTAATTTATACTGAAACGGAAGAGGAACATGAGCGCTTGGTGAAACAGGTGCTTAGCAAACTGAGAAAGGCTGAGCTCTATGCTAAGCTTTCTAAGTGTGAATTTCATCAGACTCAGCTTGACTACCTGGGTTACAGGATCTCTGACAAGGGCATTGAGATGGATCCTGCGAAGATTCAAGCTATTATGGGGTGGGAGCGGCCGCGTATCCGCAGGCAGCTCCAAAGTTTCCTTGGTTTTTCCAACTATTACTGCCAATTCATCCAGGGGTTCGCAGAAATAGCATTGCCTCTGACTGATTTGTTACGTACGAAGGGGTTGGGGGACACATGCAAGGTGCAGAACCCGGGGGCATTGCTCAATTGGACACCTGAATGCTAGGTGGCTTTCAACAAACTCAAAAGCCTGTTCACTGCTGAACCCATTCTGCAACACCCTGATCCCACTAGACCCTTTGTGGTTCAAGTGGATGCTTCCAATTTCTCAATTGGAGCGCTCTTGCTGCAAGCGGATGCTGCTGGCCGCCTGAAGCCCTGTGCGTATCTGTCCCAGAAATTTTCCGAGACGGAAAGGCGATGGCATGTTTGGGAAAAAGAAGCTTTTGCAGTCAAGGCTGCTTTGGAGGCATGGCGCCACCTCTTAGAGGGGGCTAAATGTCCTTTTGAAGTTTGGACTGACCATAAAAATTTGGAAGTGCTCAGCACGCCCCGTAAGCTCAGTCCTAAGCAGATCCGCTGGGCTCAATTTTTCAGTCGCTTTGACTTTAAGTTGAAGTTCATTCTGGGAAAGAAAAACTTCCTGGCTGATGCGCTTTCCCGCCTGCCCCAGGATTCGGTCCAGGCACCTGACGTGGTGGGTACAGTGTGGACAGCACCCCAATTGGGGTTGCAAGCTGTCACACGCAGTCAGACTCGTGCACAGCTGCCCCCAGCTTCGGTTTCACCGGCTGGGGGAAGAACGCCAATTCCCTCGCAATTGCAACAACACTTTCTGCTAGAGCTGAAATCTGACACTTGGTTGCAAGCGAATAGAGACAATGTTACATTTGACAGAGGCTTCGCTTGGAAGCAAAACCGCCTCTATGTCCCTGACAGTTTGCGAAGGGAAATTTTGATTAGGTCTCATGATGATAAGGTGGATGGTCATTTTGGGTTTGTCAAAACCTTGCATCTGGTACGCCGCCAATTTTGGTGGCCCACATTAAGACGTGATGTAAAAAATTATGTTGCTTCTTGTCCTGTCTGTGCCATGTCAAAACGGAAGGGGGGTAAGCCGCAAGAGCTGCTGCAGCCGGTGGCTAGCCCCTCCCGTCCTTGGGAGGAGGTTTCCATGGATTTCATTGTGGATTTGCCTCCTAGTCAGAGAAAGACTGTGATTTGGGTGGTAAAGGACTACTTTTCTAAGCAAGCCCATTTCATTCCATGTGCTTCCATTCCGTCTGCGCAGCAATTGGCCCGCCTTTTTCTAATCCACATCTACTGGATTCATGGGAGCCCCTCCCGCTTGATCACGGACCGCAGAACACAGTTTACTTCCCAATTTTGGAAGGCATTTTTGAAGCTGGTGGGCACCAAGCAGGTGTTGTCCACTGCGTCGCATCCGGAGACTGACGGATCTATGGAGGCTCTTAATTCGACCCTGGAGCAATTTTTGCGGGCATTTGTCAACTATCAGCAGGACAACTGGGTTGATCTGCTACCTTTTGCTGAGGTGGCTTATAACAACGCCGTCCATCAGAGCACGAGGCACACCCCTTTCCGTACTGTGTTTGGCTGGGACTTTGTTCCCATTCCTGACTTGCCTCAACCCTCCACACAGCCCTGCTCCGCTTCTGATTGGGCTGCTCACCTGGCTGATTTGTGGCCAGTGATTCAACAGGCGTTGGCTGATGCCCAATCTGCCTATAAACTGCACGCCGATAAGCGACGAGCCCTTCAACCTGCTTTTAAAGTTGGGGATAAGGTCTACCTTTCCACCAAGTTCATTAAATCCCCTCAGCCCTCGAAGTTGGCTCCTAAGTTTGTTGGTCCTTTTCCCATTGTGGGAGTTGTGAACCCTGTCACGTTTAAACTGGATTTGCCACACAATCTGAAACGTTTACATCCTGTTTTTCATTGCAGCTTGCTCAAGCCTGTCAACCACTCCGATCATTGGCATCCACAACCCCCACCTCCTGCTCCGATCATGATTGATGGACAGCAACATTTTGAGGTGAAGGAGGTCCTTGATTCTCGCAGACTTCGTGGCACCCTGCAGTACCTCATTCGGTGGAAACACTTTCCCCACCCTGAGTGGGTGTCTGCCCGTGATGTTCAATCTCCTGTTTTAGTTAGACGCTTTCATCTAGCTTATCCTCACAAACCTGCTCCTTAATGTTTTTGGGGGGGCGGTATGTCATGTTCACCGTTCCAATGTTGCCAGTACATCGTAACGTTTCACATGACATTTGGCTGATGCGTGTTTCGTCTGGGAGGGGAGGAGGATTCCATCTTGTGGGATTGTTATATGTTAGTAGCTGGATTGGAATGTGTTTGGGTTATTTCGTGTGTTCAAGGTTCCTTTCCCAGGACATCAGCAGAAACGGTTACCAGCACCTAGGCAGGGGGGGGGGGGTTTGCAACGGCAGGGCGAGGGGAGGGATTATGTTTGAGCCGAGGGTTTTTAGTTTGTATTTGGTGCGCTTTTATTCATTCTCAGCTTTCTCTGTATTTACATACTATTCTTTAATAAATCAGATATCATTAAGTTCCTGCTTGTGAGTCTGAGTCTATTAGAGTAGGCAATCATTACACTACTGTGGACAAGAAGACCACAGAAGAAATGGAGTAGCCTTCATAATTAATAGTCAAGTGGCTAAAGCAGTGCTTGGATACAATCCAAAAAACGATACAATGATCTCAATTCGAATTCAGGGCAAGCCAGCTGACATCACAGTGGTCCAAATATACGCCCCAACCACAGATGCTGAAGAAGCTGAAGTAGAGCAGTTCTATGAGGATCTGCAGCACCTACTGGACAACACGCCTAGAAGAGATGTTATTTTCATCACAGGAGACTGGAATGCTAAGGTGGGCAGTCAAATGACACCTGGAATTACAGGTAAGCATGGCCTGGGAAAACAAAACGAAGCAGGACATAGGCTGATAGAATTTTGCCAAGACAACTCACTCTGCATAACAAACACTCTCTTCCAACAACCTAAGAGACGGCTTTATACATGGACTTCACCAGATGGACAACACTGAAATCAGATTGACTACATCCAAAGGTGGTGGACATCTATACAGTTGGTAAAAACAAGACCCGGAGCTGACTGTAGTTCAGATCATGAACTTCTTATTGCACAATTTAGGATCAGACTAAAGAGATCAGGGAAGACCCACAGATCAGCTAGATATGAGCTTAGAATATTCCTAAGGAATATGCAGTGGAGGTGAAGAATAGATTTAAGGGACTACATTTAGTAGATTGGGTCCTGGAGGAACTATGGACAGAAGTTCGCAACATTGTTCAGGAGGTGGTAACAAAATACATCCCAAAGAAAAAGAAAACCAAGAAGGCAAAATGGCTGTCTGCTGAGACACTAGAAGGAGCCCAAGAAAGAAGGAAAGCAAAAGGCA
Organism: Candoia aspera; assembly: GCF_035149785.1. Taxonomy (NCBI): domain Eukaryota; kingdom Metazoa; phylum Chordata; class Lepidosauria; order Squamata; family Candoiidae; genus Candoia; species Candoia aspera. The sequence goes on along the minus strand of NC_086157.1, from coordinate 92,055,624 downwards.
ACAGTGATAGGGGGAGATATGCCCAATTAAATGCAAAATTCCAGAGGTTAGCCAGAAGAGATAAGGAATTATTTTTAAACAAACAATGCATGGAAGTGGAAGAAGACAATAGAATAGGAAGGACAAGAGACCTCTTCCAGAAAATTAGAAACATCGGAGGTAAATTCCAGGCAAAAATGGGTATGATCAAAAACAAAGATGGCAAGGACCTAACAGAAGAAGAAGAGATCAAGAAAAGGTGGCAAGAATATATGGAAGAGCTGTATAGGAAGGATAACAATATCGGGGATAGCTTTGATGGTGTGGTCAGGGAGCTAGAGCCAGACATCCTGAAGAATGAGGTTGAATGGGCCTTAAGAAGCATCTCTAATAACAAGGCAGCAGGAGGTGATGGTATCCCAGCTGAACTGTTCAAAATCTTGAGAGATAATGCTGTCAAGGTGATGTATGCCATATGCCAGCAAATTTGGAAAACACAAGAATGGCCATCAGATTGGAAAAAATCAACTTATATCCCCATACCAAAAAAGGGAAACACTAAAGAATGTTCAAACTATTGAACAGTGGCACTCATTTCACATGCCAGTAAAGTAATGCTCAAGATCCTGCAAGGTAGACTTCAGCAGTTCATGGAGCGAGAATTGCCAGATGTACAAGCTGGGTTTAGAAAAGGCAGAGGAACTCGGGACCAAATTGCCAATATCTGCTGGATAATGGAAAAAGCCAGGGAGTTTCAGAAAAACATCTATTTCTGTTTGATTGACTATTCTAAAGCCTTTGACTGTGTGGACCATAACAAATTGTGGCAAGTTCTTAGTGGTATGGGGATACCAAGTCATCTTGTCTGCCTTCTGAGGAATCTGTATAACGACCAAGTGGCAACGGTAAGAACAGACCATGGAACAATGGCCTGGTTTAAGATTGGGAAAGGAGTGTGGCAGGGTTGTATACTCTCACCCTACCTATTCAACTTGTACGCAGAACACATCATGAGATGTGCTGGGCTTGATGAATCCAAGGTTGGGTTTAAGATCGCTGGAAGAAACATTAACAATCTCAGATATGCAGTTGATACCACTTTGATGGCTGAAAGCGAGGAGGAACTGAGGAGCCTGATGATGAAGGTGAAAGAAGAAAGTGCAAAAGCTGGGTTGCAATTAAACCTCGAAAAAACCCTAAGATAATGGCAACCAACTTGATTGATAACTGGCAAATAGAGGAAGAAAACGTAGAGGCAGTGACAGACTTTGTATTTCTAGGCGCAAAGATTACTGCAGGTGCTGACTGCAGCCAGGAAATCAGAAGACTTTAATTCTTGGGAGGAGAGCAATGACAAATCTTGATAAAATAGTTAAGAGCAGAGACATCAGACTGACAACAAAGGTCTGCATAGTTAAAGCAATGATATTCCCCATAGTAACATATGGATGTGAGACCTGGACCATAAGGAAGGCTGAGAGAAGGAAGATAGATGCTTTTGATCTGTGATGTTGGAGGAAAATTCTGAGAGTGCCTTGGACTGCAAGAAAATCAAACCAGTTCATACTCCAGGAAATAAAGCCAGACTGCTCACTTGAGGAAATGATATTAAAGGCAAAACTGAAGTACTTTGGCCACATAATGAGAAGACAGGACACCCTGGAGAAGATGCTGATGCTAGGGAGAGCAGAAGGCAAAAGGAAGAGGGGCCGACCAAGGGGAAGATGGATGGATGATATTCTAGAGGTGATGGATTGGACCTTGGGGGAGCTGGGGGTTGCAATGACCAACAGGAAGCTCTGGCGTGGGCTGGTCCATGAAGTCACAAAGAGTCAGAGGTGACTGAATGAATAAACAACAACAACAACAAAAAATTAGCCTGCAAGGTCTTTACCATAATGGTAAGAGAAATAGAAAGTGTGAGCGGAGGACACTACATTAAACTGAGTTAAAGCCAGTAACTTCCTGTCACTGCTGCATTCCCTCAGAATCAGTCTGTTTGGGGCCACATGCAAATAGTAATGGGCTTGAAAGAAATACTGGATGGGCCAAAACCACAGGTAAGGCAGAGAAAGCAAGCTATTTTGTTCATTAACTCAGGTTTATGGCTTAATGTGATGTGAAAATAACTATGTTTCCTTTAAACCATGGTTAGAAACAACTATGGCCTAACATTATGTTTAAATCCAGTGGGGTTATATTGCAAAAAAACAAAATGATTTTTAATTGGTATTTTCTTCCCAACTCCAGAGTAATTTAAATATATACAGTAAAGATGAATTTATCTTTATTCCCAAAATGGACATCTCAAAAATACTGAATGTTTTAAACGTTCATATGGCACTAGATTTGTCCACCATTTCCACCACATGATACTAGATTTATCCACCATTTGTCTCTAGATCTTGGAAATATGTTTATCTTTGATGCTGTTAAGTTTTCTTAGAGTTAAATAGATCATTTTATTTAATGATTAGTCCTTTAGTGTAACTACGGACCCTTGGTCTGACTGGTTCATGCAACTTTTTCAGAAATGAAAAAAAACTTCATAAACTCTCTCAGGTCTCTTTCAATATATTATACTCCTTATGATCAAGACATCTTTATAACTAGGATTACCCAATCTGGGCTGCAAAATTTTGCCCAATCATTAGATATAGCAAATCATCTGAATTGTTGTAGCTTTATTATAACTGAGACATACATGGTCTTCCCTTTTTGGGTAAGAAGTATTATCCTGAATGTAGAAAGGGATAACAAACTGTAGACTGAAGAAATGAAAATCATGAAGTAAGAAAAAGAAAAGAAAGTTTGTTGATAACAACATTTATAAATGCTCCACATTCTCTATTCCTGACAAATTTCCACTTGGCTGCAAACAAAGAATCTGTCATAGCATTGTATTATACTTCTCCACCACCTGCTCTTTTTCCAACCAAATTTCCATTATATTCTCTTATGTAGTTCAAATTATTCTGGATAGAAAATGTGCCTCCACCTCAAGCTTCCCTTGTCTAGTGCCCTCCTGCTGAGCTCAATGTCAATTTTCAGCACTCTCAGCTAGTATGAGCACTGCTTGATTGGGAAAGACTGTGTTTTTAGATACTTGATATAATCAAATTTATGGACAAGAAACATGAGAAAATGACAGAGATTCAGGGAGTGTAATAAACAATATGGGTTCCCATATCATACTAAAGCAAAGCTTCATTAGATTATGAAATAACCATATTTTAAAAACCCTAAGATCTGGACTCGTTAACAGACTAAGCCATAGTCAAGCCAATCATCACTTAGCATGTTATAATATGTAAACCTAGTCACTGCTTGTGTGCATGAGAGAGCACACATTTATATCTGCAATACTTTAAAACCAGCTATCATAGAATCATTGCTACTATTAACAACTGCTTATTATATCCTTTTCATGATCTTTTCAAATCTTTGTTCTTTCTGATAATTGCTTTTTTGATAGGTTGATGCAAATAGAGATATTTAAACTTACAGTAGGCTTGACTTAAAGGACCTTGTATTCTGAAAATATTTAAAATTGGATTCATAAACTCATTGAATGAGTGTTTAATAGCTTTGGTTCCACAAATTGGCACTAACTGCCGTTTCTAGCTACTCTGTTGTGTACAGCACTTGGCAAAGTCTAATCACAAATTAACTGAGAGCAGCACAACTGCATCAAAATCACAGTGCTTCCTTGTGGGATCTCTTCACAGTTTTAAATTCACTTCTGGACCTTTATGTACCCTTACAACTGTCTGTGTTGAGTTACTGAGCCAATTTCTTTCAATGTAATATATCTGAAATAGAGAAAAAAATAGAGTTATTTCCATTTATAGCTATAAAGTTCTGCATTGCTTATGAATGGTTGGCTTTCTCATAGGTGGGAACCCTTGGCTATCTTGTTATTGGCTTCCAGGTTTCAGTTGCTGTGATATTATTTCAAGGTCTTTAAAATGGAAAGGTGGTTTGACTCCTTTGCAGTTCCCCCTTCACAGCAGCCCCTTAAATTTGGTTTGGATAGGCCAGATAAATGCATATCACACTGCTGATTTGTCTTTAAAACAAAGCCAGGGCTGTTTTGGTTCTTTGCAGATTCTTGAAGTTACTCCCATGGCTCTTTATAGAAGTTCCTCAAAGGTGTTTACTAAAAGCCAGAAAAAACAGAAAATGGGGATGCTTTACATTTTTTCTTTTTGTCTCAAGTGGGGTTTATAGCTCCAGAATGCAGTTGTTGGGGCAGGGCACTGATTGAATAACCTTTTTTATACTGTCCTATCGGTCATATGGAAAGAATGCATTGACTGGCCCATGTAGTCACCCACCCGTTCTTTGAGATCTGCAGCACTGGGGAAAATCACACAGCTGGTTTCAAAACAATTTGGTGTTATTTGGGAGTGGTGCTTGTGGAAGTACCCTCCATATTTCTGAGTAAAGGAATGAGAGCACTGCTGGAGCACTAGATGAAGCTGGTCTTCTCTGCCTCAGAGAGAAGATAGGAATATTCCCAAGCTTCAAACCTGCTCTTTGAGAGGGAGGGCAATTTCATCTATAAATAGGCTAAATACCATTTTTCAGGCCAGTCTGTCTCTACTCACCTTCAGCTTCCCCTCCCCCCCAACCTAGTCCATTTATTTTGATGCTGTTGTTTTTATTAACTAATAAATCTGTAATGCTTAAAGTGAAGCACAATATAAACGTTAGAAGAACACAAACTTCACAGTGTTCACAATCTGTTAATCTAAAAAGAAAATGAAGGAAGATGGGAAAAGAGAAAAATACCACATAAATTCAACACAACATAAAATCCCAGTTACCTGCATTATTAAAATCTGAATTTTAAAACTGTAATTCAGTTACATCTGATGACTTCATTATTACATTTTAGTAATAGATTTGATTGATTAATATAATATAATCTCTTCTGTTGCAATAGAAACCCAATTCTGAGTTGCAGTTTTCCTTCAAGCCCACTGGGATAATGTGAGGCATAATGGAATTAAGTATATGTTTCCAAGTATGGGAAACTTAACTGAGGGGACATGATGGCATATCATTTTGGCAGTATGGAACAACTACTGGTTTTAACGAAGAAGTAATCACCCAGTTAAGATGAAGGATTAAAAAAATCTTTTGCACTTTTGCAAAAGACCATTCTCAGTATTAGAATGTTTTGTTCAGGTTAGTATTAAATCCTGGGTTGGATTAGCTGGGATAAACTAGCAAGGCGGAAGAATTTTGGATCATAGCACTACAGCCAGTCAGCTCCAACTATAGCATATTCCCCTTCAGTTTCTGCAGTTAAAGGCCAACCAATACTGCCACACAGTTTTGCTCCAATTAAACATATTCAAGACTAATCTATGATGTGCAACAGAACACTGGGAGGATTGGAAAGGAAGATTTTGTACTTTATTTTCTTTGACAGGTTTCCTGTGAAAAATCATTCCTGTCAGCTTTTCCATGCAAAGAAAAATCAACTGGGGAAAGAGTATTTTTAGAAAACAACAAGGCGGAATGACAGTAAAAACCTTCTCATCTCAGGGGAATTTAAACATTCCTGGCCCCATGTGATCCTTTACAGCAACCTGGAATTTCTTGCTTTTATTTAATGTCTTGCCAGGAAAAAAAAAATACCTACGGTTGAGTATCACACATAGTTCATTATGCTGTGCAGGATACATAACATCTTATTTAGAAGAGAAATTGCAATGTAAACCTAACTTTGTTTTGTGGGTGGGTGGAGAGCATTAGGATGAGTTGCAGGATGTCCAACCCAGGGTGGCAACTGGGCGGGGCAACTGGGGCATGTGCCCCAGGCACCGCGCTGGTAGGGCACCAAAATGAGCGCTGGGGGGTGCCAAAATGGGCCCAGAATCCATGTTTGCCCAGGGTGACACAGACCCTAGTTGTGGGCCTGGCAGTGGAGCCAGCAAAAGAAGGTGTGGTGGGCATGGGATATGGGTACAGAGCATTTCCTGAACTCTTTTTTTAATGTTTGTTATAGACAACTGCTGAAACAACAAAAACACCTTACTGTTTGCTTGGGTGTAAGAACAAACAGTCTGCCATCAACAATGAATGACTTACAATGCGTTATGCAAGACACCAGGATTGTATAATAGGCTAGCTGTTGATAGCTGATCAGTTAGATCAGTATTTCTCAACCTTGGCAACTCCAAGATCTGTGGACTTCAACGCCCAGAATTCCCCAGCCAGCCCAGCCATTCCCCTGGCTAGGGAATTCTGGGAGTTGAGGTTCACACATCTTAAAGCTGTCAAGGTTGAGAAACGCTGTGTTAGATATTCACCCTGGGTAGTTATCTTGTCCTTTTATAAAACTTTAAATAATAGATTTACCTGAGATTTGGCTACAGCTTCCATATACCTCCAAAAATTATTACCAGTTCTAATAATGTGACTGAAAAGGACAATTATTTAATGTGTCATAGAGAGTAATACTATTAGTTAGCCTGAATTCAAATGAATGTAAAAGAGAAGTGATCAACTTTAGTTTTCCCTAGCTCACCCCACTGCCGGTTTAGGCATAGAAGCCAGCTGGATAACTTTGTTGTTGTGGGGAAAATAGAGACAGGAGCATTATGTATATATGCCACCTTGAATTGTACAAAATGAAGGCAGGATATAAATCTAGTAAATGAATAAATAGATAACAGTAGCCCTCATCCTGAAAAAGCCATGCACCTCTTATTGTAAAAACTAATAATAAAAATCAGTTTCACTATTTAAATCTATGTCTGGCACTTAAGGACAATATTAATTATTATTAGCTATAATCTTGATTGTTGAGAAAAGCGAGCTTTGGGGTGCATTTTTTGAGCAGCTTGGGATAAAGAAGGCTCTTGCAGAGGCTAAAAGCAAGTTAATCTAATTACCATTGTTTGACAAAGTGTCTCACACAACCACTGACATGTGTGCTGTTCTCTCACCATCTGTTTATGCCTTTTGTTAAAAGGAATCCCAGAAGAAGAGGAGCTTCTTGAATTTCCAAATTCAGTTCTTCCAATCTCTTAATTAGGCACAACATAGAAGCATTTGCACTCCTTTATGGATTGGGTCTGAAAGTGTGGAAAATAAAATAAAATAAAGTGCAAAAACATGAGGATTTGCACTTGAGTTTTTTTCTCCTTCCCAAATTTGTGAAATATTCATATTCTTGTTTTAAATAAGCATTATAACTGATCTGATCTAATGTCACTTTGTCCACTGATAAAACATGAGCTATCACTTGGGCTGTGTTGACACACACATCTAGAGATGCCCCAACTGGGCTGATCCCTCCACAACCACCGAGACCAGCTGTTAGTGTGAGAGACAGAGGAAGGAAGGCCAGAATACACTCAATATACCTGTCCTTGGACCAGTCCTTCAAAGCTTTAAATTACTAATTATAAGTATTTTGCATGAGTAAAATGATTGTTTTTGCCTACCCCTACCCCTGAAATCTTTTGTTTCATTTTAGTTCTATTTTTGATTTCTGGGTGCTTTTTAGCTTTTCTGGCTTCTGTACTTCTCACCGTCTCCCCTCATCAGTTTTCATTGGTTTATCAATGCTTTTACAAAAAAACGTTGATGTTGCTAATATTATACACAGTTTTGGGGATTCCAGTGGAAAAAAAGAGAATGCAGATTTAATAAATATATATTTATCCAGAACATCACTCTTGATACTTTTTGTCAGTCAACTTCCTACTTGTAAAGTATTTTTCATAGTTATTAGTCTTGATTATAGTTGCCAATGCTCTGAATGAAACTGTGTGAGTGGGAGGGAATAAATCATAGAGAGATAGAAAGAGTAAACGCATGCAGATGTCTTCAGAACTGCCTTTAGTTAGGTCCATTCTGGAATTAGTTTCAGATAAGAAAGAATCACTTAGCCAAGGTTCTTCTGTAAGTTTAATTATTGTTCCTATTTAGTTAGCTGCTATGCCAGTTTTAATGCAATATTATTCTGGAAAGACGTTACATAAATATATTGGTCATCCATGTATGTTACATTTTCAACTTTGTTTCAATTATTTGATATATGTAAGAAGTGAGTTTGGCAGATGCTAGTGGTTCTATTCCTGAGCCTGATGAAGGGTAAAGGCAGCTTTCCCCCGCATGGTGCCCTCCAAATTTTGGAGGCTGTAGATTCAACATACTGTATATGAAGAACACTTGAAGAAAGCTGTTCTGTTCTACCCTGTTATTACTGATTGCTTCTGAATGGCTATGTTCACACAAAACATTGAAGTCAGGGTACTGGATTTTTAAACCTGGGTATTGTATTTTAAGAAGCCATAATGGCCATTATATTTCCTCTGGTTATACTGCATATGGGTCTGGTTAGGTGTCATATTTGACTCTTGACAGGGTAGGACTCCCCCAGACAGCCAGTGCATAACTTGGAGGTCCTCCTGGACTTGTGGCTCCTACTCAAGGAGCAGGTGGCAGTTGTGGTTAGGGGCCCTTTGCACAGATCCACCTTGTGTGCCAACTGCTCCATTCCTGGACCAGGAGGACTTGCTCACAGCCACTCATACTCTGGTCACTTCCTGGTAGCACTATAGCAACATGCTGTACAGTATCTGGTGCTGCCCTTGAAGACCATCCAGAAAGTACAACTGGACAATTCTGGGAACTCCACAGTTTTCCCATATTACATTGCTGCTACACAAGCTGCATGAGATGCATTTCAAGATGCTGCTTATCACCTTTAAAGCCCTAAATCGCATGGGACAAGGTTATTTGTGAGACCACCTCTCTCTGAGGGTATCTGCCCATCCCACCAGGTCAGATAGGGTGGGCATGCTCCAGGTCTCTTCCTTTAAATGCTACATAGTGGGACTTAGGAAGCACACCTTCTCCATAGCTGCCCCTGCCCTGTATAACACACTCCCCACCCACCAAGATCTGGCAGGCCCCACCCTCCTTGTCTTCTGGAAGGCCTTGAAGAGCTGGCTCTTCCTACATGTGTTGAAGTAGAATGAGGCTGGAGCCCAGCAAGGTGGAATGCTGATGTGTGGGAGAGTATTGCTCCAGGAATTTTTTACTGTAGTTGTTCAGTTTTTTTATGTTTTTATTTTGCAAGCCACCCAGGGTGGTCCTTCATAATATAGGTGGCTATATAAGTCAAACAAACAAACAAAACAACTTTTTTTCTTTTTGAATCACAAACTATGTACAGTGTTTACATCGTTCTCCTTTAAGGTTGGTTAACATTTGTATAATACTGATATTTTTATATTATTACTCCACTTCCATAAATGAAGGCCATTATAATGGATGGGGTTGCACATCCCACTAAACCAAAGCAAAGAAGCAACATAATTGTATAATGTGTGAACCTGGCCAACATAGCTATCTTGGGCTTCATTTCAGATATGTTTTACTATATTTCCCATAATTTAGACAACGTATTATGGGAGAGAAAGCTCAGATGTGTAGTCCAATGTATCTACTGAGCAAGAAATTAGAAAGAGGGTTGATATGATTTTGCCCTCTTACTCGTTTTGAAAAGATGAAGTATAATAGGCTAGTGAAACAAAAACCTAGATAAGCTGCCAAGAGCTTCCACATCTGAAGTCACATTAATTCCTTTCACTAGAATTTGTTCCTAGCTATTCAGTGACCCTTTAAATTGTGTATTAAATTAAGGAGAATGGAAAAAAAACCTTAGAAGATGAAGCTAAGTGGGCTGTAGTTAATAAAACAGCATTTACTAATTGGAGCAACTTTTGGACTCAGTAGTGTATTTGTGTGTACATTCTCACTCTCTCTCTCTCTCTCTCATACACACACACACTCCATTCAATTGTATCTGATTCCTGGAGACTGCTTGGACAAGTCTCTGCAGTTTTACTGGCAGGTTTTCCAGAAGTGGTTTGCCATTGCCTCCTTCCTAGGGCTGAGAGAGTGACTGGCCCAATGTCACCCAGCTAGCTTTGTGCCCAAGGTGAGACTAGAACTCACAGTCTCCTGGTTTCTAGCCTGATGCCTTAACCACTACACCAAACTGGTTCTCTTATACATATATCACTGGTGCCTCAATGTATGTATATGTATATAAACTACTGCTGAACTTCAGGAAGGTTGACAAATCTAACCCGTATGAGGGTACAGCTTGTGCAACATAATATATATAGTTTTACTTATGAAGAAGCAACATGTCTCTGAGTCAGTATCGTACATAAATGTTTTTGCATTGTTATTTCATGTTTATTTTGTAAAAGAAAGAGAGATTCCTAAACAGAAGCTTGTTTTGAAAGTAAACACTTCCCAGAGTAAATATGTAAACTGCAATTTTAACTTGAGCTGCTATGATGACAGGGGATGTTTGAACTTCTCCTTGTGCCTGTTCCTCTTCCTTGTGGCTAGTGTTCAGAATACATTAAATGCAATCACGCATTTGATATCACATCTAATACACATTTGAAATAACATTTGGATATACTGTATATCTATATATTTTTATCTGTATAGTCAGAAGACCAAAGGCTTCTGACTATAGCAGAAGGGAGATTTCCCAGAAAACAACAGGGCAAGAGGGAGATCAATTTGATTCCAAAACACCTGCAGGGAACTTACTTTGTTCTTCCCTGTCAAAAAGAATACTCTGTTCCAGCTGCCAAGACTCCTTTAACTGTAGAAATTGGAATAACTTCTACTTATTTTTTTCTTAATCTGAACTTCTTTGGCAGACAATATTTTTCTAAGATTGGGATAAAACTTATAATAAAATTATGATCAATATATTTAGCATCAGTTACACTTGTAAATAGTCTTTAAATCATTTGTGTATGATATTACCTGTCTGTAGTTGTCAATCAAGATCAGTTATGGTAATATAATGGATATTCTGTATTGAGAGTCAATTTGTGGGTGCAAAATGCTAGGAACAAAATACAGGAAAGAGCTGTTTGCAAGCTTCTTGCAAGAATCCAGCTAGTCAGTATTTGGAAACAGAATGCTGAGTTATTTTTTTATTAAAAATGTTTACAAATTGCTTTTCACTAGGAAAAATCCAAAGTGGTTTACAATGTTCCCTAAAATATTTTGAATATAAATCAGGATAAAAATAATCCATTCCCCAAACCACAGATTTTAGGAGGAATTAATAGCTGGGAAAGGCTAACATAAAAAGGTGGTATTTTACAAGATGCTTGAAATCCAGTATTCCATAGGACAGGTCCAGGATGAAGATGTCTCCATGCCACAATTCACAAGCCATGGCAGTGAAAGGAGGACCTTCCATGAATATTATAAGCCTTTGGGAGGCTGATGGAACTGGAGACATTCTTTAACTTAATCCCAAATTAAGAATTTATATATACTGACATCTGAATCTGGCTTGGCAGCCAGCACAAATTTTATTTTAAATTTGGTGTAATGATGCTCATGGTCTGACAAGCTATTACATTCTTTATTATCTGCAGTTTCTAAATCAATCCCAAGGACAGAGCCACACAGAGCATATTACAGTAATCCATTTTTGAAATTATTCATGCATTCATTCATTGTTGTTTTTCTTTTTTTTCCACCTTACAGAGCAGAGAGAATGGAGAGGAAGGGCAAGTAAGCAGGCACACAATGGGGAGTACAGCAGGCTGTTTAAGTAGCACACTTGCAGCTCCCAGCCCTGAGCACACTCAGGGCTGCCAGCGCCACCGCATTCCTGTCTATGTGTATTCCCTACTGGATGCCTTCTTACTCTCTTGTAATCCCTTCCTCTCCTATGAATGTAAATACAAACATTATTTATTTATTTATTCAGTTTACATAGCCGCCCATTTCAGACCAGTGACTCTGGGTGGCTAACAACAATATTAAAATCCATTGGTGTCAGCAAAACCATGAAACGGGGCCCTTTGCACACTCAGAGGCCCATGCCCGGGCACAAAGCCAGGTCTTCAAGGTCTTCCGAAAAGCCAAAAGGATCAGGGCTGTCCTAATCTCAGGAAGAAGGATGTTCCAGAGGGCAGACACCATGGCAAGAATTCCATTCTTACTAATTATCCCAGCGCCAGGGTGAGCGTTCCAAAGGATGGGGGAGAGGAGAAAAGGAAAGCTCAGTCGTGGTCACATGGTTTCCCACTTAGCAATCGTTTTGCTTAATGACAGAGCTGCCAGTCCCACTTGTGGTTGCTAAACAACGACTACCTGTATTGCTCCACTAGCTTAATGTTCTCTACCCTGCCTTCCAAGATATGGGTGGGGCTTCTCTATTCTTTTTTCCTTCTTGTGCTGGAAAACTGGTGTAGCGTGGGGCTACTTACAGCCTGGCCTCACCATGTGTTGATACAGTTATTATAATAAAAGAATCTGTTGTGCTAGTAATGTGTACAATGGGAAGAAAAACTTAAGGATGGACTACAAATCAAGCAGATAAATTCATTCCCACATTTTCATGCTTACACTTAAGCTTTGCATCCTCTTCGTTGCTCTCAATTCTAGACAATATGCACAATTACGCCTGCAAAATATATTTCTGTCACTTCTGTAATCTAACAAGGCTCTTCTGTATTATTAATAGTAGACAGGTAGCTAGCATCAATATTTCAGTATTAGAAATAGGGATATTGTTACTTCAATGTATCTTGCAACCATGTGCCTTGTATAGCATAGTTTTGTTCCTCCTCACAGGCATGTACTCTGTCTTTCAAGCTTGAAACAGTTTTTTTTTTCATATAGTCCAGCAAAACAAAGTATACAAATAATGACTTCTCTGTGGTTATTTCATATGTTTACAGCAGGGGAAAAGAATGTTTTGCAGCTCAATTCTGGAAGAGATTTCAAGGCCATGTTCCAATATTGATGGCACCAAATTTACAGTGAATAGGTCCCCAAGTGAAAAGACAATCCAAAATATGCAAGGGCAGCAATTGCATCTATCACTGCCATGCATATTAGTGCACATTGGGACTCTGTAGTGCTTCTGAGTGAGGGAGAAAAGATGCTGTAGAGTATGCAGGGACAGTCACATAACTTCTGTCAGCAACTTCCTGGGAATACCAGATTACCTCCATGGCTGGTACACAATCCCAGGAAAATACATGTTTAGTTTGAGGAGTTGCATACAGTTGTGCCCCTGCATGCTCCCTAGCATATTTTTCCTTCAATTCCAAACAGCTGCACTGCCATATTAAACATAAACTTGTCACACACAGTAACAAATGTAGGGCTACTACATTTGGGCTACTACATTTGGGCTGCAAAAATCCAGATGGACACTAGATGGCAATAAGGAGACAGAGAAAACCAGCTATTTGCTGCCATCTGGTCGTTACTCAAGATTTTGCAGTTCAGCTCTAGTAGTATCTTAGTAACATGGCAACAAGTCCTACCATCCTGACTTTTTTTCCTAACCAATAAATCATCATCTCAGGAAGCATATATAAACACAATATTGTCAGAAATACACAGTTATGCATTATGTGTGCATTATAGCCAACTTCACCCACAAATCTCAGTTCTGTAAGGAACAGTCAGCCCTACAATGCAGATGAAAGGCTATTGGCTAAGGTTGTTAATTTAATATTATCAGGGTTTCTTTGCTTTTAATTAGCTGCAAAAAATCACGATATGAGAAGCAGGTGCAATGGATAAATCCTCCATTCATAAAATACATGTTCAGAAGATAACCCAGGGCGGGTGGGAATACAAGCAATGACAACCTGAGCTAGAGGAATAGTGTTTAGCAATTGAAAGAAAGCTTATTGGGTTTAGTCAGGGGTTTGGAATTTTTCCAGGTAGGGTTTTGCTGTGGACAACACTTGGAAAAATATGGTAGTTCCAGGGCGCTTGTGATGAAGTAGATTGTCTCTGAACCCGGCCCCTGGAAACCTTGGTGTAAGGGGCTGGCATGCTGTGCAAAGCCAATAGTAATTTATTAAACGAACTATTACTTCCCTCTTAATAGAAATCATTCTGAAACCTTATCATTTTTGCTGTTTAATCTTATTCTGCACAAAACCTGTACTTTTACTGTGAAGCATGCTGCAAGAGATATGAAAGCTGGCCATAAATTTAAACATGAATTGCAGGAATGTGGCAAGAATGAATGAGCATTTGTAGAATAATTGGTTTTAGTGGCTAGCCACATCATCTCTTGTAATTAAAAAGCATTGTGGTATCAGCTATAAATACAGAAGCAGATGACAGAATAGCTATAATATCCTTGCTTCTTATTGGTGTTCTCAGTATTTTTTGGTCCAAATGACTTTACTAAATACAACTGTTGAAGCATAAGCCACCCGGTCGTGACACTATTTACTGTGGCCTTGGTTAGAGGGATCAATGTTATTCTGAAACAAGAATTCTATGCTTGCCAGATAATCTAAGCCAAACTCTACCCTTTGTTCTATGACGTGAATATGATTGAGGGACTGATTGAAAGTTTTGCTTCAAGAGACCGTATGGATTAGATAAGATGTATTTGGAAAAGACAGCAGTGGCAGTGAAAAGCCATGAAAAACTAACCAACCAACCAGATTTCCCCAATCATGAAAAGTGTTCTCTCAGGCATACCATATCAGGGCTGCAAAAATCTGAATGACCACCTGAGGGGAAAGAGTTTTCTGATTTTTCCTGCTATCTAGTAGTCATTAGGAATGTTGCTGCTCACAGATGGTAAGACAGGAGGCATCCCCATTTTTGAGCCTGCTGAGGAAAGACAGTCAGAACACTGAACAGCCACTGCCTCACATTTTGTTTTTTGTAAGAAAGCTTAGAGAATCCAGGGGTATTCTTGGAAATAAAGAATGGAGGCTGGCATTTTTCTTTGCAGCATGTCAGCTGCCAGATAGACAGACAGAAAGGTAGATAGATAGCTATTGAAAACTCAGGTGGAGTAGAGCTGGGAGTTTGCAAAGAGAGGTGTCCGTGGACATATTAGTGCCTATGGGTGCCCCTTCTGGGAGCCCTATCATTATGAAATGGCATCTTTAAAGTGATTTTGAAATCAAGATTGGCAACTGCAAGTGCAAACATGCAAACCTTGGTGGTAAATTGGAAAGGGCAACTGCTGCAGTTCTCTCCCTCCAAGATCCACAAGTAACAGCAAGTCCTTCCTTGGGCAAAATTAAGAGGAGCAACTTGCTTGTATAAAGACTTTCTGTCCAATAAGTAATTTCCCCACTTCAATAGGGTTTTGGTAGGGATAACAACCTACAGCTTCTCCCACAAAGTGGCAGTAGGGTTAACTGGAGCCAATGAGGTGTAGTGGACACAGTGTTAGACAGGCTAAAGAGATGCATACACAAATTTCTGTCAACTGTGAAATGACTACTTCACTGGAGTAATCCACCAGCAACTTGGCTCCCTCACTGTAGCTTTACCTAGAGGGCTAGTGGTAAGTAGTCCTTTTAATTTTTGACAATGCTAGGAAGCCTACTCCTTACCCATGTGAAAGACTTGCAGACCTGCACCAGAACAGCAGCAGATTTGAGCAGGAGAGGGCAATTGTTAATAAATGCACTTGTGATTAGACATATAATGGGTATCAGAAAATCAATCAAATCACAATTCCTGTTGGCTTGAATGGTTTAGCTTCACATGAATGCTAAACCCCAGAAAATTCATTCATTCTATGCAAACCTGTCTCTCATTTCAAGTGAAATTCTCTGAATCACCTGACATGTTTAGAAATAATAAACAAAAACTCTGTGCCTTATGCCACAAACCCATCAGGACCAAACTTCCTAGAGTTCAAAAATACCAAGGAAGGGTATTAGGCTGACAAGGCCAGCAAGTATTGGTGCAAGAAGCAAAATTAAACATATTCTGGATTGTTTATGAAAAGAATACAGAATATGGACAAATCAGAGACAAATACTGTAGTTGTTGTAAAATATATACTGACTAACATGGTTGATACATTATCATATGTTAACATTCTTTTGTGTTGCAAGGGCAGCTTTAAAACATTTTTTTTTACTATTTTTTCCTTGTTATAGCTTATATTTTACCTGCTGTTTTATGTGAACATTTTAAATTTGTCAGTTGCCCTGGGAAAAGTTGATTTTCCAAAATGATATATGAATTTTTTTATATAAATAAACACAACAGTTTTATTCAGACACTGCCTTCACATAAAGTGTTGAAGAATGATTGACAAACATACTAAAACATTTCAATCCTTAGCTACAGTCTGAAAAGATGGTTTACTGAAGATTAGATTATCTTAACCATGGTCTGGCATGTCAGCTGAATCTGAAGTAATTTTTATGATTAATCAACCGTTACTACTTCAGAAAAATAACATTGAGTGGGGTCAGCTACAAAATGGAACAACTCCTGCAATAGCATCTTTGTTGTTCCTTTGTTGTTTTTCACTTTACAAGATTGAACAAAAGCCTGTGGGAAGGACTAACTTCTCTTTTATTTCTAAAAACAAATAGTAATAAAACAGAATGCCAGGGGATGCAAAGTTACTGCAATACATGGCCCTGGTGTGAGGGGAGCAAGAAAGCCACCACAGGCATGGTTAACTTGACTTTCTATGGGATGTTTGCCAGGTTAACACTAAGCATTGTGTCATCTAAACACTAGCAGCTATCAGAGAGGAAAGCAGGCAGATATCATTCTGCACTTTTAAAAAAGTACTCAGCTAGTGCTTAATATTTCTACTTATATCAGATATTGCAAAGTTTGATTTTTAATGAGTTTATTTCTTTTCCTTCTGTTTCCACAGCCTGCAGCAAAGTGCCATTTCTTTAACACAGATTTTGACAGGCAATAATGAATTTCATTATCAGGTTGTCTTCAAAGACACTACTGTTGACAGATGTTACAAAGATGGCAACTAAACAATTTTTTAAAAAAAACCTGATTTGACAGAACATGAGTTATTTTGGGTTTCTCATTTTTACCTTTTCTACTGCTAATGCACTTCATTATGTATCTAATCAAATCAATCCCCTACGGACTTTATTTGACCTGCCACCACCAAATCTGCAATAACTAATGTCTGAACTTATTCAACCCAGACATTTGGCTGTAATATAACAAGAGGAATAAAAATAATATTCTCAAAAAATGTACAATTATATATAGGATATTCAACATTATCCTTTTTTGACTGTTATTTTCCTTTCTAGCACAATCCAATGCAAATTTACTCAGAAAAAAAATCTTGCTAAGTTCAATTATATTCTTCCTCAGTGTCTTTATTACTGCGGTCACCCCAAATTTCCTGGGCTATAGTATTTGCCTATACAGTAATGGGGAAATGGGGATTCCTTTTAAAAATTCTATTAGTATGCGCTAGAATTTTTAAAGTTTCTGATTCTTTTGTAGATTCCCCAAGAGAAATAATGGATAACTTGATTCCAGTGCATACATGAACAGTAAATGCTTATGTACTTCCTTCTGTGCTTACCTCTACTTTTTTCCAGGAGAAAATATTGTGACTATGCTTGAATTCCAAGTATTTGGGAAGACCAACTTCATTGTAACACAAAACTTTCTATGAAAAACAGCCCTTCTCTAAAAATGAGTCCAAGCAGACCAATTCTCTTTAGAAACAGCCCTTAAGGCTCTACTGCAACCATGCTCTTCCAGTCCACTGATGCGTCCCTGCTGAATTAGTATGGGAAGCCTAGAAATTGGATTTTTTGGTCTCTGAGGCAGACTGACAAATCTTTACAAACTCCGGATTCTGTCCATAGTACAGCAGATTGAAAAATTCAAGAGTGCCTGTTATTTTGTTGATAAAACTGAATACAGAGCAAATGGTACAAGGCTTTCATAGTCCTCAGGTTTCAAACTATGCTGATCTAGCAATCTGCTAGATATACTGTACTGTAATAGGTTCCTCAGTTGCAAAGATTCTATGTATGTAGCAAATACTAGATTAAAAAATCAGCTCCAATGTTTTATTGTCACGTGAGGAAAAAAAAAATCCTTAATTGCCTATAGTATAGGTAGTCTGAGTTATTTAGACAAACTTATACAAAGCAATCTCCCTGAATCAATTCACCAATGGAAGAGAGAAATTTGGACAGTCGCAGAAGAGACAGAAGCAGAGATGATGGGTCTTCCTGTTGGTATGAAGGTAGCTCTTTGGGAAACAAGTCCAGTGTCATTCATACCTAAATTCCACAAGAAACCTTCTGGCTCAAAAAGGAAAGGCCTCCATGAGGCCCTTTGCAGCTTCCCCACCCCCTTGCCTTGGAATTGTGTATGGATATAGTGATAGTGTAGTGTATAGTGATATAGTGCATGTATTTATATTATTTTTTGGTTGCCATTTGTGGCCTTGGACTGGATTTGTGGTTTGAATAAACAACTGCAAGACACTCTGGATCCCTAAGGATGACTTCCACTGGTTGAAATGAGTCTATTCATGTGTGAAGCAAGAACATGAAGCCCAACTGATTTGGGGAGGCTGTTTCTGCTGTGTCTCTTGCAGATGACTGAAGTTGCCAGAGCTAGAAAAGTCTGGCCACAAACTTTGTTAATACCAAAAGACATTAAAATGAATGAGCAAAACAATGGGGAAAAAGTCTTGAGTGTTGCTTTGCCAGTTTAGTTACAGAATGTCTTTGTGAACGATTACATCTTCCAAATTTAGTGTATCTATCACACATTTTTCACACTTTACATGTGAATATGCAGTTTTGGAACAAAAAATACCTAGTGAAAAATGTTTAAAACTTAACCATTTATGCTATAGCTTCCTTCCATCTTCCCTAAACACACCACTGTTTAGATCTAGAGCAGAAATACTAATATTAGTCTTTTTCAGTTGCAACTAGCAAAAACATGCGTATCCTGAGGAAACAGGCTGAGTGACAGGAGCTTAATGTACATCATTGGGTGGAAAAGAAATGGCTACTTTGACCCTCTGTTGATTTTTAAAATTATGTCATGATTCTTTAATTATGTATATTGTTTGACTGTATGCTACCTTATTTAGAGAAGTAGGCAGCATATAACATTTTTATGAATACATTAGGAATCCACTGACCCATTATTTTGCCATTTTGCCTAGTGTAGGCAGCGTGTGTACATGTGTGTATACAAGCCCCTGCAGTTTTCTTGGCAAGATTTACACAAGTGATTTGCTGCTGCCTGCTTCCTAGACTAGACTTGATAGTCTCCCCATTTCTAGCCTGGTGCCTTAACCACTATGCCAGACTTGCTCCTGTAAGCATCTTGCCATTATATAGTAACATCATTCAGTCACTGTATTTCAGAAGCCTAATTATTGCAGATTAAATGGATACAAAATACAGCAGGACAAAAGGCCTGTTCACTGTGATATAGGACATCAGTTGGCAATCCTTGGTGTGAAAAGTACTAAACATACACAAATCCTGATTTTGTGATATATTGGATTTTGGACAACAAAACAGCCATTGTTGCTTTTATTTGCATTGACAGTAATTTTTCAGCTATATGCCAATTATTTTTACCCAGCCATTTTCAGTATTCAGGAATCCCCATCCTACAATCTGCAAAACTAATCAGTCCCACGTGTGTTATCTGTGCAAGTGTGATGTCAAAAATAGAAAACGTAGCAGAATATGTTTTTTAACTTGTAGGAAAGCCAGACACTGCAGGTAAGGATGCAGCCGCGATCCTGGGAGTATATCCCGTTCAGCGGTTTAAAAGGTAAGCCCTCCGTCTACCCTTGTTGTTGGAATGAACTGCCGAGCGCCCCCGGGGAGATTCAGTGCAGATGAATCCTAGCAACCCCGCAATGCTCCTTTAGTTGATCTGGGAATTAACTCCCCCTGGACACGGAAAACAGGCCTTGGAGGCTCGTGTGTAAGTCGAAAAGACGCGGTCTCTGGCGCCGGGGTCGACCAACCACACCTGCTCGGACAGTTGAGGAAAGACACACTCGCCCGCCCTGTGCTGCCTCCTTGTCCCTGCAGGAAAGTGAAACCGCTTCGCCCATTTCCCAGTCAACTCCAACGACCTTCGCAATTCCTGCTGTTACAACAACAACAACAACAACAGCGCGTGGAAAACACCACTTCCACCCCTCCCGCGTTCCCTCCAAGGGCACCGCCCTGCAAACCGCCAAGAACAGCAAAGCTCCTCATTGCGCACGCGCACACCTCCCTGCTTCTTTTTCGCCGCGTGCCGCACCGCCTTTTCCGTCCCCACCCTCCGCAAGAACGGATTCAAGGGTGCTGGTACGCACGCGCCGACATCAGTTGACGTAGTGGAGCACACGGCTCCCCCTTTTTGGCTTATTGAGGCTGCAGCGCCATCTGGCGACTGGCCCTTTCCGTACGGATTCCGGCGCACGCGTAGTTCCTGCGGATGTTGGTGGACGTGCGCCTGCTGTGGCGCTCTACGCAACTTACGTCACGGTTACGTAGGGGCGGCTAGAGTAAGGACGGTGAGCCTTATTGCTCCCTGGTGGAAATGGAAGGACCTGATGTTGGCATTGAGACACAAATTGGATTTTAGGTTGCGATCCTGTAGTCTGCCTTTTTCAGCCCAACTACTGCTCACATGTATTGGAATTATAGGCCCCAACATTCGCAATCAAGATAGTCATACTTATCTGAGAGTAAATATTCAGTTATTATATAATAGTACACACACACATACACTAATCATGTATAGAGTTGCCTAATTAGGATGCAAGGGTCTAAGTCTCTGGGTTGCTGTAGTGGAAAAACGGGAACTGGAAGAGAAGTTGGTTTGGAAAAGTTAGAACCATACGGAAAATATTCCATACGTGATTACTATGGGAGTACAATGCACATGGAAAGAAGAATAAAATGGAGGTGGGGTAATGTTGGTTTGATAAGAGCAGTTTAGGATGGAGGGATAATTTACTAGGAAGCAAAATTGCAGAATATAAGACAAGTTCTGCTGTATAGACTGAGGAGTTGAAAAACATTGAGGGAAAAAGAAAATAGCAAACTACTTCTGTCCAGTTGCAAAGAAAATACATGGGTGTTATCACTAGGAGTCAGGTTTGAGAGCTTTACTTTGCTAAACTGGTTCAGACTGAGGTCCAGCATATTGTTTTCTTTTTGAAGTGCTCAAGAACAGCAGGAAGCAGCCTATTGAGTACATCTCTCGCTCTGCAAATGGTACTCAGTGGCCTCCTATTATGGCTATCCTATTCTCTGTGAATGTTACAGTCTTTAGATGTATGGGTGGTAACTGATTGCATAGACTTATGCAAAATGTGTGTAATTTAAAATTCAATTTCTTTTTCTGCCCTGAATCTAAAGCTAGTTTCACTGATGATTCATCTACGAATGTAGGCTAAAAAGATCACTGGAAATCAGAACTTTAACAGTAGTGATGGTGATAGTAGTCAGGGAGGAGTGCTTGTGTGAAATTAAAAAGTAAGAAAGAATGGTTCCAGGTTTTTGTGATTTTTGTTTTTAGGTCATTTGGAGAGATGAAATGGCTTTACTTAGAAAACTACATTGTTCTTTGTGCTTCTGATGTTATCCTAACAGCTAGTACTGTATTTTGTGCTGTTTATGTTAGGGATAATACTTCAGATAATGTCTTTTGGAATTGCCTCAAGATACTTTCTTATTACGATTAACCTTTAATCACTGGACCAGAACTTTCCAGAGTGATTAAGCGTTAAGAGGAGGAATTGACTTCTAGGGAATCTGTGGGAGTTACTGAAGTCATAAATCTGTTATCCAGTAGGTGGCAGCCATAGAGACTGATTCCCCTAAACTGGTTGCTGCTCATAGATGTATTGGTGCTAATGGAATCTTACTCTAAGTGAATTCTCCTTATTTGAAGTCTGATTCTACTACATACAATGAAATATATTCCTTTGGGGAGGAGATGTCACATGTACAGTACCTATAAGTATGAGCTAGAATTATTTAAAAGTTTCAGCAATAACTGAATGGGTATAGCACAATGAACAATATACCAAAATGTCTGCTGAGGTTTTGGATTTGTTTCTTTACAAACTTCCTAAATTAATACTTGCTTGGGAATAAAAATCTAGATGGATTTATGGTCCACTTGCACTACCAGTCAATGGAATTATATACATAGTGTATTTAGAAGAAATTTTTGTGCATTCAGAAATCCTTTAGCTCTCATAAACCTGGCAAAGTCATTAAAGCAAGAATTCTGCAACATGCTGATTTTCTTAAATGACTCATTGCTAAAAATCTTTATAATTAATGAAAAAAATGTTCATCAGTATAGCAGGTAACATAGACTATATTTTAAAATTATCTGATATTTGATTTTCTGCAAGTGTCTCTTTTTACAGATTATTATATGATTCACATTTATTGTTCCATTGTGTCTGCTTTTAGAATTACAGTCTGGGTTAGGGGCCTGTAAGTCAGTTTTTCTTTGTAATGCCCAATATACAATACGTCTATAATAACAAAATATTAATGTAATTTACAAGAGCCAGTTTGGTGTAGTGGTTAAGGCACTGGGAGACCGTGAGTTCTAGTCCTGCCTTGGGCATAAAGCCAGCTGGGTGACCTTGGGCCAGTCACACTCTCTCAGCCCTAGGAAGAAGGCAATGGCAAACCACTTCTGAAAATCTTGCCGAGAAAACTGCAGGGACTTGTCCAGGCAGTCTCTGAAAATTGGACACGATCAGATTTAAAAAAAAGTAATTTACAGAACTGAGGCTGTGAATGAATAAGCTCAATCAAGAACTACTTAGAGCTATCACAAAATATTTCTACAGGATCAGTCATTCCTAAAGTGTGTACACACTGTAAAATAACTGTTAGAATGTCATTAGAAAAAAAAATAGCTAATTTGAAGGCTGTTGTTTTAATGCCTATAGCTATGCACAGTCCCATCAGCTCTAAATAGAAAATATACTTTCTTTGGAATTTGATTAGAAATGAAGATGGGTAGAAATGCATTTACAACAGTTCACCACAAATGTCTCTTATGTGCTCTTGCATGCCTGAAAAATAATAGGAAAAATTCCTTGAACTCTCATGAAGAAAAGTGGTCTTTAGATACTGGAAAGACAGTTGCAGAGGAGTGGATACACTGCTTCACTAGTTGTGGGCTGCAAATATGAAAGCTAAAGCAATAGCTGTTAATGTTGAACCCTGCTTATTTGTTCATCTTGAACCATGGGACATCCTGTTTTCATTATACTCATTTATGATTGGTATGTCACTGATAAGTCTGAGTAATCATATTCTCGTAAAGAAGCCTTTTATTATCCTTCAAAGTGGTTGTGCAGCTTTAACTATCTTTTCTCACATCAGAGGAAAAGAGGACAGATAGCAAATAACTTCTTTTGTATCTGATTAAGAAATACCTTCAGTGTTTCAGCTGTATGCTGCAGCATTACTGATGAAGGAAAATTATATTTTTAAGTAGCATTATATATTGGTTTACATAGTATAGCAACTTAAAGCTAATTGACTTACTGAGACATTAGTTCTTGTAGGGAGTTTAGCTTACTTGTCAGGAGGGGAATTAAGTGCAGCAAGTGAACTAAGAATCTGTGTACAACTTACTTAAAAAAGCACCAAAATGTCCTACTGAAGTATCTCTTCCACCTTGAATCAGGAAAGCTGATTGATGTATGCATATACTCTTTGCAATACTCTTTGGAAGCTACTAGAGCTATAATCATATAGTAAATCACTTTACAATTTCATCTAGAAACATCTGATAAGGCTTTGTGTACTTCGAAAATGTTTACAAAGAAGTACTTTCCTCTGTTACTTGTTAAATTAGCCATATCTTTTTTAAGGTTTCTATGGTATTTTGGAAAAAAAAACATGTGAATGCTTAAGATTCACAAGAGTCTTTTCATTTGAAAAGGAAGAAAACCAAAGCCCAAACCAAACCACTTTAACGTAAGTGTAACAGGTTGTTTGCCTGTTTAGATTAATAATTCTGCCTATTCCACAGGGAGATGTATTCCCCTGATGCTCAGTTTTGCAGTCACTAGAGTCTAAAGCTTTTCATGATGATACCAAAATGATTGTGCTATCACACAAATGTCATCATTTCATCCTTGCTCCTGACATTTAATGCAAATACATAATTTGTAGCATTTGCATGGTGACATAGTCATGCACATTTTGTCATATGAATAAATGTTTTGGGTGAGTGTGGAAGAGATATATATAGTTTTCTGTATATTATGTTTGGGTGTCCTCTTCGGTGTAATTCCAGATATTAAATTGACTATTAGGCTAGATATTTAGTGTGGATATCATAAACTGTTTGACTTGTGATATGTATATTAAACTTCCTTAATATGGTTATACCCACACAGCTACCTATTCCTGTACTACCTATTCTAACTGGTAAAGACTCATTGAGATAATTCCAGGTCTTTGTTTTCTGAAATCATTTTAACAAGTAACAAGGGACTTGATTATGTGGAGGTTGTCTCTGCCCTCTCTATACAATTCGACAGCGCTGGTGTGCTCCAGGTTCCATCAGTTAAACAATGGCACCTTATAGGACCAAGAAGCATGCCTTCTCTGTCTTAGTGTCTGCCTGATGGAAAAATCTGCCCCCACTCCAGTTTGCTTGGCCCATCCCTATTGGCCTTTAAGAAGGCCCTGAAGATGTGGGTCGTCCCCCCTCCTCCCCACAGGAGCTGTGCCAGGAAGTCAGATGAGCCTGCTATATCTGTTCCTTGGCACAGTCTGGTTTGTAAAATAATATGTTTTATTATTTCACATTTTCCTTTTTGAAAGTTTTAATCTTTTTATCCCTTGTTAGCCACCCAGAGTCATTTGGCAAGTGGGTGGTTATATACATTTATTAAATAAAATAGCACCAAGGGTTGACATATGAGTTTTTTTGCATACCAGATGTGACCTCTAACAGTGAACTATAGTTCTCCCCAGATGTTTCTTCATCTTAAAGGAATCTTTCTATAAACAGGATTAGGTTTTGTAATTATGTTAACTGGGACACTGAAGAAGCTGCTTGGCATCTGGATCATTTGTCTCCATGGTGTGTCACTCTGAGAAATGTGGGTTCTTGTTTTAGAGAAGTTAGGCAAACTAGTTCCACAGAATGCACTGTTGCTACCTTGGTAATAAATACTATTAAATTGTTTAGCAGAAATAAATTCTGGAATTTTAAACAGACATTCTTTGGGACCACCTCAACTTACTTTGAGGCAGAATCATTGTTTATATTCTTGAACCTAGCTATCAGTGGCAACTCCAAGGTGAAGGTTTGTGGGGTCAGAGGTGAGCAAGCAGTGTTGCAGATGGCTAGAGGCAGTGGGAAGTTGAAGTAAACAGTTCATATTACCTAATAGGAATCCATCTCTGCCTATAAGAGAATCTGCTATCTAGGACTATCAGGTTAGTATTCTGAAGTGAAGAAAAAGGTTACATCTATTTAATTGAATATAGATATTCTTATGTTTATAATGTGAAATAATGCTTTCAATATTCTTTGTATCTGGCCCAGCTTTCACGTTGCAGATGGTCTTTTCACAAAACTTGTAATTAAGTAAGAGGGTATATGGACTGTGCACAGTATGATCTTGACTTTAATTTTATCTTGATATTTCTAGCAGAAATAAAATTTAACATTGCTCTCTCATCTTTTTTGCTGCTGTATCCAGTGACTGCATAGATTTAAAAATCTAAACATACACAGTATCATAAACCATTTGACTTGTGATATCTATATTAAACTTCCTTAATATGGTGACATCACACAGCTATTCCTGTTCTACCTTTTCTAACTGGTAAAGACTCACTGAGATAATTTCAGGGCATTAAAGCTCATTTCATCTTACCTGAAAATGCTTTTTGTGGTCTTTCAGTTTCTTCTTACTGGGATCTTTGTCACAAAAGACCAGGATGTTATCTTTATTAATGATGCAGCCATAATTATCCTGTTTTGTTTGAGAAATGTCCATTTTATGCTGCCTTTCTAAAACTGCCCCACTCGTTGGTAGTTCTGTGGAAATATCTTCATCCTCCTTATCCTCATGATCTTCTGATGAAGATGATTCTGGGTTTGTCATCTTATCAATAAGAAATTCAGAGTTAATCCTAGCTCTTAAGTCTGAAGAGGTGGTAGCCTCTTTTAATATAGTGGTTTCACATGTTCTGGCTTCTTGCTCATCTGATATTGGATTAGAATGAAGATGAAAAGTGCTTTGTGCTGAGTTGTCTGTGTTCTTATAATTTGCAAAATATAATAATTCACCATCTTGTTGTTTTGTATCAGGCTCTTCAGAATACAACTGGTCAGTAACTGTAGTAAATTCCAAGGCTGTCTCACCATGTATGAAATGAGATATATGTGAAGAACTTGAACAAATTTTCAAAAACTGGCCATGAATTTCCACATTTGTTTTGTCCTTTATCTTCTCAGATGATTCAAGGAGTTTGTCAGTGTCAGCAAGCAAAGAATAAGGCAGTATTTCTGACTGATTGAATTTTTGAGCTTCCATTCTTACAATTTTAATCCATTAGACAGGGCCAAATTTCATTTCATTTTTAAATGTCCTGTGAATCATAATTTCTTACCCAGTGGAATCTTCTATTTATATTTTGGGAGTTATGAAAAGTATCCAACACTTGTTATTCCTGAAATTAAAAATACTGTGTAAAAAGCTTTACTGTGTTAATACTTAAAACGAAATTTTTAATTTTAGTTTATAAGTTGGAATGTCAAGCTTTTAGGTAGATCTATTTTTACCAAAAAAAAAAGTTTATCTAGATGCTATAACTCTTCTTCAGAACAGAATACAATCTATAATACACCTTTTAGTTTCCTCAGAATGTTGAGCACTTCTCAAGAAGTGCTAAAGCTGTTTTTCAAAGTGACTAGGTTCATACTGTTTTAAGCCATAGTATAGTTTAACTATGTTTTTGAATAAGCCGTAAAAACAGGGTTATTGTGTTTTATTTAAAATCAAACAACATCTTCATGCAATGTGTAAATTGTGTGGGCCAGGAGTAGGAATTCTTGGACTTGAAGTCCCCACATCTTACAGTTGTTGAGGTTGAGAAACACTGCTCTAAATAATGGTGACATATTATGGGATCTATAGCAGGAAAATTAAGACTGTCTTCCCTTTGTTCAGGCAATGCCTCATGAAGTATTAAAATGCAATAAAATGATTGAAGTTTAAATTTAACAATTCCCAAGCTAGTTAAATTGTCAGAACATACTGAGCTTGCATGCTTTTCTCTTCCCTTCCTCAATTCGTATGCATGGTTGTAGGACCATGATTTGTTAAATTCTTCTCTTCCTGTGATTTATTTTGTTTTATTTTTTATTTTTTTATTTTTATCCCACCTTTATTATTTTTACAAATAATTCAAGGTGGTGAACATACCTAATACTCCTCCCTCCTCCTATTTTCCCCACAACAACAACCCTGTGCGGTGAGTTGGGCTGAGAGAGAGTGACTGGCCCAAGGTCACCCAGCAGGCTTTCATGCCTAAGACAGGACTAGAACTCACAGTCTACAACCAGGAAACTACTTTTTGATAGTTTCATTTCAACTACAGTTGCTTAGTTTGGACAAATGGGCAGGCAATTTATGGGGTATGTCTTTGCATTTGTCATGGAAGAGAAGGGAAGGAGGAGTGGCTGAGTTCATTGCTTCTTATTTTATCAAGCCAAGATTTGCTGTTTTGGGAACATAATGCTTATATACAGCTGTCAAACTGTAAACACAATTATTATATATACTATATGCTACAGAAAGCATACATTATGGGTGACGTGTATTCAAACCCCTGTATACAATTGTCTGATTGTCCTGTGGAAAAGTACAGGAAGTCTGATGTTTTCTTAACTAAAATGGCCTGAGTTTTGAAATGTGACTGTTTCCAAAGCAATTGAAACAACTTAAAGGATCCCAGAAAAGTTTTCAGTGAATCTCAGTAAAGATAAAAATTGCACTGGTTTACAATAACTATATAAAAATAATTCCAAATAAAAATAAAACAGTTATCTTACAGTACTGTGTCAGTGAATTATTTAACTTGTGGGATGGATACTGCATAGAAAGTAGAATATTACAGATATAGATACAGTAGATATAGCTATAGGTTATAGATTGTTTGCACATTTGTACAAAATATACACAGACATCTGCAGGATTGCCTAATAGTGTGTACTTATTACATTAACGCCTGATCCAACTTTTTACATTTCCCAAATTTCAGTTATAGATTACAAAGTTCTGAATGATACCTGAAGACACCAGAATATTTGACCATAAAAACTAGTAGAAACCTAATGTTTATTTTTCCACTTTTTTCAAAGGTGGGCCAATTGTTTTCTTCTTTTTTGTTAATGATAGTGTAATTATAGTTACTATATTAAAAAAAATGTTTTAATGACAGAATATGTATTAATTGTTTGAACTCATTGTTAAATTTATTACTCATGTTTGAAATGAAAAACCTGAGAGAAAAATCAGCATTTTTTTTTCATAAATAGGTCTCATATTTATCTCTGACTATGCTTTCATTCATATTTTATAGTTACTACAGTAGTATAATTAGTTACAACATGTTATTGTAAACCAAATAAAACACAGAAAAATATGAAGAAAATAGAAATGTATTTATTGTGGATAGTTTTACCTGTTCTGTTCTGCAATTTTTCCATGAATGCAGTAGCAGGAACTCAGCCGCTAGAAGGTCTTCTTAATGCTGGGGCAGAACAGAATGGGACATGAGTAGATCTTTTAACAAAAGGCATTTCAGCTTGCTTGTTCCGCAGGAACTCTGTCAACAGAAGTATGTGTGAGAATCCCTGAGGCTAGAACAGCCTCCTGCAAGTACTGGCCAAATTATTCTTAGGAAAAAGAGAGAGAGAAAGGGAAAGAACAAATATGCTTCAGAGGAAAATGGCTTTTAAAAATATAATTCTGATCCAATTCTTCATACTGCACAAGGTACTTATATTCTGCCTGTTTGCTTCCGAAGCCATAGTTTTCTTTCTATCTATCAGGATCTGAGCAAACTGAATTAAAAGTCATTTTCAGACTTTAACAACTAGCAAGATTTAAAAAATCATATCAAAATACATAAAATGGGAATTATGGAGCATCAGTAGTAGTGCAGTCTTGGATATCCTCTATCTAGGTAATGGAAAAACCCTCTTAGAGAATTGACTATGAACATTAGCTTACATGGGCTTACAGTTAGAAAGAGACATTCCGGTTGCAAAAACCGGAATGGAATATATAACTCTTTAGACCAATGTTTCTCAACCTTGCCAATTTTAAAATGTGTGGACATCAACTCCCAGAATTCCCTGGCCAACTCCCCACAAGGAATTTCTTGTGGGTAAAGTTGAAGGAAGGAGTGCTAGTATGGAGAAGAAGTAGGGTATACATCCAACAAATAAATAATCTGGAATTCTGTATCACATATGTTGAATTCACCCGTCTTGCTGTTGAAAGTATATATTTAGAAGGGTAGGTAGCAAACAGGCATTTATAGGATTTGTTCATTGATTTTGGAAGGAATGGGATGGTTTGGGTTTTTTACCAGAAAGTGAAAAGTTGTCTTACGGTGTGGCTCTCCGTTTTGCTCAATTGGATGGCTTCTCCTATTAATGCCAATGTGCTTATTTCTCCCCTACTATTTACACAGTTTCTTAATGAAAAAAACATCCTAGAGATTGTGCCAAAAAAACTCAGGAAACACTTAAGTGATAGCCACTTTTAAAACTCCGATTTCCTATTATCTGAGCTGCATATTATTGTTGAATTGTTATAATACTGTTCAAGTGGTACATGAAAATGATTTATTATTCCCTATGAAGGTTTTTCAATTTTCATTCAACTGTTGCTGAACTGATTTTTGTCAAAGGCTGCTTTCTTGGGCACCAGCCAAGACCCACAGTAATCTTGTTCATTGTCCTTTGCCCTTTCCAAGTCTGCAGAGGCAAGAATGCACAGAAGAGTAGTTGTCTTATCTTCTCCGAGAGCTGCAAGACTTTACAGATCTACAGCACACCCAGTGGCCCAGCCTTGCTTTACCCAGTGAAACCGGTTTGCCCTCGGGCAAGATCTGGATTCTTTTTTTTTTATATTTTATTCCCGTTATTCCTGTTAGGCTACCATGAAATGTGCACATTTGAACATTCAGCTACAATAATTAAGACTTTTTACATTGTCCTATATGTTTATGTCAGTTTTGTGTTTGAGATCTGGAATCACTGGGTAGTGCTGGCATGGTCCCTTTCCCATCATACACAGGGTGGTATAGTGAGCCACTTTGGCACTGAGAGCTGAAGAACTTAATGCAAGGCTATAAGTGAATTCTGTGCAGACTAATATTTTTGCACCCTCTAGACTTTTATTTATTTCCCAGCTTTGGATCTTCTTAACATCTTGCCAAGTAAAATACTAGGCTGTTAAGTTCTTTTTTTGTACTTTCCTTTGTATTTTTCCCTCCAAGTTTCCCCTCTGTCCAGATCACAGATTGGTTCATTTTGAACATAGCTTGGTTGGTCTTTGTATGTTGTTAGGAACAAGAAATTAGGTCTCTTTATGGGATATGTTAGCATTTAAGTCCTTATTAAACAAACTGTTTTGGCTGGTGCAGATCTGCTCAGAACCAAGCACAAACTGGCTTGCATTAACTATATTTTGTGATATCAGTAAAGGATTATTTGGAAGAACAGTTGCTTACTCCAAAACCTCAATCATGTTTAGTTTGAGTCTCTTTATAATACTTCTTAAGGTATTGTAACCTGTTAAGGAAAAGAATTATCCTGCTGATACAATCTCTCTGTGTGCTGTATTTGTAGAAAGGATATAGCTATACATCAGAGCTATAGAACTGCCTGATGTTAATCCAGCACTGACAGTGACATACAGCAATATTAGTAATGCTTTTCTTTGAGATTTGAGAATGATTAATTTCATGTTAATGGCCCACCCTGACAAGTGATAAGAATTCAGGTGCAGTTCCAATCTCAATCAACAACAAATCGAGGCTTCTGAATTGGATATGTATATTCAGCCTATTCTCGTACCCTGGACAGCACATAACTCCTTTGTGCATGCACAAAGGTGTGCATTGCCACCTGGTCCAGATGTGACATAAGCAACTACTAAAGACTCAACTTCTAATACCTATCAAATTGTATCTCTTCCTTAACTTCCATATATGCAATATAGCTCTCCTTTCTCTGTCTCATCAGTTTACCATTGACCTCCAAATTAACATTAGAATTAAGTTGTAAGAAAGAGCTGGTGTTTCTGGGTTATAAAATCAGTTATCTACCAGGCACACTATAGCTGGACACTCTAGACATCTTTTTATCTTTCAAACATGTTTACTGACTTGGGTGGTGGTGATGATGGTGGAAATAGATTAGCAGAACCTGTCCTGATGCACTCTTTAGAAGATATTGTTGGTTTTATGTCTGTACAATTGCACTTTTAGAGCATAAACATGTGGTATATACATGCAGGCTTTATTTTCATTGTCCATTCTGTTCACAGTGATCATGTGGTAAGTGAAGCCATTAGTGGCCTGCTAGGACCACAGAATGGAGCAGAGCTTAACACAGTGGAGAAGCCATGCACAGAAAAAAGAATATTATCTTAAATAGCTTTAATGAGCATGTTAGAGAAACACAGGTTATTGATCTTACATACTTAGCCATCCCAAGCATAAAGAATTACATGCTTAGACAAAGTCAGTTTAAGATAAATAAAAAGATTCATACTGACTTTATTGGTACTGGTTCAGTTACATCCATCTTCGGTGTAAAAATGATGTTCCTTGTTTCTTCTGCTCTTTAACTATACTGAGTGATCTCTTAGCCCTATAGCTGCTAAGTGCTGTGTGGCAGCCACATGGCTTTAGGCCCAAGATGGAGAGAGAAGCAAAACATGCTTCTTCTCCAATGGTGAAGGAGGAAGAGAGAAAGAGGAAGTGGGAGTGACAACATACAGCTTCCTCAGAAGCACAACGAGTTTGCATCCTAGAGCAACCATCCATATGCTAAGGTGTGCTGGATTTGCCAGGACCTCCAACAGTAAGTTCAGTCATGCCTCTTAAGCATGTGTTGAAGGTACAAACAAAACTATATCACTCATGAAGACCAAAGTGTGTCAAAATCAGTTCTGATAGGTTCAGATTAACATTTCTGTCTATGATAATATCTTTTCATATGTTTTTGTTCAGCCTCTGTAGCTGAAAAGCTCTTGTTTCCAGCTTTGCGAAAGGATGTTTATGACATGCAGCTCAGGGTGTAATGATTCTGATTCTGATTCTGATAATATTAATAGTATTGTTTGTGTTCTTTGATCATTAAGATGATTTATTAAATATCCTTCCTTAAAATGTCAGACTTGGGAAATTAATAAAGTGTTTTATTTCAAATATATAAAGTATTCAGTATCGACACAGCATGAGTGGAAAGGCTTTTGACATGAATGCAACTGTCTTTTCATGCTCAATGACGGTAGCATATTTTTAAACAGTAGACCATTATCTATTTATTAACAATTTTAGATCGTCCTGCATAAGACGTTGTCAGGATAGTTACAACTCATGAATAAAATCAATCATTTTCAAAACATAATGAGCAATAAAATAGAATAAGGCTAACCACAGCTAATACGAGCAGAACAGAATAAAAGCATAAATAATCTTTAACATTTAAATAGATAAGGAAATCTTTCTTCATGTGGCACAGTCTAGTAAATTTGGCAGTAGTCAAATTCTTGAAGAAAATAAATCTCTTCTTTATAGAATTGTAAAAGTGGTGCCTGCCCTCTGGAATAGCTTAATCTCTGAGATTTGGATGGGCCTGACCCTGTTTACCTTCCACAAAGCTTTGAAAACCTGGCTTTCCCGCTGGCATTAATCCAGGGTAGAGCATGGGTCTATCTGTAGGTTTACCTAATTTTATTACTGACTTAATGGAAGTGTAATTAGAGCATTATCAGGTTTAAAAAAATGAAGCTTGATAATAATCTTGCATAGGAAGACCCTGTATAACTTGTTTGTATTGCCAAATCTTAAACCACAAACTTAGTTTGTGTCATTTGGGCATGTGCAAAGCACACATTTGAAATATGTGAAAATATTTCAATGAAATATTGAAAATATGAAATGTAGCAAGCTAGAGGAATTGTGTTCTTACCCCTGAATTTGGGACTTCCTTGTTTCCTTTGTTTAACTCTATGCTGAAAAATTAATAAAGGTAATCCATATTACTTCTGATAGCTCAGATCCCTTTGCACTGGATTGCTGTGTATTGACTATGGAAGGGAAGGAGGAAATGTTCTATACAGTGTCAAAGATAGTATTTCCACTGGCACTAATTACATGCAAAAAAAAAGCAAATCAAATCTTCATACATCTTCCTGGAATTTAAGATATCAGTACTTGGCAGAAGATTATTCCTTTTATATTGTGACATAAGCAGTAGCCTAAGATTAATGCTTACTCTTCTGCAGTCCACAAATTGTGCATTAGGGATTTCTAGGTTTGCAAATGGCTCACACTGGAATTCAGATTGCACTTCTCTGCACTTAACTGTTTATAAATAACACTGCAGTCATTACCACAGCAGCATTCACAATACTTGTTCTGATTGGCAATTACATGGAATGAGCAAGTTAAAACATGCTGATGCAGACTACATCAAAGCATGATTTTACTAATTTTTGTTTTGAGATCTAGTGAAAATTATCTTAACAACCACACACTAGTAGATTGGTAGGACAATTAAATTTAAAATGCTAATTCAGGATCATAATCAGGATCAAACCTCTACTCTTGTAAACGTTTATTTTGTGCCTATGTCATTAAAATTAGTAGTTCTGAAATTAGTAAGGTTTATAACTTTTCACAAAAGCAACTGCTCTGTAGGGCCTTCTAAAAAACAGAATGTCTTCTTTCCAGCATTAATTTTGGGATGCTACCAATAATTGATTTTGGAAATTTTCTCTTCAAAACAACTAAAAATCAGGCAGATAATATAGTCTGGGACTGGAAAAAATTGTCAAAGCAATATCTTTTATATAGATCTATAATTATCTGGAAGGGCTAGAAGAAGGGTAGGAAATCTATTTGTTGAACAATGATGGAAACTCTATATAGAAATATTAAAAATAAATTAAGCCATAATAGTATTACCATTGGAACATCACTTCATGGAAATAAAATTCAGATAAAAATAATGGCAAAGTTGACTAATTTCATAACTTTTGGCAGAGCCGGTTCCTAGCATGTGCTGGTTTTCATTTTGGTTATTTCAAGTAGAGAAAATTGATATCCACATTTAATGGAACTTATCATATGAAATTCAAGCCCATAATATGAAATTCAAGCCCCACCTATTTTGGGTGGGAGAAACAGGGCCTCCCACTCGAAAGAGAGGACTGTCCAACCCATAGCATAACTGAGGGTTGGGGGGAAGAAAAAGGCACAAACCAATGAACTGATTTCACTATGAATACACAATGATTTTGATACACAGCTGTCATGTTCACCATTCCAATGTTGCCGGTACATCGTAACGTTTCGCATGTCATTTGGCTGATGCGTGTTTCGTCTGGGAGGGGAGGAGGATTCCATCTCATGGGATTGTTATATGTTAGCAGCTGGATTGGAATGTGTTTGGGTTATCTCGTGTGTTCAAGGTTCCTTTCCCAGGACACCAGCAGAAACGGTTATCAGCACCTGGGGGGGGGGGTTGCAACGGCAGGGCGAGGGGAGGGATTACGTTTGAGCTGAGGGTTTTTAGTTTGTATTTGGCGTGCTTTTGCTCATTCTCAGCTTTCTCTGTATTTGCATACTATTCTTTAATAAATCAGATATCATTAAGTTCCTGCTTGTGAGTCTGAGTCTATTAGAGTAGGCAATCATTACAACAGCAATCACTGTATTCTTTCATAATGACTTGTTTTTCCTACAATAAATTACTTACCAGAAATTCATGTGTGTTTAGTAAATTTCAACCTAGCCTTACAGAAAGAAAATCTGACACACTAGTAGTCACAACGATATTGCAGGTGATCCATAGTGTGGACAAAAATAAATAAAATAAAATATCAATAAATAAATAATTAAATGGCCCGAATCTCTTGAAATCACAAAAAATTGTAAGTTCTTGCCCCAAATTTAATGAGATTTGTTGATTATAGAAAATTTAAAAAAAAATTAAAAATATTTAATTTGGGGGTTCGACGGGAGCCATTTCTGAAAATCATGAATCATGGCGCTGTCAGGCTCCATTTAAAAACCCTGCCTTATGTAGTGGTCCTCAGAAGTGTTCAAAGGCACATGGTAGTTTGTATTTTTTTTTTTTTACTGCAAAGCTAGGAACAGCTGATTTAGAAGTTAAGTAAATTCTGGATAGAAATGCAATGCTTTACATAATCAGACTGATTCCATTTCCATTATACACTAGACAGAAGAATAGCAGTAGTAGTCCAGGTATGCAGATCTCACATATTGTATCTTCATCCTCATCTAAAATTTAGCAAGGTGGCTAAATTGAATCAAATTGCTTTAGCTTTGGAACGTAATGCTGATGAAACAGTGTGGTTTGAGTATTCATAGCTACATTCTCTCTCTTTCTGTTTCACTAGCTCCTGACATCCCTGCAGCAATTCGTTGCCTCTTAATGTTCACAGTCTCCTAGTCTTGTTGCCTCTGCAGGTTAGGAGTCTAAAAAATATGCTACAGCCATGCTGAGAGGTGTTGTACTATAACTAAGGATGCACTGATCAAGGGTGGACACATACAGACATACACCATAGGAAAGTATGCATTGGCTGGCGAGACAGCTAAGCTTCTGGAGATGATCTCATCTTTTAGCACTGCAGAGATAAGAACCTAACAGCATTTTGGGAAGAGGAATCTGTGAAATAGCGCTAAGGATGAATCTCTTTGTGATGAGTCAGAAAGTAGGGTAGGCCCCCCAATTCTTAGAAACGTTCATTTCCATAGCCATGTCGTGAGTCTGATAAAAACAAGCTACACCTCAATTTGTCATCAGCTACCATTACTGATGACTAATACAAAGATTCCAAAAGCATGTACAGTAGGTCATCTAAACATGCCCACCTAATATCCCCATATATGGGGCTCTAAGAAGTTTCCAGAAACACTTGACCAAACTTATTCAGGATTTTCTACTCAGATGGAAAATGCCTTACCAGGATTCCTATTTCTATGGATGATTAAAAGCATTTCAATCAAACAAACATAAATCTACAGAATAACAGGCTCAGTGTGCAAAGATCTTTAAAGCAGCCTTCTCCATGGATTTGCTGAAGGAACCATATAATGAAGGAATCTTATACATTCATACCTCTCTACAAAATTTTAGCCCTCACAATTTCAGGCAGCTTCCTAAAGAAATGTTTAGGGCTGCTGACTGCTTAGTTTTGCTGCTAATGGAAATTATTCAGTCCTTCCATTATTGCTAGCCACTAGCCTGCTTGTATCCAAGTGATGTCCGTTCTTAAGCCTGAGTAATTAAATGTCTTAAACTTGTAGCTTGAAATTTCTTCTTGACCCAGTTATTCTCCTTGGTGCCTCTGCATGTAGCAATGGCCACCAGTGCTTTCTCTCCCTATCGCGCCCCTAATCCAAGACCAAAACTATTGTTCATGTTACAGTAGCTTTGTGGATTGCATCCTGCATAGGCTTATGGAATTTGCTTCCTGTATCTTAATTCAAATTTTATTGGGCTGGTTCACTCATCACCAGAAAGCCATAAGTTAGTTCATTTTTGGCTTAGCACAGTGTTGGATCAAGACATTAGTGCTTGTTCAATAATCTCAATTTTTAAAAAAGCCCTAGCATATCATTATGCATGAATATAGCCATCGTCCACTATGATAAAGAATCTGTGAACCTTAGAGTTCATGGATTCACAAACAGAAATATATTATAATTGCTTTAGAAATAATATTCAGAATGCCTACTTCAGCAAATTATGATGTATTTCATTGGTAGCCAGTCTGAACACAACACTTGTGAAGGTGGGAGATGCATATAAAATAGGAAGTACAAAAAGAAAATTTAGTGTAGTTCAGTATTAAGTTTTGTTGTTTATTCGTTTAGTCGCTTCCGACTCTTCGTGACTTCATGGACCAGCCCACGCCAGAGCTTCCTGTCGGTCGTCAACACCCCCAGCTCCCCCAGGGACGAGTCCGTCACCTCTAGAATATCATCCATCCATCTTGCCCTTGGTCGGCCCCTCTTCCTTTTGCCTTCCACTCTCCCTAGCATCAGCATCTTCTCCAGGGTGTCCTGTCTTCTCATTATGTGGCCAAAGTATTTCAGTTTGGCCTTTAATATCATTCCCTCAAGTGAGCAGTCTGGCTTTATTTCCTGGAGGATGGACTGGTTTGATCTTCTTGCAGTCCAAGGCACTCTCAGAATTTTCCTCCAACACCACAGTTCAAAAGCATCGATCTTCCTTCGCTCAGCCTTCCTTATGGTCCAGCTCTCGCAGCCATATGTTACTACGGGGAACACCATTGCTTTAACTATGCGGACCTTTGTTGTCAGTGTGATGTCTCTGCTCTTAACTATTTTATCGAGATTTGTCATTGCTCTTCTCCCAAGGATTAAGCGTCTTCTGATTTCCTGACTGCAGTCAGCATCTGCAGTAATCTTTGCACCTAGAAATACAAAGTCTTTCACTGCTTCTACATTTTCTCCCTCTATTTGCCAGTTATCAATCAAGCTGGTTGCCATAATCTTGGTTTTTTTGAGGTTTAGCTGCAAACCAGCTTTTGCACTTTCTTCTTTCACCTTCATCATAAGGCTCCTCAGTTCCTCTTCGCTTTCAGCCATCAAAGTGGTATCATCTGCATATCTGAGATTGTTAATGTTTCTTCCAGAGATTTTAACTCCAACCTTGGATTCCTCAAGCCCAGCTTGTCGCATGATGTGTTCTGAATACAAGTTGAATAGGTAGGGTGAGAGTATACAGCCCTGCCGTACTCCTTTCCCAATCCTAAACCAGTCAGTTGTTCCGTGGTCTGTTCTTACTGTTGCTACTTGGTCGTTATACAGATTCTTCAGGAGGCACACAAGATGACTTGGTATCCCCATACCGCTAAGAACTTGCCACAATTTGTTATGGTCCACACAGTCAAAGGCTTTAGAATAGTCAATAAAACAGAAATAGATGTTTTTCTGAAACTCCCTGGCTTTTTCCATTATCCAGCGGATATTGGCAATTTGGTCTCTAGTTCCTCTGCCTTTTCTAAACCCAGCTTGTACATCTGGCAATTCTCGCTCCATGAACTGCTGAAGTCTACCTTGAAGGATCTTGAGCATTACCTTACTGGCATGCGAAATGAGTGCCACTGTTCGATAGTTTGAACATTCTTTAGTGTTTCCCTTTTTTGGTATGGGGATATAAGTTGATTTTTTCCAATCTGATGGCCATTCTTGTGTTTTCCAAATTTGCTGGCATATAGCATGCATTACCTTGACAGCATCATCTTGCAAGATTTTGAACAGTTCCGCTGGGATGCCGTCGTCTCCTGCTGCCTTGTTATTAGCAATGCTTCTTAAGGCCCACTCAACCTCACTCTTCAGGATGTCTGGCTCTAGCTCACTGACCACACCGTCAAAGCTATCCCCGATATTGTTATCCTTCCTATACAGATCTTCCGTATATTCTTGCCACCTGTTCTTGATCTCTTCTTCTTCTGTTAGGTCCTTGCCATCTTTGTTTTTGATCATACCCATTTTGGCCTGGAATTTACCTCCAATGTTTCTAATTTTCTGGAAGAGGTCTCTTGTCCTTCCTATTCTGTTGTCTTCTTCCACTTCCGCGCATTGCTTGTTTAAAAATAATTCCTTATCTCTTCTGGCTAACCTCTGGAATTTTGCATTTAATTGGGCATATCTCCCCCTATCACTGTTGCCTTTTGCTTTCCTTCTTTCTTGGGCTACTTCTAGTGTCTCAGCAGACAGCCATTTTGCCTTCTTGGTTTTCTCTTTCTTTGGGATGTATTTTGTTGCTGCCTCCTGAACAATGCTGCCAACTTCTGTCCAGAGTTCTTCCGGGACCCTATCTACTAAGTCCAGTCCCTTAAATCTATTCTTCACCTCCACTGCATATTCCTTAGGAATATTAGTGAGCTCATATCTAGCTGATCTGTGGGTCTTCCCTAATCTCTTTAGTCTGATCCTAAATTGTGCAAGAAGAAGTTCGTGATCTGAACTACAGTCAGCTCCAGGCCT
This sequence comes from Candoia aspera, assembly GCF_035149785.1. Lineage (NCBI taxonomy): Eukaryota > Metazoa > Chordata > Lepidosauria > Squamata > Candoiidae > Candoia > Candoia aspera. The sequence continues at coordinate 92,016,484 of NC_086157.1, read as the reverse complement.
TGTTTTTACCGACTGTACAGATGTCCGCCACCTTTGGCTGCAAAGGATGTAGTCAATCTGATTTCGGTGTTGTCCATCTGGTGAAGTCCATGTATAAAGCCGTCTCTTAGGTTGTTGGAAGAGAGTGTTTGTTATGCAGAGTGAATTGTCTTGGCAAAATTCTATCAGCCTATGTCCTGCTTCATTTTGTTCTCCCAGGCCATACTTACCTGTAATTCGAGGTGTCATTTGACTGCCCACCTTAGCATTCCAGTCTCCTGTGATGAAAATAACATCTCTTTTAGGCGTGTTGTCCAGTAGGTGCTGCAGATCCTCATAGAACTGCTCTACTTCAGCTTCTTCAGCATTTGTGGTTGGGGCGTATATTTGGATCACTGTGATGTTAGATGGCTTGCCCTGAATTCGAATTGAGATCATTCTGTCGTTTTTTGGGTTGTATCCAAGCACTGCTTTAGCCACTTTACTATTAATTATGAAGGCTACTCCATTTCTTCTGTGGTCCTCTTGTCCACAGTAGTAGATCTGGTGGTCATTTGAGGTGAAGTGGCCCATTCCAGTCCATTTCAGTTCACTGACGCCCAGAATGTCTATCTTTAATCTTGACATCTCACCAATAACCACATCCAATTTGCCCTGGCTCATAGATCTTACATTCCAGGTTCCAATGGTGTGTTGATCCTTAGAACATCGGATTCGCCGTTCACCACCAGCACCGTCGGCCGCTAGCCGTCCTTTCGGCTTTGAGCTAGCTGCGTCATCACGTCTGGGGCTAGTTGAGCTCATCCTCTGTTCCTCCCCAGTAGCATTTTGACCATCTTCCGACCTGGGGGTCTCACCTTCCGATGGTATACTGACATATCTCTGGTTGTACTGATCCATTTAGTTTTCACGGCAAGAATACTGGGGTGGGTTGCCATTACCTTCCCCAGGGATCGCATTTAGTCTGACCTCTCTGTCATGACCTTCCCGTCTTGGGTGGCCCTTCACGGTTTAGCTCATGGCATCATTGAGGTGCTCAAGCTCCAGCACCACGACAAGGTAACGATCCTTTGCTGAAGTCAGTATTAAGTAATATCAGCAAATCTATTTTATGGTGTAGCCTCTGCCCCCATTCAAAATAGAGAATAAGCATCTCCAATGTCTGAAAAAAGTATTTTTAAAATACCATTGTATGAACCACAAAGTGTTGTAACTTCCCACATTAAAAACAGTTAATGAAAAAAAAAAAAATGCAAATAACAGAGGTCTCTGGTAGCAAAGATCAGTCCTACATCTGTACTTCTTCCTTGCTTATCAATCCAGCTTTGTTCAGATAGTCACCCCTGCTAAACAGTCTGCAACTGCTACAGTATGGAAGATCAAACTCAATTGGGTATAAAACTGCACAATAATTAAATTGTGTGTAAATGTGGCACAGTCAAATTAAACCTAACCAAATAATGTCTCAGACACAAAATGATAGAACAATATTGGTGCCATATGGTTGTCATTTTCTCTTTCACATCACTGTCATTTTTCATCCTTGTCTACTGCCCATGTTGACTTACCAGATCATACTTGCACCATAGCCAAAAATTTCTAACAGCTGGCATAATGCTCTTACACTGATGCAAGGCTGGTTAAGTACCTGGTATAACTCAAAATTTAGTATGCCCCTAATCAAGTTAGGAAATAAATAATCAGAGCAGCTGTTAGAGTTTGTACTTTGTAAATTAACTTTTGCACCAGATTCTAATAAGATTTCTTATTTTATCTTACCCTTATTTTGCATTCTTATAAAGTAATAATGCAATCCTATTTATCTTTACACAGAAATGCACCCCACCCCATTTAACAGAAGTTGTTTTTGCTCCCAGATATCTCTAAATCAGTGTTTTTCAAATTTGGCAACTTTAAGAAGTGTGGACTTTAACTCCCAGAATTTAAAATGTGTGGAATTGAAGTCCACACATTTTAAAGTTGCCAAATTTGAAAAACACTGCTCTAAATGGATTGGGTGCACTTTAAATACATTCCCAAATACATTCCCAGGCTGTTACATGAAATATCTGTTGTTGACTGAAGTAATGAAGTATATTCTATGTTAAACCAGCTAAAAAAACCTAGGGGTCCCTTGGTTTAGCCATTTCTTCTGTACAACCTCTGTGCCAGACCTAAACACGTTTATTTGACATGAACTGTCATTGTTGTTAACTAAAATGTCAGTTGAAATAATTGGATTATATATTTCACAGTTAAGGTATCTAGAACTAAGACATAACTTAATCTCAAGGACATCTTGTGGGTGATAGTTTATATTTAAAAGCAAGTAAATCTAGGATGCTAAAAAGAAATTCTTCCGGAAATGCACCCCCACCAACTATTTATGCTCTATAAAAACATAAAAGCACACATCAAATGTGGAGCTGAGAAGTTTTTCATAGCAGGGGTCTACTTGGTGAATTTTGTGGGGACGGATAGTATTTGAGGAATTTCTCCGTCTCTTTTTCCTTCTCTTTTTTTCTATCCATTCCCTTTTTGATCTTTTGGGAAGATGGCATTAAAAATATGAAAATGAAAATGTGTTCAGACTACAATACAGGTTCCATTCAATTTCTGTCCCAAAGTGGCAGGAAACTAAAATTCAGTAGTGAAATTAAAGGCTCCAGATGCTGCGGGGGGTGGGTGGGAAGGGGGGGGTTCTAGGGCTGCACATGGTTCATTCCTGATGTCATCCATAACTTCCTTCTTGCTGAGGCTAAACAGATAATTCTGAGATTCCTGCAAGCACTACATGAATTTGTAGCAGCAGATCTCCTGCTTTGCCTTCAGGCTTTCTGTATAACAGATAGATACAAATGATGGCAAGGAGAGAAACCTGGGAGCATGTCTGCATGTATCAACCCTGGAAACCCTTCGGAAGGAAAACAAGGAACTTTTATTCAGCATATTTTCTATTCCGTGAAAGTATTACTCCGTATGTCCAAAATTCATATTTATGCGTGTAATTGAAAAATAGATTTCTCATTGATATGGAACATTTTTTTCTAAAGAGATTAATTTATATTGGTTATATAATAAGTAATTTAGAATAATATAGGTAACCTGCAAAGCTTGTTCTGGTTGTTCTGCCTCATGAATAAAAATTGGAAAATGAAAAATAGAGTGCCAGCTATTTATATTCGGTAAATAACTTGTGTTATATTTGGGCTGACACCTGCTGTCCTTGCATTCATTTTGGGGCACTTGTTGAGGAGACAGAAGGAACACCTACTGGGAACATTGTAAAACATTGTGTATTTACTTAGCATTTCCATTTGCTTGATTCTTAATGCATGTTTTTACAGTGGAGTCATTAATGTTGCATCAGCATTGAATTTATGGGCAATTTGTACTATGGGGGGACCTTTGACATGTTTTGGGCAAACACTTTCAGATAGGATAGACTAAAGCCACTTAGAATTTTAGTTTAGGATTATAATCTGGTTCTATATTGCATAAGAATTTGTATCTAATTACTGGTGAGATTGAAAAAAGGTCCAACCAACAGATAAAGTAAGTTGTCTACACACAAAGAATAGGAATAATTTAATAACTGTGGATTTCAGACTAAGGTAAAGCTTTGTAAAAGTATCTCCTCTCCTGTCCGTTTTAGGAAAGAGATGACAATGTTAACATATGAACAGTTTTTTCCTCTCCACAGTAAGATAAATTTCTGCTGTGTCCTTCCAAACCCTCTCTGCAGTGATGAGAGATACTTCCAAAACATGAAGGGTAACAGCAGAGCCATCAGATCTAAATAAAATGGCAAGAAGTGTCTTTAGGTGGTCCATGAAAACTAATGTAGTATAGTGGTTAAGGTGTCACACTGGGACAGGAGAAACCCAAGTTCAAGTCCATATGCAATCCAAAAGCTCAGTGAATTACTCTGGGCTAGTCAGTATCTCCCAGTCAGTCTATGTCAGACGGTGCTGGCTTTGGGATAAAATTAGGGAAGTTTCCTGTATATACCACCTTGAGATTTCATGGAAAAAGCAGCATATAAATGCAATAATGCATGCATTTGTTCAGCTTTTTAACTTTATTTAATTGTACTCATAACCTGTTTTATGATTGTCATACACAACTGATCACTGTCAACACAGTTTGCATCCACAGATATGAATCTAAGCACATACCTCCTCTATGGATCATGTTAGCAGCACTGAATGTCCTTTCATTTCTTCTTTCCCGTGTATCTGAGGAAAGCTGGGGTAAAGCATAAAGTGGAATGGCATGAATCCATCAAGCCTTATAACTACCATGAGGATGCTTTATGATAAGTGAATGCATGTGACTTTAGCCATGTGTTCCTAAGTCTAATTCTCTTTCTCTTTGCAGAATTTCATACACAATAACAGGCTTCAGCAGCCAAATGAACATCTTTGTAGGAATGGGTTAGTTACATTGCTTTCATCGGAGTATCCATCTGAGTCATCTTCTGGGTTTTGTTTTGCAATGTGGAAAAATTGCCAGTGTTATGTCCCTTTTAATGTGTGTCCCAATATGAACATTTGTTTATAGCTACCAATAGAAATGCACCAAGTAGTATAGTTTTATCTCTCAGTAGCAAAAAATACTTATTTTTATGTGAGCTTGTTATGTATAAAATCTAATACACAGATCTATATGATATAGAGAAATATTGTGATGTAGCTCACTTCTATTAAGTAATCCATCTATTAAATGGGAGATGGGGGGACATATTCTATTTCAGAGGTTGCTGTAATGATGACGATGATGACGACGACTATTATTATGCTTCCCAGGGAGTCCAGCCAACATTGCACTGCATGTTATGAAGGACAGATTTTCACTATTATGAGAAGAGACAATGTATGTATTTCCATAACCAGGAAATACTGTTTATGTATTATAGGTAGAACTGGGGAGGAGGATTTTGTGGGAATATATATTTTTTCTGCCAGATATGCCCCATTTTTAAAGATGGTCTATCCTTTGTCAGATTTTCCCACTATACCAAATTTAGTCCCGCTCCGTTTAGTTTTGTCATTTGGCAGAAGGACACAATCCCAATCCCTTTACATAACCTATTTCCAACATTCTTTTGGATTAGACAGAATCAAAAGTATAATGTGTGACCTCATCAGTTGTCTATGGTGTTTTTCTTCAATTGATCAAACACAAAAGATGAATCCAAATGTCCACTCAAATTCCAAATATGACCTATTTGCAACTGCAAGATGCTCAGTGTAACTGAAGGTGGGACTATAGAACAATCTAGACAAAGACTAGAAAGAGTAGTCTGCTAATAGTGACCAATCTTCTCCACGTGGTATCTGGCAAAACTAATGTCTATAGGTCTCTGTCAACACCTGACTTTGCAGGCCAAGAAGATTATAAGCTTTTGGTTAAATTCTTCCCTAGAAAAGTCTGAAAAGCTGGAAAAGCCTTCCAACCAGCAGCAAGGAGGGATTAATGATGCCTTTAATGTGCTGATGGGAGGCAAGAATAGCTTGCATGATCTTGACCCCCCCCCCCTTTGCATGGATACAAGATAAATAGGATTTTCATCCTATTTATCTTGTTTCCATGTTTTTCCTATGCAATGTCTAGCCTACAGATATTTAAAACGTACAATTCCATTAAAGGTACTGCATACCTAAAGTGCACTAGGTAAACATTAGAAAAGGAAGTGGAAGGAAATATATTTTCAGGATGAAGTTGTGTTATAATCTATTTCTTCTTTGTATTAATACAATGAAGTGCATTGAAGAGAAATATAATTAAGTGATGAAGTATTTGCTTTCTTTGGTTCAATCTCCTGCATCTCCAGGTTGAGAAAGACTGAAATCTGAAATGCTACCAAGTTGCTGCTTCTCTATATAAACCAGGGGTGTCCAACCTTTTGGCTTCCCTGGGCTACATGGAATGAAGAGGAATTGTCTTGGGCCACACATAAAATATATAAGCCAGGTTTGGGTTTGTTGTTTATTCATCTAGTTGCTTCCGACTCTTCGTGACTTCATGGACCAGCCCATGCCAGAGCTTCCTGTCGGTCGTCAACACCCCCAGCTCCCCCAGGGACGAGTCCGTCACCTCTAGAATATCATCCATCCATCTTGCCCTTGGTCGGCCCCCTCTTCCTTTTGCCTTCCACTTTCCCCAGCATCAGCATCCTCTCCAGGGTATCCTATCTTCTCATTATGTGGCCAGAGTACTTCAGTTTTGCCTTTTGCCTTTCAGTTTTGAAATATAAGCTGGGCCGTGCCTTTTAATCCACCCCCAGACCCCCCACCTTCTCCTGCCCCCCTCCCTCGCCACTCAGCATTCCCAAAAAATGCTTGAGCCCTGCTTCCTGATGCATGGAACCACAGCTCCCACCATCCATATGCAGCCCCCCATGCACCCCGCAAGCCATGCAGTGGGTAAATGCCGCCTGTCTCCGAGGATGGGCACGCGGGGTGAGGCGGTGCAGCGCGGTGGGCATGGGCTCAAGGGGCTGTCACCGCACCTGCGCGTGCTCCCTCCCAGCAGCTGGGGAGGGAAGGAGGGAGGGTGTGTGCTCTGCCTGCCCCACATCCAGGCCAGCCTCCTGCCTCTGCGCCCACCTTCCTCTTCCTTCCTCTGCTCGCTCAGTGGCGCCTTGTGTGTGGAGGAGGAAGAGGAGCAGCAGCAGCAGCTCCCCACTGGGGGGAGGAGGTTCAGCCACCCGCTGCTGGCCTTTCTTTCCCTCCCCTGCTCCTGCCAGGAAGCTACTTCCTCTGCACTCCGCTCTCTCTGCCTCTTGTCTTTGCTTTCCGCCCCATTTTCCTTCCCTCTTTCCCCCCTCCTTTTCTTTTTTTCTCCCACTTTTGGGCTGCGCTTGGCTCTCGCTCCCAAGCAGCAGCGGCGGAGCAGCAATTCCAGCAAAGGCACCAGTGGTTCCAAAAAAATTCCAAAATAATGTTAAAAGTTTACAATTTTGGGGGGCCGCATTACTAGCTGTCAGGGCCGAATGCAGTCTGTGGGCCGCGGGTTGGACACCCCTGATATAAACAATACTGGTGTAGGTGGACCAAGAGCTTTTCCTTATTTGCACCTATCCATGACACAAACATGAGCTGTGCCCTGATGAAGTTCCCTTCATGATCAAGCCATAATTGGTTGGCAGCCTTTTCTCCAGCAGTCTTTTGGAATAAACTCTAAAAGATGTTATTCAAGAACAGTGTTGACCTCTTTTATTTACAACAGCTTCAGATTAAAAGATGTTGCATGTCTCTGCATACTCTGGGACCAAGAATTCCTTTTCAAGCCCTTAAGTTACAGGCTAGCCATGCATTTCTGTTTGTTTCTTGTAGAGATAATTCATAGACATGCAAACTCAGAGGCCCATGGCAAGTTCTTAAAAGGTTTTTAGAAGTAGCCGTTGCACACTCCATCCATTTAACATCCAAACATAATAATATAAGAGGCTTATGTAAGAGCCCCAAAGCTCTTTTCTCACTTTTTCTCTCTCCAGAATGAAATTATTCCTGTAGAGGGTTGCAACTCAGTGTTTATAAAAATACTAAGCGTATGGCTGTTGTTACTAATGAGGCCAGGCATAACAGTGGCTAGGTTTACACAGTGGCAAACTTGACTTGTTAAAACATTGTTAAACCACAGCAACCATTGTGTAAACCAATTAGCTGTGTTTGCACAATATAGTTGATTGCAAACCAAGTTTTGCTAATGTGGTCAGGTTTACACAGTATCCTAAAGCAAAACTAAACCAACCACATTATGGCTTAGTGCAATATGTAATCCCACCTACTGAGATAAGTCAATAGGTATTTAAATGATGTTTTTGCCCTGTATTGAATCCAGACCACTGATCCAACCATCTTGTCAGCAGCTTCCCCAGTTTTGCCAGCTAAAATCTTTAACTGATTGTTGATATGGAAAGAACATAGTCTCCCACCGAGCTAAGACATTCCTTAATTGGTTCATGGTGCTGATATTTAGATGCATGAGTATGTAGGATTACTTTATTAGGCTCAGTCTGAAAGATTAGGAATGTCTTGTGACCAGGAAAGGGTATAGACATGGATAACACCATGACTGAGTATAGTAGATTTATATATTTTGTATTAGATTGTGCCAAAGGCAGCCAGCACAAGGTACAGAGATGGGAAAAAAATTCATTTGATTTGGATTTCAATTTGAACAAATCCAATTTGAGAGCCAGTCTGGTGTAGTTGTTAAGGCACCAGGCTAGAAACTGGGAGACCGTGAGTTCTAGTCCCGCCTTAGGCATGAAGCCAGCTGGGTGACCTAGGGCCAGTCACTCTCTCTCAGCCCTAGGCAGGAGGCAATGGCAAACCACTTCCAAAATCTTGCCAAGAAAACTACAGGGACTTGTCCGGGCAGTCGCCAGGAGCCAACACTGACTTGAAGGCGCGCGCATACACACACATACAAACACAAACCATCTTCACAAACTAATATTCTTGCTGGAACACAAAAACTTTGGTTTTCATGCTTTATCAGGTGCAGTTCTTTTAAAAAAGATATACAAAAGTAAGTCTATTGTGGAAAACATACTGCATACTAAACACATACAGAGAACTATAGGCTAGCTGAGTGAATAGCCTGCTGTCTACTGCTGTTGTCCTCATCCTCATCCAGTGAGAGGCAGGGGAAGGAGAAGATTCCAGGGGGGGAATCTTTTTTGTTTTTTGTTTTTGTTTTGTTTTGTTTTTTGGTTTCCACTGGGTTTGGCAAGCTAAGAAATCCTGAATGCATCACAGTATTGTAGAATAACACAGCCCGGTCAGGAAAATGCAACACACATCAGTCAGGAAAATGTATCCCCAAGATGTATCCCGATAGGAAAATGTATCCCCCAAACCCTGAGCATGGAAACCAGTAAGGTAAATTTGGCAGGGAAAATATAGACAGGTGTGCAAGGGATCTTTTAGTTATTTTGAGTGCTGATTTGTTCAGTCTGCATAGTTTTAAATTCCTTCCCATTTTCTCTCCCTCTCTCTCTCGGTTGGTTTTCCTACATTAATAATTTCCTCCTTTGGTGTTCCAATTTCAATTTCATGTAATCTGATGTACAGTAGCTATTTCCCCCCCCCCCACATCCTTATTTTGTTGACTTTCTCAAATAAAAATCAGAGGTACTAGAACAGTGTTTCTCAATCTCGAGCTACACCCCTGAGAAAGCTGCATAGGACTGAGACTTTGATGTCCTTATAGGATACCCTATGGACCAGTGTTTCTCAACCTTGGAAACTTTAAGATGTGTGGACTTCAACTCCCAGAATTCCCCAGCCTGCCATGGGGTTTGCACTAACACCATGCACGCTAAGAGTGCTTCAGCCTGAGATCCCTGCGTACGGGACTTTCATTTCTGCCTGTCCTATCTGGTCTGGCAGGAGAGGCATGCTCTGGGTGCCACCTGCTATCGAGTATCAGCTGGTGGGGCCCAGAAAGACAGCCTTTCCTGCTGTGGCACTTGCCCTCTGGAATATCATCCCTCTGGAGATCACTTTGCCCCTGACCCTGCTGGCCTTTCATAAGGTCTTAAAGACCTGGTTCTGTGTTCCTGCCTGAACATTTTAGAAAAAGAAATATACAGCTTTGTTTGTCTCAAAGAAATGTCCTTGAACGAGTCCATATATAGTAATGTCATGAATGTACACATAGAAGCTAAAGAAGCCCAACCTTTAATGTTCCAGTAAAACTTGCGTTTTCTTCAAACTGCTGTTTTTTTTTTATTTTTACATATTCTGACAGGATGGCACAAGGTAGACAAAACGATTAGCTGTCTCAAGAGATGAAAATGTAAATTCTATCAAAGAAAACAACATATAAAAGTATGCTTCTACATAATAAGGCTGATAAATGCTACTTATTTCAAAACTAATGTTTTCTGTCATTTTAAATTACAGCTTTTGGAGGCTTTATTCTACATCATTTAACATTCATGAATTAGCTTTTTCTCTCCATTTTCTTCCATAAACCTGCATCGGTAGCATAAAAGTAAAGAATGCCAACAATTAAAAATGTTTCATGTTTCTCATTTACAACAGATTTATAATTGGATCTGTAAAGCATCATCCCGCAAACACTATAAAAGATGATAAAGAGAAGAAAGGAAAACAATCAAGTTCAAACACAGTCGGCTGGTTTTGCAACAGCCAAATAAAAGAGGTTTATCTATGCTAGATGCTTTTGGCTGGAAAGAGAAGAAAACACAGTGACATATGTAAGGCATGGTGTACAGTATGCAGTTACATCCATTTTCTTGACATAGAGCTTTTGGAGAGGTGGCTCCAGCAGCACTGAGTGTTTGCTCCTTTATCTTACTGACTACTGAGGGCCTTAGGAGCAGAAATGTCAAGCAAGGGGTACCTCTTTGTTCCTCTCTTTCCTCTGACTGGGGGACAGATAGGCAATTCCATTCAGTTAGCTTTTTTTCAGGAAAAACAGAAAACAAAGCCCTTCCTTCCTTCCTCTCCTCTCCTCTCTTCTCCTCTCCTTCTTTCTCCTTTCCCAGAACATGAGATCAGTAAGTTCAAAGATGCAGGCTTTCCAGCCTTTCTCAACTTTTTGATCCTGGAGGAACCCTTGAAATATTTTTCAGGCCTTGGGGAACCCCTGCACATTCAGGCTCAAATATAGGCCAGAAGTTACAAAAGTGTTGTATTTGTTTCATGGGTAGGCCTGTATACATACTTCAACAGTGTTCTTAAGCTCAAAAGAAAGAATGAAACTTATCTCTTTAATGTGAAGTTGCCCAAATTTGAAATAATTTTTTAAATAAATTGTGATCTCTAAGGGAACCCCTCGTGGCCTCTTGCAGAACCTTGGGGTTCCATGGAACCCTGGTTGAAAAACACTGCTTCATTCTACTGGAGCAGGAAACTTTCTTAAAAACTCTTGGACCTTAAGAATGTAGGATCTGAAACACCTCTTGGATCATAAGCATTTATCTCTACTCTTAATGGGCTTGCTTCTATCCACACATGCTTTTGAGAAATCTCAGAATCAGCAGCATCTTGAAAATGAGAGCCAGTCTGGCATAATAGTTAAGGTTTTGGACTAAAAAACCAGGAGACCCTGAGTTCTAGTCCTCCCTTAGGCTTGAAAAGCCAGCTGGGCCAGTCACTGACTCACAACCCAACCCATTTCAGACAGTTGTTGCTGTGGAGAAAATAGGAGGAGGCAACATCACATATGCTGCCTTGCGCTGCACAAAAATAAAAGCAGGATATAAATCTAATAATAATAACTCAGCAATCATAGAATTAGGAAAAAGCAAGAGATTTGATATACAGCTGATAAAAAACCACCTGGAACGCTTTACCTGGTGGTAAACAATTATAATTTTGGTTCATTTAAAATATGAAAGAAATATAAAGGATAAAATGGGAAAAGCTGAAGGGACTACATGAGAAAAAGCTGAAGGTACTACTTTAAAAGTGCAACATGAAGGTTTTGAATTTGTGGCAGAAAAGGTTAGATCATAGAAAATAATCCCCTTCTTTTCTGAGCTCTTGAAATGGCTGGAGAAGGCATGCATCTTTACCAGATTAGATTATAAAGGCCTTCTACTGAAACTTCACTTCTCAGCTCACACTTCATCATGCAGATCCCATCCCTCTGTTGTACAGGATAACGTACAGAAGTGGAACATATTTTGGACTTCCAACACAGGAATGGTGGGTTAGAATATTTGATTTATAAGAAGGGCTACCCAGACACGTGCAATCATAAGAAGCATTAGATACTGTACGTACTCCTCACCTCCATCAATAATTTCATCTACATACCCAGGTTTGAAATCCCATGTAGCTGGCAAAAACCAAGGAAGCAAGAACAATAGGGATTTTTGGAAAAGTATATTTTCTGCTAGTCTGGGGTTAATACAGAACGTTGAAAACTTCAGGAGCTTCAGCCTCAGTGAGTTAATTGCTGTACAATGAAGTCTCTGTGAAGCATTATCTATCCACGCTGGGTCTGAGTTGCTTATTCTAAGATAAGCATTTAACTTTCCCACAATTTCTGATACCAAATTGCCTGACAGACCAAATGTTCTGCCTCAGCTTAGCTTCTGCCAGTACTAACCCTGAGGGGGTGTGGGGTGTGGATTGGAGAAGGGGTGGACATCTGTACAACTAATGAGGGACAGAGCTCTGCCTGAAGCTGGGAAGGAGAGTTCTGGAATGGGAGGAGCTTCTGAAAAAGGAGAAGAGATGGAGCTTCCTTCCTGCTGCTGGGTTCAAAGCATGCTCTCTCAGTACATATCTCACACTTAACACACTGAAGTTGATTCACTGGGGATAATAACGAATAGGGAATGGGTTGGGGAGGCTTCCTGGCCCAGGCATACACAGAATTGCCAGATCGGCTCTTTAAAACAGGACCAATAAGAAATATGCATGGCTGCGTAGTGTATTAGAGAAGCGCACTCGCTGCAGTCAGCAAAATTTGAACTGGTTCTTACATAGTCATTGCCTATTTATTAATACACAGTATATTTGTATATATCTTTAAAAAACATGATGTATACTTTTAATAATACTACATACCGAAGACTGCAATAGGTAGAGATTCTTGATGGATACAAATGTACTAAATCCTCTGTGCTTGTGTCCCCCTCAAGTTTTTATTAGCGATTGCTTCCCTATTTAAGCCACTGGCAATTTCTGCCTAAATTTTGGGCAACATGTATGAGAAATGTATAATCAACTTAAAATGCTGCAGAACTAATTTTCTGTTCAATGAAGACAATTAGAGCACACTGCTTGAAAATATTACTTAGTCTTTAAACAAAATTTAATCATATTAATAAAATCATAATCTACGTAGCACAAGAACAACTGAATTGTATATGTTTAATGAGGATCAGATGATATTGCTACTGCTGTTATTACAGTAGTTGCGATCAGGCACTGAAGCAGAACAAGGAGAACTATGCCATCTTGTGGCTAGATGATTTCAATTTTTTTAAAATCCATTCAATCGCGTCCGATTCTTGGAGACTGCCTGGACAAGTCCCTAGTTTTCTTGGCAAGTTTTTTTCAGAAGTGGTTTGCCATTGCCTCCTTTGTAGGGCTATGAGAGAATGACTGGCTCAAGGTCACCCAGCTGGTTTTGTGCCTAAGGCAGGACTAGAACTCACCGTCTTCCGGTTTCTAGCCTGATGCTGTAACCACTACCCCAAACTAGCTCTTGATTTCAATTAGATAATATCAATTATTGCAAAGAATGGGAAAGGAAAACAATTGTACATTTATAATATGCAATATATTCTCATGTGTTTACTCAGAAACATATCTCATAGCATTAGCAGGACTTACTCCCAGGACCTTCAGCAAAGGATCGTTACCTTGTCATGGTGCTGGAGCTTGAGCACCTCAATGATGCCATGAGCTAAACCGTGAAGGGACACCCAAGACGGGAAGGTCATGACAGAGAGGTCAGACTAAATGCGATCCCTGGGGAAGGTAATGGCAACCCACCCCAGTATTCTTGCCGTGAAAACTAAATGGATCAGTACAACCAGAGATATGTCGGTATACCATCGGAAGATGAGACCCCCAGGTCAGAAGATGGTCAAAATGCTACTGGGGAGGAACAGAGGATGAGTTCAACTAGCCCCAGACATGATGACGCAGCTAGCTCAAAGCCGAAAGGACGACTAGCAGCCGATGGTGCTGGTAGTGAACGGCGAATCCGATGTTCTAAGGATCAACACACCATTGGAACCTGGAATGTATGATCTATGAGCCAGGGCAAATTGGATGTGGTTATTGGTGAGATGTCAAGATTAAAGATAGACATAGGCTGATAGAATTTTGCCAAGACAACTCACTCTGCATAACAAACACTCTCTTCCAACAACCTAAGAGACGGCTTTATACATGGACTTCACCAGATGGACAACACCGAAATCAGATTGACTACATCCTTTGCAGCCAAAGGTGGCAGACATCTATACAGTCGGTAAAAACAAGACCTGGAGCTGACTGTAGTTCAGATCACGAACTTCTTATTGCACAATTTAGGATCAGACTAAAGAGATTAGGGAAGACCCACAGATCAGCTAGATATGAGCTCACTAATATTCCTAAGGAATATGCAGTGGAGGTGAAGAATAGTTTTAAGGGACTGGACTTAGTAGATAGGGTCCTGGAAGAACTATGGACAGAAGTTCGCAACATTGTCCAGGAGGTGGCAACAAAATACACCCAAAGAAAGAGAAAACCAAGAAGGCAAAATGGCTGTCTGCTGAGACACTAGAAGTAGCCCAAGAAAGAAGGAAAGCAAAAGGCAACAGTGATAGGGGGAGATATGCCCAATTAAATGCAAAATTCCAGAGGTTAGCCAGAAGAGATAAGGAATTATTTTTAAACAAGCAATGCGCGGAAGTGGAAGAAGACAATAGAATAGGAAGGACAAGAGACCTCTTCCAGAAAATTAGAAACATTGGAGGTAAATTCCAGGCCAAAATGGGTATGATCAAAAACAAAGATGGCAAGGACCTAACAGAAGAAGAAGAGATCAAGAAAAGGTGGCAAGAATATACAGAAGACCTGTATAGGAAGGATAACAATATCGGGGATAGCTTTGACGGTGTGGTCAGGGAGCTAGAGCCAGACATCCTGAAGAGTGAGGTTGAATGGGCCTTAAGAAGCATTGCTAATAACAAGGCAGCAGGAGATGACGGCATCCCAGCTGAACTGTTCAAAATCTTGCAAGATGATGCTGTCAAGGTAATGCATGCTATATGCCAGCAAATTTGGAAAACACAAGAATGGCCATCAGATTGGAAAAAATCAACTTATATCCCCATACCAAAAAAGGGGAACACTAAAGAATGTTCAAACTATCGAACAGTGGCACTCATTTCACATCCCAGTAAGGCAATGCTCAAGATCCTGCAAGGTAGACTTCAGCAATTCATGGAGCGAGAATTGCCAGATGTACAAGCTGGGTTTAGAAAAGGCAGAGGAACTCGGGACCAAATTGCCAATATCTGCTGGATAATGGAAAAAGCCAGGGAGTTTCAGACAAACATCTATTTCTGTTTTATTGACTATTCTAAAGCCTTTGACTGTGTGGACCATAACAAATTGTGGCAAGTTCTTAGCGGTATGGGGATACCAAGTCATCTTGTATGCCTCCTGAAGAATCTGTATAATGACCAAGTAGCAACAGTAAGAACAGACCACGGAACGGACTGGTTTAAGATTGGGAAAGGAGTACGGCAGGGCTGTATACTCTCACCCTACCTATTCAACTTGTTCGCAGAACACATCATGCAACATGCTGGGCTTGAGGAATCCAAGGCTGGAGTTAAAATTGCTGGAAGAAACATTAACAATCTCAGATATGCAGATGATACCACTTGGATGGCTGAAAGCGAAGAGGAACTGAGGAGCCTTATGATGAAGGTGAAAGAAGAAAGTGAAAAAGCTGGCTTGCAGCTAAACCTCAAAAAGACCAAGATTATGGCAACCAGCTTGACTGGCAAATAGAGGGAGAAAATGTAGAAGCAGTGAAAGACTTTGTATTTCTAGGTGCGAAGATTACTGAAGATGCTGACTGCAGTCAGGAAATCAGAAGACGCTTAATCCTTGGGAGAAGAGCAATGACAAATCTCAATAAAATAGTTAAGAGCAGAGACATCACACTGACAACAAAGGTCCGCATAGTTAAAGCAATGGTGTTCCCTGTAGTAACATATGGCTGCAAGAGCTGGACCATAAGGAAGGCTGAGAGAAGGAAGATCGATGCTTTGGAACTGTGGTGTTGGAGGAAAATTCTGAGAGTGCCTTGGACTGCAAGAAGATCAAACCAGTCCGTACTCCAGGAAATAAAGCCAGACTGTTCACTTGAGGGAATGATATTAAAGGCAAAACTGAAATACTTTGGCCACATAATGAGAAGACAGGACACCCTGGAGAAGATGCTGATGCTAGGGAGAGTGGAAGGCAAAAGGAAGAGGGGCCGACCAAGGGCAAGGTGGATGGATGATATTCTAGAGGTGACGGACTCGTCCCTGGGGGAGCTGGGGGTGTTGACGACCGACAGGAAGCTCTGGCGTGGGCTGGTCCATGAAGTCACGAAGAGTCGGAAGCGATTAAACGAATAAACAAACTCCCAGGACAATTTGCATAATAGGATTTACATGCTGTAGTCTCCTTGGTGCTCTTGAGCTGTTGTTTGCTTGCAGATGTTTCATTACCTGACTAGGTAACATCATCCATGTGAGCAAGTGTGTGGTTTGCTCCCTGTTTATATATAGTAGCTTATACATATTCACTCAGATGGATGATGTTACCTCTTCTATTGGATTTACATCCTAAAATATAAGGGCTACAAACTAATCCTTAAAATCTGTTGGAATTTCTGTTTTAATTAGAATAATGGGTAAATTGGATAAGTTTGCCTGTTCCATTTCCCCAGGCAGTGACAGGTGTTCCCGAGAAGTAGTATTTCCTATATTTTGTTCCTTTTGGCAAAAGAGTTCAGTAGAGATTTATGGCATTTTTATTATATGAGTTTATTTACAAATACAAGTTGAGCAAAGATTTTTCTATTAAATAACATAAACCATTAGTTCAGTATTCATGTTTGCTATTCAAGACTACATTTATTTAATTAGCCATTAGTAGTTGCTTGTAATTAATTTGTTTTTCCTTTTAATTTCAATATGCCTCTACAGTGAATTTTGGCAGCTGCTCTGAAATTGTAAATGAATTCCATTCAGTGCGATTTTCCAATTTTTCTAACATTAATACACACCCTTGTGTGTGAAGCCCTGAGATGTCAACACATCTGAAGTTCAGAATGTATGTTGCTATTCCTTCCCTTATATTCCCTTTGTGCCACTCCTCCAAATGTAATGTAAATGATGAATTATTCTTATTACTGGAACATCTGACAAATCTGAAAGAACCATTTGACATAGAATTAATTTGTCTCTTGTCACAAATCTGTAGGTGTGAATTCATGTTTTCAACACATTATGAACTATTCACAGCATACTTCAATGGATACTTAGATTATTAAAGTGGCTGTATGATCCCAGTTTTGAGTTTGAAATTGGTCTTGGAGTCTTTGAAGCACAGCGTTAGTTATGTCTAAGTCCAGCCATATTTAAGTATCAAGTAAGGTTAAGTATGTGAGCTGCTTTCAAATGTTTTCAGTAATCAACAGGATAGTACTTATGGTATCTGTTAAGTAAGACAGTGAAAAAAGTTTATAGTACTTGAGAAGTCATGGAGTTGGGTGGCCTTATAAATTTAATTAATCAAGAGTTGCTTTTTCATAATTAAGGCCAAGTTCCTCTATCTGATTTTTGTCAATTCTTCTTCCACTAGATGATAGAAAACATCTGGGATTATGTGCCCAGAAACTGAAATCTTGAAAGCTCTGACAGATAACCACTGCCGTTTATTTTGATGTGGTGAAAAGAAATGAAAACATTTACAAATGGAGAGAATATGCTTAAGCCAGGAGTGAGCAGACCACAGGGCCTCTTTGGAGATTTCATTGGTGTTCTACCGCATTGCCAACATTTGCTGGTAAAGCACTAAACTGCTAGAGCACAGTTCTCTGAATTTTTAGAGCTATGTATGGAGGAAAATGTTGTATTTTACTTTTTTAAAAAACCCTCATATTTTCTAATAAGGCTCAAAGTTTTAGCTCCACCCCAACGTATGCTTCCCCATAGACCCTGTCAGAGAGCATTTCCATTTTCCAGGAAAGAAAAAAATGCAGCCCTTGTGCTGGAAGACCATGGGGCGGAAGGCACAATGCAGCGTGAGCACAGGAGGGCTGCAGGGTGGACAGTGTGGCGCTGCACAAGTGCAGGAAGGCCGTGGGGTGGAGGGCATGGCTGTGCATGAGCGCAAGAAAGCCAGGCGTAATGCAGGAAAGCCAGGGAGACTTACCAGAGCAACTTGCAATATTCCCTGCTGGCTTCCCCATTGCCTTTGCTTGTGGGAAACCGGGAGGGAAGGTCACAAATGGCAATCACATGACTGCAGCTCCCTATGACATCGTAATTGGGGTGTTGCGATGGATGGCTGGAACGTCAAGGATTGGTTGTACATCCATTTTTTCAGTACCACCATAACTTTGAACGATCGCTTAATGAATGGACATAAGCCAAGGACTATCTGTACTTTTGTTGAATAAGCTCTATCGAATCTACTGTAATCTAAATTCTACAGATATTTTTGGTATTGATATTAACTCTGCCTCCCATTGTCTAGGCAGACATACAGTCCTTTTCATAGTTAAACCTTTCTAGCCAACCAATTCATGCCCCATGGAAGGATTCTTTACACTAGGGTTTAACCTTAGCCTTAGCCCTTCGTCTTCATTTCATTAGCAAACAAGAATGGATGTTTGGCTCATGGCTATTAAAGAGCAGCTGCTGCCTTCCTTGGTCAGAAGTTGGAAACCTGACGTATTAAAACATGGACCGGTCTCATGTAGACCGGTCTCATCAATTATAAGGGCATATTTTTTCTCTTGTAATTAGCTGTCTTGAAGCTATACAACCATCATGATGTGAGGAAAGGACAATAATTCCAAACTGAAGTGACAGCTGACTGAGACCAAACCTTCAAGGATGACCAATATTACTGTACCAGGATATGCTCATATGTTGTTCACAAAAATATATTTTACATGAAGTACATCAAGGCACAAGTGCTGAGGACTGCAAATTAAACATGTGATAAATACACAGTTGGCTCCAGTGTCATAAATACAGTGTAGGCAGGGATAGCAGTCCCCTGATACCACAATTTTGGCTTGTGGTCTGCTGCAGGGCCAGCATGCACCCACAGAGTTACCTAGCAGTTGCCTACCAGTGTGATGCATAGAAGTAGAGTGGGAATCAGTGGAAACAGCAGGCAAGAGCTAGCCTTGGGGCATATTGATTAGGACAACCATTAGACGGCAGCAGAGACACATAAAATTCTACCTTTTACTTCCATCCAGTGGTTATCCAATTTTTTTTCAACTCAGATCTTGTAGCTCTATACTGATATGACCTGCCAGTATTGTTTTAACCCTAGGAAAATGCCCTGAGCTGCCACTGCTGCCATTCCTCCCCAAGATCAGACTGTGTGAACAAAAGATCTGCTTCTCTGAATGTGGGCAATAACTCTCCAACGGGTAAAGCTGGGAGGCCCATCTGAGGGGTCTGCCTTGGCTGCCAGAGAGCATTACTTATGCCTCTTATTGGCTGTCTTGAGGCAATAATCTTGTAGATTGTTCACAGTACTTGCATTCTGCCTTTCTCTATATAACCAAGCGAACATGGTTACTTTTAGAATTAACATGACTTCAAAATGCAAGCTCTGTACTTTAATCTTTTCACCATACTCCCCAGGCTTTAGTTCTGCTCATCTGCATAGCTATGTGTTAAACTATATCAATCTGATTGTCTTTATTTTTTCCTCTGGAAATGTCTTTGATTGGCCTCTATCCTTTGCTCCAGTAAGTAAAATGCACCTATATAGCATTGTAGAGAAAGAGCTTATTATAGGAGTAATAATAAGCCTCAAAAATCCAGATAATTGGAAAACAGCAAAGATTTCATTTTCTCTCTCTCTCTCTCTATATATATATTTGCTGCCATATGGATTTTTGTATCCTATATCCAGTACTCCGATTCTAAAAGAATTTTCAGTTGACTAACATGATTGTCTTTAAATATATTTACAACTTAACAGCACCCCAAATATTTTTAGAGCTACTGAAGAATAATATTAGTCATTTAAGACACAATGGCTATATCCCCTTTTCTATCTGCTATGCAACTAAAAGAAATCTAAATCAACCTGCAACTTGATAATAATGTGTCTTACTCTTCACTTTAACCATTCATTTTCATCTCCTTTTTAGGTCATAGTAGTCATAGTAGCCTGAAAAATTATGTCTTTATCAAAGAAAGCTGACCCTGTTAATTAAGCAACATTATATGCTTTTCTGGAGTAATTTTCATTGAGCCAGCAAGTTTTACTTTTAAATAGATAGGGATGGGAAGCTTATGAACCTTCGTGTAGGAGGAATAAGCCCTACTAAGTCAGGCTTACTGAACAAATATAGCTAAAATTAGTTGGTAATAATACATCTCCTAAGTAATATGTTTTGTTAGGTTAAGTGGCTCTTACTCCCTGGCAAGAAAATATAAAGTAGCAACTGGTTTCATTTTAAAATTTCACAAGTTACCCTTCATCAGTGTTCCCAGGGCACTTCACAAAAGCAAAATAATAAAACTAATGAAACTGATTTAAAGACTGTAGCCCTAATGATGTTGTTGCCTATATACATTAGGCCTAACAATAAACAAAGATATTTCAGCACTCTCTTAGGAGCCATAGGTGATGAAGGAGATGCGCTGAAGTAAATGAGAGAGAAAGGGAAGTATCCCAACTTTCTGTAGAAAAGATGTTATTGGGTCTGATGCATTTTCAAAACTTTATTTAGGATTTGTTCCTCCCTCTCCCCTTTACATAGCCATAGGTGCGGAGAATTTCAATGCCCTCTAATTGTTTCATCCTTTCTCTGCCAGTTCAATTGATTTCTGTGCTAGCTGTGACAGTGGGGAAGTATAATTCATTCTACATATGGACTGTATTTACAGGCATAGATATCCATGGTTTACCCAACCTAATTTACTGGATTCACATGACACACCAAACAAAGCAACAGCATATAAGCATTGCATAGAAGCTGGATCCACAGAATGTATTTAGCTCTTTAACCATGTAATAGTAAATAAAGCACATCTGCTAGTTTACACAAACTAACCATGATTTACAAATCATATTCAGCGGTGTCTCAAGACAGGCAAAACGTAAATCAAACAAAATCACATCATAGCCTAGAATGGCTGGGTTTGCACAGTTTTCAGTATAAAAAGATAAAATCTTCGAGTCGACCTCAGCTTCTGGTAACTTTTTGGAAGCGTTTCGGTATCTTTTTCCAATACTCAAGTGGTTCTGAACTGCCTTCTGCCAGGATTCCCCCCACGCCCCCGATTTCCCAGTCTAGCCCACCCCTAGGATTTTCTCCAAGTGCTAACCAGTTTGTGTGAATCCAGCCCGGGCTGTTAACGTATTGCTCAGTGGATCATGCCATCTAGGAAAATTGGGTTGAATAAAGCACAATTCAATTGATCACGGATGAATGGGTTATGCGAAACAGCCTATAAGGCTGAGCCTAGCTCACAGGCTTATTAAATAAATTTTATTCCAAGTTAAAGCGCAGTCCTACGAACATCACCTCCACGCCGGGAATTTCTCCATCGTCACATTTTTTCTGTGTTCTGCACATGCACTGCGGTTATTCGCCAAACTTCCATTTCAATAGCGGTAGTTTGCGTCTTTTTCTTTTATCCCATCCCAGCCACCGTACTAAAAAAAACACCACCACCACCACCACCCGAAGCTGACATAATGACCGGAAGACAACGAGCGCAGGCGAATTGAGGCGAAACTCAAATGGGGCGCATGCGCTGCTACGCCATTCCGGTGCTGGGGTGCTTGTACAGGGCGGGAATTCTGAAGCTTTTGCGGTCGTAGAGCGCGCTTTTTCAACTCGGTTCTTTTACTTCTTCAGGTTTCGGTCGGCAGATCGCGGCCATGAGCCTCTGGGTGGACAAATACCGGCCGACTTCTCTCTGCAAATTAGATTATCATCGAGAGCAGGCGGCGCAGCTTCGCAACCTGGTGAGAGGCGGTGGTGTTTGGGCTCTTTCCTATCTGGAGAGGAAGGAAGAGGAGAAATAGCATCCCCGGGTGCATGTCCTTTTGTTACTTCTTCCTCTTCATACTTGCTTTGGCAGCCACTGTGCCCTGCTGCTTTTACTGCCTGTTTCTTAGCTATTAGAAGACCTTTTATTCCCTGGGGCCCCTTTTTAGTGGAAAGCCGCATTTTCAAAGCCAAGAAATTAAAAGGATTGTATCTAACAGGAGCATATATAACATCGTGTTTACCTGTATAGACAGAAGCCTCCTTGGTCACCTGTGGATGACCTGTGCTGGGAAAAAGAGAGAATGCAATCCTGCTGGGCCTCTTGAATCTCTCAGTGGCTTTTGATGTTGACCAATTCCAACAGCCTTCTGGACAGGCTGTCAGAAGTGGGATGTGGGGTTACCAAACTATTGTGGCTGCACTCCTACTTGGATGGCCATTTCCTTGCTGGTGGGTTATTCTTCTGACTCAGGGCAGTTGGGTTATGGAGTCCTTCAGGGCTCCATTTTAACCTTTATGCTCTTTAACATCGACCTAAAACTGGGTCATCTGGGGATGTGAGCTGAGGTGCCATCAATATGCGGATGATGCGTACCTTTGCTTCTCCTTTTCATCTAACACAAGTGATACGTTTGGTGTTCTGAACCAGTGCTTGGGCAGAGTCATGGACTGGATGAGGGCCAATAAGCTGAGCCTCAATCCAGACATGATGGACTTATTGTTTGTGGGTAGTGCATCTGTCCAGCTGAGAGGTGACTGTACTTGTCGTAAAGGAGCAGGTTCACAGTTGAGGGTGCTCCTGATTCTATTGCTGTCACTAGAGGTCCACGTGACCTTAGTGGCACAGAGTGCCAACTATGACCTTACCTGATCAGAAGAAACCTTTCAACAGTCATGTTCTGGTAATTTCCTGGTAGGATTATTGCAACGCATTGTACATGGGGCTGTCTTTGGAAAAAAAAATCTGGGAACTTCAATTAGTTCAAAATAGAGTGGCTAGACTGTTCTCTGGGACTGACTGCTATGAACATATTATGCCAGTACTTTGCCATCTATACTGGCTGCTGGTCCATTTCCAGATCCAATTCAAAGAGCTGGTTTTGACCTTTAAAGCCTAAACAGGACGAGGTTCCCTGAAGGAGTACTTTCTCCCATAAGTACCTACCCAGACTTTAAGGCCCTCTAATGAGACCTTCCTCCAGGCTCCTTCACCTAAGGAGATCAGATGGGCCTCTATAAGAGAGACTTTTCTGTGGTGGCAGATGACTGAGAGGTGTGTGTGTGTGTGTATGTATGTATGTATACTGCCCCAAGGCCTGGGAGAATAACTACATTTTCAGTAGCTTTCTGAATGTCATCATGGTGGGAGCCATACAAATCTTGGGGGTGGGTGGAAGCTGTTCCAGAAGGCAGGTGCTGTGACTGAGAAGGCATGCTTCCTAGGTCCTGATAGATGACACTGTTTTATCAAAGAGACCCGATTTCACCACCTGGGCAGAAACAGTTGAATGTAGGCGGTTCCTCAAACAAATCAACTTTCTTGAAATTTAAACCTGTTGTTGCTTATCTTGTCTTTTGGAATAACTCTAAATAGTTCTGCCCCATCTTCTATACATCAGCTCTTCAGATACTCAGTGACAGTCAACCTGTCTCCCTGTTGCCTTTTCTGCTCCAAGCTAAACATACTCAATACTTCCAATCTCCCCTTAAAAGTTTTTCCTTCTATTCCTCTTGTCATCTTGGTTGTTGTCCTTTGGACAACCTCCAGTTTGTCAATGTCCTTCTTAAAATGCAGTGTGTGTAACTGGATGCAATAACGTACCTACATTATGCAGAATAGACATGAAGAATTACGTCACTTGATCTTGATGTAATCCTTCTGCTGAAAAATAAAATTGAATTTTATTTTTATGTAGTTGCATCACACTGTTGGCTCATATTTACCTTTTGATCCATTAAGACCCCTAGATCCTTTCTGCATGTATTACTATTCTGTATGGTCCCTCCATCTTATACTTCTGCCCTTGATTTTTCTAACCTCTTATTATTTTATTATCTTTCCTAAGCAATGGGACCAACCCTTTTTCCTTCGTTTTACTACTGTCACTGCCAAAAGTCTTTTTGTTGTTTTTAGCTTCCCTTTGTAAGCATAATTTCCTTTTGTGCTTTAAGCTGTCTGACTTGCTTTCCACAGAAAGTAAGGAAGTATACTTGTTGGTATACTTCCTTGGTTATACAAACTGCCATTTTCTGTCATGTCCATGTCCTGTTTAACTCTTACATGAGTTGATTACTCTCTATGTGTCTACAACAATTTCCTAAACACCTTGACTGCACATGGCTGCACATCTCATCTGTGACTCTGGATGGCTCATAACAGGTAAAAACAATCCAATAAAAACAAGTTAAAAACCAATATACAAACATATAAAAACTGTCCATAATCAATTTAAAAAACAGAAAATCACAATCAGCAGAATTCATTCTATATCATCTCCACACAGCCATTGTAAGAGCTCCCCACTTTTGAGTGTAAATTAGAATATATAATTTCTGTTGATTCAAAATCTGTATCAGAGCTTGATGACATGTTTAGTGTTGTACTCCAAAATTGGTCAATACCTGTTTGGCAGGGGCTAAGTGTGATGGGGGTGTTCAGGTGTTTTACAAGATAAAATGGGTACCTGAAGTATCTGCATGGATATCTTAAATATTTGTCTTAAAATGCCCAAGCTTGCCAAAATTTCAGTGCCTGTTTTTTTTTTTGCTTCACCCATTTTGGGGGCATAAAAGGGATGCTGGGGGTCCCAGGGCTGCGCTTTTGATATAAACAGTACTGAAGTACGGACTAGCATTTATATTCTTAAGTACTCTAGTCATGCTCTGCATCTAGTGTTTATTAATAACATTACAGTTCCACTGCAGACTTGTAGATATATTCTACAATCTCTATATATAGAGAGCATGACTTGTAGATATATTCAAATCCAAGTCATTGCCCATTAGAAATGAAATGTAAGATCCAACACAATTTTAAGTGCACATGCTTGATTCCCATTGGAGTGTAAAAACAGTGAACTCTTATTTTGGACTATGGCCAATATGGTTAAAGGATGAACTATCTGAAGATGGGGATTTCCTTCGCTAGCATAGTTCAGAGTTTGAAAATTCTGTAAAATAAATCTCACGGTTCCCCTATTTGGATTTTGAATGTGCTCTTTGTGTTTTAATTTCAGGCAAGACATAAAATACTTTCTTAAAAGGTTTCTTTATGAGCATTTGTAGATGTTCCTTCAGGAATATCCATAAATTAGAAAGTATGAGGTTCTTGGGTTGGAAGGCATATATTTTTGGCAAGCTTAAATTGCGGCATCTTTCTTTGTAGCAATTATTTACTACAGTTTGCCATGTCTTCCTCTCAGACTTGTTCTGTTTGACCCTAGATGGTATTGTTCATTTTGAAATCTTGTTTATGGAGAAATGATACATCCCAGGATAACTGTCTGTTTATGCCTGACTTAGTCCCTCTGTACAAGGTTGTGTCATGCCAAAGATGAAATAGGAACACCTTGTAAACTTCTGCAATAAAATAATGAAAGTGCTTTGTTGCAAAGCTAGGGATGAATTGAAACTGCTTTGGAGTGAAAGTAATTAATCTTAAACAAAACTCAAATTTTGCCTTTTGTGATCTAATACAGACCTTGACCTGGAATGTAAGATCTGGTGAACCTCGTTTTATGCAGCAGTTTGAGTTGTATACAGCAGTCTGAAAATAAATTTAAAAAATGTTAAAACATAAACCATGTTTTACAATTCATAGTGGCTGGGTTCACAGGATTTACTAATCCAAAAAAATTGTTGTTTATTCGTTTAGTCGCTTCCGACTCTTCGTGACTTCATGGACCAGCCCACGCCAGAGCTTCCTGTCGGTCGTCAACACCCCCAGCTCCCCCAGGGACGAGTCCGTCATCTCTAGAATATCATCCATCCATCTTGCCCTTGGTTGGCCCCTCTTCCTTTTGCCTTCCACTCTCCCCAGCATCAGCATCTTCTCCAGGGTGTCCTGTCTTCTCATTATGTGGCCAAAGTATTTCAGTTTTGCCTTTAATATCATTCCCTCAAGTGAGCAGTCTGGCTTTATTTCCTGGAGGATGGACTGGTTGGATCTTCTTGCAGTCCAAGGCACTCTCAGAATTTTCCTCCAACACCACAGTTCAAAAGCATCGATCTTCCTTCGTTCAGCCTTCCTTATGGTCCAGCTCTCGCAGCCATATGTTACTACAGGGAACACCATTGCTTTAACTATGCGGGCCTTTGTTGTCAGTGTGATGTCTCTGCTCTTAACTATTTTATCGAGATTTGTCATTGCTCTTCTTCCAAGGATTAAGCGTCTTCTGATTTCCTGACTGCAGTCAGCATCTGCAGTAATCTTTGCACCTAGGAATACAAAGTCTTTCACTGCTTCTACATTTTCTCCCTCTATTTGCCAGTTATCAATCAAGCTGGTTGCCATAATCTTGGTTTTTTTGAGGTTTAGCTGCAAACCAGCTTTTGCACTTTCTTCTTTCACCTTCATCATAAGGCTCCTCAGTTCCTCTTCACTTTCAGCCATCAAAGTGGTATCATCTGCATATCTGAGATTGTTAATGTTTCTTCCAGAGATTTTAACTCCAGCCTTGGATTCCTCAAGGCCAGCTTGTCGCATGATGTGTTCTGCATACAAGTTGAATAGGTAGGGTGAGAGTATACAGCCCTGCCGTACTCCTTTCCCAATCTTAAACCAGTCTGTTGTTCCGTGGTCTGTTCTTACTGTTGCTACTTGGTCGTTATACAGATTCTTCAGGAGGCATACAAGATGACTTGGTATCCCCATACCACTAAGAACTTGCCACAATTTGTTATGGTCCACACAGTCAAAGGCTTTAGAATAGTCAATAAAACAGAAATAGATGTTTTTCTGAAACTCCCTGGCTTTTTCCATTATCCAGCGGATATTGGCAATTTGGTCTCTAGTTCCTCTGCCTTTTCTAAACCCAGCTTGTACATCTGGCAGTTCTCGCTCCATGAACTGCTGAAGTCTACCTTGCAGGATCTTGAGCATTACCTTACTGGCATGTGAAATGAGTGCCACTGTTCGATAGTTTGAACATTCTTTAGTGTTTCCCTTTTTTGGTATGGGGATATAAGTTGATTTTTTCCAGTCTGATGGCCATTCTTGTGTTTTCCAAATTTGCTGGCATATAGCATGCATTACCTTGACAGCATCATCTTGCAAGATTTTGAACAGTTCAGCTGGGATGCCATCGTCTCCTGTTGCCTTGTTATTAGCAATGCTTCTTAAGGCCCACTCAACCTCACTCTTCAGGATGTCTGGCTCTAGCTCACCGACCACACCGTCAAAGCTATCCCCGATATTGTTATCCTTCCTATACAGGTTTTCTGTATATTCTTGCCACCTTTTCTTGATCTCTTCTTCTTCTGTTAGGTCCTTGCCATCTTTGTTTTTGATCATACCCATTTTGGCCTGGAATTTACCTCCAATGTTTCTAATTTTCTGGAAGAGGTCTCTTGTCCTTCCTATTCTATTGTCTTCTTCCACTTCCGCGCATTGCTTGTTTAAAAATAATTCCTTATCTCTTCTGGCTAACCTCTGGAATTTTGCATTTAATTGGGCATATCTCCCCCTATCACTGTTGCCTTTTGCTTTCCTTCTTTCTTGGGCTACTTCTAGTGTCTCAGCAGACAGCCATTTTGCCTTCTTGGTTTTCTCTTTCTTTGGGATGTATTTTGTTGCCGCCTCCTGAACAATGCTGCCAACTTCTGTCCAGAGTTCTTCCGGGACCCTATCTACTAAGTCCAGTCCCTTAAATCTATTCTTCACCTCCACTGCATATTCCTTAGGAATATTAGTGAGCTCATATCTAGCTGATCTGTGGGTCTTCCCTAATCTCTTTAGTCTGATCCTAAATTGTGCAAGAAGAAGTTCGTGATCTGAACTACAGTCAGCTCCAGGCCTTGTTTTTACCGACTGTACAGATGTCCGCCACCTTTGGCTGCAAAGGATGTAATCAATCTGATTTCGGTGTTGTCCATCTGGTGAAGTCCATGTATAAAGCCGTCTCTTAGGTTGTTGGAAGAGAGTGTTTGTTATGCAGAGTGAATTGTCTTGGCAAAATTCTATCAGCCTGTGTCCTGCTTCGTTTTGTTCTCCCAGGCCATACTTACCTGTAATTCGAGGTGTCATTTGACTGCCCACCTTAGCATTCCAGTCTCCTGTGATGAAAATAACATCTCTTTTAGGCGTGTTGTCCAGTAGGTGCTGCAGATCCTCATAGAACTGCTCTACTTCAGCTTCTTCAGCATTTGTGGTTGGGGCATATTTGGATCACTGTGATGTTAGATGGCTTGCCCTGAATTCGAATTGAGATCATTCTGTCGTTTTTTGGGTTGTATCCAAGCACTGCTTTAGCCACTTTACTATTAATTATGAAGGCTACTCCATTTCTTCTGTGGTCCTCTTGTCCGCAGTAGTAGATCTGGTGGTCATTTGATGTGAAGTGGCCCATTCCAGTCCATTTCAGTTCACTGACGCCCAGAATGTCTATCTTTAATCTTGACATCTCACCAATAACCACATCCAATTTGCCCTGGCTCATAGATCTTACATTCCAGGTTCCAATGGTGTGTTGATCCTTAGAACATCGGATTCGCCGTTCACCACCAGCACCGTCGGCCGCTAGCTGTCCTTTCGGCTTTGAGCTAGCTGCGTCATCACGTCTGGGGCTAGTTGAGCTCATCCTCTGTTCCTCCCCAGTAGCATTTTGACCATCTTCCGACCTGGGGGTCTCATCTTCCGATGGTATACCGACATATCTCTGGTTGTACTGATCCATTTAGTTTTCACGGCAAGAATACTGAGGTGGGTTGCCATTACCTTCCCCAGGGATCGCATTTAGTCTGACCTCTCTGTCATGACCTTCCCGTCTTGGGTGGCCCTTCACGGTTTAGCTCATGGCATCATTGAGGTGCTCAAGCTCCAGCACCACGACAAGGTAACGATCCTTTGCTGAAGAATCCAAAAAAATAAGAATACATTTAGCTGAGTTTTACAACCGAACATAATTAATTTTGTCCTGGGTATAAATTGCCAGAGGAATGTAAGAGCCTGTATCATGCTGAAGCCAGCTATTGGTTCATTTAGGTCATTGTCAACTAAATTATCTAGAATTTATAGTGGAACTGTTTTGCAGTCCTGTTAGATATGATCGTGGCAGATTTGGCCTAAAAACATGAATTCTGCAACTGAGCTCTAGTTTTGCTGGGTTCCAAGTAATTTTGTGAGCTTCAGGTCTTCTTTATATTGCTTCTTGATAATGGGCTTCATGCTGTCATTTAATATTACTGCAAATGTCTGTTGTGGGTTGCATTCCATCAAATTCCAAGAATACTCATCCTGGTATGCCAGGAATCTTGGGCCTCTCAGTATATATTGACAACTCTCAATAGTGGTATATCCTCTTGAACTCTATATAAGTGTGTCCTTGTCTTATGAATAAATATCAGTAATCTTCAAAATATAATTGAAGCAATCTGAAGGCTTGGTGGGAATTGTGTCTGGGATATGATCAAGTTTTCTTTATCTTTACAGTACAAACTACACATAAAAGTACTACCCTTGTATACGTTCTGTTTCACAGGTTCAGTGTGGTGATTTTCCTCATCTTTTAGTTTATGGGCCATCGGGAGCTGGAAAGAAGACAAGAATAATGTGTCTGCTAAGAGAGCTGTATGGCTCTGGAGTAGAGAAACTGCGGATTGAACATCAAACTATAACAGTAAGAAACATCTTGAAAATAAATCTTTAAGTGTTTAAGACAATTATTTTTAGAAGTTGAGCCTTTTAAATGAGCATAGGTCTTGTCAGGTCCATTGTTAGATGACTTTCAGTTTATAGGTGTGAGGAGGTTTGCAAGATGCTTTGTAGAATATGTCTTAAATCCATATTCACTTCATTGTTACTTTTCATGGCTGGCTTCTAATGAGTTTTAATTTTTTATATTAAAGATTTTAATAGCAATAGTAAAAACAAATACAAATTAAACTCAGAAAAAGAAAAAAGAGATAGAATATGAAGTGCAAAAAAAGAAAAAGACAAAAAAAAAGAGGAAAGAAGTAGAATAAAGAAAAAGAAAAGAAATATGTAAAGAAGACTTCCAGTCTTCATCACAACAAGTAAAAACAGATAACTCATCACCCCCTATAAAGTTACAAACAAATATTTCTTCTTCCCATAACACATTCCTTCTATATGAAAAACCATAAATAATCAACTTTTCAGTCCTGGTGTCAGCAAAAAGTCTGTAAAGGGTTACCAGAGCTTTATAAGACATGTCTTGTTTTAACCTTGATCAAACAAACCAACTTTATATTACTTTCATTTACATCTAACAGTCTTGATCTTTAATTCACTCAGGTGTTGTCTTTTTCCCACCACAAGTACTTCTTCGAGGCTTTAACAGACCTCTTGTAAATCCAGTGGAAAGTCATTATCCAGGTCATTGTCTTGGTTTGTCTTTTGTATTTCCCCTTTGATTTTCAAAGCCTTAACAAACTTCTTTTGTGTATCCTGTAAAAAGTCCTTATCAGGGTCGTTCTCCTGGCTCTTCTCTATCTTGTAATCCATACTTTTTCCTGTCATTTGTATTTCCAATTTGAATGCCTTGTCTATTTTGTAATCCACACTTTTTTTAATCCAGTATTTCTGATTCCACTACTTCTGCATCAAGCAAAATTTGTTTCACATCTATCATTCCTTCATTAACACCCTTTAGTCATAGTCTATCCATAGAAGCAGACATCATTACTGATATTGTTGATGTTGTGCCTACTAATTTCTGGCCCCATTCTTTGAAGATCTCCTTTAATATTTCAAATGTTACGGTATTTTGGGTCATTTTGTAAATCCCAATCCTGAAGGTAATTTTTTTTTTTTCCCTTGTTTGCCTGGACTTTTGTCGCCTCTAGAGTCCAATTTAAATCATAAGATCTCTTATCTCTGTTATGACTTGTGGTAGTCAAAATAACTCTGGTTCTCATGAAAAGCTGTTTATTTTATATTGTTAATTCCAAAATCGTATAGTAAAAGTTTCAATTTCAATATAACTTTCTTAGTTCAAAATCTTATTTCGCTTTTTGCTGTTTCTCTCAAGTTCTTTAAGTTCTTAAACTTATAGTTATTTTTTCTTTTGTTCAGGAATAAATCACTGGTTCGTTGGTCTTTGCCGTGGTCATTGTCTCCACTTTCCACTGAGATATGTTTAGTTTGCCATGCCTCCACCGGAAGTCCTTCATGGCTGATTTCTTAGGAAAAGGAATTATCCCAGGTTCCTTTGAACAAAGAGAAAATATGATCAGTCCTAAATAAGCCACCTGTACACCTTCTAGATCAAGGGAAGGTACTTTGGTGTCCATTGTAATTATTAGAGCTTTAAGTAGCCTATATGGTTCTTTATGCCACTCTAAATAGATCCAATCAGGAATAGAAATAAAACATTTCCAGGAATTCTGAAGCTGACAGGGTAGGGATAAGAACGGTTTTCTGGCTTTTTTCAGAAAAAAAAATTGGAGAGAGATACACATAGGCATGGAACATTTTTTAAAATCCTCTGTAGATGTAAATGAATGGGCGGACAATATAGCCAGTACCCACCCTTCTTTTAGTGCTTGAGGACAGGTGGAGGATAGGAGCATCTACCAAGCTCTAGCAGCAAACCTATGAGACCCGAAGTCTAAGTCCTTCTCTTTTGAAAATAAATCTTAGTGCCCCCTGGAAGAAGAAATACATTCTTAGGTTTCTGTTTGAAAACTCTGCTATGTAATTTGTTCTCAGTATATAGGTAACTGTAATTACCTGATACTGTTCAATCTGATATAAAAATTTTGCTAGGTTTTTAGGTAATTTTGGAGACTGAAGGCTTTTTAATCTATCTAGGTGTCTATTCTTTAAATTTAAAAAGAAAATATTAGGAAATAGTTTATAATCCATTCGTTAAATTCTTTCAGTTTTTAAGACAAAATGCAAAGAAAATGGTTTTATCAAACTGGTAATTTTATGATTTGGCTAATGTAATATGTGATTGAATCTGACAAGAATAATTTTAGCAGGATGAGGCAATTTTAACACATTATGCCAATCCATCTCATCTGTATTGGCTTCTGGTTGTTGTTCCAGCTTGGCATTTCAGTACAACATGTAACATCTGGACACTATGATTTGTTTTTTTAATTGTTCTTTTTTTTGTAATGTAAGCCACTCAGAGTCATTTGGGGTTGAGTGGCCTTTCAATTGTATTAAAGAAAGAAATCTCCTTTTTTTTTTTGTTTCTTCAGAAACTTAAGTATTGAATGAACATGTGGCCCTTCAGGTTTTGTTGAACGGCATCTTACGGTATCCGTCACCATTGGCCATGCTGGCTGAGGTTGTTGGGAGTTGTAGTTCAGCAAAATATGGATGACTACATGTTATACACTCTTTTCCTAAAGCCACATTGTTGAATTTGATGTTTTTCAGAATATGTATGATTTTAATTCCCATAACTGCCATGCTGGTTGGTAATTATAGAAGTCGAAATCTAACACATCTGGAGTGTACTGCATTGGAAAAGGCTGCCCTAAAGTCACCTATACAAGAGACCACTATAGATGGAAAGAGAGCATTCTCGGCATTATCACTCTAAAGATGTTTGTACAGCCATAACACTATTTCTTTTGGTGTTAGATTTAAATCACTGTTCACTCCTTATGCCGCTCTGATTGTATTAGCTCTTGAATATAATATTTGCTCTTTTTTTGGCTTTGCATTGAGGGATTTTTTTTTTCAAATAACAACTTTCTAATTTTATATTCTTAGATTTTAGTAGTTTTCTGTTTTTGAAATGACCAGTGCCTAGGGAATTTATTTGACAGACGTTGGAGAATAAATAATAACTCAGTTTTATGCAATACAAACCAAATGTGCAGTTCCTAATTGTGCAGTTTCTAATCTACATTGGCAGTTAGAGCACATTTCGTAGAACTCATCAACCATGGAGTTGAATGGGATCTTGGAATCAGCAAAGCCATTCCTGAGAAATGGTCATCTAACCTTTGCATAAGTGTCTCAAAGAGTCCACCATCTTTTATTCACCTGTCAAACAACTGTTTCCAGTAGGAAGATTTTTCTCGTGTTGATTTGAAATCTGTTTCCCCATAATTTGAATATACTGTTTCTAGTTTTGTTTCCAGAGCAGAGAACAAGACAGATATTTAAGTACTGAAATCATGTCTCCCCTTTATATTTTTTCTCTGGTCTAAATATATCTAACACTTTCAAATGTATCTGATAGAACAGTTTATGTATCTGTCAGTCTGAGTTGTTAGAAGCTTGCCCAGCCTCTCCCAGGCATACAGGTATCATCAACTTATAACCATTCAGTGACCATTCCAAGTTACAATGGCACTGAACAAATGGTGGTTATGACTGGTCCTCAGAGTTCTAGCTATCCCAGCACCCCCGCAGTCAGGTCACATGATCGTGATCATGGCACTTGGCAGCCGGTTCGTGCTTATGACCAGTTGCAGCACCCCACAATCATGTGATCGCCATTTGCGACCTTCCCTATTGGCTTCCCTAGAAAGTCAATGGGGAAGCTGGCAGGGAAGGTTGCAAGTCACTGGAGTAAGTTTCCCCCACCTGTGTACCCTCTCCCAGCCCCTCTGCACTCACACTATACTGACCACTTGCACACCCCAGTGCACCCTTCCAGAGCCGCACAGCGCCTCCCTCACAAATCCCCTCACACCCTTGCATATCCTCCCTGAGCCTCACCACACCTCCCTTGCACCCTCACACGCCCTTGTGCACTCTCCCTGAGCTTTGCCATGCCTCCCCTCGGGCACCCTTTTCAAGCCTTGCCGCACCCCTGCGCAGCCCCATATACCCTCCCTGAGACTTGCCACACCTCCCTCACACCCTCCTGCACTCCTTTGCACCCTCCACCACCCAGCAGCAGCCACTTACCTGCCTTCTGGCCTGCTTGCAATCCACCTGAGACTTGCAACTTCCTGCCTGCTTCCCTCTGATTTGGTTGTGGGAAGCCAGCAGGCAGTTGCCTTGCCGAACAACTGGGATTCGGTTAACAACAGCAACAGGAACTGCAGGGATTGCTATCGCTAAGTGATGCAGTCACACTTTATGACCGTATTGCTTAGTGACAGAAATTCCAGTCCCAATTGCTGTTGTAAGTCAAGGACTACTGTACCTCACTTTGTCAAACCCGTTCTTAAAATGCGATGCCCCAAAGAACATTGTACTTAAGATACTATCTGACAAATGCTGAAAATAGTGGAATTGTTATTATCTGGAAACTGTTACTATAATGTAGCCTGTTTTTTTCCTGCCAAATGTGTGGACTCGGTTAGTTTAGCCTTTTAGCTTTACAGAAAATGTAATTAGCAAATTAGCATTAAGAGTATTGATTTGCGCTATTATCTTTCTTCAACTGTATGATATTGGAAATAATTTGGCCTAGCATTTAGTTTAGTTTGTGCTGTTTCACACTGAATCAGCAGTTATAATCAAGAGATCAGTTAACTTTACTGTGCTTTTGCTTACAGTGACCAGTGGTTTCTCATATAATAGTAATAATTTGATAAAAATAATTTTTAAAGCTCAACAGTCAAAATGAGTTCTTTTGCTTAGTTAGTAGCTTGGGGAGTAAAGCAACCACCAGTAAATATATTATTAAAGAGATTCCTTCTGTCACTTCAAATTTGGAATGATTTTTATTTTAATCAGCAAAATCAAAAAACTGTCAGTATTTAATAATTGGCATGACTTGAAGCTCAGTGTTTCAGTGTCTAAAACATTGTGCAAAATGAATATAAGTGGTCTTTATTATTCCTTGTTTAGTTTAGCTTTTGCCATTTAACTTAATTTTTAAAAATTAAGTAATATACTATTATGACAGGCTCCCCCACCGTGTGCATTCAACTACTACCTTCCAGTGGCTTTGGCCATTCAATCCCAACGGTGCCATTGTGGAGAAAGCTGTGCATTGAAGCATGCAGTGTCTGTGTATCTTATGTGAAGTTTGATGGAAATCAGCTTTTAAAGCTTCTCTTCATTTGAAGTACTCGCTATTCTTTGTGTTTGATGCTTCCTTGCTGTTCCTGTATCTAAGTCCCTTTTCTCACCCAACTCTAGAACTTGGCAGACAGCGTTGTCATCACTGATGTTCAGAGACAGTTCTTATGTCAAGAGGGACATAATTAGTACAAGAAATAAAAAGCAGTGGACAGGTTATCATTTCTCTAACTAAAATGGAACAAAAGCCTTTAAAGCCCTATATGGCATGGGGCCAGGCTACCTGAGGGACTGCCTGTTCCCCATTA
The DNA here is from genome assembly GCF_035149785.1 of Candoia aspera. Lineage (NCBI taxonomy): Eukaryota > Metazoa > Chordata > Lepidosauria > Squamata > Candoiidae > Candoia > Candoia aspera. Next base: position 91,981,315 of record NC_086157.1, on the reverse strand, counting down.
CATCAGCCCGTCCCACCCAATCATGCAGAGGGGCCATGCTGCGGACCCCATCTCTAAGACAACTTCGTTTGGCGGGGACCAGGAAGCGGGCCTTCTCTGCAGTAGCTCCTGCCCTGTGGAATATGCTGCCCCCGGAGGTGAGATTGGCCCCATCGCTCCTGGCCTTTCGGAAGCGTCTGAAGACCTGGTTCTGCCACCTCGCTTGGGGCGGAGAGGGGAATAGATCTACATGGGGATGGCTGCTATAGACCACTCCTCCCACACCTGGACTGTTTTAGATTCTTTAGCCACTTGGATTCTTTATTTTTTGCTCTTATTTATATTATTTATTACTGTAATTTTATATTGTATATTTTATTTATTGTGTGATTGTTGTTTTAATTGATTATTGTAAACCTCCCAGAGTCCCCTGATGGGAGGAGGTGAGCGGGGACAAATTGGACAAATAAATAAATAAGGCAAAATTACTTCAAAACATCATGCTTGACATGTAACAATTAAAAAAAAACTGTTCTGTTTGTTGTTCAGTAATGTGAGCTAAGTCTCATCCATATTGATTTCCTAAAATTCATTTTGTTTAGTATCACTTCTTTTCAGGCACCTTCTAAAAAGAAAATTGAAATCAGCACTATTGCAAGCAACTATCATCTTGAAGTTAATCCAAGGTATGTTTATAATCAGGTCTGAATATCTCGTTTTGGGCTGCAGGATCTATGCAATGTTTAAAGAGACTGCAATTTTAGTCATGGGTTTTATATATGGTACAGTTGATTACCATCATTGTTTTAAATGATATTCATTTCACATTAAAAAGTTAGCATATGTCAACTTAGAAGGTAGTAAATTTTATAGATTAAAATTTCCTGTAATGTTGAAGTAACATGGGAAAAAATATTTGGGAGGATGGAAATTTAGAGGAAAACTGAAATATATGCAGTATTCATACATTTTATAAAATATATTATTGTGACTTGATTTGCGTATAAGATAATGTTATATAAATTGAAAAGTATAATTTATTTAGACAAAATAATATTTAATTTACTTCAAACGTTATAAATTTTTGTTGCAAATGGAGCTACAACCTACTAAAATCTGAAGAATATAGTCTGTTTAGGAAAAATATGCAGGAAAAACTAACTATAATCACCATTGAAGTGAAGCAAAAAAGTTGTGTATTCTGAATTTTGTTTTCTGGTATATCTGACAGATCCAAAAAGAAGTAATTTTCAGGAGAGGAAATTAGAAAAATGGGAAAACAAGACACAATCGATATTATAATGTGCAGTCTGATAGTTTCTTGGAGACTAAGGAGATCTGGTGTATAGCTGGGTTAGGGTTAGTGGTCTGCACATTTACAATCCATGCTTATGTAAGAACTCCCTGAAGTTCTGCATGCATTTTCATGGCAGTAAGCTCCATTAAGAGAGCCAGTTTGGTGTAGTGGTTTAGGCCCGAGGCTAGAAACAGGAGACAGTGAAGTTCTTGGTTCTCTCTGAGCTTTGTTATTTGCTTGCAGTCGTTTCATTACCCGACTAAGTGACATCATCCGTGCTAGTCAGTTTTGTTTTGTTCCTGTTTATATATAGTAGCTGTAACGATTGCCTAAACCCAAATACTCAGTCTCACAAGCTCGGGCTTAAAGATAACTGATTTATTAAAGGAATAGTATGCAAATACAGAGAAAGCTGAGAATGAGCAAAAGCGCGCCAAATACAAACTAAATACCCTTGCTTCAAACCCAATCCCGCCCCTCGCCCCACCATAGCAACCACCCCCTCCCAGGTGTTGGCAACCGTCACACATCGGCCTGGGAAAGTAACCTTGAAGACATGTCATAACCCAAACATACATTCCTGCAGAACAGCAAGGAGATTACAGCCTGGCACGGCTGAAATTCCCCTCCCCGCAAATGACAGACACGGAACAGGAGAGTGACATGTGAAACGTTACGATGTATTCAAACCATTGGAACGATGAACATGACATATCGCCCCCCTTAAAGAAACTAAACTAAGCAGCAAGTTCATGCGGCTAGGCAGAATAAAGACGGGCTAAGTGATTTTACAGTGTGGGACACGCATCAGCACCTATACATAGGAAGACACGCATCAAAGAATCCACATGTGAAACGCTCCCATTCATCTCTACACAAGATCTAAGCATTGGCATGAAAATTTTCACGATGCAGATATTAGCATTGAACATTGCGATCATGACAAAACGCAAGGAACAGGTTACAGTGGTTAAACAGCATATAAATGCAAAAGGCTAAACAGCATGAGAATGCTAAAGCAAACCACAGAGCCCCGCCCCTCCACTCAGTCCGGAGGGACATGCTTCCAGCAAACAAAGCCCTGAAACCCACCCCTATCTCGCCCGAAATCCAGGATTTCTCGCTGATCGCCAGCCTCGCTCGGTGGGTCCACCTCCTCCGCCCTCAGTGCGATGAATGCGTCGCCTTCTTCCTCGGGCCCCAAGGCGGGCTGTCTCACCTCGGCCTCTCCGCTGCATCCCGCCCGACCGCCGCCGCTCTCCACGCAGCCCAGGCCCCTCGAGGCCGCACCCTTCTTGGCGCTGACACAGGCAGGAACGATGGCTCTCTCCTGCCGCGCTTGCATCCCGTGGAGCAGCGCCATCTCCAGCCACAGGAAGTTCCTCATCCAGTCCCGCTGCGCCTCCGAGCGCTCGCACCGCAGCTCGGTTTCGGTCAGCAGGAACACCCACCACTCCAACGAAAATGCCGATGTGCCGCCCTCCTTCGCCGGAACCATGCAGCCACGCCGCGTCCCAGCCTGGGCCATCAAGGATGCCAGCCACTCCGGGGACCACACCGGGGCGCCGCTCTCCACCTCCAAACCCATCCCCGACTCCGGAACATCGCTACCGGCCACCGCGCTGAGGTCGCTCCCCCGCGACTCTGCCCGTTGCGGCCTGACCCGCCGATCAGCGAATTCCACCTCCGGAAACGTGGGGTATTGGGGTCTCCAGGTGGCATGAGCTAGCCCCGACCGAGCTTCCGCCACGCCGTCCCCGCTGGAGCGCTGTTGCGCCCCGATTCGTCCATCCATTGTTAAAGTCATCGCTAGCTCTCCCCTTCACCAAAGGCTTGGATGGGGGCTAGCGGAAAATTTCATTATGATTCTCAGCTTTATGTAATGATTGCCTAAACCCAAATACTCAGTCTCACAAGCTCGGGCTTAAAGATAACTGATTTATTAAAGGAATAGTATGCAAATACAGAGAAAGCTGAGAATGAGCAAAAGCGCGCCAAATACAAACTAAATACCCTTGCTTCAAACCCAATCCCGCCCCTCGCCCCACCATAGCAACCACCCCCTCCCAGGTGTTGGCAACCGTCACACATCGGCCTGGGAAAGTAACCTTGAAGACATGTCATAACCCAAACATACATTCCTGCAGAACAGCAAGGAGATTACAGCCTGGCACGGCTGAAATTCCCCTCCCCGCAAATGACAGACACGGAACAGGAGAGTGACATGTGAAACGTTACGATGTATTCAAACCATTGGAACGATGAACATGACAGTAGCTTGCCCTGCCAGTGGTGGGGTGGGGGTGTGGTTTTCCCCTTGGTAGTTCCTTGATTAGGGTATTGTTTTCGGCTACACTGAGATAAGAATGGATTAACATCAGACAAGCAATCAAGCAGAAAATAATACCCTAATCAAGGAACTACCAAGGAGAAAACCACACCCCCACCAACCCCAAGGACTCCACAGTTCAAGCCTGAGCTACATACATTCTCTTTTATTAGGAGGCTGTGAGTCTAATCTTGCCTTAGGCACAAAACCAGCTGGGTGACCTTGGCCGGATGACTAGCACGGATGACTCCCTCTCAGTCCTAGGAAGAAGGCAATGGCAAGCCACTTGTGAAATCTTGCTGAGAAAATTGCAAGGACTTGTCCAGGCAGTTACAGAACTCAACACTGATGCAAAGGTGTGCACACACAAACACACAAGCCCCATTGAACTCACTAAAATTTTATTTTGCATAAATGTGAATATGTAGGAATGGGAATGTTGCTGAACTTCAACCCTCAACATTCTATTAGTCATGCTGTCTAGGGATTATGGGAGTTGTAGGATAAGATCAGACAGAAAAATCTTGCAGAATTTTTTTTTTTTATATTACCTTTCAGTGATGCAGGGAACAGTGACCGGGTTGTAATACAGGAGTTGTTGAAGACAGTAGCACAGTCACGGCAACTTGAGACAAGTACTCAGCGTGATTTTAAAGGTCTGTAAATAAATTGTGCAATGGTATGATGAGTTATTTCTACAAACTTAGTCAACATTATATGTTTTTCCCAAGCAGAAATGTTTGGGAAATTGATCATATGCAGTAATTATAAAGTTATATAGTAATGTGTAAATTAGCACTTATATTCATTAAAAAGTATCTATCCACACATAGAACCACAACTCAGTCATAAAAGTTTTAACTCTTCCATACATAAATTTTAAAACTGCCAATAAGTTACTACAGCTCCTTGGCATCATTGTAGCTTATAAACCAATGAAATCCCTCCAAAGCAAAGCCAGAGATGACAAAACAGGCATCATTTACAACATCCAGTGTAAGGACTTCAAAAACTACAAACTTCTACAAACAGGTAGAAGATTGGCAGAATGCATCCACAAACACCAATTCTCAGTCAGAAGTCATGAAATCAGAAGACTTCTGGATGAGGAAAATGGTGAAGTAGACATCTCTGAAATAGTGGAGATTGTGCGGCAAGCCCAGTCCAATGGAATCCTTCCGTATAAGGAGAGGACAAGAGTTTGCCACTCGTGCTCTGGGTGGCTGCTCGAGTTGGCTTGTTTGATCATGGCTAAAATATGGAAAACAATTTTAAAATTCTGGAAACCCTTTATGGACTTTTTGCTGACATTTGGACAGAAATGTCAGTGATTTTTGGATTTGTGAATGAATGGGGAGACTATAGGAAGAAGTGAACCATGTGTATGTAATTTCATAGGGGGTGGGGAACTATTAATTTGCCTGTGCTTGTTGCAAGGAAGTTCGGGAGTCACTTTTTAAATACTTTTTTCTTTTCTTTTTTGCACTTTGTATTTCTTTTCTATTCTTTTCTTTTTCTTCTGATATCAGTTTGTATTATCTTTTAGCATTGTAAAACTCTTTAATAAAAAGTATTTTTGTTTAAAAAAAGACATGATGAAACATTAGTAATTTCACAGCACATGAATAGGTTCAACTACAATTTCAACTCGAAAGCTATAGAGATTTTAGATCAAACCAAATTTAAGAAAGCAAGAGAATTCCTAGAAGCTTGGCAGTCTGCCTAATTAACAGACATATAGAGATAAGACCATTTATGAACCATTCAGAAGCAACAGCCAAAGGTCAAAGAAAGGGGGAAAAGCAGACCAGAGTACATCCTTCCTTATCACATACCTATTAACCTGAAACCAGATAAGCAGGAACCAGCACCTAATTACCACAGTAAGGACTAGAAAATAGCATGCTGATTAAAGAAAAAACAATACCATCTATCAGTACATTCTGCCCAATTCCAATCAAGGCTGATAGAACAACTTGCAATATATAGACAACCAGTAAACCTCACTTCCCTCATGTCAGAGTACTGATGATGTTAACTAGACTGATAATGAAACACCTGCAAGAAGAAGACCAAATTTGGAGAACATTAAGAACCTAACACACTTATATCACTTATAACACTTAAAATAATCATATAACTCAGATTTATTTCTTTAATCAAGATCCTTTCCATATCTACAATTTTCACTTAAAGCACATAATTTTGAGCAAATGAAAGTTTTGTAGGAATTCTGTGACCTTTGAATGAGCATTCCCAAACACTAGCAGCTCTCTTCATTTGATTCAGAAGATGGGGAAATCTGATAAGAGAATGTGTTATATGAAGCCTTGCAATCATGTTTTAGGAACAGTACGGTTTGCATACTTCTGTATTGTAAGAAAATATATTTTTAAACTTTCTTTTTTTCCAATTTCAGGTGCTATATATATTGTTAAATAATCCAGTGAAATGCAATATTTATAACATTAGCATCAATAGAAGAACCAATGTCCATATATTTGTATCTTGGACATTAAATGTTTATAGTCTGTGAATCAGCTGTGAAGTAGTATTTTAGATGTTGCCTGTGTCATTTAGAGGGCTAGTTTGTTGTAGCGGTTAAGGCACCAGGCTAGAAAACAAAAGACAGTCAGTTCTAATTTTGCCTTAGGCATGAAGCCAGCTGGGTAACTTTGAGCCAGCCACTCATTCTCAGCCCTAGGAAGAAGACATTGGCAAACCACTTCCAAAAATCTTGCCATGAAAACTGCAGGGACTATGCAGGCAGTTGCCAGGAGTCAACATTGGCTTAAAGGCACAAATAATAAATAAAATAATAAATGGTCTTTTATGGTAAAGTGATTACATATAGGTCTTCCTTGTCTAAAACAAGTTACATTTTTATCATTTGGTTAGAATGGAAATTGCACACTTATCCTTGTCATATTTTGTTTGTGATTTGTTTACAGAAATACTAACCCAAACATGCATGTATACAGAGCATTATTGAAACTACTTACATGTGCTGTGATTTTGTATCTTTAGGTAGGTAGGTAGGTAAATAAATAAATAAGCAAGCAAGCAAGCAGATTCTTTTGGGAGGGTGTCTTTCTCATTGGGTGGATAGATATGATGGAATATGTGTTTAGAATATTTACAGAAGCTATGGGATGAAAAACAATCTCATGGGTGTATGTGGGAAGAAGGCCATAGTTTTCTGAGTAGGAAGGCTTCATCCTGGCTACTGAATTCAGTTGTAACTAAAAGTAAAATAAGAATATTATATTATGATAATATAACTAAAAGTGATTGCTCATTTACTTTTAGTGGTGCTGTTGACAGAAGTGGACAAGCTTACAAAGGATGCCCAGCATGCATTGCGAAGAACAATGGAGAAGTATATGGCCACCTGTAGATTAATTCTTTGTTGCAATTCTACGTCAAAAGTCATTGCACCCATCAGGAGTAGATGCCTTGCAGTGCGAGTCCCCGCTCCAAGCATCGGTGATGTAGGTTCATGATGAAGGCGAATCATTTTCCAGGGTTTATTTGTGCAGTGTTGTTTGCATGAAGTTTCGCACTTGATTTAGCAATCCTTGTTTACTGTCTTTCTCTGAATTATTTATGCTTATTTAGTTAGCTTATATTGAACAATGTTGCTGAGTGTGAATGTAATTTTTACAACTTAGATTCATGCTTACTTTGCTTTCTGCAAGGACAGGGAGATGTAAAGAACATAGTATTTTTGAAAAGGCTTGGAATGGAAGGATTCAGTCTGTGAAGGAGGAATGTGGTGGGGTCCTAGAGGCAAAACAGTAGGGAATACAGAATCCTCTGAAACTCTTCTCATTTGTCAGCACCATTCTTATACGTCTTCACTAGGACACAGTCTTTCAACTTTATCTCTAAAATAAAAAGAATTAAATACCAGAATTTGTTCGGTATTTGATAAGCACATTTCACTGAAGTATCTTGCTAAATATGTAATTTAGACTCCAGGTTTGGGTATAATAGCAGGAACTATGATATATGATATCTCCCCCCTCCTTTGGTGGGAGATGGGCGGTGATAAAAATTTGACAAATAAATATAAAAGAGCCAGTTTGGTGTAGTGGTTAAAGTGCTGGGCTAGAAACCAGGAAAGCAAGAGTTTTAGTCCTGCCTTAGGCATGAAAACTGAGTGGGTTACTTCGGGCCAGTCACACACACTCAGCCTAACCTACCTCACAGGGTGGTTATTGTGGGCAAAATAGGTATTAGCTATTTTGCTGCCTTGAATTATATATAAAAAGGTGTGATAAAAATATAATAGTAGTAGTAGTAGTAGTAGTAGTATAACAACTGATGATTGTTGTGTGATGCACTAGTGGGTAGCATGTGCTGGTAAAATCTGCTCCCCCACCCTTGAAGCCATTTCCCTGATGTTAAATTTTGTGCCAGACTCTGAAATGTTCCCTGACTATAAATTTTATCTGGCATTTGCCAGTTTTGAATCTGTTAGTTGGTGGTGGCTATTAGTCTTTGGCCTGTGGTAAATACGGCTGATTAATCCAGCAATTAACAACATTGCCAACTTGACTGCATAAGATATTCTGTGTCTCTTCTGCTGTAAAGAGTCCAGGGTACAATTACTTTCTGTGAACCAAAAGGCACTGATTTATTTGTGGGAAAATTGATATAGAAGAAAAGATCACACTCAGGGCTGCTGATTTAAGGTATATGTGACTTACAGAAGGCAAAGAAGGAATAGATGACTGGAACTAGGTAGATGTAGGGCCGGTATAATCAGTATTTCATCGATATTGTCTCCAAACTGATATCCTTCTTAAACAGGGACTTTCCTCTTTGTTTACTCCTGCATTAATTGAATTCCAACTAGTGCAGGGATGTGCAAGCTTTTAGAAAGCAAGTAAAGCTAATTTTTGCCTTATCAAATACTTAGATCTGTATCGTTTTGTCAAATGTTTGCAAGAAGGAAGGCCTGACTCTTCCTCAAGAATTAGCTCGGAGAATTGCTGAAAAGTCTGGGAGGAATCTCAGAAAGGCTCTTCTGATGTGTGAGGCATGCAGAGTACAGCAGTAAGTTTTTTTTAAAAAAAACTTGAATGGATATGGAGACAAATAAAAAAAAACAGCACCAAGTTAATCTTAGCAAGTCTTTACTACTTGTCTCACAGGCTTCCTTTCACACCTGATCAAGACATTTCTGAGGCTGACTGGGAAGTATATCTGAGAGAGACAGCCAATGCTATTGTCAGTCAACAGACACCCCAGAGGTAAGTTAGCGTAGCAGATAATAAATGACATTGAAAAATGTCAGGTTGTAAAATATAACACACATGTTTTCTGACACTAAAGATTTACATTGATGATTCTAATACTGATGATTTTAATACTGCGACCTTTTAAAGGGATGACTAGATAACCTGTAACTAGACTTAAAACTTGTAAGAGGTGCTGTAGTTTGAATTAGATATATATCATAAAACAGTCTTTTACAGATGCATTCAAAATAAAAGGAAAATGATCTGTATACTAGCTGCGTATGTGAAGACAGCAAGATCCTAATGGGTAACAAAGAGAAAATGAAACTACTTGGCCCCTCTTTTGGCTCAATCTTCTCTGGATGTATTCTACCAGGTCACTGTGAAGAATGAAGGAGCAGGAATGAAGCTTGGAATTATAGAAACATGATCAGGGGACACCTGGATATTTTGTATAACTTAAATCTTAGGGCCAGATGAATGGGATCCTAGGGTGCTGAAGGAACTTTCTGATGTCTGGCTAAACATTTGAGTATTAGTTTTGAGAAATATTGGAGAAAGAGTGGAAGCACCAGATACTGTAGGTAAAGAGGACAAACACTGTCCTGGTCCTCAAGTGGGGAAAAGGAGTTTTGATGAAGCTATAGATCAGTCAGCATCATCTGAGATCAACTTATAAAGAGATCAGTCTATATGTATATGGTAATACTGGGATGTCTTTGTTGAACTCTTGCCAGACTACTCTAATCTCATTTTGATCAAGAACCTTCCTTGGTATAATGTGGGAATGTAATGCATATAATACCTTGAATTTAGCTAAACATTTGACAAGGTACCCTATGATATTTTGATTAGAAAGCTAGTTAAATGTGGGTTGAATGAGTGACAATTAAGTGGATGCACAACTGCCTCAAAATATTGTGCTCAAAAAGTGCTCATTAATGGTTCCTCATCAAACTGGAGCATTATATCAAGTGGAATGCTGCCAGGTTCAGTCCTGGATCCCATACTCTTCAACTCTTTTATTAATGACTTGAATGAAGACATGGAAGCAATGCTAATTCAGTTTGAAGATGACACAAAATTGGGGGGATTACTAATGCTGTGGAAGGAATTAGCTCTTGGTAGGTTTAACAAGTGACAGAATAAAAAGTACTTTGACAAAGTAATAGAATGAAATTTTACAGAGACTAGCGCAGAGTTCTTCATTTAAGAAACAGACTTCTAATGGAGAGAATAGAATTGGCAGTGGTGGGTAGCTTTCTTGGATAGGCAATAGTACTTCTGAAAATGATCTTGGAATGGGAGTTGATTGGCTTATAGTCAGTCTGCAGTGATGTGCAAAAAGGCAAATTCAGTTTTAAGCTGTCTCAGCAGAAACATTATTTCCAAATCATGGCAAGAAATTATTCCAATTTATTCTGCTTTGGCCCATTGCTAATTTAAGTAATATGTCAGGTTTTGGGCCCCATGCTTTAAGGAGGCTTCAGAAAAATTGGGACAATTTTAGAGAAGAGCAAAAAGGTTGATTGGGAACTTGAAATTATGTCCTGTAAAGGGATTGAAGGTGCTGGGGATATTTTGCCCTAAGAAAATACAGTTGGGGGACAGAGGAATGTAAAAGCACACATCAAACATCTGTCAAACAGAAGAAGATCAAGACCTGTTCTCTCATTCACAGGGCAGGTCGTAGGATAATTTGCTTAAGGTTCAGGAAAGCAGATTAATATAGAAAATAAAATCCTAATGGTAAGAGCAGTTGGACAATAGAACCAATTACTGAGAGAAGTGGTAGGCTTTCCTTTATTGGAAGGACACAAGTAAGATTAGGTATCCATCTGTTGAGATGCTTCAACTCAGTGTTTCTCAACCTTGGGAACTTTAAGCTGTGTGGACTTCAACTCCCAGAATTGCCCAGCCAGCATGGGGAAGTTGAAGTCCACACAGTTGACATCCACACAGCTTAAAGTTCCCAAGATTGAGAAACTCTGCTCTAACTCCTGTTCCTGCACTGAGCAAGGGCTTGGACTTGAGGGCCTATGAAGCACTTTCCAACATTATGATTTTATGAAAATACAGTGGCCCAGTAGTCTAGTCAGCATACTGATCACACACTCCCTGTTTTTTATAGTCAACTTACATTTTTCAAATCTGCAGCATAAATGAACAAACAAATTAAATTTACTTCTTACTTTTCTTTAACTTGCTTGATAAAACCTGCTCAGATCTTGATTATGGATGCTGGCCTAGACTGTGGTCCTACAGCTCTGGTGTACTTGCTTTTAACCATATCTGGAAGCGTTCTTTTTGTTTATAATAAGTTCAGCGTATAGCATGTAGTTTTCCCAATAAAATGTAAAAGAAAAAATCAAAAGCGGAGCAGGCACCACCACAAAGGCTACCCAGAGTGATGGTGGACTCCCTTTTGTTGGGTGTGCTCAAGCAGAGGTCGGAAAATCATCCATTAGGGATGCTTTAACTCAGACTGACAACCTAGATTGCTGTCCTAATTATAAGATTGTGCTATCGTACTAGTGGATCAGTTAGCAGCGTCAATACTGGTGGCCTAAGGCCTTTGCTCAGTTCAAATGTAGCAATTTCAAAAATGAGTTGCTGACAGAGTATGCTTAATTTTCTACTATTGCTTTCACATACTGTAGACTTCAGGAAATGCTTGTTGCGAAGAATAAACACCACATGGGCTCCATGGATAAAAAGCCTAATCTAGTATTATACAACTTTCCTGTGTTTTAAGCAGCTAAATAGACTGTAGACAACTGTATCTAGTAATTTCTCTTAGCAGCAGCAGCAGCAGTTCTTTTAATACTACTAGTTCTATATATTTTCTTACTCAAATATATGAATACATACTTTGTTTCTGCTAGGTTACTTCACTAGATCTCCTTTTGTTTTGGGCTGATTCAGTATTCCATTTCTTCTCTAATTTGTTAGAACCCTGTTTGCTTCTGGCAGGTTAAACAGATGGGTTCACAGTAATGGCCAGTCTCAGAACTGCAACAGTGAATTAAACTATTGTAAAACAATAGTTTGGTGCAATAAGGAACTTCCATTTAAAAATGACAAAAATGACAAGGGCAGCTTTTTCCTAGTTGTTGATCCCCTTTCACCTAGGAAAAGAGATGCAGTCTGGTTGCCACGTGTTTGTAGGGTGGTATATGTATTGTATTTGCAGAAAAAGACTGAAAGCCTCTTACAATGAATTTGGGGAGTTTTAATTTCCTGTGATGTGAATGGGTGACACCGTGAGTCACATCTTCTGCCTGCTCTCATTAAAGCTTTATAACAGTCTCCATTTTTAAATGTAGCTTTAATAGAAAAAGAAAACTTGTGATTTGATTATAACCATGGATTCTCCTCTATGTGATTTTTATTTTGAGCTTTTTTATATATGTGGCTTTAGGCAGAGTCAATTAGATGGGTGCTTAGGACTTCTTGGTATATTTTCTGTGGTTAAAGACAGACTGTTTTCTTGCTTAGCAATCATTCTGGTTGTAGGGACATTAACTTTAGATAGCTCTGTCTGTTAAAAAAAGACATTGAACAACAGAGAGTGGATTCCCTTTGGCTCAATTTTATGGCATGTATGAGCTTCTCCCCACCCTGGTTTTCTCTGAAACTGTTGGGATTACAGCTTTCAGAATTCTAGCTAGCATATCCAGGTTGGGAAAAGCTGTGATGGACATATTCAGTGGGTTCATGAAGACTTGCAGAATACAGAGTCGGGAGTCTGATAGCACCTTTTCCAACTAACAAATTTTGTTAAAGGCATAAGTAGCTCATGAAAGCTTAGGCTACCAGACTCTTCCTGATTTTTTTTTATCACCATAGACTAACATGACTTTTTTTCCTACCATGTAGGAAAAAGGGAAATCCATTGTTTGGAAGTGATTTAGGAAGCATTTTGTGTTTGGAAAAGTGGCTACATTTGAGCTCCAAAAAAAGAACAAGTCCCATTTTCTCACCCTCCTGCAGCTTTCTTATAATGTACTAGAGTAGAGATTCTTAAGTTATGAGCCAAAGGGGCTTTGCAGAAAATGTGTGAAACCGCCAAGAATGTCTACACTTGATCATTTTTGTTGTTAAAAGAGATTGAAGCCATCTTGACTAGATGTTGAATTTTTGAGCCTGTGGTAGAGAATTACTGGAGTTGTTTATTTTCCCCTAAATGATTATATAGTAAAGGTAAAGGTTTCCCTTGACATTAAGTCCAGTCGTGTCTGACTCTAGGCGGCGGTGCTCATCTCCGTTTCAAAGCCGAAGAGCTGGCGTTTGTCCGTAGATGCTTCCGTGGTCATGTGGCCGGCATGACTAAACGGAATGCTATTGCCTGCCTGCCGAAGCGGTACCTATTAATCTACTCACATTGGCATGTTTTCGAACTGCTAGATTGGCAGGAGAAATGATTGTATAGGCCCTGTCATTTTCATAATGCAGTTTAAGATTTAGTTGTGGTAGTGCCACAACTACCTAAAGATTTTTTAAAACATTAAAGTGACTGTATTTTTAATTGTAGAACAAACTTTTTTACCACTTAAATATTACATTCAGTCCACTCTGATTGCATTCTGTTCTTTGCTCGCCAGTAGGAAAAAAATAAAGAAATAAAGGAGCAGAAAAAAACATTTGAGTTGTGAGCGAATAAATTTATTTCTGATGTAAACATAAAAGTATATTTTGAAAGAGATATAAGGATGCAGAACACTGTAATTTGGGGGATGTTAAACATTTTATATGCTTTTAAAAAAAGAGCGGGATAAACATGTGCAATCTCTGAATTTTATTTTCTTGGTAATTGAATTATTCTAGCTATATGTTTTAAAATTACATTTTGAGATAGAGTGTGATTGTTAAATAAAATTGGTTGAGTAAATTAAAACTTTTTGTAAGACTTGAAAGTTAAATTGCAGCTCAGTAATAATTTAATTTTATTCTAATAGACTACTTGAAGTCCGTGGGCGACTTTATGAACTTTTAACTCATTGTATTCCTGCAGAGATCATAATAAAGGTAACTACTTCTATTGATTCCTACTTGGTTTACTAATTGAGGCTAACATTAATTGGAGCTGGGAAGCAAGAAGGACTAAGGTTTAGAATAAACAATTTGAGCATATTTTTTTATATCTTGAAAGAACTATTGATATCCTTCCTGTATCAAATCAGATTTTGCTATTAAAGTTGAAAAATATCATGGATAATTGTAAGGATTATTGATTGTTTTTTAGCCTGACCCAACAATATGTTGGATTCCACAATCCACAGCAGGAATGTACAGATTGTGGATTATGAGAGTTGTAGTTCAGCACACCCGGAGAAGGCTAGACTGGGCAAAGCTGCTTTAAGTTACGGAAATTTCAGAGCATACAAATGCACTCATTGTGCTTTTTCCTTTTGGGATAAGCAACATTGTTCAAAGGGTAAAAACAAAGTAAGGAATAGTAAATAAAATAAAATAAATTGATTAAAGGAATGGAAATCTAACTAAATCAAATTTATATTAATGCCATTCATAAAACCTTTCCATAACTTTCTATTTCAAACCATCCTTGCTTCTAACAATTCCATAAACTAATTTATAAATTGCCTTTGCTTTTACCTCTTGCTTTCTGAGGATTCCATGAATTAAGCAATCATAATTTTTTCCCCTTTTGTCTCAATGCATTCAATCTTCCTACATATATGTATTTTACAATTCAGTGTTCATTCATTCTTTCTATATGACCAAGCCACCTTAGGGTTCTTTCACACTAGCCACTCAACTTTTGTACTTAATCCATTTCATTCATCACCCATTCATCCTTGATTATTGGTACTTGTTTTACCACCCATACTTCTTAAGTGTCCCATTCCCACTATGTTCAAGTGTTATGTTTCTCCTGACATACCCAGCTCTAACCTCTGTTTAACGAAGTAGGCAGAAGCATATTCTTATACACAATCATTTTTGGTTTTTTTGACATTCATTCCTTGCAACGGACCACATACTATCCCTCTACTTTTCTACCAACATTTGCACATTTTCAAATTCCTCCATCCATTTTTCTATCTGTGTGAACATTCTGCCAAGATACACAAATTCATCTACTAGGTCTAATGTTTCACTATTTATGTGTACCTTGCAGTCATTCATTCTTTTTTCCTTGTGAAATACAACTTGATTGATCTTCAATATATTCATTTTCAGAACCATAGTCCTCATTGCATCATATAGTCTATCCTACATTCACTGAATAATTTGGGTTCTCACCAACTATAGAGCATCATCTTCATATAGAAGTACACACAGATTCATGTCTCCAACCAATACAGTACTTGAATCACCACAAGCATTCCTTGTTCATGCATCTTTAAATATATTAAATAACCAAGAGGAGTATCTTGTCCATTCCTAGTTCATTGGTGAACTATTCACTAAGCATTCAATTTATTCTCTTGCCTGATCACATACTGCTGGTATACCACTCATGTTGCATTTCGCAACCAATCTTCAACTACACAAACAAAACATTCCTAGCTCAGGTCCTTTCACTTTATCATCAACAAATGTATAATAAACTTTCTCAGTTCATACATTTATTAATAATATGCTGAAAGGCAAAAATCTGTACCTCTCCTGCCTGGCTTAAAACAGCAGTTCCCAAATTTTGTTCACCGGTCACTGTTTACAGTCAAAAAGCAACAAGTAAAAGCAGCATTACAGCACAATGATAGTAACATGGAAATAATAAAATCAAAGAAATATCTTTACCTTCGCCCTCATTTTTGCAGCAATCATTCTGTGGCACATTTTTTTTTTCATTATCCACTGCCTCTTTCATTTTATCATTCCACCAAACATAGTTTTTCATACTTTTGTCAGCATAAGTTCACACACTACTGCAGCACTTTGCCACATAATTCTTTCCATTTTGTCATAAGCTTCTGCTTCCTCTTTATGTCCATTTTCTAATCATTCTGTTGGGAAATTAATCTGTCTTCTAATACATTTTTATAGAGAGGACTTTTACTTTCTCTTCCTATAGTCCTCCTTTCACTGTACTTTCTATTGCTTCTTTTTGTTTCTGTGTCCATTTTTCTCTAAGATCCATTTTTTACATTACCCAATAAATGCTGTCCCACATTTAGGTCTTCTCATCATCTTCTCATCATCTCATAGGTAAAGGTAAAGGTTTCCCTTGACGTAAAGTCCAGTCGTGTCCGACTCTAGGGGGCGGTGCTCATCTCCATTTCTAAGCCTTAGAGCCGGTGTTGTCCGTAGACACTTCCGGGTCATGTGGCCAGCATGACGACACGGAACGCCGTTACCTTCCCGCCGAAGCGGTACCTATTGATCTACTCACATTTGCATGTTTTCGAACTGCTAGGTGAGCAGGAGCTGGGACTAGCAACAGGAGCTCACCCTGCCGCGCGGTTTCGAACCGCCGACCTTCCGATCGACAGCTCAGCGGTTTAACCCGCAGCGCCACCACGTCCCTTCATCATCTCATAATCTTCACTAATTCTGTCATGTGTCATAAACAATCAAATCAGTCATGCTTTTCAGTTCAGCCCTTTGCCATGTGAATGTATGAATATTTACACTGAAGTTGCATATTTCAATCACATTTTTCTAAGCAGAAACCACTCACCATTTACATTCATTCTTGGCCTCCACATGGCACAAACACTTTTAATATATTCTCTTATTCCCACCCAATTCTTGTTACTTAAGAGAAATAACTTTTCCCCCAGATCTCATTCATTCCTTCAACTCCCAAACCCATTCCTGGTTCTTTTACCAGCACAATTCATTGGAGAATTGTCACCAGTCTATGAATTCCTACTTTCATACATACTTGCAATCATCTAGGTAGCACCAAGTCATCATTTCTGACATACATTTAGACCTTTCATTCATAAGAATTCATTTAGACACCTTCTCTGGGTGTATTCCTTAGCCTTATTCCACAAAATTGAATCACCTTCATTCAGATCTATTATATCCTTTCTCTGTCTCTTATAAATGTATTTCACAAATATAACATCTTTTTTCCCTGTACTTTTAGTTATTTGTTAACAAAATAGTTAACAATTTGTTAAAAAGTTATTTTGTTATGCTCCAAGCCTCAGTGTTCCATATACCATATTTAACAGATGGCCCCATGAATGTTGATTTTTACTACTCATTAAGGCTTTGATCAACTTTTACAAAACTCTTTTAATAAGATAAAATAATAGACTAAGTTAGCAACCTAAATCGTACCTTTGCTACATGTAGCATTCTCTGCTAATGGTAAGTACATATGCAAGTCAGTTTTGGCACATTTTGGCCAGTATACCACAACTTAATCAAAATCAGTTTTATTCCAAGCATTCTATTTATTCCATACACTCAGAAGAATGTAATTACCTTCCTCTGAACTACTACTGTTTGTGATCTATTTTAGGGTCTTCTGTCTGAACTTCTGAACAACTGTGATGGGCAACTAAAAGGAGAGGTTGCACAAATGGCAGCTTTCTATGAGCACCGATTACAACTGGGCAGCAAAGCTATTTATCACCTGGAAGCATTTGTAGCCAAGTTTATGGCCCTTTATAAAAAATTTATGGAAGATGGACTTGAAGCTATGGTGTTTTAATACATAGGTTTGAGAATGCTCATGGTTTGTGATCCTGAACTGTAGGAACTGCAAACCACAAGAGTTTTACTGTATCCTGACAATAAAACAAAATAGTTCAATTTCTGTAATTCTGTCATGTGTAACCTTTCAAAGCAGTCCAGTTACTCTGGGAAAAGTAACTTATTTTTGAAAGATTATCTTGGCAGCAGAGCAATGCCAGCATCAAGGATACTTTTTTGAGAAGTAACCCATGTGGCTTTTTTCACTGTTTCCATTTAATTTAAATTTAGAATATTGGCTAATGTTGGATAGCTGCAATTTCCAATCATGAAATCGAATAGTTAAGCTATTGTTTTATAGTCTGAAATTAAGCATGTTTACCAAGAAGTAATTCATTAAGTTCAGTGGTATTTCCATCTGAAAGGTCTACTGCAAAGCATACATTATGTTTGCTGCAAAGCATACCTTATGACCCCAGTGATGCTATTTCTGGGTAAACATGCATAAGGTAGCATCCTTTTTCTGTTTTTTAACGTAACCTAGCAATTAGAAATATCCTTTTTGCATGTGTCACTGAAATAAGCAGAATCCAAAGGTTGTTAAAAATGGATCACTGTGTATTGATCCATTTGAGGATGAAATGGCTTAGGTTCATGTAGTTCTTTACTTTAAAAATGATAGTGAAACTTTTCTGCTTTATGAACACTTTAAAATACTTCTTGAATAAAGTTATAAGTATTTAATAAATCCAATTATTAATTAAATCCTCATTAAATTATTATTAATTTATCAGCAATGTTTAACTGTCTAAGTTCATATATCAGATAATTCTTGTTTAAGTTAGATTTAATTCTCTTTCAGAAAACTTCTGAGGGTGTATCCATAGGAAGGCAACCTGGACAATGGGTGGGGTTTGGAAACCAAGTGCTGTGAGGGGATATTTCAAGAGTGGGCATGTATAGCCTCTAGAAGAATAGATTGTGGGAAGCATAAATGCTCTTGATAAGCCCTGACTTCATGTTCAGTCTTTGGAAATAGGATGCTTTTGGATGGCAAGGAGGAAAGAGCTAAAATTTCTCTGTCACCTTAGATGGAGTCAAAGGGAAAGGGTGAACTGACCCTCTTCTAGCTAGTAGGCAGGCCTTGACTTTTTCCTGTCTTGTGGAGGAAACTTTTTGTCCTGGAAGGAGCATGGCTTTTCATCAGCTCCTCTTGGGATAAAAAAAACCAAGATCTGTGCTGCCTTTCCTTGCCACATGAAAGCTCCTTCCTGGCAATCATGGCTTAGTAAACAGGTGAAGTAGGGTTGGGGGAAAAACACCCAGTTGAGGTTCCAGGAATAGCAGGGCACGGAGTCCACTCATAACTATCCCCCCTCCCCCTGGCGATGGACTTAAGTAGTGGTGCCAACTACTGAAACCTCCTGGCATCCTGATCTAACATCCCCTTGCGTGTATTAATATTTCACTTCCTCTTACAAACTGGCTGAAACTTGTTGGACTGAAGTCACTTGCAAGCTTCCTAAGCAAAGGAACAGCTGTTAAAACAATTCATGATTGTTACAAGTTTAATCTTTGAACAAGTGTTCTTGTTTCAGAGGAAAAAAAGCATCTGTCTGAACAAAATAACTAGCCGAAAAAACAAAGAAGGAATGTAAATTCAGTTCAGTGTTACAAAAAAGGAGCAAAAAGGAAAATGGGTAGGGAAGAAGGAGAGAAAGAATGGAAACTTGCAAAAAACAAATCAGAGATAAGTACTAAATTTCTTAATTTAGCCTCTTGGGGGACTGCACAGTTTGACAAGAGTATCCATTTTGTTTCTTAATAAGTATTTTGTTGCTACTTTACTTTTTTTTAAGGACCAAAACTGTATCTGAAATCTGGTAGTGTTGCGAGCATAGTCTCCTTGCTGACCAGACAGGTTCAGCCATTTGCAAAACATATTCCCATAAGAGAGCAGTTGCTCATGCCAGACTGCCAATTCAATCCCCAGAAAGGAGAGGTGTGTGCCCTGATCTTATCCCAGCTTCTTCCTGTGCAGGGAATAAAAAGAAATGGTCATTTTAAAAATAAAGGCACAACTCAGGAGGAGCTGTGAACTGAGGCTGGGAAAAGCACAGGATTTACATTCCCCCCCCGCCTCTGATTAAAGTTTGACTGTTTAATTGTCTCATGATTTTATTTCTCTGTACAAATTGTGGAATTGTGTGTAATTTCAAATCAAATTTATTGAAATCTCAGGCTTGTTCATGCAATAATAATAATACTTTATGATTAGCCATAAGATCAAATCAGAATACAAAATACAAAATAATAAGGCCAATAGAAGAGAATATATGTAGCTCTTGGTTGAACTGTAGAGTCCTTGGTGTTCTCTGAGCTTTTCTTGCAGATGTTTTGTTACCCAACTAGGTAGCATCTTCAGTGCTAGAAGGGAGTGGGATTTGCTCTCTTTATATGCAGTACCTTGCCCTGTTATTGTCCCCCACCAACACTGACAGGGCAAGCTATTGCATATAAACAAAGAGCAAACTCAACTCCCTTATAGCACTGAAGATATTACCTAGTCAGGTAATGAAACGTCTGCAAGAAAACAGCCAAGCTCAGAGAACACCAAGGGCTCCACAATAATAAGACCATATATAACAAAATAAAGTAAAAGGCAGAACTAAAAGGAAATGCAAATGATATTCTGTATCATGCATACTATTTACCCCAATCAGATCCACATATGCAGTTCTCAGTTATACTGTTTTATTCAGGTAAAAGGCCATGTTATATGTAACATTTGGGTTCTGACCACACATGAAATATGTTGTTCTAAAGTATGGGTCCCAATATGCTGTTCATGTAATGTGTGATCCAAGATACTGGTATCTTTCTTTACAATTGGCATTCAAATAATACATGAGCTATACCCTCCACCTCGGACCTCCACAAATACATTCATGTAAGGAACTTGGGTTAAATATTTAACCACTGTGTTTAGCTGTTCAAATCTCACTTAAGTAAATACCCTCCTAAGACGCTTGGGCATTTCTGTATTTAAATATTTTTCAGTTTGGAAGGTGTGTTTAGTGTCTCATTCATTTCAATTTGCTGGCCTTCCTGAAGTTAGCTTTATCTCTTTGAGCTTCTGTATGTGCGGCAGTCTTTTCAACCTGTCCGGAGACAGTTGCGCAAGAAACTGGGAGACCACAACTCTTGATATAGTTTGTGTGTTTTACTGTGCAAAAGGTCTCTAGTTGAGATTTAGTGTGTTCTATCAGACACAATTTTTCAAGTCTGTCAGTTTCCGTAGAATTGATTCTGCACTGGTAATTATATGCCCTAATTTATGACAAAGAACAAAGTGTATAAATTCCCAACTCAGCCCTAAATGCAGCAGCTGAGATCTTTTTATCCACACCCAAAATACTCAGATGCTGTGATTTTGTTTGCTCGAGTAATGGTATGTGTTTTAAGCCCCAAACCTCAGCTCCATTTAAGAGCATAGAGGTCAATAATAATATTTTTGTATATTTTTCCTGTTATAATCTGAAAACCTCTCCAGCATCTCTTTATGGTGACACATGATTTAACATACTCAGAGTTGCACTCCCCCCCTGCCCCCCCGCCTCCATTAGGCAGATTCCTACTAACATCCTTACTGGGAAGACAGCCACCTGTGGATTCCTAATTGCAGCTTGGAGGGTTGGTCAGGGACAATCTATGCTTCCATCAGGACAAGGTGAGTATAAGGCCAGGTCTCCGTTTCATGCTAGAGGTGTTTCCAAATTCTGCATGGACCACTGCACTCCAAAAAATGCAGCTGGTTCAAGCTAGATATATGTGGGGCTCCAAGAATTAACTTCAAACGTACATTAGGGGGCAATGGGCTAACCGTTTTTCTCCTACAAACAAGAAATCTCTTCCTTCAAAGTTAACAAATCTACCGCCTGTCTTCCTTTGTCATAGTACATGGTGAAAGGGATGTGTACCTAAGTGGCTTGAGGAAAGATTACCCTAAATAGAGTTTTGTAGGAACCATCTATCTTTGTAAAGCTATACAATAGATGTCTGCCTTTTCACACAGACTTTGGGCCACAGAGTGCTTTAAATTGTTACACTGATCCTCACTGGGAATCCTACAATATACTCCTTCCCTTTTGACTCCATCTCTTGTGACTGAGAATGGTAATTGAAAGTATCTTTCTGGAAACCCGAAAGTCCCATAATATTTAAAGGGGCAGAAGATTAAGAGAGTATCCTATTGAAGCAGGGGTCATGATGCACTCTACTGTTGGTTGTTCTTATCTGTTCCTTACCATTTCCAGGTTAGTGTTGCAGTGGAATATAGAATAAAAAAGGAGTTGAACAACACTCAGCTAAAGTCAAGCATGCCATTAAAAGATTTTCTCTACTGAGGTTCGAAGCCTTGTTTTTTAGCTAGAAGAGGTGGAATTAATATTTTTGTGTTGGCTCTATCTTTTCGTGACCACAAAGGTACTGTATATAAAGTTCAACTACTGTTCTATAAGCTTCCCTGTGAAATTTTTTACCTAACAGCAAGCATGCATTAGAATTGGGTGGAAGAGACATTAAGTCCAACTCCCTCTCAGTATAGGAATCAAAACTAAAACACCCCTGAGAGGTGGTAGACTAATCTCCACTTGAAAACACCGCTTTAGGTAATTGGTTGCAGAGTCAAAACGTTCTTGCTATTAGGAAGTTTTTTCCTTGTAGCTATCCCGTTATTTGAATCAGATTAACCTATGTTAAATACCTTTGGCAAAGGACAGCCCACCACCTCCTGAGGTAGCCCATTCCGTTGTGGAACAGTTCTTACCATTAGAATTTTTGTCTCATATCTGACCAAGATCTACTGCCTTGTAATTTAAAGTCACATTTTCTTCTGTCCTCTGGAGCAACTCTGGATAAATCTACGTAATAGTCTTCTACAAAAGAGCCCTTCAGGGACTTCCGGTGGGGAATGGTGGACTGAGCAGCTGTGCTTGCGGGCTTAGGCAGAGCTGACATCATGGCAACTTTTTTTGGGCTCAGGCAGGTTCTTCTGAAGCCCAGAAATGTTTTCTGGATAAAGGAAAACACCTGGAATCACCCTACCTGTCCTCTGGATGGCTGCTTGCAGCCAGAAGATCGCAAACAGTATTTCACATTTGACTGGTAAGAACTATCCACTTTCCAAGCTGCACTGTAGCCTTAAAGGGACACTAAGACCGGCCAGCCCATTTCTAAATCTCTGTCTCACACACACACACACATATATATATATAGTATGCGTACCCTAAGAGAGGCCTTCTACAGCGAGGAGAAGGTGGCTCTCTTGCTGCTTATTATTTTGGGGATTACTTTTTTTTTTTAAAAATTAAGTTTTGGATTTCGTTCTTCCAAATATAAAGGAAGATTGAGAGTAAACAATCGTCTTCCCGTTATTATTTTAGTATTAAATTTGAAGATATTAGCATTTTCCTACATGTTGAATCAGCTGATTTGAACCTTCAGCTTTCTGTTTTCACTTTCCCTTGGGAACTGTCTGTTCATCTCACTTTCACTTGCATAAATACATTTCAGAACTTTTTCATATCCTCGACTTTCGCTGGTTAAGCTCCTTGGGGTGCCATAATCTACTGCATGATACATGGAGGATTATAAACGTATTTCTTCTGACTTGTACCAAACTTTTATGCAAGATATTCAGGACATTGTGGAAAATATGAGATTTAAAATGTGCCATCAGGTTGGGGATGTGGTGGATGAAACAGGAATTCAACAGTGATAAAAATGTTTCTTTTAAGAGTGAGATTCGGATTTTTATTGAGATGATGGATGAAAATTGGGTAGTGGACTTGGAGAAATTTAAGGGAGAGAGATCTGCAAGAACAAGTGAAATTGACTTTCTGGGGGAATGCCATGAAAAGAAGCTGGAATTTTTGAGTGGGGCAGTTGGGCTGTTTGATTCTTTCAAGAGAAAAGCTCTGTGCACATTGTGGGGATATGTAAATGCTCTCGTTTATTTTGAAGTGGGCTGAGGGTTAAAGAATGATTATTTGGTTTGCTTTAAGGGTCTGATTGATGTCATTTGCTTTTAAAGATTTGGATTAAGATGATTAGGGTTAAAAATGTGTTGATTTGGATGGTTTTAAGGATTTGATTTAAGGTTACTGTTTTGAATTGTTCTTGTTTTTTGGGTTTATTAAGATTAAGATTACTAAAACTGTTGTATTATCAGGTATAATAACAGACAATCTGTGCTTTTTAATTTGATTCTTATTTTAGTAGACAGAAATGTACAGAATAGTGCTAGGAAGGGAATAATTAAATATGTGTTATCTTTTGGAGGGGAGAAAGATGTTTAGGAGGTTTATATGATTTTTTTTTTATTTTAATACAAAGGGGAGGAGTAATTGTACTCAGTGATTTTTATTATGTGCCAAAGTGGAATGATTTATAGAAATAATGTGGTTTTGGTTTAATATAGAGTAAGCGATTGATGATGGAAATTTTTCTATATCCTTGCTGTTTAAAGTCAGAAGTCACATCTTTTTGTAAATCTGAAAAAAAAACTTCTGTTTTCACACCTTTTTAGTTCTTTTATCCTTCTTTGTAGTTTTTTGTTTTTTTGTAGTTTTTATTCTTTTCTTGAAACCTAATAAAATTTACTTTAAAAAAGAGAGACCCTTCAGGTATTTGATGACAGCTATAACGTCTCCTCACAGTCATCACTTTTTCCATCCAGGCACCTTATCATCATGATTGTTCTCTGGACATGCTCCAGTTTCTCAGTCTTCTTCTCAGAATGCACTGCCTAGAACCAATCAAATGCAATACCCTATGTGTGGTCTGACCTGTGCAGACTGGAGAGGAATTATGACTTATCTTTAAGTAGAGGCAGCCTAGACCTGCAGTTCATTCTTTTGAAGTTGCATTACACTGTTACTATGTGTACAGCTTGAGTACTGTGGTTAGGAATAATGGAGAACAGATCTTGACCTCCTTTGGTATAGCATATCTTTAGTTATTTGAGGAGTATTATCATATTCCTTCTTCTTTTCTTATGACTAACATTCCCAATTCTTTTAATTTCTTGTCATCCCATGGTCCTTTTTAAAATTGTTCCACTCTGTCTGAATATCTCTTAAGGTGTGGTAACTAGAACTAGACACAGGTGGGGTTTGACTAATGGAGTAAAGTGGAACAATTATTTCCTGTGATTTCCTGTGATATTTTAGTTGATGAAATACACAACTATTTGAAGGTTCACATTCATCATCATGGAGGAAATCTATCTATATGGTTGCTATGCATGGACACCAACTTGATGGCACATCATCAACAATCAGTCAAGATTCATATTCAGTTTGCAATCAACCAGCATTTCAAGAACTTTTTTGCCAGAACTATTACCAGTATTTCCATTCTAATTTGTATATTTTATTTTTTTTCTTAAGAATTTGTTAAATTTCATTTTCTTCCTTTCAACCCATTTCTGTAATGAATCAAAATGGTTTGACTTTTATTTCTGTCTCCTATTAGTAGTAGTATTAGTTTTCACTATTCCACCCAAGTTTTGTTATCCGCAAATGTGGTAAGCTTTTCTTCCATGTCTGCATCCAAGATCTTTAATAAGAGTACTGATATTGCATTCATGGTCTTTGCTTAGTGAGTTCAATGGATGATCAGAATATTTGCTCAAAATAAATTAAGTTTCTCTGATCATAAATTAAGTCCTCTATCCTGACATGCATCCTTAGGAACATGGTTATTAATACTGTAGTTCCCATGCCAAACGTAGCCCCAGAGAGATTTCATTGAACCATCATTGTCTCCTGTTGCTTGCTATTATTATTCCTTCATATGATGAATCCTGAGAAAGGGGATCACTGAACATTCATATAGGTTTTTAAAAATATATATTTAGGGTGAAGAAGGTAGAAACAGCTAAGCTAAGAACCTTGGAATACTTTTTAAGGCTAATAGTAGTTGCATCTGGAATAAAAATCCAGCATTCTAGTTCAATGAACCTGGCAATCCTTTAATTGTCCTTTTCTTACAATTCATATCAATTATTTGTGCTTTTAGTGCTCACTTGTAGTAGAAATGTAGGATGTAAGCTGACTGACTGGTTTTCCCAGCATGTTCAATGGCTGCAATGAAGTCATGAAGGACCTTTTTAAAATCTCTTGTTTCAGGGTTATTTGTAACTTCAAATAACGTTTCTGTAGTATGGGTCCCAAACCTTTTTGGCCCAGTGTTACCTTTGACATTTTGAGAACACATCTTGAATAGTTAAGGAAAATGGCTCGCCTAGAGTCCCTGCCCATTCATAAAATGGTTGCCATAGTAGCTGTGGTTAATTAGAAAAGATCAATTGACAATAAGACTAAAACGAATAAGGTTGTTTCCTGTCACATTCAGGGATACTTGATCAGCCCCTAGCTTTGATTGCCTTACCACAAAATAGAGGTAAGTGACCACTAGAAAAGAAGAATAAAAGAGGTAGGTGAGCATACAGTAGTTACAAGCAATGCAGGGAGCTGTAGCCACTCATCATTTTTCTTTCCTAAGAATGCTTATGGGGCCTAAGCAAAATGACTCCGTAGGTTTTGCTTTTCAGCATGGCAGATTCCTTCTACATTTTGTTTAAAATCTACCACAATTTTGAAAAAGTAGAATGGGGGTGGAAGTGGTGGGGACATAGTAAGCACCAAGAGAAATGTCCATAGGACAGATGAGTGCTGACAGGTGACAAATTGGGGGTACCAGTTGGGTACTATGAAAGCTATGGTAACAAGATGCAATTATATTTTTCAGATCTCATTGAGAGTATCATTTGTATATGATTTATTAATAGGAATTAATGGTCATAACCAAAGCAATTTACAAGAAACTTTTTGATTCTTGATTATGGTTTAAGGTTAAACAATGTTTGCATTCTGATTTGTATCCTGGCATTCAGGAAGAAATTACTGTACCACTGAAATTCCGTTGAATAGAAAGTCCCTTTGAATTGTACAACCTGTTCTGATTGAAGCACATTTACTCCAAATAAAATGCTACTGAATTCAATGGGACTCCCAAGTGTATAGGATTACAACTATAATTTCATGAAGCAATTCTGAAATATTCAATTGATAAATGGTGGATAGGAAGAAAATACAATGGTAAGGGGGAAGTGTTCTTGATGCCTCCTGAGCAAGATTTTATTTTAACACTTGTTAAATCGTTTCATTTCTCTTAGGATAAATAGAATAGACCCTGCAAACTATCATTTTATTAGTATTGCCAAGTCTGAAAGACATTAATTCACCAGAGTAAATATAGGGAAAATGAATGTCTTGAACAGTTTTTTTTTTACTTTAGGGAGGTATAGGCTAGCAATGAAACAAGACAAGATAATTAAAATTGCATCTGTCTCCTGTTTTAGAGGTAAATCATATTAAGTGCAGTCTGAAAAAAAAACTTGTATATTTAACATTGAAAAACACTGAGATGATCTTGTAGTGTTTGGCAGTCTATTCACAATCCCTATCGTATTTTTCAAACCTCTGTAAATCTTATAGCAACCCTTAAAAGTCCCAGTCACAAGAAACTCACTAATATATTGACCTGATCCTATCAACTCTAGGAGGATTCTGTTGGTCCTGAAAGATGTGCTTATCTCTGACATAAGTGCAGTCAGTGTGTAATCAGTTAAAATGCGGTATGTCATAACCAAGGGCTTTAGAACCAAAAGGCCACAGTTGAGGAATTTTCCTCAGTCTGATGCCCTCTAGACCAGTTGGATGGTATCATGTTGATTGGAGAACAATAGGACTTCAAATCCAATATATATAGAAAACCTCAGGTGTCAATGGTTGGTTTATGAGATCCAGGACTCTTTGATGCAATGTTTCCATAGAATGTTATGTGGAATTGGCCATGGGAAGGGCCTAAAATCCGTTTAGCTTTTCTGATTATTTTTAACCTTGCTTTTGGTGTGCAAAATGATATGCCTTCAGTTTTAGGTGGACACATTGCCGGCTGAGCCCAGCCTCCTGATCTGTTAGCTGGAGGTGATTGAAACTGGACTTGGGATATCTTTTATGTTAGTTTTTTTTTTTAGCTGCTTAGTTAGAAATTGGAAAACATCCCAATTATTCTTTTTTCGAAGCAGAATATTGAAGACTATTATTGTTCACAGGTTCAGAGTAATAGGCATAATTTATCTTGTTGAAGAAAGACTTCTTAATGCTTTGTTTTGAAATAGGTTTTTTTTAGCCACATTAGTAATTAGTGGTGCACAAATTAATGACCACAATCTTCAATCAAGGCCTATAAAATAAAACCCAAGGTTGCAGTTCATGAAATAAAATGCCTGTGAGTTGTAAATGAAACATCTGATGGTTCCAGAGAGTCTAAATATTTCACCCTTGATCTTTTAATGTTTTCAATGAGCCTGTGGAAATATGTGAATACAGACCACAAGGAGTCATATGGAATAATATGCCAAATAGGCAAAGGCTTTCCACACTATATATTAAAAATTTACTCAGTCACAGTTTAAGGTTAGTCATGCATTTCTAACAGTAATCAGAACACACTTTTCCTCCCTGTCAGTTTAATTGAAATGATTCTGTCTCCAAATTATCCAGGTCACTTGGGGCCAATGTTCTCTCTGACATTCTGGCTTCATTCCATGATGTAAGAATTGCTTGCGTTAATAATAGTGCTAGATGTAGCTGCGTAAGGGGAAAGGTGTGTGTAGCAGGGAGGTGGGGGGAGGAACTGGTGCTCAAGGAATGTCAATCTCATAAAACTGTAGCTTCCCTTCTCAGAATGTAGTGCTCATCCTTTATTCTACTGCATGGGGGCGAGCTCCCATTATTCCTTATAATGGCCATGGTGGTTGAAGCTGATGCAGGTTGAACTCCAGTAACACTTCTAGAGGACTGCAGCTTTCCTTCCTCCATTCTGATGCTTGGAATAACTGAAGGTTGAACATTTTATATATTTTATATACATATTTTATATATGGCCAACTTGGTGCAGTTTTCATGGTAACTTCTTACAAGATGGTTTGCTACTGTCGTCTTCTTACTGGGAGAGAGTGACTGGCCCAAAGTTGCCCAGCTGGCTTTTGTGACTAAGGCAGAACTAGCACTCAGATTTCCCCACTCCTACTTGCGGTTCATAACTGCTACCCCAGACTGGCTCTTTTACTAATAGAATAGGAATACTGTATTTCAAACCTGAATAGCTTTTCTGTGAATGGCTTTGCAGTAAGAAGCATTGGCTTTATGGTAGAGGGAGTATAATGGAATACTTCTATCTACCAAGATGTAAGTGTGGCATTGAAACTATTTTGCTAGACTGATTTGGCCCAGTCTGTTTGTATAGGATCATCTTGGCATCAGGGAAGTCAATTGAGAAACAAGGTTGGCTGTTACACAACATTTTTCACTGGATCATTCTAAGTAGACTATAAAAGAAATGTGAAATACTACAAGAATTACACAACCTTTAAAGTCAGCTTCCTTCCTAGGAACCAACCCTCATGTTACATTGGAGGAGTATGATATGATCTCCTTATGTATTTTGTTAAAAATAGGGACCCCTGATTCAGCTGGGGTAACAGTGCAGTGTGAGTAGGTGTGGCTTTAAAACCCTGACCTGTTAACAGCAGAATAGGTACAGTATGTTCCCCGCCTTGAGTTATTTATAAAAAAAATAATGGCAGGATAGAAAATAAATTAAGCAACTTGTAATTTGGCCTATGGGGGTTCTCCTCCCAGAAATACAGAGGAGCAGGCAAATCATAGTCACCTGTTGACCCTCGGGAGAGTGGAAACATGAAACCAGATTGCTGTCAGCATATAGGCACAATAAATGCCATTGTTTATGGTATATGGTGTTAGTTTCTGTAATTAGGGTGGGTTAGTGTCCCTTTAGTAGAGAAGAATGTAGAAGTGCTGGGATAGCCTTATTAAGGTCATTCCATAGTATTATCAGATGTTCCATTCTGGCTCTAAAGGTCACAATATGGTTTACATTGCTTTCTTTATCATTCCTATTAGCATTTCTGAGATATAAACTCATAACCTTAGTTTTGAGTTCTTTTGCATTCTTTTGGCCAGAAACCCAGTGACCACTGTAGTTTTTTTTAAACTACAGTGGTAGTTGTACATGCCAATAAATGATACTTTATTGCATCTATCTCCAAATACTTTGGTCCTTATTTAAGTGAGCATTTTCCCCATAACAGCCTCCATATAAAACTAAATCTGGAACTTCTGTTTCCAAGAGGCCAAAGTGTTATGGACAAACAGCAACTCTATTTTTCTGGGGATTAATTTGAGCTTGTTTCTCCTCATCTAGACCCTAATAGCCTCCACAGACTAGCTCAGTAGCTTCCCTGCATCTTTGGCCTTACCCAGACTGGTGATACTGAGTACCATCATCATATTGATCATACTTCACCTTGAACCAACCTATGACACACACACCCCAATTTCACATAGACATTAAATAAAATGGGAGAGAAGACCCAGTCCTGTGGCACCCCACAGTGGAATAACCACAGGCTTGATGTCTCTTTCCTCATGACTACCAACTGGAATTGGTAGGAGCCCATTCCAGATAGGAGCAAAATCACAATAGCAGAAGGATACTTCCAAGCTCCAATTCTCACAAGTGGTCCAGAAGGATGGTGTCAAATGCTGTCGAGATGTCCCACAGGACTAGTAGCAGCCTGAGTCTAAGGCTTCTAATGATTTGGCCACCCAGATTCAAGATTTGTGGGTCTTTCCTTCAGGAGCTCATGGCAGTCTATATCAGATTCCCTCTTCCATTTTCCCCCAGAACAGCAGGTAGGTTGTTCTGAGAGAGAGTGAGTTCTCTGAACCTCACTGACTGAGGGTGAAATTCGGTCTCTCCAGTCTGAGTCCAATACTTTAACCACTATACTTTACTGATTCTAAATAGGAGAATGGAAAGCTAATCTGAAAAGATACCAACTACTGATCAGTTTGTAAACAAATTGGAGACTTCCTATAATGCCAGCCATTAGTTGCTATTACTGAAAGCTAGAATTTGCAAGCAAAAAAAATTGTACAGATTAACACCAGCTGAGCACTATATGTAGAGAGAAAAGGTTCTGATTATTTTTTTCCCTGAGAATGAAACAAAGAAAATGGAAATTAAATGGAGAAAAAAAATGTTTTAGGTTATGATGAGGGTCCATTTTTAGGGCAGGCAGAGTATAGTTATGAGCTTTATTTACATTTCAAAGATGACTTAATTTCTCTGAACTGGATTCTCTGTTACAGGTTATGAATAATGCACACAAAAGAAAAGATGACCCATACTATTTCCTCTATAATCTAAACATATTATATGTAATGGTAGATGAGAAATTTGGGGAGTCAAGCTACTATTAGTTGTTGAGAATGCTGGGAAATGCACTGTCAGCCTGCAGGCAATTCTTCAGAAGCTCATTAATGCAACTTGCACAGTTATCAGCACTCAAGGCTATTTTCTAGAATAATTTTGATTGGAGAGTGAAAGGTGATATAAAAAGTTTTGAAGTGAAATTATCTAGCTGTTGCCTCCAGGGGAAAATGGAGTCTAGTTATCCTAATGAGCTTATTTATCTGCACACCTACTTGTATCATCTCCAAGGATCTCATTCTGTTACACAACTCTTCATCTATAGAGTAATATTTTAAAATGCCCCACTGGTGTACTAGTAATTTTGGCCAAAAACTATGAAGCAAAAAAAATCTCTGCTTTTTTTTTTTTAACAGTTAGTTGGCAGGCATGTTAGAAGTTACACATCTGGAGTATCTGTGGTGCCCAGAATGAGGGTGGATAAGTGACGTGGCTCTCAAAGAAAATTGATTTAATAGCCTTTTGATTCTGATTCCTTTGATCTATGGTGCAATCTACTGGTAGGATCAACAGGTCAATAACTGAGTAATTACAGTGCTTCGACCTGAAAATGGAGGACTGGTTTTATAAAAAGAAAATGAATGAGATGACAGTGTATCTACCTACTTCCCAAAATGGATTGCTGTGCTGCCATAGCTTTCCTTCACCATCCATCCTTTGCATCTACATTGGCAAATTGTAGACTTTATTGCCAAAGGTCAGATTTGTGGAGCTTCCAGTTACCAGTCTCTACTATATAAGTTCCCAGATTGTATTTCATGTACATTAAAGCTTCAGAAGCAGTAAGATTGGGAAGGACATAATGCAAGCCATTGCAGTTTGCCGACTGCAGATGTTTATTTATATTCTAAGACCACTAACTGCTATCTTTGTCTTTAGCAAGGTTATTTCTCCTCACAGTTAGCCTGTTAGCCTGTTTTTGGTTTGACCTTTAAGGAAAGAAAAAAAACTATCCCAGTATAATTATCTGTTTAATCAATTTATATACTAGATTACTAGAGTGCTTACTATATCAAAAGGATCTCTCAGAGCAGTATCTAGCTGAATTCATTTGTCTGAGTCAGCAGTAGCATTGCTCTTCTGAAAGTCAATCTGTCCCTAACATTTTATCACTTAAACACTGTAGCATCCACAGCAGCTTCTTTGATTGTTTGAGTAGCAAATATAGAGGGTAATTGGGGTACATTTTTGCTGATTTTCATACAAACACTATACACACACACACACACACACACACACTAAAAAGTTATTGTTAAACATGTTCATTATTTCACAGGTTTTCTCTGTCTCTTCAAGGGCCATTGTCCTTCATCTCAAGAGTAGGTAATTCACAGAGACTTCCAGATGAGGAATGGTGAGCTAGCACATCTCCAAATGAAAGGAGACAATGTTGTGACCATGACCGAAGGATTGGCAAGTAGACAGGTCCCACAGAACCTCTCCAGATAAGGAAGGGATGGAAGATCTCCCACTTGTGCTCTGGATAGCTACTCCTCATGACGAGACCACAGGATAGCAGTTTCCTGAGAGTTTGAGTGCCAGCAGACAAAAGGAAATAATCACGCTCTAAACTGTGGCGGAGACTTTTTAGGGACACTGGGTTTGCTAATCTCACTTTCTAATCACT
Source organism: Candoia aspera (assembly GCF_035149785.1). Taxonomy (NCBI): domain Eukaryota; kingdom Metazoa; phylum Chordata; class Lepidosauria; order Squamata; family Candoiidae; genus Candoia; species Candoia aspera. The sequence continues at coordinate 91,948,790 of NC_086157.1, read as the reverse complement.
TTTGGAAATCACCAATTTAACTATATTAAGGCTGATAGAGATCTTCAAAACAAATGTTTGCAAAGCCACCTGGTGAGTTTTCCTTCATTCCAGAATAAAAGAAAAATTAACTATAAGCTTAAGAATATAAAGAATTTGAAATAAATGGCAAAAAGCTAAATAAGACTTTAATTCAAGAAAATTATAAATGAATTAAGGGATCAGACAAATTTGGGATATTAGAACTTTTGCTTAAGATTTTGGAAATAATTATATAAATAAACAGCACCTTCATGGGAACTAAATTGTTTAGTCTACCTTAAGTCATAACAGAAATTCGAGACTTTATGATTTCAGAAATTGGACACTAGAGGAAACTAATGATTCCAGGCATAAAAGAGGGAAAAAAAAGAGATAGGCTTGCCTTTTGTTTTTGGTCAGCATTGACAAAATGACAGAAAATGATATGATGTTTTGAAATACTCTGGGAGATATTTGAAGAATGGGGACAGAAACTAGCAGCTACAATGTCAGCAATGATGTCTGTTTCTACGGATAGACTATGTTCAAAGATGTTAAAGATGAAATGACAGATGTGAAAAAGAATACCTTGGGAGATTTACAGGATAAAGAACTGAAACAAACCTCATTGATGCAGAAATATTAGAATATAAAGGAATTGTTGAAATACTAGAAAATAAAAAAATTGTGGATTATAAAACAGAGATGACAGTTAAAGTGGAAATACAAATGATAAGCCAAGAGAATGACCTCGATAATAATTCCTTACTGAATTTACAAAAGAGGTTTGATAAACCCTTGTAGAAGCCTTTGAGTTGGGAAAAGGAAAAACTGAAGAGAGCGCAAATTCTATGACAACATCTGAATGAATTAAAGATCAAGCTTTCCAGAAGCAAAAAGAAGGTGTGCAAAGTTGGTTTGTTTGACCATGTTTAAAAAAGGACATGTTTCTTTAAAATCTGGGGATCCCTTATGGACTTTTTGCTGACACCAGGACTGAAATATTAATGATTTATGGATCTGTGTATGGGTAAGGAATTGGTTATGGAAAGAAGAGATACTTGCATGTAACCTTACAGGGGGTGAAGAATGACTAAGTTTGTACTTGTGATGAGGATTGGAAGTCACTTCTTTAAATATTTCTTTTTTTTTTCTTATTTTTCCCCTTTCTTCTTTCCTTTTCCCTTTTTTCTTGCACACTCTGTTTTCCCTTTCTTTACTTTTCTTTACCTTTCTGAGTTTAGTTTGTATCATCTTTTATTATTTAAAAAAAACACCAATAAAATTATTTTTAAAAAAGAATAGGTAATCCACCAAATACATTGCTAGTCATACATATCTATTTCTCCCTTCAACTTTCCAAGTGCTTTTGATTTTCAGATCCTTAGTCATAGTCCTACAATTTAGAGAAAGTTTATTTTCTTAACACAGCTCACAGAGAAGTGAGGAGGAAATGCAAGTATTCAGAGCCATGTTATTCCTTCACAGATTTCAGTGTTGTTTGCTGTATTTGAACTGTCTTCCAGCAAGCCATATTTCTAATCTATTTCTTTTGGGAAATTGTTTGCCTCCTCCCCCAAAGAAATTGTTTTCCTTCCTAGTGTCTCATCAAGGGGGATAAACGGGCATATTTGTCTTCCCAACAACCTGGGAGCTTGAGTGGAGGAAGGATATATTTAGGCATGAATTGGACAGGTGCAGCTATTCCAGGCCTTTCACAGAGCGGTTCCTAATGAAACGATGCCTCACAGACATCTAAAAAGCAAAATTGCACCTATGATGGTAATGTTTGCAATTTTGCAGGTGACTCCAATGTAGTCTGCAGTATATGCAGTAGGATTTCATACTGTATATGACTTCTTAGAATTCCTGGGGATTTTCAAAAGCCATTTTGCAACGAACAAAGGAGTCAATAGAGAGTTATTTAAATTCTTAATTAATGACAGTAGATACATTTGATAGGTCATCAACGCAAAATACCAGGTGACAGCTGTCTACTATTTTCTGAATAGTAGACAGTAATGTACAGGCAGATGTTGAGACTCACAATATTGTGCCTTCTGTCAGTATGTATCAATTAGATACCCAGCAATTATATGTTTTGACAGTTACAGTGGATTATGTACACATTGGATTTCTGGCTACACAGTATTATGTGTAGGTATTATATAACAAGTATTATAGTAACAGGAACTGCTTACTATGAGAATTAGATCTGTCATGAGTAAGGATGGCAAGCAGGGGGCTCCCATCCAGACTGTCAAGCGCATGCGTAGCACTGATGAATTGTTCAGCCATTCAAAGAGACACAGATCGGGACCGCCTTAACCCTTGGGGGTTATATGTCTGGGTTTTCCCCACGCTTCTTCAGTTTGTTAGGATTCCTGTTAAGTGCTAGCAATAAATATTAGAGACCAGTTCCTTGTCTCAGTGTGTTTCCTGGTTGTTAGGACAAGATCAATTTAAAATGGATTTAAATTGATCAGTAGATCAATTTACTAGAAAGTAATGTGAACCACATTTCTGTTTGTAGAATTATGTTTTCAGGTCAGTGTTTGTAGAATTATTGCTGCAGGTCCAGTTTTGTCTTGTACACATGAATCAGGCATAATTTCAACAGGTGAGTCCTATAAATTAATTGGAGTATAGTCTATGTAAAAGTAATCACCACCTCATCCAATCAATTCACTTAAGGTGTAACTAGGGCCAGTTGTATACTTTGTTCAGTAATCAGGGCTAATTCGGTCTAGTCCTGTCCTATATAAATTTCACACACTTGGGCTCCCTCACCACAGTAAAGTTCTCACACTATATATTCTAGGGTAATGACATGACTCACTCAAAAGGAATGTCTGAAGATCTGGAAAAAAGTCAATGATGCCTATCAGTTTGGAAAAAGTCACAAAACCATTCTAAAGCTCTGAGGTGCCACCAATACCCAGTCAGACACACAGTCTTGCAATGGAGAGGATTTGTGACTAGAGAATCTTTCCAAGTGTGGCTGCCCTATCAAAATTGTTTCAGGAATCCAGAATAAAATTCTCCAGAAAATCACAAAAAGCCCCAGAACCACTATCAGAAAAACAGTGAGAAAATAAGCACCTAGACAATCCTTCAGACTTCTGAAAGAATGTTCCATGGACATATGAGTCAAAAGCAGAACCTGTGGGGCTACATGGATATTTGTGTGCCTTGTAGAAGCCAAATACTGCAGTCCACAATAAGACCCTCATACCAGCTATCAATAATGGAGGTTGTAGTGCCATAGTTGCTTTGCTGCCTCAGGACCTGGGTGACTTGCTATCATTGAAGAAAGCACTAATTCTGCTTAGCAGCAGAGGATGCTACAAGAGACTCTCTGGACATCTGTCTCACAGCTGATGTTGAAGCACAAGTGGGTCATGCAGCAAGACAATGATCCCAAACATACAAGCAAGTCTTGAGAAGAATGAAGAACAAATTCAGTGTTCTGGAATGGCCAGTTTGAGAGTACAAACCTCAATTTCACCAAAATGTGGCAGGACCTGAAACAAGCAGTTCATGCTAGAAAATGTCAAATGTTACTGAACTGAAGCAGTTTCCCAAGAAAGAATAGATCAACATTCCTACATTGGTACATGAGATACTAATTGCCAATTGCGGAAGTGTTTTGTTATAATTATTGCAATCAGTAACAGAATTTAAGGGTGTGTATGTGATTCCTTTTTCACATAGGTACTTTGCATGTTTTATGAAACAAGTAAAATAAGCACTAAACATGGGTGTTAACAGTACATTTGGAGTCCTTTTTTATGTCAGTTAGTCCCACATGAAGCACTGATAACATTCAGTGGTAAAGTTATGGATAAATTATGGAAATCAGAAAGGGGGTCAGTATTTTTTTGGAGAAGTATAGCTACATTTCTTCAGTATCTATGCATTCCCCTCCATCCCAAGCTTGAGTTGAAATGCTGGTTGAGAAAAATATCACTTCTAAACCCATAATAGCATATGAAACTCAGCAAAGTCTTTATATTTAGTTGTGAGTTCTTAAGCACTTAATTTCCATTTTATTGTCTTTTGAAATATGAATGGATTTTGGAATAAACTTAATTTTATCAGCTTAAGGTAAAGGTTTTTTTATTATGGAATTTAGTTGCTTTTTATAACTACAGTATTTTATAAATATAAACATAGAACAGCTCCCACAGATTAATACAGAGTGATGTATTATCTTTCATGGTTTGCAGACAGAATTACCTTCCGTAATGACTTTTTCTGCCATTCTTTAGGGGTTTTAATGATAATAATAACCTTTCTTATTGCCTTCCATACAGTCTTCCTCCCCAAATAAATTCTGCTTATTCCTTAGAAGCATCCATGTTTCCCATTCTCATGTACCCACATAGTCCATATTTATACAATAAACCCCGCTAATCATCCTTATTTAGAGCCTGTTCTGGAGGCCATGGAAAAGATTGGGTAGAACGAATTCCAAGTAGGCGAGTGGAGATCCAAAAGCCCAGAAAACATTGGAGACTGTAAGCAATATTGGGTGGAGTGCAGCTTGGCTTTAGGTGAGAGGAAAAGTTTGTGAGAGATGTCTGAGGAAAGGGCAGGTGAAGAATTTCTCATTAGCAGCCATCATGGCTTTGCTTGGCTTGTCACAAGTATTTGTTGGTTGACGGCCTATTATTAGCAGTCTGGATTACAAGCACTTCGTCAGTTCAGCTGTTCAGTCCTCCAGGAGTGCCACATTCTGCATCAGGTTGCAGTTCTGATGCAGTAGGTTGGGAATTGCCCTGGCTCTGAGAGTGGAGTGGATAGAAGAGCAGGCAAGGACCAACATTGTCTTTCCTGCTTTGAAGGGAGTGGTTGTAATACTGGCAGTGGCAGTCTGGGTGGTCTCCATAACAAGCCTAAATTGTGGAATGGCCGCAGAAGGCAGGGCATGATGTGATTGAAGTTAGCAGTCGGGTACTGCCATTTTCCAACCTGGTTGCAAGGACAACATGTTTTGAGACTGGGGGCACTTCCACATGGCACCATTTTCATTCTCCAATTTCTCCAACATATTTTGAAGTTGGCCATAAAGTTTTTACTCCTGCTGACCTCATTCTCTGAGAATAGGCAGGGAACAGGTGATGGGGGTGGATGGGACACAGGGACTGTCCAATGAACTGAAAATATGAAATGTGCCTTGAATGTTTAATAAATGTTTAAGTAAGCAAACATCTGTTCCTACTTCTTCAATTTGGTCGCCCTTCAGAATTACTGGCCTCCAGGATGTAATTTTCTAAAATGCCATTGTTTGGCCAAATTTCAACCAATCTTCACCAAACTTTGCACTTTTTTAGAGGTGACACAGGACTTCATGCATACCCAGTCTTAAGTCCCTAAATTTACCTCACTTTATTTTATGAGCAGTACAGTGTAACAGAATGTTCAAAGATTTAAAAAGTAAATGTAACTGTATTTCATATAGTCCAGATTTAACGTACTGAACCATGGATAAGGCACTGGAGTGGAGAGAGAATCACAGCCACTTCATTCTGCAGCTTTCAAAGTGTTTCAAAACTAGTGAGGATAGTTGGCAGATGCTTCCCCTGCCCCAAGAACACAAGCTTCTGCAGATATAATTCATGCTTGCAGCCTAGTATATTTACCTGACCTCATTTTTATCACAAAGAAAACTGCCAGACACCAACTTGAAATGAAATTCTTTTCCAGCATTCTTCCACCTCTACATTATGTGCACAGAGAGAAAAACAGCGTTTTGCAAGACTTAGAACAAACGTTATAAAAGCAATTCTCTCTGCCGGAATCCAGCTTTCATGTTTGCCATGACTTCATGGAAATGCTCTTGCCTTATTACTGTAGCTTAAAAGGAATACTGGTAAAATGCTAGACTATTCTTAAGCTGTCAGCCATCAAACATTTACATTTTTGCAGCAATGGCAATTTCGGTGAAGATTTCTCTAAGATATAGAAGGCCATGAGAAATTCTCAAATTCAGGGTTGTGCTCTTGCTGAATTCTGAGGTTCTTGTTTGCTGACTTTTCATTTCCTGACTACTGGAGTTAGATATTTTCTCCAAAGATGGTATTGCAAATATTGAGACAATGCCCCTTAAAGCTTTTTCTTCCTGGCTTTCAAAAGCAGGAACTTTAGATTCTAAGATCCTTGGGGCACAGACTTGATCAGGAACATCTGCAAGAGAGGTTGTTGTTGTTTTTTTAAAGTCAACCCAGTGGCCAAACGGTGTGCCCAGAGCCCTGCCCCTTTTACATATGCCACATGTAAAAAGGGTGTGGCTTTGATTATGCAGTTGCGGCTGTCCACTTGCCTTTTCAATCCTCTTAGATGACCCTGGAAATGATTTTAGTTTTTGTTTGTAAATCTTAGTATTCTGTGCCCTGAACTTGGAGAAGGAGCAAAATAACTCAGCGGATATGACTTGCTCATATTACATCTATTTTATAACGTGGCAGTCCAGTTGCGCCCCACCTCCCCCATTTAGCAACACGAGAGTTTTATTTTTAAATAGCATGCCTAGAGTAATCATTTCCTGCATTTATTTACTTAGCTGCACCACCCTCAGGTAGAAACTATCATCAATTCCAGCCTGCATTCAGACCCTGAACCATACATGCTGAGCCTGACACTGAAATGTCAAGGTTGTTTTAGTTAGTTACGTTACCATTAGATGTTTTAAAATGTGTGGCCTACCAGTAGAAGCTGCAAATGCTTACCCACATAGTTTAGTACTGCTTTTATATTAAACATGTGGAGCAAATTCAAAGGTTACACTAAAATACTTTACTTGAAAGATGCAAATGGAAACTGTTTTCCTCAGATAACATTGAGATTCTTTAGTTTACTACCAATATCATGCAAATTAGCTGATCATTGTTGTTGTGCCTGTGTGTGTTTTAAATTGAAGCAAAGATTTATTGAGACTCAAATTCATGAAATCACATTTGTGTTTTTGAAAAGCAGTGAGCTTCTAATTTGCCTATGTCAGGATTTTAAGAATGCATACAGAGAATCTGAACTAAGAAAACAACTATCATAACATTTTAAACTGACTTTTGTGTGGTTGGCAAGACATTAAAGAGAAACATTAAGAGTTTAAAGACTAAGACTAGATCAGAATTAATGACTGAAGGACATGAGCAAAACTGATCTGTCCACATATGTTTTCAGGGGCATTTCTAATATTTATATCATTTAAATCTATAAATTAGGTAGCCCTTGGGCTATCTCCCCATCAAATATTTTCTGGATATTTATTTATTTATTTATTCGATTTCTACAGTCACCTGATTCAAAATTAGTCTGGGCAGCTTACAATAAATTTAAAAACATCAAACACCAAACCTTACAACAAAATATCTAGCAACCAAGGACAATCACTCAACTTCCTAAAACACCTTTTAAAAACATATTTCAGAGCTGGATTCATTCAACACCCTGGCTAGTGCCTTAAGAACAGCCAGGTCTTTAGTGTCTTTTGAAAGGCCAACAGAACAGGAGTCAGTTGAGTTTTGAGAGGCACCACAACAGAAAAGGCATGCTTCCTGAGTCCCATCAGATGGCATTGCTCCATAGAAGGGCCCAGACTATGCCAACTCCGTTGGATCAATTGGGTGGACAGAATTAATAGACAGGAAGTCCCATGAATAACCCAGCCCTGTGCCATAAAGGGCATTATAGAATGCAATCAGCACCTTGAATTGTGCCTGGAAGCCTACTGGAAGCCAGTGAAGTTTGTGGCATAGTGATGTAATATGAGCGTACCAAGACATGCTTATAACTACCTGCCCTGCTATATTCTGGACCTGTTGCAGCTTCTGAGTGATCTTCAAGGGCAGCCCCATTTACAGCACATTACAAATGGGAGATGACTAAGGCATGAGTGACCAAGAGCAGATCTTCTCCATCCAGAAACAGGTGTAATTGGCTCACAAGATGAATTTGTGCAAAGGCCCTCCTGGCCATGGCTGCCATCTGCTCAAGCAGAAGCCAAGAGTCCTGGGGTACTCCCAAATCATGCACCAGTTCTGCTTGGGGAAGTCCCATCCCATATGGAACTAAAGATGGAAGATCCCCAGTACTGCCCCCCCCCACAACAAGCCACTTGGTTTTGCTAGGGTTGAGTCTAAGTCTATTCCTCCTCATCTAGACCACCACAGTTCCAGACACTGAGAAAGAACTTTGGTGGCATCATTTGGTTGACCAGAGGCAGAAAGGTACTACTGAGATTTATAAACATTCTGATGATAACTCATCCCATGCCAGTAGGTGACTTAGCAGTTTTATGTAGATGTTAAATGGAGTGGGGAGAGAGTAGAGCCCCGAGGAAACCCAGAAAGCAGGGGTCCAAGGCTCAACATCTCCGCTTCGCAAACGCCAACTGGAACTGGCCTTAGAGGAAGGAAGAGAACTACCACAACACTGTACCCTCCCACTCCTATCCCCCTAAGTTGGTCCAGAAGGATACTATGATAAATGATATTGAAAAACCACTAAGAGACCAAGGAGGGCCAGGATGGATACACCACAACTATTCTGAACCCTCCAAATCACACAAGTGTGATCAATGCTGTCTCAGTACTATACTTAGGCCTGAATTCTGACTGGAAAGAATTCCAGATAATCTGTTTCTTTCAGAGCCCTCTGAAACTGTAGCTTGACCACCTTCTCCACAATATTCCTCAAAAAGTTTGGAAAATGGATAGAAATTATCCAATATCATCAGGTCCAGCAATGATTTCTTGAGCAAGGAGTGGACCATCCTCCTTGGTGGCTCATTCATCCTCACTCAAGGAAGAATGAGCCACCAACAGGACCCAACCACACATCACCTCTCAGGCCTTAACCAGCCAGGAAGAACATGGATCTATTATACAGATGCCCAAGCTTACAGTTCCAAGAAAGAGGCTCAGACTTCTCCCAGACAGCACAGTCAGACTGTGCCTCAGTCAACTACATAGGATTTGAACAGCTGTAGTCCATCTGGGATAACAGGAACTGCACTCCCTCCACTAGGGTATCTAAGCTTTAGCTTCATTCTTCTTGTGGCCGGATATGCTGGGCCTATTTTATGTAAAAAGAGAATATGAGTCATCCTGGGAAATACAGATTGTGTGCTCCTATGAGGTGATCCCCAATTCACAAAAAGTTCAAGCATGTGATATAACCAGGCTTGATAAGATTGGAGGATGTAGAAGAAGAGAAACAATGGATAAGGTAGATGGATGGAATCAAGGATATCACTGGAGTGTCCCTGGAGGAGCTACAAATTATGTCCAGGGAGAGGTTGAGATGATGGATATTTGTTCATACATTCATCAGGAAACAAGCCCAAATGACAGAACCTAAATAAATAACATGTTAAATTATGATATAAGCTGCATGGCAAGATATCATGTTCAGCAAGTCAAAGGGGAAAGTTTTTCAGCATATGTTTTATTCAGCACATCTAAGCTGCAAAAGTAAAAACTCTCTTTGCACGTTCATGATTATAAATTAAGGTTTTCTTTTTTAAAAAAAATGTGAGAGTAATGCTTGCCCCAGTAGTTCTAAAAGTATAATTAATTTAATTTCCTCTAATTCCTCATTTACTGTCAGCACTTTGTCTTTAAATGGAAAATGCAACAGAATTTTTTTTAACAACTACAAAAATATGGATGAGAAAAAGAACATTTCACAAACTGTGATTGCTCCTAGGTTTCAAAAGAGTATAATTAATTACTTGTTCCATTAATGCTCTGACTAATCCTGCTAAAACGGATGATTTAATGCTGGCAGATAATGTAAAATTCACTTCGTGTCATTCTGCTTTTTTCAAAAGACCAAACAGGAAGTGTCTCTAACTCTATAATCCCCAGTAAGGGACCCAGAAAAATGTGTTCAGTCACCCCATATGCAGATCAACTGATTCAGAGATACTAGTATGGCATGGTAACATTTCCAAAACTCTGGTCTGCTGGATAGACATATGGGAATTCTTGCCATTTCCTTGGAGAACTAAAGTCAAAACAAAGTTTACCAAAATGCAATGTAATGTAATGGTTTGGCTCAGGTGTGAAAGTTAGTTCTTACATGGTCAAAATATTAGCCTGATACTAGATCAGGCTGTTATTAAAACAAAGACCAGATGGAAACTGTATTTCTCGCCATAGAGATTTGCTTCTAGTTCTTTATATACAGAGGGCACAGGAAATTAGGACGTTTGTTATTATAAACAGAGTTTGCATTTGCTATACAACAGTCACTAGAATTATTTCATAATGGCTTCATAGTTTTACTACAATAAATCTACTTATCCGAGCCTTTGTACTCTACAGTGTTATCCATGAGAGGCTTGATATCAGGAAATTGAACTCAAGAAGCAGAAGACATAATTACACCTTTCTCACTATGTATCTATGGTCCAGGACGCATGCCTCCACGATAACCATCACTGATTAGGAACGGATTCCATTCTTCGTGGATCGAAGTCTTTTCTGTCTTCTCTAGTTAATTATGTGGAGGAAGTTACTGAAAACAGCAACGTTAATTATGTAATAGTAGCATGTGCAAAAAGACTATGTATGGAGAGCCTAAATTTTCTACTTATATTTTGTAGGGATAATTTCTGAAACAAACATAATTATTAGGATTGTATAATAATAAGTTCCTCAGACATTTTGCATTGGAATTCTATGTTTTCCAAGGTGCCTCTTTAATAGCTAATCTGAAGGATCTTCCCTAGTTAAGAACCATGCTTTATCACTTCGTGATTCTCAATGCTAGAGGAAACAACTTGTTCAATTATTGACTAGTGATCAATTTGTTCAATGACATGAAGCATATAGCCAGGCCTTATTAACCAAGTAACAGATTGTTATGTGCTTATTGGAACAATATCATATAAACACATATTGTTATTCTAGTTGTAACAGACCTCTGATAATTATAACTCAAAAAAATAAGAATAATGAAGAATGCTTAATAGGCAGAATATTTTTCTATGGTCTAATCAAAACCTAACCCGTTTCAAGATGCAAGGAGGTATCAGTTAAATGCACCACAAAAAAGTTTGCAATAGTCCATGGCTCTTTAGGTAGCCTGTCATATAGCCACACAAACAGATATGCTGTTCCTTTGGTTGACAGCAGAACTCTGTCTAGTTAACACATTTTCCAATAGGAGAAGAAAGGTGCTGCTCCTAGCCAGCAAAGAGACAGAGTTTTAAGAAAGAGAATGTGTGGGAAGAAGAAGGAATTGTACAGAAGGGAAAATGGAGGCTGGAAATCCATGATGGATTCTAGAAGCTTTGGTTGCTGAAGCTTGTTGGTTTTATGGAAAAATGATGATGGCTGGAAATCTTGAGATGGGCTGGCCAATTTGGAACTGCTGAAAATTTGTTGCTGTTCCTGGGATGCCCAGAGCAAACAATTGAAGCAGAGGAGGATACAATCTGGAGCAAAGTGCTGAAGCAGAGGAGCGGCCACCAACAGGGCCAAATCTAACCAATACAGATGGTTTTGGTAGAGGAGACTGAAGAGAGATGGAAGAGATTAAGTTTTACCAGCCAGAAACTGGGCCAGTGACAGTCCGAGAGAGAGACATTGCTGGCCAATATACAGTAATTAGCTCCTTAACTCTAAGTAGGAAAGAGAAATAGAACATAGAATTAGCAACATTTATGTTTAGCTGACATACTAGTCTACATACTTAACAAAACAGACTTTGCCAGAAGCAGGAAACTATACATATATAGTAAGGAATGTTTTATGTTAATATTCTGTATCAGTTGAAAAATAACTCAAGGTTCTTATTCATTAATCCTGTCTTTTTCCCTGCTGCTTACCAGTTGGGTGGCTGGAGAGCATAGAGATGTTGGGCTTGTCTAGTTTTAAATAATTGGATAGGCCGCAAAGCAATGTTGACTCAAACAAAAAGAAGAAATTTGTTTTAGTTGCTTTGCTGCATTAATAAAATGGGGGTGGGGGTGGGGAACCACACGGCATCTGATGTGCTGTGCCTTCTGTAAAATCCTGTAGGCCCACTCAAAGCCTGTAACAAGTTGCTTTTGAAAAAAACAGATGCTGAGTCAGAAATGCAAAATTTTGAAGAGTTAAAGTACCAATATTAGCCTGGATGTACCTGCCATTGTTATTAGCAATTACAATTGTAAATAGAGTTTTATTGGATTCACATATTATAGTATGCTGCTCTAGCTTATTTAGCTATGGTTATCTGAATAAATCACAGTTCCCTGAAACTGGTCACATCCCTCAAGGGGCCATCTGTGAATGGGCAAGCAACCACTTCCAGAAGTCTTGGTGCACCATCACACAGTCTCAGAATTCCAGATCTGCTCTCTGTTCAATCAACTGCGCATTTCCTAATGCAAAATGTTACATCTTTATTCACCCAAATTTGGATTGGCAGCAGATTTTTTTTTTTCTGTTTATTTGTGGTTTAGGTTTCTATTAAATATTGTACTGTATAGGCGGGGATTTTCTACAAAATCATAGTTGGTCCTCAGTTTGAGTATTCACGTATAGTTATATTTATGAGTATATGCCTCTTCTTGAGTATCATGTAACACCCACTCACACAAAACTGAGCTTCACTGAGCTGACCAGAAACATTGGTACTCCTAAAAAAACAATCACATGTGGTCTGAAATGCAGTTTGGGAAGAATCGTGTCTACTCCCTTTCCTAAATGATTAGCATTTGGTTGCTAGTAGCAACAACAAAGAAGACACAGTCTTCTCGCTACAGAGAAAGCTTTTTATCAGTTTTATGGCAACATATTACAGTGTTAGGCATGAGAAGAATTTTCACCTTCTGTCTGAAGATTGTTTTTTCTGTGACATATAATATGATTACCACTATTTCTAGCCTTATATTTATTTGCTTTTTAGGTAATCATTCAATTTAGTGATAATATGGCAGCATTTTGCTCAGTGTGTTTTCTTTATTTGGACCAGAAGTGATAATATAAACAAAGGTAGAATGTATATCATTGTTGAATATCACGTGGCACAGATTAAAAAAAAACATTTATGTATATATGCATGCACATATTATTTATATATGTGACTTTCTGCCAAATTTTGTATAACTCAACTCTTATCTTGATCATTGAACAGATGAATTTTAAAATGCATACTAGAATACTAGGGTAATAAAAGTGAGCTAAAATTACATTAATATTGTTGACTGCAGTCAGCATTCAGAAGCAAAGTCAATATAAATACAATTTTTGGATTAAACCTTTAAAAGGGAATATTATAACAATGAGCCAGTTTGGTGTAGTGGTTATGTCAGACTCCACAATCAAATGATTGATGAATTGTCTGATCGTGTTCATCTGCCATGATGAGTCAACATGTGTGAAGAGCCAGTTGGGAGGGGGAACACCAAGGCGTGTGAAACTCTTCCGTTTGGGCAAAGGGGGGAAGTCAAGGTCGGACCATCAGAGACATCTGTGCTTGGCATGCCTGGCCATTGGAATTAGGTGGGAAGAGAAGTAAGGGGTGTCTGCTAACTTTTAATTAGGTAGTTTCGGTGGGAATCTTCAATCACAGCTTTTCTCTTGAACTGTACACATTCTCAATAAATCTGAATTCTGCATAATTCAATTGTGCGTGAGTCAGGTCATTATTGGGATCCAAAGTGTCATTTCCTACAGGTTAAGGCACCAGGCAAAAAACCAGGAGATCCTGAGTTCTAGTCCCACCTTAGGCCCAAAGCCAGCTGGGTGACCTTGGGCAGAAGGTATTCTCTCTCAGCCCTAGGAAACAGGCACTGGCAAACCTCTTCCAAAAATGTTGCCAAGAAAACAGCAGGAACTCATCCAGGCAGTCAGTAGGAGTCAACAGTGACTCAAAGGCACTGAAAAAAAAAAATGACAGTAGTGTTAAGAACTTAATGTTTAAGTTCTCAATTTGTTGTTTTCTGTGACAAACAGAAGAGAAAGCAAGCAGCCGGGGAACCAGCCATTAAGAAAAAATGAATAATGCCTGGTCTATATAATTTCTTTTCTTTTGCATTTTAAGTATTGGTTTAAAAAAGGCAGAAGGGAAATTATATAAATTGAAATTATGTCAATTTCAGCCCTATTTATTTGTTTGCTTGCACAGCTTTGGTGAATTAACAGCTGTAACACAGGCTATGCTCCTAGACTCTCCACTAAAATCATCAAAATCAAAACCATCACAGCAGCCAAAACAACTGAGTCAACATTACCTTACTCTCCCCTTGCCTTGATCAGGTCCTTTCCCAAGAATCAGAAACTCGTTGAGATTTGCAAAGAGTTAGCAATTGAAGCTATCTTTCAGCAGTGCAGTAGTGTTCACAAGATGTGCACTCCAGCCCCAAACTTCATGACTCAGTGCTGATAGTGGAGAAGTTTCTGGAAGCTTGGCTTGGAAAAGTGGCTGGCTGAAAGACAATGGAAAAGCTGTATTTGAAACCTGCTACACATCAGAGGGGGAACTGGCATGTTAGGTGTGCAGTGCTGATATTAACATACAGTGTCATTAATCATGGGCTTTAGGGTGCATGCAATTAGAGTAGAATGATTGTTGCTTTTTGGTATGCCACAAATTCTGCAAGCTCTCATGTCCTCCCCACTTTGCTTAAGTCACCTGCAGAGCTGTGTATGTGTGCATATAAGCTTGTGCAAGGCCTTGGGACTTCAAGGGGGAAGAAGTATTTATTACTCTTCATAACTGAACTCCATTCTAGGAACCTGTTGAGAAATGCCTTTGGATACATCCTGGCTGAGAGATAGAGAAAATGCCCAGCTGGGAGCCATTTAAAAAGAAAGCCTATATTGGAGTGCAGAAAGGGGAATTGAATTTTGCAGAAACTGCAAACATCTTTTCAAATCTTTGAAACTGCTTTATTTCAAAAGAAGTAATAATAGCTTGTAGACTGAAAGCAGTCCTGGGGAAGCCAACAGCGGAACAGCTTTGTAAAAATGTTATATGCTGTTCATTCTATTTCCTCTCCATTTTCTTCCTTTTTAGGGAAATGAACTTGTCATCTGAAAGCAGTTTTCTTAACTGGAGTGCAACCCATCTAGCTAAACTCACAATCAGATGTTATAAGATTAAAAAAATGGCACAATTCGTTTACAGGGAAGGGAGAAAGAGAAAGCAATGTATTGTGTACAAGGTGCAGAAAAATTAGCATTGCCATAAAAAATGGCTTTTCTTTATAAAGAAATAGAAAATTAAAAGAAAACAGCAGTTGTAATGACATAATTGCTTAGTGTTATGTTAGTAATGCTGAGAAGGAAAGGGAAGGATATCAATGTTTTTTAATGTGTATTTCATAGGGAAAGTTCCCAAAAATATACAGTACATGAAAGGATTGGGGATAAGAGCACTTGATCCATTCACCTTTACTGGTGTTATAATAATCATTTCCAACTTCTATAGCTCAGAAATAACATGGTGCCACCATGCTGAAACAACAATATGATGAAAAGTCACATGCGTACTGTAAAATTCCACCTCCCTCTTTCTTGAATAAATCTTAACCCCACAAACTATTATCCTACCAACTAAAAATCCCTTTCTTAATGTCGGCATAGCTTTTCCTGCAATTTTTTTTGTCTGGCAGTTTTCTTTCATATTAACGAGATACTTCCTTTTAGAAATTTCTTTGAAAGGAGAAGAGAATGTTAAAGAAATTCTCCTGGCTGAAATGTTGTGGTCTTCTCTTTCTGAATGACAAATTGATCAAAAGTTGTGTGTGAGGCTCATGTATTTTTTGTACCAATAAATATACAATTTTTTTTTTTTAATTAGTATAAATGAGTGGTTGTTCATGCTTTGGAAAGTTAGAATGATACGTAGATATGGCCTTATAGTCATAAGTGTTTGAGAATCCACTCTCATACTAGATGATTTCACATGCTGTTCACAGAATAATAAGCCAATAATTATTTACAAGCAGTTGTTAGACTACACCTAACACACATTCAGGAGTATGAGGCACAAAGAATAAGGAGTTGGACTTTCCGGTATATGAACTTCATTGGAAAACTATTCGGTATATACTGTATATGTTGCATTTCTATATGATTTAAAATTATAACTGATTAAAAAATGATTCTTCTTTAGCTATTGAATATCTCTGCATTTTTTCCAGGACAAACTGATGGTTTCAGCTTATGTTAGAGATGTGGTGCTCAGAAGAATGCACCATTGGTCCATACTGTGTGATGTGGTCTTATGCTATATGCCTCCCTTTTGGACAGAGGTGATTTCACATATTAATTTTGTCAAGGAAGACTCATTGGTTTGTATGGATACACTTTTAAATTATATTCCAACTGCTTGAAAATTCATAGAGGGAAGAAGGATATGGGTATGGCATGCTTTTATGATTGCAAAAATTAATAGTGCTTGGGAAGAATACCCATTCGCCATCAGTTACATGGTGGTCTGAAGAACTTATTGCTTTATTTTTGTACAAGCATTTTACCATTGAGAATGCAATTTTTCTTGTTGCTAAGTAAAATATTTAACTGCCAATAATTTAACTATATGAATACATATGGGTGATTATATTTTTGTGGCTTTCTTCTTCTTTTTTCATCTCTTTATTTTTGCAGATTAAAAAATATATTATTTTTTAAAGAAAATTCCTAATTCTGAATGTATTTTTTTGTAGAGATACATTTAAAAATGTATTTTATGTAAATAAACTTATTTCTGAATGCATTTAATGCATTTTAAAGAATGCCTTTTGGGACTATTTTTGAGTTGATAATGGCAGAGAAGTACAAAACTTATTTATGTACATGGAGATTGTGGAAGGTGGACTGATTAGTATGATGGGCTCTCTCATGAATAGTTGGCCTATACGTTCCATTGCTTCATTCAAGGCTGTCTCTAAGAACCCCCATTACATCGACCTGTCCTACCTGGTCAGGCAGAGAGGGCATGTTACGGACCCTGTCCATGAGAGATTGCCAATTGGCAGGGTCCAGGAGGAGGGACTTCTCTGCTGTGGCACCCACCCTTTGGAATAAGCTACCGCCGGAGATAATGTAGACCCCCACTCTCCCGGCCTTCTGGAAGGGGTTGAAGGCCTGGCTGTGCCACTTGCTTGGGGTGAGAGGGAGGAATAGCCATTTATGGGGGTGGTTGGCTCCTTAAGGGGGCCAACAAGAAGATATTTACTTGCCATCTTGAGTTTTAAATTTTATATTTTATATTGTTATATTTATATTTATATTCATATTTATATAGATTTATACTCACATTTGTTCTGTATTATTTTGGTGATACTGTTTTATTGTCCGTAAGCTGCCCAGAGTCATAGATGAGATGGGCGGTAAATAAATATGACAAACAAAAAAATACATACATACATACATACATACATACTAACATCACCTTGGTTTCTCTTACTTTATCAGTTTTCAGCGTCTTTAATCTGGCTTGCCATAAACCTTCTCTTTCCTTTTTCTTGTGCTAACAGAATGCTGTTCACCTGCACTACTCCTGCCAGCACAACTGAGAGCAAAATCCCGCTCTTGGCACTCTGAATATGGGATCAATGTTCAGTGCACACATTTCAGTCAAACCTTATTTTTAACACTTACATGATTGAGGCAGGATAAGTCTTAAGAATGAATGCACAGTTGCCAGATTATATGTAGGCCACTAGAAAGCATTGCATGAGCTTTTTTACAAATTGTAATAGAAGGAAGAGGGGTGTGCAAGTCATGAACAATCTTCAGGAACTGAAAAAGCTATCCTCTGTTTTTAGTCTAAGAGGACCCCATAAGAAATTAACATCCTTTTCATTTTTAAAAAGGTACTTTGATAAGGGTTTAACCTATGTCAAACCTAAAGAGTTTATATACCAAGCATTAAGAAAAACAACACCACAGATACAGTCATACTCAACTGGGAAAACAGCAGCTTAATAAATGTGAGCCTGCCTAGTTCAAGAGGTCAAAAAAGTAAACCCTTTAAAACAGAATGGAAGACTATACCTAAAAAGCCACGTATTCATGCGGGAAGCCAGCTATTTTGCTTAAAAGGCCAAGTTCATTTGACATGCATAACACCTTTCAATCTGACTGAGCGTTAGATAGGATACCTAACAAAATCTTGAACTTTTAGGGCTCTTCAGTATCTGGGATACACAGACAAACGGGGTTAGCATTCATCTTGATTATTATAGTCCAATCTTTACAAACAGGTTTGGAAATATTGTGACTGGTGGGTGTATAAAAGTTGTGATGCTGAGCCAACTAGTTGCTGATATTCATATTCAAAGGAAGTCCTGTGTTTCAGGCAGATGACAAAATAATGGATAAAACACTCATCTTGTCAAACACTGTTTTATTTCTGTTCAGTGTCTTTAAGTTCCCTTGGCTACAAGTTCTTTTTTTCTGAGATTTTTTTCTTCACTGTCTCTGCAACATTCCTGAGAAGAGATGCACAATACACGAAGCCAAAAACCTGCTTTTAAAAAGCATTTCTTTCACCAGGCTTTTAATCTGTTATTAATATTTTCATTAGTTTTAATTTGTATACTTTTTAAATGTCTACTTTTTAGTTAGCATAATTTCCTTGATTAAATAGAACGGTGAGATACCAATCTAATTAGTTAATTAATAAGAGTGCGCAATGCTCTGCCATCTTACTTATTTTGCATGCTGCATTTTAACAAAAATTTGTTGATCCAAACCTATCTGTGATCTTGAGTTTACAACTAACCCTAACCCTACGCTATGCCATGGTTTCCAAGTCTGCACATGCTCATTAATGAAGTTCTTTTCAACTTAGTCTGTCATCTGAACACAGCCAATTCTTTTGCAATTATAACTGAATGTAAGAACTTCAGACATAAAAATGAATGTAGAACAAGATAAGACATTCAGCTGAACTTTAGATACAGCCCCCACATAAAATTCATTTAAAGGTGAATTGTGTAAAACCACAACTGATTGGAAATCATCCTGTCTAGCATGGAGTTAATTAAGCAGAGCCACATAAACCTATTGTGGAACACCACCATTTCATATTGAACTGGGAACCGCTGCATCCTTTTCCAGAACCATTTACTGACCAATTCAGCTGTCTGTAACGCCCTGTGAAAAAACTGAAAATCTGTCTAATCCGGCAACCAGCCTTAGATGCCAGATGCTATCAAAGAATAACAGTGGACTGAAATATGTAGCTCAAATGCCCAATTTCAACTGCCTTTAATTGTTCCCATACAATACAGCCAATGATGCAGTGTTCCAGTAAAAGTGCCCTCTTCATCAATTATTGGTCTGTTTTGAGATTAAATGTGGCTTGAAAAGAAAACTTTCTGCATCTGGATGACTGGATATATTTACGCTGGATACTTCAATCTCCAGATGATACTATATCTTCAGATTATTCATATGGACCATTAAACTCAACCTTCACATTTGAAAAAGTTGCAGAGAATCAATAAAAGAATATGGGTTCCCCAACCCCTGGATTTTAAGAACAGAAGTAATAACTTTCAACTTTACTTATGGTACAAAAGCATCTCATGGTTTAAATGAAATATTCTTTGTTATCATGCATTACAAGAAGTGACCAGTTAGAATATAATTTTATTTCTTTTTACTGACCCCAAAATGGCCACCCCATACTCAGAATGAGGCATCTACCTCAGGTGGCAGGTGCTAAAAGGGGCAAAGGAGCCGTTTGTCCCTCAGATGTCCCTTAGATATAATGGAGGCTGATACCCAATCAGCAATACTGAAACAAGAGGACTTAGTGCAGGAATATCCAAAGGGGAGGTCAACAAAATCAAAATGTGGCCATGTGATTGAAACCCTGCCCCTCTTTAATATGCATTTTATGCATCACATAAAAAAGGGTTTTGATGTCATTGACCATCACCCCTAATACCCCTGCCTTAACTGGTCCTTCTTATTGGAGGATGGAACTGTATGTGCCATTACATAAATTAGCCTGTTTGTATAAATCAGTCTGCTCTCTGAAGTGTAATGGTGATTGGTATCCAATCACTAGTATTGAATAAGATTCAGTGGCAGTCCAGTTAGCTTCCTTATATAAAATGGGAGAGTGGCATTGTTCTGTTCTTTTCATCAAACAATAAAATCTCTGGACACTGAAAATTCCTTCTGGAATTAATGGATTAAAACATTTCCAGGGTAGAGGATCTAAGACATACAGTATAAAACTTCAGAGAACCAGTTTCCTTTGGGCTACAATGTTACGGCTTAGAAAATAGGGCTTCTTTTCTTGTACAGCACATTTGAGGCTATTTAGTAGAGAATGTTCAACGGACAACTGACCAAAGGAGTCATACAGATGGAGCTCAAATCCCTAGAATCAAAACAGATTTCATGGAATGCACAAGACCAGGCTTAAGCCAATTGTCTTAAGAGCTTATCTTTATTTTCCACAGGGGGACTTTTTGGGTGAGGGCAAAGGTCATGTCAGTGGCCAACCACTTTGCTCTTTTCTCCAGATAATTGGAAAGTAATACACACATGGCATGTATTACTGGAACTAGATTGAGCAAGGGTGGGGATGTCACCTTCTAAAAAATCTGCCTTTCTGGTTTTCAGGTTCTTCAGCAGCTTTGATGCCAAGGCCAGGTGTGTGTGTGTGTGTGTGTGTGTGTGTTTACATATGGTACTGATCTTGAAAGAAACCTTGCTTGTGACTAGGGACTTTGCTCTGAAGGTGGTGTGCAAATATCTATATGTTATGCTGGGCCTTGAGGTTAACCTGGTGTACTGGCTGCCCTACTGCCTGATAGAATCCCTACCTGAGCTTTTGATCTATTCTCTGTGCTGGTGGAGAGTCTCCTCACATTTTGATTTTGGTTGACTTCAATCATTCTCTGGGGGCCAGGTAAGAAGGGTGTGGGAGTTCATGGCCTCCATGGTGACCCTGGACTTATTCACAGTAATCCTACACATGTAGACAGCCACATACTGGATCTCATCTTTAGCTCAGACCAATTGTATAGTGATCTGGAGATGTAAGTGTGTCTTTAGAACTTTGCCATAGTTAGACGGTGCAAATGAGATTGACTGTCACATAGGACCACAATGGAGTGAAAGAAGAGGTTAATATGGTCTGTCCTAGGTGCTTCATGGATCTGCATGGATTCTGGTGGACACTTCTTGACAGTCTTGTGGGCAATTCAGTTGAGTTCCTGGTTCTGAGCTACAAAGAAAAGAATGTGAGTACTTGATGTAATTGTTCCCAAGCAGCATATTTTGTTGGCCAATCCTGAGGAGCTGAGGGAGAAGCAGCAGCAGAAATGAGACTTGGAGCACCAGTGGAGGAAGATACAGTATGAAGCAAATCTCACCAAGCATGTCTTGACCCTACACTGTAGTGATAAAAGAGGTAACGTTTCAATACTTCTCACTTTCTGTATTTCTGGGCTGCTGACCAACAGCCTTGTTTTGGAAAGGCCTCTCCCTTCTTTGGGGAAGGCAATAAAGACATCCCCCACCTGGCCCCTCTGACCAGTTTGCACAACACTTTGCTGATAAAGTCCATCAGATCTTTCAACCTCTTGACTATGTACAGGTGGAGTCTGGTATGGTAATGCATCTTGCCACATTATCAGGAATTTGTTTTGGCCTAGAGCCTCTGATGAAGTGGATCTGGAGTTTTTTAGTATGCTTACAGTCACCTGCAGCTTAATGCAGTCTCCTTCCAGGCTCCTGTAGGGGCAGGTGGTTGTGATGGGCTGGTTCCAGAAGATAATCATTATCTTACTTTGGGAGGGGGTTTTGCCTCCAACCTTAAGAAAAAATTTCTGCTGCACCTGCTCCTCAAGAGGCCTTCTCTGGATCCAGCCATTCTTGATAACTGCTGCCCAGTCTCTAACCTAGTAAAGGAAAGATTATTGAGACACTGGTCACAGGGCAGTTACAGAGCCCTTGGGGGAAATGAATTACCTACACCCTTTTCGATGGATCTTAGCAAGATGGAGTTACTATTTGCACAAGATTCTGAGAAAGTTCCACTCTTGTCCTTTGATGGGGTGCCAGTGCCCCTGAAAGAACAGATCTGCAACTGGAGGATCATCCTGGATTCATGTCAACTGCTTCATGGGCAGGTAGAAGCCACAGTCTGTTCTTTGAGTCCAGCACTGGCTTCCTATTGCTTTCTGGTGCAACTCCAAGTGCTATATGGCTTGGAACTGAGAGACTTGGAGGACTGCCTTCCCCAGCCACTATTGATCTGCCTGACCCATGCATCCTGGACAAAGCTGCTGATGATATCCAACTTCTGTGGGGCTGAAGCTCATAGGCTCTGTAAATTTTAGAGATTTGGGTGGATTGTGGCAGGTATAACAAACAAACAGTACCTTGATGGTAAAGTTCAGCCTTTACATTAACAATGCCCCAGGTTCAATTTCTAGCATATTATACATGAAGGAGCAAAGATGGCAAGTGCTGGGAAAAATCTCTGCTTGCCACTTTATAAATATGGTTTAGATGGGTGTTGGACTGACTCCATAATTAATAATAAGAGAATGCTGGATATACAAAACAATGAATTGCATTGCATGGAGAAATAATTATTAAATATTCCATCACTTGTTTTTTTGTTCTTCTCCTATTTCTGCTTCATAATAGTAAGTCATTTCTAACTCCTTTTTCAGTTCTGCATTTTGACTTAAAAACAGACCTGTCTTAAAGCAAAGGAGATTGTTTGTGCCACTGCTTCTGCTGATCACCTTTAATTTTGAATGCACTTTAAAATATGTGCTTCCAACAGAGGAGGAGGAGAGAGATCTATTTTTGCTTGATCTGAATATGAAAGTAATTTGTTGCCATAGCAATTTATTTCCATCCTCAGTGATGTGAATGTGATAGTTGCTTCTAGGACTAAAGCAAAATGCAGCAATATTTATATTACATGTGAAGCCTCATGCTCTACTAACCTTTTCATTTGACAACATTATTTACCAAATGCTGCACTGGTCTTTCAGATGACTTCAAGCTTTTGTTCTATGATCCTGGATTCAGACAGGCTCTCCAAAACTGACATTCCAATTTTGCCCATCCTTTTAAAAGTTTCAGTGCTCCAACCCCATTATGGGAACTACAGTAAATACTTCATATTCTCCTGCAAGCTAGAATTTCTGCAGAAGCCTGGCACTACCTTTCTTAAACTACCTTTTTGGTCAGGATGCCTACCATCATCATATAGGTGTGTGTGTAAACCAGTAACATGGATTGTGATACTATTACAAATGAAGTGTTTCCAGCTTTTTAAAAATTGTTTGTCAATTTTCCTGTTCTCTTATACTACTATGATCAATGATAAAATAGATCAGGGGTCAGCAACCTACAGCCTGTGGGCCAGATGTGGCCTGCCAACTGAAATTATCCAATCCATACTCCCAAAAGAAATATCAGATCTACTTGACCCATACCAGTCTCTGCTTTAGGTTACTGAGTTCTCTTCCTCCTCCCTCCAGATTCTGTAGAGCAAGCCCTCGTTTTCCCCTTTGGCCACACCTCCCTTTCTTTTTCCTAAGAAAGAAATGTGTCTCTATGGTTCACCCTGAAGAGTCCTCCCTAGTGCCAATTTATTTGCCTGAGAGAGAGGCCCCACCATCCGCTCACAGACATGGCCTGTGGCCCCTTATGCAGAAGAAGGTTGCCAGTCCCTGAAATAGATAATGGTTGGTTTCATATGAATTACTGCAGATAAAATGAAATGAATGTGTAATGGGCATGGTAATATCCTACAGCAGTGGTGTAATGGCAGAAAATATACCCATACCAGTGCAGCAGAAAGATAATGGGTTGGATTTGACTAAGATTTGCTGCTTGAGCTTTGGCCCTTTGCAAGCTCTGAGCCACCCCAACTCTTTAGTTAAAGGTAAATCCTTACTGGTGCTGCATTCAGAGCAGTAGTACTGTTAGGGCTGGAAGAGTGGGCACAGGTCTAGGACCCACATCGTAGAGGGCTTCCTAAGTCACCTTTAAAGAAAAACTGTGCAAAAAGCTTTACTTTGCCCCTGCCACTTGCTCACCCTTTCCTAAAGTCTCTCTAAAGAAACCAAGGAAAGAAGCAGGCTATTAATAATGTTGCATGAATGGCTCTAGTAACATTCTAGTAAAAGTCAGTATAGGCAAGGTAGGAGATGCAAATTCCAGAGCCTAAGTAGCTATGACAATGGAACTGAGTTATACGTGAAGCAGAAGGCAAAGCTAGTCATGTGATGTTCAGGTATCCAGAATTAAGTGTCTATTGTTCATTTAGGTATGGAGTATGGACTTACCTCGCTCCCTTTATCCTCTTGGATTGTGAAAAACTCAAGAGTTGATTGGAGTTGATAAAATAAATAAAATTATGCCATGGGTCTGTGTTTAGAACCCTACTAGTAAGGTATAGATAGTCTTCTTTGGTAAATTTTTGAAGACCCTCAAGTTAGTAATCACATTTTATCTGTTGACAATACTTACCATAGAAAAACATCTCAGAAAGGAAGATTTCATGCTTGCCTAATTCTGACCAGCTAAAGTCTGATATCCTACTTTGGGAATTGCACTAAATCATAACTCAGTTTGGCTTAGCATGTTATCTCAACTATTATGGTCTGTAAACCATAGTTTATGGCTCAGCACAATATATGAACAAATTATTTTGACTTATATAATAAAGCCATGGTTAACAAATGGCTGAATGAGAAACCAGCCAATCTGCCTTAACCAGCCTGCTAAATATCCTGCTTTTTTACTATATTTGAATGAGACAAAAAAGACAACAATATTCTTAAGTCATTATACTCATGAAGACACAGTACAGCAGTCTGAATTCAAAACTTCAGCAGTTATCAATGTAACTGCATTGAAAGCAATATGCCTATGTTCTGTCATGATAGTTACTGGAGTATATTTTCTCTCTTCCCTATATTTTGTCTTACTGAAATGACAGCTTGGTAGTGGCAACTATCTTGTTGTTGCAGAGAAGAATCTTGATTAATGGTGACGATTGTAAGGAGACAAGATGAACTGGCCACAAACTGCAACTGCCTTTTTTAGATGCCAAAATCCCAAACTGACTCCTAAAATTATATCCTGAGGATGAGAAACATGCAGGCCTACAGTCTGTCTCTGGAAAGGAAGGCTAGTCTCCAGGGTGGACATGGAAGTGAATGGGGGTGAACTTCTTGCAATAACAGAGAGGGAACCTCAAGATGAATCATTCACCGCTTATTTCATAGAGGGAATGAAAGAGCTGTTGTGAAAGCAGCCGTACAGGGGAAGAAACAAAACCATTCAGCAAATACTGGCAGGAAAAATTAATCTTTACCTAGCTTTTCTGGGGAAAGTGTTAATTCAGTGGGAGCTGAGGAGAAGTATCTGTCCTGCTTCAAAATGATGTTATGTTAAGCTCTATTTTCAGAGGATTATAATGCATTTTTCAAGTGGCAGTTGGATACTGTCCCCATTATTAGCAATTATTATTTTATTTACTTAGGTTGCTTTGTTAGGCTTATACAGTATCTCCCTTTCCTTCAGGAGCTCAAGTTGTCATACACAGCATTCCCTCCATCAATTCTTCCCCACAACAATTTCTTTGTGAAGTGGCTGGGCTAAGAGAGGACAAACCTAGTGAGCTTCTGTGGCTGAGGGTGAATTTGAACTGGGTTTTCCTTGTCCTTCCAGGCCATCACCTTATACCACTGACAAAGTGTTCATTTTATGGGTGGCTATAACATCTTCCTCACATAGTAATTTCTCCCACCCTTTCTTCACTCCCAATCTCTGGCTAATCATTGAAAAATCATTTGCTACCGTCTAGTGGTTGTCGGGATTTTTGCAGCCTAGTCTTGTAGACCTACCAGTGTTAAAGTGACCGCTTCACATATGATGGTTCTTATATTTCAAGCATACATATCAGATAGTTTCCAATATGTCAGCAAAAGGAAAGCAATATGCATGGACTATGTTGCTCAGGAATACGCTGCCGCGGTACAGTATTGGAAATCCTGGACCTTCAAATGCCTATTCATAAAGAAGCATCTGTACTCAGAGCAAGTACTCTATCCCCAAGACTCTAATAGTCTTGACAAACTCCAGGGATTAACAAAGATCTCCAAAGTAATTACTGTATTTCCTAGACTATCCAGGGCCAGGGAGAAAACTACTTACGTGATTACTGATAGCACTGCAACAGGCAGAAAACACTCTGAAAGTTCTTTGAAGAACAATTGCTTCCAGGCAGCTATAAATTAACCAGCGGTAAGGAAAAGGCAGAATGCCTAAGAAATAAAAGAAAGGAACTACAGGCTGTGCAGATTTTTTTTTTGAAAAAATTAATGTGGAATGAGATGGCCTTGTGAAAGTGTTCTGGTAACCTCTTTTTTTTTTAAAATCACTGCAATGTGCTATATGTTAGGCTGCCTGTAAAAAGTGCTTTAGAAATTTCAGGTAGTCCAAAGAAGGGCAATTTGATTGACTGTAGGGTTACTTCTTCTGGAGTGACCTTAGTATCATATCTGCCATATGAGGCATGTAACTACACAACAGAGGGTCATTCAAGTTGTAGCAGCCTAACTCTGGAATGTTCTTAGATATTACTTGCCTAGTGGCTGCATCAGCTGAAAATCTCTTTATCCTATGAGGCATTTTAGGAACTTAAAATTTGGCTTGATTTAATGTGATTTTATGTGCTATGACTTCTTAATTCTTCCTGCAGTTTTTTATTTTGTCCTTGCTGCTTCCAATGTTACATTATTTTGTATTTTATGTTATTAATTTATCTGTACATCACCTTGAGAACTCAAGCTGTTGGACATTTTAAAAAGAAATAAGAAGCTGGGGTATAGTTATTGCTATTAGTGAGCTCTACCATCATGAAACACAGAGGATTCTCCTCCCATTAAAAAAAAATCAGGTAAAGGATTGCTGCACTTTTTTTTAGCTCACAAATGGGATGGAGAATTTGTAAAGTAATTTGTACACAGATTATAGAGATGAATAAGTTTGGGCAAGTACGGATTCTGTGATAGGGATGAAAAATATGAACATTTCTCTTCCATGCAAGAATTAAAGGCATAGAAACCCTGCCTTCCTTTGCTTCTAGAATTCTTCCTTAATGGATTTTACAAAGCGGCCCCTTCTCATATAAATAATGGAAATAGTTTGCTACTATTCCAAGCCAATAGGATTCATTTACTTTTAAACATACCGTTGAGTAAATCCAAATTCTTCCTCCAAGAATGAAGTTATTATTTATTCTCTGGTACTCCTGCATACATGATGATCTTTTCAGAAGTTAAGACTTGAGCATTATGTAAAATTCTTTCTGAGAAGGCATTTAAACAAAATGCTACTTTTAAAAATAGATTTAAGCTTGGGCACTGCTGAGCTAAAGAAATCAGCAAACAAGAACTGGGAAGTAGAAAAATAAAAAGCTTCAGACTGAGCTCAAAGATATGGTTCACTCAGGTAAGGGTGAACAGACAGAAACATAAATCTGCTCACTTTTGCCTTTCAGCAATTTTGAGAACTCAACTAAATTTGATTTAATTTAATGCAATGATTAATATATATTACATTCAATATATATAAGGCAATAGGTCAGCCCAAACCTTTTGGGCCCTTTTTAAGGGGGAGGTAGGAATTTTAAGAGACTGAAAGGATGTCTTGGGCTTTGCAGAAGCTTAATGTATCCATCTAATCACTCAAGGCCCCATAACTTTCCTAAACAAAAAAGATTGGAAATGTTGGCTCCACACGTTTGATAAGTTAGCAGTCAGACCTCTTGTGCGCCTCAGATGCCAAACAAATACAGTCCCCAGGCACAGGAAACTTTCCAACTCTTCTAATAAAGCATCATGTCTGATCAAACCTTATGACTATACATTGACCTTGAAGAAAGGAGGTCACAAAATTAAATTTCTAGTTTGAACTACAATTAATGAGAAGGCAGCAGTGCAATCTAATTGTCTCTACCTAGGAAACTGCTTTGAAAACACCTGATCCAACATTCTCATTCCAAACGTAAACAGAAAACGCACAAGTTAACAGTCATTTTCAATAAATCAAATATTCAGTTGTTGCCTGTTTATTAATATAAAGGTACTTGTCATACGTAGTGCCTGTCCTCCATGTATATTCTCTCTAAATTTTCTGAATCAATAAAGAGATCATAATATTCTAAAAAAAACAAAACATAAGAGTTTAAAACATCCTATCAGCCTTTTAAATACAGAACAATAGTCTTTTGTTCACCATAGTAGTTAAATGTTCATTTCATTTGCATGGTGAAATGGGCATACAGAAGTCCAGAATTGTTTCTTTGTTTGAATCAGTTCAATCAAAATATTCTTCATGGGAGGTTGGCTTTGTATTTGGTACAGTAATCTCAAATGTTTTTATTTTACTGATTCCATCAAGGAACTTCTGGCTCAGCTAATAATCTTTCTTAGCTTGGATTTTCAGGTTTTCAAAGCTTATTAGAACAGACAAATCTTTGTTTATACAAGATTCAAAAAGAATCCGTATACTTCAGTTAAAATAGAGAACTCTGATTTTCAAAGAACTCAAACCACAAAGTGTCTGCTTGAAAGAAATGTTGTCTTTGCTGGCTTAGCATTATAAGAAACAGAGCTGAAAATACTTTTATGACTCACTGAGGTTAATATAAATGACATTTTTAGGCCAAGAAGATGTCCAGTGACTTCTGCATAAAGGTGAATATTTTACAGATAAAGAGAGAAACTTCAGGGCAAGTTTTGGAACATCTCTGTAGCCTTGTTTACTTGCCTGCCTTCTCCAGTCTCTTCAGGTAGCTACAAAAGGGCAATTGCACCATTTTCCTAGAGGCAATCTTATGCCATTAAAGTGCCCCCCTTTGACAGTGAATCATCAACTAGGGTTCATCTGAAATATCAAGAGACTCAAAGTTCAAGTTGAAATATGCATGTTTTATATACACAAACAAAACTTTATATATGAGAATGTGGGTGAGGAGGAAAGGAGATGAAAAACAAAGATGATGCTTCAAACTGAGTGAAAAACACATTAAAGCAAGACTTAGTTGTTGTTTCAATATTACCTATGGTTTATGGTCTTTTCTTATTGCCTAAGGTCCTTTCTAATTAATGGGTTTCCTGGGGTTTAAGAAAATATTTGACCAGAGATATAATCTTGCAGTAGAGAATATCTTGAAACTTAGCTTGTGTAAGTAGATTTTGCCTCAGATCTATAAAGTTCCTGCAAAGTATCATTTCCAATGTGCCTGAATTGTGAGATGCCACACTAGGGTTATATGCTGGTACTTTTTTTTTTTTAATAATGAGAGCCAGGTAGGTGTAGTCCTTCTCCTCGCATTTCCAGCCTCCCAGTGCCAATAGGTGAGGCTGGAACGTGCCAGTAATGATGTATTCAGGTGAAAGATGGAAAGTGTGACAGCTGAAAGTAGCTGCTGGTGCTCTATAGAGCCATCAACATAGAAAGGTGGAGAACATGGCATCAGAGCACATGATTTCATCTCTTTTCACAATTTTGAACATGGGGAAAGCATTATAGGCCTGTGGAATTATTGTCATGCAAGATTTTACTTGTGGCAGAACCTGGTCAATCTAGAGAGGGCTCAGAATCAAGCAACCTGGTTAGTTCTTGGATGGGAGTCTACCTAGTAATACCCAGGGCAGAGGCTAGTCTAAGAAGTTTAAAACATCTTGGAAGAAATTAATCACAAATTACTTCTATACATTTGCCAAGAAAAAAAAACCTTTGCAGATTAACTGTGAAAAGTTTTTGTTTATTTCCTGAAAGAAAGAAGTGTATTGCTATAATTTGGTGAAGTTCAACTCATAAACCAATATAATAACATATAAGCTAAGAGAACAATAAACATCAAAAGCTAGAATTGCATAATCCCATTGCCCAAAATCTCATCTCTTCAGAATTAACTAATGTATTTATCATGAAAAAGTTATGAACTAGCACTCAGTGGTTAGATGTGTTTCTGTATCTGAACTACATGTAGTAAAGGTAAAGGTTTCCCTTGACATTAAGTCCAGTTGTGTCCGACTCTAGGGGGCGGTGCTCATCTCCGTTTCAAAGCCGAAGAGCTGGCGTTTGTCCGTAGACACTTCCGTGGTCATGTGGCCGGCATGACTACACGGAACGCTGTTACCTGCCCGCCGAAGTGGTACCTATTAATCTACTCACATTTGCATGTTTTTGAACTGCTAGGTTGGCAGGAGCTGGGACTAGCAACGGGAGCTCACCCTGTCACGCAGATTTGAACTGCCGACCTTCCGATTGGCAAGCTCAGCAGCTCAGCGGTTTAACCCGCAGATAAGCTGTTAAAACTCACTGTGTCTCAGAGAGATGTAGACTTGCATCCCCAGATATACTCCAAAGTGGCTGATGAATTGTAGTTTTAAAGTGATAAAAAGGGGAAATTACTTACTATATGACAACTGCTTCTATTAATAGTACTTAATGAATTTTATTTAAATCAAATCAAATCAAACCAGTTCTTTGTTCTACTCCTTCTCCTTTCTGGAATGTAGTCTTTGGTATGCCACTTAAAAGCCATTGGCCTGAAAAAAAGTTGTCAACTGTATATAGCAGTGTTTCTCAACCGTGGCCACTTTAAGATGTGTGGACTTCAACTCACAGAATTCTCCAGCCAGCCATTGATATATAGGATATAAAGAGTTCACATTTTGAGGATTTCTAGTACCAGCAAATGTTGCAATTTGCAAAAATTTAAGGCACAAGAAAATCACTTATGATGTAATTAATCTTTTGATCCTTAAAGGCCTCTGGCTCTCCAGATGTCTGATTCCCAACTTACATGTGCCTGAGTCCATATAGCCAAAGATTAAGTATGCTAGAAATTATAGAGATTCCCTAAGTGGGTTGTTTTTTCCTTCTGTGTGGTTCCTTAAATGGTCAAATGACAATTGTTGTAGCTTAAGCTGCTGAGTTTCTTTCTCTTTCCAGATGCAGACAGTGGACACCAAAAGTGTTGGTGGGAGAGGTCAAAATATACAACATAGTGTCATAACCCAATCCCCACCCCTTTTGTTTATGCACATACAAAATGGGCAAGAATTCGATCACAGAACCATGACTACCATCCTGAAGATTTTGATCATTCCTGCAGAAGCTGGTGGTGGATATGTTCATGTTCACTAACAAGGCTAAAAATCAATTCTCTTGTTTTACCTGATCTGGTAGAGCAATCTAGATTGAAACAATAAGCAGTTCATTCAGAGCCCCTTTGAACAGTCTTGTGGAACCCTGATATATCATCTCAAAATGGGAACTTATATCGCTGACCCTCAGTAATCATAAGTGGATTGTCCAGAGGCCACCAAAAAATGGGGCTTTGGGATTCATGAGTCCTTGAAACTGGTGGCTTAGTTCTGTCTACTTCTGCTCAGGTTTTGTGAACATAAGTTTAAGGTGTGTGTGCTTGTATATATGTATGTAGATAGGTATATCTGTATGCTTTAACTACATTTCTAGAACTCCACAATCATGCAACACTTGGCAGTTTACGATGTATAAAACATTCATACAATAATTCAGTAATTGAGTAATCATAAATACAATTATAAAGAATTGTTTTAAAACTGGATCATACAAATGATTCCTAAAGCACTACTTTAACTACAGTAACTTAAAAGACCCTCTGGAAGAGCTTTATTGTATCCTGCTTCCAGGAGAGTAACAGGTTTGGGGCAAGCCTAAGTTTTGATGGTAAACTATTCCGTGATATGGGGGTTATAACAGAGAAGCATATATATCATCTGGAAGTGAATAAAGATAAATATTAAACTTATGTTTGTTTCCCTTAATTTTTCTTTTCTGCTTCAACTTCAATTCATCTTATTTTTTTTATATCAATTTGAGCTTTTGAAAAAATTCTAGACACTTTTGTATACCCATATCTTATATATTTTATACACACATTGCTCAATACATGAATTTTCTGCAATGTTTTTGTTATATATATGTTTACAGACATGCATATGCACATACATATATACTCAGCTTTGCATCGACATTATGCAGAACACAGAAAAGGGGTGAGCATTTATTTCTGCATATCTGCCCATGGTGGGATGCAGGCCACAGTGTGCTGCCTTGAAAGAGAGTCTCTGGATTAGAGAGCCTAAACTGTATAGAAGATAGTGAGTATGCTTGGGGTAAAATTCGGCTGTAGTTCAGCTTATGAAATACTGGCTAAATAGTGCCTAAATGACAAATACTCTTACTACCGTTAGCAAAAAATACTGCATGTGGTATGAGTACCTAAGTCTAGATTAGACTACATCTCTTTGTTGCTAAAAAGGTGTTATATGAAACATTATTTTTTTATACAGTAGGTTTGATAGAAGATGGAAGGCAATATCTACGCCCTACTTGGCGATTAACATTTTTGATAGGAGAATGCATTATGAAATTTGGAGCAGTGGAACTTTCAGAGAAGGATAATAAAGTTTCAGTTTGCATATTGTTCAGAAGCTCATATAAAATGTGAACAGAACAAATTTCTCTAGTATTTTACATGTGAAGAAGAATGAAGTTTACACAGACAAAATGGTATCTCATTACTCCTAAAACCATATACTAATTTTAGGAAAAGGAAAGTGTTCGAGAGGAATTCATTATTTTAATCTAAATGCCTCTATAGAAAAAAAAATACTGTTGAAGACAGTTGCTATGACAATTCATCATTTAGAAGCACAGTAATTGTTGCAATTATGTACATTTTTGCTTTAGGAAAAAGTTACACCTGTTCCAGAGAGGCCCTAAATATTCTCCTTCCTCCCTTCTTCTTTTTTTGCTCTTTTCTTGATTCCTACTTTAGATTCTTAGGTTTCTTCCTTTGATGAGTACATCTAGTAATTAGTATTATTCATGTTTTCCTGGTGACACATTCTTCATAAAGTATATCTCTATGAAGAATGTGTCACCTGGAAAATATGAATAATACTAAAATGCCTCTATGTACATGTATTTATACACATATAGGCATACACTAAAGTATAATGCTTATGTAGATAACAGGGTTTTTTTGCTCATGTAACAGAGATCCTGGTTTGTATTAGTGTTATGTAGTTATGAGTGGTGGCAAGTATGGGACTACATTGGTGGGGGGGACTGATAGCAGGATCCCAGTTGTGATAGGCTGAGGGAGATATTGGGGGACCCTATTAGAAAGGAAAAAAAAATGACAGTTTGGTGTCAATCTCTACTTCCAGTCTGGCAGCCACAATTCTGTGTCCTGGTTCATTGGTGATCTTGGGCAAAGGTTGTGGATGGTAAGTGCCAGTCTATTCATACGAAGACCATGCCCATCCATCACTTGGTTCTGGATTAGCAGGTGGACTTGGCAAGCATTACTAAGACTTGGTTGGGCAAAGGTAGTGATAATGCTCTCTTGCAGATTTGTCCTCCTGGGTTTCAGGTCCTTCATCAAGGCTGCAGAGTGGGCAGCAATCTTATGAGACTTGGACTTAAGGCTTAGGAAGTGAGTAGCAAACCTATGAGATAATTATGACCAGGGAAAGTGGTTGAGCATGTGATGGATATCTGGTTACAAAGCATCTTATAAAAAATGAATTATTCAGACTATTTTAAATCAGGATTCAGGTATGGATATGGGACAGAGTTAGCATTGATCACTCTAGTGGATGATCTTTGTCAGGGTCTGGATAAGGATAGAGTATCCCTCCTGGTCATTTTAGATTGCTTGGAAGCTTTTGGTAGCATTGATGAAGGCATCCTTCTGGACCTCTTGCAAGGTTGGATTGGCAGCATTATTTTACAGTGAGCAGTTTCAATCAATGGCAGAAGGGAAGAGACCAGCCCTGTGGCCACTCCTTTGTGGTGTGCCATAGTGGTCAGTTCTCTTCCTCTTGCTATTTAATTGGGAGCCATTGAGAGAAATCATCTGGTGGTTTGTACTGACATCATGGGCTTTATTTTGCTATCTTGGGCCCAGCTAGAGATGCTGTCCTGGTGTCTGGAGATTATCAGGGTTGGGGGTGGAGTTACTCTTTGTCGATCATAATGCTCTATCAGTTCAGTATTGTCTCTCAAGGGGTGATACTGCTCCTATAATGGGAAATAAGGATCACCTTGAGAAACAGGGACGCGGTGGCACTGCGAGTTAAACCGCTGAGCTGCCGATCAGAAGGTCGGTGGTTCGAAACCGCGCGGCGGGGTGAGCTTCCGTTGCTCGTCCCAGCTCCTGCTCACCTAGCAGTTTGAAAACATGCAAATGTGAGTAGATCAATAGGTACCGCTTCGGCGGGAAGGTAACGGCGTTCCGAGTCGTCATGCTGGCCACATGACCCGGAAGTAACAACGCCGGCTCTAAGGCTTAGAAACGGAGATGAGCACCACCCCCTAGAGTCGGACACGACTGGACTTTACGTCAAGGGAAACCTTTACCTTTACCTGAGAAACAGGAGGAAGGGCTGCAACCAAGACAGTGGTCAGATAAAAGAAATTTGAATCTTAGGCAGAAATGTACTTTGAGAAAACATCTCAACTTGACCCTCCCTACTGCTCAGGAAAATAAAGGAGGGGGGGAAGCATATTCAGACTTGCAAGATTCTGTTACTGTAACCTTATAATAAAAGTATATTAGTATTGATAACTTTGGTTTCCTGGTCTTCCTCAAAGATCTGACAGCTCCAAAGGACCAGGACTACTACTTGGGGTCCCTCTTAGACTTATGGTTCTGCTGGATGAAGAAGTGGAGGCTGTGGCCAGGAAGGTTTTTGCCTAGCTTCATCTGATGTACCAATTGTGGCTGTTCCTGGAGGAGGATTTGGTCACAGTGACTTAGACCCTCATCACCACAGACTTCTTCAATACACTCCAATGGGACTGCCTATGAAGATCACTCAGAAACTGTAGCTGATGCAAAATATAGCAGCCTACTTGTTGACTGGACCTGGTTGCTATGATCACATTACTCCTATCTTGTTGGCACTGCATCAGTTACTAATACATTTCAGGGTGCGATTCAAAATGTTCTAAAGCCCTATACAACCTGGCACAAAGGTATTTGCTGGGCCATATACTCCAACCAGTGTTAACTCACCAAAGGAGGTCCTTCTGGTGGAAGCTGCTGGTCATGAGACACTGAAAAAAAAAAGGTGAAAGATCCTCTGCGCAAGCACTGAGTCATATCTGACCCTTTGGGGGGACACCGTTTTCGCGATGTTTTCTTGGCAGACTTTAGCGGGATGGTTTGCCATTGCCTTCCCAAACTGGGTATTCATTTTACCAACCTTGGAAGGATGGGAGGCTGACACTAGCTAACTGAAAAGAACCACTGTTATCAGATATATACAGAGGTATATCAACCCATGCATATCAAGGTTCAGAATTGTGACTCCTGCATTAAAAACAACAGAGGTGTGGAGGTGGGGGGTAGGCTGATTCTTTATGATGGAGAAAAGTATTTTCATAGTCAGTTGAAACAACTTAGCAGAATAGGAGAAAACATGCAAGAGAACAAGTGGCAATGGCAGAGTACAGTCAGAATTTATTCAGAGATGTTCATTGTAGGGAAGCCAATAAGTGGAAGATTAGCTTTCATGCTCTGACCACACAATGTGCAAACAGTGGAATGCTGGTTCTGGGCAAACCATTTTAGCCAAGTGCTGGCACTCCTGGCAATGGGCAGGAATCCAACACTGTGCAATAAAGAGACATGTTTTTCAAACAATATCCCCCCTTATATTCCAAATAGCAAGAATGTTTCTGTTGTTGAAAGAAAAAAATCTTCTAAATCCCATTGGGCATGCTAAATTAGCTCTTTAGAACTCATCCTGTGTAAATCAAGCTAGTAGGGCATTAGGCCTAGGTAATAATACATTACACACAGGGATTTCTCCTCCTTAAAATATCTGTATAGCAGGTAACAAATTCCATTAATACCACTTGAGAAATTCTTGCCAAAAGAAAATGAGTACATCAGCAAAGCACAGTATATTATGATTTGTTCTTGCAATAAATTCAGTTCTGTCAAAGTATTTCAGTTTCAGTTTTAATTTTATACTTAGCCCTGAAGGAACAGAGGTGGATGCAGTGTAAAGATACGTTTTCTGAAGATACTGGATCTAAGACTGAATATGTTTCTGAAGTGAAGGCCACATTGTTGCTTATAAGGATTTTAATTAACCCTTTTAGAATATATTAGATGTCTTTTACCCATTCATCCATCAAAAAAGATTATTTTTCCACTTGAATTTAGCTTGATAGTCTTGCTTCAGGTCTTTCATAATTACAATAAAGAAATAATAGCAGGTACTGCATTTTAAAAGATATAGGCAAAGAAAATGTACTGAAATAGAAATATGGAAATGCTGTTATTGTTCGAATGTCAAGGCTGATGATTTACTTATACTGCCTGGTTGCAGTTTTGGTTTGCAATAATATATGTATACTGTATATATTTAATGAATGCACCTGGATGTGACATACTGTATATCCATCATGTGTTTCAATTCAGGTCTGAATCTTCTTTAAAACCCTGCTATTTTTATATATATGTAAAATTATTTATATCTGATCACTTTATATTTATACTCTTTAAGTCTTCATTCATACTGCAAGCCTGTATATGCATACAGCTAGGAAGCTAACTTATTCCATAACAGAGTCACTATCCACCAATCCCAACATTTTCTATTCAAGCTGGTAAGTAGCTCTCCAGAGGCATCAAGCTGAGGTCTTTCATATCACATTCTATTTGACCTTTAGTTGGGGGTAGAGAAGTAGTGGCCCTCCAGATGTTGATGAATTACCAGAGGCCCAGTAAATGATCTGTGATGAAGAATGCTAGGAGTTATAGCTCATCAGCATCTGGAGGGCCATAGGATCATTTGTTTATTCTTGTGCAATTGCAAAACCTATGTTTTGTTATTACACTAGGTCTAACTGGACAAGAACAGACTGAGTCATTCTAAGTGTAACAGTAGGATGGCATATCAGGTCATCTATAAAAGGTCTAAAAGTAGGCAGGCACTGCTGCTGAGCTGTTTATGAAATAAGAACTTCCAGTGAACAGGTAGAAAGCAATACTTTTGCTGTCTCAAGTTGAAAAATGAATATTTTCCAAGAGAAATTTATCCTGGCATTTGAGTGATGGTAATAGGAAAAACTTCATCCACTCAACATGTACAACATAGGCCATGTCAAAGAGTAGCAGAAAGTTGACAGTGCCTAAGTACAGATAGAGTTCTCCTATCCAACAGAAAAGGCAATAGCAACTGGGAATAAGCAATAATGTAATAGCAGGAGACAGTAGAGGGAGCAATTGCTCTGAAAAATGGTACAGGGATGGTAGGATATGTGCAAAGGAATATGGGAAACATCACATCATTGCAAGAAATGGTAATCATCTCTCTCAGATGACCTACATTTTGGGAAGAAATATCTTACATAGTTTCCATCTGAAATTTCTGATCTGTTTTTCATTGGATTTGTGGGGGCCACATGTTGTGTCAACTTTCTCATTGTTGCAAGATACTGAAATATTTTTTAAAAATCCAAAGAAAACCTTTTATTAAGAGTTAAGTTTCTGCAGCCACTTTTATATTTCACTAAGAGAAAGAAACACTGGAAAAAAATGGATGGCCCCATACATTTTGAATCTCTAAAGTCCATTTCCTGCACATTCTATGCTAAATCAAATGCAATATTCTGGGAATCCAAAGAACACTGTGTTATCTTCCCACACATGAAACAAAGGTGGTGTGAGGAGAGTAAGGTAAAGTTGTTGGGCATTGGACTTCTTGTGAAAAGTTATTTTGTTGCCACTGAACTTAATTAATCAGCTAGTTATTGATTTCCAGTGCTGATCTTGGTTACAAAATGTGGCATTAAGCAAAACATTCTCAAAGACTCAGCATTTCCATCTGCCTAATAACCCTAATAACTCTACCAGGGTCTTATAAGGATTACTAAGGAACCTTATAGAACAGGCAGTCTGTCCTTAGGGATGAGATGATGGATGGATGGGAAGGTAATAAAATATATTCTAATCAGAATTTTTTGGAAAGCTGTGGTGCAAGTTTGATCAAGATAATTTCTGGATTGGATCTGTGACCTTTTAATTACATGAACCTGTTTTACTAAACATCTTATAAAAAGTTGTTGCTGCATATTTCTTTCATTTTCACCCCATTTTTTCCTACTCTATCACACTATAATCAGTTGCTAGCATCCTTAGAGACATGACTTTGTATCGTGTCCCAAGATGCAGGTTTTTTTTTTAGAAATATCAAATGGAAATTCTTTACTACAAACCATGTCTAACATATGGCATTATTTAGCAAGTTCACTGTGTTGAATGAAGTTTACTTCCACATAAAGATAGAAAGGATTGCAGTCTAAATCCTTTAACATTATCCCCTCCAGTGCACTACTTGAATCATCAGCCTCAGTCGGTTTCATGGGAAAACCAACATTCTTTGCTTCAAGCAGAACATCAAATTGTACTTTGTCTCCAAATTAAGGTACTTGAAAATGGAAAAATTTTGGCATCAGAAACAGAAAATCCAACAAGTGCTTTAATGAATTAAGGACAGACCAATATGCTGCCTAAACTGACATCAGCTGCTTGAGTTTGCCAGCTGTATGTCAGATTAAAATTGGCTTCTTAGGAGCAGACCTCTCATGGAATCCATTTAAACCCTGGAAAATGAAACACAAGCATTGTCATTTATGTCTCTGCTCAGTTGGATTTACTGTTAGTGTATTTTGATTTAATTATTGCCTGATATTGTTTAATATTTCAAATAATATTCAGCTTCTCATTTGTAGGAGTTTGAGTGGAGAATCACAGAGTTTTGAAAGTATCAGTTAAGCAAAAAAACAAAAGGCACAGACTAAATCCCTATGCTCCCTCTAACTGGGAATCCAGATGGCTGTATGTGTAATTTACAGAGGGATTGTTTAGGGGAACCTACAGCTTTTCACTGTTGACTAAATCAATATAATCTCCCTTTACAAAATGAAATGATCTTTATATGAGCTGGTGGAGCTGGAATTATCAGAAGAAGGGAAAATAAACAGAGACATCCATCACATTGCAAAACAGCAAACAAAAACTGAAAAGAAAAAGTGAAAGAATAATTGAGATTTATCTTTCAGCAAAGTTGCATCCAAATCCAGGGATTATTGACTGTTCTTTT
This sequence comes from Candoia aspera, assembly GCF_035149785.1. Lineage (NCBI taxonomy): Eukaryota > Metazoa > Chordata > Lepidosauria > Squamata > Candoiidae > Candoia > Candoia aspera. Next base: position 91,909,588 of record NC_086157.1, on the reverse strand, counting down.
GACAAATGTCTGATTCAGTTTTGTCTTGTCAGTTTTTCTTTTTCCTGAGCCTTCTGGTTTAGTCTTTATAGTTCATTGCATTGTTTTATCTGAAATTTGTTCTTCAGGATCACTTTTATGATTTTCAAACTTAATAGGAAACATTTCTGATGTGTCCTTTGGGGCCTATCCACACTTTTTCAACCCAAATCCTTACTGTTTATTATTGAAAATGAAGTGGCTTTTCTCTCAAAAATTAATACATGCTACTAATCTAACTTTCCCATTCTCCAGAAGTGTAAAGACTGCAAGTCCTACACTTCTAACCCTGTAGGGCCATAAGTAAATGCACATGATACAAGGAAGACGTTGAAGTCTAGGAATGTAGAAGAATTCTGTCATGGATCCTGCTCAGAGCAGATTTGGTTTTTCTTTCCTAACTATCAATTGCAGGACAACTGCTTGCAGCATTCTCTCCCCACCTGATATGCTTTTAAAAAGATACAGAATGACTTTGTTGGTTGTCTTTTTTTTTCTTTTAACTAAAAAGAGACTGTGTATCTATGATACCACCTCTCTCCAATTGCTTCTGCCCACATCTACCTGAAGCCATTGGGTTAGTTCATTCAATGATGTGGGGTAAGGTTTCATTAATATGCTGATGTAACTCTGTACCTGGCTGGCCAAGTGATCCTGTGAAGGTTCTACTTCAGTTCCTGGAGGTTGTGGGGGTCTAGATGGGGAAGAAGAGTCTTCAACTCAAGCCTAGCAAAAGATAGTGGCTTTGGGTTTTAGGGCCTCCTGGATCTGGTGATTTTCCATCTTTAGTTCTGGATTGGGTTGCATTACCCCAGACAAAACTGGTGGACAATTTGGGGGTTTTCCTGCTGTCATGGTTCCTGTTCAAAGAGCAGTGGCAGCCATGCCAGGGACCCTTTGCACAACTTTGTGTTGTATACCAATTGTGCCCATTCCTGGATCAGAAGGCACTGCTCATGGTCACTCATGCTTTGGTCACTTCTTGCAGAGGGAATAGGGATTAGCCTTGAAGAACAGGAGGAAGAGCTGCTATCAAGGCAACAGTCAGATAAGTGAAGCTTGAATCTGTTCCAGGAAACTAATTCGAGCCAGCAGCTCAGACAGGCCCCTCCCTAGTTCACACAAAGATAAAGGGAGGGAAGGGGGAAGCACATTCAGACTTGCAAGATTATGTTTTTATTTATTTATTTATTTATTCAAATTTAATTACTGCCCATCTCCTCCAAAAGAGGGAGTTACTATATACTATGTTACTATAACTATTACAATAAATGTAGTCCAGACCTGTATGGCATTGTTTTTCAGTCTGATCTACCTTATACGGCTTAGTAGATTACTGCAATGCACTCCACATGGGGCTGCCCTTGAAAAACATCCAGAAGTTTCAATTGGTCTAGAATGTGGTGGCATAGGTAATGATGGGTGTTGGTGTGTGTGTTCTGGTGCATGTGCAGAGCACCAGAAAGCATTTGGCATGAGAGATCAGTAATGACACCAGGCATTTGACTTTGTTACATTTTAATCTGAGAACATTTGATGCTTGATCTTTTGATTTTGCCAGTGCTCAATTAACAGGTGCCTTCTTGAGTTACTCCTTAAGTAATAATACACCAACACTCCTCTTATTATGCTAAAAGTGTAAGTCACAAGCCAATTTTTTCTGTTAACTCCTTGTGTCTGACTGCAGCAAGGGGCTTTGTCAAAAAACCCAGCAATCATGTCTTTTGAGTCACAATATTTTAACATGATTTCACCTTTGGCTATTAACTCCTTGACATGATGGTATCGTATGTCTATATGCTTAGTCCTGTTTCTACAACCTTCAGACTGTGCCATAGAAATACAAGCTTGATTATCTTCATAAACAGTTACAGGCTGGTGCAATTCCATGCCTATTGTCTTTTAACAGTTGTTTAAACCATATAATCTCATTACAGATTTGTGCTAGGCTATACAATTCTGCTTCTGCTGTAGAAAGAGCAACACGTGTTTGTTTTCTAGAATGCCAGCCTATGGTTGAGCCAGATGTTGATTTTTGATCACTGAGGTTTGCTTCCCAGTCTGAATCAGCATATCACTATAATTCTTCTGTCCCAGAGGCAGAAAGCCTCAAACAGTAATCCTTTGTACCTTGCAAATACCGGAAAAGTCTTTTCAATGCTGCTTTTCCAGTAGACATTGTTTTTTCTACCTGTCTACTTAAAATTGACACAGAATTTGAAATATTTGGGCAAGAATCATTTGCAATATACAATAAACTTCCAATTGCAGGTCTAAATCTGTCTGCCTCAGATAACTCAGGTTCTCCTACCTCCTTCTGAAATTCAGGAAGCATAGGAGCGGAGACTGACTTACAATCCTGCATGTTAAACTCCTCTAGGAGTCTCTTAATTTTATTACTTTGGCTCAACAGAGAACTACCATCTTTCTCTCTGTATTTCCAAGCCTAAGTAATTTGTTACTATGCCAAAACTTTTCAACGTGAAATTGCTCTTCATATAGGTTTTAAAATTAAGTCTTTGTCTATCTGATGATGTAAGTAGTAATAAATCATCAGCATACAAACACAAATACATAAAGCCTTGTTTGTCTTTCTTAACATAAACACATGGATCTGCTTTTCCTTTTTCAAAAACCAAAACTCTGCAGTGTTTCATATAATTTTTGATTCCAGCAGTGAGCTGCTTGTTTTAAACCATAAGTTGACTTTTGTAGTTCACACACTAGATCTTTACCTTGTTCATAACCAGATGGTTGTTGCATGTATAATTTCTGGTCTAACTGACCATACAGAAATGCAGTTTGAATGTCATAATGATAAACTGACATCCCTTTAAGTGCAGCAACTTTCAACAACAATATGATTGATTCACCCTTTATAACAGGTGCAAAAGTTTTGTCAAAATCTAAATCTTTCTTTTGAGAAAACCCTTTTGCAACCAACCTTGCTTTGCATTTTTGGATTTTTCCACTGGCATCCTTTTTTAGTTTGAAAACCCACCTACAACCCAAACAGCATTCATTGGGAGGTTGATTAACTAATTTCCAAGTTTTATTTTCTTTCAAGGACTCTAATCCCTGCTGCATGGCATCATGCCAGCATTTTGCAATTTCAGGTGGCATAATTTTTTGTTGTTGTAAAGATTCAGGTTCAGAAAAGATGTGGAACACTTTGACTGTATCCACCTGAAAACATTATGGAGGAATGCCTTTATTACTCCTCTGAGATCTACGAGGTAATACAGGGCTGATGTCCTGACTTCCATCACTTTTCTGAGAAGCATCTGCTTCCTCAGATACTTGCTTCTCTTGTTTAATGGCCTCACTAGGCGAAAGATCTTGCAGATCATTATCAGCAAGCCCTTGCTGTTCCCTTGGTGTTAAATCAACTGGAGAACTAGAATTTAGTCTCCCCCAGTTTTGTTCTGCAAAAGAAGCGCTTTTGCTAATTATTAATTTATCGTCTAATATGAACCTGCAGCTTCTTTGACTTCGTTCATATCCAACAAAAATAGCTTTCTTTGTTTTGGAACGCCCCTTTCTTCTCTGCTGTTTTGGCACATGAATCCATGCAGCACTACCAAAAACTCTGCGATGGTTCACTTTTGGTTTCATACCATAAAACAAATGAAATGGAGTGTCCTCAATCACACGATTAAATAATCTGTTTTGAACATAAAAGGCAGTTGATACTGCTTCACCCCAAAACTTAAATGGTAATCTTGCATCTTTAAGCAAACATATCATTGCTTCCTGAAGTGTTCTGCCTTTCCTTTCAGCAACACCATGTTGCTGAAGAGCGTAAGGGTTAGAAAGAATTTCTTCTATCCCCTTCTCTGTAAGGAAGAAGCACACCTTTCACAGTTTCTCCCAAACAGGATAGATACATGTCATCTTGACCCATAGTTTTAGTCATAGACCCATCAGCCAAAGACACACTTTGTCGGTCAGTTTTAGACGGTGAAACAAAATAACTTTTACAATTTGAGAAGTGGCAATTAGCACCAGAATCTAACACCCAGACATCAGAATTACAGTTTTCATGAACCTGTGCAATGTGGGTTATCTGGAGAGCCTTCTTCTGCATTGCCTCTTTGTTCTTCTTTCCTATCTTTTGACCTTTGGGCAATAAAGTACAGTCTTTCTGTAAATGTCCAGATGAACCACAATTAAAGCATTGCTGACTCGCCAATGCTGTTGCTTCACCCGGGTGGCCTTTCCCTTCCCTCACTTTCTTATGCTGCAGCTTCCCAAAAGAGATGGGTGGGGACCTTTCCTGTCTTTTCTCCCACACTGCAAGCAGCCGTCTGGAAACATATGAAGGGGTAAGATCAGCTTCAGGCATTGCCTCCAGGGTACAAATTAACGTGTCCCACATTTCATTCAGTGAAGATAAAATGATGTATGATTTTGTCCAAGGTGCAAACTCCATATCTCTCTCTTGTAATTCTACAAACAACCGCTGTATATAGTGTAAATGCTTAGGCAAACTGCCCTACTCTGATAAAGAAGTTTTATGTTTTCCAGTTAGGGAAACTTTACTTCCTGCTGTTGCTTTCACATATAAGTCTCGCAATGCGTCCCAAAGTTGTTTTGCAGACTGCAGACCAAGCACGTTCACTAACTGATTGTCTTCAACCCCTAAAATAATGGACCCTCTGGCATGTTCATCCTGTCTGAACCATGCATTACTGGGGTTTACTGGAGCTGGCTCACCTAACGGAGTCCACAAATCTTCCCTCCAGAGGTATATCTCCATCTTCAAACTCCATTTTAAGTAGTTCATCTCTGACGGACGTTCTAGCAGCATTGCTGAGGATTGGTAAGTAGCCATGGCTCCTTTCTTCATAAATCACATCAGCTCAGCTTCTTTGTTCTGCAAACTGATGGCAGCTAGAAGCCTCCAGGCAGTTCCAAGAAAATAAAACTTCACAGGTCTTTTTGCTTGCCTTTAAAATGCAAACGAGGTGCTGAGCTGGTCTCTCTGCTCTCTCTGGGCCCATAACCTGTTGGTCTGTGTGTTCTGGTGCATGTGCAGAGTACTGGAAAGCATTTGGCATGAGAGATCAGTAATGACACCAGGCATTACAGGAAATATAGCTGTATTCAAACAAACAGAGAATATAAACAGTTTTTCTTCCAGATCCCTGGAAGTGCTCAAAAATCTTCTATATACAAAACAGCATAGTTACAATCTCACCATCACACACCAGGCTGGGCAGGGCTGGCAGGCAAATCTCAAACAGGGCAGGAGCACAAAAACAAAAACAGCTTCCTTTATACATCTTTATCTAGGTCATTGAACACTTAACCTTTTGACCTTGTTATTTTAATCTGAGAACAATTGATGCCTGACCTTTTGATTCTGCCAGTGCTCAATTAACAGGTGCTTTTGTGACTTACTCCTTAAGTAATAATACACCAACAATGGGTGTGCCTCATTATGCCCATGTTGTACCTCTGCTGTGTGAGCTGCACTGGCTCCCAATTTGCTTCTGGATGCAATTCAAGGTGCTGAATTGGTACCTATAAAGCCCTACATGGCATGGATCCAGGTATTTCAGGGATTGCCTTACTCCCATTGTTCCTACCCATCCAAGTAGGTCAGGCAGGAGGTACATGCTCCAGGTCCTGTTGATAAGGGATAGCCAACTAGTGGGACCCAGGAAGTGTGCCTCTTCTGTAGCTGCACCTGCTCTCTGGAATACCAGACTGTCTGAGGTTCAGTTGACCCTAACTCTGCTCACCTTTCAGAAGTCTTGAAGCCTTGGCTGTTTTCCTGGGCATGGGTGGGGGGCAGGAAAGTAATTGAGCCCCTATTGTTGGTGTATATGTCTTCGGCAGCCACTTTGTGTTTTAGTTGGTCATAATAGCATTTTTACATAATATGTATTTTTAAACTATTGTTAGACACCCTGAGTTGCATTAGTGAAATGGGTGATCATATAAATCTGTTCAAACAAACAAACAAACAGACAAACCTGCAGGATCCTGGAGATGACCATCTCTGTGGCTATCCCTGCCTAGTAGAGTAGTATTTCCACTGAAATCTACAGACCCCCAAATCTGCTGGCCTTTAGGAAAGTCATGGAGACCTGGCACTTCCAGCAGAGTTTGTAACCCTACCTGGCAAGTGTGATATGAGATTGTTTATTCCCCATTGTAGTGGGTTATATTTCTGATGGCTGTAACTGAAGTTTGTATCTTCTGTTTTAATTGTTCATTACCTTGTATGCTGCCTAGATTTGCTTAGGAGATTTAGTAAAAGGTAAAGGTTTCCCTTGACGTAAAGTCCAGTCGAATCCGACTCTAGGGGGCGGTGCTCATCTCCGTTTCTAAGCCTTGGAGCCGGCGTTGTCATAGACACTTCCGGGTCATGTGGCCAGCATGACGACTCGGAACGCCGTTACCTTCCCGCCGAAGCGGTACCTATAGTTTCAAAAATAAGCACAACCTCCCTCTGCCACTAACAGATCAGCAAATTTTGCTTCAGGTTTTAAATTAAAAACTCAGAGATAAAACTGCTGGAGTGTAAATCTGCTTGTAAAGAACAGATAAAAACGTATTGGAATAAGAAATTGGATTTACATTGATCCACACATCCCTGCAGCAAACATACAAATTGGGTCCAGTAACTGGGGAAGTAATGTTAGGTTGCACCCAAGACTCACCCAAAGATGAGTGGGGTGAAAAAATAAGCATATTACTATTAGCTTGTTTCCAACTTTTGTGAGAATACCTGCATATGTATCTGTTACTGGGATTAATACAAGAAGCAATGGATGCATACATACCCCCCCTTTTTTTTCTTTTCTGTTTGTGAAGAGATCCTGAAAACAAATAGGCCATTGGCCTACCTCATTAGATATTCTGAAACTTGGCAAATGCACATATATTTAATATGTTTGCAACATGCATTCCCCCCTTCTCTTGGCTGCTAGGTATTTGTATGTGTCCTCCTACAAGCCATGTCTCTTTCCTTGAGAATGATATTAACTATGCCACCTTTCTTTATCTAAAATTTGCTGGTTTTCCCCTACAGGACTGTAATTATAACTTAATCTCCCAAACAACCTTAATATTTCTCAAGAGTACTATTATTAAGGTTGTAATACCCCTTCTACAATTTTTGGTATCAATGTTTAAGTATCCTGGTTGCATTAAACTAATTGCTATCCACACAGTTTACTGTTTTATCAAGATCATTATTGTACACATTTTTATTTTGCAACCACATCTGAGTATAATTGTGCAACCCCATACATATATAATTAAAAATAAGAGCCATTTAACAGGTAGGTATCAGCTTTCAGCCTCTGCCTTTTAAATGTATATTTTCAAGTGTAACCCCAATTAAAGGACTCTTTTTGATTAAGCCTCTGTTGTAAGTGTTTTCTTTTATTATTTATTTCTATATCCCTCTTTCTTATAAAGAGCAATATCAGTAATACAGAGACACAAACCTGAATAATAAAAATGATGCAGATAATAAAATAAAAAAACCTAGCTGCATAATTCAAAACACCTTTTCAACTGTACCTAATGCAACAGACATATGTTTGATAGGCTTTGGTCCTGGTCAATATTTACTTTGCAATAATTAGAAAATATGTCTTGACCTGCTACTTAAAAGTGAATAATACTTCCCTCGGCAGTTTACCAAAGAAAGGAAGAAAGCCAGCTCCTGCCACTGTTTTTCTTATTGCATTTGTCTCTCTGTATCTTCCACCTTTAAAATCCTTTGTCTCTACTCAGGTAATAGGCTAGCATCAATACATCTCTTACCTACTGAGAAAGACAAATGGTAGAAAAGAATACAACTACAGATTCTCATCTTTTTAGTCCTCAGAAAGCATATAACTTTATTTCTGAACTCTGATTTCCCAGATGTCCTAGAGAAAAATAAACTGAGCAGAGTGTTTTGCCGGTATCAGCTTGGCTGGCTGATTAGGAAAAAGAATAAATGTAGTAAACACACAACCATATAGAAACAGAATAAAAGATGAATAAGTGAAGAGATTGATATTTTCCTTTTTTTTTTAAATGAAGAAGTTTGCTTCAAAGCTGGTGATGACCTCCAAATGCCCTTCATGTTCCACTGAAGCTGCTGTCAAGCACTTAATAGCTTCAGGTAGCTTTCATTTTTAATTGTATTTTATTACTCTTCATTGTTGCAGAATGTTTCAGTCAATTTAACTGGGAAAGAATCACTTTTCTTGGTATGCTGAGTTCTTTAACTGTTCTTCTAACAGATATCTTCAACAATTTTATTAATCAAGGAATTCTTAAAGTTCTTTTGAAGTTGTGCTGCTGCTACTACTGTATAAACTAATGAGTTGCTGGATTGTTATCCATTCATCATGAAGAAGAACTAGGGAAACAGAATAGCTGATATAAGTTTCAGTTAATGTGTGCTTTAAGATAGTCTTCTCTAAACTGTTGCTTTCTAGATACATGGGAAGTTAGTCCTGCTGGCTGGAAATTCTGGAATACAGGTAGTCCTCGACTTGTGACCACAATAGGGACTGGAAAATTCATTGTTAAGTAGTGTGGTCATTAAGTGAGGCATCTCATGACTGCACCTGATTTTATGACCTTTTTCCTGTGATCAGTAAGCGAATCACCTGTGGTCGTTAAGCAAGACATCATGTAACTGTGACTTGAAGCCTTCTGCTAGCTTCCCCATTGACTTTGCTTGTGGGAAGCCCACTGGGAAGGTTCAAATGGCAATCATATGTAGGACACTGCAACTGTCATAAGTGCAAGCTTGTTGCCATGTGCTTGGATCACAATCACATGACTGTAGGCACACTGCGACAGTTGTAAGTGTGAGGACCAGTCGTAGGTCACTTTTTTCAGTGCCACTGTAACTTCGAAAGGTTGCTAAACGAATGGTCGTTAAGCAGGGACTACCTATAATACCAATTGATTAAGATTAAATGACATTCAGGACTCTCTGAGCAGTCTTGTTCATTGCATTATCCTGATTGAAATGTCCCTCCAATTGATGACTATAAGTATTAAATAAAGGTTCCTATCATTCTTAAACCCTCCAGAGTTTGAAAAATCCAGATAGATAAAAATAATAACGTAAAAGAAATCTCTGTTTTTTTTTAGAAGGATAGGACATCTGTTCAAGTTTCTTTCAAGTTGTTCTTAATATCTTAATGCTTTAATGGACATGTTTAAAATTTTGTAATGTAAGGACTGAACTGCCATATCAGCAAATAGAAATAGGCAAACTTCGGGGGTCTAATGGCCACATTTAGCATTTGGGGGAGGCTGAGAACCACAGTAAGTGGATCAATGTTGGAGAATAGATGAAGCTGTGTTACATATGTAAGTGGCATTTGGCTTTTGTTTTTTTGGCAGGACTTCCTCTGAGGGGGTTCTTTTGAGAAATTGTACAGACCAGCAACAAACAGACTTTTTATCTTCCCTGTGTTTCCAGGGAAGCTTTTATTATAACAAATTAACAAACTTATTTTTTACCTTATCACATTACTAAGCCTATGCTATTTTATACTATATCTGTGGGGTCCCTGGTACTCTTTGAGCTTGGTGGTTTGCCTGCAGATGTTTCATTACCCAACCAAGTAACATCATCCATGCACTGTGGCATTGTGGCATTAATGGCACGGATGATGTTACCTAGTCAGGTAATGAACATCTGCAAGCAAACCACCAAGCTCAAAGAGCATCAGGGACTCCACAGTTCAACTGTGAGCTACATTAATTCTCTTTTATTACTCTATATCTATATCTCTATCTCTATCTCTATATCTATCTCTATATCTATACTATATAATATATAATATATTTATACTAACATCTATATCTATGCCTATGCGTATTTCTTATTCCTAAACAGTCTATTCTTCTTTGTTGCTTGAGCTTACACGAGAGTCTTTAGCCACGATTCAGCCCCCTTCAAGTTGGCTTCTGATGCTGTCAGCTGCTGTTCTAAACTGCTGCTGAAGCGTTGTCCTGGCAGTTTCTCCGTCTGTGCGGGGATGAGAGAAGGAAGGGGCTTTCCCAGCTGCTGGCTGGCGTAGCTTCTCAGCCTCGCTGCTGGGCTGGTGAAGCTGCCGGGCTCTCTGCTTCTCCTTCCTGCTTGTCTGCTGCTGGCTTGGGGACGTCCAAGCCTGCTCCTCCTTCACCATCAGTCGCCTGTTGGGTTGACTCCTTTTCCATGCCCTCAGCTGCAAATTCCTCCTTTCTGTTCTCCCAAACGACATAAACCTTCCTCCGAACGTACCTGTGCTCTCTCTTCAGGCTGCTTTAAAGTCCCTGGGGAGAAAACAAAGGGAAGGAAGAGTTCATGCTGGCCACTGCAAGGCTTTCCTTCCCCTGCTTCACCTGATTAAAAAAAAAGATGTTAATCTTTTTTTTAGGATTTATACTACGGTCTTTGTGTGTTTTCTGATGTTGTGAAATCTTGACACCAATTTTCAGCACTGGTCAAAAGAAGGACCAGGAAATGCAAAAGGAAAAAAAATTATATCAGAATCCCAGATTGCCCAATGCTGGCATTAAACAACATTTTTCTCCTGAAGAAACAACTAGAATAGAAACTGTGAAAGAAATAATCTGCAAAAGGGAACTATCAAAATAAATTGCAACAGTAGCAGAGGAAGAATCTCTGCAGCTTTCTCCTTGATAAGTCTTGACCCACAATGGCTGTCATATGTGGATGAGATGGAAGACTGGAAAAGTTCTACTTTCTTATTTTGAAAACCAAGAATTGTATGTTGGTAGATTTATATTTAAAGGCAAGGATTAAAAAAACCCTGATATCTCGTAACGCTCCTCAGTTTGCAGATTAAAAAAAATATAGTGGGTTGTTCTTTGTTCATTACAGTATATCTAAGAACAGAATAATAGATTGTGTGAAATGATCAGATTAGTCATCTAGTCCACCATCCTACTTAATGCAGAAATCCACTAAACCATCTCCTTCAGGTGTCAATCCAGCTTGGTTGAAGACTTCTAGCAAGGGAGAATCCATAATTGTTCTAGGCAGGCAAACAGACTGCTCCTCTGCTAAATACTTTTGCTGAATAATTGCAAAATAGTAATACGCAACCAATACAATATTTAGGACGATCCATACTGTTGATAAATTGGGCTGAAGGTTTCAGCTGCAACAGATAACAAACTGTCTGATCTTAATGTATTGGTGCTGATTGCAGAGGGTAGTTGAACTTATGCAGCAACTGTTTGTGTTCAGACTGCATCATTATACAGCCAACCTGTCATATGTTAATGGATGACATATAGATTGTTGATCTTATTTTATTACTGAGAACTCAGACGGGAGAATAATCACTACAACTCCATTAAGTCCTATCAGATCATTTGCATATATTGCAGGGAAGAGTAGCTGAATGAAAAGCTATTGCTGGAAGGCTAAGAGTGTAAGAATAGATTTATTTAGGAGCTTATCTTTATATGCAGTTTCTTAAAGGTTTATCAGTTCTAATGTATGATCTGTGTCACTTGGAATAAGATAGCTGCATTTTTTCTATCTCTAAACACTGGGAAAATTTAAGTACTAATACAAATTGTTTCAACTTTGTCATTATTTTTCTTCCTTTTTATAACTGCTCTATTTTGTAAAATAAACACTAACAGCATATTGCTGTCCCTCAGGTGAATCTTGGGAAGAGAACTCATAGGAGGTTAAAAATTATTCTAATATTCTTGCATGATATGATCCTGAAGGCATTTCGTGTGTCTTCTCTCATTTTTCTAATACGTTCTTCTGAAGGTATACTTTCAGAGGCTTGATTGCGTAGGCTTCCAGCATCAAATATATTTTGCATTGAAAATCAGTTTTATTGCTAAGGAAACTTTACAAGAACAGACACTGTTTGCCTACAGTTATATTCTCTGACTCTGAAATGATCTCAGGCACATAAATAGCATTATCAGTCCATCCATTAATAAATGTCTCTTACAGCCAAACACAGAAATGCCATTCCAATCAGAGCATATTATGATTTTAAAAACAGAACTCTGATTACAGTTACTATTTGTACTTAGAAGCTTTAGAACTTGGAAAGGGAAATATCTGATACATTAAATACCATGGAAAACAAAGCATGAAAAAGTTCAGAGTCAGTCTTCAGCCCTTTAAAATATGAATAAATTGTATGCTTTTTTATTTGCTTTGTGCTGCCTCTTACATAATTTCTGATGAGATATTACAAAAGAAATGAGTCTCTCTGTCTGTAAATTCATTTTGTCCTGGAATTCTCTGTGTTGAAAGTATAGTTGAGATAGGGATGTAGTTCATAGGCCCCAGATGGATTTGACTCAGGAGAGCAGCTCCTCCCAGAAGAAACACAGAAGAACAATAAGATGGTAATTGCTGTTTTAATCTTTTAAAGTATTGTTTATTTTTACTCTTTTATGTTATATATTGTCATGCCCCCGTCTATGCAGAGTAAAGCACTGACGCTGATTCGTGCGAGAGCAGGTTCAGTTTATTCTTTACATAGTAACGGTTCCGAAAAAAGCTGAGAGTGACAGGAGCGCACCGGTGCGGGGTTTAAATACCCCGCGCCGGTCAGCGCCCCCTCACTCAGGCTTACGTCATCCCCCCTTTGTCCTGCATGCTGTCTTGCCGGTAGGTGAGGGGTTGCGAGGCCCCAGCTGGTGCTCCAGGATCGCCCATCATCGGTTTCCTTATTCAGCCGGTGATTGCTGTCAGCTGGGCAATCTCCGTTGCGCTGGTGCTAACAGCTTGGGTGTGCCTCGCGATCCGCTTAGCCTTTGTCTCTTCTTCTTTCTTCTTTGTGAGCTGATGGCTGCTTATCTTGAGCCCCTTCCCCTGCTTCCTCGTTATTGTCATGTGTGCCATTGCGCTGATGTCTTCAGCTCAACGGCACTCATGACATATATGTTCTAGCTTGCAACCCATTCTGAGATATTTAGAATAGTAGAATGGGTAAATATTTAAATAAATGAACAATACCCCAAAGTTAACTGGAAACTGCATGTAAATTATACCCATGGAATTACACCACAGTTTTTGCAACTAGGGCCTTTTCACAATAGTTGCAACTACAGTTGTAGGTTACAGGGAGCAGTCTCTGTGTATATTTGTGTGGAAAGGGGAAAGAATGGCTAATCTGAGCCCACAGGCCCAGAAGGCAGGGTGAGGCAAGTATTTGGTGCACGTGGACTATATGCTTGTGTACACAGAGGAATTTGGCAAGAATTGTGAAACAGACTACAAATCTACCAACAGCAGCATCCATGGGAAAATGGGCGGATGAGCAAATTGACAAAAGAGGTGTTACAGTGTCACAGTGCAAGCCCCACAGTTGAAAGGGATGAAGCTTGTGGTACTATGATGCTTTTGTCATTTGGATGAAAGCAGCAAACCTTCTGCAGATAGTGATGCCTCTCCAAAAAAAAAGACTGGATTTGCTGAGAAGACAGTCAAGGAGCTGAGCAAAAGGTGAAGCAAGAATGGGAAAATGCCCCACCAAGTCCCAGAGAGCTCCATGTCACAAATTGTGAAATGGAAGCATTGCAACTTAAACTGTGTATACAGTAAATGAGACAGAAGAAAATTGGTGCAGCTGACCAAGGAAAATGGCATCCCAAAACACAGTAATGCAGCACTGATACCAAATTGGTGTAAATGTGGTGTGTTCAACACAGGAACACAGAAAAGTATCAGTAGAAAGAAGAGTTCAAAAACAATTATCAAGGATTATTATGGATTCCTAAACTGAACAAAGGGTTAGACATGATGATCTAACCAGCAATAAGATTTTGGGATTCTAATGTCTATCATCAGTTGCTTTATTTAACTGTAGTTTCAGGGAATTATCATTTTGCTGGAACTGCAGCACAGGACCGGGTGAAATTTTAGTTTAACCTTTTATCTCCCTTGCTATCATTTTTTCAGTCTAAACTTCCCCTGTTGAAAGTGACATATATGAGGTATGTTAGTGATCTTATCCAGGACCAGGGATGTGGAGTTAACAGATGTGTCACAATGGCTTCATCTATTATGAGGTCATAAATCTGTACTTGCTCCACACATCTAGTTCCTCCATTCCTCTGCCCCAGGATTGAGTAACAGTTGCTACTGAGGCCATTTCCATTCACTACATAGCAGATTAATTGAGTTGCCAAAATGCTATTTAGGTATCAGCCATGCTAGGATGCAATTACTCATATAAATGACATTATGTATAGCATGCATGGTGCAGAACTGCACCATGCATGCTATACATAATGTCATTTATAATTCTTCTTTTTAAGTAAGAAAGGAAATATTAGTAAATAGAGAGGGAATATATAGTTGGTTTTATTTTGTGGTGAAATGGAATAGCTGCATAGAAAGGATACTTTGTTCCAATGCAGCCTCTTTGTTTATGTAAATCTAGTAATATAATAAGAACTAGTAATACAATAAAGACATTATAAATTCTCTGAAGCCCTTTCTTAAGAGAACTACAGCAAGCTTTTTTTTATTGCTGTCCATATATATATATATCCCCTCTTCTAAAGAAAATGTTGTCTATTGGTTGCTAAATGCATGCTTTTTTATTTGCTAAGGCCTGTCTGACTCCATCTGACAACATTTGCTGTGTTAATTCTAGGTTCAGAAATCTTTTAAACAAAACCTTTTAAACAGAAATGGGATAAATAAAAATCCTCAATAAGATAGAAGCTGAGCTTGGAACTAATATGGCAAGCTTAAACTGACTAATGGGAAAGTTGGGAACAGAGAAGAGAGGGATTGTTTTAAAGACTAGTTTGATGCTCTAGCATATATCTTGGGAAACATTTTGTCTCCAGCAAAATCACTGACATTTCACAAATGCTGTCTCATTTAATAATCATGCATTAGATTATTTGGAATGGAAAGAACTATTTAGAGTACACTCTAATCAAATTCTTTTCCTCTCGGATGGAGAGCATTGCTGCAATAGTGCTCAAGACTATGACAACTTTTTTTTTAATCAGCTCACGTAGCTTTACAACTATAGCCATGGCACTTAAATCAAATAAATGACTACTTGCAGTGATTTCTAATGAAGGCTCAAAAGATTCTCTCAGAGTCATGGGGCCAAGGCAAAATCACAGTACCATGACAGCCTCTTTGATAAGGAGCTGACTATTGTTAACAAACATTTCGGCTTAACAAGGACTCTTAGTTCAAGACTCCCAAGGAAGATGCTGAGTTTGTAATGACTACAAAATAATAATAACCATGCAACTTTGAGTACTGGAAGAACACTGAACAGCAGTAATGTTTGAAAAAGCAATATATTAAGGCTGAAATTATACTCTCCAGTCTGGAGTCCCTGCTCTCTAAACTTTACTGCATCAAGGCTGGCTATGGTGTAAATAGGCCAATGAAAAGCATTGAGAACTCCCTCAAGTATAGCTCAGTGGCAGAATATGTGTATTACGCACAGAAAGTCTCTAATTCAGTCCTTGGCATATCCAGTTAAAATGGTCGAAGAGCTGATGATATGAGACATCTCTGCAAGAAACCCTGGAATATTGCTAGACAATAAAACTGGCTAGATGGAGAAATAATCTGATCAAATGTGAAATGATGATATGGGTTTCGTATTACAAGGCCACTGCCTAATTTAAGTTGTGGATCTGAATTAATCTAGGAATATACCTTAGGACCATGTTAAGTGATCTGCGTAGGATAGTACTTTGGAGGCAACTTCTTGTTCCCCTGTTGAACCGCTGGTATTGTTAGAATGTTTTCCTCAACATTCAGCAAGAATTTGTCTTCCTTGTTCTGTACTCTGGGAGGATAAAGAACACGACAGACAGTACATTCTAGAACTTATTCTAACATAATCCTCTCAGTCTTTCTCTGCAATATATGTGAAAAAAAAAGGACAGGGCTTCAGTCATAGAATCATGGCTGCTGTCTTGACTTTTCTGATCTCTCTCTCCCCCCCTCCCCTGCATGGATGCCCCATCAACTTCCTCTGAACTTGGATTATATTGGATGATGGTGACTATGGTTCAGTGAAAGAATACATGTTTTTTATGCAGAACATCCTGTGTTCCTGTCCTGATACCTATATATAAAGAATTAGGGAGAAGGAAAAGGGAGGAGTTTGTACTTGAGATGCTAAACAGCGAATGCAAATCAAAGTCCTCAACACCAGCACATGTGGACAGTCTTACTAATATAAAGCATTTTTCTATCTTCCTATAGAAAGTAGATTGCCTCCTTAAGCATGAAAGCTGGCTGAGTAACTCTGGGCCAGGCACTTTCTCTCAGCCCTAGATTAGAAAGTGAAAAACTGATAATCTATTTACCAACCTGGACCTTGGACCAGTGTGATATATTATGGTCCATAATCTTCAGTGAAGAGGCCTTAATCCTGTAGTGCAGGGATCAGCAACATGGCCTGCTACCCAAAATCATCTGGCCTGTCATTACGCCTCCCCCCGCCAAAAATCACCCACCCTGTGTGAGAGAAGGAGAGAGTACTTGCCGCATCCTTGGGGGGGCACATTTTGGCAACAGCTTCACCAGCCACTTGGAGTGGATGCAGCAAGAAATATCCTGCCTAGCATTGGCAAGAGTGAGAGCAAGCTGTGAAGCAAAGAAAAAGGAGGAAATGGGGGTGGTGATGGCAGTGGCATGGCCTCTGGTCCCATGCAGAAGATGGTTGCCAGCCCCTGCTGTAGTGGAATGATTCAAGATGATGATGATGATGATGATGATGATGATTATAGTCACCACTGAGCATTCACTGTGGAGTGTGAACTAGAGCCTGTGTTTTCCCAGTCCCAGTCCAGTATTCTGGTCACAACATTATTTCCATCTACATTTCCTTCACAGAAAAAAAAACACAAAAACTTTATTATAAGGTTGTGTGAAAATTCAGATCAAAGATTTGAGTTAAAAGTGATTTAATCAAATCACCCTTTTAACTGTTATCACTATATCATTTAGATGCACTGATCAAATTTGGCACCTTTGAGTTGATTCAAGGCATTTCTGTATAGAGTACTTACTGAATCAAACAGATGACTTAAATGGAATCAACTTGTTTACCAAATTGAATCATTAAATTGTCAGTGTAAATTGACAATTCCAATCATGTCTTAAGTGAGTTGTATATTCCTATAGAAGAGAATATTTGTAGCTTGGGGTTGAACCGTGGCATCCTTGGTGCTTTTCTGAGCTAGGTTGTTTGCTTGCAAAATTAAAAATTATGTAAAATTAGGTACTTTACATTCTCTTTTAAAATGGTACATATCAATTAAGCAAGGCACAAGTTACATGGAGATATAATGTGTATTGCTACATTGATACTTCTCCCTGTATCTATATGGTCAGAATATTTCCACTACAGAATTTAATATCACAACATCAGTGGGAAGTGATTAAAAGGAATTGTTTTAACTAATGAGTAAAATTTCTTGTCTTTTCAATTTTCTAATTTTGAGTTTTCTGATTTTTGTGTGTTTGAATCTTTGTAGATTCAATCCAGTGGGATCCAATAGTCTAACAGTGTCGTCATAATATCTCCATGTTACTTGTGCCTTCCCTAATTGTTATATACCATTTTAAAAAGTACCTAATTTTATTCCCTGTGTGGAGAAAAACTTTAAGCAGTTTATAATGCCATGCTTATAAAAGTTGATCAAGCAATATGATTTTGATTTTTTTCCTCATAAAACTTCATTTCCCTATACATCTCAGGAAATAAGCTTTCGGGGACAGAAGAGCAGAGCAAAAAAAGGTTATAAGCTTTTTCAACTGCTTCTAATAACTGCTTCTTTTCAAATAACTTTGTTTGAAAAGCCATGAGATCTCCAAAACCAAAGACATCTTGACATTCTGCAGCTAACCATAACAACTGAAGTTTAATGAAATTCTGAATTTTTATTATGTGCTTCATTGCTGCAAAACTGCTGTAGCAAATTGGTCAGAATCTATTTTCCCTTTCTGCTTACGGTTTTATCCTATCAATTCAACCCTGTATCATACATATTGGGAATAACATCAAAAGAGTCTGCATAATTTAGTGAACACATTGGTTGGACTATTATTTAGTTCAGTCTTAACATACTGAGATTCAATTCCCAGAATACCTTGACAACGTAATGGAGTCACTGCACATTTGGAAGGTATCAGATAAGAAACAGTTCTTTCACCTTTTGTAAATTAGGATAGAGTTTTCTCAAGAGGAATAACAAACTCTCAAAAGCGAGGTAATTTTAGCCCTATATATTTCATAAAGAAAAAAAATGAATACAAAGCAATGGTCTCACTCTGGCACATTGTTAAATACAAAGGTTTTCTGGTTTCTATATAGAATACTGCAGACTCGGTAATTAGAATGCTAATACATTCTTAACCACAAACCCGTGAACAGTGCAATGATAATAAATTTTACTTTTCCAAATAAATCTAGCTATAATAATCCACAATCTGAAAATATTACAAGGTAATTTCTTATTCCAGGTGATAGCATTCACAGAGCTAAATAAAGAATGTATTATTTTTATGTTAAAGTTCTTTCCATAACCACTTCTGTGCCTTTTGAATACTCCTGGAACCTTCATGTTTGAAAAGTGCAATAAGGTATTTGTTATTAAATTATGGGTTCAGTTTCGGAACGACTATGCATTCATCATTCGAGTTTAAACTCTTCTCCTGTAATTATAGAATACTTTTGGACAGGGCTATACTTTGGACAGCGGTGCAGGTAGGTAATTTGGTAATTTGCTGATAATATTTAAATGAATAAACCAGTTACAAAGAAAATTGCTTCTAGGGATGTTCATGCTTTGAAAATGATTTAAAAATTCTACTTTGGACCTTGTGCAAGCACAGCATCTCTCCACTATTCATCAAAGCAGCTCATCTTTTTTTTCAGGTTTTGGGTACAGAATAAAGGACGGAGTATTTTAAGAGTCACATGAGTTGATTCATACCATAATACAGTGAGGTGCCCTTTCTGAATGAATGCATATGCACTACATACAAGATTTGGCAAACCCCAGGTGACATCACTCTGTTGCTTCTGTGTTCCTAGAGGCTGAAAAAAAAAAAGGAGAAAGTACACCTCGTTTCAAAAACGTTGTCTACCCCTGCTCTAACTCATTTAAAACAGTTATATATTGTGATGGACAGACATACATTAAATTCCCTTCTTAATGATTACACAAAGTAAAAGTTGCCTGGAAGCCTGCAATACCAAATCAACACCAACACCAACACCACAGCATAGCTTGTTGCTTACAATGTCCATAATAACATGGCAGAGTATTAAAGCAACAAAACAGAAAATCCCATACCTTTCCTAAGAACAAATGACCTGATATATTCCAAGTCTTATTCCAATTAACTGCATGAATGTAACAGGCATTTTGCCTGCACAGTGCTTGCCATTTTTAGTTGAGAGAGAGGACAGAGATACTTTTTTGTAGACCAAGTAAATATTTTTCCACAATCTGTTAAGTATAAACTCCTTAATTATGAATTCAGGAAACTTCACAGTAAAATATGCTCAGTTAATAACAATTAAGTACAGAGAGTTATATCTGACATGCAATTAAATAGGCTTATGTGCTAAAAAAAGTAATTTCCAAGAACTTAATTAATTAATTGCAAATAATGCCATTAAATAGGTTTAAATAGTAGAAATAAGATGCCACTGGAGAATATGGAAATACATTCTTTTGTTCAGAATTGGCTGAAACTTACATCTGCCTATGCAAGATTAGGTAGCCCCCCACAACTCTCAGTTCCCAGTTTTTTTATATTTAAGGGCAATAAAAGTATATCACAAATGTTACAGCTTTGTAAATGTATTTAGTTATGTTCAAAATCTTCCTCCTGTTCTTCAGTGGAGAAAGCCTTCATCCAATGGAAAATGTCTTCACCAAACTGAGAAAGTCCCTTCCATCAGTGGATGATCCTATTATCAGAGAAAGAAAACTGCCAATATTTCTTCTACCTCCAGTTTTTAAAGTGTGAATACAGCATTCACATATAAAACTGTAGAGCAACTGTAGAACAAATGCTCAGTTCTAACTAAGCTAATATAATGATTAGATCATGGAGCAAGAATTGAAGTAGTAACTGGCAGAATAAGATATGGAGGAATGCTGCAAACAGCTATTATAACTAAGGAAGTCAAGGTGATAGTGATGGTGAAGTCTGGAAGTCTTGCTTTTCAGTCAAGGTCAATTGCTGATACCACATCTATTACCCAGTATTTAATCCTGAGTGAAAGCACTAAGTAGGCATGCATCGTTTAGACATCGCTGAATAACGCGTGTGAGTCCATTTCTCTTAGCTCTGTCCACTGGCCTATTCCATGGCAGACCAAGCTAGGATTAGAAGGTAAGAAGGTGAAGTGGCTGTGTTCTTTCTCATAGGTCAGGTGCTCCATTCAAAGGTCTGCATGCTGTTACTTTTGGCTGGCTGGGAAAGTGTAGGAATACTGGTAGTGTACTGTACACCCCGAGGGACGCGGTGGCGCTGCGGGTTAAACCGCTGAGCTGTCGATCGGAAGGTCGGCGGTTCGAAACCGCGCGGCGGGGTGAGCTCCCGTTGCTCGTCCCAGCTTCTGCACACCAAGCAGTTTGAAAACATGCAAATGTGAGTAGATTAATTGGTACCGCTTCGGCGGGAAGGTAACGGCGTTCCGTGAGTCATGCTGGCCACATGACCCGGAAGTGTCCTATGGACAACGCTGGCTCCAAGGCTTTGAAACGGAGATGAGCACCGCCCCCTAGAGTCGGACACGACTGGACTTTACGTCAAGGGAAACCTTTACCTTTACCTACTGTACACCCCATGGTATGTTATCTTGGACATTGTATGTATAACTATCGGTTTCTTGTTCTGGAAGATTTCAGTATCTACAAAGAGGTTATTCAAAACTGGAGCAGCTCAGGATTTCCTGATAACCATGGAGCTGACCTAACTGGTATCTGACACCACACATACAGCAAGGTACATGCTAGATTTAGAGTTCTGTTTGGGGATTTGAAGCAGGGGGTGGGGAGCTCTGTATGCATTGTCATAAGCAGATCAATCCCAGCAGCTAGGCTACTAATTAGTGCAAGGATCATGATGCCTGTGCACAGAAAGATCTGTGCTGGTTGCCAGTCGCTAGAACACATGTTTTAAGGTTTTGACATTTAAAGCCTTAAATGGTTTATGGCAGGCCTATCTTCCTAAGCGGCTGCTTCTCCTGTTAACGAACTTGCATGAAAAAGCTAGAGGCATCCGAAACTCTCCCCACCACAAAGTTAGATAAAAATCATCATTGCTATGATAAAGAACTGGCTGCATTCATTCTACCTGAGTGTGTGTAGAATCCCCTGCTGTTCAAATCCAGTGCTTCTTTTTCTTGCCTTTCCTATGATTTTTGCCTTGTGCTTTTTAGCTCTGAAGCAAGACAAATTTGATTATTGAAATAAGTGACATCTCTACCCTGAGAAACTGGCTTTCAGCATTAGCCTCAACAGACCCTGTCCTGCTGTTAAGATCACAGGAGAAGCCCTTTTGAAGATACTTTGCTGTCAGAAGTCTTAACTGCCATGTGGAAGAGGGCCTTCTGCATTACTCCAAGACTGCAAAATGCATATCCTGTCAAGGAATAGGTTGCCCCATTATCTTGTTTAAATCTGTAGAATATTTCTATTTTGCTAGGCTTTTAAGTTTTCATTTTAGTATTAATTTTATTTTTTAAAAAAAAATTTCTGGATTTGACTCAAGCTTGAGTAAAAAGATGGAATATAAATCATATACATAAATCAAGGAAATACATGACATACAAACAATTTTGTGATGGCTTGTAATCAGTGCACTGAAACCAGACTTAATTATACTCAGAGGAGGCCTATTGATTTCACTTAATAGGAAACCATTATGAAAAAGTGTCTATGTGAGACCAACTGGGGAATAGCATGAAGCAAAGAAATTATAATTTGAATGAAAGTCCATGATATTACTCTAGGCATACCTGTTATTTAAGGCTTATATAAGGGGCATCATGATCTGAGATCCAAGATTAAACTTAGTGTGAAGTTAATTATGCAGTTTGTCTTTAAGTGTAAGATTTTAACTCAAGTCCAACTTCAAGTAATAAGAGGAGTGATGAAAAGACTAATCAGGATGGTAAATTCTTTCCATTATGCTTGAAAACTATTCAGAACTATTAATAGAATCTCAGCTAGAATATATACTTCAGATCATAAAAGTATAGGTACCATGAGGTCCAAGAGGTCATTGGAGAGGCTAATGAGCAGGGTCAGAGATGTTATTAAAAGCAAGAAGCTTCTTTCAAAAGAAAAAAATGGAAATCTTGCCCAAATGGAGAGAACAAAAAGGAATATAAACTTTGGCAAAAGATAAGCTGTCATTAAATGCACACACACAAATACAAATAGACTTTGAGAACTGCAAGGCAAAGACATTAATTGATTGATTGATTATGTGCCATCAAGTCATTGTTGACTCTTAGTGATCACATAGATAGATTTTCTCCATGATGATCTGCCCCTTTCAGGTCTTCCAATGGTGCATCCATTGTGTCTGCCCATTACTGCTATAACTAAGTCCATCCATCTTGCTTCTGGTTATCCTCTTCTCTTTCCTTCCACCTTTCCCAGCATTAGAGCCTTCTCCAGAGAGCTATGTCTTTGTATAATGTGTCCAAAGTAGGATAATTTGAGTCTGGTCATTTGTGCCTCAAGTGAGAAATTCTGGGTTGATTTGTTCAATAATTGACCATTTTGTTTTCTTGGCTGTCTACAGTATTCTCAGGAGTCTTCTCCAACACCAAAGTTCAGAAGTTTACTCTTCCTATCTTGCTTCTTCAAAGTTCAACTTTTGCTTCCATAGGGAATATCATGGTTTGCACAGTTCTGATCTTTGTAAGTATAGACACATCATGGCATTTGAATATCTTTTCCAAGGCCTTCATTGCTGCTCTACCAAGTGCTAGTCTGAGGTGTATTTCTTGTGTGCTGGGATTCCCATTTTTCTGAGCACATTCCACAGCTTGATATGATTTACATAATAGAAAGTCTTCCTATAACCAATGAAGCACATAGTGACTTCTTTTTGGTATTCTTTGGCTTTTTCAATTATCCAGTATGCATCAGCAATAATGTCTTCTGTTCCTTGGCCTTTTCTAAGGCCAGCTTGAATGTCTGGCATCTCTTTTTCCATGTAGGACTTTAATCTGCAATGGATGATTCTAAGCATTATTTTGCTAGTGTAAAATTAGGAATATTGTATGATAGTTTGCACACTCTGTTAAGTCTCCTTTTTGGTATTGGAATGTAGTTGACCTCTTCCAATCTGTTGGCCACTGTGTTGTTCTCCAGATTTGTTGGCATAGCTTGATTGATTCTTCTTTCTGTTGCTTGCCATATTTCAGTGCATATTCTATCAGTTCCTGTAGCCTTCCACCTTGGTAATGACTGGAGTGCTGGTCTATCTTACAGTGCTGATCTTCTAATACTAGAGGTTCTTGTAAGTAGGGAATATCTTCTAAGGTATCTTGGATGTTGACATCTTTACTGTACAGTATTTTAGTAACAAATAACAAAAAATCATCGTATCTTTCAACTGGATGAAAAAAAATTAAAGGTCTGCTAAGGAGGGAAATAGCAGAGAAGCTGAATGAATTCTTTCCTCCTGTCTTCAGTATCTGCACTGTTGAGAAAGTAGGGCAGATGCCTATGCTTCAAAACTGATTTTACATTTGATAAACTGAGAAAAATAATTACTCAGACAAATCTGAGTAATGAAGGATAACATTATAAGCCAAACTGATGAACTAAAATAAATCAATCTCTGGATCCAAGCAGAATACACCAAAGAGAACTCAAAGATGAAATTGCTAAAAAGGTATGTAATTTCTTTTTAATACTGACATCTTTCCTTGAGGACAAGAAAATACCCTAATTTTTAAAAATGGATTGAAAGTTGTTAAAGCTTAACACCTCTTTTGGGGGAAATTCCTGGAATTAAGCAAACACACAGAAACTTGAGCCTTACTGAAAAGCAACCAACATGACTTCAAGATAAAACCTTGTCTAATTAATTTTCTGATTTTTTTTAAAGGATGTTAAACAAGCATCTGGACAAGGATGACCCAATAAATATTCTGTATTTGGATTTTCAAAAAGCCTTTGACAAGTCCCTCACCAAAGCCTCCTGAGCAGATTCACAAATTCAACTGCTCTTGAAAAGACAGGGCTCTCAAAGACAGGCAACCAATTACAAAATAAAAAAGAGAATAGGACTCCAAGGGCAGTCCTCATATTGTTGGAATCCTTCAGGAATCAGTGTTGATACCAGAGCTTTTTGATCTAAAAAAATGATTTGAAGTTAGGGCTGGCCAGTGAATGGCTGTATTTGCTTATAGTAACAAACCGTACAGAGTGATACAATCAAAAAGAAACCGTGAAGAGCTCCAAAATTTCTCCAACTGAGAATAGGCTTCAGAATGACACAGGCAGTTCTGGGTATAGTGTGAAGCAATGATGTTGGCATAAAAACAAATCAAAATTTCACATATACATGTGTAAGGGATTCTAAGCTGGAAGTGATTGACTAGGAAATGGAGCTTGGCATCATTGTGGACAGCTCAATGAAAATGCTGACCCAGTATATAGCTCCTGTATCAAATACAAATTCCATATTTAGAATCATTGGGAAGTTAACTGAAAATAGAACTACAAATACAATACCACCCTCGTATAAATCTATAATGTGACCACATTCAGAGTAACATATTTAGTCCCAATCACCTCATTTTGATAAGGGTGTTATAAAGCTAAAAAGGTCCAAAAAAAGGCAACCTAAATTATTTAGGAGTTGGAACAGCTTGTCTACAAAGAAAAAATATATAGCAATTGGGGTGCTTGCTTGGAATGAAGAGAATAAGAATGAATAAGAGCACATATGATAGAGATTAATCATGCACAGCACAGATAATGTTTATAGAGAAACTTTTTTCCCTCTTCCACAATGTTAGAACTTCATGTACTGAAACTGCAGAGATATTTAATACTGATAGATGAAAATTGTTTTTCATATTCCACATAGTTAAACTTTGTAACTATGTAAATCACTGCCAGAAGTTGTAGTTATTGCAGCCAGTTTGGGTGGTTTTAAAAAGAGATTGGACGTGTTTATGGAGAATCAGGCTATCAAGGTCTGCTAACATTGATGACTAAATAGGCAATGTGTCTTCTATATTGCTTGCTGTGAAGCCTCAGAGAAGGAGGCTGTTGCCTTCCAGTCCAGGCTTCTGAGCTTTCCAAATGTATCCAGTTGGTCACTGTAAGAGCCAGAATGTTGAACTAGATGTCTTCTGAACATTATTACATGATGAATCAGGACTCATCTTGAACTGTTATGAAATGCAAACTTGACTGCTTAAATACTATTTTTTCCTCATCCTCTTTCCTCTCTCCTTTTGCCTACTGACGAGCTCTAGAGAACTTGAAAACTCAGAACCTGTTTTGTGACCCAGTATTGGTTGCATTTATTTGTAGGTGGGTAACTTTGGGTAGGGACTGTATTTGCTTTTAGGCTTGGGATATTCATTTGTTGGGGAGGGATGGGATGTGTTTACAAAGAGAGGTTTACAAATGGCAGCTCCTGGGGAAGATAAAATTATTGTGGTAGGTTCAGTGCATACTGTTTCAGGAGAATGAGGACCAGGCAAGTAGTACTGGCCCTTCTGTCAGGCTCAGATAACAATCAAGTTGAAGCAGAGAGGCATCTCAGCAATTCCCTTACTCTCTGTCTTTCTCTTTTTCCTATTAAATGCAAGACTGAATAAGACCCACCTCCTAAGAGATTTAGTCCAGGACTAAAAGGCTTACCTTGTATGCATGAGGGAGACCTGAAGGATATTATTTGAACCCATCCCACCAGATTTCTATGTTCAGGAGAAGAGATGTGAGGAGAACTCTAAGGGAAAGGTTGTCATCACCATACGTGATTCCATTTTCCATCACAAGGAGTTCCATTTTCTTTAACTGAGCCCATACATGTGATAAATTAAGAGTTATGAGTGTATGTACCTGAGTAAGATGAGCATTACAGGAGGGGGACCCTGCTAGTGTACCATGTGAATTGTGATGGTGCCTACATGAAAGTGTTTAAGTCACTCTACAGACCTATAAGAACTATATTTAAACAGAACAATGACTGTAATATTGATGTATTTACAGTATTTTACTGGAGAGAGGTATTATATTTAATCATTAGTGCTTTGCTCACCCAGGGGGTGTTACCACCAGCCTTGAGGGAGTTACAGCATATCCCCCTTGAAGAAGCCATCATCCTGTTTAACAACTATAGGGCAGTTGAAATTTTCCATTCTTGTGCAAGGTAGTAGAGTGTGTTGTAGCCAAAGATAGTGGAGCATGTTGTAGTCAAAGATAATGGAACATGTTGTAGCCAAAGAACTTAAGGTAAGTTCTAAATGAAATGATTTACTGTCTCAGTGCAGGGCTTGGCATGGAGTTGGCTCATGAAGGAGCATGATAGGGGGAGTGTGTTCTTGTCATGATTCTAGATCTCTCAGAAGCTTTTAATACCATTGACCATGATATCCTTCTTGACTGCCTTAGGGAATTGGGAGTTGGGCATGGTTCTTTCATGGTTCTACTCTTTTGTGGAGAGTAGGTTCCAAATTGTATTTTTCAGGGATTATTATTGTGCCCTGCAAGCTTTGCAAGGATCAATTCTACCTCCAATGCTTTTGAACATTTATGTGAAGCTTCTGGGAGTGATCATCAAGGAATGGAAGGCTGAGTAACATCTATATGTATAAGACAACCAGATCTACTTTTCATTTTCTCCTTCATCAGATGTATTAGGGTGGTTCACTTCTGCTTGGGCCAGATTATGGACTGGATATGTAGCAGACTTAAACCAAATGAAGACAAGTTGGAGGATTTAGTGGTCAGGGACAACTTTTTTTTCCTATGGATGGGGCAATATTGGTATCAGACAGAAGTCACATTCCCCCTGAAGGAATCCTTCCCCTGAAGGAGTTACAAACCTCTCCCTTGTCCTTGAAGGAATGGGGCAGTGCAGTGGTTGAAGCGTCTTTGTCCAGCTGTGAAGTATTTATCAACTGTGCCTCTTTTTAGAGAAGGCTGTCTTGGCAAATGTTATAGAAGTGCTGATTACCTCCGGAACAAGCTACCATAATGAGTAGTATGTGGGGATATTCTTGAAGGAAATTCAGAAATTGTAGTGGGCCAGAATGCAGTGGACAGACTTCTGTAATATGTTTTCTAGTGGAAACATGTGATACCTGTACTAACAAAGCTACACTGTCTTCTCATAGATTTACAGGTTGAATTCAAAGGGGTTGTGCTGTCGTCTAACTCTCTAAATGGCTTGAACCCTGCCTCTCTGGAGGAACAGCTCTGATAACCTTTTTAGTGTTTTGGAAGTTTGGACTGCTTCTTCCATTGTAGCACTGAATTTTTATTTCCTGCATATTGCTATTAATAGTTGATATAATATATTATGATGCTTTAATTTATTTAACGTATGGTAAGATTAAGTTCATGCGTGCAGCATATGGGTTATACTGTGATTATCATAAAAAAGTAAATAAATTTTTTAAAAATTGAAAATCTAATACATAAAACATGATAAAATTGGTAGGAGTAAAAGTTACCAAAGGAATTAAAAATGTTAGAAAATAAACATGCTCAATACATTTTAAAGAACTCTTAAGTTGAGGGTAAAATTATTAGGTTATATTTTCAATTTCCAGTTGTGCTTCAAAAAACTAGGAAATTGCAATATAAGATATGCATTTTATAATCAACTCCATCTGAGCTGGATATTAAGAAGAAGCATTAACTTAAAAATGTTCCTTTAAGGCAAAGATGGTATTCTATATTACATACAACATTTGGCACACTCACAGTTACAGTACCCAGACGTAAAGGATGGTAACATCACCTTTAAAATGTCAGTAGATAATACTACTTTTACAAAGTCTTGATGTTTTTTTCTGCACAGCTATGAACATTGAAGGAGCTCAGCTTAGCCTACTCGAAGTACCACACAATTATTAAATTGCCCAGTCACAGCAATATCTATCTCTCTATCTCTCTATCATCTATCTAATCTTTTGTTGCTATTTTTTTCAAGTCTTAAGTGTTGTAAAGAGGGCTTCTGTTGCTGTATTTTGTGCATATAACAATGTTATCAAATTATACCTTGTTAACTAAATACAGAATAAAAATAACAGCCAAGAAGAAAATCTTTTAAGTTAATGTTAACATTCCTTGACTTTTTGGAGTAAACTATATTAAGTACAGGAAGCCAACAGGACATCAGTTATGGAGTTAGCTCTTTTTTATTCAGATTGACATAGATCAACTAGACTCTAGAGGGAACTATTTGTATTATAGATCAGGGTAGGTAAGCTACAGCCTGTGGGCCAAATCTGGCCAACTGCCTTTTTATTTTTTTATGACCTATGAGCTAAGAATGGATGGGTGAGTGGGCAGCAGATTGCCAGGCCCAAGACTCAGCCAAGCTCCCAGGGCGAGGGACGGAGTCAAGGGGTGGTGGCAGAGCAGCCTGGGCAGTGACCTATCAATGACCTTGTTGCTAGTGGGCTGATGCTGTCCAATGGCTGCCATGCTCCTTGACTTGCAGACCTGCCAGCTGTGCCCACAGAGGTGGAAGAGGGATCTGTCCCTTTACAGAAAAAGTTTGTTGACCCCTATTATAGATTATCAATTAGGCTCAAACTCCAGATAGTTCTAAGTCTCACAATATATTTTGGGGTTACAAAAAGGTTATCTTTTTAAAGGACTTTTAAATTTGACAATTTATTAATCAATATCCAGTCTCTGCTAACACAAATGAAAGGCAAACAGGATAATATGATGATATTAGGTGTCTTTATAATGTAAGAATACACAAGAATAAAAGTTAAATAAATTATTAAAGGTCTTGATACGGTCTCTAATGAAAATGAAACTGGGATGAGCAGTTTCTAATGAAAACACTGCTGATATAAAGATAAATGGAATAAATAAAACTGTATCAGGACAGCTATTTTTTAAAAAAACCCTATGGCTTTTATCAAAATTGGAGCTTTTAAGGATAGGGTTCTGCTTTGGACATTTCTTTTGACATGGATCCTGGATTTTTTGGAATCTTTTGGTGAAACAAATCTTCTAGAGAGTTTGCATGAGGATTGACCATAAGGGTAGGAAAAGTATGGGACTGAAAAAGTTGCTGAACTATAGCTCCCACCATCCTGTGGCAACAATTTGCTTGAAATTGTGGCTCTGCAACATCTGTAGAACTGCAGACTACCCAGTGTAATCTAGCATATCTTACTCATTAATAACTAGACTGACTCATATAAAATAACTAGATTCCATGTGATATGATGGAAGGCTCTGGCCTTTCTTACTACATCACAGTGTAGGTCGTGCAGATCATGCTTGGAAGCATGTGCTACCATCAGTAATTTATTATACCATCATCTAGTGTAACACTTTACAGTCTCCACATATACATGATAAAATGTATGGTCTCAGTATGGACTCAGTTACAGTGGTGATGAATCCACTAATGGAAGACCTGTTAGGGACAGATTGTCATGGAGAAAATCTATCTATATGGTTGATAAGAATTGTCACTGACATGATGGCACATAATCAATCAATCAGTCATCTCCATATGTGACTTCTCACAATTGACCGTATGTCTGCCTTTTGATTCTCTGATGAATTCCTCAACATGAGGTGAACTACAGTATATGAGATGGGTAGATCTCATACCTGCTTCCATGTAATAGCCATCCTCATCAGTCTTTACTGAAAAGATAATTTGTCAGATTATGGGAAGCCTAGCTCTAAATTCTTTGTGATGTTGGGCAAGTTGTTTGCTATTTTTAGTTTAGTCACTGGGTAACCATTGGAAAGTTGCTTGTTATTTCTAACCCAATCCTAACTATTGAAGTCATCAGTGATCAAAGTGCATGTTCTCAGTGGAAAAATTGGATGTTAATGTTGACTCATATTCTGAACAACAGGAACAAATGGTTTAAGAATCAAGTGTATAGGTACTAAATCAACATGATTTCTGTTAATGAAAGGTCTATCAAAATTATATTCTAGATATAATTTTCTTCTAGAAAAGCTTGTGGATAGGGATAATCTAATCAATACCAGCTTGAACCCATATTTCAATTAATTGAATGAAGTGGGACTACTTTATTCTAAATATGAATATAATTAACAAAATCCCTTGGTCAGAATAAACTAAGCAAATGAGGCACAAGGGCAGCTTTTCTTGTGGATAAGTAACTAGTTACTGTACTGGAAGTAAAGCGTAAGAATAAAAAGTTCTGCCAATTGAATATGAGTGAAAAGTGGGGTGCCTGAAAAATTTGTTTTTATTATTTTCTTGTTCATATATATTATGAAGTTAGCCATGAACTCTTGGGCAGCCATAATTGTGGATGACATCAAATTATTTGGAATGTTTAAACATAGTAATAGTAAAATAACTTTATTGATTAGTCAGTTGACCATAACAAAAAGTTGGGCATCAGCTACAATAAAATATAGTACCATAAAACAGATAAAATGCAATAAGATAAGATAAAATATACTAAGGTGAGATAAAATACGATAAAATACAGTAGGGTAAAAAAGAGATAAAAGAGTAAGATAAAAGTGTAGAATATAAAACAAGTAATAAAATACAAAAACAATATATGTTTAGATGAATTCATCACCTTTACATGCCACTCCAATGTGTTCTATAAATTGTGTTCTCAGTTGGATAGCCCTAACTATAAATTTAACAGTTCTATTGACCACATATGTATTTGTGCCCTGAAGGAAGTAACATAGTCGTTTGTTACAGTCCCAATATGTGGTTCTGGCAAGTAGTGTCTGGAGGTACTGAGCCCTTGCTGGGTGTCAGCACTGGCTCATTCAAGCATTCACACAATGACAGTAGGAGACCAGGATCCTTAAACTGTTTTAATGAAGCGAATGACCAGGACAAGAGTAAAGCTGCAAATGGAGAATTCCTGCTAAAACATACATCGAAAACTACATTCCCTTAATTGCTTTCTTTTCCTTCTTCCCACGAAAATATGTCAGCCCCCTTCCCATCCAGGTGGTGTTGCTGGTGTATCTCCACTCACTGGCCTTGATGTGTACCATCATAAATCTCTAGCCATAATAATGCAATTCATGCTCCATCCCAACACCCCCTCCCATCTGGTAACAGAGAGTCTGACCCATTGATAAGGAAGTAATGGAAGATGCTCCGATAAGGGGTTCTGTGAACCTTTTGATCAGAGGAATCTGGCACTGGGGCATATAGTTGGCAGTTAAATAAGACATGCGCAATGTCTTTAGATGTTCCACAAACACATGTTCCCTGAAGGGAAGGCACTTGGTGGAATCGTCTGTATTTGACCATAGAATCTAGCAGCTCAAATCTTGCTCTGGTAAGAGCTATCCTATGGTATTGAGTCAGACCCACTGTCAAGTATTTTTCTATTTGAAAGGACATTTTATTCTTAGCCAGCCATTTCAATGACCTAATGTTTGCAAGTGACTCAATATCGGTTTGGGTGTTAACATCCAAAACTCTTTGTTTAAATATCGCCTTGGCCTGATCTCCAGCTGAAAGTAAATATTCTGGTGAATGCAATAGTTTGGAGAAATTGATTGATCCATGTGGTGGGTTGAAGTGCACCCATCTGTTCTTCAAGGCACAATTGAGGTAGTCTATCAGGTTCCATTGGGAGGAGCCTCCACCAGTAGTTGAAGACTTTGATTACTGATAGACTGTAAATGGAATGGGTACCTGTTTCAGCTCTTACTGCTGTTGCGGGTGTATTCCTGTTGGTCCCCAGAATGGTTCTTAAAAAGCGTGCTTGATTTTGTTTGAGTAAGGAGGCCTTTGCTAGGCCGCACAGTTAGCACTGGTACAATTTTTGACTTGTGGACCTTCAAAATGGAGAGCAGAGAGCTTGGGTGGTTGTAACTAAGTAGTTTGATTAGCATTTTAGAACTTGCTATGGCCTTTGTAGAACTTTGCTTGAAGAGATTGACCCAAGGCCCTGTGTCTGTAAAAACCACCCCTAAATATGAAAAAAATTCTATTTGTTTTATAGGCTCCCCACCCAAATGCCAATTGTATTTGGCCCATCTTTTCCCAAAAACCACCACTTTGGATTTGGACTTGTTAATATTCAAAAAGTTTGAGGCGCAGTAAGCACCAAATTTCCCCATCAATCTTCTCAGGCCTACTTGAGAGAGTGTCATCAAAATAATGTCGTCTGCATACAAGAGGATATTGATATGTCTGTTAAGGATCTTTGGCATGTGAACGTCTGTAGAAGAGAGGAATCCTGGGATGTCATTAACATAGAGATTAAACAACACTGGGGCCAAAATACATCCTTGTCTGACACATTTATGGGTGGGTATGCTCTGTGTAAGAGAACCATTGACTCCAGAATAGACTTTTCAGGCATGTCTTTGTATAGAGGGCCTTTATCAAGTATAAATGTCTGGGTTCCATGTTTAATTTGGCCAGCTTCTTCCATAAGATATCTCTATTTATGGAGTCAAGTGCCACACTAAGATCTATAAAAGATGTAGACAAGTGTTTTCCATCAGTTGTATATTTAGTGATAAGATGGTGTAAAATGAAGTAATTATCTATTGTGGAGTGCCCATGTCTAAACCTGGCCTGTTCTTCCATTAGTATATTTTTCTCAATTGCCCAATCCTCTATTTTTCTCAGGAGATGTTTTGCATACAACTTAGCTGTTATATCAATAAGGCTTATGGGTCTGTAATTTCTAGGGTTTTCCTTGTCTCCTTTTTTGTGTATGGGAACTATAATGGAGAGTTCCCATCCTGCTGGAATATGGCCAGTGTTGTCTATGTATGTAAGGAGTTCTGCTGTCCTAACAGCCAGGAACCACGCTGAGACAAGGAACAGGTCTCTAGTGTTTTATTGCTGCTACATAACAGGAAATCCTAACAAACTGAAGAAGCGTGGGAAAAACCCAGCCATATAAACCCCAAAGGTTAAGGCGGGTCTGATCTGTGTCTCTTTGAATGGCTACCTAATTCCTCCATGCTACGCATGCGCTTTACAGCCTGGATGGGAGCCCCCTGCTCGCCATCCTTACTCATGACATCACCCTCCCCTCCAGATTCACATTCCATTTCAGCCCCCTCCCTTCCAGAGTCTTGATAAGATTCGCCGTCTGCTTCTAAGGTCCCATGGGAACTGGGCAACAATGGAAAGTCTTCAAAGAAAAACTCCTCCAAGGACAAATCAGTGCTGCTCTCCAGGTCTGATAACACTTCTGGCCCAGGTGGCTGCTGGTGGAAAATAGCTAGATAATTAGAAGAGTCGTCCCCCCTCCCCCCTGGGAAATGCACACCTGAGGTGGAGGGCTGCGCCCCCCCCCCCTCCTCTGTAACTGGAGTCAAGGCTTCAGGCAGGGGTGGAAGGTGCAAACTTACGAACTCTTCTGCTTGGGATTCCTCTGCCTGCTCAGCCAAATGAGGAATCTCTGGTAGAGTGCGAGGCTTGGGTTTGTGAGGGAAAAGCTGATGGAAACGATGAACCAGTGCTGGAGCATGTACATCTTTGGCATTCTCCCACGTGCACTCTTCCTCAGGGTACCCTTTCCAGTGTATGAAATATTGGATGCCCCTTCCCCTCCTCCTAGAGTCCAGAATTTCCTCAACTTCGTATTCCTCCTCCCCCTCCACAATTACTGGAGGTGGAGGGGGCAGTTGCGATCGCAAGGCGCTTGGGGGAGGGTCTTTGGCTAGCAAGGCTCTGTGAAACACTGGATGGACTTTCATGGATGCTGGTAGCTGTAAACGATAAGCCACTGGATTTATCTGCTGTACCACAGTGAAAGGGCCGACAAACTTAGAGTCCAACTTCTTGGAGGGTCTGGTAGAGTTCAAAAACTTGGTAGAGAGCCACACTTTGTCTCCTACTGCAATCGCTGGCCCCTCTTGTCTGTGAGCATCTGCAGCTCTCTTGTAAGCACTCTTTGCCCTGTTCAGCTGCTCCTTTAACAACTCCTGTGCGGCTTGTTGCTCTTTAAGAAAATCAGCCGCGGCTGGAACAGTTCCCTGCTGGGAGGAGGTGGGCAACACCCGAGGGTTAACCCCGTAGAGTGCCTGGAAAGGGGACATCTTGGTCGAGGATTGCACAGAGTTGTTATAAGTAAATTCTGCCATGGGGAGCAGGGCTGGCCAATTGTCTTGCTGATAAGTGGTGTAACACCTGAGATACTGCTGTAACCATTGGTTAATTTTCTCGGCTTGCCCATTACTAGCAGGATGATGCGCTGATGACAGGTGGATCTGGACCCCTAATGTCTGGAAAAGGGCCCTCCAGAACCTGGAAGTGAACTGTGGGCCTCTGTCACTCACCAAGTGCTTCACCATGCCTCTATACCTAAAAACATGGTCCATGAACAACTGCTCTGTGGCTGGTGCAGATGGGAGGCCCTTGCAAGGAATAAAATGCGCCATTTTTGTGAAAAGGTCCACCACCACTAGTATGGAAGTCAGCCCCTGGACCGGGGGTAAATCAGTGATGAAATCCATGGAGATTGTATCCCAAGGCCTACTGGGGGTGGGTAGGAGTTGCAAGAGTCCTGTGGGCTTCCCTGGGAGAGGCTTGGCTCGTCTGCAGGTGTGACAAGAAGCAACGTAACCCTTTATGTCTGCAGCCATCTTAGGCCACCAGTAGTCTCTCAGAGCTCTATGGAGAGTTTTGAAAACACCTCCGTGACCTGCCATTTGGTGGTCATGGCAAAGTCTCAGTACTTCTTCCCTCAATGAAGGGGGAATATATAATTGCCCACTATGCCAGAGGATTCCTGCCTCCACATTGAAAGGGGGGGCAGTGTCTTGCGGGTCCCTCTGGAGGTCATCCATCCTGGCCCTGGCATACGGGTCCTGTTGCTGCTGAGCTCTGACTCTTGAAAATAGGTCCTCTGCTTGTCTGCCTGCTGCTAAAATCTCTGTTTGGTTCCCCCTCATAGACTGATCAAAGTTGTGAGGTTGTAATATGGTAGCCTGTACCTCCTGGTGAGTGGCGGGGGTTGCCTGAAAGGATCGAGACAGGGCGTCTGCCAAGCAGTTTTGCGCCCTGGGCACATAAAAAATCACAAAATTGAAACGGGAGAAAAACCGGCTCCATCTGATTTGGCGTGGGGTGAGGGATCGGGTGTTTTGTAGAAGCTGTAAATTCTTGTGATCGGTGCAAACTTTCACAGGAAAGGTTGCACCTTCTAGCCAGTGCCTCCACTCTTGGAATGCTGCTTTAATTGCCAGCAACTCCTTGTTAAAAACATCATAGTTTCTCTCTGCTGGTGAGAGCATGTGTGAAAAAAAGGCACACAGAAGCAATGTATTCTCGGTTTTGTTTGTATATTGCAATAACACTGCCTCAATGGCAATATCTGAAGCATCTGAATGCATTATGAATTGCTTCGTGGGATCAGGGTGTCTTAACAGCAGCTGGGATGCAAAGAGTTGCTTAAATTCTTGGAAGGCTGCTTGCTCTCTCTCCCCCCAAATGAATTTTGATCCTTTCTTCAAAAGCTGTGTGAGGGGTCTAGCCCTGTCACTAAAGTTTTTAATGAACCGTCTGTAAAACTTGGCAAATCCTAGAATTCTTTGTACTTCTTTAACATTTTGGGGGGGTTGCCGAGAGATAATTGCCTGGACCTTAGCAGGATCCATGGATATGCCTTCTGTGGATACTATATAGCCCAGGAAATGTAATTCAGTTAAATCAAAGGCACACTTCTCTAGCTTGGCGAACAGCTTGTTCTCTCT
The DNA here is from genome assembly GCF_035149785.1 of Candoia aspera. NCBI lineage: Eukaryota > Metazoa > Chordata > Lepidosauria > Squamata > Candoiidae > Candoia > Candoia aspera. The sequence continues at coordinate 91,873,663 of NC_086157.1, read as the reverse complement.
CAGTCTTTGTAAGACATTACGTACATGGGTTACATGAGTTCTAGCATCCTCAGAGAAAATTAATATGTCATCTAGATAAATGACCAGATGCTTATCTAGTAAATCAGAGAAAATTTGATTCATAAATCTGGAAAATATGGCTCCTGCATTAGACAAGCCAAAGGGCATAACAAGGTACTCAAATTTACCAAACCTGGTGTCGAAGGCAGTCAGATATTCATGCCCCTCTTTCATCCGGATCAGATTGTACGCATTCCTGAGATCCAACCTGGTAAAAATGCGTGCTTTCTGTAAGCGATCTAGCAGATCCGGGATTAAAGGCAGAGGTTAGGATTCTTTTTTTGTTATTTTATTGAGGGAACTGAAATCGTGGACCACTCTCATGGGTGTCTCCTGGGTTGCAGGTGCCAACAGGTCGGGCTTCATTGGTACGAAGAAGGTAGGAGCAGAGGCTGGGGAAGTAGATGGCCGGATGAACCCCTTTTGGAGATTCGAGTTCAAGTAATCCTTTAAGGTGGCTAGTTCCTTGGGAGACATGGGATATTGTTTCCTGGCTGGAACCCTGGCTCCTGGTATCAACTCAATGGTGCAATCACAGTCCCTATGGGGGGGTAGTGCTGTGGCCTCTTGTTCGCTGAAAACGTCTGCAAAATCTGCATACTTGGCTGGCAACTGGACCCCCCCTGCTTCCGTGACTGCGTTGGTTGCTGGAGAGCGGAGAGTGGCTTGAATCTTGTGGTGCTGGCATTCCTTAGCTGGGAAGGAGATTGCTCCTGTAGTCCAGTTCAGCAACGGGTTGTGGATCCTCAGCCAAGGCGTGCCTAGGATTACCGGCACATTTAGCGATGCAGTAACATAAAGCTGGATCCACTCAGTGTGGTCTCCCATTGTCAGTTGCACCAGTTCTGTGAGCCTTCTAATCGGCCTTGCCTTGAGGGGCTGGCCGCCAATGGTCTCCAGTTCTATGGGACATGGCAATTCTATGGTCGGGATGTTGAAGTCTTGTACGGTCTGCACATCAATAAAATTGGTTGAAGCTCCGGAATCCACGATGGCCTCTAGCTTGACCTGGTGCTCTGGGTTGACGTGTATGAGTACGGGTAAGTAGTAAAAGGCTTGCCTGGAATCCTTGGAATGAGCCCTCCTTAATTGATTGATGGTCTCCCTGCTGAGCTCTGTGGAGGGAGACTGATGGAGTTTCCCTGGTTGGAAGCAGAGGCGGAGATGGCTCTTGTTTCAGCTGCTTGCCCTGGGGGTCTTACTGAAGTTGCTTGGCCTCTCGCTGGGCAAGCTCTCACCATGTGCCCCTGGGCTCCGCAGTAGAAACAAAGGGCTCTCTCTCTCCTTCTCTGCCTCTCAGCCTCGGAAATCAGCCTCCTGCTCGCCCCAATCTGCATCGGCTCCTCTGGTCCTGAGTGAGTGGATGCTATGGAGAGAGCTGGAAATCCTGGAAACGCTCTGAGGGCCCCGTTTCTCCCCGGCTGCATCTGTCTGAGCTCTTCTAGCCTGGCATCTATGACCACGGACAACTGATATAAGGCTTCTAGGGTAGCTGGTGTTCCCTGGTGCACTAATTCATTCTTAATTTCCTCATCCAGCCCCTGTTTGAATTGGTCTTTTAATGCACTCTCATTCCAGTCCAGATCTCCTGCTAACAACTTGAAAGCAGCAATGTAGATTCCCACCCTCTTGTTACCTTGCTTGAGCTTCCGAATTTCCTGGCTGGCAGTGACCTCTCTGATCGGGTCGTCAAAGTGTGCTCAGAACCCTGCCAAAAAGTTCTGGTAATCGTTGAGAATCGGATCGTTGTTCTCCACCATGGGAATAGCCCATTTGGCGGCTGGTCCCTTTAGCAGGCTTAGGATGAAGGTGACTCTGGTTCTGTCTGTGGGAAACTCTGCCGGTCTGCTGTTGAAAAACATTGTGCACTGTGAGAAATGTTCTCAACTGTCCTGCTTCTCCTCCAAACTTCTCTGGTAGACTGCCCTGGGATCTCAAGACTACTGGCGGGCATGCTGCTGCTGCTGCTGGCGCCGGTTGTGGGTTAATCAGAACTGGTTGTTGTAACTGCTCTAGCATGGCAGCTTGTAATGTGTTAACCTGTAGATCTACCTGTTGCTGGTGTTGTTGCAGGGCTGCTGCCAATTGTTGGATAGCGAGCCAAATTTCTTGGTTTTCTGTAGACATTTCCAAATGTCTCTCCTTAAATTCTTGTTCCTCCCTCTTTTGATGGGAGTAGGAGTTTGTTAGGATTGATGTCCTAACAGCCAGGAACCACGCTGAGACAAGGACCAGGTCTCTAGTGTTTTATTGCTGCTACATAACAGGAAATCCTAACAAACTGAAGAAGCGTGGGAAAAACCCAGACATATAAACCCCAAAGGTTAAGGCGGGCCCGATCTGTGTCTCTTGGAATGGCTACCTAATTCCTTCGTGCTACGCATGCACTTTACAGCCTGGATGGGAGCCCCCTGCTCGCCATCCTTACTCATGACACCTGCCAATAGTGGGGCCCACCAGTCAATGTGTGTCCTGAAAAGTTCTGGTGGTAGGAAGTCTTTGCCAGGTGCCTTATTGGGTTTCAGTGACTGAATAATGTGTTTAATTTCTGTCACTGACACTGGTGGCCAAGGAAGAAGATTATCAAGGATCAGAAGCTCAGTAGTTACCTTTCCTGGTTGGTCCTGCTTGGAATTGGCAAATAGGATAGTATAAAAATCCTTCCAGACTGAAGCTGAAATGGGGATATCAAGTAGGAGCTTACGCTCCTTCAGCATGCCAGATATGATATTCCAAAATATGACTGAGTTAGACCCTTTTGCAGACTCTTCTAGCTCAGACCAAACTGTAGCTGTGTATTGAGCCTTCTTGATGGCTATCAGTTTCTTATAATTTATTTATTTATTTATTTATCTATCAAATTTGTCACTACCCATCTCCTCCGACCAGAGGGACTCTGGGTGGTTTACAACACAAAATAAATATACAATAAAAACTCATATAAAAACACAGTAAAATTCCAATAATTGCATCTGAGCTTTAGCATCCTGGCATGATTATTTGATGTGAGGTTTCTCTGAACCAAATGCATAGCTGTTCTTAGGGTCTTTCTTGAGCAAGAGCAATCAAGGTCAAACCATCTTACGGGCTGTCAGTTCCTAACTGGTATTTTGTCTATTAAGAAGTTTCTTAACATGCTACACAAATTGGCATATCCAGTAAAAATTCTGTTTGGGTCTTGAGTAAATGTAGCAACCATTTTCACCCAAGATTGGGCCCTCTCAGAGTTCATAAAATTAGAAATTGCCTTAGTATCCACCTTAGACCATTTGAGCCTCTTGGCTTGCCTCACTTCAAGGTTAGCAAATAGACTCTTGTCATGTGTTGTGGATGGTCTTAGATCAGAATTGCCATAAAATTTAACTGCGATCGGTTGATGATCACTGTCCTCCCTCAACATAAATTTGTATGTCTGAGAATAAGTTGGTTTTGTCTGTTGAGACACATATATAATCCAAGACACTGCTAGCATTCCCAGCATGGAAGGTAAAGGGATATATAAAGCAACTGCCTTTGCCTCCTAGGATGTGAAGATTGCATGTGTATGTCAAGGAGATCAGTTTGGAGCCAGCCATGTTCCTTTTAGAATCTCTGGAGTGCCAGGGTGGGTCGTTTGTTAAGTAGCTCTCAGGTATGATGCCCAAGTGTACGTAATCATACAAAGAAGCCCCCACCCTAGCATTAAATTCTTCCAGTAAGATCACAATGGCTTTGGGATGTTTTATGTTTATCTCTACAACTTTCTTTTTTAATTGCACCTGGGTGTCAGAGGAAAAACAGGGGGAGGAGTATGGTGGTATGTGTGCGTTTAGCAGGACAACTTCAGTTAATTGTATTTGAATTGGATAGCTAGGAGATAGAAGGGGTCTTCTCTGAGGGCCAGTTGGAATTTTTAAATAATTACCATGATTAGGTGCAAAAGGATATCATAAACTCAGTGAATATGCATAAAAAGCCCTCAAGGTCTTATGGTTGGGGTGGTATATAAGTACTATAAAACAAAGAAATAATGTGGCTAAATTCACATTTTCGTTGTGGATAAATGTAAAGTGATGTTCTTAAATACAATAATGGTGCCTGTACTGACAGTGACTCTATAGCAGCTATATAAATACAAAACCATATTAATGTCATTAGAAAAGACATTTAAAAACTACCAGTACAACCTTCATACAAATATACAGTGTAAACACCCTTGGAATGCTCTGTATAATTCTGGTTAATGGACTTCAAAAAAGATATTATTACCAAGCTGGAAAAGGTGTAGAAAAGCAAAATGATCAGAGGAGGGGTGTAGAACAATTCTTCTATAATGAAATGTTGCAAAACATAGAGCACCCCTTCCCTCTGCTTTACTATACAGAACCTACAATCAATTCCTGAGGCTGAATGATCGGATATTCCAGATAGACAAAAGATAGCACTGTTAATGCAAGATGCAGTGATGACCAGTTCATTAGATGGCTTTAAGGGGCATTTGAGAAACTCAAGGCTATCAATAGCTGCTGAACAACATGCCTAAAGGTTATTTTCAGGATCAGTGAAAACATGCCTCTTAAAGGAAGATCTTTGTCTCAGGAGAAGGCAATCAATAACCCAGGCTTTGAAAAACAAGAGAGAATACTATTTCCCAATGTGTGATTTTTCCATGGGTATCTAGTCTGGTACATAGAAGATACGAAACTGGACTGATAACTCTTTGATTTAATCTAGCAGGGCTCTTCTATATCTGAAAGTTACTGAAACACATTAACAGCAAATGTTTTCTTCCCATTTAATTCTGAAGTTTGCATTGCTGATATAAGAAAATAATGGTTATGGCAGTCCACTATGTAAAGATGCAATTTTTTCCCTTTTGTTGTTTAAATTCCACTTCATTTGGAGAAAACATCTGTTAAATATATAGGATGGTTGTAAAAGAGCTGGAAATGCATAATTTTAAAATTAATTTTTAAGTATTATAACATAGGAAGGAACACTGAATTGGTAAACTGATTACTAATTTCACCCCCCAAACCATTTTCTTGGCACTTTAGAAGATCCTTTTCCAATAAAATCTTAAGACTCTATTTTTGGATTGCAGCGTTAACTTAATTTTGTTGCTTCTTAAATAGAGCCAGCTTTTAGTTTCTTTAGCATTTCTTTCAAAAGGAAGACGGTTTTGGAGAAGTATTCATACATTTCAAGTATGAGTGTGAGAATGTATTGACTTGCATTCTACAAGCATCTCTCAAGCAAGCTGCAGTATCCCTGGCTTCCCATGTTTCAATTAAATCCCCAGGAAGACATCACAAGGAAATCTTCCTATGAGGACCTTTTCATTGACAACGGTATTCTCATTCCTAAATTGAGGACAACCTTTTGAGAAGTTGGAGAATTTCTCCTTTCTCTAGAGCAGTGTTTCTCAACCTTGGCAACTTTAAGATGTATGGACTTCAACTCCCAGAATTCCCCAGCCAGCATAACATAGCTGGCTGGGGAATTCTGAGGCTTGAAGTCCACACATCTTAAAGTTGCCAAGGTTGAGAAACATTGGTCTAGAGAAATGTCTTTGCCCATGTAATTTGGAGGAGACTGTTTAAAGACCATTTGTGCTCTGTTAAAAGTAGACCTCATATTGTGGTTGAAGCTTTATGTTCTGTTCTTACTGTTGATAACAACAGTTATAACAAAAAGCTACAGCAAATGTTCTGTGTATGAACATGAAAAAAAATTGCACACTCTCCAACTACATCCTTACTGGATTTCTGAGGGACTGCTCAACTTGGAAATGTAGTTTGTAGATTGCTAGAAAGCTTAAAAAAAACCTGTGTGGGATGGGGGAAGAAAATCCTCTGCAACCCTTTCGATCTCTCTCATTTAAAAAAACTGTTTTTAAAAAGATTCACTTCGGCTTTCAGGCTCAGACTAACTGCAAGTATTCTTGGCAATCTCCCAGCAAGAAGAAACTGAAGTTCAGGGACTAATTTGTGGATTTTTTTTTCTTTTTAAATGTAAAAAACAAAACAAATCCTCATCAGTTAAACAAAGATAAATTGAGGTAACCTCTGCATTTCTTTAAAAATTCTCCTACAGCCACTTTTCAAAGTATTTAATGAAACAGAAATAGTAAAAAAAATGACCCTTTATAGCAATGGCATGATGTTTCATGACTGCATTAAGTTCTTAAAGAACTTAATGTTGACCTCCTACCAAAACTATGTAATCTGTCACTCTATCAGATCCAGTGACAGAAGAATGGAAGGTAGCCAATGAGCCACCCATTTTTAAAAAGGGAGTCAGAGGAGGTATGAATGATAAGCCAGTCAGCGTAATATCTGTTCCAAGCAAATTGGAAGAAATGGTAATCAAAGATAAAATCCCTGGGCAGGGCCAGCTTTAGGCTAAGCCAAGTAGGCATTGGCCTAGGGAGCCAAAGCTTAGGGGATGCCAACACTGCTCCTCTTTCTGAATCATTCTAAAAATGGAAACCTTTGCATCAGCAGGAGGCAGCACCATCAGTCAATGTGGCCTAGGGCCACCATATACTCTTGTACCTAGTAACATAGAATAACATGTCTTGCTGAGAGAAAATTACTGTGGATTCCACAAAGGTAACACTGCCTTACCAACTTCGTAGAGTTTCTTGAGAGTATCCATAGGTATATGGATGGAGGTGCCTCTGTTGACCTTGTAGACTTAGATTTTCAAAAATCTCTTGTCAGAGTTCCTCATCTTCAGTAAACTGAGCAGATAAAAGAACCTGTCTTTTCATAGAATGTCACTTGGTTAAAAGAAATAGGAAAAAAAGAGTTAGAATAAATGAGCAATTTTCTCAATAGAAAGAAGTGTTGGGACTGGTGCTTTTTAAGTTTTTCATAAATGATTTTGCCTGAAGAATAAACAGTGAGCTAGCTCTTTTAATGGATGATACTAAGTTATTCAGGGTGGTAAAACCCCAAAACAATGGTGAAGTTCCCAAGAAAGATTTCTTTAAAATGGATAAATGGTCAAGCCAAAGGCAAATATGGTTCATTTTATGTAAGTACAGGTAGTCCTCAGGTTACAACAGCATTGTGACCTCATCACTTACTGACAGCAATCCTGGCAGTCCCGGTTGCCATTGTAACCCCAGGACACATGGGTCGTTAAGCAGGAAGAGGTGGGAGTCCCAGGTAAGAGCACGGGTGCTGTGGGCAGGCACTAGGGAGTGTGGGTGGATTGGCATGGGCTTTGGGAGGGCTGGTGGAGGTCTCAGGCAAGTCAGTGGATGCCGCGGGAGGGCTGGCAGAGGCCTTGGTGGTTGGTGGAAGCTGTGGGATGGCTGGCACAGGGTATGGGAGGGCAGAGTGTGCTGCAGGTGGGTTCAGAGTATGAGATCACAGTGTAACCTTAGGGTCAGGATGCCTGCAATATTAGTGCAGGTGTGCAGCAAGAGTAGGAGAAGGCATGTTTTGAGCTCTTGCTTATGTGTATGCCAGAGGTACTTAGCTGGCCAGTGTGAGAAACAGAATACCAGACTAAAATGGGTCTTGACCTTATCCAACAGGGTTATTTTTATGTTCTTATCATAAAAGCTGGGCCACAGATGACTGATGCAATAGGTTTGACTTTGGTTCTTTCTCCTCATGAGTATGACACCATTTCTTCTGAGCTAATATAACTATGAGCTGTTTGCTGGAGATGCCCATTTTCCATTGCAGAAAGAATCCAGTAATTGAGGAAGAAATGAACCTTAATTCATTAGTATTTGCCTTCTGAGGTAAGAACAGATATATCAATTTCTTAGACCAAGGTACTGGAATACCTGAGTTAATTATTGGTTGATTCATGCTAGACGGGAAAGAAAACACCTTGGAATAGATATTTGCAGACTGTTTTCCTGTCAGACTAGATGGTTTTATTAAAATCTGCCCACTTTGGTTTCATAAGAATTATCAAGTCTCAAAGTAGCAAACTTAGTTCTCTTGTGAACTTGGCCTTCTCTGAGCATGGTCATTTTCCTGCAGACATTTCATTACCAGGCTAGGTAACATCATAGTTCAACCCAACAGTTCAGTCCTGAGCTACATATATGTTCTGCTATTAGAAATTAGTGTCCTGAAGGTCCTAAGCCATCTGACTTCATTTACTCAAAGAGCCTTCTCATTTAATAATATACAAATAAATAAGGCAAGATTTTACTTTGGGGAATCAATTGTTTCTGATTTTCTTTTTATTTTGTGCTATAATTAACATCCACTGGGTCTGGAAGGTAGCAAGTAGGTCATCACCAGTTTCCCACAGGAAAATGAGCTTCCTAATGCCAGAATCTATGGACATATTATGGGGAGTGGAATCCCTATCTGTGGATTCACCCACCACAGTGAGTTTTCAGAGTTACATTTTCATCCAACATATAGCATGCAGAAAATAGTTTATGGTGGTGAGGATGGTCCTTGTGATACAGAAAATATATGTCTTCAACATACGGACACATGTACAGACTAATACACATCTGACAATACTGCCAAAGCAAGAATAGTTATATATGCTGATCAATGAAGGACTACAATTCCAGCAACTTATTTCCTAAATGTCTAAATATGTTAACTTCGTAGGCATCTCTGAATTATTTTAAATATTTGCTTGCATGATCTAAAAATACTCTTTTTCAGGACGATTGATTTCCTTTAAAAGGGGGATTTTGAGCTTTTTGGAAAGCGAAATTGCTTAATTTGCGAAAAAGACTTACCATTATTTAGGACAAAGCAAGCAGTGGGTTTGCCCTCCTTCTCTCCTCCCCTTCCCTTTACTAAAGCAGAGCAAGAAGAAGTTTGAAATAGCATAACAGGAACAACAGTATTTGGCGCACAGACAGTTTGAACAAGGGACCTATTTCACAGCTTGGCAAGCGAGGTTCATTCTGAAAACCTTTTCTAACTATAGTATGTATTAAAACCTTCTCTGTGACTACACAGATTCAGGCTGCAAGTCATATGTGAAAAAGTCATGACTGCACACAAGGTATAGAAGAAAGGGTACAAAGTTACTGTGATGTCACTTGGAATGGCATTGTTTAAAAATATTACTTCTTACTCTGTTCATCCTTTGCTTGAAAGTTAGACGGTTTGATCTACTTAGTTAATTGTGATAATTAATGAGCTGGACAGAAAGTTTTGTAATGAACTTTAAAAATGTTTTTTTTATATAATGAGAAGCTTGTGGAGTATATTTCTCAGCCTTAAATAGATTTGTTATGACTGAAGATCAAATACTGTTCCTCAAAGTTATTGTGATTGCAACACATCTGATACAAGTAAAATCTTAAATGAATACTCTGGGTGCATTTAATTTATATTTTAATAGGCATGTGTGTGGGTTTCATTTAACCTGAAAGACTATTAATTGGCTTCTTCTCCTGGATACATTTGATCTACTGTATATCACTCAAGGTCAAAGATAATCATTATGAAGTGTCTGAGTTCTGAATTTTTCAGTACTTGGGATGTTACTACTTAAGTTTTTATATAACTATGTGTAACAAAATTGAAAGCAGAGAGCACAGTTAAAGAATTTTTTGCTAGCTAGTGGCAAACCTGCAATTAATTCATAAGTGCTGAAGGTGCCTATTAAGATAAACACAGAGCTAATAGGATAGATGCACTGTGTGCTGGTGGCAGATAAGTGTCAAGTGTACCCTCACAGACCTTTTAGGAGCCTGAATTTTGCTTAAGCCAACATGCAGATTGAGTGAAATATATACATATTTTGTGTGTGTAGTTATTTGAATGGATGTTATATATGAATGCCTAGCTGTGACCTGTTCAGTTTGTTGAAAGATGTTAATACAAGAAGACAAGAAATATTTTAATAGATATATCAGAGACTTGGTGGGATGACTCCCTGTCCAACAAAAACAATGTGAATATTGTTTTCCAAAAGCAAATTGCAGATAATTTAAAGAGGCAAAAAGTGGTGTTGATGGGGAATTTGAATTATTCACTATCTGCAGAAGAAAACTTGGCCAAGTATGGTCCATCCAGAACATTTCTGACTTGTCTTGCTGACTACTTTTTCCATCAGCGGATGGAGGAAAGCACAAGAGGACCAGCTATCCTTGACTTAAGACTAAAGAATAAGGAAGTTTTAGATTGGTTTATTTAACAAATAAGGAACTTTAGAAAGTTACTGTGGAGTCCTTGCTGCTCTCTGAGCTTGGTTGTTTGTTTGCAGATATCTCATTACCCAACTAGGTAACATCATCAGTGCAAGTGAGTGTGACTTTGCTCCCTGTGAGTCATCTACAACATATAGTGCAAGGACTGTAACAGCCACTATGTAGGACAGATAGGCAGAAAACTAGAAGAGTGCATCCATAAATACCAACTAGCAGTCATGACAAAAACTAGCAGACCTGACAAAAACTCCTTAATCTTACAACACATGGACAGATTCAACCACAGTTTCCACTGGGAAACAATTAGCATCCTAGACCAAGCCAAATCCAAAAATGCTAGGGAATTCCTAGAAGCTTGGCATTCAGGTAAATCAGGATCATAGAGCATAGAGACAAACATAGAGACTAATGACTTTTACACACCATTCAAAAGGGACAATAAAAACCTAGGAAGGAAACAAAAAGACTAGAACACGTCCCATCCAGCAGCCAACACTTTGATAAGCAGGTATCAGCAACAGACAAATGATTAGGCAGAAAACAATACCCTAGTCAAGGAACCATCAAGGAGGAAGCCACACCCCCACCAAAACTGGCAGGGCAAGCTACTATATATAAACAGGCAGCAAACCCCAAACTCACTTGCACTGAATGTTACCTAGTTGGGTAATGAAACATCTGCAAGCAAACAATCAAGCTCTGAGAGCACCAAGGACTCTACAATTCAACCCTGAGCTATAGATACTCTCTTCTATTGGAGAAAGTTACGATCAATCAAATCTAGTTATGTTTTCTCCCTTGAACCAGCCAGAAGGGACAGGGATCTATCACAGAAATGGCTATCACAGAGTTTCTGCCTACTGTATTTTCTCAGATTCCACAGGATCAAAACAATTCCAGTTAACACTGTAAGGTATTGTCCCAGTTATCTTAATGGTTTTCATCCATGATATGTTCAGCTGTGGCTGAATATGAACAATTTTATCTTCCAAATGTCTTGCAAACAATACACAGTGATCTTCAGGCAGTTCTTTAGCTATTCATTAACATGTTCCAATGCACCATTTGCTTGTCAAATTTTGAAACTTCTGATCAAGCTTTATACTTCTTGGTTCCATATGGTTAACTTTCCCTAGATCTCATTTCATTCAGTCTCTTACCCGTCCATCTCCCTATCCTTTTTGACACTGAGATTTGTTGGGCTGGAACACTCGAATTAGAATAAAGAAGAGATACAGTATACCATGAGGCTCTATTTACTCTATTTGTCATATAAATGTGCAAAATCCATTCAAAGTGAAAAATACAGGTCATCACATTATATAGATTTAATACGAACATTTCCTCCAATTGAAATAAATCTTATTAAGTGTAGCATGCCAAATATAGCTCCCTCCTTCAGTTTTTTCATCTCTCTTACATACATGTATCTCCCCTGCTTTGCCGCTTTGAATGCGCCAATTATAAGATTATATTTACATGCTGGGTCTTCTCCTGGTCACACAGCTGGAACACTCACTAACTGCTTTTATTAATGAAGAAAGCTTTCTTTCTCTGCTGGTTTTTGGGGTTTTTTTTTTGAACTTATAGGTCCTCTTTGCTCAATAAAGCATCAATGCTGCAGTTAGCACCACATTCAGATATTTTCTTAATAATTCCAACAAATTGAACTGAAGATAGAAAGCAATATTTGAGTCTGAAGTACTATCTGTGGCTAATTAAATTTTAATGATAATCATTAGTTACTGTCAGATGATATTAGTTTTAACAAAAGTGATCTTTCTAGGACAAATAAATATTGCAGAATTTTTTTTTAAAAAATATCCCTCTTCCACAGTGTGTTCTAAATCTACAATACTGTCATTGATGTTAATATAAAGTTCATAATAATGTGCATTAACAACCTGAGTTTGTCTAAAGCAACAGGGAACACTTTTTCTTAGACATGATACAAGAATTTTAGAAAAATAATTTTGCCTTCTAACTCCTAAACATACATATGAAAATAAAAACAAATAATGCATTTCTCAGACATCTTTTAATTTAAACGTATTCTACCTCCCTTATATACAAAGCATATAACATTTTTAAAAACTGTCTGCCCAGTTTTCATTTCCTTGCACTTACAGTCAAGGGCAAAGATATAAAGCAAAACAATTAAAGTCAATATACAGTAACTTCATTTAATCATGTGCTTAGGAAAGGAAACGGAACAGCTGAAATGGTTAAGAAAAATCCATGTCTGAATGCAATTAGGTGAATGTCCATATACCACATATGGATGGATGGATGGATGTTCTGGGATTTTGAAAAGTTTTTACTGCAAAACTGCCACAACAGAATAAAGGTTTATTTTCCTTTATGCCAAGGGGCCTGTGATCCTAGAAATCAGTGATCAGCCATAGTGTTATATATGCACTGGCTCAAACAGCACCATAACTGGGGCACCAGAAAGCAGCCATGCTAGCAGCTTGGCAGACATGTACAGAAGATGGAAATGCATCACATTACAGTACTAGAAATCTGTTCTTTGGCATTTATCACAACGTTGCCAATGAAAGAAAGAAACTCAATTCCTTTTCATTCTGGTGACCTACTGCTCTAATTATAAGCACCTGAAGTGGCACAGTCCAAGGACAAGCACAACAACTGATCATAACAGAATGCTGTGCACAGTAGGGACATCTCAACCTTTACCAATTCACAGAAGATGCATGCCTTTCTGAATGCCTCTCTGTTGGTATAGTATCAACCATTTTAGAGATGCTGGGAAAAGTTTAAACTTTGATAATGTGCAAGAGCATTTACCTATCCAACTTCTTGAGAAGAATTCAGGCTGCCACATAGCTTATTATGGCTAAAATGCAGTTTATAAAGACTAAAAAGATAAATCACGTTTATATATGTATGTGGCCATTGTATTGGTCATTGCTGCACTATATAGATATAACTTTTTTTGTAACATCAGTGCACAGGAAGTTATAATATATTTGGTGGTTATCAGAAGTATACACATTGCACTACAGCACTAAAAAATAAGATATTCTGCCTGTTGTGAAAACTGATACACCAAGTAAGCACTCAAAGGGACAGCTAAGTAGAACTTGTTATCTGATCTTTTATACCTATTTGTCAAAACAGTTCATCTTTCAGTGGTTCAACAGAAAGATACTCTTACATAAATTTTAAACTGGATCTACTCCAGAGCCACTTATATTTCTAACATGGGGATAATGGTTGTTTTCAAGAAAGTAATTTGATGCTCTGCAGGCACATTCAACATTTCCTGGGTTTAGAAGAGGAGCACCAGGCACACACTTCACAACTGCAGGAGAACAAGGAGGTGCCAGAAAGGTCATGGGGTTGTGTCGTTAGTACCATTGCAAGAGGCCCCAGTTCAGTCATGATTATTTCTTCATTGTTAAGTCCGATTTTCTGCCTGAGAAGGTGCACAGATTCATACCATAATTCCTTCATTCCTGAAGATTTGATACAGATTGTTAAAAGGAGAAATCGATCCTTTCCTGTCAGTAAATCCTAACAATGGCACTACTGTATATCAGGTCCTTAAAAACATTTCAAGACTGAAATAGTACATTCAGGTATTATTCATGGACAGACCAAGCAACACTGAAAAAGATATATCCTGTGTATGCAACCAAAGTTTCCTATTAAACTAATTTTCAATCAAGAATCTCACGTTTAATTTGTTTGGGGTATTTTGCTCATCAATGTTAATGTCAATATTGGCTTTTTGATATTTTAATATTTTAATTTTGCTGTTTGATCTTATGATTTATGAATGTTGTGTAGATGCTGCATTATTCTTATAAGCTGCCTCTGAGGAGTCCCCCCCTCCATAAATATGGTCTGTTGCTATTTAAAAAAAAAAGGAGGGTTGGCCCTATTTTTTCTGCAATTAGAAAAAAGAAAAAGAAATGTACAAAGAAAAATTTCTAATCCTCATCTTTTCTTTGCAAATAGTATTTTGGCCCTCTGCAAACAAGGAAGCAATCTACAAACATTTTATGAAAGCCTTCAAATCCCTTTTATGCTTTGTGTATTCCCTCTGTACTGAAGGATCATACTGCAAAACATGGAAACAGCTATGTAAAATCTTGTAGTTTTCCATTTGACTCACGTATTGCAGCTAGCTGTAGCAAGTGGCAGAACCAAGTTGACTGCAGCTGATTTTGGAAAGCAAAAGGGATGATCTGGTTAGTATGTGGATGGGAGACCACCAGAATCCCCAGAAAGCTATAGACTTGACTGGGAAGTAATTAACAACAACAGCAACAAAAATATCCTGGAAGAAGGCAATGCCAAACCACTTTCAAGAAATCTGTAGGGACATGTCAATGTTAAAAGCTGAGTTCAGTTTAAAGGTGTCTTTACCATTATTGCAACAATATTAATAGTGGAAACAAATATATTAGGAGGATTTGCCTTGTCTGTTTCTCTCTCTATATATATTTTTAAAGTCCTATTTAGTCCTATTTCAAATGCAGCTTTTTGGTTATATTACCTGGACAAGGCAACTTCTACACTGGAGTCAATAAAAGAAAGAAGTCTACTTTTCTTTCTAAAAATTCCAAGCATTTCTCAGAAAGAGGATTGCATTTGACAACAATGTTGGTTTAACTGCACTGTAGTTCCAGTGAGAAAAAATGCAGAATCAGCAGTGATTTACTGTTACCAGCTGCTACCAGTCCATGTCCCTAGTTAGCAATAATTTCCAGTCAAATGCTCCAACATCACCAGGTGCCAGATTTATTAAAATTTCAGCTGCTCCAAAAAGCTGCTTTAGGAGGATGGTTAATGTCTGTTCTGTCGGAGTGCTGTTGTTGGCTCTTGAAATAAAATGCTCACCAATGTAGGAGAAGACCTATTATGGAACACTTATTCTGGGTTCTTCTCACAACTGGAAGCAGCTCTGTAAAGCAAGAGTGCCCCTTTTATTTCTTAGCCAAAGGTTGTGCCTGATTTTTGAGTGGTGAACCAGGAGCCACATTCCAGGAAGAATGGTTAGGACAGAGTAATAAATTTGATTCATTTTCATTTATATCTAATTAAATGTAGTTAATGTGATTACTCTGCAATCTTATTCTGTCACATTACAAATACAATATATGTTCTGAAATCTCAACTTGTGCCCCTCTTCTGTAAAGTCAGCATGCAGACTTTAGAAGAGCAAGAACAGCCCAAGCCTTAAGGTTTCTCTCCATCACAAGTGCATGAGAGTGCGTCTCAGTATCTATGCCACTTTGTGCTCTAAGTTGTTAGCGGTGATTTTGAAAATCTTTTTAAGATCTTGCACATTGCAAAATACTGCTTTGTTTTACATTTATGCACAAATATCTATCTATCTATCTATCTATCTATCTATCTATCTATCTATCTATCTATCTATCTATCTGCCACTTGGATTTTAGTCTTATTCTTATTTTTATATCTATTTATTAATGGTATTTATATTTGTATGTATTTGTATTTTATATTTACTGTTTTAATTGACTACTGTTGTTGTAAACTGCCCAGAGTCCCTCTGGTGGGAGGAGATGGGTGGTGACAAATTCGATAAATAAATAAAATTATATATATATATATATATATATATATATATATATATATATATATATATATATATTTTCTTGTGCAGAATCTCATTCTCATATAATAAGCTATTCTGATTAAGCAAGAATTTGGTGTTTTATTAAGTCCAAGGAATGAAACAAAGGGCATTTGTTTTTCAGAATTTTGATAACATGATTCTCATTCTGACAAAGGTTTGATCTGTAAAATGAGGAACCATTCTGATACCTTCAGGCTCAATTTAGATTTTGGATTACTACTGCTGCGTACAATCATAGTGTTCTTAGTTGGAATTTTCCACTGCCTGCAGAGGGACTTAATTCTGAGTAAGAATTCCTTGGCCAAACTGTCCGTCAGGCTTTTTAATTCTCCAAACTGTCCATCAGGCTTTTTAATTCTCCATCGGAGTTTTTAATTCTTTGATGGAGATGCACAGATTGAGCACTGATGACTGAATGCAGTATTACAGGACTGCAAGGAACAGCCGCAAAGAAATGAGAATTATACTTTATTAGAGAAGCAAAGCAAGCAGGAAACTGCAGCCCACTGAAAGAGAAAGATGCTGAGTTAGCAGTACTGAGTCAGCACAGTGTCAGTGGCCAGAATAGAACTAATGAACATTAATGATGGTTTGCATTAAAGTATTATTAGAATTCTGGTAACTGCAGTGATCAGTATAAACATTCTTCTGGCTTTTACTATAAAACCATGCTATTGTTTAGCAGGCAGTGTGTTATATATTGGTGTGTTTTTGCTTTTTTAAACAAAAAAAAAAAGTCAAAATTTGTCAAGTAGAATCTGCATTTGAAATTGACATTTTGTTTTACTGATCAGCTGTGAGGAAGATCTTAACTCCACCTTGGTGGAGTTCAATCAGTAGTTGAGATTTGGTATTATCAAATCATCTTTGTTGTTTTTCATGCATATTCAGACTGAATGCAAGAACTGAGGATTCTTTATAGATCAAACATATTTTCTGCTAGTAGTCATTTTTTAAAAAATTCCAAAAGCTTCCAAGATCATCTGTAGTCAAAACTAAATTATACATTAAGAGGATGACTGAAATCAAATAACCTGATTAAAAAAAACAACGCTGAAAGTTCAAAGCTGTCAAGGGTAGAGAGACTTGGATCAATTTTGTAACTAAATAGTTACAGCCAAACCCTAATATCCTTCATATTAAATGGCAAAGAAAATGGTTTCTTTGCAAAAAGAAGCATTTTCTTTGTCATTGGATATTTGTGGTCCAATGGCAAAGAAAATGCCTTCCATGCAAAAAGTTTCACCAGAGTTAAGGAAGGAAGATACTTGTTTTCTTTTTTTCAAATATAATTTTTATTAAAAATTTTAAGAACAATAATAAGAACTACAACAAACTAAATCAGAACAGAAAAAGCTAAAAGTGCAATAAGAAAAGAAAATAGAAAAAATAGAAAAACAATAGCAAGGTATACAGAAATATATACCGACAGTTTGGTCTAGTGGTTAAGGCATCAGGCTAAAAACCAGGAGACTGTGAGTACTAGTCCTGCCTTAGGCATGAAAAAACAGCTGGATGACCTTGGGCCAGTCACTCTCTCTCAGCCCTAGGAAGGAGGCAATGGCAAACCACTTCTGAAAAACCTTGCCAAGAAAACTGCAGGGACTTGTCCAGGCAGTCTCCAAGAAATGGACAAGATTGAACAGATTAAAAAAATAAAAAATACAGACTTAAAGAAGTAGCTTCTGATACTCTTCACAGCAGTACCATTATATTTTAACCTCTCTTTCTAAAGTTACATCATAACTCTCTTCCTTCTATAATCTATCCACTCTAACCATCAGAACCATAAATCACAAGTTTTTTTTTCTTTTTTATGCAAAAGGTCCATAAGGGGTTTCCAGTCATGCTAGTTTTCAAAGCCTGAAAAGACATTGCTAATTAGTAACCTTTTGGTGACCAAAAAATATCCTTTTTGTGATGAAGACATTGTTGTTGTTGTTTGTGACCAAGACTGCTGCTGCTAACAGCAGCAACAGCAATTTTGTCCGGTGACGGCTGAAAAGATTAGATCATTGATGCTATAGTATTATCGGGTGGGACCTAGTCGAAATTTCCAATCTTCCCACAATTCTTCAGATTTTTCTTTTTCTTTTGTTTGTAAGTGTATCTGATGGTGGCAGTCATGTTTTACAGGTGTAGATAACCTACGAGTCAATCTATTTTATTTCATTTTCTCCTGAAAATCAGTGAGAAATCATGGTGTCTTATTCAGTGGCTTGCCAACAATTTTTGATAGCACAGTCTTGTGGCAGGAGGATGTGTTCTTAAGATATGCATTTGAATTATGCGAACAAAGGAGGAGACAGAAGGGTTAGGAGCAATGGTTGTACTGTCAGACAGAGAAGCAATGCTGTCTGGTTTTTTTGTTTTTGTTTTTTACATCTTTATCGCCAGGGATGGGGGATATATTTCTCTGCTCTATGTGCCTAAATAACTTGATTGATGACTGGGTGTTATATATATTGATTTGCTGGAGGCAAGCAACATTAACTAATCTATTTCAATCAACAAGTTCCTAAACCCTGGATATTTGTTCATCAAACAATCATTTAAACCTTGCTATTTGAATTGTTTTAAAAGAAATTAATATTGCAGCCAACAGCCTCACTTAAGGACTCTCCAAAGATAGAATTCTTGCCTAAAGCCTCATTACTGCCTACCAGAGTAGACATCCTTCATGTTCCCTGTGTGATAATTTAGTGACAGAAGGAAGCTCAAAAAATAATAAAATGAAATAAAATCCAATAGCCTGCATGGATGGATGGGGATTTGAAATCATGCCCTCCTTTCTAAGTCTGCTACTCATTCCATTTCATTTCCCTAGCTCTTCTACATTATGAATCATCACACTACTGCAATCAAAACCAGCATGAAAAGTTCACAATTCTGTCAGCAGATGCAATTGACATGGAACAAAAGCAGGTATGATGGCCCCAAGGCATACATGGATGTCTTCCCTGTAGCAACACTTGTGCTACAGCTCCAAAGGAACAGTTGCTTTGCTGAAGAAATGTTTAATTACGTGCTAACCAAAGTCCTACATGCATGTACACTGGAGCTTATGTAACCTTCAGCTGCAGGCAGACTCACATGCTTGATTCAGTTACCTTGGGATTTTCTTTCTACCCCACAAAGCTCATTTGATGACCTTGCATGCAGCTCTTCAGACAAAGTTTCTTTAGTTGGCTCCATCATGGGACCTCTTATTTCTTAATGGATTTACATTTGCCCATTTCACATTACCAAAGTACATACTCACCAATCAATTAATCTGAATTTAAGTAAAAGCATTTATATCGACAGGTACTTATGTCCAGGTTTATTATTCTTTCAAGAGCACTTTACTGCAAAAAGCCCCAAAGGACAAGTTCTGTCTGAAACAAAGACCTGTTTCTCAAAATAGCAATGGAGAAGATAAATTTCTGGAATGTAGCACCTGCAACAAGGCTCACATGGGGGAATGTGTACCCTCTCTCACACTCACACACACACAGAGCAGAATGTAGTTATTTATTTGTGTCAAAGTCAGGCTGGCCCTACCTTTGCCTTTGGGCGAAGTGAGCAAGCAACTGATACTGTTTGTTTTATTATCAAAGGGAAACAAATTGCTGTGTTTTTTTTTTCTCTTGTCATTTTCTTGTCAAGTTGGAAAATAATTTCTTGTGTGATTTTCTTCCTTAAGGGAGAAAATATGACCAGTCCTGAGGACTATGCACTTTTACTGAAGGAAAAGGTCTTTGCCGCTACCTTGGGCAGAAGAGCATTTAGTTACTTGAAATAGATTCAATATGTTTTGATACTGATGAAAAATCTACTCTGCCAGCTGTCCTGAAAACTCTTCAGGGCTGGGGACAGGATAGAAATGTATTAAGCAAACAATATAGCATCTCACAGGTTGTGGATGATTAGGGAAGAAAATTAAAACTACAATTTGTGAAGAAGATATTCCATCCTAGAATGCATTTTGATTTCTATTTTCTATATCTTTTTCTGGATTTATAAGATCCTTGCTGAAGTAGGGGGGCAGCAACTCTGCACAATATGTTCAAGTGTAGTATACTATAGATTTGGTGCAGAAAGACATTACTGCACTGACAGCTTTACTTTCCCTTCCTTTCATAATGATTCCAACACAGAATTGCCTGTCTTCCAGGGAAATATCCTCCTTTTCCTTTGAGCAAGCTTCTGGAACATGTCTGGTGGGCTGATTAGTCAAATGAGCTTGTCAAATGAGCAAGTAAAATGGTGACCACTGTGTTCATTGAGCCACGATATGGGCAACTTACTCAGGTGGCAAGCAGACAGATAACCAAGGCTTGAGGTAGCAACAACCGTGACAAAGTAGAGCTTGACGATCAAGCCGGATGCCTGTACCTAGGTCCTAATGCATGCAGTGGAAGTTCAGCCATCCTGGACTGTTCTCTTCTGGGAACTCAATGGGTTAAGGAGTCCCTATTCCTGCACCGCAGGTATGTTCAAAGGGAGAGGGCATTGCTTCTTACTGGATTATGAGTTTTGCATAGAAATGGCCTCACTTTAATTCTATTCCAGCTAAAGAGCGCTGGGAATCTTCTCTCTCTGATCCCTAGGATAATTGCTGTATGTCAGAATAGATAGTACAGGCAAGATAGACCAAAGGTCTGATTTATTACTGAGCAGTTCAACATAGAAATATTGCACATACAAAGCGACCTCATCTAATTTGCTCTTCTCTCTAAATTTGCTATTCTAATTCGAATATACACATGAACACACATTACCGAAAACATTGTGATGCTAGCACCTTTGGCAATGTCAACTCAAAATGAATTACAAGGTTTGCCACAATGATCACAATATTGGAAACACATTTTGTGAAAAACCAGAGCATCATGGGTATTGTTAGATCAAGATAAATGGCTGCATATTAGGTCTTGCAATCTTGAAAAGAAAATGATGACTTTGTGAAAAAGGAAGGGAGGGAGGGAGGGAGGGAGGCTTTCTCTCCATGCTCCAGGCAAGTTAGACACAATGGAGGCACAATGAGTAGGTGACTTGGGCTCAAAATGTTAAAAGACATACAAGCCCACAAGTGAGGTAAGGCTGAATTAAGGTTACTCCTACTGCGGTGCATTTTTAAGCCTTGTCCATTCATTGTACAGAATATTCACTCATTGTCCAGAGATCTGAGCTTATTTCCTGACAGTTTTTGGAATAGTGTAAGAAGAAATTGGCTGGTTCTCTGTGCAGCTGAATAAAACTCCAGCCAAGTGACTAATTAGAGAAGCAGAATGGTAAAGATTGGTGACAAAGCACTCCGACCTCTGAACATCTGCAAACTGTTGAGATAAATGAGACCGGCAAATATTTCTGCTAATTCCGTTGCAGTAAGTACAAATACCTTCTGATTAAAATCAAATTCCCAGATGTAAAAGATGGACTCTGCAGATAACCACAAAATAGCCACTATTTGTATAGGCTAAATATATTTTCAGGCAAATTCAGACATTAGTAGCACAGCAAGTTGAGAGTATTCTGGCCCTCCCCTCCAAAGCTGACTCTAACATAAAACGTAACAGACTAAAATTGATTACTTTTTGATAGTACTGCAACCTGGATTCCAAGGCTATAATGCCATGTTACATGGTTTTGTCTTCTGTATCTGATTTGTTGCCCTGTGTCACAATGGCATTTCCATTTTGAACTTCATATATTTTATTTTATTTTATTTTATTTATTTATCATATTTTTATCACCGCCCATCTCCCTCATATGGGGGACTGGGCGGTTCACAATAAAACATTTTAAAATTCAATAAAATAATAAATAATAAAAATGTATATATTTGGAGAGTTAAGACAGTTTTTGTAGCATACATTTGTTTGGAGGAAGTAATCCAGGCACTCTGTGTACCTTTATAACCAATTTACAAATTTATGAGTTTGGGTTTCATAAGGACATAGAAATATGAGCAAACAATACTGCCTGGAATTAAAAAGCAAACTAATTATACAGAACTACATTTGCCTTCCAGATTCAAGCTGCTTCTTTCAGCACTCACTCTTCAAAAAATCAGATTTGATTTTAGCCAATCATTTGGCAGAATCACATCCAAATGCTTGGAACAACAAGTGGTCTGCTGGATCCACCAGGCCACACCTAGGACATCAAAGGAAATGCATCTTAATTTTGCTCAGAGGTTGGGGGTAGACTAGGACTCTCATATTATTATATTATTACTTTAGACTCAATTATTACTTTATTATTAGACTCAATTGCCACATATGCCTGTGAAAGTTGGACATTAAAAAAGGAAGATAGAAGAAGAATTGATGCATTCGAATTGTGGTGTTGGGGAAGATTATTGAAAATACCATGGACTGCCAGAAGAACAAACAAATCAGTTTTAGAAGAAATACAACCAGAACGTTCCCTAGGAGTGAAGATAACTAGGCTTAGACTCTCATATTTTGGGCACATTGTCAGGAAAGACCGATTGCTTGAAAAGGGCATCGTGTTTGGTGAAGTCAAGGGCCAGTGGAAAAGAGGAAGACCTTCAATGAGATGGATTGATACAGTTACAGCAACAATGGATGCAAACATTGGAATAGTCAGGCATATGGTGCAAGATCGAACAGCATTTCGTTCTGTCGTACATAGGGTCGCCAGGAGTCATAAACGATTCAACGGCAACTAACAACAACAACTTTAGACTAAGTTTGTTCTTGTGAAGTAGCTTTTTAAAAACATTCATAGAACTGAAAACTGAACTTCATGTACTCTGAATGATGTTTATTCAACTTAAGTGTCTGTTATTAGAATTATACAGTCCTGATACTATTGCTGCTTCTGAAATTTAACATCTATTAGAGGTTTTTGGAAGAATCTATTGATGCTGAAAAGCCAATAATGCATTTTTATAAAAAGTTGAAGGAATTGGATGATTTTGATACTTTTTATTTGCATATATTTTAGAATGAGTTTGAATGTTCTAATTATGCAAATCAGTGAAAGGTTGCTTTAAAGAAACTGAAATTAATCTCATTTGAGTTAATAATGAGGTTATTACCATAGACAATTTTGTTTTGTAAATATTGGATGGGAACCCGTTTTGAGCAGTGGTTAAAGGCGCTGAACTAGAAGCTGGGAGACTGAATTCTAGTCCTGTCTTAGGGATGGAAACCAGCTGGGTGACCTTGGGCCAGTCACTCTCTCTCAGTCCCAGGAAGAAGGCAATGCAAACTACTTCTGAAAATGTTGCCAAGAAAATAGTATGAGCCTGCCCATATAGTTGCCAGCGGTCAAAACTGATTCACTAGAAGGTATCATCCATCCATCCATCCATCCATTTGTATTTTTCAAGGAAGTGATAGATCTACACAGTTATTATCTACCTACCTATCTACCATATCTATCTATCCTCAGAGAATATGATTGTTGTTGCATTGCTGCTGAAACTGCAATTTAGGAGCTGGAACATTAACTCATATAGTCTTTATAGGGCCTGTTCCTATAATTGCCATATATGGAGCTGAAATCCTTAAGATTATTAACATGACTTCAGGTTGCTCCATACATGTATACATTATTCTTGCCTGTGTGTCCAGTATCCAGAATCCCTCAAGATAGAAGCATTGTGAATGTATGATGGATGGCCAAAGGAAGAACAAAACTGGACTATCAAATCTGCACCTCATCTGCAGCTCTGGCTTATTGGTATGTGTTGGTCAACTTCTAAAGTACATTTGGGTGGAGGGGTGGGAGATTCCAGCAAAGGACTAAGGAAGTAAAATTTTCAGCAGTTTGATTTTTGGGGGTAGGAATTTCCCAGCCTCATTTATAGTAAGTTAATTAAGTTAGAGTCTTTTGAATTCTCTGAAGTGCTTCTTCCCAGAATTCTCTCTACCTGGCTTATGTTGCCATTTATGAGATAAACTGTCAACTGACCCACCATCTCTTGACTGTTTATGTCTGTGCTCTCTTCCATTCCTTTCGCAACCTCCCACAGTCTCTCATATACTGTACTTTTCTTTGTTTTATGAAATCGTTAAACTCAGGTCACTTCCTTCCGCCTTTGTTCCTAAACACACATGTATGAAATACATGGTTTTTGACTTTCCTTCTGTTAAGATATGGCCAGGTACTGTATGTGCTAGGTTTTGCCTTTCCTATAATGTATTTCCTGAAAATAAATCTCCTTTTTGTTATAGTTATGATTGAAACTTGTTTCACCAATCATTTCTCAGGTCACATTCCTGCTCTCAGCAATGGTCACATGCATGTACAAAATACTTTAACTCTGACCTAAATAACTCTGAAATAAATAGGATCAAGTTATGTACCAATTTCCTCTTGCTTATGGTTATATTTATGCCCAATATACATAGATTTAATTACTGGAAAATTACTGTTTCATAGTTATTGGTTATTCTCTTCAGTACTTCAGGACATGATTCAGTACTTGTTGAAACCGCAGTTCAGCATAGGGCCTTCCCTTTAGAGAGCCATGAGTCAGTTATATCATTCCGTTATTATCACTTGCCTGTTGATATATCCATGTCTCAGGAAAAAGGAGAAGGGAAACATTAGCAATCAACATCATGTAGACAGCTGTTATTCCTAGGAGAAGCATCACTGTACAAAATCCAGAGACTACCAGTAACAAAGCCTTTCCATGATTCAAGCGTCACCTAGAGAAAGCTTTCAACAATGAGCTATGAGCATAAGTATGTATTTCTTTGAGTAATGAGGCCTCATGTTATATAGATGTTGTTCAATAAACAGTGTTCAACAAATACACTTAGCCATTGCTGCCACTTTCACTTATAAGTAAAGGGCAGATGTATATCAAGCTAGGTCCCAATAGGAATACCTTTAGAGTAGCCTTCCCAATAGGTACCTTCTACACATGTTGACAACACAGTACTTTCTCAATATGTTGGCTGGAAATCCTGGGAATTATAGTCCAAATATAACTGTTGGACACTTGGTTTCATAAGGTTGCTTTAGAGACAGTGCAATGCCTTTTGGAATGAACAGTTCTTCCAAATATCTCAATTATATCTAAATATAACCATCCTGATCCATTTACGTATATTGCTGCATGTTTAAATTCTCTGATACTGAAAAATGGAAATTAAAGATTTGTGAAACATAAAATATTCATATCCATGAGGGACTTACGTATTTTACTGGAAAGTAAATCTCAGTTTACCAACATAGGTTGATAAATAATATGTTACCTTAGTCCAATGAATCTTGCATTCAAATTTCTGTCTTACCATGAACTCCTTGTATTAATTTCATCACTCATGAGGATTACTTGAAAGAAATATAATTTTATGAAAGTTAGGCTATGCACGTGATATTATAATTGGAATTATTCACGTGTAAGTGTGCATCAGAGTGCAACTTTCAGAAATGTGTTATTTGTTTATCATTTTATGTTGTTGCTTTTTTCATCAGAGGTCAGCAAATGACTCTTATCAAAATGTGACAGATTTCAACTGGGGGTGGGCAACTTGGTGCCTTCCAAATGCTTTGGGCTTCAGGTCTCAACTGTCCCATGGCTTGTGTGTAGTCCAAAAATGTGGAGTGTTATCAGATCACCTAAACCTGCTTCAATAAATGTCTCAGTGGCAATTCATATCTTTTATACCTCAACCAATTTGTTCTTCTATTACATGTATCACTGAAATAAATTTCATTTGATTTAGTGAAGCTTTTTGACTCTTCTATGTCACCAAGCCTTTATAATATTTCCTTTATAATCTTTAAAAATGTTCTTTAGATTAGTAAGGCATTATCTTGCTCCTCCTGCTCCCTTGGGATCCCGTTAATGTTGCCAATGTAATTAGTGGTCCAAGGTCATACTTCTTTGTTTTAAAGCAGGGAGGAAATACTAAGCCACTCATATTTCATTTGTATAATAGAGAATGACAGCTGCAGCTGGCCACAGAGCAATATAGTTGTACCTGGGTGCTTCAGAGTTCATAAAAGAAGAACCAGGAGGAGCTTTCCCTTCTCTCTGCCTCTCTGTCTCTTTGTCTCTCTCCCTCTCTCTCTCTCTCTCACACACACATACACTTCTCCTTGCTTTCAACAGGATGAATCTTTATCTTCTGCTTGGTTGGAAATGACAGAATCACTTTTATCTATGCTGGGTCTAGTTGGATTTCCTTTTTCTCCTCTATGATGAAACAGCTTTTGGGGAAAAAAATCAGAATTGTAAGGGACATGTCTTTGATTCTTCTTGAAGATTAAGGATCTTTTTTTAATTGGAAGAGGGCTGATATCAGGGATGGTTCTTTTTCCCTTTCCCTTCAGTGTGACTGTTTGGAACTGATGCCATAGTTCTCTTCTCCCCATCTGGAGGAAAAGATGAAAATGGCATATCCAGTGAGGGGAGGAGACTAGTTTGATGGACAATTTTTTATCAGAGCAAAAAAGCAGAGGGGAAAAAATCTACTCCCAATATCAGCATTCTGTCCTAGTTTTGTTTTGTTTTTTTTGCTGGAAGGAAATCTTACCAGGTCTGTTCCAAGCCAGGAATGAAAGTTCTTAGGTGATTGCTTGGACAGAGGTAATTTTATTTTCCAAGAGCATGTACAGAGTCTGCTGGTTGGAGGTGGCCACACTTGTATTTCCCCCACAAGCCCTTTATATAGGAAAGCTTGGCTGTTGTTATGCAAAGGTGTTCCCACCCTCTAAAAACTTCTCAGAAAGCACATTTAGCCAGTTTCTTGGTAGGGGTTGCTCTCTAGGAATTCTAGTAAAGTGCAGTTTTCCAGAGTTCAGAGAGGAGGCGCTCTGTGGTCTGGCCCCCTGCTGGGTGAGGCTTTGTCTGCTAGCTTGGAGTGCTCATCTTGGAAGGAATCTTTTGTGATTGGATTACGGAGATCTGTTTGGCTAGGAGAAAACGTTTACCTAGATGGTCTCTGCTAATTTTGTCTTACAAGGTCTCTGATTAAATCCAAAGGGAATCTTTTGTCTAAACAGGCTTCCTGACACATTTTTAGTCTCTTGTATCCTCTGTATGAACCCATTTATATTTTGTAACTTTTAACCTTTTGCCTTGGTCAAGAAGGAGAAGCAATGGCAGGAAACAGCATTTGAGGAAGACAACATGGCAGAAAAGGGGGGGGGTCTTGAATTCTTCTCACAATCCATTCAGCTGTGTCTGATTCTCAGAAAGTGCCTGGACAAGTCCTGCAGTTTTCTTGGCAAGATTTTCAGAAGTGGTTTGCCATTGCCTCCTTCTTAGGGCTGAGAGAGAGTGACTGGCCCAAGGTCACCCAGCTGGCTTTGTGCCTAAGGCAAGACTAGAATTCACAGTCTCCTGGTTTCTAGCCTGGTGCCTTTACCACTTGACCAAGCTGGCTCTCTTGTCCTAGTTTGTTTATTTTATTTATTTATTTTATCAAATTTAGTCACTGCTCATCTCACTCAGAGAGTGATTTGTATGTTTTCTCTGCTTAAAAATATTGTGTGGGGGGGATGGGGTAGGGAATTGCCAGATGCATATATTGTTTAGCACACAGATAACAGTTGGATAGCAGAAATATTTATTGTTTTGATTAGATCTTGCCTTTCTACTCTGATGAATACTTAAAGCAGCTAACAAAATTGAAAAAAATATATAAAAATTAAAAACATAAATTATAATTAAAATACTAAAATCAATAAACAGCTAAACATCCTGCAAAAGAGATACATCTTTATAGATTTTCCCAACACAGAGTGAGACAAAAATGCAGTTCCCAAGAGTATGAATTCTTACTCTGGGAGCAAAATAGGAGCAGGCCCTCTCCTGGAGGCCAGAACAGATGGGCCTCTGACAGCAGGGGGCATCTTCAAAAGGACTTTTCCTATGTCCGGACAGATTCACAATGAGAAAATTATCATTTATTTATTTGTTGAGCTCAGCATATTGCCAGCTATCAAAGGCTCTCACCTTTTTACAATAAAGCCAATTTTAAATCATGGTATTAAAAAGAGCAGAAATAAGAACGATAAATTATTAAAACCAAGTAAAGCAAGTAAAATTATTTTTTAAAATTTAAAACCTATTCAAAACAATTATTTTAAGGACCTTTTAAAAAGCTGATAAAGATGTTAGAGCCCTCAGCTTTGCAGGAAGTACACTCCAAAGAACCAGGGCAGCAATGGACCCAACACTGAGTCACTGCCAGATATGTTTGGGGTAAATGTAGATGAATCTCCATAAAGCATGGAGCGTGCATGCAGCATGGAGGTTCATATAGAAAGAGATGTTCTTTCAAATTGCCTGAACATAAGCCACATAGATCTTTAAAGGTAATAAGCAGCACTTTGTAATTTGTCCAGAAACAAACTGGCAGCCAAATCAGTGCTTGAAACACAGATATAATATGGTCTTTTTGTGTTCTTCTGGAAACCAACCCATGTTGTACTAACTGATGTTTCTGGGCTAGACACAAAGGCAGCCCCTTGTAGAGTCAAACACACACCCATGGTTTTAAGGTCATTTAAATGACACTGAAGGCCCAACAGAATCACAGTCCCTCCATAAGTCCCCAAATAAAAATTATCCACCAGGCTGATGGCTAATAGTCACCTTAACCAATTATGGGAGGTTAGAGATTTCTTAAATAAAGATTTAATAACTGCCTCCTTTAAACAAGTAGGGGAGGGATTCTGCCCTCCCTCAGAGAGGTATATATGATGATGATAGCTAAGCCACCTAAAGCAATTTAGAGCTTTAAAAGTCAATATTAACACCTTACATTGTGTCTTAGGAAAAACTGGTGATGAGTGTCTGTATTTGAATATACAGAATTATATTATTTCTGTACTTTGCACAGATTAGTAGCCTAATTGCCACATTCTGAAGCAAGTGCAGCTTCTGGACATTTTTTAAGGAGCATCCCCACACAGAGAACATTGAGGTAGTTAAGACAGGATGTAACCAAAGCATAGATAACTGTTGCAAAATCTCCTGGCTCAGAAAGTATTGCAGCTACTGACACAGTCATAAATGTGCAAAAGCATTCCTCACAGCTGCCATCTTCAAATGTAATACTCGAAAATCAAGGAGCAGTCTTAAACTGAAAATGTTAGGGGAAGTGGAAACTGATCTGAAAATAAACCTCAGTCCCTGAATCCATTTTCATATTTACCAACTGAACCTCCATTTTGTTTGAATTAAGTTTCAGCTTGTTGTTCCTTATCAGACATAAATTGTTAAGGTTTTTTTTTTTTTAATTGTATGGCATAGCAGTTCAGTGTTCATGTTGCTTTTTCTTGCTGGGAAATCCCTTTGAGGTCCAGCAGCCAGATGTGTAGACTATTTAGCTGTGACAAGTCATGTTGCCCGGGTTGCACCACGAGGAGGCTAGTCTACATTGCACCAAGTTGGGCTGAGAGAAAGTGACTGGCCCAAGGTCACCTAGCCAGCTTTCGTGCCTAAGGCAGGACTAGAACTCTCAGGCTCCTGGTTTCTAGCCCAGAACCTTAACCACTAGACCAAACTGGCTCTAACTGTTAAGGTTATCAACTGATAGACAACATCCAAGGGTACTGATTGCCTCAGTGGAGTCAGAAGGTGAGAAGCAATAGGCCTGAGAGGCACTCTGTTTTAAAACTCCAGATAACTTGTTGTACTGCCTCTTTAAGGCAGAGGAAGTACATTCCTCCCATAAAGAGACATCAATCATTTTCTTTAAACATATGGGCTACATATTGTAGGTTAGACTTTCCTGGTATAGTGCCTTCAGATGTGTTGATTACAACTTCCACAATTCCACAGCAATGACTGCTCTAGCTCAGGATTACTGAAAGATTATTGGATCTGAAGTCCATTACATCTGCAGAGTACCACGTTGGGTATCGCTTTCCCACAAAATGACAAGTTTCATGCTACCCTTCCTGTGATTCAAGTGGCAATGATCCTAACTTGATCCTAGATAGGTGGCTCAGCCAAGGCCTTAGTCACTGCCTGCAATGAGCACGTGGGAGGGGGGCTTGGACAGTATTGCCTCTATGTGACCTTTATGTGTGTCAATCCTGAGGTGCACCTTGGTTTACTGAGGAACTCCAAGAGATGAACCAGAAGAGACACCTGGAACACCACTGGAGGAAGGTCTGAACTGAGTTTGACCAAACTCAGATAAGAGCCCATATTCAGGATTATCTCATCATGATAAGGGTGGTGAAATGTTAATATTTCTGCCTTTATTATGTCCGCTGACAGATGTCCAGAAGTCCTTTCTAGGGTGATCCAGTCCCTGCTGGGAAGGGATGAGCCACCAGATCATCTTCAGGGCCTCTGTGAAAAATAGCTTGATTATTTAGCAGATAAAGTTAATCAGATTCTCTCCAAGCTAGAATTCAATTGGAGTCCAGTGATAGACCCTGGGGCTCAGTCTTGTAGTGATCTGTGATGAGTTCAAGTCAGTGACTCTGAAGACATAGATTCCCTGTGTTGTTAGTTTGGCCACCTGTTTATTGGACCCAGGTCCTTCCTGGGTTGCTAGGGCAGCCAGGGAGGTGACCTGATTTGGGTCCATGCTGTGGTGTCAGCCTCATTGAGAGAAGGATTGATGCCTTTGAAGGAGGTGGTAGTGTTCACTCTCATCAAGAGGCCAACCTTGGATCCAATGATTTTAGACAGATACCATCATGTCTCCAACCTTCAACTTGGCTTCACTGGGCCCAAAATCGGAGGTAGCTTGGGAATTCATGACCACCAAGGCAACCATAGACCTTGTCCAACTTATTCAGGACCCCACTCTCACAGGTTGCATCCAAACATTGGATCTGTTTTTTGCCTTGGGGCAATGGTATTGTGATGTGGGGTTGAGGGATGTTAATATCAATCCTTTGCCATAGACAGATCACTCCATTTTGGTCTTTGAGTTCTCTGTAGCTGCAGCTCTGGCACATATGTTGGTGGAGGCCCTTGTCATGGCTTGGACCCAAACATGTTGGATAACTTTTGTCCAGTCTCCATCCTTCCCTTTTTAGGGATGGTATTTGAAAGGGTGGTTGGCTGTCACCTGCAGAGGTCTCTGGATGAAATGGATTAGCCTTTTCAGTCTTTGGCTAGGCTACAGTATGGATTTGGCTGGGTTACAGTATGGCGATGGCATCAGTTGTGAATGTAGATGACTGCTGGAGGGCTCTAGATGGGGGGTGGTGTAACTGTCTTGGCCTTCTTGGATCTCTTGGAGGCTTCTGATACCATTGACCATGGTATCCTTCTGGACTGGCTTTGAAGACTGGGAATGAAAGGCACTGTTTTGCAGTAGCTCTCCTCCTTCCTCTATGGACAGTTCCAGTCAGTGGATCTATCCCTAGATCTCTGCAATGTGGGGTGCTTCAAGACTTGAATCTCTTTTGTTTCTCTTTAATATCTACATGAAACTGTGGATTATGTCATTAGACAGCACAGGTTGTGGTATCATCATTATGCTGATACCCAGTTAAACAGCTTCACCCCTGGCTGGGTAGGTGATAATGTTTTGGTGCTGACCCAGTACTTGGAGGCTGTAAGTGTCTGGATGGGGAAGAACTGGGTCCAATTCAATCCTAGCAAGATGGAGTGGCTTTGGTTTTTTGTCTCCAGTGGGTCCGGTGATATGTTATCTCTAGCTTCAGTGGGATAGCTTCCCCAAACAGAGCCGGTCTACAATTTGGGAGGCCTGGACTCACAGCTCCTGCTTGAGGAGCAGGGAGCAGCTGTGACTAGGGGGTGGGGGGAATCTTTGCACAGATACATTTTGTGTACCAATTGTGCCCATTCCTGGACTGGGAGGCCTTGCTCACAATCACTCACACCTTGGTCACTTCCTGGTTGGACTATTGTAACACACTTTCCTTGGAAGTTACAGCTGATCCAGAATAAAGTGGCATGTGAAGTGTTGGGTGCCACTTGGTTTGCCCATGTCACGCTGCTGTTGTGTGAGCTGCACTGGCTCCCAATTTCTTTCCTGATGTAATTCAAAGTGCTAGTTATTACATTTAAAAGCCTATATGGCACAAAGATAGGTTGTGAGATCCCCTTTCCCTGAATGTATCTGTCTGTCCCACTAGATTAGATAGACAGGTACACTCCAGGTCTCTTCCCTTAAATATTATCATCTAGTGCGACCTAAGAAGCCTGCCTTTTCTGTAGCAGCTCCCCTGTGGCCCCCCTGGCATCCAGCAGACCCCCACCCTTTTAGTCTTCTGGAAAACCATTAAGGGTTGGCTTTCCCCCTAGGCACTAGGATAGAGTGAGCTTGGAGCCCAAGTATTGTATTGTTTGATGGTTGGTTAAGCACCAGGTTTTTGGTTTTGGTTTTTGTTACTGATGTGAGCCACTCAGAGTTGTGTTTCATAAGATGGTTGGCCATATAAGTCTAATAAATAAACAAACAAACCTTTCCTTTTTTAAGGAACAGTGTTGAGAACGTGGTTAGCTTGCAGTTGCAGAGAACCCTGGAAGAAGTAGATTATCTACATCTGTTTTAATTGGATTTCAGGCCAAGATTCAGTACTGAGACAGCTTTGGTCATGCTTGTTGATGACATGTGGTAGAGCTAGCATGGAGCCACGTCATTCATCCTTGCATGCCTTGGTCTCTCAGTGGCCTTCAATACTATCAACCACAGTTTCCTCCTCAACTGGCTGAGGGAGTTGGGAATTGGAGGCACTGTTTTCAGTGGTTCTCTTCCTCTATGACCTGTTCCAGTTGGTGTTGGCAGGGGGGTGATGCTGTCCTCTAGGCTCCTCTTTTGTGGGTTACCAGAGGGTTCAATGCTCCTTCTCCTCCTGCTTAACATCTACATGAATGGTGAAGTCATTCACTAGTTTAGAGTTTGGTATTTTCATTATTTATTTATTTATTTCAAGATTTCTAAGACTGCCTAACTCAGACAGTGTGACTCTGGGCAGCATACAACATAAGCAAATAATAATAATAATAATGTGACAACAAACAACCAATATATAAATACAAAAGCTGTATTTATCAACAATATGTTAACGATACCCAATTATATTGTAAACCACCCAGAGTCCCCCTTTCTTGGGGGAGATGGGTGGTAATAGAAGTTTGAAAAATAAATAAATAAATATATATATTTGAACCTCAAGCCAGCCAAGTGAGGTTGTTCAGGTCTTGTCCCAAGGCTGGAGATTGTGCAGGCCTGGATGGGAAGGAACTGACTCTGCCTAAGTGCTACCTTTGGCTGCAAAGGATGTAGTCAGTCTGATTTCGGTGTTGTCCATCTGGTGAAGTCCATGTATAAAGCCGTCTCTTAGGTTGTTGGAAGAGAGTGTTTGTTATGCAGAGTGAGTTGTCTTGGCAAAATTCTATCAGCCTATGTCCTGCTTCGTTTTGTTCTCCCAGGCCATGCTTACCTGTAATTCCAGGTGTCATTTGACTGCCCACCTTAGCATTCCAGTCTCCTGTGATGAAAATAACATCTCTTTTAGGCGTGTTGTCCAGTAGGTGCTGCAGATCCTCATAGAACTGCTCTACTTCAGTTTCTTCAGCATCTGTGGTTGGGGCATATATTTGGATCACTGTGATGTTAGATGGCTTGCCCTGAATTCAAATTGAGATCATTCTATCGTTTTTTGGATTGTATCCAAGCACTACTCTAGCCACTTTACTATTAATTATGAAGGCTACTCCATTTCTTCTGTGGTCCTCTTGTCCACAGTAGTAGATCTGGTGGTCATTTGATGTGAAGTGGCCCATTCCAGTCCATTTCAGTTCCCTGACACCCAAAATGTCTATCTTTAATCTTGACATTTCACCAACAACCACATCCAATTTGCCCTGGCTCATAGATCTTACATTCCAGGTTCCAATGGTGTGTTGATCCTTAGAACATCAGATTCGCCGTTCACCACCAGCACCGTCGGCCACTAGTCGTCCTTTCGGCTTTGAGCTAGCTGCGTCATCACATATGGGGCTAGTTGAACTCATCTTCTGTTCCTCCCCAGTAACATTTTGACCATCTTCCGACCTGGGGGTCTCATCTTCCGATGGTATACCAACATATCTCTTGTTGTACTGATCCATTTAATTTTCACAGCAAGAATACTGGGGTGGGTTGCCATTACCTTCCCCAGGGATCGCATTTAGTCTGACCTCTCTGTCATGACCTTCCCATCTTGGGTGGCCCTTCACGGTTTAGCTCATGGCACCATTGAGGTGCTCAAGCTCCAGCACCACGACAAGGTAATGATCCTTTCCTGAAGAATAAAGCTATTTTCTGGAAGAAATTACAATATTTCTTTCCCAAGTACATGCCGTAATTCAGGAGTTTCTTTACCAGACTTCAGTGAGCTGATTGATTGCTCTAACTTTCCAGGATATTTGGGGAGATCTTGTCAGTTGCATGATAAGTGTGTTCACAAAAAATTAATCTCCTTTGTCAATTTCTGCCTAAATTAATACCAGTATTGAATAAAGCCCAGCTTGTCGCATGACTACTCTAACCTAGTGGATATACCCTGGGAGATTCTAGGGAGCAGCTAATCTGAATCTCTTCCTCTTCCCACAGTCCAACTCCAGGCTTTGCTGTCTCTTGTCTTGACCCCCCTCCTTGGAATGTGCTCCCTCCTTCCTGAGAACCAGCTGTGTTACTGTAGGCCATCGTATCACCTCCCCCTCCGTAGACACATTCCATCACAATTATATTGTAAGCCACTCAGAGTTGGTTTGCAGTGGTACTTTCCAAATTTGTTGGACTTCAGTTCCACTGTTTACAACCTTTGACCATATGGATGAGCTTGATGGGTGGTGAAACCTGGAAGGCACCAATGGGGGAAGGTTTCTCTAGAAAAAATTGCCTGAGGATTGAAAATAATATGCTACCTAATAACACGGAAAGCAGTCTAATAAAACAAAGAACAAAATCACATTGTAATGCAGAGAATGACAAGAGACTAATAACCTGCTTTTGTACTAATAATCACAGATTATTGAAATTTATTATAGCCATTAAAGCTTGAAAGTATTACTAACAGATACAATAATGAGTTTTAACACAGAAATGCAAGAGAGAGTCAATAAGAATAAAATCCAGCTAAAGTTGCTTCACAGGGGGATTTACAGGACATGATAACCTTCAGTGTGTTGTGTAAAATTTACCTAAACAGAGCACAGGTTTTGAGATAAACTATTCATCTATTTTTTATGCCACCCAATATCAGGATAATTTTAGAATCTTGCAACACAAGACATACTGATTTTCCGTTCCTTATGCCACAATAAATCAATAATTGTAATCAAGTTTCTTGATAAAGTTGAGTGGTGTTCAAAACATCTTTGGAACCATGTTACAAACAACTGAACCACATCTGACATACAGAACACTGCCCCATCTCTATATAATTTATTTAAGACACCTGTTCCTTACAGTCCCCAACCTGTTGCCCTCCAGATGTATGGGAACTATATCTCCTACATTCCTAGCTATCATAGTAGAAACTGTAGTTCCCACACAGCTTACAGCATAAGGATGGGGAAGAAATTCTTACAATATGTCTTTGCAGAATTAAAATTATCATCTTTAATTGTATTTGTGGCTCTGAATCCATTTCAGTCATCAACATCTGTGGTGCACAGCTGTGTACTCAGTATACTAAAAACTATGGTCTCACCGGTACCAAATAAAAAGTATAATTACAGGCTGAGTTGTGAAAATTAGTCCAACTGAAGTTACCTGAAAAGAATTGGTGTTATGTTCCACTGTATTATTAACTCATCTTCATAGTATTTATCATTATTACTATTACATCTTATATAAAATGTTTCTGTTTTCCTAACAAAGGAATTTTAAAGGAGGTTTCCAGCTGAACTGGAGTAATAATTACATTGAATTGTATTTATCTGGAACTGATGGAAGAATGGCTGGGTTCATACAAAGCAGTAAATAAAAACATGGTTTGATTATGTTTGGTTTAGCCATATTGTATGGGTCAAGCCAATTATGGCATATTCAGTAAACTAGGTTAAATATTTGATTTATTTGTTAGTAAACACAATGAGAACCCACTTGGATGTTTTAGTATGTTGTTACCACTGTTATGGTGTTTTGCGCAAGCCATATATAAACAAATCCTTACTCCAATGAGTTTTCAAATTTGTCATCTTCCAAATATAGGGTGACTTAAAGAATTCCTGACACCTGACAATTTAATTCCCTCACATCTGAAAGACATTGGGTGTAACTTTATTGTGAAAATGCCCAGATTCAACATTTCTAGGGAAGTTCATAAAAATCACACCTTACTAAAAGCAGCAGAATACTATTTTCAAAAGCACAACTGCAAATCTGTTATTTCAGCTGATGTGTAACCCAGACATAAAAACTTGTCCACCTATGCCTAGATCATCAGATTCACTAATAAATAATATTTGAGTCTTGTCCAGATTAAAACTTAATGAAACAAGTATATTAATTATATGCTATCTTGATTTACTGATGGTTGCTGACAAAGACTATGGGAAAAATATCAGTGTGCATTAATTTTAGAACAGGTGGCTCAATTTTTTTACAAGGAAAGAGCAGAATGAAGCTATTAATAAACAATATATTGTTCAAATACATGAAGGTATTGGCCCAATAAAGCACATTTGCCAGGAAATATGCTCCATTGATAGAAGCATATAGATTTTGCTTTCAAGTGAATATATTTTTAAACTGAAAAACCAAGAATGAAATTAAGAAATAGAGAAAAGCAAAGCAAATTCAACTCTTATTGAATTCTCTTCTTAATTACTGTATCTCCTTGACAGCTATTTAAACATTCATGTTTTCAGTCACTACTATCTGCTTCAAACACAGCAATTTAAAGGCTGATTTGAACAAAGAATATCAAGTGAGTTCTGAAATTGGATCAGAAACTACTTAGCTTAGTATCCTGAATTCCAAAGTGCTCTCAAAGATGCCTATTGAGAACCCACAAACATTTTATGCAATATCACATTTACATATGTCCTCTCTTAATATACAGGTAGTCCTTGACCTACAACCATTTGGTCAGCGACCATTCCAAGTTACAATGGCGCTGAATGAATGGTGGTTATGACTGGTCCTTGGAGTTCTGGCCATCTCAGGACCCCCACTGTTATGTGATCATGATCTGGATGCTTGGCAACCTGTTCACACTTACGACCAGTTGCCAAGTGCCCTGTGATCATGTGATCACCATTTGCAAACTTCCTTGCTGACTTCCCCAGAAAGTCAGTGGGGAAGCTGGCAGGGAAAGTTGCAAGTCACTGGGGTACGTCTCCTCCACTCACACACCCTCCCCAACCCGCACAATGCTTCTTGTGAACCCCCTTGCACCCTCCCTGTCCCTCCCCAACCTGAGCCTCTCATGCACCCTCCCTGTCCCACACAGCACCTCTTGTGTACCCCCTCACACCCTCATGCATTCTCTCCAACCCTCCCCGACCAGTGTGGCGCCTCTCATGCACTCTCTCACACCCTTGCACATCCTCCCCAACCCACACAGCAACTCTTGCAGACCTCTTCATACCCTCCCTAATCTGCACAACACCTCTTGAGCGAAGCCATTAGAGGCCTGCTAGAACCACATAATGGAGCAGAATTTAACACAGTGGAGGAAGCTGTGCACAGAAAATGAATATTATCTTAGATAGCTTTAGTGAGCACATAAGAGAAACACAGGTTATTGATCTTACACACTCAGCCCTCCCAAGCATAAAGAATTACACACTTAGACATAGTAGGTTCAAAGTAAAGTGAAAAAGAGTCTTACTGACTTTATTCTTTGGCCCAGTTACATTCATCTTCAGTGGAAAATGAAGTTCCTTGTTTCTTCTGTTCTTTACCTATACTCGGTGATCTCTTAGCACTATAGCTGCCAAGAGCTGCATGCAGAATAGGGGCAGAGTTTTTCAAGGCCCAAGCATGTGCCCCTGATGAACAGAGAGTAGAGCAGCATGCCTTTCTCCCTCAGTGGAAGAAGGAGGAGAGGAAGAGAGGAAGTGGGAGTGGCAACAGCTTTCTGAACAGCACAGAGAGTTTGCATCCTAGAACAACCATCCATATGCTAATGAAGCATGCTGGATTTGCCAGGTTCTCCAACATTGAGCACTCCCTCACATCCTCATGCACTCTCCCCAACCCTCCCTGATCCAAACCTCTCACACACCCTCCCTTTGTGCCCCTCGCACACCCTCTCTGATCCACACTGCACCTCTCATGCACCCTCTTGCCCCCTCATGCCCCCTGTTTGTGGGAACCTGGCAGGAAGTTGCCTCGCCTAATTATCATGGGATCCAGTTAACAATTGCAACTGGGACTGCAGGGATTGCCGTTGCTAAGTAATGCGGTAGTGCTTTATGACCGCATCTCTTAGGGATGGAAATTCCAGTCCCAATTGCTGTCATAAGTTAGGACTACCTGTGCATATTTTTCTAAGCAATTTTTTCAATTTCCTGTAATGTATTTTTCTGCATATGTAGAATAGAAATCAAAGGCAAAAGTCTCAGAGCAAGGAAGAACTACTAATGGTTAATGAGAAACTGAAGGAAGCTCAAAAGAGTGAGGACAAATAGAGCAAGAAATAAAAGACAGAAGTTTGTAAACCTATGAGTCTTTTAACACAAATTAATTGCTTTCAAAATTCTGATTTTCAAAATTCAAGCATGCATTCATAGCTAACCTGCAAGAACAGCCTGAGAATGCGTTTATTTTTTGCAATGGGAGACACTGCAGATGTATTTCTGGTGAGCTACCTTTTTGGCTACATTTGTGCCAGTTTACCAGCAGATGTCTGGTACACCGGCTTCAGGGAAACATGTGCAAGGTTACCTGAGGCTCTATGGATTATATGGTCCACATGGGTACAAGAGGTTCACATGTGGTTTAATCTCATCAGCCTTACACTGTTATTTCTCTGTGGCTGAGTTTGAGACTGAGGCACATAAAAAGAATCTGCATCAAAATCTCTTTGTACCCTACAAGAGTGAAGATAAAAGAAGACTTTGCTTCTTCCTTTCTTTTAGTGCTTCCTCCTGTGACTGAAGATATGTAATGGGCAGCAAAGATAACCTTAAAGAACAGGAGGAAGAACTGCAACCAAGACAACAGTCAGACAATAGAAATTTGAATCTGGGGCAGAAATGTAATTTGAGAAAGTGTCTAGTTCTCTTGAAGATAAAGGGAGGAAGCAGGGAGGCACATTCAGCCTTGCAATATTCTGTTACTGTAATTATGTACTAAAAGTAGTATTAGCATTCATAACTTTGGTTTCCTAGTCTGGTCTACCTTGAAGGGCTGACAAGATGCATGGTAGTTGTTTGCAATGATGTAGAGAAAATATCGCATATGTGAAGTGAGCTACATGAATGGTTCACGATATGGTAATAGCCACAGTGTAACTTAAACTGATCTCCCTGTAGTACTCCTAATGTAATGCACCAGCTTTAAAACGTAGGGCTATTTATTTCTAATTTAAATCAATCCAGGCTGCAAAAGTCCATTTGTTGCATATTAGTATAATACTTCTGTCCACCTCAGATGCCAGTGTGATCCCATAATACGCTATTGCATAGCCTTGATTAAAATTTGTCATTAACCTTCCATTGGTTCAGAAATAATGGACACCTTTGCTTTTTCATTTGTTTTCTAGTTACTGTGAACAAGAAGAAAAGGTCTGTGACAAGAGATAGGCAAAACAGCAAAAACCTTTCTCTGTAAGTCATTTCATGGAAAATTAAATCATTGTGCATGGATTTGTTCTCTGCTATACATGCTGACTCCAGTTTATGGCTGCATAACCAGTGTTACCTATTTGGAGGAAAGTTAATTTGTGAAAACAAAGTGGATTTCTGCAAGTCCTTTGTTTCTAAGCAGTCTATCCTTCTTGTTGCAGACTACTATTCTGAAGGAAAATAATTCCTTATATGGGAAATATTCAGGAGAATTAAAGATAGGATTAATATCAACAAAGCGGTTCATCTATGTTTAATATAGAGTATAATCTTGTATTTAGTTTTTTTTGTTTTTAAAAAAACCCTTTCTCTTTAAAACAGACCATTTGTCAGAACAACTTACTTTTGTAAATATGACTAAGAACGTGAAACTGGGAGCAAACAAGCGCGTATCTGTTAGTACGTTACAGCAAGAGATGGACATGTAGTGTAGACTTGCAGCCTTCTTCTCCCACAGCAGGAGTTTGTGTAACTCACTTACTGAAAATAATCCATGAGTCATTTTTCTTTGGAACGTTTCCTGCACTTAGACATTTTCTTCTGAAGAGTATCAAATAATTCACTGGAACTATCAGAGGTCAAATATCAAAAGTAGCAGAAGTAAAAAAAAAATTCAACCATTTTGCCTCAAATATAAAAATGGCCTCTAGATATTGTTGCTGAACTGTCACTTTTGGCATTCTGCGCTGTTGACCAAGCTGGCTGTACCTACTGAGAGTTGTAATTTAGCAACTTGCTTAATCTACATGTTCTTCAGCCCTCTTCTTTTGAGCTAGTGAACTTAAGTTGTAGGATTCTGTTAGCCTTCTGCTGGCAGGCCATACTATATTAGTGTTGTTGTTGTTTATTCGTTTAGTCGCTTCCGACTCTTCGTGACTTCATGGACCAGCCCACGCCAGAGCTTCCTGTCGGTCGTCAACACCCCCAGCTCCCCCAGGGACGAGTCCGTCACCTCTAGAATATCATCCATCCATCTTGCCCTTGGTCGGCCCCTCTTCCTTTTGCCTTCCACTCTCCCTAGCATCAGCATCTTCTCCAGGGTGTCCTGTCTTCTCATTATGTGGCCAAAGTATTTCAGTTTTGCCTTTAATATCATTCCCTCAAGTGAGCAGTCTGGCTTTATTTCCTGGAGGATGGACTGGTTGGATCTTCTTGCAGTCCAAGGCACTCTCAGAATTTTCCTCCAACACCACAGTTCAAAAGCATCGATTTTCCTTCGCTCAGCCTTCCTTATGGTCCAGCTCTCGCAGCCATATGTTACTACAGGGAACACCATTGCTTTAACTATGCGGGCCTTTGTTGTCAGTGTGATGTCTCTGCTCTTAACTATTTTATCGAGATTTGTCATTGCTCTTCTCCCCAGGATTAAGCGTCTTCTGATTTCCTGACTGCAGTCAGCATCTGCAGTAATCTTTGCACCTAGGAATACAAAGTCTTTCACTGCTTCTACATTTTCTCCCTCTATTTGCCAGTTATCAATCAAGCTGGTTGCCATAATCTTGGTTTTTTTGAGGTTTAGCTGCAAACCAGCTTTTGTACTTTCTTCTTTCACCTTCATCATAAGGCTCCTCAGTTCCTCTTCACTTTCAGCCATCAAAGTGGTATCATCTGCATATCTGAGATTGTTAATGTTTCTTCCAGAGATTTTAACTCCAGCCTTGGATTCCTCAAGCCCAGCTTGTCGCATGATGTGTTCTGCATACAAGTTGAATAGGTAGGGTGAGAGTATACAGCCCTGCCGTACTCCTTTCCCAATCTTAAACCAGTCTGTTGTTCCGTGGTCTGTTCTTACTGTTGCTACTTGGTCGTTATACAGATTCTTCAGGAGGCATACAAGATGACTTGGTATCCCCATACCACTAAGAACTTGCCACAATTTGTTATGGTCCACACAGTCAAAGGCTTTAGAATAGTCAATAAAACAGAAATAGATGTTTTTCTGAAACTCCCTGGCTTTTTCCATTATCCAGCGGATATTGGCAATTTGGTCTCTAGTTCCTCTGCCTTTTCTAAACCCAGCTTGTACATCTGGCAATTCTCGCTCCATGAACTGCTGAAGTCTACCTTGCAGGATCTTGAGCATTACCTTACTGGCATGTGAAATGAGTGCCACTGTTCGATAGTTTGAACATTCTTTAGTGTTTCCCTTTTTTGGTATGGGGATATAAGTTGATTTTTTCCAGTCTGATGGCCATTCTTGTGTTTTCCAAATTTGCTGGCATATAGCATGCATTACCTTGACAGCATCATCTTGCAAGATTTTGAACAGTTCAGCTGGGATGCCGTCGTCTCCTGTTGCCTTGTTATTAGCAATGCTTCTTAAGGCCCATTCAACCTCACTCTTCAGGATGTCTGGCTCTAGCTCACCGACCACACCGTCAAAGCTATCCCCGATATTGTTATCCTTCCTATACAGGTTTTCTGTATATTCTTGCCACCTTTTCTTGATCTCTTCTTCTTCTGTTAGGTCCTTGCCATCTTTGTTTTTGATCATACCCATTTTTGCCTGGAATTTACCTCCAATGTTTCTAATTTTGTGGAAGAGGTCTCTTGTCCTTCCTATTCTATTGTCTTCTTCCACTTCCGCGCATTGCTTGTTTAAAAATAATTCCTTATCTCTTCTGGCTAACCTCTGGAATTTTGCATTTAATTGGGCATATCTCCCCCTATCACTGTTGCCTTTTGCTTTCCTTCTTTCTTGGGCTACTTCTAGTGTCTCAGCAGACAGCCATTTTGCCTTCTTGGTTTTCTCTTTCTTTGGGATGTATTTTGTTGCCACCTCCTGAACAATGCTGCCAACTTCTGTCCAGAGTTCTTCCGGGACCCTATCTACTAAGTCCAGTCCCTTAAATCTATTCTTCACCTCCACTGCATATTCCTTAGGAATATGAGTGAGCTCATATCTATCTGATCTGTGGGTCTTCCCTAATCTCTTTAGTCTGATCCTAAATTGTGCAAGAAGAAGTTCGTGATCTGAACTACAGTCAGCTCCAGGCCTTGTTTTTACTGACTGTACAGATGTCCGCCACCTTTGGCTGCAAAGGATGTAATCAATCTGATTTCGGTGTTGTCCATCTGGTGAAGTCCATGTATAAAGCCGTCTCTTAGGTTGTTGGAAGAGAGTGTTTGTTATGCAGAGTGAATTGTCTTGGCAAAATTCTATCAGCCTGTGTCCTGCTTCGTTTTGTTCTCCCAGGCCATACTTACCTGTAATTCGAGGTGTCATTTGACTGCCCACCTTAGCATTCCAGTCTCCTGTGATGAAAATAACATCTCTTTTAGGCGTGTTGTCCAGTAGGTGCTGCAGATCCTCATAGAACTGCTCTACTTCAGCTTCTTCAGCATTTGTGGTTGGGGCGTATATTTGGATCACTGTGATGTTAGATGGCTTGCCCTGAATTCGAATTGAGATCATTCTGTCGTTTTTTGGGTTGTATCCAAGCACTGCTTTAGCCACTTTACTATTAATTATGAAGGCTACTCCATTTTTTCTGTGGTCCTCTTGTCCACAGTAGTAGATCTGGTGGTCATTTGATGTGAAGTGGCCCATTCCAGTCCATTTCAGTTCACTGACGCCCAGAATGTCTATCTTTAATCTTGTCATCTCACCAATAACCACATCCAATTTGCCCTGGCTCATAGATCTTACATTCCAGGTTCCGATGGTGTGTTGATCCTTAGAACATCGGATTCGCCGTTCACCACCAGCACCGTCGGCCGCTAGCTGTCCTTTCGGCTTTGAGCTAGCTGCGTCATCACGTCTGGGGCTAGTTGAGCTCATCCTCTGTTCCTCCCCAGTAGCATTTTGACCATCTTCCGACCTGGGGGTCTCATCTTCTGATGGTATACCGACATATCTCTGGTTGTACTGATCCATTTAGTTTTCACGGCAAGAATACTGAGGTGGGTTGCCATTACCTTCCCCAGGGATCGCATTTAGTCTGACCTCTCTGTCATGACCTTCCCGTCTTGGGTGGCCCTTCACGGTTTAGCTCATGGCATCATTGAGGTGCTCAAGCTCCAGCACCACGACAAGGTAACGATCCTTTGCTGAAGATATTAGTGTACAGATATGCAATAGATATACTAGCTAGTCTGATACTGAGATGGGTAGTTGCTACTTGTTTCATTTATGTTTTAAATAATATTTTTTTTTTGATTTATGTTTTACTTATGTTTTATTCTGTTCTTTAATTTTCAATTTTATTCCGGCTAGTTGCCTTGAATGCCATTCACTGAAGGAAGAACGGATTATGAATCAAATATATAAATACAATTCTCTGGCTTAGCACTTTACAGACAAACAAAAAGACTTCCATGCAGAGTTCACACTGTGTCTCATTTCATAGGATGACCTGTTTTATAAGCCTGTTGGGAATATTATCATCAGAGGTCCTCCTCAGGTGCCCTTGCAGGTGACAACCATAGAACAGGCTTCCTCAGTGATGACAGAACAACTGTGGAATGATTTATCCAGAAAAACATATATGAAAGTTTCAAGCCACAATGCAGGTTTTGAATGGAATTGGAATCTGAAGTCAAGGGCAGGCAGAATGTGGAGTTCATTGCATTTTCCTGTATC
The DNA here is from genome assembly GCF_035149785.1 of Candoia aspera. Lineage (NCBI taxonomy): Eukaryota > Metazoa > Chordata > Lepidosauria > Squamata > Candoiidae > Candoia > Candoia aspera. The sequence goes on along the minus strand of NC_086157.1, from coordinate 91,829,544 downwards.
AGAGCTAGTTATCTGTCACAATATGGATTTACTGGCTGAACCAGGTGGATATTAGTTCACTGGAACATTATTTCACACATGTAGTCACTTATATTTGAACTGGAGTAATTTTACCTTAAGTTTATATTTTTACACATTTGGCCTTTCCATAACATATTTCCCAAATTAAAGGTGTTTACCAATGAAGCAGAAGAATATGTGGAAAAGAACAACAAGCTAGTCTGTAATATCCTTATCTACAGTTGCAGATGGTTTTCTATTTCCTATTCAGAGAAGAGAAGGAGCAAGGTGCCATGCATACAAAACGTGGAAAGAAGTTCATGAGCTTTTCCACATTCTCTTATTCCATGTAAATTCCATGCAGCAAGATTAAACACAGCAGTTTGTTACTTTACAAAAAGTTAGATATTCTATCCATATAGATCACACGTTGCAGACAGCTGCTTGCTACTTTCTGTGCAGCTTGGAGAACCAGTTTTCTTTCCCCAGCTCAACTACCTTCAGGTTAGCTTGAAACACATCACTGTTTCTTCACTAGTAATAGCAACAAAGACTTTACAAAGTCTTTAGGGCTAATATATAATACTACTATTCCCTTCTTCTCACATTTGCACTCTATATAGTTGCTGTGAGAATATAGCTTTTGCGTTAAAACAGAAACAAATAACAATTATGGAATATTAACTTTTAAAACCATAATTTTAAGTAGTATTTTTCACTTGTGGGGGGAGGATAATAATTTGGGGGGATTCTCACTCAGTGGTATCACTGGGGAAAATGTTTGAAGTCTGCAAGTAGGGCAAGGGAAAGAAAATTGTGTTATACTCAAAGGTCTTAATTCAGACCTCTTGTAAATCTGCTCTTTCTTAAAACAAAACTCATCACTGTGAAAAGGAAACCACTGGCCCACTGCTGTCAAGTATGGAGCTTATTTATGGCCTATGAGAAAGAATTCCCTTATCGGCTAGAAGAGAATGTTCATTTAGTTCTGAAAGGTAAGTACTTTTCATAAGACATTCATAAGACATACTTTATGGGGAGTGCCCAGCAATCCTTTTGGAAAACTTCATCCTTTTTTTTTTTAAAGATAGCTAGTTGATAAGGAAGAAATCTAAAATCTATGATTAGTCAAAACTTTTATCAGGACCAAGCAAAAAAATCACAAAAGACTTCTTTAGAACGCTTTTAGGTAGTAGCGAAAAAAAGAGAAGGAAAAAACAGAAAAGTCTGAAAATTAGGACCGATATGGCCATGAAGTTTGGAGTTTGGATTCATTCTCAAGATGATGACTGGTGGCTTAATGAATTAATCACCAGTATTTATTCTGTGTCCCAGATTCTAGAGAACATTCTGTGAAAAAGAAATTATGGTTCCCCCACTCCATTTCTGAAAACACTAATACATTTTCTAGACAACCAGCCTTTCCCTCTCCCAAACACTCTTGACAGTTTAACATTTATCTGAGAATAGTTAGGCTGTTTTGACTATTGTCAGGTCTATATGAGCATCAGGATGCTATGAGTATTGTCAAAATTATAACTTTGCAAATGTTGAATTTCCAAAGACCTTACTGCCAATCTGTGCTTGCCTGTTTTGGCTAATAACGGAGCACAGAAAACTGCCATCTAAACTTTGCTCACTTGCTATCATTTCAAGCTAGTTAATAACTGGATAGCTTAGCTCTCCATTACCACCACACACACCTCTGGTTTTACCAGACAAGCATCCCTTCCTTCTTCTCATAAAAAGAAAAAAGAAATGGCTAGTATTCCCCCTCTCCTATATTCTGTGAATTTCTGTATACACATTTCTGAACATTTGCCTGTTATATGATTTTAGAGGCAGTTTGAAGGGGGAATATGTTATGGAAAGGCCGAATGTGTAAAAATATAAACAATTTTTGAAAAGCTTCCCTGTTGACTTGTATTGTCGGTATACAAGCAACTCTGCATTCAACTCTTTTCTGACCATACCAGGACATTGGTATGATGGGAGGCAAGAATCCTCACTAGATGGGAGTGTGGAATACCCTTAAAGCAGAAGGCCTAGATTTGCTCTCTTATCTGATAGAACATTTCCCTGTTCAAGGATAACACATTATTGGCACAAAAATGATGGTGGCGTTATAAAGTTGGTAGGGGAGTCACATTACTCAGTGTAGGGACTGCAGCGTCATCTGCTTCATAGGGCCTTGGTTACTTGAGGGACTGCATGTCTCCCATATCATCTGCCCAGCTGATTCAATCCTGTGGAGTTGCAACATCCTGGATTCCTTCAGTTAAAAAATGTCATCTATTAGGATCCTGGAAGCACGCCTTCTCTGTAGTTCTTACCTGCCCTGTGGTATGAGGTTTCCCACAAGATCCAGATGGCCCCTACTCTGCTGTTGTTGAGAAGAGCCATGAAGACATGGCTCTTTATCCAAGCCTTTGGCAAGGGAGAGTGAGACCCCTCACTTCATTGCACTTGCCATCATTTATTTTTAATATTTTATTGATTTTATTGTAATTTATTTGCTTGTTTGTTGTGAGCTACCCAGAGCCGTTGAAAGTCAGGCAGCATACAAGTTTAATATATTATTATTATTATTATTATTATTATTCTGGAAGACCTCTTCCATAATCTCTTAATTCTTTGTTTTGGGTTGGTTTGTTTTAGAGGTACTGTGTGGGAGCAGAGTTGGCTATATTTTGGGTAAGTACGTATGTATGAAAACATAATGTATTATCCAGGGATCTATATGTATTGAATAAATACGTGTGATTTGTATGTGTTTTCTCGTGGCATTCCCTCTCCTTTTTTCCCCTCAGAGATGCATATTTTGTTGTGATTAATGAAGATCCAGTTTAGCATTTAAGCTTTTAAGGCAAATCAGATTTGGCATTGGGAGCTTAGATGCAGCCTCTGCCTTGTTTTCAATTTCTTCTGCAAATTACCTATCTTTAGATTCCCATGGCAACCATTTGGAGAATCTATGTAGCCATCATGACTAAGCTGGCCTTCCTCGCAGTGGCACCTATCCTCCTAATATCTGGGAGTGCCTAATGGCATGTGTTTTAGGCACCCAGTAAAATTTTATTGTTCTTCTTATCATCCATGCCTTCATTCAGTGAATCTCATGTGAAAATTGTTTTTCTTATCTTGAGAATCATTTTAATATTTTTTTCTCTGGAAAACCCTTTATTTATTGTAATTTTATTGCATTTTAATATACACTGTTTCAATATTTTTTTTAACCTACAAATGCTGTATAAAATGTATTAAACAAATGTTCTGGATAGATACAGTCTTGGAAAATAAGGCTAATTCCTTTTTTAAGCCATAAGAGGTGTTAGATGGTCCTTATAAGCCTATTGGAGTTACTAGGTAAAGGTAAAGGTTTCCCTTGACATTAAGTCCAATCGTGACTGACTCTAGGGGGCGGTGCTCATCTCTGTTTCAAAGCTGAAGAGCCGGCATTTGTCCATAGACACTTCTGCGGTCATGTGGCTGGCATGACTAAACAGAATGCCGTTACCTGCCCGCCGAGGCGGTACCTATTAATCTACTCACATTTGCATGTTTTCAAACTGCTAGGTTGGCAGGAGCTGGGACTAGCAACGGGAGCTCACCCCGTCACGCGGATTCAAACCGCCGACCTTCCGATAGGCAAGCTCAGCAGCTCAGCGGTTTAACCCGCAGCGCCACCACGTCCCTATTGGAGTTACTAGGGGGTGATAATAATTTCAGACAGTCAAAATATAGTTTTTAAAAAACAAACACATTCTCAAATATATTCATCCATAGGATGAAGGTGAGGTTTTTTTTACTTCAGATGCTCAGCATGTACTGAAAAAAAAAATTCACATCTCTGCTGTCTAGTCCTGAGCAAGTAGCTCTCCCTTAGCCCATTCCTTCCTCTTTCTGATATTGCTGCTAATTGATCATTCCATGAGAAAAGAACTAATTCTGTTTCTTTGTTTGTTTATGTATTTCTTTATTCCAATTTCTGACACTGCCCATCTCCCCCTGAAAAGTCATTTTAAATTAAATAAATTTTTAAAAGTCCTTTTACTTTTTTTAAATTAATTTTGTACAGCTAACAGGACTAAAAAGTAATAAAAAGTATTTTCATCTTTAAAGCCAGGTGAGACACTTCAAGATACACACACAAATGCAGAAAATCTGATCAGTAAAAGGTGCAATTTTCACATAGCCATTTTTCACAATGGAACACTAAAATAAATGTATTGACTTGATTTAGTGTCCTGATAGGCAGGAGGAGAAATATTCTGTGTGAGAGCTGAATAATAAGCATACCATGAAAACAGTGTATACTGTTGTGCTACAACAGACTATAAAGAACTAGTTTGGTGTAGTGGTTAAGGCACTAGGCTAAACTGGGAGACTGTGAGTTCTAGTCTTGCCTGAAGCACAAAGCCAGCTGGGTGACCTTGGGCCCGTCCCTCTCGCTCAGCCCTAGGAAGGAGGCAATGGCAAACCACTTCTGAAATCTTTCCAAGAAAACTGCTGGGCTTTGTCCAGGCAGTCACCAGGAGTCAACACTGGCTCAAAGGCACAAATAACAACAACAACAGAGTATGCTCCCATAGTTCATTTGAAATGGCATGTTGTTTTGCTCTACAAAATGGCTTCCACGATGGGCTTGCATATTCACAAAATAGTTTCCATGGTGAATGTGGTCAGTCATAAGACACCTATATAACAATAAGCAACGATGCGATTGCTTCCTACTGCTCCCTCTGGCATAATGGCCCATCACTCCTTTTTGCATTTTTTCTGGGTATCTTCCCACACAAAGTATCTTGAGAGATGGGTGGCGATATAAATGTCATTAATAAATAAAAATAAATAAATAAAGTTGCAGCCACCTACCCTTTTTATTTTCAGAGAAAGTCTTTATGTCCCATGTGGAGCCTGAGACTTTCTTGAAAACAATGATGGTACCCAGGGGTAGTGTTTTGCTTTGCAGCATTCCAAATCCGTATTATGTTTTTAATTAGAATCTAAAGAATATTAAAATTTGCCTAGCTACTGCTTGTAAGGACCATTATATAATGTTATTCAAGTGTACCATAAACCCTAGTAGAGGTTTTTCTACAGAATTAGTGGCAGGATATTCTAATAGTGGCTATTTTGCATTGCTTTGCTACAGGGACAGCGAAATGGCAGGCAAATCTTTTGTTCTTTTTGTTTCTCTTTTGGTTTCACTACAGCTTCTACTGAGCAGGTAACTGTGGAATTGAGATAAGCTAAACGGCTTTAAATTATGTCAAAAATATAAAAACACTTTTGCCTGGTTAATTGAATTTTCAAAGTTTAAATTTTGTTAACAGTAGAATTTTGGAGCATGTCACCACTTTCAAAGGTGACAAAGGGTGCAGAATATTATCTACATTTAATATATATATTGCAGAAATGAAAAGGGCAATCTAAGAGCTGTTGATGCTGCAATTCTTTGACTCTACATGTCAGAATATCATTAATTTACAAGACATGCTTCTAAAGATCTACTGAAAGCAGCAAGTTTAAATATAGTTGCAAGTTAAATTAGAAGAATTTTGGCACATCACATTGTACTAAATCAACACTTACTGATGGAATGCTGCCTGTTATATTTATTTATTTATTTCTCAAATTTATACACCACCCATCTCGCAAGCAACTCTGGACAGTTTACAATTCAATTAAAATAAGAGATTAAAATCATAAAAACAAGTGCATCATAAAAATATAAATATAAAATATAAAAATATTTAAAATGTATATAAAATATAAATTCCTCAGGGCCACATCTTGACACCAACCACCCCCATGATTGACTATCCCCCCTCCCACCCCAAATGAGGTGGCAAAGCCAGGTTTTCACTCCCTTTCAGAAGGCCAGGAGAGTGGGGGCCTGCCTCACCTCTGGGGGTAAAATGTTCCACAGGGTGGGGGCCACGGCAGAGAAGGCCCTCTTCCTGGACCTTCCAATCGACAATCTCTCATGGACAGGGTCGGTAACATGCCCTCTGTACCTGACTGGGTGGGACAGGTCGATGTAATGAGGGTGAGGTGGTCCCTCAGGTAGCTTGGACCCATGCCATGTAGGGCTTTAAAGGTGATAACCAACACCTTGAATTAGACCCAGAAGCAACCTGGCACCCAATACAGCTTGCACAGCAAAGGTGTTATATGCGCCATCCTTGGGGTTCCTAAAACTGCTCACATGGCCGCATTCTGGACCAGCTGTAGCTTCTGGATACTCTTCAGGGGTAGCCCCATGGGATCTTATGAAGTCTTTGGATTTGCCAGACTTGATATAAATATCTGGAATATGACCATCTATTCTTTTCTGGTCATTCTGAACCAGCTGTAGCTTCCAGATGCGCTTTAAGGGTAGCCCCATGTAGAGTGCATCGCAATAGTCTACTGTATACGGGAGATGACTAGGGCATGAGTGACTGACCCAAGGGCCTCCTGATCCAGGAAGGGGCGTAACTGGTGCACAACATGAAGTTGGGCAAAGGCTTCCTTGGCTACAGCTCCGCCTGCTGTTCAAGCAGGAGTTGTGAGTCCAGGAGAAGTCTCATCAGGGTTCAGCTGAAGCCTGTTGTTCCCCATCCAGACCCCTACAGCCTCCAGGCACAGAGAGAGGGTGATCACAGTATCACTTAAGTCACCCAGGATGGAGATGTATAGTTGAGTATCATCAGTATATTGATGATACCTCACCCCATGGCGGTGGATGATCTCACCCAGCAGTTTCATGAAGATTTTAAAAAGGAGCGGAAAGTGTACAGAACCCTGTGGCATCCCGCAAAGAGGGGCCACGAGCCAGATCTCTTGCTCCCTATCAAAAGCAACTGGGACTGGCCTGGAGGAAGGAAGTGAACCAGCACAAAACTGCACCACCCACACCCAACTCCGTGAGCTGACCTAAAAGGATACCATGGTCGATGGTATCAAAAGCTGCTGAGAGGTCAAGAACAGCAAGGATGAATACACTGCCACCATCCCACTCTCGCCAGAAGTCATCCAAAAGTGCAACCAATGTTGTTTCTGTCCCATATCTGTGCCTGAAACCCAACTGAAAAGGGTCCAGATAATCTGTTTCATCCAGGATCCTTTAGAGCTGCATTGCCACCATTTTCTCAACTAACTTCCCTAAAAAGGGGAATTGGGAGACTGGATGAAAATTGGCCAGTACGATGGGATCCAGCAATGGTTTCTTGAGTAAGGGGTACACCAGCACCTCTTTAAAGGTTGTCAGAAACACTTCCTCCCTCAAGGATGAGTTCACCATCACCTGGACCCACCCACATGTCACCTCCCAAGCTGCCTTCACCAGCCAGGAGGGGCATGAATCTAATTGGCAAGTGGTGGCATTTACAATCTGGAAGACCCTGTCTACTTCCTTGGGCCCAACAGGATCAAACTGTTCCCAGATCACCGGGTAAGTACGTTCCTCAGGCATCTCCACAGGCCATGCCCCAAGCTTGGCACCCAATTTGGCATGAATCTGAGCAATTTTATCCTCCAGATGCTTGGAAAACTCTTCTGTGTGGGTTACTGGACCCACCTTCCCCAATAGGGATCAGGTGATCTTAAACAGGGCCGCTAGGTGGCATTCTGCAGATGCAATAAGAGCAGAGAAATATTGACATTTCACCACTCTTACTGCCACAAGGTAGACCTGGATAGTGGCTCTAGCTTGTTCGGTCAGATTCGGTCCTTGTCTTCTCCCAGCGGCACTCTAGATGTCTCTTAATCCTTTTCAGAACCCTCAGCTCCTCCATAAACCATGGAGAGTGTTGGGTAAGATGGGACAAGAGAGGTCGCACAGGCATGATCCTTCCCAAGGTCCTGGCCGCCTCCCTATTCCAGGCAGTAGCCAGATCCTCGGGTATAGCTCCAAGCTCCCTTTGGAACCCCATTGGGTCCATCAGTCACTGGGGGTGGACCATTCGAATTATATATTAGTAACAAAAATAGAAAAATTGCTAAGTTTTAAAATTAGGATCTCTTGGCAATCTATTTTTTGACAATATCTTTCTTGGTTCTTCCTGTGAATGAAATTTATTCCTGTTCAGGGTATCTCAAGAAGTTATATCTAACTGGTTAGTTTGGCAATAAACCACTAATAGTGTTAGAAGGTAGTTATTACTATAACTGTAAATAACTATTATTAGCAATTAAAAAACTAAACTAATGCCATTTTAGAAGAGTAGTTAGTTCTTTGCTATTCCACAGAAGCAAGAGAGTCACATACATAGATTAGAAAGGAATGTAAGGACAAATGTTACACTCTTAGCAACAGAGATAAGGCATGCCAATTAGAATGTGAGAAATTAAGCTATTCCTTATTAGGAAAGTAAAACTTTAACATTCTAAAACTAGACATATGCAGCCTAGTTGTTTACACCTGACTATAAAATGGCTTTGCACCCCTAGCAAGGGGTTGACGGCATTCAATACTTTTCTCTTGATGCTGAATAAAACTCCCTGATTTACGGCATCTGGTGTTTTGACTTGAGCGAGTAATAAACTATAAGGAAGAAATTCTACCAACCATATGATCAGAAAGATCATTATAGTTCTAAGGATACTCATGTGTACTACAAAGAGATAATGATTTGGGTAGCCCCCTATAACATGTTTCCATGTATTATACATTTTATTTTTTCTCTATGCCATCCCATTATTTATTTTAGAAGAGGGTGGGATGGATAGTTTCACTGCTCTAGAGAATCTCTGTGCTGCACATGGAAAACAGCTATATTGATTTAAATGCTCCAGGCATCCATTCTGAAGGAACTTGCTTATATTTTTTCTGTCAGTCTGCTTTGATTGTCCTAATTTCTTTGGGTACTCTCTACCATAGCGAGACCCAGTTTCAGAAAAACTTATTCAGAACTATACCACAAAGCATAATGTATAAGAAAGAGGTAATCCTTAATCTCGCTGATTTGGAATAGCTAAAATAACAGATAATCTTTAATATGAGTACTGTTTCCATTCCCATTGCAGCAGTGTCCTGCACTTTACAAGAAGCAAACAACCAAATCTCACTTTATATTGGTAGCTCCAGTCAATCTTTAAGTATGTTTTCTTTTCAGGGATGGTTCATTCTCACTCCTGGTATTCAGTTGCTTAAGTTTCAGGCTGTTAACTTTAGAACGTTTTCCACAGATCTCAAAGAGTTTCTTTAATCTTTCTTAGCAGCCCTATCTTGTAGCTCTCTCTCTCCACAGACCTCCAACTGTTGTCTTCTTCTGTTGCCTAGGTAACTGGTTTCCTCCCCACCCTTCACTGCATCTGCTTAGGCAGCCCATTGCCAGTTATATTATGGCTGAAGATACAGTCATTCAGTGCTTCCTTTTTCTGTGAACTAGCCCTGTATTTCTCTCTTGTTATTTTTTAATTACACAAGTTAATGGCTGTTGTGATTTGATCTACCCACAGAATCTGAGAGTAAGCATTTCCCTGATAATCTAAATGGCCATATGAATATTATATTTCACAGGGTTGGGGAGAAGCTCGACAAAAGACTATAGATGAGGCATTGGCCAATTTTCTGTGGATCTTTCTTGAACTACTGGTTGCCAGGGAGTTTATAAAAGAAGGTGACTTTTGCATGTTCCAGACAGTATTTTCTCAAGTTATCATTCATATTTAGGATTATACTGTCCAAATATGCCATTCACTTGCAATCCTGACATACAGTACATTCATCATGATTCTGGAGATTTCAGAAAATAAATTAGAATATTAAGGGTACTATAGTAAATTAATATATTTCAAATGAGGCAATCAACTGAAATTTCATTTCATCTTGGGTACATCGTATACCTTCCTTTTCCTGTTTTTACTAGGTATGGGCAACTTGTTTTCCCACTCACCCCCTTTTTTTTTTGGTAACTGCTGCTGGTCATTCTTATCACACTGCTGAATTTTAGCAGTGAATTTGCCAGAAGTCAGTAAAACCCTAAAATACTGTTTAAAAAAAAACATGAAAAAAATCTACCCACCCTATCAAAAACCGAAACTAATTCTCTTCCTAAAGAATGTTAAATACAGCCCTGGCCATACAAAAGACATCAATTTCTCCTATAAAAAGGAGATCTTGCAAAAAGAGGCAGATTTTCTTCCTTCCTTTTATATATCACCCTATCCCAAGATTTGGGCAGCTTACAGCAGTTAACATTGCAATAAAAAAGTAGTAGTCAATAAAGCCAGTACTAATTAAAAACAGCCCCAAAACAAATATAAATGTATTCACAGATCCAAAGCCCAACTCCCTAGTTCCCAAATGCTGAGTGGAGTAAGAGCGTTTTAACTGCCTTCATAAAATGCATTAGAGAAGGGGCCAGTCTGACCGGGGGCAAGCAGTTCCACAACAACAGAACCAAATGCTGTGACCTCCTGGCTCTGGCCCTCTGAACCTCACATGAGGTGGAAATCTAAAGCCACCCCTCCCCCCCAAGACAAAGCAGAATTGTTAGATATGACCCCCAAAGTAATTGGGAGCCAAGCCATAAATAGCTTTACAGTACTTTATAGTACTTTGAATTGGACACAGGGACCAGGGCCTGAAAAGCTGTTGTAGCTGCCTTTACCAATGGCAGCTGTCTTTTTACCAACTGTAATTTCTTCAAAGGCAGCTCCAAAACGGGTGTAAGCTAGAAGTCCTGAGGGCATTAGTCACCATCACAGGGGCTTCTTCCTCCAGAAAGAACTGCAACTAGATAGCAGTCAAAACTGGGGGAAAGTTTCACTAAAACTCTGAGTTGAGCAGCTGGGAGTCGAGGGATCCAAGCTCACAGCTGTGATGCAGCCTATATGAACACAAGGTTTGCACAAGCCTCACTTTCTTAAACACTTTGGGATGTAAATAATTTATAACTAAAGAGAGATTTTCTGAGCAGCAGAAAAGAGAATTCCACTTGGTGAGTCAACATTCTTTCTGGAATAAAAAGGGGGGGAAAAGGTGGGGTGTTAAAGATTTAAATACTTTTGGAAAAAGCTTAACAAGGAGTAGATATAAGAAAGTTTAAAGAGGATCAAGGAGATAATTATTTTGAAAGATCATTCTTTTTGTGAAAGGGCTTTTGAACAAATTGGAATTAAAATAGACAAATAAACCAGACCTTTGTGAGAATGTCTTTTGTTTACTGTTAAAGAGTGCAGACAATTGGTGGATTTTACATAACAAAAGATAAAGGTACTATGAGCCAGACTGTGATGCTGACTGTAACTACAGAGTGCCATTTGAGACTAAAGTATTAAGGGCACAGGACAAAACAGGGGGAAAAAGCGGGGGGAATGCTTGCCTTTTACTTTTTCCCTTAATTGAGACACTTTCATTTTTGGATTACAATATTACAATGGCAACCACCAGAAAAGCAGCAAAAATAGAAAAGGGTCACTAGAGCAACCTGCAGAGAGAGGAATTACACTAGATTTACTTCAGAAAATGTTTGAGGAATTGGGCAATAAGTTAGCTGAATCACTTGATACTAAATTGACTAAATAACTGGATACTAAATTGAAAACTTTTGAAAAGAGAATTAGATAATTTTACACTACTAGAACTGAGACAGAAGGAATTTTGTTTGAGATTTAGGTCAATTCCAGAGGATTCTGGTGAAGATATTAGAGAAAAGGTTATTAACGCTTTAGCAAATCTTTTAGACTGGTATGAGGAGGATACAGAGGGAAAAACTGATAAGGTATATAGAATAAATACAAGATCTGTGAGAATAAAAAATATTCCAAAGGATGTCTTGGTGCACTTTGTCGGGAAGAAGACAATCAATCAGGTTTTACAGCAGCATTTTAATACAAGACTGAAGATTGATAATACAGATGTAATTGTCCTTACAGAAATTCCTATAAGAATCTTGCATAAGAGAAAAGTGTATTCTTTTCTGACTGATAGATTGAAACAGAAAAAGATTCCATTTTGATGGGATAAATTGGAAAGTGTGATTTTTACTTTTAAACAGCAGAGGTTTCTACTGAATTCTGTCCAGAAGGTAAGGGAATTTCTAGAAAAATGTAAAGAGGAATTGGAAGAGTTTCAAATGGAGGTGTCAGATGAGACTGCACAAAAACTTCAACAGCTGCAACAGAAACTGAAAGGAATGATATTGAACTAGATGCTACAGGTACTGACTTTTCTAAAAGTTGGGCTTGATTATGGATTACGAATGTTTGACGTGGAATATAAATGGAGCAAATGCTCCTCAAAGAGAAAAAAAACGTTATTTGAAAAAATTAAAACAAGATATAATTTGCCTATAAGAGACACATATTAGAAAAAAGGACATAAAATATTTGAGTTACCAAAATCTGGGTGAAGAATTTATTTCAGCAGGAACTAAAAAAAGATATTGAGTTATTTTGTATATAAATCTACAACTAAAACCAGAACTTGTATTGACTGGTGACCATGGTAGATTTGTTGGGGTGGCAGTTAAATTGCATGAATTCCTCATTTGTTTGTGAGAGAGCAGCAACAGCATTCAACACAGGAACTCTGAAGGAAAAGCCATTTTTAAAAGCAAAAGGTCCCTGTGCCAGGTCCTGTATCTCCAACAAAGATACATTCTCAAGAAGAAGAAAATTCTGCCTGCACTGCTGGAGAACTTCCACTAACAAAAGTAAACACCACTAGTCCAGATGGATCAGTTATATGTCTCTATTAAAATAGCTTCAAATATTAATCTATCCCATATGTTGTAACAATTGTGAGGCAAGCTGGTGGTTACAATTTACACAGCAGTTTGAAAGGATCTATCTCTTATATTCTGCTGTTCTGAGAGTTGTATGTTAGTGATAAAGGGTGTAGAAGGGACTCATGCACTTTTAAATTTGTTTTGTTTTGTTTTGTCATTATCTATGAAGGTGTATACTTTTATCATTCCAATATGGAGAAGGTCATTGCTACCTGCCTTGATCTCATGCTGGATCATTGCTACCTGCCTTGATCTCATGCCGGATCCACTTTGAAGTGGAAGGAAGGAAGGAAGGAAGGAAGGAGGGAGGGAGGGAGGGAGGGAGGGATCATTTCCTTGAAAAAATACAAATGGCTGTTTGTTTTGTTAGGTGCACTCAGTGAGTGTGAAATTGAAAATATAAGTGCTTCTGCATATATTTTCTCCTGTAGAGTACTCCTTACTTTTATGCTATAATATTTTGGGTAAAAATAGGCTCCTATCTGACAATTTAGCTATACTGTGCTTCTCTCATAGTAGCATACATCATTTTAAACTCAATTTCTTGCTCAATCCTTTACACATCAGTTCCTATCTTTCAATCAAACATACCTCTCAGGATTGTGGTAAGGATAAAATATGGGTTGTAGGCACAGTTTGTAGCTTCTCCCTATGACATTGATTTTGACATTTTCTTTAGTTACAATCAAGGTACATAAACAATGCTGTGATAATAGAGTTGAAATATATTTGATCTAAAGTAATCCAAACACTTCCAAATCAAGAGCCATTCTTTATCTAAAAAAAGACATACAGATCTTCCTTTGAGCTTTATAATCAGTGAGGCCAAATGCTGTTTTGGTTTCTCATGATGCAGGTAACTCAGTTGCAGGTAATAGTACAATGACAGTAACAGGCACTTTCACAATTGCAGATTAAAGTCAAGGCCTGCAATATGCAAATTAAACCAATACCAGGAATACAGAAATTGATTCCCCATCCTGCAGTCATGCATATTTATTAATTCAAATTGCCTTAGCCAAGATGATAAGAACCCACAATTATTACACAGCTTTCCAACAGAAGTGTACCAACATTTTTGTCTCCAAGCTTTTCTATGAATAGTCACTTTGCCCTTTCAGGTTTAAATCAAATATTTCATGGGGGTTACTGTCATTAGCTGCAAGAGTAGGGCAAACAGCACTCCAAAACCAACGAAGTTGCTTTTACACTTTAATTATATTGTAGACCTGAAAGTGTTCTATGCTTAATGAGGATACTTCATGAAATAATGCTCATCAACTGATTAAGAACCTATTTATCCAAATCATACATACTGTACTACTGATATTCCCAGTGGAATTTACTCCCAAGAAATTATGCTAGAATTGCAGGATAATGGAAGAAGTACTGTACATTATTTTTAATATCATCTAGCCCTTCTTGTCAGCAAATATATTGAGTCATATTATACTCCAGTGGAGTTATCATGGATTTCATCAAGTATTTCAACATTTATAAACGTCTATTGATTGCAAAGACACAGCTGGCTCCAAAGTCAGGGGAAAGTTTTCAATAAATCAGTCTCCAAGTTTTGATCTTCCTCTATGTAAAAACGGCAAAATAATAGAAGACTGTCTTAGTATAATAACTTTTAAAAAGCGCTGATGAAGATTTGTAATAATCTAAGAGAAATTTCATACATCACTGAAGACAAGAAAAAGTGAAAGTAAAATAGATTAGAGCTATATATCTTTTTAATAATGTCAGCCAAAGTGTTCCAGGCTGTAGTGTGATCACATCACAGATGAGGCCAGATTTAACAATTCATTTCACTGAATAGCAATTTCCAAGCTCAAAGAAATCCTGGTAAAAACAGATGGTGAATTATGAAGCTTTCTACTAACCATAAAAGCATAATATGCAAATAACACATTTTGAGAAATCTGATGCTAAGGTCATGAACATTTTTGACCCTATGAAAAATGTCCCCTTTTGACTCTTGTACACCCTTCTGTTTTGAAAAGAATCAAGACTACTTGAGAGATGCTGAGGATAGAATGAAAAGGGGATATCTTTTGGCTTATTCCCCTTTGCCCTACTCCATTAAAACATAATGAAATTTCAAAGTTAACTGTGGATATGAATTCACATTAAAATGTTCATCTCACTATGTATCCCATTTAAGGTAATATAGCGTGCCTGGACATTTTTTGTGTTCAGGTGCAAATGTACCTATCTATGCTACGATATTCTGAACGGACATCTCTAAGCACATCCTGCCCCTAGAGACTGCCTAACTGAACAAC
This sequence comes from Candoia aspera, assembly GCF_035149785.1. Lineage (NCBI taxonomy): Eukaryota > Metazoa > Chordata > Lepidosauria > Squamata > Candoiidae > Candoia > Candoia aspera. The sequence goes on along the minus strand of NC_086157.1, from coordinate 91,814,534 downwards.
TTGAACAGAAAAGGGCAACACTGATTGGTAATAAAACAGCAAGATATATGGATTCTCTCCAGTTACTTGGGCAATTGGGAGGGAACTCCTTTTTGCCTATTGAGAAGAAGCATAATGTGTAATTAGATTGTAATGCTTCAGCAAAGGATCGTTTCCTTGTTGTGGTGCTGGAGCTTGAGCACCTCAATGATGCCATGAGCTAAACCATGAAGGGCCACCCAAGTCGGGAAGGTCATGACAGAGAGGTGGGATCCCTGAGGTGGGATCCCAGTATTCTTGCCATGAAAACTAAATGAATCAGTACAACCAGAGATATGTCGGTATACCATCGGAAGATGAGACTCTCAGGTTGGAATATGGTCAAAATGCTACTGGGGAGGAACAGAAGATGAGTTCAACTAGCCCCAGATGTGATGACACAGCTAGCTCAAAGCCGAAAGGACGGCTAGGGGCTGACGGTGCTGGTGGTAAACGGCGAATCCGATGTTCTAAGGATCAACACACCATTGGAACCTGGAATGTAAGATCTATGAGCCAGGGCAAATTGGATGTGGTTATTGGTGAGATGTCAAGATTGAAGATAGACATTTTGGGCATCAGTGAACTGAAATGGACTGGAATGGGCCACTTCACATCAAATGACCACCAGATCTACTACCGTGGACAAGAGGACCACAGAAGAAATGGAGTAGACTTCATAATTAATAGTCAAGTGGCTAAAGCAGTGCTTGGATACAATCCAAAATACGATAGAATGATCTCAATTTGAATTCAGGGCAAGCCATCTAACATCACAGGAGACTGGAATGCTAAGGTGGGCAGTCAAATGACACCTGGAATTACAGGTAAGCATGGCCTGGGAGAACAAAATGATACAGGACATAGGCTAATAGAATTTTGCCAAGACAACTCATTCTGCATAACAAACACTCTCTTCCAACAACCTAAGAGACAGCTTTATACATGGACTTCACCAGATGGACAACACCGGAATCAGATTGACTCCATCCTTTGCAGCCAAAGGTGGCGGACATCTATACAGTCGGTAAAAACAAGACCTGGAGCTGACTGTAGTTCAGATCACGAACTTCTTATTGCACAATTTAGGATCAGACTGAAGAGATTAGGGAAGACCCACAGATCAGCTAGATATGAGCTCACTAATATTCCTAAGGAATATGCAGTGGAGGTGAAGAATAGATTTAAGGGATTGGACTTAGTGGATAGGGTCCTGGAAGAACTCTGTACAGAAGTTCACAACATTGTTCAGGAGGCAGCAACAAAATACATCCCAAAGAAAGAGAAAACCAAGAAGGCACAATGGCTGTCTGCTGAGACACTAGAAGTAGCCCAAGAAAGAAGGAAAGCAAAATGCAATAGTGATAGGGGGAGATATGCCCAATTAAATGCAAAATTCCAGAGGCTAGCCAGAAGAGATAAGGAATTATGTTTAAACAAGCAATGCATGGAAGTGGAAGAAGACAATAGAATAGGAAGGACAAGAGACCTCTTCCAGAAAATTAGAAACAATGGAAAAGGCCAGGGAGTTTCAGAAAAACATCTATTTCTGTTTGATTGACTATTCTAAAGCCTTTGACTGTGTGGACCATAACAAATTGTGGCAAGTTCTTAGTGGTACGGGGATACCAAACCATCTTGTCTGCCTCCTGAAGGATCTGTATAACGACCAAGTAGCAACAGCAAGAACAGACCATGGAACAACGGACTGGTTTAAGATTGGGAAAGGAGTATGGCAGGGTTGTATACTATCACCCTACCTATTCAACTTGTATGCAGAATACATCCAAGGCTGAGGAATCCAAGGCTGGAGTTAAAATTGCTTGAAGAAACATTAACAATCTCAGATATGCAGATGATACCACTTTGATGGCTGAAAGCGAAGAGGAATTGAGGAGCCTTATGATGAAGGTGAAAGAAGAAAGTGCAAAAGCTGGCTTGCAGCTAAACCTCAAAAAAACCAAGATTATGGCAACCAGCTTGATTGATAACTGGCAAATAGAGGGAGAAAACATAGAGGCAGTGAAAGACTTTGTATTTCTAGGTGCAAAGATTACTGCAGATGCTGACTGCAGTGAGGAAATCAGAAGATGTTTAATCCTTGGGAGAAGAGCAATGACAAATCTCAATAAAATAGTCAAGAGGAGAGACATCACACTGACAACAAAGGTCTGCATAGTTACAGCAATGGTATTCCCAGTAGTAACATATGGCTGCAAGAGCTGGACCATAAGGAAGGCTGAGAGAAGGAAGATAGATGCTTTGGAACTGTGGTGTTGGAGGAAAATTCTGAGAGTGCCTTGGACTGCAAGAAGATCAAATCAGTCCGTACTCCAGGAAATAAAGCCAGACTGCTCACTTGAGGGAATGATATTAAAGGCAAAACTGAAATACTTTGGCCACATAATGAGAAGACAGGACACCCTGGAGAAGATGCTGATGCTAGGGAGAGTGGAAGGCAAAAGGAAGAGGGGCCGACCAAGGGCAAGATGGATGGATGATATTCTAGAGGTGACTGACTCATCCCTGGGGGAGCTGGGGGTGTTGATGACCAACAGGAAGCTCTGGCGTGGGCTGGTCCATGAAGTCACAAAGAGTGGGAAGTGACTGAATGAATAAACAACAACAAGATTGTAATGTGTTTGCCCTTAATGGCTCTATAGTATCAGCTCTTTGAGGTAGGCAAGGTCAAGAAACAGCAAGCTCTTTATTGTTGTAGGGTAGAATATAGACTCTTGAAAGCCTGCAGAGATACTCTCTACTCCACCTTATCCCAAACAAAATCAGGATGGGTTGTTTTCTTTCTTACGCTTTCTACTTTCTCATACTTGATAAGTCTTTTCTCCTCCCTTAACAATTCATTGCTCCCTCCTCTCTCCCCAAGGTCATATCTACATTCTTTCACACATACTAAATGTAATTGGTTAGATAATATTGCATTAACATACATGATTTTAGATTGACTGATTGAAGCATATAACTAGAGTAGTTTGATGAACATTTCTTCCTTGTCACCATGGAAATGGTAACTTCTGTAGTGAAAATCAAACCTTATGTTTATTACTGAGTAAAATAACTGTGTGGTTCTTGAAAGCAAGATAACGTTATGGATGTAACAGTATAAGAAATATTAGATGAAGTATGAGGGACCATGAATTGGAAGCCATAGTAAAAGCAAACTTCTTGATTCATGTTACGGAAAGATACAGACACATTACATGTGCATCCTGAGCTAAATGAATGCAAAATCACTAGATTAATAATCTAAAATGATAATTACATCAAGTGAAATCACTATCATAGAGCCACTTCCTAAAATGATCGAAGTGATGCTTTTCTTACCCACCCATCTACTTCCCACATTATATTTGTTTTCTTATACATGTGTTAATACTTTGAAAAACAAATGTGATGTAGAGCCTTCTTTGATCTGACATTCTTAATGAACTCAACTCCCAGAATCCCAGCCATCAATGCTCAAATGTTACAGGTAGCTCCTATAGAGACGGAACCACCACCACCACCATCACCCTAGGGCAATATAAAATGCACCACACTTCTAGTCCTTTTCAAAAGCAATTCCTCCATGTATGCTGATGCAGAAGGGCTAAAATAGAAAGCTCTCAGAGTCTAACTAAACATGCTTGTCCACCAAAACAGAAATTCCAAAGAGCAGATTTCCTAATTGCATAAAAACTGCTTAGAACATTCAGCCAAAAGTGCAGAGGCTGTTTCCTCAGATCGACAATGGGTAAAGGGTGGAGTCTGCAAGGATGAAAATGCACTTACTACTCTGCAAGTTATCTGAACACTTGGAGGAATCCCTTTTGGAACAGGTCTATGAATAAGATGTGGCTATTATAGTCTAGCCAGCAATATATTAGGGAAACACCCCCCTCAGCTGAGCAATTCATCTCCTACTTTTTCCACACTTTGCCCAGACCCTTCATCCCACTCTGGTCTGAACAGCTTCACCTTTTGAAATAAAATTATTAATATGTAATGTACTGCAGCAGAGTGGGAGGTGTTAAATAATTAATCAAAAGCAGGGTTGGCAAACTGAGGCTCAGAGGAAAATGGCTTTTTCCATTCTTTTCAAAAACTCTTACAGTGTAAACCTACGGTACAATTAAGCTTAATATGCTTTAAACACACTGTGATGAATGCCTACCCAAGTTTCCAACCAGACTCACACAAGAAGCTTATGGATATCTGATTTATTACTGGATAGTATGCAAGTTCAAGAGCAAAGCTGAGAATGGCAAAAATGTGGGTCTTTCAATCAATTAAAGCTTAGACGGTTCCAATCCCTCCCCCCAGAGTCAGAAAGAGTCCACTCCCCGCAGCCTGCAGGTGTTCCTAACGGTTCCTGCCGGTCTTTGGGAAAGTGTCCTTGAACAGGCGAGATAACCCAAATAGACATTCCAAAGTCTCTTCATCAGTTCCTGGTACAAAGATCAAGAGCAGCACCCTCCCGAACAGTAACGCGTGTCAGCACCAGCATGGCATGGGAGCTGGTTACGATGTTCACAGGAACATTGAAACAGGAACCATGACATCCTATCCCTCTAGAAAAAAAAATAAACTACAAAACAGTGAATTACAAAGGAAATCAGGGACGAGGTTTTGCAGGATAACAAGATGAAATTGGCGAACCAAATCAGGAGCACTAACGTGTTGAGCAAGCAACCACTCAGGATGGGGAAAATCTTTCCAGTGAATGAGGTATTGCAGGTAGTCCCGGAAGTGACGGGAGTCAAGGACCTCTTTCAATTCAAAGTGTTCGTGTCTTATCAATCATGATTGGAGGAGGTGGGGGTGGATAAAGGTGCCAGCGGTCAGAAGTGTGAAATGGCTTCAACAAACTACAGTGAAAAACAGGGTGAAGGCGTTTCAAATTGTGAGGCAATTGAAGTTTAACAGTCACAGGATTGATAATCAATAATGGGAAAAGGACCAATGAATTTAGATGCCAGTTTCTTAGAAGGTTGGGAAGATCTGATGTACTTTGTGGAGAGATAGACTTTGTCACCAATTTGAAAGTCTAGCTGTGGAGAATGGTTTCTGTCCGCATATTTTTTACAGGTGGCTTGACCATCAGCAACGGCCTGCTGAATAACTGGCCAAGAGGCAGAAATGCGGGCTGCCCAGTCAGCAGCGGAACCTGCCTGAGAAGGGGGTTGGGGCAGCTCAGGAATGGGAACAAAATCCAGTCCATTGACAACCTGAAAAGGAGTTTTGCCAGTGCTTTGATGAACAGCATTATTATAAGCAACTTCAGCAAAGGGAAGGAGATCCACCCAATCATCCTGGTGGTAGTTAGTGTAAGCTCTAAGGAACTGCTCTAAAACAGAGTTAAGAATCTCAGAATTCCCATCAGTCTCAGGATGTGAGGCTGTAGATAAGCCTTGTTTGGTGCCTAATAACTTCATAAATGATTTCCAAATGTGAGAAGTAAACTGGATTCCGCAATCCGTGATCACATGTGTAGGACATCTGTGTAAATGGTAAATGTGGTGTAAAAACAGTTTGGCTAACTTTTGAGCAGTTGGTAAAGAAGCACAAGAAACAAAGTGGACTTGCTTTGAAAAGAAATCCTTTACCACCCAAATAACTGTCTTTTTCTGGCTGGGAGGTAAATTCACAGTAAAGTCCATTGAAATTTGCTCCCAGGGTTTGGTAGGGTCTGCTACGGGTTGGAGGAGACCCTGTGATTTCCCCCCTTTGTGCTTACACATAGCACAAACTGGGCAGGTGGCCACATATTCTTTTACATCAGTTCGCAAAGTTGGCCACCAAAATTGCCTTCATACAAGGTGTAAGTTTTTTACAAATCCAAAGTGACCTGCCGTCTTATGAACATGCAACCGCTGTAAGATTTCAGAACGCAAAGTCTCAGGAACGTATAGCTTAGAGTCTGCCCAGTAGAAACTATCAGAAGTTGACACTGTCTCTGTTAGCTTGCAACCAAGTATCAGATTTCAAAGCGTGAAGAAAGTCAGCCTGCAATTGACTAGGGCTCGGGTTGCTGGCACCGTGTTTGACTTCTAGTGACAGCTGCCAAACCCAGTTGTGATTTTCTTAATACAGTGTCAACAATGTCGGGTTGCTGACTATCATGTTGAGGTAAATGAGAAAGCGCATCAGCTAAAAAGTTACGTTTTCCAGGGAAATATTTAAATTGGAAATTAAAACGACTAAAAAACTGAGCCCAGCGAACCTACTTAGGGCTAAGGCACCATGGTGTGTGAAGAGCTTTCAAATTTCTATGGTCAGTCCAAACTTCAAAAGGAAATTTGGTACCTTCCAATAGATGGCGCCAGTTCTCTAATGCAGCTTTAACGGCAAAGGCTTCTTTCTCCCAAACGTGCCAATGGCGATCAGTGTCAGAGAACTTTTTGGATAAATAAGCACAAGGTCTCAGTTTGCCTGAGGGGTCCTTTTGAAGTAGAATAGCCCCAATAGAAGTATCTGAGGCATCTACTTGCACAACAAAGGGACGATCGGGGTCTGGATGTTGCAATACAGGCTCCGCAATAAACAAAGCTTTGAACTTGTCAAATGGAGCCTGGCAGTCTGGGGACCAATTAAGCAAGGCACCAGGGACTTTAACTTTACGAGTTTTCCCTTGGCCTTTGGTTTTCAACAAGTCAGTGAGTGGCAGGGCAATCTCCACGAACCCCCCAATAAACTGCCTACAGAAATTGGTGAACCCCAGAAAACTTTGTAGCTGCTTGCGGGTGTGAGGTTGCCCCCAATTTGCCACGGCTTGCACTTTGGCCAGGTCCATTTCAATGCCCCACACTGACACCCGGTATCCCGAATAACCAAGCTGTGGTTTGTGGAATTCACACTTAGAGAGCTTGGCATACAGTTTTGCTGCGTTAAGTTTATCAAGCACTTGCCTGAGCAAGGCTTCATGTTCCTCTTCTGTTTCTGTGTATATTAATACATCATCTAAATAGACCAACACTCCTTTAAATAGATGGTCATGGAGAACCTCATTAATGAGTTGCATAAAAACTCCAGGAGCCCCTGAAAGTCCGAATGGGAGAACCTTATATTGAAAGGATCTCAAAGGACAATTGAAAGCAGTCTTCCATTCATTCCCCCTCCTTGATGCGAACACAGAAATATGCTTCCCTTAAGTCCAGTTTGGAAAAAAATTTCCCCTTAGCTAAATGAGCTAGCATGTCCTTCATTAACGGTAGGGGGTATTTGGAAAATGTGCAGATAGCATTCAAGCCTCGGTAGTCTGTGCAAAGTCTAAGAGTCCCATCCTTTTTATCATGGAATAAAACTGGCGCTCCCACAGGGGAATTGGCAGGCTCACTGAAGCCGTGTGCCAAATTCTTGTCAATAAACTCACGCAAAGCTGCCAGCTCCTTTTGGGTCATGGGATAGATTTTGGGCTTAGGTAGCTTTGCCTCTGAGTCTAGTTCAATGGCACAATCAGTCTTATGGTGGTGGGGGGGGGAAGCTCCGCTTCTCCAAATACATCTGCAAAATCTGCATACTGGGGAGGCAATCCCTCAAGCTGTGCCGGCGCTGGCATTGCTTGACCAACCCCTACCTTGCATACTCGAGTCGTAATAGATACTGCCTCTGCGGGGCCATTGTAAAATCCATCTCTAAATGTCACAGTTCTGTACTCCCAGTTAATATAAGGTTCTGGTATTTTAGCCAAGGGATGCCCAACATAACACAAGGACTGCCTGCAGGAGCCACAACAAACTTTAATGTCTCTATATGGCTCCCCACTTGCATGGTTACAGTTCCTGTAAAGTGGGTGGCCGGCCCACTCCAGCCTCTGAACCATTAAGCTGCATAAAAATCAGAGGGCACTTAAGGGGAAATGTTGGTAGGTCCAGGGCTGCCACCAGTTTAGGGTGGATCAAACAACGTGAGAAGCCAGAATCCACTAGTGCCAAAACTTAACCATTTTTCATTTGGGACCTCAGTCTGACTTTTAACATCAAAGTGGGACAGTCATCACTCACCATGGAGTCTTTGCACCCGTCCTCTGCCACCTGCTTGCTGGTGCTTTTCACAGCAGGTGTCCAGAGTTTCCAGCCAGTTCCTTGGGTTCAGGCTCAGACTCCCTGGAGAAATACACAAAATCCTCACTGTCAATGTCACCTCTGGCTGCTGTGACCCTGCATATTGCCGGCAGCGATTTTGTAGGCACTCTTCCATGTTTGGGATCGGGTTTGGGCTTCGGACAATCGGCCGCCAGGTGGCCCTCCTTCCCACAACGTAGGCACTGCCCCTTTGCATAGCAGCAACTCCTCTCTTCCTCCCAAAGCTTTGGGGCTCTCTTGGCAGTGAACTGGTCCCATCTGAGATTTCGGGTACTTGGATAGGACTGCTCAGCCTTTCAGGCTTGTAAATAGGTAAATTTGGCAGTTTCGGTTTTTCCGGCCAGGCAGATCCAATCATAAAGAGAAGTGGGATCATCTCAGCCTAAAGCCCAACACAATATGTCACTGGAAAGACCTTCTTTAAAATACTCAACTAAGGTGGATCCTGACCAGTCGGTAATTTTATTGGCTAGAGCTTTAAACTCTAAGGCGTAGTCAGCTACTGACATCTGGCCCTGGGAGAGCTCTTTCAAGGCTTTCTTAGCCCATTCTTTTGCTAGGGGATCTTCAAAATGCATCTTCAATGCCCACATGAAATCATCAACTGTGTCCAGAGCCGGCGCATCAGCCGGATGTACCAATCCGCCGCCCTCCCCTTGAGCTGGGCTGCAGCTGCATCGACCTTTGATCTTTCATGCAGAAAATACATCCTGAAATCCCTCATATAGTTCTTTGTGTTGGTGAGGAAAAATGCCAGTTTTGTTGGGTCCTCATCGAATTTAATGGATAGCTCTCTAAAACCCCTGCTGGGGCCAGGTGCCATGGAAACAGGGGCTGCAGGAGCTGGAGCTGCAGGGGCTGGAGCTGCAGCAGCGGATGTCCCATTGCTCCAGGCCATGGAGGGTTGAGTTCTATGTGATGGGGACCCCCCCCCATCACAGTTTGTCCCTGCCCCATTGTTGGTATGCCAGCCAGTACAGGCGAGGGTTGTTGGTAGCTGTCCTCCCCCCGCTTCACTGAGCTATCCATCGACATGGAGGTTTTTTAACAAGTTCTCTATAGATTCCATTTTTGCTTCTAACACCCACAGTCTCTGGGGAGTTGGTGAGTCCCTTCTCACCTGATGTCCTAGGGGTTCAGCCCATTCAGTGGATTCCCCCTCTGGCATCAGCAGCACCCGGTATTTCCAAGATGTTCCTGGCTGTGCCTCATTGATGTCGTCTAGGACGATCAACTCACTGAGGGACTCCAACAGGCCCGGTCCTTCCGCTAGCACCCCACTGGTCTCTGCCTCCTCCATGTCCAATTCCATTCCTCCATCTGGGGGGGTGCACTGAACAGCTGGTGGCTGGGATGGTTCGACTGGGACCTCTTGCCCTTCACCTCGCTCCCCCGTTTCAGGGTCAGAGCTGGAGGGCTCCTCTGGCACTTTTGTGGTTCAGGTTGCCGTAGCCATCGTCAACTAAAATTCCTCACAAGACTATTCTAGGTGCAAAGATTACTGCAGATGCTGACTGCAGTCAGCAAATCAGAAGATGTTTAATCCTTGGGAGAAAAGCAATGACAAATCTCAATAAAATAGTTAAGAGCAGAGACATCATGCTGACAACAAAGGTCCGCATAGTTAAAGCAATGGTATTCCCAGTAGTAACATCTGGCTGCAAGAGCTGGACCATAAGGAAGGCTGAGAGAAGGAAGATCGATGCTTTTGAACTGTGGTGTTGGAGGAAAATTCTGAGAGTGCCTTGGACTGCAAGAAGATCAAACCAGTCCGTACTCCAGGAAATAAAGCCAGACTGCTCACTTGAGGGAATGATATTAAAGGCAAAACTGAAATACTTTGGCCACATAATGAGAAGACAGGACACCCTGGAGAAGATGCTGATGCTAGGGAGAGTGGAAGGCAAAAGGAAGAGGGGCCAACCAAGGGCAAGATGGATGGATGATATTCTAGAGGTGACGGACTTGTCCCTGGGGGAGCTGAGGTTGTTGACAACTGACAGGAATCTCTGATATGGGTTGGTCCATGAAGTCACGAAGAGTCGGAAGCGACTAAACAAATAAACAACAAAAAACAAACAAACAAAGGAGTTAATGAAATTAGACATTCTCAGCTTTATGTGATGAACGCCTACCCAACTTTCCAACCACACTCACACAAGAAACTTATGGATATCTGATTTATTACTGGATAGTATGTAAGTTCAAGAGCAAAGCTGAGAATGGCAAAAATGCGGGTCTTTCAATCAATTAATGCTTAGGCAGTTCCAATCCCTCCCCCCAGAGTCAGAAAGAATCCACTCCCTGCAGCCTGCAGGTGTTCCTAACAGTTCCTGCCGGTCTTCAGGAAAGTGTCCTTGAACAGGCGAGATAACCCAAATAGACATTTCAAAGTCTCTTCATCAGTTCCTGGTACAAAGAACAAGAGCAGCGCCTTCCCGAACAGTAACGCGTGTCAGCACCAGCATGGCATGGAAACTGGTTGTGATGTTCACAGGAACATTGAAACAGGAACCTTGACAAACACACACACACTCTTAAAAAACAAGGCAAGCCCTGTAAATTCTAGCCCTGCTCAAATGCATGACATTTCCAGTCCATTTGCATTATTACACTGTTCATTGTCCAAAAATGTTAAAAGTGTTCTCCTGTTACCTAACAACTCCCATTCCTGAGCAAATGCAAAGGATGAAGAGTATTCTTTGTTTTTTAACACATAGGAATATTTCTTTGCTACCACCCCCACTGCTTGTTGTTCTCTTTTAATGGTTTGGCTGCTGTGTGCCTAGAGCATATGAATGCACATGAGGTGGGAGGCTGCTGAAAATAAGTCCCCAAACCCATGAAAGCTATTCACTAGTTCAGAGCCCTTTGGAGATAAAAAGTTACCTTTTTAAAGAGTACAGTTCAGAAAATGACAGTTGGAAAAAAAATATTTTCAACAGCCATGAATTACTTGCTTTATGAGGAAAAACAATGTGAGTGTTTTAAAACTTTTGAAATGCAACCCCAACCATGGCAGTACGTCACCAAGGACCCTTGACTTGGAGAAAGAGATACCCTGGAGCTAGCCAAAGGCAGCAACAGCACTGCCACTGATGCAACACAAGAAAATTAAAAGTGCCTTTACAGAGTCTGCAGCTTGCGCAAATCCCCCAATTCTTTAAGGTTCTTTTGAACAGGAAGGAAAAAGATGGGTAACAGCACACCTGGGGAAAGGAGCAGTATGGATTTTTTTTAAGCAATAAAAACATCAAAATAAAGGGCATCACCAGGATTGTTGAAGGCACACAGAGTTCTGGCCAATAGCTACAATGTGTATTTATGAACAGACTGATGGCTGGCAATGTTACCTCTTTGAAAAAACAGCAACAACTAACAGCAATAGCAACAACAAACCAGCAAGCAGGTAAAAAATAGGAACAGAAGAATTGCTATTATTGTCAAAATATTTTTTAAAATCTTGTAAGACTCCACACTGTCCTGCTACTGATGTATTATCTATTATACAAGGGCATGTGGTTGTTCCAAATCCATTGGTGCATTAATAACTTTAAAGCTCATAGCGGTCCTTGAAGAAAAAGTCAAAGGATTGCAGCAGTGAATGGCCACTGTTTAGCTGATAAGTAAGGGTAAGGATTGATCAGCTCAAGGAAATGAGGCTCTACAACAAATACTGGAAGCAACTTTCTAGAGCAGTGTTCTTCAAACCTGGCAACATGCTGGCTGGAGAATTCTGGGAGTTGAAGTCCACATGTCTTAAAGTTGTCAGGTTTGAAAAACATTGCTGCAGAGGGAGATAGCCAAATAAAGGAGCAAGCTCAGTGGATAAGAGGAACAATCAGAAGCAGAGAAGTAGAAATTTTTACACTGTTTTTTAGAACTTATTTTTATTAAGAATTTTGATTTTAATAGTAAAATCTAATAGAAAATAAACTTAAAGGAGAATAGAAAGGAGTGAAAAGTGCAAGAAAAAAGAGAGAAGAGAAATAATAAAGAGAAAAGAAATATATAAAGAAGTGACTTCCAACCTTCATCACAACACATAGTAAAACAAATTTAGTGAGCCTTCACCCCCTCTAAGGTTACATTTATCTCTTCATCCCTTCTACTCTACTCACCAGTTTCTTGGTCTTTGTCCTGGTTGTCAGCTCCACTTTTGCAGAGCCATCTTCAGTTCCACAAACCTCCGCTGAAAGCCTCAGTGTTTTACATTGTTGAAATTCAGAAACTCTGAACTTTGCTCTTGAGGAAAACAGACACTGCAAAACAAGAGACAGGATGGTGGATCCCTAAAGGGCAGGGAGATTGTAGTTGTGAACTCTAAGAAGTGCAGTTAAGTGACATTGAAAAAGCTGCATGGAAATAATGCAAAAGTATCTGTAGAAACTGTTTATTACAATATGGATTATGTGTGTGTGTGCATATACACATACACACATACATACAAACACACACAATATTGTAATAAACAGTGTGTGTGTGTGTGTGTACACATACATACATACTGTTTATTACAATATTAACATTATCTGACCAGAAGAGGTGGATTCAAGTGTGCATTTTGTTTTGGTTTTGTGTGACTTTATTTAATAAATTCATATAGTATGTATGTATGTATGTGTATGTGTGTATACACACACACACACAGTATTGTATTATATATACAATATTGTGTGTGTGTGTATGTGTATATACACACACACACACACATGTACACATACACAACTTGGCTGGCATTAGATATACTGTATAAATAATTATATAATTATATAATTTAATACTCTGTGTGTGCGTATACACACACACACACACACAGACATACACAATATTGTATTATATATACAATATTGTGTGTGTGTATATAAATATATATACACGCACGCACGCACACACAGAGTATTAAATTATATAATTATTTATACAGTATATCTAATGCTAGCCAAGTTATTTAAACTAAAAAGCTATATGCTACAGCTCCATTATAATGAAAAAACATCTCCATGACCTCCTAAATTTTCTAAGCAGAAATTTTGGATAGAATTGGAGTGAGGCCAGTACAAAATGTTTGCCAACTTCTGATTTTTTTAAGACACTATATTCTGATAATAAATAGAATATTTTCTTTCAATGGCCAGCTTTTTGGTATAATAAAAAATACATCTGTCTTCCATGTATTTCGTATAGTCAAGAAAGATCAATCTGATCAGGTGCCTCCCAGTTCACAAGATCATAAAAATATTGAACAAATGGCCGTGAATAGCTATTCTTCCTCCTATGGGAGGGGTGGAATAGGAGCTGGAATTTGATGACCCTCTTTCTCTCTCTAACTGAAAATCCATTATTAAATCAAATATTTTGTGAAAGAAATTCTCAAAAAAGGGGGCAGGGATTTTCAATATTTACAGCAAACCTGAACTTTTATATTTCTCTATGATTATGCTTCCAAATATGTAAGATAGGTTTCTAACATAGCTTTCTGTAAAGTTGTTATAACATTTTCAGAAGCAGTTTGCCTTTCATCTAATTAGAAGATACTGCTTCCTACTTTATCAGTTTTGGCTGTAATTGTATCAACAGATGCTTGAAGTACATCCACTGAATTTTTCATTTCTTTAAACTCAACATTCATGTTTTTATTCATATGCTTGTCTAAAAAAAATATCTTTGTCCTCAGTAGAAGAAGGAGGGAGGGACGTGGTGGCGCTGCGGGTTAAACCGCTGAGCTGTCGATCGGAAGGTCGGCGGTTCGAAACCGCGCGGCGGGGTGAGCTCCCGTTGTTAATCCCAGCTCCTGCTCACCTAGCAGTTCGAAAACATGCAAATGTGAGTAGATCAATAGGTACCGCTTCGGCGGGAAGGTAACGGCGTTCCGAGTCGTCATGCTGGCCACATGACCCGGAAGTGTCTATGACAACGCCGGCTCTTCGGCTTTGAAACGGAGATGAGCACCGCCCCCTAGAGTCGGATTCGACTGGACTTTACGTCAAGGGAAACCTTTACCTTTACCTTTAGAAGAAGGAGAAACTAGCATTGCTGCACAGTGGATTAAAGGCTTCTTCTCAAGTTTGGATTTCTTCCTTTTGAAAGCCACTGTTTTTTTAAATACATTTAAAAATAATTTTAAGCGGTGATGGATGATATTTCAGAGATAATGGATGCCCTGGCACCCAAGGAAACATATTGCCCACTACTGTTCTAAGGACAAAAAATTACTGATGAATTGTGAATCAGGTATTCCCTTTGGGATCTATCAGGATTGAGTTCTTATCTTAGGAGATCACAAACATGGTCAAATATCTAAAACTGTTATAAAATAATTTATTTATATATTTAAGTGGCATACCACCAATTTCAATGAATTCATTCATTGCAATTAACAGGAAAGACATAAAATATCCATAGTAAGGAGAAAAACATCCATGGTAACAGGTGGATGTAGTATTATCCATGGTACATCCATGGTAACAAACAAATATAGTATTAAAATAACCACAATAGTTTTAAAAATAAAGTATTTTCAACATGTAAGATGTGAAACAATAGCAAAAACCCTGATGGTTCCCATGCATTAGGGAAAAGCCTGATGGAAGAGCTTCATCTTTGTTGTTTTCTGAATGTTGTCAGGGAGGGGGTGACCCTGATTTCAAGAAGTTCAATAGAACTACTACAATATAAAAGCAGCAACTCCTGCCTGTAGCTTCTGAAATTTTTCAGAAGTGGGATATTAGCAGTTATTTATCTTGAGAATATCTGGAGACTGTGGTCCTGAAGATACCATGAAGAATTTTGTAGGTTAAAACCAGAACTTTAAATTGTACATGGAAATCAATGGCTAAGACTGTAACTGGTACACTATCGAAATTGGGCAGCTCCCACCCCCACCCTAGTCATGGCCTTTACCTGCTGGTTTAGCAGAAGTCATGAGTCCAGGATGATGTCACAGACCAACTCTTTCAGGGGTAGTGCTTCCCTGTTGAGAGACAACACTAGAGGCATAGAATCACCCCAATGTATCTACATCTTGTACCTCCAACCTACTTCAACCTTTTCTGTCCATCCAGACTCCTATAGCCTCTGGACACCAGGAATATCCAGTCCAGCCAAGAGAGGTAATATAAAGTGGAGTATCATCAGGCTACAAATGATACAACACACCACACTCTTGAATGACATCTCCATAGACTTCATGTAAATGTTAAAGAGTAAGGAAGAGAGGACCGATTCCTAAGGCACACAGCAAGTATATGGCCACAATCGTGACCTGTCTTCCTGCATCATTACTGATTGGAACAAATGACAAAGGAGTAGAACCACTGCAAGACAGTTTCTTTAGTCTCCAACCCCTGCAAGCAATCCATAAAGATAAAATGATTAATGGTACTGAAGGCCTCTGAAAGACCTAATAGGACTAGGAAGGGTATTCTTTCCCCATCCAGATTCTGACAAAGATAATCCTCTACAGTGACCAGTGCCCTCTCAGTCCCATGTCCAGGTCCAAAACCTAACTCAGGTCTAGATAATCTGTTTCATCTAGGGCATTCCATAGCTGAGCCATTATCAATAATTTTTCCCAACCAACAACTTTTTTCAACAAGGAAAGTTTGAAACTGGGTGGTAGATGTCAAGAATGACTGAATCCAGTTCTTCAGAATTCAAAGACTGGAAGAATGCTGGGTAATGTCATCAGACGTTGCCCCTGTCATCACATTGCACCCTGCTCATGTGGAAACAAGACTCAAGTAAGTTTGAGTTTCTTTATTGGCAAAATGCTGCACAAATTGATCATTGAGGCTGGGAGGGGGGAATCTTCTTGTTGGTTCCTCCTTAAAAGGGAGTTTGTGACAGCCTGTTGAGACAGTTGGAGAGGAGAAGAGACGTTTCTCTACCACCACCACCTTATTGCTATGACGTTGGTTCAAACATGGGCACATATCCATGCTTAGTCAGATTCATCTTTCATCTTCTCTGTCAAGCTGAGCTCAACTCCTGGTATCTGTATGGACTCACCCATGTAGTTTTCAGTTCACTATTACTTTCTTCTGGGACTTTTTAAAAACTTCCTATTTTAGCTAATACCACTTGGATTTTTGATGGATTCCCATCAAAGACTAAACAGATCTCTGACTCTATTTTTTAAAATTAAATTAGCTGAGGTCACTAAGGGCTAACTGAAGCATTTCATATTCTACTGTGGCATAACTTGGCACAAGGCCAGCTCTATTGGTTAGAGAAAGAGAGGGGGGGGGGAGAGAGAGAGAGCGTGCACTATTAATCCCAGCATAGCATCATTCCTTTACAGATTTTTTTACCACTCGGAGAATCATATAGGAAGAGGCAACATATTTTAGTAGAACATTTCAACCTAGAGTCAAATCTTTGTTAATGGAAACCCTAAAAACACCACACTGCACAGGTGAACTACCTTTTGGGATAAACTTAATTGTGGGGGTGTCCAAGGGTTGTGGCAGATGCAGCAACGATGAGGTGGTGTTATGCATATGGTCAAACCTGAATTTCTTGGGAGGGTTTAGAGGTTTTGGGACTTGGGGATTATTTTACTGTTGCATTATACAGTGTGTTAAGATTATTCTATGGGTTGTTTGTTTATCACTAAAATGCAATGGAAGTCACCGCTCTGAATTTTGGTTTCAGGGGTGTGATTTCAGTGGCCTGAAGTAACACAGGAGAAGGGGGAAGTTACATTCAGATTTAATAGCTCTTGATAACAAGTCACAGTGATTTCTGAACTTTCTAGTACATTGGCATTCAGAGCTGGGTTGCCATAACTGCTGGTACCAGCATCAAAAATAGCAAAACACTTTAGGGATGTAGGCAGTTTTGTTGCAGATATTGTTCTATTTTTTAAGTTGACTTGGTCCCATTATTCTTTTATTTTCCCAGCTTGCCTTGGACATTTTATTTTCAGCTTCAGCTTCTACAGCAGCTGAACCATTTAGGATTGTCATTTTCCTTTAAGGAACTATTTCTTGATCTATTTCTTGTAATAGAAAATGAAATTTCTAAGTGACCAGCCAACAGAGAAGTAAAATAGAAGAAGCAGTATCTGGGATGAAATATTTTAAGACTATTCTCCTGGGATTTTCTTTTCCGTGAATCATTTTTTGCTTGGCTGTTTTTTTGTCTTCAACACACTTGTGGTGGAGTGGGGGGGAAGAGTAACAAGGCCTTTGCAATCTTTTCATTTTTGCACCCCAAGGCACTCTGCAATATATTAGATTATTTTATAGATTACTTCTAATAATGAAAATGAAGGTTTTTGAATTCCCTGAAATATGATAAATTCACATAACAGTTAGTGAAATGAGTTTTGGGAGCTGGAACAAGCCATTTTTAAAAACTGACTAGCAGTTACTTATTGTCACTGCAAAGGTGCAGAGCCCCTGAGGTCATAAAAAATTAATGTTGCAGCAATAAGGAGCTGCCATATACCTAATCAGAACATGTTTCGTGGCCCATAGTGCCAGCTAACGACACAAGTGAGATCTCCTACAGCATGCTTACATCCCTGGAAATCTGCTTTAGCCAGGTGAGGCAGCTAGGGTGGGGCAGCTAGAGTATCACAGATGAACCACCACTCTGGCCTGACATTCTCCTTGTTTCATCTATCAATCCGCATTTTATATATATATATAAAATTATATATTGTTGTTGTTGTTGTTGTTTTCTGTAAGTTAGCTACATTTTCCTGGGCTTTTTAAAATAAGTCCAGTGATGCACCATTTCATCTTTTTTCCAGTCCCTTGATGTAGAAGGATTTCATCCACAGCTCCATATCTCTCTCTCTATATATATATGTGTGTGTGTGTGTGTGTGTGTGTGCATGTGTGTGTGCATGCGCACCCATATGTGTTTATTTTTAAAATATTTTAATTATATCATGCCTGAACCAGCCTAATTATATCAGGCTTGAACCAGCAGCCTTCTATTTGCAATGAGGTGTTATAACTGTTGTATTATTGCAGAATTCCTGGTAAAAGCCACTCTAGAGGACATTTGAGACCAGGGTAAGAACTAGCTCAGTGGAGGGGTCATCTCTGCCTCTGCAAAATTGCCAGTGAACTGCTGTAGCTGTAACGAAGTAAAACACACCAGACAAAATAGGTGGGGGCATTAGAAACTACATGGAAGGCAGGACTGTACCTTAAAACTGTGGCAGGAAAATGAACCCTGAGGTTTCATTTGTGATGGGAGGAGGATGAAGACAGAGTGCTGTCATTTGTTCCTGTTCTCCCAAAATGGTTGTTGGCCTGTTCTGGCAACAGGAGAAGAAGGAAGGTGGATAAGGTCTCCTCAGACTTCTCAACTTCCCAAACTCCTCTGTTTATACTATTCAAAGATTTTATCTTGCTTTTCAGGCAGCTAATACCCAAATGCTATGCAAAGCAAGTTACCTCAACTGGTGGAGTTTTTTCTTTGCTTATTTGGGCATTTATATCCTGCCTTTCTATGATAAAATCTAGCATACAAATAAACCAATGCATCACTTTCAAATGAGCAAATAACCCTAAAAATATAACAAAAGAATAATAAATTCAGCATCTAAAAAAGCACCTTACAATCCATTTTAGCAGATTAAAATATATCAAAGCCTCTGATTAGAAATGCTCAACCATGTAGAAGAATCTGGCAACAATTTAAAAGTAGAGTAAAAGGCAATGTAACCCTTTGGTGAGAAGACTGTTCCACAGAGTAGGGACTACAATTGATAAGGATCTCTTTCTTTGTTTGAAACAGATTGGGGAGGGAGGGAGAGAAAGGAAGCAACTTAAAGATTGCCACAAAAGAAGTAATTAAAAAGAGGGAAGCAATGAGGCTGTAGATTTGCATAAAACTTGCATATAGCACTTTATATAAATAGATGCCCATTTGGAAATGAGTGCTGCAATTGAAGTAGAATAATACCATTCTTTACAACCATAAGAATTATAATATTGACTGGGCAATCTTTCAAATGGTCAGAGCTTCTAGAAAGAGGACAATTTTTTGACCATTTTTGGGTTAAAATGATTTCCTGCTGCTAATCAATCAATCTGCAATTTGCTTAGGGAAAATTACATTTACAGTATATATAACCAGAAGTGTATTTCCAGGCAACACTGAATAGAGTTGCTCAGCATTATTAAGAGTTATTATTGCCAAAGCTTCCGTTTTACCTCCAAGTCAGGGGTAGCGTGCCTCCAAATGCCAGTTGGATGGGAACAGTGATAGGAGCTTGTGATCAACCCAAAGATCACCCCGGCTATGTGAGAAACTGAGACAGACCTTGGCTTGATTCAGAAGAATTTTTATTAGGGTTCTTAGAATCATGGATGTTCTGAATGCAGGTGATTATAACATATTCAGAGTATAACATATTCAGATGCTGGAGCGTCCAGAGCTGGTTTGTATTCTGTTGCCAGCTAAATAACATGAGCTGAATAACAGTTAGCTTCACATAAAATACTGTTGAAAGGAGGCTGTTTGTGGTAAATTCAGCTCTGAGTAATCAAGAGGCAAGACAACAAATTTCATTCGCTTTCTCACATGGGTGGACAATAAGGTAACGTAGGGGAGAGGTGATGTGAGAATTATTTCTGCTTAGGGAACTGAAACTGAAATGGATTTGGGCTCTGAGCAGGCTCTCAGAAGGAGCTCCTGCTTTGATATTCTGAATTGTGTAGTGATGTAGCCAGACATCCAAAAAAAGACCTAACAGTAGTAGCTGCAATGACATCTATAATCAATATATTTCTCAGATTTTTATAAAAATCTGTTCAGTTATTAGATGGTAATGGGAACAGAAACACAAACTCATCATTTGTTGATGATGGAGCAACTGATGTTCCAATTGATGATGGAGCAAATTATTTCATGATCTCAGTTAACCATTTTAGATGAAACAAATACCGAGTCTGAACCTGTGTAATTGTGTATCTAGTCTATACTTATATTTCTAACAATCCACTCATCAAAAAGTGACTCATAATTATGAGTCACTTTTTGATCAGTGGATTGTTAGAAATATAAGTATAGGCTAGATACACAATTACACAGGTTCAGACTCTGTATTTGTTTCACCTAAAATGGTTGTGTCAGAATATGCCATTATATTCTTTCAAACAGCCTTCCCCAACTGGTGTTCTCTAGGTGTATTAAGTACCAGCTGTCATGGTCCCTAGGCAGGACAGGAATTGGTGCCCAATACATTTCTAGTGCAACAGTTAGAGATGGCTGGTTTAAACCTTCCTTTACATTAAATAAATGGGACTTTTAAAATAAAAAGTTCTGATTTCATCCCATTTTGATTAATTAAATATTATGAATGAGCCACTGTCTGCCTTCATTAATTATCCTTTTTTATTTCTGGTTTTTATTAGTAAGTTCTTGGAAAAAGCCCACTATAAATACTCTCCCTCCAGCAACTGATGTAACTGCTTTTTATCAAATTAGACTGTTTATCCGGTTACATGCATACCCATATCCCCTTTTGGGATTATCACTATTATGCAGAACACCATAAAGGGATAAAAAATAATAAGCGAAAGAAATTAAAAAATGAGGTAGGAAGAAACAATGGGAAATATAACTAAATCTAAATAACATTCACTGTACCTTCCCATACCTTTTCATCTTTGCTTCCAGTCCATCCATGCACACTTGATACATTGCCTTTTGTTCTTTGAACTTCCCACCTCTTTCTTTTTAAGGCTCATATCAACTTCATTTGACCACAACTATCTCTCAGTTTTTCCATTCTTCTCAACCAATTCCTTCTTCTTTCATATATTTGTTCTGTGAGGATTCATTCTTCCTTAAAAGCTTCAAATAAACAGCGGGACATCACACAATCTTATCTTAATCTTGGCTCAAAGTTGAACCATTTGCTAAGCATTCCCTCGATGCTCACATGTGTTTTATTTTTATTATTGTTGTAAGTCTCCCAGAGTCACTTGTAAAAGTGAGATGGGTGGCTATATAAATAAGATAGGTAGGTAGGTAGAGATAAATAATTATATTTTTATTATTACTCTTACTGCATTTAGCACTCATCTTCAACTCCATATTCAGCCCAAACTCTAAATCAACAAATGTACAATAAACATTATTTCCTACAGTGATATGTTTCTCAGTGGTCTTCTGAAGAACACAAATCTGGGCTGAACACCCCCTTCTCAACAGAAAGGCACACCGAACTTCCCTAATTTTCCTTTATAGTCACTTCTTGTATCCTTTCAATCAGAATTCTTACAGACACCTTTCCTAGTGCAGTTAACAAACTATTTACACAAAGTTTTTGCATGGGGAAAAATAACAGTGTTCTTCCAAAAAGCAAGCAGAGATGCAGACTCACAAACTCATTAAACAAGTGGGACAGCTACTTCATAATCAACCCCAAATCATATTTTAACATTTCTACAGTTATGCCATCTACTCCTGCAGCCTTACCAGTTTCAACTTTTCTCACAGCATTTATGACACTGTTTTCATCAAATTTTCCTTAAGCGCTAGCATTCACAGCATTCATTTCAATTCCATTCTCAAACATACACTATTATTTCCATACTGATCTCTAAAATATCCCTTCCAATGTTCCCTTATTTCAGTTTCTTTCCAAATCATTTCATGATTTCTGTTTTTAATTTCTTTCACTCTGTTGGAGTTTCCTGGTTTAGCCTTTTCCAATACCTTCCAAAACAATTCTTTAATTCCATCAAAATATCTCTGCATTTTCTTTGTCTTTTTAATCTTAATAGTACCTTGATTTTTTTGTTTATATTTGCTTATATTGTTTGTTTATAATCTCTGCAGCTATTTTCTTTCTATGCACATTTTAAACTATCCTTCTCTCATTCTCATTTCATTGTCTTATGTGCATTTCCTTCTCATCCACTTCTTCATTCACAAAGCATTATTTTTCATACTTTCCATTAGCTTCCCATGTAGTTCTCAGACTCTGTAGCCATTCACAACACAATTCTTTTCACCCTGTTTTGTTTTTTCCACCACGTCTTTTCTTAGGTCCACTTTCTATTCATTCTATTGAGAAATTAATCTGTCTTCTAATAACTTTTAATACAGGATGTACTTCTGCTTTCTGCAACCAATCTACCTTCACTTTGCTTTTCATTTCTTTCCTTTTCTTCCATGTCCATTTTTGCCACAATCTCAATTTTTCATCATAAATAATGAAATCAATCATACTTTTTGATTCATTCCTTTTCCATGTGTACATATTAATAAATTTAGGCTTAAACTACATATTCAAACAAACCAAGTTTTTTCAAAGAAGATGTTCATCAGTCACCACTCTCATTCATCCTGATGTCTTTGAACAGCCCACTCACTTTTCTGTTCTTCTGTTCTCTCTTGTTTCATTCCCACCAATCCATTCACCCATTTATCTAGCAGAATAATTTCTCCATGGATCACATTAATCCAAAACACTGTATAATTTTACCTAAAATTTCTGGTTCTCCCATTATCTGAAATCACTAGAATGTAACATGCAATTGTCACCTATCTATATATCGAATCATAATTTTGTTGCAATCATAAACACCTAGATGACATTATTCACACTTTCTGGACATACCGTTAGTTGTTTCATTCATCATTAAATCTACACTTCACTTACATGCATGTATTTATAACTCCACCACAAAAATCAGGCCACTTTCATTCAAATCTATTACATCTCTCTCTTGTATTGTATTTTCACAGAGACACAGCATGACATTCTTCATTCCATTAAATGAAGTTCTAACTTTCCAAGTTGCAATCTTTCATATACCATGGTTGTTATCAGACAGGTTCATAGCCCATTTTGGCTTTAGACAATTAAGACTTTTACATAACTTTTTTTGATAAGATAGAAAAAATACACTATGTTACCAACCTGTGTCAAAACCATGCCATGTGCAGCATTCCTTGCTAACAGGGAGGACACCAAATATCATAAATACTATTGACAAGACCTTCGACTTTGGCTTTTGACAATTTTGTCCTATTCTGCCCTGTAAGAAATGAACGTACTTCTTTTAATTTGACCATGAAATTTCTTGTTAGTGCTTTGGAATTACTTCTAGATTTACCGTGTAAGCAGAAAAATAACATCCTCTGGCCCTTTCCTTCGTTTTTCTATATTCAGCTTACTCTTTGACTCACGGTGTGCGGAATTCTATATACTCTGACCTATTGTCAACAGTTTTACTTACTAAGCTCTTTCATGAGCAAAATATAAGTGAATTGGGAAACTTAACACTGATTCATTTCATGGGGGCATGTCTAGAAATCCTTAGCATGTAGAAAATTTTGTGAACTGTATATTGGATCTCAACAATTTTCCCTAGCAAAGAAAAAATGGAAATGGATATAGCACTTTTTAATGAAATCAAATATTTCCTTTTCTATAGAAAGGGGGCTTCATAATAGGCATTGTGAACAGCTTTGAGGCTCTTTATTGATTTATATCTAAGAAAATTTTGATTCCTACCATGTGGGGCTTTGGTAACATACAGCCTTGCATTTCTTAAGTGGCCAAACTAATTTTATTTTGGCTCAGCTGGAGTACAGCTCAAATGACAAAATTTCCATTTTTCTACTTGAGACACTGGAGCTTGATGGATGTAGCTTGATGGATGTAGACACTGGAGCCTGATGGGACAGGCTGGGGCAGGCTGGTTTTCCACTGCTGGGAACTCCCACTAATCTCCCAATACCTGACTCTGTGGTTTTCCCCATTTCCAACTTATGTGAATTATGGTCACAATGTTCTTGCACTGGATTTTATGACTGGCTTTGTCTTTTTCCTATATTGCAAAAAAAAAAAAAACACTTGTTTTTGGCAAGGATGAAGTGAGGTGTTGGCAGATACTCATGCATTAGCTGGAAGGAATGCTGCTTGCTCAGGAGAAATCATTGTTATAATATGCATGGCAGCAGTGAGGATACTTGCACAGTAGCACAAATCTATTTTGGAGTATTTAGGGGTGAAGCCATTGGCCATTTGGAGCCATCATTTGTAAGATAATATGCATTATAATCACGTGTATTAATGTAAGATTGTTACTATTGTATAGTTTTATTGTGTCTGGCCTTAGGGCTGTAATAAATGTGATGATGATCTCGTCTTTGCAATTGTTGCAATGATAATTACGTTCCTTTCCACTGTTTTGCAATCAACTGCTGATTAAAGTGTTTATCCATAATACCTGGTCTGTTTGCTTACCAGCACTAAAGTATTAATAAGATAAACTGCACATGAATTGTAGAAAATAAACAGACCTTAAAATAATCTTACCAGATTGAATGAAGTTACATTTGCATTATGATCCTGATACTGTGAGGTTATCTACAAAAATATCCTAATTGCCATGTGATGGGCCTTGGAGAATAATGCTATCAGTGGCTCCAAGAGACAATAGCTATACCACCAGCAGAATAAAGGATCAGAGGCAGCATGTCTCTGAATACCACTTATTGGAACAAAGAGTAGCAGAGGATTGAACATGTTAGCCTTCAGTCTGGTCTGACAGGGCTTTTGTTGAATTTTGGTGCTTTCATTTCCATACTTATGAACCAAAGTGATTTAAAAAAAAAGCAGAGAATTGTTCTGCCTGAAAACACAAAAGTAAAAAAAAAACATTGCCACATGCTGCTTGTTCATCCCCATGCAATTTTAAATATTTATTAATAGATTTCGACCTTGCTTAGTCACATACTAGCTCAAGGCAATGGATAATGTCAAGTTTAAAACTAAAAGAAGAAAGGTACTGATCACTGTCTGTTTAAAAATTAGCCGCCTGCAGTTTCACTAATCCATCTAAAAAAGCAAGTTATCAGTTGTATCTGCAAAGGCTTGTGATGTATTATAGCTACTCCCAGCTTGATTCATACATTCAATAACTGCAATAACTGCAAAACAAAAACAAAAAAAACCCCAACCAGCTTTATTTAAAATGTGACTCATATTTGGATAAGTAGAAGATCTGGTAAACATACAACACAGAAAATACTATAGGCAATAATAAAGTCATGACCAAAACAGGAAAAAAGCAGCAGAAATTATAAATGCAATACAAATTGCCACCCAAGAACATCAGTTTCTTAATAATATCCACATTTTTGTGATGTAGGCACCATGCAAATATCCTTAAGAAGGGAAAGCCAAGTTGCTCTGTGACTGGAGTTACAGTACCACTCTCCTAAGGCAGGGGGGTGCCAGAGGAACATTTCAATAGAAATTTTAATTAGTGGGCAGGTTTGTATGTGAGCAATTCCTTTCAAATGCCCTTGTCCCAAGCCAAGGTTTGTGTTGAGGGTGTTGACTATTCATGGTTCATATACGGGGGGAAAAATAGGGAAACTTGACACCAAAGGGCAAAGGACTATTCAATTGAACAACACATTGATAGCTAGCTAGCTAGCTAGTTAGGGATTAAAGTAGTAGACCTGGACTGGGGAGACCCAGGTTCAAGACTTAATTCAACCACAAAGCTCACTAGGTGTCAAGGCCAGTTCAAGAACATTGTCAAGTCAGTGTATTCCAGACTCCAGTTCTTTATTGCTTTCACCATACAGACAGAATCTTGCCAGACTAAAGCTACTCTAACTGACCCAAGGGTAAATAACCTGGGAGACTCTAGGGTGGAGCTGCTGTGAGGTTTCAGTCTGCGCCTGACTCTGAAAGTGAAACTTATCTGGAGTCAGAGGGGGAAACCAAAACTGCTCAGGAGAGGTTTGAAAAAGCAGAACCAGGAAGTGACTCAGCAGAGTGGGAGAAATGGCAAACAGGGATCGGACAAGCTCCGGTGGGGGATTTGAACTCTCCAATTAGCATGCGAGACAGGAGAGCTGAGAAGCATGTG
This sequence comes from Candoia aspera, assembly GCF_035149785.1. Classification (NCBI taxonomy): domain Eukaryota; kingdom Metazoa; phylum Chordata; class Lepidosauria; order Squamata; family Candoiidae; genus Candoia; species Candoia aspera. Next base: position 91,788,565 of record NC_086157.1, on the reverse strand, counting down.
AACCAGAAAGCAGCCCAATTGGAGGCTGGAGAGAAAAGGCACAGAAGGGCATAAAAGGCAGACGCGCGAAGAGCAAGCTGCCAGAGACAACTGATCCTTTGAGCTCACAGCCATTGCGGAAGAGTCCTTAGTTGCGTTGGATGCCTCGCCTGTAGCCAGAGTGGAACCAGTGCCAGAGTCTTCTACCTCTGTGGAACCGCCTTCTGCACAAGCTGCCCCAGAGGATCCTCCTCTTGCTGTCCCTGCTGAGCACAGCCTCTCATCTACCTCTGGACCTCATCGCTGCATTCCAGCATGATCCAGGTGTGCACCTAGCTTTGCTCCCAGCTCCCAGTCTTGCCTAGGAGCTTCAGTCCAGTCCAGTCTCGCTCCAAGCCCACAGTCTTGCTTAGGATTTCCAGTCCAGTCCAGTCTCGCTCCAAGCCCACAGTCTTGCTTAGGATCTCCAGTCCAGTCCAGTCTCGCTCCAAGCTCTCACCTTGTCTAGGATCTCCAGTCCAGTCTAGAGGGGCTTCAAGCTCGCAGCCTTGCCTAGGAACTCCAGACCAGTCCAGTCATGCTTTCAGTTCTCAGCCTTGCCTGGAATATCCAGTCCAGTCCAGCCTAGTCTCCAGAGTCCCGCCTTGTCCAGTGGTTCCAGTTCAGTCTCGCCTAGTTTCCATGTGTCAGCTCGAGCCCATCTGCTTGCCAGATCACAAGTCCTTGCCTCCAGTTCCTGCCTTGCCATGCACTCTAGCTTCATCAAGCCCAGCAGCTTCGATCAGTGAGTTAGTTGAATTCTGCCCTGTTGTTCTGCGACAGTCTGATCCTGCAGCCTTGCCTGTTCTTCTGTCATTGCCTGGGTGATCTTGATTGGAATGACCTTGCCTTATTATTCATCAGGACTTTATTACTGTAAATAGTTGTTTTAAATAAAGAGTTTTTGATAATAATTCTGTCTGGCCGCCTCATAGTCTGAACAGGACAGCTGCCTTGACTTAACTTTCCCAGCGACAGACTGTGAATCCTCTTATCTGCCTGGAATGCGCTCCCTCCTTCCTGGGAATCAACAGCAGCGCCAAAATCCACCACACTACGTGACTTTGTAACAGTCATTCTGTCCCACCACATCTCACATACTGTATGCCCCCTTGCTCTCTCAGAAAAAAGGCAGATAGAAATGCTTATATGTGCCTGAATGAGTGGCAGCGCTGCATTGGGTGTGTTTAAATCACTCTGATAAACAAAGCTCTGACTGACATTCTAATTGGTTACATTTTCATGCATCCAGCTATGCCTTGAATCAGCTGTTTATTTTTAGCATACAGGAGGTTATTAAAAGGTGACAATACTTCCTAATCTACCTGAGAAGCCAATCTTGCTACTCCAGAAGGACCTTGCAAGCCAATTAGTAAACTCCTGCCACTGTAGGAATGTATGCCTTGCATATCAAAATGTGTCAGTTCAATCAGGCTAATCAACTTGTGCCCAGGAGAAGGAGGCTGCTTGGAAACCAGCAATTAAATGCCTAGATGGCTATTTCTCACCATTTGTCTAGGACTGCGTTTCCCTTCCAAAACCATCGGGACTAGAACTCCCTTGCTGCTCCTGTTCCCTGAAATAGCAAGGCAGCAAAGACCAAAACAGCAGACGATCACGGTTTTTCTGGCTTGTTTTGATTGCCCACCATTTTATGACCCATTCAGATGGGAATGTAATTTATTGCTGTGTGTAGATGGAAGGGGTAATATAGACAGGGTGCACCAAAAGTCAGCCCCCATGGACAATTTATTATATAAATTACATTAAATATTCAAATTGGTTGCCATTTTCTTTTAAACACTTCCTTACTCATTTGATGCATGACCTTTGTACATTCCTAAGTACAGAAACATTTTCTCTGGAAACAAAGATTAATAAAATGTATTGTGAGTGATATTTGGGGCCTGACTTTTGGTACACCCTGAGTATACATTGAAATGCAGCAACCAAATCATTGAGTTAAGTAGAGTTCTCCTCCTCCAAAAGGTGTTGCTATTTATAGGACCCAGCTGGTCCTATATAGCTGTTGCTGATCAGACTCAGTTACTTGAAGAAAACAATATACTTTCAAGTAGTTCATTACTCATAAAATGATCTTCTAAATAATCATGCCTTTCTTCATTCTATGTCCTTTGAATCTCAATGGAATGGTGACAGCTCTCTCAGGGACTTTGAACTGTTCTCTCTTTTTTGTGTCTGGAGAGCTGGGGCAGTAGAAGATGGTTCCTCCAAGATGTCAGTCCTAGGCCCTGGCACCACTGGACCAGATTCATCAAGCTCCTTATTTGGCCCCTGTTCTTTTTCATCCTCCTTGGAAGAAGCGCCACCTAAAGATGCCATGATAGCCCTCTTCCTGACTTTGTGCTAGGGTTTAATCAGTGCACATTCTGTATATCAGCTGCAATGAAATGTTTTGATGAGACACTGGAGACTACACCTGTAGACAAATGACCTGGCAGCATTGCTGTAGCAGGAGACACAAAAGAGACCAGCTGAGAAGGCTGTGAGATAGATTGCCAATCTATCACAGTGATTCAAGTGCTTTCTCTACTTCCAGGAGGCTTGAATGTAGTGAGAAGTATCAAGGAGAGGGAAATAACTTTGTTAAGGCAGCAGCCAGCTGTTCACAAATCAGCCTGGCAGTAATCAGCATTCTCCAGCAGCTGAGAAAGGATGGGAGAGAGCAGACCTTGGTACTTAAGAAGACTACCCATTTTCAGCTGAGACCAGAAGGAGAAGTCGAAATACTGTACTGTATGTTTCGACCCTTAGACAGGAGAACAGTGTTGCCTCCCTGCTGGTCTCCTGACTTCTCTGGATGCTTCCTTTGGCAGGAGACTGTATGCAAATGCCTTACACCTGCTAATCTGGGGTTTTGCCTTAGCTGTTGTGGTCAACACCATCCCAGAATAGCCTATATTGGAATAAGATTTGGCTGCCATTCTAGCTGGCTTCTCTATGTAGAATCCTGGGAAGAAACCATCTCCTCTTTTATTTCAGATAGCAAAATGTTACAGGTGGACCCTGAGAGATGATTTTATTACCAGGCCTATATGCCACTCCAATCCAGAGGGACTGTGAATGGCTCACATTCTCCCCTTGCAATAAGGAGATGAAAACAAATGAACAACCATATTAGTATTACACTACAATTAGAATCCCAGTGTCAGAGGAATAACACAATACTCACCACACATAATAGACCTGCTTCCAACCCCCCTGGAATAGCTACATTTTAATGGTTTGGTTAGCTCTTTATACAGTAGTTCTTCCTTTTCTTTCTTTCCCAGATCATACCCTTGCCTCTTCCCCATCTCACTTTATGGATTACATGATTTTCCAGTACTAATTTAGAAGTAAATTATGAGAGAGGGAAGGATATTAAGGTGGGTACAAATGACAGCAAAATGCTCCCATGAGTGAGTCCTATTAGCATGTACAGATGCTCAACTTTTACTCCTTCCTTCTGCTACAGACACCGCAATTTGCAAATACTTTTGCATTCAGGAAGAATATAAAAATAGGAGGTGATTTCCCTCTCCCCTCCCCCAAGCTATTCTATGAGCAGTAAAGGAACACTTTAATTATTTTACCTGAAAAAAGCCTTAAGCTATTTTCTGGAAGAAATTACAAGATTTCTTTCCCAAGTACACGCCGTAATTCAGGAGTTTCTTTACCAGACTTCAGTGAGATGCTTGATTGCTCAAACTTTCCAGGATATTTGGGGAGATCTTGTCAGTTGCATGATAAGTGTGTTCACAAAAAATTTAATCTCCTTTGTCAATTTCTGCCTAAATTAATACCAGTATTGAGCTTTATTCACTGAAGTCTGGTAAAGAAACTCCTGAATTACGGCGTGTACTTGGGAAAGAAATCTTGTAATTTCTTCCAGAAAATAGCTTTATTCTTCAGCAAATGATCATTACCTTGTCGTGGTGCTGGAGCTTGAGCACCTCAATGATGCCATGAGCTAAATCGTGAAGGGCCACCCAAGACGGGAAGGTCATGACAGAGAGGTCAGACTAAATGCGATCCCTGGGGAAGGTAATGGCAACCCACCTCAGTATTCTTGCCATGAAAACTAAATGGATCAGTACAACCAGAGATATGTTGGTATACCATCGGAAGATGAGACCCCCAGGTCGGAAGATGGTCAAAATGCTACTGGGGAGGAACAGAGGATGAGCTCAACTAGCCCCAGACGTGATGACGCAGCTAGCTCAAAGCCGAAAGGACGGCTAGCGGCCAACGGTGCTGGTGGTGAACGGCGAATCCGATGTTCTAAGGATCAACACACCATTGGAACCTGGAATGTAAGATCTATGAGCCAGGGCAAATTGGATGTGGTTATTGCTGAGATGTCAAGATTAAAGATAGACATTTTGGGCATCAGTGAACTGAAATGGACTGGAATGGGTAACTTCACATCAAATGACCACCAGATCTACTACTGTGGACAAGAGGACCACAGAAGAAATGGAGTAGCCTTCATAATTAATAGTAAAGTGGCTAGAGTAGTGCTTGGATACAATCCAAAAAATGACAGAATGATCTCAGTTCGAATTCAGGGCAAGCCATCTAACATCACAGTGATCCAAATACACGCCCCAACCACAGATGCTGAAGAAACTGAAGTAGAGCAGTTCTATGAGGATCTGTAGCACCTACTGGACAATACGCCTAAAAGAGATGTTATTTTCATCACAGTGGACTGGAATGCTAAGGTGGGCAGTCAAATGACACCTGGAATTACAGGTAAGCATGGCCTGGGAGAACAAAATGAAGCAGGACATAGGCTGATAGAATTTTGCCAAGACAACTCAATCTGCATAACAAACACTCTCTTCCAACAACCTAAGTGACGGCTTTATACATGGACTTCACCAGATGGACAACACCGAAATCAGACTGACTACATCTTTTGCAGCCAAAGGTGGTGGACATCTATACAGTCGGTAAAAACAAGACCTGGAGCTGACTGTAATTCAGATCACGAACTTCTTATTGCACAATTTAGGATCAGACTGAAGAGATTAGGGAAGACCCACAGATCAGCTAGATATGAGCTCACTAATATTCCTAAGGAATATGCAGTGGAGGTGAAGAATAGATTTAAGGGACTGGACTTAGTAGATAGGGTCCTGGAAGAACTCTGGACAGAAGTTGGCAGCATTGTTCAGGAGGCGGCAACAAAATACATCCCAAAGAAAGAGAAAACCAAGAAGGCAAAATGGCTGTCTGCTGAGACACTAGAAGTAGCCCAAGAAAGAAGGAAAGCAAAATGCAATAGTGATAGGGGGAGATATGCCCAATTAAATGCAAAATTCCAAAGGCTAGCCAGAAGAGATAAGGAATTATGTTTAAACAAGCAATGCATGGAAGTGGAAGAAGACAATAGAATAGGAAGGACAAGAGACCTCTTCCAGAAAATTAGAAACAGTGGAAAAGGCCAGGGAGTTTCAGAAAAACATCTATTTCTGTTTGATTGACTATTCTAAAGCCTTTGACTGTGTGGACCATAACAAATTGTGGCAAGTTCTTAGCGGTACGGGGATACCAAACCATCTTGTATGCCTCCTGAAGGATCTGTATAACGACCAAGTAGCAACAGCAAGAACAGACCACGGAACAACAGACTGGTTTAAGATTGGGAAAGGAGTACGGCAGGGCTGTATACTCTCACCCTACCTATTCAACCTGTATGCAGAACACATAATGCGACATGCTGAGCTTGAGGAATCCAAGGCTGGAGTTAAAATTTCTGGAAGAAACATTAACAATCTCAGATATGCAGATGATACCACTTTGATGGCTGAAAGCGAAGAGGAACTGAGGTGCCTTATGATGAAGGTAAAAGAAGAAAGTCCAAAGCTGGCTTGCAGCTAAACCTCAAAAAAACCAAGATTATGGCAACCAGCTTGATTGATAACTGGCAAATAGAGGGAGAAAATGTAGAGGCAGTGAAAGACTTTGTATTTCTAGGTGCAAAGATTACTGCAGTTGCTGACTGTAGTCAGGAAATCAGAAGACGTTTAATCCTTGGGAGAAGAGCAATGACCAATCTTGATAAAATAGTTAAGAGCAGAGACATCACACTGACAACAAAGGTCTGCATAGTTAAAGCAATGGTATTCCCAGTAGTAACATATGGCTGCAAGAGCTGGACCATAAGGAAGGATGAGAGAAGGAAGATAAATGCTTTGGAACTGTGGTGTTGGAGGAAAATTCTGAGAGTGCCTTGGACTGCAAGAAGATCAAATCAGTCCGTACTCCAGGAAATCAAGCCAGACTGCTCACTTGAGGGAATGATATTAAAGGCAAAACTGAAATACTTTGGCCACATAATGAGAAGACAGAACACCCTGGAGAAGGTGCTGATGCTAGGGAGAGTGGAAGGCAAAAGGAAGAGGGGCCGACCAAGGGCAAGATGGATAGATGATATTCTAGAGGTGATGGATTCGTCCCAGGGGGAGCTGGGGGTGTTGACAACCGACAGGAAGCTCTGGCGTGGGCTGGTCCATGAAGTCACAAAGAGTCGGAAGCGACTGAACGAATAAACAACAACATTGAACTTTATTAACAATGCTGATCTTGATGTTTTATCATAAAAATTGGAATTCTTCACATCATAGAGGGTCTTCCTTGAAGATCCCACATAAATGCAATTGTTCCTAAACACAAATTATAATTTTCTGGTAGTAAGTCTGTAAAAAAATTGTTTAATGGTCAATAATTCATTTAACATCCACAGGATACTTAAGAGCTAATATCTCTTGGATTGACTAGAGCCAAGAGAGCAATTATCAATCATAGAACAATTTTGAATGTACTCATTTCCTACCGTATTCCTCAATTGTTTTACTTTTCAAGATGTTTGGAGAATAGCTCTTGCCTTCTGGACTTATGCTAATGAAATATATACCTCTTAATCTGTCATACATCTTGCTCTAGTTTTCCTCTGCCATTTATATCTCAACCTCTGCCGCTTAGGCTCATCAGTTATCCCCCATGTATAGCATTCCTGCCATTTCCTTAAATATGAAATTATTTTCATATTATGCAGAGCTTACATCCAGCCATAGTGTATCATCAGATTTTTTTTTTTTTTTTTGCAAGTCATGTTCTTATTTCAAACATCTTCACCTTCCTCTGCTCAAGATGAGTTTTCCCTGGGTATTTGAAATGGACCCAGATCCTGGCTTCACAAAGCTGAACCTTGAAGGAGGAACTTTAAGCCTTCATTTTAAAAAAAAACCCACTGTTGATGTATTTTTTGTGGGTCCATTTAGTAATAATGAGAAATTTCATTTACTTATCAGTGAGGTCAGGTAGCTTTTGGGTGGAATTGGTGAATTCTCTTATTATCTCCTCACATTCTCTATGCTGGTGCAAGTAACTCTTGTAGATATGTCTCTTCATAGGAAATGGATTAATCTTGTGGAAAAAAGCCCAGAGAGTCTATGTATGTATATATTAATGAGCAATTGGATCAGTTCCCCAAGTAGTTAAACGTACATTTTTTTTCTGCCCCAGAAATGCATGTGGAATTACTTGGCCCAGTCCCTAGTTCAATTAACTAAACTACCTCATTAGAATAATTTTAAGCTTCATTCCTTCCCTGTTTCCCAATCTACAGGGAATAGCATGGGCAATAATTGTACAGAATTGGCTACAATTTGTATTACCCCTAAATTTCGTCATGCTAGTTGGATACAGTATGGAGCATCTGGAGGATCCGAGGTTCCCTATTCTTGCATTACTTATCACTGGATAATTTTCTAAGAAGTACTTTAAATACAAGTGTATTATCAGCAGAAAGAAACCTACAAAATGAAGGCTATAATCAATGTGCCACACTCACTTTGTCTACTTTACTCTCCCTCCATGTAGGTGAGAAACATACTACTCAAAACCCATTGCAATCCTTCTCTGATCCATGTGAGCACTTCTCAAGAGGCATGCCAAGGTAGTAAGCTTATCCATCTACCCACTGATACAGATAGCTTAAACTGCTTTCAAGGCAGAAAGTCCTCTGTCAGATGCCTTGTTTTTTAATTATTATTATTTTTTGCAATAGATTTGTGATCTCTTACAATAGCTTTCTTTTGGTGCTGCTCTGAAAAGTGTTTCCTCCAAACATGAGATATCCTCTTATTTAATGAATGTTGGCTTCTTTTTCCAAGCAGTTCTGAATAAATACATTCATTTCATATTATGCATTATTTTAGAACTTATGCAGGAGGTTAGTTTAGTATGTCTCTCTGTAACTGGCAGAATATTTATTTCTACACTCAGTTGTTTAAATATATGATTTTATATTTTGATAAGAATAATTAGCAGTGTCAGAGCTCAACATTTTAGAGGGTCTTTCTTTTGCTTCATTATGAATCTTCCTTAGAATCACTGTTTGCTTATTATCTTGATTGAGAGCTTTCCTACTTCCTTCACTTGATTTTTGAAATCCCATCTTCCATTTTTAATGATTTCTTCTGCATTAGAACTTCTGAACTAGTATAAATTAATGGAGCCTGAGATTTGCTTTTCTTTTTACAATACAATATGAATTTCAATTACATCAATGCAATTACTTTATGTAAATAGTAATTTCCACTGTAGTCTCAGAAGAGATTTACTCTGTACATTATAGAAGGGTAGTCAGACTTTTACCCTGGGGGCAATTAAATTTGGTTACAAGCCAGTCTAATAAGAGATTCTCTCTCTCTCTCTCTCTCTCACACACACACACAAGTGATTAAATGCCAAGAGTATATAGCCAAATCTTTAAATGTACATCTTACACCAGACTGAGTCCAGTTTTACTCACTGGAGACTCAAGTTAGTTGTAACTAACATGTTGCATTGCTTTCAGTGGGTGTATCCTAAGTATGCTTATGATCTATTATCAAACATCATTGCAATAATGCTTCCTACATGAAAAACATCTACTTTCAACTGATCTTTCTTTTACTTGTATTTGCTCATAACATTGGGTTATGAGTTGATCTTTTAAAAACCAGTATAAGATTTGGAAGCAGTCCAATCATCCCTACAACAGATTTGCAGAGGCTGTAGGGTTCTATAGATTGTTAGAATTTTTTTATATTTCCTTATCAGGTTCATTTCTGAGCCGGGACCAAAGAAACAGGCAGTTGCATGAAATTTCTTTATTTTTCACCCAAAAGGAAAAGCAATGACAGCAAGGTGGGCGATCACGCAGGACCCCCTTCTTACAGCACATTATATACATTCCACTCAACTCCTCCTTTAGAATACCACCCCTTACTCAGTTACCCATACTCCACCTTAATATCAACCCATATTAGGAACTTCCTTCCTTCCTTGCTAGGGCTCCTTGACCATTATTAAACAATACCTTTCCTCCGGAGAAGCTATCTTTGGAATGTACACCTTATCTTGTTTCTGTGGGCACAGCTATCTATCAAGGCCTGTGAGAAAGGAAGTGTAAGAAGGCCAACACAACTCTTCAAGGAAATCTAACATGATTTCAGAGCCATAATAAAAGTGCAAATGTTTCTAATAGATTCATGTTGTTGTTGTTTATTCGTTTAGTCGCTTCCGACTCTTCGTGACTTCATGGACCAGCCCACGCCAGAGCTTCCTGTCGGTCGTCAACACCCCCAGCTCCCCCAGGGACGAGTCCGTCACCTCTAGAATATCATCCATCCATCTTGCCCTTGGTCGACCCCTCTTCCTTTTGCCTTCCACTCTCCCTAGCATCAGCATCTTCTCCAGGGTGTCCTGTCTTCTCATTATGTGGCCAAAGTATTTCAGTTTTGCCTTTAATATCATTCCCTCAAGTGAGCAGTCTGGCTTTATTTCCTGGAGGATGGACTGGTTGGATCTTCTTGCAGTCCAAGGCACTCTCAGAATTTTCCTCCAACACCACAGTTCAAAAGCATCGATCTTCCTTCGCTCAGCCTTCCTTATGGTCCAGCTCTCGCAGCCATATGTTACTACAGGGAACACCATTGCTTTAACTATGCGGGCCTTTGTTGTCAGTGTGATGTCTCTGCTCTTAACTATTTTATCGAGATTTGTCATTGCTCTTCTTCCAAGGATTAAGCGTCTTCTGATTTCCTGACTGCAGTCAGCATCTGCAGTAATCTTTGCACCTAGGAATACAAAGTCTTTCACTGCTTCTACATTTTCTCCCTCTATTTGCCAGTTATCAATCAAGCTGGTTGCCATAATCTTGGTTTTTTTGAGGTTTAGCTGCAAACCAGCTTTTGCACTTTCTTCTTTCACCTTCATCATAAGGCTCCTCAGTTCCTCTTCACTTTCAGCCATCCAAGTGGTATCATCTGCATATCTGAGATTGTTAATGTTTCTTCCAGAGATTTTAACTCCAGCCTTGGATTCCTCAAGGCCAGCTTGTCGCATGATGTGTTCTGCATACAAGTTGAATAGGTAGGGTGAGAGTATACAGCCCTGCCGTACTCCTTTCCCAATCTTAAACCAGTCTGTTGTTCCGTGGTCTGTTCTTACTGTTGCTACTTGGTCATTATACAGATTCTTCAGGAGGCATACAAGATGACTTGGTATCCCCATACCACTAAGAACTTGCCACAATTTGTTATGGTCCACACAGTCAAAGGCTTTAGAATAGTCAATAAAACAGAAATAGATGTTTTTCTGAAACTCCCTGGCTTTTTCCATTATCCAGCGGATATTGGCAATTTGGTCCCGAGTTCCTCTGCCTTTTCTAAACCCAGCTTGTACATCTGGCAATTCTCGCTCCATGAACTGCTGAAGTCTACCTTGCAGGATCTTGAGCATTACCTTACTGGCATGTGAAATGAGTGCCACTGTTCGATAGTTTGAACATTCTTTAGTGTTTCCCTTTTTTGGTATGGGGATATAAGTTGATTTTTTCCAGTCTGATGGCCATTCTTGTGTTTTCCAAATTTGCTGGCATATAGCATGCATTACCTTGACAGCATCATCTTGCAAGATTTTGAACAGTTCAGCTGGGATGCCGTCGTCTCCTGTTGCCTTGTTATTAGCAATGCTTCTTAAGGCCCACTCAACCTCACTCTTCAGGATGTCTGGCTCTAGCTCACCGACCACACCGTCAAAGCTATCCCCGATATTGTTATCCTTCCTATACAGGTTTTCTGTATATTCTTGCCACCTTTTCTTGATCTCTTCTTCTTCTGTTAGGTCCTTGCCATCTTTGTTTTTGATCATACCCATTTTTGCCTGGAATTTACCTCCAATGTTTCTAATTTTCTGGAAGAGGTCTCTTGTCCTTCCTATTCTATTGTCTTCTTCCACTTCCGCGCATTGCTTGTTTAAAAATAATTCCTTATCTCTTCTGGCTAACCTCTGGAATTTTGCATTTAATTGGGCATATCTCCCCCTATCACTGTTGCCTTTTGCTTTCCTTCTTTCTTGGGCTACTTCTAGTGTCTCAGCAGACAGCCATTTTGCCTTCTTGGTTTTCTCTTTCTTTGGGATGTATTTTGTTGCCGCCTCCTGAACAATGCTGCCAACTTCTGTCCATAATTCTTCTGGGACCCTATCTACTAAGTCCAGTCCCTTAAATCGATTCCTCACCTCCACTGCATATTCCTTAGGAATATGAGTGAGCTCATATCTATCTGATCTGTGGGTCTTCCCTAATCTCTTTAGTCTGATCCTAAATTGTGCAAGAAGAAGTTCGTGATCTGAACTACAGTCAGCTCCAGGCCTTGTTTTTACCGACTGTACAGATGTCCGCCACCTTTGGCTGCAAAGGATGTAATCAATCTGATTTCGGTGTTGTCCATCTGGTGAAGTCCATGTATAAAGCCGTCTCTTAGGTTGTTGGAAGAGAGTGTTTGTTATGCAGAGTGAATTGTCTTGGCAAAATTCTATCAGCCTGTGTCCTGCTTCGTTTTGTTCTCCCAGGCCATACTTACCTGTAATTCGAGGTGTCATTTGACTGCCCACCTTAGCATTCCAGTCTCCTGTGATGAAAATAACATCTCTTTTAGGCGTGTTGTCCAGTAGGTGCTGCAGATCCTCATAGAACTGCTCTACTTCAGCTTCTTCAGCATCTGTGGTTGGGGCGTATATTTGGATCACTGTGATGTTAGATGGCTTGCCCTGAATTCGAATTGAGATCATTCTATCGTTTTTTGGGTTGTATCCAAGCACTGCTTTAGCCACTTTACTATTAATTATGAAGGCTACTCCATTTCTTCTGTGGTCCTCTTGTCCGCAGTAGTAGATCTGGTGGTCATTTGATGTGAAGTGGCCCATTCCAGTCCATTTCAGTTCACTGACGCCCAGAATGTCTATCTTTAATCTTGACATCTCACCAATAACCACATCCAATTTGCCCTGGCTCATAGATCTTACATTCCAGGTTCCAATGGTGTGTTGATCCTTAGAACATCGGATTCGCCGCTCACCACCAGCACCGTCGGCCGCTAGCCGTCCTTTCGGCTTTGAGCTAGCTGCGTCATCACGTCTGGGGCTAGTTGAGCTCATCCTCTGTTCCTCCCCAGTAACATTTTGACCATCTTCCGACCTGGGGGTCTCATCTTCCGATGGTATACCGACATATCTCTGGTTGTACTGATCCATTTAGTTTTCACGGCAAGAATACTGAGGTGGGTTGCCATTACCTTCCTCAGGGATCGCATTTAGTCTGACCTCTCTGTCATGACCTTCCCGTCTTGGGTGGCCCTTCACGGTTTAGCTCATGGCATCATTGAGGTGCTCAAGCTCCAGCACCACGACAAGGTAACGATCCTTTGCTGAAGAATAGATTCATACTAAATATGAAATGTACAAATATGAAATATATTTGTATTTAAGCACTGCACTGTATATGTAAAATGTTCTATCAAGATCAGTGCTTATGTGCGTATCTGTTTCAAAAATCTTGACTGGCTCTGGCTCATCAGGTAGTATGGACATTTCTACCTCTGTTAATGAGAAGTGGGGACAACTGTGCGGCTTGCCTCCCTGATCATTATGTGATAATTCTTAACAGAAGTGCTACATGATATCCCTTCAAATGAGTACTGTATAAAAGGATTTTTGTCCATGTCATTTCAAAATGGGCTTTGCCAGCTGTTCTCTTGGATAGAACACACTGTTCCCTCTAACAATGAGCAAATCAAAGATCTCCTAAGAATCGTACCAGATTTCTGTGGATCAGAGTCTCCATTTTTATTTTTATTTTTTTTAGAAAACAAATCAAACCATGGATACAAGGGGATATATGACTTGGCAATAGATAATAAAATATATAGTAAAAACAATAATAGAGAGTAAAAGACAGTAGTTAAAATTTAAAACTATCAGAGCAGAATTAACAAACTTATTAAAAAGATCTAAGAATAAATCAAGATTCCAACAATATTTTTTGTATATACTGGGGTAAATAAAAAGAATTTGCCCTGTTATGTTTTGCAAAAAGAATTAACTCTTTGTCAAATTGAATCAAACATAACTTTTCTAGTATATCCCAACATTTCTCATCTTTTATGCATTAATTTTTCCATAATAGCAATCTTCCATAATTTTTCATACCAGAGATCTAATGATGGAGGCTCTGGATTTTTCCAGTATTGTGCTCTAGCCAGCCTTGCAGCAACCATCATGAGTTATGTTTTCAGTTCTTTGAGTTGTCTCACTAAATAATGACAGCAAACTTATCTTGGGACCGTAACTAAATTTTACAATAACCATGCTGTTAATCTCTCTAATCACTTCTGTCCAGAATCTTTGTACAACCACACAGGTCCACCATACATCCATTAGGTACCTTTTCCTTTACCATATTTCCAACATTTATTTGGGCCTCTCCCAGTAATTTTAGCAACTTGTATGGTGGTATAATACCATCTATGAATCCCTTTTAAATAGTTTTCTCTGATCTTTGCTGATATAGATCATATGTGGAGTTCTTCTAAAGTGTAGCCCAATGTGTGCCTGAGGCCTTGATTCCCATGCTTCTTTGAGAGATGTTGATCCTACTCCAACAATTTCTAACAGGAGTGGATCAGAGTGTCCATGGAGTATATTTCATGCATCTGATCAAGTGGACTGTGCTCTAGGAAAACTTAGGCTAAAACAAACATAGTACTTGTTATAAGGGTCTTTGCTGATTTTGCTACAAAAGACTAATAGGGCTACTGCCCTTAGTTTCTCAGCTTGATCAAGCCTTTCTGCAGACTAAATAAACACCCAGAACTTGGGAAGATTTGGGATATACTTGTAATGCTAAAAACAAAAATCTGAGCTTTCATATTCTCCAGAACACTTCATCAGGCTAAATTACAAAAAGAAAAGAGGAAAAAAAAAATAGAAAGAAGGAGGGAGTAGAAAGGAGCTGGTGTTTCTGTAAATAAAACTACATGAACATAAAGGTGTGGGGCTTTGATCACATGGTCATGGCCACTATTTTGACTTTTTTGACACCCTCCTTTGGGCACCCCTATTTTCCTTTATCAACTTTTGATCCCTTCTTAAAAAGTGGGGCCAGATTGGCATCTATTCCCAAGGACAAGAAAAGAACTGCTATTTAAGAGAAACTGTATAATTTTCTTTAAGGATCAGCAATTTTATATTTAATTCATTTAAGAATTCTTGGGTCAATACCATCTGCCTCCAGGGATGATTTATTTTTAGTGTCAATTTCACTTATAATTTTACCTCATGGTTTAATATTTTTTAGTAACTATTTTTTTCAATTCACTGATCTCCCTCCTAAAAAATAATCCAGCATCTCCTCTTTTTGCATATTTTTAATCTCCCATTGTCCAATGGTCCAATGTCCTCCCTAATGGGTTTCCTGTTCCAAATACATTTAAAGTTTTTTGTTGTTGTTATTTGTCTTTGTGCTTCTCAAGTCTTACTCTTTTCATTATTTCCTGGATATACAGTACTTTGCTAGAGTTTATGTTGCTATTCATTCTCTTTCTTTTGGCAAAGCATTCATTTTTAAGGAAATCTTGCTTACCTTCTTCCTTCTCTTAACTAGACCTGTGCACAGAAACAAGTTTGCATATGTATATGCAAACATACACATCGTTTCTTTCCTTTTGAGCCTTCTCAAATTTACATTAATCTTCTGAGGCACTGTTGAATGACCCACCTCTTAGGGTAAGACTAATACGTATTTAAGAAGTGTATAGTAGCAAAACAGTTGTAGAAGTTATTGAGGAAGCTTTTCAAAGAGGTCAGGCAACATTATTTCTACATTGTGCTTGGTGAAGTTTATTTTGCACTGATAAGTTTTTAATAGTCAATGCCAGTGACTGATTTAATTAACTATTTATGGCTTTGTTTTATTGTAATTATTTCAGTATTTTATTCTATTTTTTATTCTATTTATTCCAATGACTAAAACAGGGTTAATCCTAGCCAGCCTATTATTTTGATTTCCTACTATTTACATTCCTATTTGCATCAGATGTACTGAGTGAAGATATAAATAATTTATTTTTGTAACTAAATATCACAGTGGCAGGTGAGCAGAAATGAGCAACAGACAAACAAATCAAGGCTAAGTTTTTATGAGAAATGTGCAAAAGATGCCTGGTCCCAAACTACCATTTTCCAGGTGAGCTTTTAAGAACGATGTTGGTCAGAAATAAGGAGATATAAATTTAAGGGTCAATCAAGAAATTAAAAAGGAGCTTCCAGATGATGTATGTTGGAGAATTCTACAATATGTACTAACATTTGAATCTGCATGAGACCTAAGAAATTACAGATTTGCTAGCTGCCTCCTTTTCTCTTTTCTGGATCAACTAATAGGAAGTTTTATAATAAGTAGCCAAACAAACAGAAGAACAAGTCCTATCTTGCAGAAATTATTTACGCCCTTTGACAATTATAAGGCTTTATGGGAATCAGGAGTCAAAATCATCAGCAGGCCTTAATCCTTTTTTTCTACTTTTTATAGGGGGCACAGTAGTACATATACAGTACATAGTGATCAAGTGGTTACAAGTAACTCTGTTTTAAAATATAGGCTTGTGTGTTCGTGTTGCATAGTGTAACCTTTCACTTGACTTTCCTTAGTGTACATTACTGAAAAATCAAGCAACTCCTGTAGGATAAATAATGTAAATTAAGAATGGATTCTGAAGAACAATTACGTGAATGTACAGTAATAATGAACAATAAACATATAATTTTGCTTTTCAGAAGATTGGAAATATTTTGGCTAAAGGAACCTCCAAATGTCCAGGAAGTGTATCTCTAGGAAGGCTTTAGATTGTCCTGCACACCATATCAAGGGGTGCTTCTGGCTACTCTAAGATAGTTGGGATCGGAATTAAACTGCTATTTTCAAAAAGGCCAATGTTAAATGTAATGATCTAACTAGAGAAGGGCGATGAAACTAAATGAAAGCAAAATCCTATATTCAAGATATCTGCAGACCGAGTTTGATGCAGTCAGCAACATTTATGGAGATAACCAATAGGATTCTGCTATAATAACCGAAGCACCTTTATATTCAAATTATGCCCCCACTCAGGACCCTTCAGAAAAATGTAAATGGTGACAGCCAGAAGATATTTTTTATTAGCTCTCCATTCTTAAACCATAATCCATAACTGAGCATCTAAAGTGAAGCTACTAACTAAAGAGGCAGTCTTATCACCATAGGGACTTCGTTCACACAACATGCTTACTAGGCCATTAAAGGCAGAGATGCATGGTTTCTAAAGTATGGTTTGAAAGCTAGGTCTGACAAGCTTAGAAGCAAAATGCCTAACCAGTCCATTACCAAAACAAGGAACAGGTGGACAGTGGCCCTTCTGCCCACAAAAGAGTGGCTTCAACTGTGCAGAAAAGAGGAAACAGCACGCCAGCTCTTCAAAAAACAGCTGGACCTTGTCAAGGCTTTCTACAAATGAAACTGCTGTCCTAACCCCAGGAAGACCCCTCCATTTCTGACAGGGAGCATGTACGTTTTTCTTCTCAATGTGTTCCTCTAAGAAATGGGTGCAAAATGTATTGAAGCATTCTCTGAATCAGGGCAGATGAACCCAGTTACCTTTTTCCTGTAACTTAAGCTACAATAAAAATAAATCCAGTTTGCTACCATTCCTTTCTCTATATTCCTTATGTTTCTCTGTCTCCCCTCCCCCACCCATCTCAGTTAGCATGGAGGAAGAGTTAAAGGTTGAACACATTTTGGATTCCCAAGACGGGAGGAACAAATTGGAATATCTGATACATTGGAAGGGCTACCTGGGTAACAACCCACTTTCTTTGACAATTCCATTTGCAATACCCACACAACCCTAGCCTCCTAAGTGGTCTTACAGTCTGCCCAGGACCTATCAACTCTTTGAACTCTGAGAGGGAAGGAGGTGACTCTAAGTAGCTGCTAACATACAAATGGGACTAGGAGGCAGGACCACAACTGGGGGGGGGGCAAGCGGGGCATGTGCCCAGGAATGCCATGCTGGGGGGGGGGCACCAAATCACAAAACAGTATTTGTATACTGAAAGGGGGGGGCGCGGAATCCATGTTTGCCCCAGGTGACGTAGACCCTAGTTGTGGGCCTGCTAGGAGGCCTCTGAAAAGCAAACCAACTGATTCTATTCCTGCCTTTAACCCCCTACCCTCATATGCGAGTAAGATTACTTCAACCAATTTAAGAAAGTTGTGTGTATCCAGCCATAATGCAACATTATCCTAAAACAGAAATGGCAACTTATCATCCTGGGCTACCTGCAGACCCCCACTTGAGCCCCTCATTGTTACACTCTGATGCCAACGATGCAGGCTGAACAGGTCCTCTTGAGGACTGAGGACATTCAAATAAGCTCATTTCTGTGATGAGCTAAAAATGGAAATTGAGGCAACAAGCTATTATGCTGCCTTTTGTTCATGATGTCTCTTGAGCATGGTTCTATGTGTGTGTGTGTGTCCCGAATGGTTCTCACATTGCTTTGGATAGATGTGTATGTTGAATTTTAACATCATTTTTAAGTGGAATTGGGGCTTTTGTGCACTTGTAGTTTCTAAACAGAGAAATTACAAACACACATGCTCCTGGTTTCATAGAAAGGTTTTTTTAAAAAATTGCAAGTCTGTGTGTTTAGGAAATTCACCTGAGACAAACTAAGGCTTTAAGATGTTAATTTATTCAGTTCTAAACCACTCAATTAAGTTCATGCTCAGAACTGTTTCCTATGGCAAGAGCTGCTAACCATCTGTTAAGACAATTTCATGCCAGCAATCCTGAGTTCGACAACAGTAGTGTGCTTGAGATTTTTTAGCTGGTAATAAATATCATCTGTTCCTCCTTGTCCCTCCCTTAGACAGGAGGAAGGGATGGGCAATGATTTTTGTTTACTTAGGTGAATTTGCTTACAATTTATGAAGTTGCCATGACAAGAAGATAAAGTGGATTCAGTCCATAAAAGCGAAGACTGAAATGAAATATTGTGCCATAAGACCTTTTGTTTTCTGCTGTAATGCAAATCCAGTTGCCAATGCTTTTGTCTGAGGATTCAGAGAATGATTTCCTGATCTGGCCCTTTCCAGAGAAATGGAACTGCAACCAGTATCATCCCTGGCAGCATGCCAGGGGGTTAGGAATTATATAGCAATGGGAAAGATGATAGAGGGTTTTTCACTTTTCAGCATATTATCTATTTATTTATTTATCAAATTTTACCACTGCCCATCTCCCCCCCAAAGGAGGGACTCTGGGCGGCTTACAATAAAACAAAATTGAAAATTCAATGACCTTATAATACAATATAATAGACAGTAAAAAATATAAAACATAATAAAAATCCAGATGGCTAAAGGTTATATCTCAAACTGTGAGTATAAAGGCCCTTCCAGGGCACTAGCCATCCCCACGTATGACTGTCCCTCTTCCTACTCCAGGCATGATGACAGAACCAGGTTTTTAGTTGTTTATGGAAGTCCAGTAAAGAGGGGGCTTGTCTCACCTCTGGGGGAAGCATGTTCCAGAGGGCGGGAGCTACCGCAGAGAAGGATCTATACCAATCCATTGCTTTGCAACAGCTAAATAGAACTAAGAAAACAAAGTGCTTTTTTTTGTTTGTTCTTTTAGTTCTGTCAAGAATTTTTTTTCAGTGCCCGGTAAAGGGAAATCAGAGAAAGAAATCAACCATTGTAGAACAGCCTATATGCATTTTTATGGGCAATGTTTTATATTGGTCAAAGCCAGGTTCTATAACTATTTTCCAGTGAGTAATAAAAACCTAGCTTTAAATACATAAGAAAAGGCAATGCCTGATTTTATGACTTTCTGATAGCTATATTATTTTATATGAACTGAAACACCTCCCTCCCTACATTTAGGCAAAGAAACTGAATGAGATATCATGAATGTATTTAGTTCTCTTCTCTTCTTCTGTCTTTGTATGCATTTCCAGGTTCTTGGAACCCCTACTTCACTCCCTTGTACTGCAAAAATGAGAGAAAGGGAGAGAGGAAACAACAGATTCTTAAACATATTAGCAAGCTTTTATTTATTTATTTATTTATTTATTCATTCATTCATTCATTCATTCATTCATTCATTCATTCATTCTTCAAATTTATATTAGTAGAACAGGAAGACATGTAATGTATTTCTTCTCTGCTCTAGAGCTTGGTCAAATACGTACAAATGCATCATTCGGTCAGTGACACACCACTGAGCGTGTCAGCTGCTTCTATTATCAACTATAAATTTGGGGATGATGCCAAGGAAATATGAAAATTCTTTCAGTAGTTTTTGATTAACCTGTCTTTTATCTATCTTTTTTTTTTTAATTGTAAGCCATAATCACAATACATAAGAACAGAACAAAGCATAATATAAATAGATCATTGACTGATTTTTAAATTTTTATCAATGTATAAGATGGCAATTTATACATGTTGGCCATTTCAGACATTAAAGTAATTCTTTGATGGTACAGCATCATTACAGAATTAATCTATGATATCTAAACTGGTTTCTGACAGCATTTGGAATACAAAAAAAAAAAAGCAGTTGGAGAGAGGACATACAGTATGGTATGCAGGCCCCTTGGAAAACCAGATGATATGCAAATCGTTTGTATACAAAAGTTCCATATATCTTAGCTTTGTTCGGTTAGATGCATTATATAGGTATGGGATCCATAGATGTTTACTCAAAATCTTCCTTACTGAGTTAATGATATAAGTAAACCCATTCAGACATTATGAAATGTAGTAGAAGTCAACACATGAGCAGCAGTGGGCAGCCTCACCCAACAGAGTGCCTATGACATAAAAAAAAAAGAAAAAAGAAGAAGGCAGGTGCCTTTATGTGTGCTGCATGGATGTAAACCCTGCTGAAATATTTGTACATAAAGCTGTATATATCTTGATTTTCATGATAGATCAAATCTTCAGGACTGGAGTCAGGACTGTGTTGAAGGAAGCCAGCATCTATACAGGTTGAATGGAGGAATTCTAGGGATTTTAATCAAATCACAATGTTATATGTTTAATAAATATGTTTATAATTTAGTGGAATGATTCAATAGGGCACACTGTAAACTCAACAAAAGCAATCAAATGCCTGGAATCAATGAATATTTTATACATATTAAAACTTAAAATATTATAATTGGTATAAAAGTTAATCCAATCAATAAAGGTAATTTTAGCAGTTACATTAATAGTAATGACTTATCATATTGTTGCCAATTCATTGCAATTGTAATGTAACCAATCCAATGGAAAGGATAATTTGCATATATCAGTAAAGAGGGCTTGTAACCCCACCCCTCTCCAGGAATTGCCCATTCCCTCTGGTACCATATATTCAACGTATGCTTCAATGTAATTGTGTCCTGGTCTGCTATTTAATTTAAATTTAAGGGAAAATTTTCTCTTTCAAGGTATAAATGCAAAGACCTCCCTCCATAATTTAGCCATTTCCCCCCATACATGCAGATGGCTGCATTTTAACTGCCTTTTTAATCTGGGGAGGGAACCTCTCATCTCGGTTAGTGTGGTGAATTTTAATGATTTTCATAACACTTGAACAGGGCTATTTACTCTCAGATAAAAGATGCTGTCTAAATATGCTAGACCATGCACTAGAAACATAGCATCATCTTCCATTAACAAAAATTGACATTTTAACCTCTGAACTGTGGTATATTTACAGTTGTATTTTTTAGCCTGCAAACATTTCATTTGCAATTGTATATTATTTATTTTATTTACTGAAAAGAGTTGGATAACCACCTGTCTTATACAGCATAACCCTGGGCAGCTCACAAGCAATAATAAAACAATAATATGTGTATTATTGTTTATTTAACAATAAAGCCTCACACTACCCCAACACTTGTGCAAAAATCCAGGTCTTCATAGCTTTTTGGAAGGCCAGGAGAGTAGGGGACCTACCAGATCTCAGGGGAAAAGGTGTTCCAAAGGGCAGGGCCTGCTACTGAGAAGGTGCACTACCTAGGTCCCACTAGATGGCAACATTTAAGGGAAGGGACTTGAAGTGCATTCACTGTTATTTATCTCTGACCTATCTCAGTCAAAGTTGGTTGCCTCAGGATAATTAATATTCCATGTGTCTGATGAAGTAGACTGTGGTCTATAAAGTCTTATTTCCTAATACATACTGTAGCCTTTAAGGTAACATGAAACTTTTCATTATTTTTTGTTTAAGTCTACTGCCCCAAGCATATTCATCAGGACATAAGTACTACAGAGCTCTAGTGAGTTGGTTTTTCAATTAAACATGTTCAAAATCATCAGGATCCTAGGAAGACAACCCCACATAAGCAAATATAGTGGTGTAGACTTTCACAGCTGATGTCAATCAAGCAGTGATGAGCTTTCAGGCTGAATGGCCATGGTCTAGTTTTCTCGTGTCCTGATGTTTTACTGGCATAAGCAATGTTTTTAATGAAAACATTGGTGTTATTTCTCACTTCACATTTATATATAGGAGCTTAAGGTGGCAGACACAGGGTATTTCATTTTATCTCTAAACAAATGATCTTGCAAGATAAACTGTTTTATGAAATAAGTTGAGATGAGAGATAGTAACTGTCCAAAGTCCCCAGTGAACTCCATGGTCAAGCTGAGACTTGAAAGTTTGTCTCTGCA
Source organism: Candoia aspera (assembly GCF_035149785.1). Lineage (NCBI taxonomy): Eukaryota > Metazoa > Chordata > Lepidosauria > Squamata > Candoiidae > Candoia > Candoia aspera. The sequence continues at coordinate 91,766,436 of NC_086157.1, read as the reverse complement.
AGGTCTATACTATAACCACTGTGTCCCATTGCAAATGGAACATCTGTAATTTAGAATTCAGAGTCTTGATATATGTTTTTCTTGTATTATAAAGTAGCAAACTAAAAAACTGTGGATGAATCAATAATGCATCTTTTCCCTCTCCTGTTCTCTCTCTCTCTCTGATTCATTTCAGTATAAGAGAAGAATATTCAGTATTTTAAGAATATTGATCCTCCTCCTCCTCCTCCTCCTCCTCCTCCTCCAAGTCCATCATGCTGCACTCCAATAGATGGTTGCCAATGACTAGGTTACACTAAATTCAGTGTAGGTTGAGTAGGTTCCTATAAATCAAATAGAAAAATGCCAAAGGCTTTGCATTTAGAATAGAAAATACAGAAAGCTCATGCCAACCACATCTTTAACAAAATCCAGGGAATAATATAGTATCACACCCTTAGCCATGGGGCCAGGAAAAGATCTAGTCGTCCTTATACTGTTCTCTTTCAGGAGCAATATACTGTATAGTCTCACGCATGATCTAACTTGCACAGCAGAGCAATAGTAAATAAAACCAGTTGTTATGACAATAGTTAGCATTTACAAAGCCATATTCTCAGGTCAATATTTAGATAGGGATGTACAACAAATACTATTTTTACTTTGCTATTACATTCATTTTATTATTATACACATTGATTTAGTTACCTGTGCATTAACAACACAGTTCCCTTCTTTCTAATTTATTCAGATGTATTATTCTTGTTCTTTTCTCATGGCTTTCATCGGAAGAACCGGCTTCTTTTTTCTGTCTGAAACATCTGTATTTGTTTGTTTGTTTGGTAAATGGTCAAATAGCAAAGTCATCTGTGGTTTCTATCAAAATGGCAAGAAATTTTCAAGTACCATTCTACTCATCCTAGGGAGGAAAATTGTCAGGTTTCACTTAGGAACACAAACAGATTACAAAGATAAAATTTAGGACTAATACAGGTAATTAAAATTATAAACTACTAATAACTATAAGAAAGGATAGATTAAAACCAAGTGATAGAAGAAAGGATAGATTAAAACCAAGTGAAACTGTTTATAGTAGGGAAATATTCAGCTACCACTCAATTAATCAATTGATACATCTCAGTTTGAACCAATGAAAACTCAGGCCTAAGAGGTGAACCTTTGGAGAAGGACAGCTCCCCACGTCTTTGCTGAGCTTTCCTTTTTTTTTTCCTCTCCTTAAGAATCAGATAAACATATAATCCCAGTGATCTGACCCATGGATAAAATCACTTCCCATGACTACAGGAAAATGAACTCAAATTTCCAGTTCAGTATATATATTTAATTATCAATCAGGGAGGTATCAGACATTGTGTGTTTCAGTTAAATACAATACAATACAATGCAGACTTGCTGGCTAAAACTGATCAGACATAGTTACATATACTGAAAAGGTACTGGCTAGGTCTGCATGGTTATGTTTGATCATCACTCTTCACTGGACATTAAAAGACAAATTTGAAAACAGTGGTTTTCTAAGAGGGAGGGGGATAGATTCTCAAAAGTTCCAGCAGGCCAATCAATCCCTTGGATGACCTTCTAGACATCTTCTAACTGAGTCCTAGTATATGGCTGAGTCAGGCTAAAAATCAGGCTGGGGTGTGAATACAAGTATATTTCATTTTTTTAAAAGAAATTGTATAGAAAGTTGGGAGAGGAAATCTTGACTGGTCACAAGACACATATGGAAAGACATAAGTGTCTTGTAGAATGTGTTAAACATAGCAGAATGTTTAACACATTCACACTCAGAGTTGTATATTGAATAATTTGCACTTTTAATCCCCCATTCTCTAATCATTCCCCTCTTTTCTTCCAACCTTTCTTTGACTTATTGTGCCTATTAAAGGAAAATGGCTCCAAATGATTTCCAACTGAGCAGCAAATGAATACCTGACATTCAAAATTGTTTTGACCCTCTGGCATTCATTTCTTTCACAGTAATGAAATGCAGGGGTCCCATTAATTTTAGGGTTTTCATTTGTGGCAAAACAAATGCACATCACTACCTTCAGATTTGTCATTCTTATTTCTTCTTTGAAGAGTTCCATATTCTTTTTATTCTCAGAGGACCTTGAGGAGGAATGTGACTATTAGCATGGTCTCTGGGTAAATAATTCAGACATGAACTATGAATTATTTGTTTCATTTAAGTACATGTCCTTCCAACCTTGGCATAATAATGTTGGCAAAATTAGAAGTATATAAGGATATCTAATTTGTAGTCTAATTGCTTGCCAACTGTTCTGATACTTTAGTTTTGTGACCAAGGAAATAATCCAAAAAAAAGACTAAACCTCTCAAGACTTCAGTAGGTTGCCTTATATGGTTGATAATGATATAGTAAATATTTGTTTCAAACAAATTTAAAATATAATTCTCTTTTAAAATGCTTCTGTTGATGCCACAAAGTAAAAATTGCAAAGAAAATACCAGATTATATGAATTTTTGTTCATCTAAATAGATATTTACACTAGTGGATTGGAAAAGGTACCATCCTGGGTTTATTATCAAGTCAGTTTGGACAAATTCATGTTATTTTTTTTTAGATTAAAGATGATCACATGACAATGGCTACAAAAACGAATGGTGGCAACACTGTTTTAAGTGCATTCGAAGCCCATGCTCATGCGATCCTTGTGCATATCCTTTGCACATATGTGCATATCCTTTAAATAAGCTAACCTAATTCTCTATCCCTAACTTGTTTTGTTTTTTTTAAAAAATCCTTTCCTGGCTCTGTTTGATTGGTTGGGGCTTCTGCACCAAAGTGGAAATTCAAATGGATTGGTTGATCCATTGGCGGGACTTTTTCTTGTCCACATGGGTATCATAGACATGGTGATGAGTCCACCTCTGTCATTTGATCCTCTTGCATTGTGGTTGAGAAGGCTGGTTTACATGGAAAGGAGTTAGACAAGGGAGCTCATGAACTTTTGCAGTGCTTTTTCTCTGAGTCACAAATGGGGTCCTGCTGGGCTTTTTGGAAGAGGAAGCATTGTACCAAAATTTGGATGAGGAAGTCATGTGGCAGAATTCAGTCAGTACTATATATTTATTTTGACTAAATACATCTCTGGAACACTATTTCACCAAAGATTTGTAGACTCCCCACTCTTTTTAAGCAGGCACTTAAAACCTGGCTATACCTTCAGGCCCTCAGTTAGAATAAAGTAGATGATAGACCCCTTTAGGGATGCTGCAGTTGTTTAATTGATTGTTCTTTTTCTCTGGACTTTACTGTAGATTACGTACCTTCTCTGTCACAGCCCCTGCCCTCTCAAACAGCATCGCCTCTTGAAATACACATGGCTCCCATTCTCCTCGGTTTCTGGAAGTCTCTTAAGACCTGGCTCTGTTCACAGGCCTAGAGTTAGGGTGGTTGTGGATCCCCTATTGAGTTTTTATGTGTTGGGGAGTTTTGTTTTGGTCTGAGCAATTATGTAGTTTTTAATGTGTTTTTAATCTATATATTGGACTTATTGTATGCAGCCCAGAGACTTGGAGTTGGGTAGCCTTAACAAATCCAATGAATAAAAACAAAATATTCTGTGTTTCCACTGTTTTTATGGTTGTATCTATAAGCCACTGAAAGTCATACAGATTGGGGTCACCTATAAATTTAATATACACACACACACAAAGTAAATTTATTTACATATATTTCCTCCCTGTTTCATATTGCTTCCAAACTTCTCTTCCTTTTTTCTCAATTTGGACTCTTTTATTAATGTATCTCTTTTGTGCAGTAACACTGATTAAGTTCCCATTTTCTCTGGGAGAAATGCTGAGGAAATATCTGCTATGGAGAGGACTGGGTTTATGGGAATAAACTTGAGTGGCGGTTAAATGGGGGTTATAAAATTTAAAACCTAAGAACCTAAGAATGGTTTTAAATTAAGTATATTAGTAATTTCTCATCAATGTAATTAATACAATTTAAACTAAAATATGCTTGCTATGTTTCACTTTAGAAATTTACTGTCTAACTTTTTATATGTTTACATGGAAAAAAGACCCATTGAGGTCAATCACTATTTTCAAGTGTGCAGGCACAGAACTTCAGACTAAGCCCAGGAAGGGAAGTGAGAACACAGGTAAAAGACTGCTTGGAGGCCATATGAGACAGCTAGAAGAACAAGACTCGTGCACGGTTTGAGGCAGAAAACAAATACTAGATGGAAAAAAATCTATAGAAAGGACAAGTGAAGAAGAAAAAAATGGAGTTGAGAAAGACTTATGGTGTGCCTTCTTTAAATATGCCACCTACTATGCCTACGTATACCAGCCTCAAGTTTGCTGATGCTTTTCCAGAAGGGAGACTCATTGTGAAAATTCTTTGAGAAATAAGACCACAATGCCCACATAACTTGACACACTCTTAATACAACTGGCTATTGCCTAACAAAGATAACACTACAATATAGTACTTTCTAGTCTCATTCTAGTCTAATTTGGAGGGCAGGGTTATTTTGGGAAACAGCAATCATATGATGCCGCTGGATGCTATGTAGGTAACCACTGGATTAGTCAATGCCTATTATGGTGGTTTGGGTGGATGAATTCCTTTCCTCTTCAACCATGTATAGGCAGACATTGCTTAGGCCCACAGATAAATGATGTCATGGTGAACTATATTAAAAGAGAAGGTGGTATGAACTTCTAGCTGTTGCCAATCAACCTCTCCCAGCATCTCTTGCTTGCTTCTGGTAGGAGTGATACAGCCACATGTCCCAGCTTTCAAGAGAAAAGATAGAATATAATGTAATAAATACATGAATAATCAAACCCTGTATTGATTTTGGTACAGGCTTTGGGTAGTCCACTGATGCAAGGCTGTGCACTTTTGGGTGTATCAATATGCTCCGATGAAGATTTCAACAGTGCTATCAAACCCAGGACTGGATTATGTCAGGCTTTGTTAGAAAGACAGCTTCTATGCACTAAAACAGTGAGATACCCATGGAAGACAAGAGAAGAACCAGTTCTGTTAGTACAGTACTTTAGGCTGATTCCTGGCACTTGTCTATATCTGTGCTGCTGGGGCTAAAATCGGAGGCTCTACATCAGTTTATATGTGTACCTTTGTTTTTGGAGATAAGAGAATTGTGATGGGTTTAAAAAATGATTGGAACAACGTTCGTATTTCTGCCTTATTGGCAAAAGATATAGGGTACTGATTTAGCTAACAGAGCACATACTACTCTTTATATCATTGTCTTTAAAATGGAATCCCAGGGTTGTGCTGCAATACTCTTTCCATCAGGAAAACTCATTTAGCAGATCAGAAGCTTATGAACTAAGGACTTAGAAATAGCAGAGGATAGTTGTATCTCCAGTCACCCACATAATTTATTTTGCAAGGAATATTTTGAGCAAGGATTCAGCAAAAGCATTTAAAGCTTAGATATGCTACGCAACACTATTACATCTGCTTCTGTAAAAATATATTTAGAGATCTTTAAAGTATAGGCTATTGAACAGGGGACATTTTAATAGCTTTTAAAACCAGATTGAATGTGCATGGAGCCTTTAAAAATACGTATTTGCAGACAGGAAATAAGTTTGCCAGGCACACCAGAAATCTGATTTTGCTGCAGTGAGCTGCATTGCAACACTATGAGAAAAAGCACTGCAGCACCAATCTTGTGGAGAAATGGGAATGCCTGTGTTGTCTGTGAATGAACTTGAACAGGTCAACATATGGAACAGCATCCAATCTCCAGGTTTAAATTAATTTCATTAGATGACATGGATTTTGAGCAGAAAGACACAGTGGTGAACTGAGTAAACAACAGGTTAGAACTACCATATCTTGGCTGCAAGATCTAGATTTCCATTAGATGTCAACAAAAAGATGCAAGGATCTCCATCTATTTGTTGCTACCTAGTTTTGCTGCCATCTGGAGCTTTGCATATCGTAACTGGTGGCTTGCAACAGCTAATGTTCTATTTTACTGTGAATCTATTTAAAAAAAAAAAATCAAAGCAATTAAGTTCATGTTTAAATTTTGTTTACTCTAAATTAACACCAGGATTAACACCAGACAAACAATCAAGCAATAAACAACAGCCTAATCAAGGAACAACCAAGGAGAAAACAAGACCCCCACCAACACTGTCAGGGCAAGCTACTCCTTTCTAGCACTGAAGAGGGCAATGAAACGTCTGGAAGAAAACAACCAAGCTCAGAGATCACCAAGGACTCCACAGTTCAACCCTGAGCCACAGATATTCTCTTCCATTGGAACATTATGTGTGCAATAAAAACTTGTAAGAAATGACATTAAGCACCACAGAACGGTTCAGTTAAAGGCTTTCTACATCTTGATTTTTTTTCTTTTAGACAAATAAACTCCCTACCCCAGTTTGTATAACTGGGGTAAGGAGTTTATTTGTCTAAAAGAAAGATTTCAAATGCAGCAAATGCTAGTTTCTTACCCATCCATTCTATTAAGGTTATATAACAAATGCCAGTGTATTTTTCTATACAAACCTTTTCTTATTCAGTACCATTACCAGACTAGTTTTAATTGCTTAATTATTTTGTTTCTTAAGCTCCATTCTTGTAAGAGCAACCTTATTCCTGTTCAGAAAAGATAAAGCATTCAGCCTTCCTTATTTCCTATTAAAGTGGATAATCTTTTCCTCCCTCCCTCCCTCCCTATCTCCTTTCCCCTCCCTCCCTCCCTGAAGGACTAGGTTGATGACAGACCATCCTGGAGAAATTCTATCTATGTGGTCACCAAGAGTCAACCCTGACTTGATGGCACATAATTAATCAATCTTACTACATTTACTCCTACAATGTTGCAATCACTATTGAAAGTATACTGGTCTATGCTGCCTTGAGAATCCTTACATCAAAAGGTGGGTTAAAAATCCTTTAAATAATAAATCAATCCCAGGTTAGTACACAAAGGATTAAAGCATGCTTCTTCATCTAAGGACATTGGGATCATGACATATAAGTGGGCAGTGTCATGAGTAAGGATGGCGAGCAGGGGGCTCTCACCCAGACTGTCAAGCGCATGCGTAGCACTGAGGAACTGTTCAGCCATTCAAAGAGACACAGATCGGGACCGCCTTAACCTTTGGGGTTTATATGGCTGGGTTTTCCCACGCCTTCTCAGTTTGTTAGGATTCTTGTTAAGTACTACTAATAAATATTAGAGACCAAGTCCTCGCCTCAGTGTGTTTCCTGGTATTCAGGACAGGCAGAGTTTGCTGCAGGGTGGGTGGAAGTAGTTGAGCAAGAAGACTGGAACAATATTTTTAATTATTGCTTTGAATAGAATTGCCATAATTTCCTGTTAGTTTAATATTTGCTTTTTTCTATTTTAGTATTTCACTGATATGGTGATATCTAATGTGGACACCAAAATTCAGTGACAAATGAAGAGGGCACTCTCAGGCCACACAAAATCATCTGGGAAATCTCATGTGCTCAATGGCATGTTGCCTTCATGAAAAACTCTGCACTGCCTCCATACATGAATTCCTGCTTTTGGTTTACTTAGAGGAATAATAACCCAATGGGTGACACTCCAAAAACATAAATAAAGGAATCCCTGATGTCTTTGGAGATTTTTTTTTCCTGAAAAAAAGTAAAGCTTAAGCTCATATAAGAGGCCCATATTTTTGGCTCTCTCTCTCTTTCTCTGTGAGCATTCTAGCTGAATGTCTGCTAAAATGTGAATTCAAATCAACCTACAAATCAAAGAAACCAAGAAGTTTTTAGAACACATTTTTTGAAGGAGGAGGAGGAATTAATAGCAGAGATCCAAGGATGCAATCCCACTGGCTGAAAGACATCATGTAAAGTACTTGAAGATATTCCATTTGGGCAACATTTCTTGCCATCCTTTGGAAATGCCCAGTGCTGTGCAGTGAGAGCCAAAGGCAATATTTTGTAGAACAAAGGACATGAATAATGTTGATTCTTTACCAAAGCATGGGCTGCTCAGGCAGCAAATTACAAATGTCTGAAAAGGCAGTTATTTAGATGTACATAACTGCATGTTCACATCCATCATTGCTAACTCAGGGCAGGGAGTTATATGTAATATTCTGTCTCTATCACTTCCCACCTGCTGCTCCTCAGAATTGCAGAAGTGAAAAGGCTCAATTACTTCCCTCTCTCACCCATGCTTTAGCTAGAGACAATGTGAATGTCACTGATTTTTGCTAGTGTCCATGTGTAAAAGCTTTTTATTACATACACACAAGACTAGAAAAGGTCACAGCTGGTTAAGTGCATACATTGGGAAGTGGTGTGACAATGCATACATTGGGAAGTGGTGTGACAGCCTATCTTTTAGTGATTTCACTGGGTGGCCAGAACACTTACAGTAACCACTTAATGTAGGTCCCACAGCTTGCCCATCCTCATAAATCATTGACCTATCCATTTCATTTTCACCAGCAACAGATGGGGTGATAAATCAGATTGTACTACTTCAGACTGTGGGTATAAGTTCACATTATGGAATATTTCTCCTACACAAAAATATTTGCCCATAGAAAACAAGGAGTCAGGGAAAAGGTTTATATTTTCAACTTTATATGGGATTAAAAGCAACTCCCTGGTACATCTTCCTAAAATTGCTTTTCAAAAGACTCAGTTATTACCTGCCAAAGTACTATCTTGTTTAGTCTTTACTATAAAGATAGATGCCCCCAAATATGTATGATTGCATTTTAACAAGAAATATCTCTGGAAATGATGATTTTGCACATTCTTAATCCAGATAGGTGCTCATGATATTCTAGGGGACAGAGTAATATCCCCTCATCCCTCATCAGCAATATGTAAAATTAGTTAATTAAATATACAATTCCCATTGACCCTTAACTGATCACAGGCTCCCCCAGCATTATTTTGATATGCTTGTAGCTTCAGTGGCCCAAAACAGCACCATAATGGAAGATTTTCAATAGTAACTTACATAAGTGGACAAACGTAGAGTCATTGCATTTTCACTGTCTGACAGAGGGGTAGTCTTTTGATGTGTCAAAGGTTTTTTTTTTATCTTTTTAAATATATCTCTTTAAAAAAACATTACTTTTTCTTTGCAACATTCCTTAATTTGTAAGAGTGGCCGGGGGGGGGGGGTGCGTGGTGGTGGTGGAAAAAGAAGGAAGCTTGTACAGTGAGTTGAACATGCATACAGATGACAGCACTTAGATGGAAGAGTAAGAGCTAAGAGTGGGGAAAATGGGATAGAATCTAGAAATGCATTTAACACTTAAACTTCCCCAGTATCATTTGTTTTATGTTTGTTATTTATTCAACTACCTTTGAACAGTATTGGCTAATATGCAACCTCATACAGTCTGATTTGCATATTATTCTAAGCCTTAGATATGAATACTACATACCTTTCCTGAATATCTTGGAATATGAATTTCTTTCAACAATAATTTCCCTAATAGAATTCTGTGATGGGATTATGCAAGAATTAAAAGTGCCTGGTTTTGTCGGCATCAGTGAAGTCATTAGTTCATTTCATTAGTCTATATCAAGGACTGTTGACTGGGTATTGTATCAATATCTTCAGGTAACCACTTAATAAAGATGCAACAGCCTAAATCTTGATTAACTGGGATGGAAAATTACTACATTTCCATATCAATTTATTAATGTGAAATATTGCAGTGACTAGAAAAATAATATTCTAATATCACCATGGATGATAATTGGGTTGCTATGTAGTCCTTTCCTAGCTTGGTATATTTTGTACCATGTTTTAGACTTTAAGATTTCAACTGCGATATCGTGAGGACATTATAGATATCTAGGTGGGGAGATTAGCAGAGAGGTGCCTGTTTTAAGTTTCAATTGAAATTTAGTTTTGCTGATTCTTGGTTACCCAAATGCCTACCTGAATTCATGACTACCTGTACTGCTGAACTACTTTGGTTGAGAAATAACAAACAGGCAGGTAACACAGCAACTTGCCAGGAGTGAAGTGGAGGAATTCAGTTTCCAGCACTTTCAGTAGTTCCATTAATACTTCCATTAACACAACTCAGAATGTTCTTACAATATATGGAAAACAATTAATTCAGACATTGCTCATATCAAGTTTACAATTTATAGATTTATTCCACACATCTTATAATTTTCTAATTCTCTGCTTCTAGAGCATGGTTCTATAATCTATAGCCCTTTAAATGTTGCTGAAGATATTACCTTGGGTTCTCTGGGATTATACAGTAACATACAGAGAGGGCTTTCAGGTTCCTCAATCCCCTTCAAGAAGTTTCTGGCTATCCAGTAGTACAGATGGCACTAGGTGGATATGAATTGGTCTTTATGCTTGCATAGGTCCCAGATTTTCCAAGCGTATTAATATGCTGAGTCCTGTAGCTGATATTAATGCAAGCACACATAGCAGACAAGGCACAGTCTGAGAAACAGACAAAGGAGGAAAGTGGTTAAACCTAGCTTTAGTTGCATAGTCACTCTCTTTCTAAACTTCTTTTAAAGAAAAGTAAATGTTATCATTTCCCTGAGCAATTAATTTCATTGTCCAGCTCTTCTGGGAAATTACTCACGACATTTTCCACAATCTACTTTGATGCTATTTTACGTAAATGAACTCCACAAGAACCACATTTATCACAAAGATTTGAATTACTTTTATATTTTTTTCTCAGTCAAAGGCCAGAGGAAAACAGTCTTTATTTTCAGTATTTACCTCTACCGTGGAACTTTCTGCCTTTTTCATGGGCTATGCATAGAAGAATTGGCTTTGGAAAGGTTGGCTTATCACATTTCCAAGATACTAAATACCAGAACTGGACAGATAGAAATGTTTTCTGAATACAGAAGTTCTATTTCGCCTCCTTATCTCCTGTATTATAAATACATCACAAATTATTTGTTTATTTATTTTCTATCCTGCCTTTGTTACTTTTATAAATAACTCAAGGCGGGGAACATACCTAGTACTCTTTCCTCCTCCTCCTATTTTCCCCACAACAGCAACCCTGTGAGGTGAGCTGAGCTGAGAGAGAGTGACTTGCCCAAGGTCACCCAGTCGGCTTTCATGCCTAAGGCGGGACTAGAACTCATGTGCCATCATACTACTGAATTTTGTACCTTCAATCCAATTTATAGGCTGGCAGTTATGAAGACAGGAACACTTTTTTTTGTTGTTGTTTATTTGTTCAGTCGCTTCCAACTCTTTGTGACTTCATGGACCGGCCCACGCCAGAGCTTCCTGTCAGTCATCAACACCCCCAGCTTCCCCAGGGACGAGTCCGTCACCTCTAGAGGAAAACTCTAGCACATTGATAACACAGAATGTATTTTGGATATTCCGGGTTACAGGGAAAGAGAAAAGGAAATACAGAATTCCTGATTTTAGTGGCAGTTTCATGGCTCTTATAATATTCAGTTTCAGCCTGGGCTCATTGCGTATGATACTAAATTCCAATTACAAAACATAATTTTTATATGTTATTTTATTTCCTTAATCTTAATTTAATTTGCTTCCTATAGCCCTGAGTTTCTTCTTTACTGAACTAATCACTACTGGCCCAATTCCCATCTTTACTTGTCATGACAGTAGGTCATGACAAACATATTAACTGCCTGTAGTCATTGCTACAGTGGATAACATGCCTTCTTTTATTTTGCAAGTTACTCTCCGACTCTCCTTAATTTCTTTATCCCAATTATAACCAAAAGTTCTTTTCTCCATCACAGAGGGACAGCTTGCCAGGTAACCCAAAAACAGCGATCCAATTGCTACTAACAAAGTCAACTTCCTCATTAGCCTGTAATTTGCAATGCTGTAGCTTCTTGGCAGTCATTGTTTGCCCTTCCAAAGTGCTGCTGGGACTGACAGAGTTGGCAGTAAGTAGAAGGCAAGATGTCTCTCAGCCGCCTTTGTTGGAGAAAATGAATGTGAAATCCAGGCTGGGTAATCTCAAGAGTATTCTCCATTTTCGGATCCCATCGTTGTCTCTTGCCCATTAAGCAGCCCATTAAGGGTATGTTCCTGAGCTACTTTTATAATCAAAGAAACATGGTTCTATATGTGTCAGCACCACTAAGTACTTCTGAATAAGCTCTTTCGGTCCCTCTGTTTCATGTCAGCAATCTGCAATCAAAAGAGCATTAATGCTCAAGAAAGTGATACAAAAACACAGTGCCAACATGTTGAAGTAGGATGTAGTCAACCTTTTGTGCTGTCAACGGCTACATGGTAGATAGGGCAACCCCCTTTGCTATGCATCCAGAACAAATTGTGCTTCAAAGCCATTTGCTCCTCTATTATATGATGCCACAGATATCAATAGGAAAAATAACCAATAAACAGTTATCAATTACTACTAAGAAAGGAAAAAGAAAAATCTGCCAGCAGAGAAATACCAAGGGATAAGATGAGGATCAAGTGATACAATGGATACTGGCAGTCATCTATTGTATTGATCTCGAAATTGGTTCTATAGCACATGATAGCTGTAAGTGACCTGAGTCTTATGGCTTCAAAAAACTTTTCTCTCATGCTTTTTCAAAGAAGAAAATCACACAACAGCTACAGACCCTCAGTCCCAATGTAACTTCTGTTGCTTCTTTAATACTGAAACTCTTGTTTTCATTCTTCCTTCTGTTTATACAGCATATCACCCAGCATTTATCTGCAGTCCTCCTGTGCACTGTATAACATAAATTTAAACAAGTTTAAAATGGATTGATAGAAAAGAGGAATGATAAAAAATATTGTAGCCTAAACCACAAAGATAGAATAATTGTAATGCTAAGACAGGATTAATAGTTGGCTAATTTGGGTCCATCAACAGGAAATTGGGATGAATAATGGGAGAGATATTTATTATTTATATTATTTTTACATTTACTGGTCTGTAAATTATCAGGTGCCACTAATAAACCAGATATCTAAGGCAAATATGAATCTGTGATATACAAAGACATAACTATAAAAGCAATTAAAGGGACAATAAATCATTCTGAACAACAAAGTGCTTCCATATTACTGTAACATCAGAAACGTGAGAAAATGCTAAAAATATTTATCATAAACTACATTCCCTGAATAAAGTAACTAGAGGACTTCCTGAGCAGCTATTTCTGAGTCTTAGTGTTTGTCATGTGCTGAGATGGGCAGCTATAGAAATCGAATAAACAAACAAACAAACAAACAAATATCTAACTGAATGTCTCCTATTCTTCAATCAAATCAAAGAGCCCCTTCACAGACCCTCCCCAGAAAAACAGGAGTTCTTACAAAATTAAACAACCCAAGGTATGCTGGGCTAGGAACTGTTACAATGTTGTAACAGGTATCTTGAACCAAAGTTGATAAGCTGTTAGCGCTAATTATCTAGGATAGCTTTTGAATTTTCTCTCATTTTACAACAGTGACACCATATTCTGCACCAGCAGTAGCTTCTAGTCTATTCAGTGGTGCATGAAGGACTGGATCTCAGGACCAAAATTCAGGGCCTTGAAACTGAACATCATTCAAATTACATTCCAGATGATGGAGATGGTGACCAACAGGCCTGATTTTAGTAATTAGGCTGTCCTTAGTTATAAATCATTATGCATATTTTAAAATATAATTTTAATGCAATAAATGCTATTTATTCCTAAGTCTAATTTAAGATACTCTAGAAGACCCTTACATCCAGCATCTTGAATTACCTAGCTACACATGAGTCCATGTTAAAGAGATGATCCAAGTTTAGTGCATTTATTTGTAAATGAAGTGGGAGGCAGGAGGCCTAGTATATAATTTATATGGGTATTTGGATGTCTGAATAGTGCAATACATGGAACATGATCAAAAAGCTAAATAAAAGTGCAGTTCTAGTCAAAAGTCTTTATTATTTTTTCCTCGTGAAGTGAAGGAAGTCAAAATATATTACTTTGATCTGCCTGTGCAAATGGATTTGTGCCATTTTTCTTGTTTCCTTCCAGCAGAAAGCAAAGTCAGTGCTTTATAATTAAAACTATTGATCAGTATGTTCACCTTTTATATAGCATCTATTATTGTTCACTGTTTAATCCATTTTATTCACATTGCACTGCCATATTTTCCTTTCTTGCATACATTTTTACTTGCTTTGCAGCCATGTCAGTCCCAGAAAATGAGAAAACCCATAAAGCTGAAGGCAGAGAGACAGAGACTGAGAGAAAGGAGGAACAATCTTTATAATAGTTTCTTTATAACTACTACAACTGTTGAAGGAATGATGACTATTGATTTACATTTTTCTCCTTGTGCATATTAGATTTATATGGCAATATCTCTCCTCAAAAGCCACACTGGAAATGTGATTAAGATGAATGCTTGATTTGGGATAAAAACCCAAATCAAATGTATATGAATGGAAATGTATCAGAGAATGAAAATATCTATTATTACATTATTTACCTATTTATATAAAAGATTGTATACAGCTTACTTCAGAGACTGAAGGTATATTACAATTCCATCAAAGAACATTCCTACCACTATTAGCATTGGAACAAAACCATCTTAAGAGCCTTCTTAAAAGTTAGTAGACTGAGAGCATTGTATACTTCAGTAAACAAGATATTCCAAAACATGGGGACAGCCACCTAGAAGGATTTTCATGAGGCCTCTAACCTGTTCACTAGCACAGAGTAGGTCCCTTTCCTTCTGGCATCCATGTGTAGGATGGATTTAGACTGGCCAAAAGAGATAGTCTTGCAGCTATCCATGTAGGACTTTATAGTTAATGACCAATGGTACAACCCAGATGAAACTTTGCCAATGGTAGTGACTTCTAGAGGACTGAACTGAACTTAATAGGTAATCAGTGCAGATGATCTCTATAGCTTTCTGCAGCAGCAGTGTAATTTCCAGATACATTTGCAATTTCCAGACACTTTTCAAGGGCAACCCCACCTACAATGCACTGCAATCAGGAGAAGTTAAACCAAGGCATGGATAATTGTCACTAAGTCTAGAAAATACATTTTTTGCTAGAGCCAACTGAATGTACGTACTGCTATTGCATTATTCATATATTATGTATATTGTTGACTGTAAACCACTTCAAGTTTGTTAACACTGAAACAGTCTAAAAGTCAAACAAACAAAGAAACTTTCCAAGTGGAAATTTGCCCTAATCAATGCATCTTTATTGGTAATCTGGTCCAACCCACATAGAAAACTAATAACCATTTCTTACAAAAAATGATAGAGGAATATTATCATGTAAATTAACTAGCAAATCAAAATTAGTGTATTAAGCTTGTTGCCCTTTCTATCATTTGATTCATTCAGACTAATGGATTATGGATCATTATATATATGAACAGTATACAAACCAACCAAGTAGGATACTTGCAGATCTACTCCTTTTCTTCCAATATCCGTAAATTCCTGCCGTATTGCTCCATTTTGATTTATTTAACTTCTACAGAAGAATTTAAAAAATTACTATTAATTTGCTGGGTCTGAAAAGACTGTATTATTCATAACAGGTAATCTTACTATATTTCTAATATTGTCCATTTAGCTAAAAGTGTACATTGAGAAGCAGGAAAAATGTGTATTATATATTTTATTGAGCCACTCCAGGCTAATGGATAAAAGGAAAGTTTTGATCTTCACAAATCTTTTCAAAGAAATATGTCTATATTTTATAAATAAAGTATTAAAAGATAAAATCCATTTACAGTTGCTAAGCAATTTCTATTCTAATTTAAACCCGTTCTCCATTTTGCCATGTTGAAAATTGTAAATAGTCTTAACGAGAATGCACTATTATATGTTTCCATTACATTGCTCTAATAAAGAAGCTGAAAAGCTTTTTGTGTAAATTATTTGTCCTTGGTGGCCATCTGTTTTGCTTTGTTATATCCGTAAGCACAAATCTGAAATAGCAACCCAATGAAATGCAGTGACTATAAATGCAGTATATACAAGACTATTAAATTATTTAATTCCTTGGCACATGCTAGTCTAGGGGCATCTGCTGCCTGGGGGGTTAGGGGGGTTACCCAAAAGTCAAGATTCAAAGGAAACAAGACTGAGGAAAAGCCTCATGATTACTCACAGGGAGCTATGCAGCCTCCAGAAGGTTCCTTCTGATTCTCTAGGGAGATTCTCCAGGGAAAGTATGAGAATAGCATCTGGTATACTTTTTTCTCCCTGTAGTAATTAACTGAATTGTGGAATATTTCTGGCTTGTATAATTTTTTAATTAGGTTTTTTTTCCCTTACGTCAGACATTTTTATGGTATCTGTTGGCAAGATAAGCTAGCTTGCGGAGATTTCTAGCAGAATGAAACGGATCCATTAGATTTGATACCTGGACCACCATTCACCATCTCTACCTTAAGTGTTTAAACCAGTGTTTCTCAACCTTGGCAACTTTAAGATGTGTAGACTTCAACTCCCAAAATTCTTCAGCCAGGATGTTTCTTGCTTTCCCTTTGAACCAAGGTGGTGATGTCACTTCTTCTCCCTTTGGAACAACAACCTCCATCCACCTCATCTTATTTTTCAAGAGCCAGTTTGGTCTAGTGGTTAAGGTTCTGGGCTAGAAACCAGGAGTCTGTGAGTTCTAGTCCTGCCTTAGGCAGGAAATCCGGCTGGGTGACCTTGGGCCAGTCACTTTCCCTCAGCCCAACTCAGTGCAATGTAGACTAGCCTCCTCATGGTGCACCCCAGGCAACATGACTTGTCATGGCTAAATAGTCTACACATCTGGCTGCTGGACCTCACAAGGATTTCCCAGCAAGAAAAAGCAGCATGAACACCAAACTGCTATGCCATACGATTAAAAAATTTTTTTTTTCAACATTTCTATGAAATATATGCTCTTGAGAAAAAAAGGTATAATCACCACCTGATTAAAAAGGTAGAGGGCAGCCTTCTTGTAAAATTATGTTGTTTTGTTCATTTTTGAAAATCTTATTTGGACTCCTGGTGGGAATACGGTAGTCTGAACAGCTGTGCCTGCGAGCTCCGTGGGCAGATCTGACAACACAGCTTTTTTGGGTGGCTCAGGCAGGCTTTTCCTGAAGCCTAGAGCATTTTCATGGACAGAAAATGCCCGGAATCATCCCATCTGTCCTCCAGAATGATGCCTTGCAGCCAGAGGATAGCGAACAGCATTGGCACGAATCTGGTAAGAGATGCCGGGAGGCTGGGACGTCACCATTTGCAAACCGCACTGTAGCCTTAAAAGGACAATAAGACCAGCCACCCCATTTCTAAACCACCTAATTTATACTTTTTTTAAAGTTTAAGTACCACAAGAGAGGCTTAAAACTCACAAAATAAAGCAGGATTAGACTACGTTTTTAAGGTTGGCAGGCATATTTGGAATTTGGAAAGCACGTCCATGTTCAGAAAATGGTTGCCATACATGGGTCACCTGTTCACAAAATGATTGTCATGGTGGCCATGGCCCAAAACACTCATTTACCAGAAGACAAGAACAAAAAAATCCTCTTATTTTAACAACAAATGTGCCTAAGTATAGCAATGATGCCATTCTTGGATCTTTTTACATTGTCTCTGTTGCTCTTTGGTTTAGAGAACACTGAAATGGAAGCTTTACACATGTTAAGGAATTAAGAGATACATTAGACCCTTGAAAATGGTATGTTCCAGGACAACGTATAGTTGAGATTCACATTTCTGCGTACTACTATGCCTGGTGTAGGGAGTCCTGGAAAATGTAGTTGCCATGAAACTAATAATTCTAAGTACCCATGCAACTGGGGAAATGATTATAGCCCCAGCCTACCAAGAGCGGAGAGAGAACATTCATATAAAGCATATCCAATGCATCTCTTTGCTGAATGGAGTGATCAGTATACTTCAAGGAGACACACTTTCAAACACAAACCAGTAATATGATACTCTTATACTTATTTCAATTCCTCTTCGAATTTTTAAAAAGCAGATTAGGGTAATCGAAAGTCAGGAGATGTATAATCAAAAACAAAAGGAAATGCCCTCCCATCTTAAAAAACAACAACGTAGATTTGCATAAAATTTCTGTATGATTTCTGTATTCACGTGGAAATGTAGATATAACAACTGCAATTTAAATAGAGATACAGAAATGCAACACAATGGCACTGCAGGTTAAACCACTGAGCTGCTGAGCTTGCCGATCAGAAGGTCGGCAGTTCGAATCCACGTGATGGGGTGAGCTCCTGTTGCTAGTCCCAGCTCCTGCTGACCTAGCAGTTCAAAAACATGCAAATGTGAGTAGATTAATAGGTACCGTTTCGGCGGACAGGTAACGGTGGTCCGTTTAGTCATGCTGGCCACATGACCACAGAAGTGTCTACGGACAAACGCTGGCTCTTCGGCTTTGAAACAGAGATGAGCACCGCCCCCTAGAGTCGGACACGACTAGACTTCATGTCAAGGGAAACCTTTACCTTTACTTACAGAAATGTAAACTACTGCAAGTAAAATAGAAAACATACCCATTTTCTACATACACAGAGCTGGGGGCTGGGGATATGATCAAGTGTCCTGTGGCCCTGCTCAGTTCACTATCCAGGTGCAAAATTTGAATGAGCAGCTACAAGCTCCTTGTGCTATTTTCTACATAAAGACTTGGAGTCTTTAATTTAAATACCAACTGGAAGGTGGAGATAAAGCTCTGGCAGTTGGAGGTGAAAAAAACCCTCACATTTTCTTTCAAATTTTGGGGCAAACAAATGTTTCATTTGCTTTTCATACTATGAATTAATAAGACAAAGTATCCCTTTAAAAAGTACTAAGGAAAAACTCTATTGCATACCTAAAAAGGTTGTTCTTTACTTGCACTTTTTAAATAACATTAAATTTGCTTAATGCATAATTTTACATTTCACATACTTGGCTTTAAAAGGATATCTCTGATAGAAGAGGACGATTAAAAGCATATTAGCCACAATTAGGTATTCAGCTGTGCACAATATTGCTGGCAGACAAATATATCAAAGCCACAGAAAACTGTGGAAAAAAACCAGGGAAAATAAATCTGCATTATGCATTACCATTATTATTCAAAAAGTCCTGGAGCCAAATTCACTCCTCATTTAAGTAAAAGCAATGTACTCGATGCCCTGGCTTTTGTTAAGCTTCTGCATGTAATTACAAACTGAAATTATAAATTAAAACTGCTATTTAAATTGCAAAGTTTATTTCTCAGACTTAATGAAAAAACAAATGACATTAGACTTCTCAAATGTTTCGGCAAGGGATAGGATAGCATACTTATGTCTTAAAATATCAGGGCTTGGTGAAACTGTCAATCTAGAAGCATCTCTCAGGAACTTTTTCATTCATTAGACTCTTATAGAACTGTTTCCACAGTCTGAATATCATTTCAAAACAAAAAGACCAGAACATATCCTCTCCAGCAGCCAAAACCCAGGTAAGAAAGGATTAACAATAAAGCAGAGAACAATATGCTAATCAAGGAACTACCAATGAGAAAACCTTCCCCACCAACACTGGCAGGGCAGCTACTGTATATAAACAGGGAGCAAACTCCACACTCACTAGCACTGATGATGTTACCTAGTTGGGTATTGAAATGTCTGCATGTGAACAACCAAGCTCAGAGAGCACCAAGGACTCCATAAGTTAATAGGTGTTTGTTCTGTGGAAATAACATGAAAAATGAATCTTTGCTAGAATTGAACTTACTTACTTTATGCCCCCAATCCCTAAACAAAGCAAAAAGGAAAAGAAAAAGAAAAAGCTGAAAATGTCAGCCCCTCCACTGACATCACCACATTAGTGCCATGGTCCCTTTGGCCGACAGAGACTACTTTTGATTTTGTTTTTAAAGTTATCCTCTTTTGAATTAAGAGAAGGATGGGCAAAATGTTGCCACAGTTTTCATCCCCAGTTGTAAACATTATAATTTAAAACAGTAACTCATGTGATTGTAGAAACTGCCCAGAATCATTGGGAGTCAGACAGTGTACAAATTCAATTAATTAATTAATTAATTAAATTGCATGATGTAATCAGGATAGCAAGGGCCAGGCTTCCAATTACATCAGGAGTACACCACTTCTTCTCCATTCCCCCCATAGAGTTAGGAAAGAAGGTAATAACTGCTACAGTTCATTCCCCACAGCTGTCTCTTAAAGGATGGGGTACAGCTAACAATTTAGAATCTGTCAGATTATTATTCATAATCTCTGACCCTGCATGGTTATAGCTACCATCTTGGGTTTTCGGAACACCCTCTCCCCTGCCCTGCATCTGTGGACAACCTTGCTGCAAGACCTTGTTTAATGATGTTACCAAAGTTTGAAATTGGAGGTGAAAAGCTCTAAAGATGAACTTACCATAATAATAAAGTACAATTTCAGGTGTTGGTTTTGACATATCTTTCTAGATACTGGGGTACTACCAGGATCACGTACTAAAATTGACCTGTCCGATACAAAGGAAAGATTACTCATGATGCTATTATTTAATTAAATTTGTATGCTGCCGAGTCATTCTTACTCCTGGTTCCTTACTACAAAATAAAATAGAGAGAATGGTGACCATTCAAGTTAGGCAGCATGTCCTGGGCAAAAGTCTTCTAGCCATTTCCCACTTTATCCCACTGTATAATTTACTCCATCATTTAAATCAAGATGTTAAGCAACACCTCTTTGCCTGTCAACCCCGTTCACTTCTTGCTTCCTGCCTGCCACCTGCTTCACTTCCTATTCGTTGTTTTCTCTGACCCAGTCTTGCTGAGACTACAACACCGAGTGCATGCACCTAATTATAATTATTAAGTATTCTGTAAAGATGCTTGGACTCGCTGAGTTAGTGACAGTGTTCTAATTGTTAGAGTAACTCTCCAACAGATAAAAAGCAGGAATAAGGTCTGAAAAGGGAACATTTTAGTGTAACAGTTAATTCAAGGCATAAAATCTTTCTTACAAAAAGCAGCTAATATTCCAGCCTCAAGGAAGTCAAAGCTCATATGCAGTAGACTGGAAAGATGTGGATGCACCCCTTTTACAAGTTTTATTTATTTATTTTTTATTTATCAAATTTTTATCACCACCCATCTCCCTCCCAAAGGAGGGACTCTGGGCAGTTTACAATAAAAACAAGTTAAAATTCAAGACAATTATAAATACAATAAATACAATAAGAATAAAAATGGGATAAAATCTAGATGGCTGAAGGTTCTCTATCAGTCTGTGAGTATAAAGGGCCATTCTAGGATCGTTCTAGGATGCTAGCCATCCCTAGGAGTGGCTATTGTATTTTAATAATCTTCTGAAGGTGGAATTTATTGTAACATTTAAGAATAGGGTTGACCCTAACATTAAGCACAGTGGGATGGCCACCTTAAGAGAGAAGCTGAAAGTAGGAATAAGGACTTGAAAGACAGAGCTTTGGATGCAATATATCTTAAATCTTTTGCAGTCCAGTGAACAAATGTTGAAACAAGATCCAAATCCTATTCAGCTTTTGCAGTTAGAGTGCGACATCACACCATGTTATTCTTAGAGTCAGGCAAAAAGTTTTAGAAAAACCCTGCTTCAGAGGTATGCTTACGCTCTGAGAATATAGGTTTGACATTTCCACCCAATCACACTGTAAGAACTGGTATTACATGGATGTGAACAATTTGCTTTTATTTTAATGATGTTCTTAATTGCTGCATGCTGATTACGTTTATGGCTTCATGCACTGCTGCAAATTCTTTCAAGCAGAAAGTTAGTCTAATTTGCCTGGACCTAGCAGGTAGTACCCAACAGTCTGGAAGAAATATAGGGAAGTTATGGGTGCTATTGCACCACAATGCATTTAGACAATTGCAGGGAAACTTCTGGGAAGATATAGATAAGCAGCCTCATATTTCACAGAGCATCTGTTTAAGCCTAAAAGTGAATGGATTTCATTCAGCAAAGATTGTTCTGTCCTAGACGGATTTCTTAGAAAAATAACACATTTCCCTAATATACATTACTAAGAACAACCATCCATTATACAGTACTCAGAGCTGACACACTCAGGAATGACTCATAACTCTATGAAGAGACTGAAAGTCTTACTTTCTCTTTCAAGCTCACTGTGCCTTACATTGCATTATAAGGAAAAGAAAATTGGGGACAATACCAAATATACATCCATTTGACAGTTGAGGAAAATGTACTAATTTAAGAAGTAATGTGCTTAAGCTAATTTTAGGATAGTATAGTTATGAGTATATCCTATTGCATAGACACATATTGTTTTCTGTGGCTCTGCACTAAGATGTTTGGAACAGAAACTCTGGGGCTGTTTTAGTTGTTCTGTGTTTCTGTTTAAGTCCCATAGCCGAGACTATATGGTAAAGCCTCTGCTTGAAAGCTGGTTTGGGCCAAGACTCTATGTGATATTTTCTTATTTACTTAAAAAGATGAGGATGGAGAATGTTTACTTAGTGAACAGTCTGCCTTGGGAGAGAGTGGAGGATCTGAAATCAATGTTCTGTCACTGTGCACATCTGTATGTATAACCATCAACACCCAAAAAGCAGCAGCTGAGAAAAGAATTCAAGGAATTGTGGTATGAGCTAGCTAAACTTGGATCCACTTTTGAATTCCAATGTGGGTTCCAATGGTTGCTTTTTGTAAAGAATCTGACGCAAGTTTTTGATATCTGCTTTATAAATCTGGAAATTTCTAATACCCTTTGCTTAAGTATTTATGATTAAATCATCACCAGTGTCCCATGCACATTTGTTAAATTAGTTGATTTGAAGCAATGATTGTCATAATTTCTATCGCTCAGGAACGAGCTGACTCTCCCTTTTGTTAGCCCTTTGCAGCTGTTCAAAGGGTATGCAGTGAAGGTTCACGGAAGGGAAAGGGATTATGGCAGCAAGCCATGTGACAGAGGTGTTGTTTGATCTCTTCAGGTTGCTTGGCACTTAAAATTCAATACAAAGCTTCTTTGTTGCACTCCCCAACTGTGTCTAAGCTCACAATTATCTATCCTCCTTTGGTTCACTAACAAAGTGAACCTAAAGCTTTGTTTTTCCTTTTTTTACTCATATTCAATGTACTATATAGATCCTAGTATATAACAGACAAACATAAATGGAATCTATATGTGTGAATAGGCATGAGAAGATTAAGGCAAAATTTCCTTCCAATTTTTATTATTTAAAAATCTGTAAAAACTAACAGCTACAACAAAAAGCAGATCAGACAGGAGGCGGTGTAGATGAGGGCTGCACTGATTAGATTGAGCATGAGGTGACCTTTCTTCCTTTATTTAACAGTTTAACTTTTCCTTATTCTTTTAAACTTTCTAAAAGCCTGATGTATTTACAGAATGTCATGATCTGTGTAGAGGATTTTTTCCCCAAGACTTCCAAGTGACTATTTTAGAAAATAAGTATAGACTATGTTCCAAGCACAGACTATTTTCAGGGAAGACAAATGTTAACCAGACCATTTTCTGGCTAATATTTACTCTATCATTTATTTTGGCACAAAATGCCAGCAATAACTTGGTATGATTATTTTTACACCCTATATCAAAGAAAGATCTTTACGGGGAAAAAGAGGTCTAATTTGTACAATGAGGTCTAAATACATTGTGAAGGCACTCTGGAAAAAACAATCCTAATACTTCTTACTTCTCAGGAAGAGTAGCTATTCCAGCCCCTCCCTTTTTTTAATGGTTCAGTTACATATATTTCCAAGGTTGGTATTATTCTCTTATTAAAACTTAACTATATTGCATGCATTACAAAAGTTGTTGTTGTTGTTATTGTTATTATTATTTATTAAATTTATGTCACCGCCCATCGCCCCCAATGGGGGACTCTGTAAAAGTTAACTGTATTAACCAAATACTATATAAACTAGGAAACATCAGTCTGATCCTAACATATCTATGGGAAAAAAGAAATTAAATTAATTGCATTTAATTGGGCCCAGATGAGAATTCATTTACCTCAAAGGTTTATCTCCCATATTCAAACAACATCATATTTAGCACTTTTCATGTGTTTTCAGGTCAAATTTCTGCTAATTTTAATATAGAGGCTGCCAGAAAGAAACCCTTCTCTGTATATAAAGTTTCTACTGTCGTTTTTCAATTTAAACATTCAAAAAGATCTACAGGCCTAAGAGTGTCTCATTCCCTATGTGAATTCTCTGAAATTTAGTACATTTCTGTGTTGTTTTCTTCTTTTAAAAGGAAAAAACAGACTGCTCAATAAAATACTTTTCCCTCAAATAACTCTGAAGAAATTAAATAATCCATACATTTTCTTAGTGCTACCAATCAAAGAGAATATTTGTAGCTCAGGGTTGAACCGTGGAGTCCTTGGTGCTCTCTGAGCCTTGTTGTTTTCTTGCAGACGTTTCATTGCCAGACTAGGCAACATCTTCAGTGCAAACAGGGAGAGGGCCTTGCTCTTGGTTTATATACCATGGCTTGCCCTACTTGTATTCATGGGGGGGGGCGGTATTCTCTCCTTGCGATTTCCTTGATTGGGCTGTTGTTTGCTGCTTGGTTGATTGACTGAGTTAATAGTTCCTTGATTAGGGTATTTTTATTTATTGATCTATTTATTTTCTATCCCACCTTTATTATTATTTTTTTATCAATAACTCAAGGCGGCAAACATACCTAATACTCCCTCCTCCTATTTTCCCCACAACAACAGCCCTGTGAGGTGAGTTGGGCTGAGAGAGAGAGTGACTGGCCCAAGGTCACCCAGCCAGCTTTCATGCCTAAGGCAGGACTAGAACTCTCAGTCTCCCAGTTTCTAGCCCTTTTCCTGTTTGATTGTTGGAAAATAGTGCAACAAAATGGGCAAGAAATAATACGGCTAATGATCATAGATGCTCACCTCAGATTAAACAAATACCAACACACCACAGACAACCTCAAGGAGCAACTGGAACAGACTATGACCCCAGAACACACTCAAATGCTGCCTACCACCATCAAGACCACATTGCTAAGACAAGTTGAAAAAAAGGAAAACTAAACTCCAACCAAACTATTCAAGATAAACCCCAGAAGCAAAGAGGTACCTGAGCCTGAATGGGTTGTCAACATATCTAGCCTCCCACTATCTGCTGCAGCACACAATATCCTACAGAGAGGCCTCAACTATAACACAGAGGATGCAAATAAGTTAGAATTATTTGCAGCTTTAGAAGCAGCATTTAAAACTACAGGACTTACCACAGAAACCCAAGAGAACATAAGACAGATAATCATACCACAAACCAAAGAAACACAAAAACAGAACCAACTGAAAGCAGAGGACAGGGCAGCCCTCAAACACCTAAAGATGTACCAAACTATCATCATCCTCCCAGCAGACAAAGGCCACACCACCATCATCATGGACAGATCCCAATATACACTAAAGGCCAAAGAGTTACTTGATGACAAAGACCGATACCCCAGTAAACACCAATCCCATACAGAAACTGGACAGCCAGATCAAAAGAACCCTCAACAACCTAACCAAGAAAGGCCAAATCACAAAAGAAGAACAGAGGCGGATGAAAAGCAGTGGGCCCGTCCTCCCACACTTTACAGACACCCCAAAATACACAAGCCTGGCATACTACTTCGTCCAATTGTATCGTTACTAGGGATCCCCACATACAGCATAGCTAAAGAAAAAAACTTGGACATCTCACAGAGGACAGCAAATATTCTATGAATTCTCCACTACAGTGCCTCCAGAAAATCAAAGACCTAAAAACAGATGAAGATGAAATTATGGTGTCTTTCGATGTCACAGCCCTCTTTACATCCATAGACCCAGCACTAGTGAAAGAATCCATGGCAGCAGTTCCACACAACACACCCGACCTAGCCAGATACACTAAGATCGAAATACCCAGAATCATGGACCTCATCAACCTCTGCCTCACCACCTACTTTCAGTTTGATGGACAAATATACCAACAAATCAAAGGAACACCCATGGGATCACCACCCTCAGGTCTCATAGCAGAGATTGTAATGCAGCGTCTAGAAATGATAGCACCCTCACACATACAACCCAAAGTATGGATCCGGTATCTAGATGACACCTCTTCCCTTGTGAATTTTATTTGTTTGAAGATGTTGTTGATGGTTTCATGTGTCTCCTCTAGTGGTTCTCCTTCTTCTTCCAGGGCCAGTTCTAGGTGATGTTAGTGGGACAGGAGTAGTCAAGGCCTAGGCCCCTGCTTTATGGGATACTTACCCTCTCCCCTCTCCTTTTTTAATGTTGACATGAAGCTTCTGGGTGAGGTCATCCATTGATATGGGATGAAGTATCATCAATATGCTAATTGTACTTCTCTTCCCCCAGCCATCCAGGTTAATCTGTCAAAACTGCAGATAAAAAGGAAAAGGAAAAGGAAATCATACTTTATGCATGCATAAAGCTTAACTTCAATTTTGTACATAATAAAATAGCAGAAAAAAGCCATATCCTGCATATATACAAGAATGTTTACTGTAGATATCAAGAGCTGGTCTCTATTTAATAACTGTTTAGTAACTGGAAAACAACTTGTAAAGATAAAAAGACCACAGATAACAACGGCCACCTGTGCACATGAGACTGAAGGGACTGTCACAGGATTAACAAACAGAAATTCTGGAAAGTGATTGTATTAGAATTATCATTACTGTTGTACAGTTGTTACAATAAAGCCACCAACATTGATTGGCTGAATTGTAATATTTTGGAATGTTTGTGAATATTTCAACTGCCTGAAGAACAAAGCTTTCAGAATATCTGCAGTCTTGTTTCTTAAAGGGAAGCAAACATTGACAGTTTAAGTTGAAGTTTTATTTAATTATTTGTCTCCCCATAACCTAAAGGCAGTTGTCAAATACATACATACATACACCAAACCTTCATCTAATCACAAAGCTGATAGATTCACAGGATGTAGACTCTTGCATTATTTTTTATCTAAATAAAAGTTGATATATCTGCATGATATATTCCTTGACTTTATCTTTCTGTGTACTCCATTTTACAGAACGTTTTGGAGTAAGGGATATGATAAAAATTAAAAACTGAAAGCAAGGAAGGAATGAAAAAAGACCTCTGTATAGCTGAAAGTCTAGACATACTTCTTAAAAAGTATTTGTACTTTTTAAAAGTATTTAAAACAATTTTGTAGCTTCCAAGCACAATAAGGATATCATAGATATTGAAAATATGTTATTTCTTTTGAGATGGAATTAGAGGAAAACAGATTTGTAAGCCTAATAAACTTGGCTCATTTGTAAATACTGGACTAATTTTTAGTGAGTATTAGATTGTGTGTGTGTGTGTGTGTGTGTGTGTGTGTGTGAGAGAGAGAGAGAGAGAGAGAGAGAGAGAGAGAGAATGAATTTTCTGGCATAAAATAGGTATTCCACAGGGCAAATCCACCACTGATTGCATAAAACTACTTTTACAACCTGTCCTTTACTAGGCAGCAGTTTATAATAAGAGGACAACCAGACTTTACCATTTCCTTTTACAAGCCATTTACTGACATTTCAGCTGAAAGCAAAGGACAATTTTAGTATGGGGGGTGGGGTGGGTAAAACTCAAGTCATTTCTTGTGATCCTGTAATCATATGATGAGCTGCTCTGTGTTGGCATTAACAGTAATTTCATGGTGGCTGGTTGAACATAAGGCTATAATTCAATTGTATTTTTGTCCTGATGTTCTCAATAGCATGAATAAAGCTGATTTACATTCCTACTATTCAGAAAAACGTCATGTAATATTTATAAGAAAAAGGATTTTGTAGATACCTAAGCATTAGTTCATTTAAAACCTGTCACGCTCTAGGAGTAGAGTTAATCCACAAAATGTTGGAAGAAAGGGATTATTTTGCTTAAGATCTCAAGGAGCAGAGATTACCAAAGACAAATATGTTCACATTTTGCTTCCTTGCTGGGAACAATCGGTTGTATATAATATTGAACAGCATGGCTGTCTATTTATACATACCTAACGACCACTCTCTATATACAGAGCCAGCATTTTTGTTAAAATGTAGTTGTTTATGTGTACAAATATGAAAGTGTATTATCTTAAACAGTGTAAACCCAGTTATACTTTTATTTACCAACACTGTAGGCTCCATCAGCTGAAACATTTAAACAGTCATATTGCAATTTGATTGGGTCATACTGTTTCTTGTAGCTGTAGTTGTTCTAACATAGACCACACCCAGTAAGTACTTGCTTGTATTCCACTCAGATCCACTCAAGGGAGTTGTATTAGACTATGGGCAAATGACCTTGCTCAAATACCTGCCAGGAAAATCAGAACCAGTACAGCTCAGATCCCAAGTCTGCTTTCCCATTAGGAGGCCCTCTGATGTAGGTTACAATTATATGGTTTGAAATGAACCTCTCTGTGGTTTAGGGGAAGTGCTGCTGCTCATGTGACGTGAACCAGGTTCATGGTTGCTAGAAAAAATCTTACCTGAAATGCTAGAGAATTGCTGCCATTCAAAATAAAGTATCCTGACTAGATGGTCTAAGATTTGCCCCAGTAGAAGGAAGCTTCCTGTGTCCTATGACTCTGAAGGGAAGGAAAAAAAAGTTCTTGCAGTGGGGAAGAGAACACAGTTGAAAATGACAGTAAGTTCCCACCAGACCTATCATCTTTCTTGAAATAAGTAAAAATATTTCCTGCTTAGATTCATCAGTGTCTTCTTCACAACTTTTCCAACATGAATGCCATTTTTTTTTTCTTGCCAGTGAGGGTCTTGAGGCATGCTTGGTGTTTCTGATTTGGCAGCAATTTTCACATCTTTGAGGGTGTCCTGCTGCACTGACCCCTAGCTCCAAGGTGAGAATTTTTCTACCCCTGGAGATGGGGGTGGAGGTGTAGCTGGAGCTGGAATCAATATACAAGTAGTCCTCACTTAACGACCACTAAGCAACACTGTCGTTAAATGAAACATCATGTGACTGCCCCAGACTTATGTCAGTTCCAGTGTGTTTGTTAAGCAAATCACCCACAGTTGTTATTCATGATATCACGTGACCGCAGCTTGAGACACGTCCTGGCTTCCCCACTGACTTTGCTTGTAGGAAGCCAGCTGTGAAGTGCACAAATGGCAATCACATGACCATGGGATGCTGCAAAGTCATAAATGTGCATCGGTTGTGAAGAGCCTGAATGGCAGGGGATGCTGTGATGGTTGTGTGAGGTTTGAGTCTGATTCTGACTCTAAAAACGAAACTTATCTTGAGTCAGAAGGGGAAATCGAAACTTATCAGGAAGGATTTGGAGAAAAAAAAACCAAAAGTGACTCAGCACAGCAGGAAAAACTAGAGACGCTGACTGGACAAACTTTGGAGGGAGATTTAAATCCTCCAATCGCGCTCGAGAAAGATGAGCAGAAAAGTGCACAAATCAAAAGGCAGCCCAATTGGCTGAAGGTGGGAAAAGGTGCAGAAAGGATTGTTTTAAAAGGCAGGCGCGCCAAGAGCAAGCTGCTGGAGACAACCAATCCTTCGAGCTCACAGCATCTGTGGAAGAGTCCTTACCTCAGTCGGAAGCCTTTCCTGTAGCCAGCGTGGAACCAGAGCCAGCCCCTTCTGTCATCGCGGACCTGCTTCCTGCACCAGCCACTCTAGTCGAGGCTCTCCTTGCTGTCCCTGCCGAGCACAGCCTTGCATCCAGTTCCAAGCCTCGCCTCGTTGCTCCAGCACAATTCAGTCTTGCCTCCAATTTCAAGCCTCATCATGACATTCTTGCCAAGTCCAGGCTTGTCTCCAGATCCGAGCCTCACCTAGACGCTGCAGCCCAGTCCAGTCTTGTCTTCAGATCTGAGCTTTGCCTAAACACTCCAGCCAAGTCTAGCCTTGTCTTCAGATCTGAGTCTTGCCTAGATGCTCCAGCCCAGTCCAGCCTTGTCTAGCCTCTGCATTCCAGCCTAGTCCAACCTGCATGCCTGTTCACAGACTTGTGCCTCAAGCCTCCTCTTTGCCATGCACTCTCGCTCCACCGAGTCTTGCAACTTCAATAAGAGAATTAGCTGAGTTCTGTCTTGCTGTTTTGCCACAATCTGAACCTGCAGCCTTGCCTGGGTGTCCTTTACTGCCAGGGTGGTCTTGACTGAATTGCGTTGCCTAATCTATTACAAGGACTTTTTGCTGTTGTAAATAGTTATTGTAAATAAAGAATTTAATAGTAATTCTGCCTGGCAGTCTCATAGTCTGCACAGGATAGGCTGTTAGTTTGAGGATTGGTTGTAAAACTACTTCTTCAGTGCTGTTGTAAGTTCAAATGGTTGCTAAACAGGGTAGTCATTAACCGAGGAATACCTGTAGTTGGCGGTAGAAGGAATCAGGTGTGTCAAACAGGCAATACTTTCTGGCACTGTTGAAGATCCATTTCAAGCAAAAATAAGGTCAAACTTTCCTTTCTTGTCTCGTAATCCTTGAAATTCCTTTTAAATAAATGGGACCAGAGTGCTCAAGTAGTAGCTTCAGAAAAAGCAAGCTGTCTATTAGATATGAATCTTCCAAAGGCTTCATAAATAAACCAAAAAAATAGACATTGTGTTTCTAAGAAACCTCTGCTTTTCTATGGAACTTTTCCCAACTCCTCTGCTTCGTGAATGCCCACAGAACAAAATCCATACAGGAGCGTTGCCTGTAGTGTTACTCTTTCTCAGCCAAATACCCTTTGTTGTACAGAAGTGAATAATGTAAGGTCTGAATGCAAACTGAAAGTTAACGTCTCTGACTGCAAGATGCCCCCAGCCTTGGGTGTTGCCTGTGGAACACAGTATTAATTTACAAAGAGAAAAAAAAATAGTGAGGGAAATGAAGTGCCTTTACAGCAGGCTGAAAATCTTACAGACTTCTCTAAAAATTATTTTTAAAAAATTGTACTCCAAATGAATTCCAAACATAGGAACATACTGTTCCCTGCATTCCCAGAACAGCACAATTTTAGGTTAGCCATCCTGGGTATTATCATTACTAATGCTATATTACACAGATTGCCCACCAAAAATAAGCCTGTCTTTTGCTTTAAGATGGACAAAAGAATATTTGCTTACCTCTACCAATTTTTAAATTCAATTTGCCAAAATGAGTAGATAAAACAGAATGGCTGCAAATAAACTTTCATTTGAACTAAGAAATTAACTTGGCAGAGAAAACTTTAGACTTTAAAGATAAAAATAAGTCACTGAATAATGAGTTTAATATATGTACAGTGACCATATGTCCCTTATTATAAGGAACAGTCCTTTATTTCAGAAAGCTGTCTTTTAGATTTATTTATTTTTCAAAAACTCACTTTTGCCCTTTATTTGGAGAGGACAATTGATGCCCCTTTCTTCCTTTCTGTTCCCCTCTGCCATCGTTGTCCCTTTCTCTTATGCTGTTTTTATGTTTTCTGTTGTGCTCTTTGTTTTTTTAAATGTTTTAACAATTGTAAACTACCCAGAATTGCTGGGAGTCAGGTGGCATATTATTGTTGTTGTTGTTGTCATTTAACTTTCACTGTACAAAAGGTACCACTTAATGCACAGTCTTTCACATTCATGTGAAAAATATGGAAACTGAATTGTCATTTTTTAAAAAACACTACGTATACTGATTGATTTTAGATATTTTTTATTAGAATAAGCATTTTTGTGAAGTTTTTCTTGGTTTTGCTCTTGAATTTTCCTTTGTAAAGCAAAGTTATAAACATAAACAATGACTTTTATTTATCCTTATGAACTTCTTTCAGATTTCCCCCTTTTTCAGATTTGTCCTTTATTTCTTCCAAAAAGATATGGTCACCCTAATAATGTAAGGTAATACTAGCAGGAGGAAACACTGCTGAGGATTCCATTCTGTAATGGGCAATGAGATAGAGACTGTCCTGCAGGTATGCATACATAATTATACAGGGAATATACATGAGTTGATGTCAGTTTTGCAGTAGCCAGGAAAATAATTCATAATATAAAATTGTATTTTAATATAAATATTTAGATTATATTTAGATTATATTTGCAATTGGGTCCAAGCCCTATATATCGAATGAATTCCTTTTTGAGGAAAGGAAAGGAAAGGAAGGCAGCATTCTGAATAGCAAAGTATTTGCATAAAATATACCATAAATATTGCTTTCTGTTCTATCTTCCTACGCCACAATAATTATCACTTTCAAAGGGTCGGAAGTTGGTAGTCATTGTAAATAGGGGGAGTAAAAGCTGCTACTTGCCTTCAGGCTGTATCATGTAGAAGAACAGCATGACAGGCAGCCATCTGGAGGACAGAGGCAGCATCTTATAGTCCCTGGCAAGAGATGCCAGCCTGTCTTTAAAAGGTCTCCTTCAGGGTTGATAAACCCTGCAACGGATTCCTTCCTTTTGTTCCTTCTTCTATTCTCCACTATGAAGTCAGTCCCTCTGCCCCAACTCTTGTGCCTGATGTTAATATTTCAGGAATTCTTAAAAGGCCCAGAAATCAGTGCCATCAGAAATGCAGCCTTGACAGAAAAGCCACATAAAAATTAATTGGGATAATTTATTCTTTACTCAGATGAATAATTTATTCTTTACTCAGCATAAGATGAATTACGAGGAACAAGTAGCAGACAACAAGCTTTTGCCTTAGCTTGTGACATGAGGAGTGTCAAACAAACAAAATTCAGCACAATGCTTTATATGTGGGGGAACTTGCACCCACATCCCTCCCTGAGTCTTGGTTATTTAGTCTGGACACATTTTTAATTGCTTACAACTACTGTGGAAAAGTTAATATGGAAGTAGACTAAGTGTTAAGAGAATCTGATATGAAGTTTACTTGTCAACTTAGCTTGCTATGACAATACTAGGAACAAAATAATTATGAAACCACATGCATCTCTTTTGCATTCTTCTTTTGAAAGCTTTTCTCTTCAGAATCTTTCAGTTACTAGAAAAGAGATAATTACAAGGTTTGGGCAAGGACCGTTCCTTTTCTTAAAAAAACAAAAAACAAAAACTGGTTATGTAATTTTTAAGATGTTGAGTTCTCAGTTGTTGCTCTGAATAACTTTTACGGCTTAAGATGCACTAGGCCAAGGCCCCTAGTATTCTTGCTTCTTCTGTACAATAAATTCTCTACTCAGAGCACTTGTGCAAGAATTGTCTAAATAAGGCAACCTTTAAATGTAGTTCCTTATTTTTTTTCTTCAACTTGTATATAATAAACAAGACATTTATATAAATAAATATAACCTAGCATGGTGTTTACTGAAGATAAAAATTATAAAAGAGACTCCAGCCTCAAGACAGTTGCCGGCTATAAAATAATCTATTTTCATTGACTGGATATGTTTTGTTAATGTTCAGAAAGCAGTTTGAAAGCAGACAATGCAGTTTTGGCTCTGACACATTCCTGGATTAACATTCTGGCTGCCAAATGGAAAGGTGGGGAAAAAAGTAGTCCATCTGGTTTCTTTAAGTCTGTCTGAATCACCTATTGTGTGGTTTGTATGTTTGCATTTGTGTATAAGTGTGGATAGATAGGTAGACAGATAATTGTTTGAATAAAAATGGGAAGTGTTATTATTAGACCCAGTGAAAGGAAAAAGTGGTTACCATCAGCATAGAGCAAAGTTTATTAAAGTGTGGTCCTAGGACCCCTGGGGACTGCCCAAGACCTTCTCAAAGGTCCATAACATCAAAATTATTTGCCAACCTATATATGTTGAAAAATAATACAATATTAAAATCCCATCAAACAATCTTCAGAAGTGGTAGTGGCAGGAAATCTGTCAATTTTAATTTTTAATACAGTAAATATCAATAAATATAACCCATACAAACAAAAGCTCTTTTGGGGGTTCTCCATAATTTTTAAAAGTGGGAAGAGGTCCTAAGAGAAAAAAAGTTTAAGGAACACTGGCATAGAGCATATTCTTTGATATACAGTAAGTGATTACCAGTTGAGTGTCCAAGTAAGTACAATCAGATGCTCAGGAAAATCCTTTCCCCAAACTAAGAGAACCATTGCCAATGAGAACTGACAATAGTGGGCTATATACAGAAAACAAAAGCAGCTGTTAAGGATTTGTCCGGCACAGTCTTTCTTTTACAACTTTTTCTACCCACACTAGAACTTTATCACAGGCTCATCCCATTTTGTATGCCAGTTTAAACTGAAGGACTAAATAGAAAGCTCTCCATTCAGCTGAAATCAACCATATTGTACCCCTTTCTGTGTCTCATGCTTGTTTCCTGTTGGAGGCTGAAGTGTTCTCTGTGAGTATGTAAATGTTCCTGAAAGTGGATATAGCCTGAGTAATCAGAGAACAGGTTTTATAACTACGACAGCAAGGAGTTTTATTTACAGAAAATATAGCATAGACACAGGCAAAGATTAGCACCTAGGTAGCTACATCCTACCAGGAGAAGAACGAAAGAGTATGTACTCCATAAGTGTTAGGCCTAGGGAGAAGGGCAGAAAGAGGTTACCTTATTTTACCTAGTGAATGATATGAATTTAGTGACATTGTGGCAGAATTTGGTCATACTAGGAGAAAAACATACAGTCAACTTTCACAGTGTCCTTTACACTGAGAATGTAATCACAAAGAGCCTGGGATAATTGGAGACCTTTCTAAATAAAACAGACTGGTGCCAAAAGATGTATAAAGAAAGTTGGTTCCTCTGAGCAACAGAGGAATAGAAAGGCAAGCTAAATGTAACTTCATATGTTTGTGAACCATATGAGACCAAGATAATGGAAAATTAGACTTTCTCTGTATAAGTCTGGTTTGTGCTTAATTCAACGAGACTCTGCAACATATCTTGCAATCATCTGCTCTGGGCTTGATATATGGGCCACTATGTTACTGCTCTGATAGCTGAAAATGGAAATTATCTGAAAATTCTAGTAATGAAAGTCAAGGAGCACAGTGAAAAAAAATGGAGTAAGATTATATATTAAAAGGATCAAACTAATGACAACGGGTACAGCAACCAGTCTTAGAAGTGACAATGAAGATATTGAAGTGATAGATAGCTTCTTCTTTTTAGGAACAACTACCAACAGTAAAGGAACCAGCAGTCAAGAATATGCCACAGACTAGCACTTGGTAAAGTAGCTATGAAGGCCTTGGAAAAGACATTCAGATGCCAGCATGTGAATATACCTACAAAGATAAGAATAGGGCAGGCAATGGTTTCCCCTTTGCTATTTTATGGAAGTGAAAGTTGAACTTTGTGGTAGAAGTAGGATAGAAAGAATACTGAAGCTTTTGAACTCTGAGGTTGGAGACGAATCCTGAGAATACCATAGCTAGCCAAGAAAACAAACAAATGGATCATCAAACAAATAAACTCAGAGTTCTCCCTTGAGGCACACATGATCAAGCTCAAATTATCCTACTTCTGACACATTATGTGAAGACCTAGCTTTCTGGAGAAGGCTCTAATGCTGGGAAAAGTGCAAGGAAAGAGAAGAACAGGATGATCAACAGCATGGTGGATGGACACAGTTACAGTTGTGATGGGTACACCATTGGAAGACCTGAAGAACCAGGTTGGGACAGATCCACCTGGAGAAAATCTATCTGTGGGGTCACTCAGTGTTGACTGACTGATGGCACATAATCAATCAACTATACTAATACCCACAAACATATAAGAACCTAATACAACTAATACTTACCCAAGGGAATTGTGGCATAATGCTGAGATCCCCAATATGAAGTTAAACATGAAAGAGATCAAATTAACATAATAAGCCTAGAATAACTCAGCATGTAGAAATAAAACTTGACATTATTTTAAAGGTATGCTGTAGAGAAATTTTATTGGAAACTGGGTGACATTAATATCCAGTAGACTTTAATGTGATTCAGTGATGGAGCATATTAACATGATGGAGACAAAGGCTTAGAAGATCAGTCAGAACCTGGAACTTGGATAGCATCATCCATGACATAAATATACTGCAGATCCTAGTAAATAAATATTTTGATATAATCACCATTTGGGTACAATAGGAGGGAATTTAGAACTTAATATTGTTTTACTGATTTATTTATTTATTTTTCTTTTTTCTTTTATAAAATAATGTGCATTTATTTTAGGAATAATGATAAATATTGGTGACATCAATATATGATACATATTAATGTTTAGAGTTTTACAGTGATTTTCAGTTATTTCTTAAGAGGATACAGTGAGTCAAGCTTTATCTATTCAATTAATTATTTAAAATAAATAAAATAATGAATTTTAAATTTTAAGAGAATTGTAAATTTTCTGTTTATTTACTAATTTTTCGTTTCCATCCACAATGTCCTCTTTGGTTTTCTTATTTTTACTTTTTTGGAGTCATTTATTTTGTTCCTCATGTTTTAAAATATATTTTAAAAATGTAAAAGAAAAAGATTTTGTGGGGCTGGGAGAAGCCAGGATAATTTCTTTGAGTCTTAGTTTGGGAATTCAAGGGGAAGGGGTGAAGTCTGGGTATTTAGGTGCCCAACTAACTTTCTTTTTTAGGTGTATCTCTTGGGAATTAATTCACAATAGTTGTTCCTAGTATTGGTTACTATAGTGGGTGATTGAAGGCTTTGATATATTTATTTATGTGACTGCTTGTTTCATTTATTATTTTCATTACATCTGTGAAATCATTGGGAAAAAAGTCTTGCTTATCCTCAGCAATGTGGTGATTTTAATAAGTTAGTTAATTAGATGGCACCAAGGTGGGCCTCA
The DNA here is from genome assembly GCF_035149785.1 of Candoia aspera. Classification (NCBI taxonomy): domain Eukaryota; kingdom Metazoa; phylum Chordata; class Lepidosauria; order Squamata; family Candoiidae; genus Candoia; species Candoia aspera. The sequence goes on along the minus strand of NC_086157.1, from coordinate 91,729,701 downwards.
CTTCTAGTGAGTATATTGTCACATCTCAACCTGTCTCCAGCAATAAACCATAGGCATCCCCATTTTATTTTATCCACCAATCTCATCTGCTGTCTTTTCTACCTTCTACTTCCTTAATCTTGCCAAGCATAATAATTTTTATATTCCATCATCTGGTTACATCATATGCCCACAGTGGGTGAGTTTGCTGTTGGTCATCTTTGCCTCAAGCAAGAAGTACTCAGTCTTTATTTGATCTAAGTTAACTGATTGATTGGCTTTTCTTGCAGCTGATGGTACTCTTAGTAACCATGTCCAGGTCTGTGATACAAAAATATCTATCCTCCTTCCATTCATCTTCAATATCCAGATTTCAGTCATACACAGTTTTAAGTTTTTGCTTAAATTATTCTGAACATTGAAATAGTCTTATTCTTCATGATCTTGTCTAAATTTATCATTGCCATTCTCCCTAAAATTAATCTCTTTAACTTTCTGGTATATGGGCCATCTTTATATGTTCTTGAGCTCAAGAAAATAAAACTGTTTACTACTTCATTTCTTAGTTGTCAACTAAGCATGTTAGTAGATATTATCTTTGACTTAACATTTAACATTCACCTGAATTCTTCACCTTTCATTTTTACTTTAATAATAAGTTCTTCCAAATCTTTACTTTTTATTTAATGAAGTGGTACCACCTGCTTATCAGAAATTATAGTGTTTCAGTCTCTTACATGGTTTACAACTATCATCTAATCCTGCCTTTCTTATAAACTGTTAATGGGTATATTTCAGCAAATTTGAACAATACAATCTGTGGTTTGTTTATAGCTATGAGCAAATTTAGCCTTGTTTCCTTTATAACATGCCCGACCTATAAACTAGTTCCCATAAGGATAAATGAATGATGGACAAATCCATCTGTATGTACTAGTGTGCTGATAGGCAGAAGAGCCAAGTAACAGAGTAGAAGATCAGCTCTGCGCTCATTTTCTACGGTTCTGCCTTTCTGTGACATTTGAACATGGCCAGTCTGGATCGAAGCCAAAATGTGGAGTAGTTCATCACAAATTAATGATGAAATGTTGAATTTCCATCTCCCTAGTCAAAATACACATGGCTCTCCCTTTTAATCTGAAGGAAGGCAGCACCATATACAAGAAAACAAAAAGTAGCCAAAACATAATTGTGGGATTACATTATATTTTGACAAAGCAGCTTTGATTGTGGTTGCTTTCTGTTGTCTTGAGAAGCTACTTTCTCATTAGGCGTATATTTTTAAAACAGAAAGTATTTTTGTTTGAAAGACGACACATTCCTATTTATTATTTATTTTCTACCATTATGAACAGAACTCCATACGTAAAAACAAGCACAGCCATGTAAGTCTCTGGAGGGGAAATCCAAAACACATCCAAAATCCACAGCTAGTTGATATCTTCACCAGGATCTATAAAATAAACATAAAAGCATATGCAAGCTTTGAAGTCTGTGGAACTCTTCATCAGGCAAGATGTTACAAAAATGTGGACAATGAAGAAAAGGAAAAGAATTCTAAAAATAAGGCTGGAAATATAAAGCCATAAAATCAGTTTCCAAAAGGAAATAGTCAACTGAATACAGATTTAGCTTAAGTGTTACTGATGTCAGATTACTACCAATTTTAGTAACCAGTAGTTCCTGTTTATATATACCAGTTCTTCAAGATGCACACTCATTCCAAATGCATTGTGCACTGCCTGAGGCTGAAGCTGAGTTTTGTTTTGTTTAATAGTGACAAAGTAGAATAAGATTCATGGTAGCTTCACTTTCTACTTTACCAGAACTACAAAGTGTGTGCGATTTCAAAGGATGCTGGTAGAATATAATTAACAGTTCATGAATTAGTACTCCATAATCAGAGAACTTGCAATGCAATGGCAACAGATTCTTGGCACACTACAGTACTAAAATATCAAACTTGTCTTGGCAACGATTCTATGGCTTCAGATTTATATCTAGTCAGCCACCCTCAATATGATGTGCTTCAGCTGTACTCAGCTACAACAGTGCCTCCCTGCTTCAACCAATATAGCCACCCTGGGGGATTCCAGAATCTGGAAGGCTGATGGGACAGAACACTGACATTTTAAAAAAAAATTGGTACACACTACATATTCTGAGATGGAACATTCCCTAGAGACAATTGTACTATAGCTAAACAAGTGCTAAATAGGGCTTGTAACAAGTAAAAAATAAATAAAATAAAATAAAATAAAATAAAAATGGCTGGCTACTAACATCAAAACATCATTCTCCACATAGTCATTTCATTAATGATGCTGAAAACTTGGAAGCTTAATAAACCACTTCCAGACTGCATTGCTAAAAAAAGGAAAGAAAGCATTAAATGTTGTGGTAACTTACCTTGACCACATAAATAAATATGCTACCAGTGTTAGCTAATGTCCAGTTCACACAGAAAAAAAAAATCTGGGCCTTGCACAAGAATCCATCTACAAATTAAGTGAAAAACTAGTTTGGTAAGAAATGGAACTGCAAATAGTAGTCTGCTGCAGAATTGAGCTGCTAACAAAAGGCTGTAAATCTGATTTACTTTCAGCCAGATAAGCAGAACACTTTTATAATATGAAATAAATAGAAGAACCTAAAAACTGTGGAGTTTCATAGTTTTTTTTTATTAATCATGCTGCTCAGTATTTACATCAAATCTGAATAGTTATAGAAAAACCGGTATTTGTGTTCTTTGGGATGTCATAACAGAGAAACGATGTCAGGCAAGTACATAATAATATGAAGAAAGTAATCTGCAAGAACCCTGTTTTTTAAAAATCTTATACAAAGGGAATGGAAATAACTCTGCAAATGAAAGTGTCAAACCTTTGGATTATGGGTAGTGAAAATGTGGTAGCACACAGGCAACAGAGATATAATCAATGATATACAGAAAATTTTCATTATCTAATATCACCACCTCTTTACTATGGAATAACTCTGTGACTTACAGTGTATGCAACACTGCATATACCAATATACATTGGCTAGGATTGAATGAAAAGGAAATCATTTAGCAGAATAAATGGAAATAAGGATTGTAAATGAACATCACTATGATTAAGCCAACACTTTCTCTAAAGAGAGAAGAAGAATTTTTCTTTTCATTTGCAACTACCCAGCCCCCTAAAAATGTTTATACTATTACAGGACACTTTGGAAAAAATGGGAAATTGCACAAGGTTTTGTAAGGGAAGTGGGGGGAAAAGTCCTATAATTTAGGAGTGTGCAGCATTTTCTCCTTTTACTCCAGAAAGTAAAACCATACTGTTAGAAATAGTCAATTAGTCCATCAGATCCAACTAGAAGCACCCTCAAGATGGCTTTCAAGTTCCAGCTTGAATACAGGTAGTCCTGATCATTCATTCAGCGATGGTTTGAAGTTGTAACGGTGTTGAACGAGTGGTGCTTACAACCAGTCCTCAAAGTTCCAGTCATCACAGCATCCCCATGGCCACGTAATTGCCATTTGCAACCTTCCCTGCTGGCTTCCTACAAGCAAAGTCAATGGGGAAGCCAGCAGGGAAGGTCGCAAATCACTTGGGCAAGCTCTTCCCCTTCCTGCACACTGTGCTGCACCCTCCTTCCCTCAGCCTCCCTGCACGCACACGGACCTGCATTCTCCTTCTCTCAGCCTTCCTGTGCTCACAACACACTGCAGCACCCCTCTTCCCCAACTCACATGCAGCCTGTGCAGGGCCTCCCAGGGCCTCCCGCACCCCCGTGCAGCACCTTACCTGGGACTCCTGCCGCTTCCTGCTTAATGACCCACACATCTTGGGGTTACAACAACAGCCAGAATTGCCTGGATTCCCATTACTAAGCGATGCAATCACATGGCATCGCGCTTTATGATCGCATCAGAATCCCAGTCCCAGTTGCTGTCGTAACCTGAGCACTACCTGTACATCCAGCAAAGGAAACCACAACAGCAATTAGGTCCACTGTTGAAATGTTAGGAACATTTTTCTAACATTCCATCAGAATTTCAATGTGGTATCAGACTTCCAGGTGGAGAAATGGCGAACTAACACACCTTTGCATTGAGGAGAAAACACTGAGGTGGAGAATGGCAGTGGGGTGGCAAGCCCAGACCTATGGGTTTTTTCCGGACAAGAAGAGGCCATGAGATTGCCCATCTGTGTTCCGGAAGGCAGCTCCTCACGAGTAAACCCACAGGATCCAGAGGGAGCCTGAAGGTGATTTGCCGCCAGGAGCTGAGGAAGAAAGATCAAGCTCACAGCTTCAAGCAGAGCCTGCTTAAAGGACACTGACTTCACTCATTCCACTTTCTAGAGCATGTTAGAGTGGGAAAATGTTTAAAGTTAGAGATCTTCAGATCAGCAGAGCACCTAAACCACCTGGTGAGTGTACCTCCAACCCAAAGGATTAAAGTAAAAGTAAAGAAATATATATGGATTTAAAAAGAATTAAAAGCAAAACAAGTTTGACAAGAATGGAAACTAAGAAAGTTTAAAATGGATTAAGGGGACAGCTGAGTTTGGAATATTGTTTATTAAAGTACTTTTGACTAATTAAATAAATAATACACAACTCCGTGGGAAAGTGGATCATTTAAACTTGTTAAGAAGGATGATTGGTTGATTCCATAAATAAAGAGATAAGGCAAACTGAAAGACCACGTGAATATAGAACTACAGAGTGCCAAAAGGGATTAAAGAGTTAAGGATTTTTTTTAAAAAAGCCTCTCTTTGTTTTCTACTTCTTTCTGGATTACAAATTAAAAGAGAAAAATGGCTTAAAAAGCAGTAAAAATTGCAGAAAGGAGGAGAGGATTATTTACAGAGGGAATAACAGAAAAAGGAATTATGCCAGAGAGCTTTCAAAAGATGTTTGAAGAAATGGGAAAGAATGTCACAGCTTAAGTGACAGAATCAGTGACTGAGGCTGTAACTGCAACTTGACTGCTTCAGTTAAAAGAGATCTTGCTTCACTAGAAGGGAGAATGAAGGAAAGATTTGAAAATATGGAAGATGAACAAAAATAAATTAAGAATCTGTAATACAGATGAATGGGGAGGTTAAACAATTTAAAGGAAAAATTGAAATTTTGGAAAATAATACAGAAATAATAAATAGCGAAATGGAAAAAGGTTTGGATAATTTGGCACTACTGGAATTAAGAAAGAAAGAGTTTTGTTCTAGACTGACAGTAGCTCCAGAGAAATTTGGTGAAGATATTAGAGAGGATTGTTTGAATCAGTAAAATTTTTGGAATGGGATGAAGTAGATATGGATGCAGAAGTGGATGAAATGTACAAAATTAATACAATATATGCAAAACTAAGAAATGTACCAAAAGATATACTTGTGTGCTTCGTCAGGAAGAAGACAAGAGACCAGGTTCTACAACAACATTTTAACATTAAATTAAGGATGAATAATTCACAAGTAATTTTGTTCAAAGAAATACTTACCAGAATATTGGAATTGGAGGAGATGCAAGTGGATCAAAAGGAAGGATAGGCACAACAAATTCAAGAGTAAGCAATAGCTTTGTTCATCTGACCTTCTCAGATCTTTCCAGTTTGCTCATTTCTGTTAATTCATTGACATATTTCTACATGTCATATGCTGCGTCAGTTCTGGAAGAGGAGAGGGGCCTCTGCCTTCGTTACCTTAGGTCTGCTGGACCAGAAGGGCTTTTGGTTTAATACAGCTGAGTATTATTGCAAAGACTGACATCATCTTCTGAAGTAACGTAACTATTTATGTTTATATTGAGAAGTCATTCTTCCATGAATCTGATGTTGGTGACCAGCTAAGGGGAATCCTTTCCTAATCAGCCCTCCAAATTGTTCGGCTCCTGGCATTCCAATCAATGCAACCAAGCTGTCTGAGATTTAAGCATAGTGCTGCTCAAAAAAGCTGGAGGGTACCTTATTAGAAAGGCTAATCTTCCCCTTATCAGCCAAAGTCAAGTGCATGAAGGAATATTTTAAATTGTCCCAACTAGAAAACCATATTAATATAAGAGACAAATTATATTTCAAAACTGCTATTAGGGTTGCCCAGCAACGTTACTGACAGCCAAGCTGAGAACAAAGCCTTAATAAATCAGCCATTTATTTAAAGAATGAAAAGGAATTTCTCTGCAAGTACAAGTTGTCAAAGAATCTGTTGGTCAATTATAGGAGATAACATGGCTTCCTAGATTAATTATTGTTAATCCCACTTACATGAGATCATAAAATGTATGAATTTCTACACAGAATTCACTGAACTCAGGTTTGTTTAAAACTATATTAAAGGAAGGGCTATATCATTTAATGGCTACTTGGTTAGCCTGATTTGTTAATGTTCCAACATTCTGCTACAGATTGATCTTGAAGTTTTCAGAGAATCATAAAACTGGAAAACCCTTGGAGATAATCTAGTCCAACCCCTGATGAATGTTTGTTCAGGCTTTATTTAAATATTCTTTTCAATTTTAGTTAGTTAGAGTCTGCACCTGCTGCTTTTGTTCATTTTTAAGGAGTTTTCTAATATCTGCAGTAAAAGTGCCTAAAATTCAAGCTCTCTATATAGCAATCCCCAGGTTCAAATCCTGTGTCTCTTTCTCCTGCCTTTACATCAATACAGACTAAAAGCTACTCATTTTTCAATAGGAGAAGTAAATAGAACTTGTGTATTGTTATTGTAACATTCCAGTCAGCTCTTGCTGCCCTAATTTTGAGATAAAACGTGAAAAGTGCAGTGTGAGGCTAAAATATTTCACTAGAAGAGAATATATGTAGCTCAGGGTTGAACTGTGGAGTCCTTGGTGATCTCTGAGCTTGGTTTTATTCCTTTGAAGATGTTGATAGTTTCATGTGTCTTCTCTATTTGTTCCTTTTTTATTATGACAAGGGAAGAAGAAAACAACAGCACACTACCCTTCCTAGATATCCCCATCAACAGAGAAAATAGTGGCAAATTAGAAACACAAGTCTATCAAAAAGCAACCCACACTAACCAAGTGCTCCATTACCAAAATAACAGCCCAACCACCTACAAGAGGAGCTGTGTAAGAACATTATTCAGACAAACACAAACGTACTACAGAAACCCAGAACATCAGAAAAAGGAAACAGATCGCCCATACAGCATTTTCCAACAAAATGGATATCCACGCAACTTTATCAAAAAGTGCCTGACCACTAAACCCACTACAGCACAAGCAACACAAGCTATGAAATAGATTGTATGAAAAGGATAACACTGCCATACATCAAAAATGTCTCAGAAACTACCAACAGACTATTACAATCACATGGCATCACCATAGCAGACAGATTCAACCATAGTTTCAACTGGGAAACTGAGCATCCTAGACCAAGCCAAATCCAAAAATGCTAGGGAATTCCTGGAAGCTTGGCATTCAGACAAATCAGCCATCAATAAAGGTTTATTATACAGAAATAAACCTTATTTACACACCATACAAAAGAGACAATAAGAAAGCTAAAAAGGAGACAAAAAGACCAGAACACATCCTCTCCAGCAGCCAACACCACATAAGCAGGAATTAACACCAGACAAACAATGAAGCAGAAAACAACAGCCTAATCAAGGAATTACCAGGGAGAAAACCACACCTCCTACCTGTATATAAACAGGGAGCAAACCCCACACTCACCAGCACTGATGATATTACCTAGTTGGGTAATGAAACGTCTGCATGAGAACAACCAAGCTCAGAGAGCACCAAGGACTCCACAGCTAAAATATTTCTTCTCCCCTGAGAATCCAGGGCCACCCATATGCATGACATGAATATTTTGCATCATTGTCACATCCACTATGGCCCTTGCTCCCCTAAAATCATTGTGTATGACTTCTGTCTATCAAAAGGTTGCCACCATTGCTCTAGATTAAGAATACAAATCCCCATTTCATTTATAATGACTCTTCTGTTATTAAATATTGCTATGTCTTTTTTTTTCATAGAACTCTTCACTGAAAACAGGTAAGCTGTAACACACACACACATACACACACGTACAGAAACATATACGGATCCATTCATTCACAGTACTGAATTTTGGGGCCCCTTCAGATGTGGGATTTGGACCCGTATCCAAGCGCTACTACTGAATACAATATTAAAGCAACAACTAAGAAGTTCCTGTTTGTCATCTCTACTCACCATGCTTTGATTTTTAAACACTGGCTTATCTGAAATAAGGAGGACAAGGCGGGGGTGTTTACTCTAATTCTGACCTATAATAGTTGGAAACTGGTTAAAAATGGATATTCCATTCTTTCCCAGCACTATTATTTTTTCCATGTTGTTAGTCTACTCCTTAAAACATGGGCGTGGATGAGCATGAAGTGCAGGCAAGTCTGATTTTGCAGCCTCCTGAATCCTTCAGCTCCATCCAAGAACTCTCCTTCTATTGTTCACACTGCAGAGCTAAACTCTCTCAACTGTGGCTATTACATCCTTCAGTTGAAGATTGGAAGAAAGGTCATCTCAAGCACCCACATTAAATGAAATTAAGTATTTGCATTACTAGCTCTGAAGCTCATTGCTATTATTTCTCTAGTAATGACAACTCCTAGATACTGGGGAACAGGGCAAGCAAAGATAGGAATAATTATAGTTATTGCAGTCACCTTTGTAGTTAGATGTCCTTTGGAGTCCATTGTTGTATAATGACCAGAAATGATAAGAGGCAGTTATCTTTGATGATGCATCACATAATGGCTGATAATAATAGCCTTACTGTTTAAGATATCATATAATAACTGCCATTTACATTAATGTGTAAAATCATCCTTAGTGTTTTCAAAATCTGCCATTATATAAATGTATACTGTTTTCCCATTCTGTGCCTTTAGATAAGTTGGAACTGCAACCCCCAGATAATCCAGAGAGCATCTAGTGACTTATCATTGTGTTAAGACTATAACAATATCCAAGAAGTCAATTAATCAAATCATTATAGATACCTAAGCAGGGATTCTAACAAGCTCATTATGCCTTACTCTCTATACCAGTGTTTCTCAGCCTTAGCAACTTTAAGCTATGTGCATTTCAACTCCCAGAATTCCCCAGCCAGCACAGGGAATTCTGGGAGTTGAAGTCCACACATGTTAAAGTTGCTGAGTTTGAGAAACACTGGTCTAATGAGACAGAAAACTCGCACCAATGTAGCAAAATTTCATTGGAATGTTTCACCCATGTGTTGTGCTTACCTCAAAATAATGCTTGGAGGAGATTGACCCTTGGATGGGTCTAGATGACGGGGGGGGGGGGGGCTCACAATTATTAAATAAAGACAAGACTGGACGAAAGAGTGCTACCTAAAAGAAATTGGGGGGTCAAAGGAATTGCTGGATTCTTACCACTATCCTGCTGTTAGTCTTAGAGAACACTGATGAATGTAAGTACAAGAGTCAAGATGAAGTGAGCAACTAAAGCAGAGTCTTGCAGGGTAAGGGGCTCTCACACATTTTCTGACAATTAACAACAGCTGGCTTCTAGGAAGATACCTTTTGGGCCACATATAAAGCTGCATCTTATGGATCTTATTGTTGCTATTGACCTTAGTTCTTACCTCAACTGTGCATGACACCTGCTTGATGCTGTCCATATTTACCAGATTTGCTCCCTGTGACCTTCACTTGTTAATGGATCTTCTGTGGATGTACCTTTGTCTTGACAACCTAATCCTCTGGCTTACCCAGCTTTGACCTGCTTAAGTTTGACTGATGCTTTGTTCCCCATTTGGCTTGTAAGTGCTTTATTGCTGCTCCCAGCCATAAACATGACATGTAGAAGTGCAGGAGGAAAAAAATCCCTTGATTTTCAAGATATGGCAAGGAAACTGAATTGATGGAACTTTGTAGCAGGTTGCCACTGATTTGCTGTCAATGTCATGCATAAAATAGCAGAGATATAATAAAACTGTTGAAGGGTAGAGCTTATTATATTAGCTGGGAAATTATAAATTCATCAAAAATCCAGTGACTTGAAGAAGCTTCAGGGCTTCTTTCTACTTCTGTCACTCGCTGGCATGTATGTAGATGCTTTTTTGCTTGTAAAGTTGCCATCCTTGATACACTGGCCTACACAATGAACACAAATTACTGTTGATCCCCATTTCTGAATACTAGGACAGCACAGAAATTATAACTTTTCTTTATCTTTGGCTGGGCTTTCTTTTGTACTAAACTATATGTTCATTGAAAACTAAATTCTGAATTTAAAAAAAAACCTGGAAATCTTTGTATTCTGTTATATTCTGTTGTAGTTTTAAAATAGCCACTTTTAAAATTAGTAAAGACCATTTAATAATTCTAGTCCAATGGCCCAGAATAAATGTGGGTTTCTTCTTCAACTTTTACACTCATATCCATTCTAACTGGCAGTGCAAACCTATACTTGTCTACTCAGAAGGAAGTCCCTGTCAGTTTAGTATGGCATAGACCCAGGATGCAGAAATTGCAGCTAGATTTGATTATTCGTTTAGAATCCCTAAGTTTCCTTGGTTGAGTGTAATTCTCTATAGATGATATCCATTGGATTTTGAGTTTATTAATTGAAGCTGTACAAAAGGGCTTCAAAATATTTCTCTCTTACTATACTTACATGATTGATAGTAGCTTTAAATATAAGGTCAATGGAACCCATCAGAGCTCTGCTGAATGAACTTTCAGGAAAGTATTATTTATGTGTTTATTACAGGAAAAGAAAAGGAGGGAATGAAAAGTGATAGTGTGATCACTATGTAAGCATCTTGGAGGCTAATATAGCATATGCTGCAAAAACTGGGAAAATTCAAAACAAGTGTTAAGCAGTCTTTTGGGCCCTGGGCCTCATTAGAATTTTGAGAGCATGTAGTGGTTGGATTCACAAAATGGTTGCTAGAGAAGATTTGCCTATGCCAAATGACTGGCATTGTGGAGATTTTGCCAGAAAATGGCAAAAAAGTCACAAAACATGATCACGTGACCATGGGACGCTGCAACCGGTCGTAAATGCCAGCCGGTTGCCAAGTGCCCAAAATGCGGGTGCAATGTTTTGCAACGCTCAGAAGTGCTTTACAGGCCGTAAAGTACCCATTCCGAGGCCGTTGTAACTTTGGACCATCATTAAACGAATGGTCGTAAGTTGAGGACTACCTGTACCAGTAAATATATGTACCCTTACCCGGATTGGAAAACCCTTCAGACAGTCATGTCTTGATCACTTTGTGCATGGACTACTGCAATGAGTTTCACATGGGGTCACCCTTGAAAATTACTCAGAAGCAGCAGCACAGGCAATTACAGGCATATCTCATCAGGCCCATGTAACACCTTTGCTCCATGAGCTACACTGGTAGGCTTTCAGGTGCAATTTAAAGTGCAAATTTTTACCTATAAAGCCCTTCTTATAAAGCCTATAAATCAGGCATAGGACCTGGTTATCTGAAGGATCATCTATCTTCTGTGGCTTCTGCCCAGCCTGTACAATGGGGCAGAGCTGGCATGCTCCAGGTCCCAACAATTCAGCAGTGTCACCTGGTGGGATCTAGGAAGCATGCCATCTCTCTTGTAGCACCTGCTGTCAGGAAGACCTTCTCCTCCCCCACCCCCACCCCCACCCCCACCCCCCATATGTCTGGCCCTTTCCCTGGCAAAAAGAGGTTTGAAAACCTGGCTCTTTCTCCAGCCTTGGGTTAGAGTTCTCTGTGTTGATTTTTTTAATGTTTTTTTTTCCTTCTGGCATTTGTGTTTTTTTCTCAGCTGTATTGTTTTATTGTTTTCACTGGGTGTACACCACCCAGACTCATTGTTGAGTTAGGTGATGTTATACATTTCCAAATTAATAAAGAAATAAACAGACTAAAGAAGTAAGCGAAGTATGTATTCAAAATCAGCATTTATTTATTTGTGAGATTTATAGGCCACCCCAATCTGTTATGGCTCTGGGCAGCTTATAGAATACAACAGTAAAACCAAGAATTATACCATCAAAAAAACAGAGTTCAGGAAAAAATAAACAACATCTTTCCCAGTTACACTTTCACAGCAGCCATGACTGTAGAGGACATAATGAAGTTAATCTTACAGCCATGTACTCTACCAGTAGCACAGCACTGTTGGATTGAAATATCTGCAGAGGTTGCCATTTGTTTCCTAAATAGAGTTTAAGGTGCAGATTTTAATCTTCAAAGCCCTGCCTAGTTTAGAGTCTGATTATCTGAGACATCACTTATCTCAATAGGAGCATGACCAGACATTAAGTTCAGCAGGAGAACAAGATGGGAATGGAAGAATTCACTCCCAACATATAGAACAAATTCCCTTGAAATTATTTCCCCAAGTTTTCCAAGGTGAGAGCCAGTTTGGTGTAGTGGTTAAGGCACAGACTAAAAACCAGGAGACCATGAGTTCTAATTCTGCCTTAGGCACAAAGCCAGCTGGGTGACCTTGGGCCAGTCACTCTCTCTCAGCCCTAGGAAGGAGGCAATGGCAAACCACTTCTGCAATCTTGCCAGGAAAACTGCAGGGACTTGTCCAGGTGGTCACAGGAGTCGACACTGACTTGAAGGTACACACACACACACCCCTATATAACTCAAGGGTTGGATTTACACATCAGTGAGCCCAATTTTGAATCATGATTCACTGAATAAACTCTAAATGATAAATCATGGTTTACAAACTACAGTGACTGAATTTATCTATTATGCTTAACTAAAACAAAACAAACCACATCATAGTTACATGCAATGTGTTATTTCACCATACTTTTATACCTCACTCAGATGGAATTGTTATTTCAGTGGCTGCATGTGTGTGTGTGTGTGTGGGCAGGAACTAGTCAAGTCACCAGGAGTCGACACTGATTTGAAGGCACCAGAAACAAAACTAAAGCAGCTTTCCAGAACATTGAAAAATGTTTTTAAAGAATAATTTTTTTACTACCTTTAATAGTATTTTAAATATGCTGCTTTTAGTTCATTATTTTTTATCTTTGCATTTTTTCAAGTTGTGAGCTGCCTTGATTGTCCTTTGCAGATTATTAATCAAATGAACAACAGCAATTCAACAGTTCTTCTAATAAGTTGAATCGTGATTCTGTGCAGCTTATTGTCCCTGACCACTGTTAAACCCTCTGCATCCTCTGCAACCCTCTGGAGCATAAAGATATGTTGGCAGTGTAAAACAGTGCAGTGATGGCTGCAATCTGTACGCAAGTGCTAGCAGGACACCATTAGTGCAAGAAGGACTGGCTCTAGGTTTGAAACTCCCCCCCCCCAAATATTAGCACTTGCCTCATCAGACAGACAGGATAAAGGAAGTCATGGGCAAGCTTCCTTCTGAGGACCTTCTGCCACTGAATCTCCCACCCAATTTCCCCCTCTTAATATAAACACTCTTTCATTTCTACACACTCCTTACCAGCAATTGTTTTTGTACTTTTCCTTTCTCTTTTCTGTATGTTTGTTAGTCCTTTTCTCCAGAGGGCCTCTAATGGAGGCTGGCTAATATCTCTGCTAAGGCTGTGTGTGTGCATGTGTGTGTTTGTGTGTTTAAGGAAAAAAGAAAGATGTTCAGTACTCTGAATTTGTGGACTTCAGGAGTTATGGGGCCCTTCATCTTTCTAGTGGCACCAATGCTCTCAGATACTAGTATTTTCTAGGGGCTTAGTGGCTGCTGTTGCTTGTGATAGATGTAAATGGTAGTGTCGGCCCAGCCCAATGCTGGGTTCATTCACCCGGCACAATGAGCCACTCAATCACACAGTCAAGGAAAGTGGAATTCAAACACTTTATTTCTGTGCAGAAGCAAAGAGGTACGCTTGGGACCCAAATCCAAATCAAGCACACCTGCTGAAATTCAGCACACTCTTTTATACCATAAAACCACAAATACATGCCACAGTTTCCTGATTTTATGTCACTTGTTCCTGATTTACTGAAGACATGAACAGTTTAGGCTAGTATCCCATAAGAAGCAGGGGAGGTGCGCTTAATTAGCTAAGCTCTCTGCCTCTGGGTATATTTTCTAACATGCTAATGATAAACTCTGTTTCACCTCCGGACTTTTGCCAGGACATTCTTGACCACAGCTAAGCTAAATGCCACGTTGCCTTCCTCTGTTTCTAGTAAAAGTGCTCTTTAGCAAGGTTACAAAACCACAACCTGCCAGCTAGTCCGCATTGCCTTCCTCTATTCCAGTAAAAGTGCTCTTTAGCAAGGTTACCAAATCACAAGCTGCCAGCTAGTCCACCCGTTCTTGCGTATGAGGTGTTTATGGTCAACCTGTTTAGCTCCTACTAGCAGGCGCTAAAGCAGGTATTAGCTAACTGCTGGTTCTAACAAGCAAAAGCATAGGCAGAGTGATTAAAAGGGAATAGTTCTGGCTGAAGCTAATTCATGGCTTACAAAAATCCCCAGTGGTTTGTTAATAGGCTAATACTGTAGGTCAGGCCCTCAGTAGTAGTAGTAGTAGTGATAGCAGCAGGCAAGGGAGCAGCGTTGCAGTCTTTGGTAGTAAACAATTTTGTAACTAAAGGCCTCTTCTTCCTTCACTGCTAGGTCCTCCAAGGGAAGAAAAATACTTTGTTTGCAAGTAGTTGCTACCATTTTATTCCTTGCTTCTGACTGTCTTTGGGTACCAATTACACATTGCAGAGATCTGAGCAGCTTGCTCCTTTCTTTTAGGTTCTACCCATCTAATTAATGAAGCCTCTTATTCCAGGAGCTGGAGTCTTTTCTTCTTTGGTAGCTTGCATCAGTTCCAAAAAATAATAATCCTGAATTGATTTCATTCATGTTATCCAGCATACGTATCATAAGGGAAAATCATACTGATGAGTAGGTGGCAGCAGAGTTTCTAGAGCAGTGTTTGAAATAAAAGCTAACAAGAGGATGCCACTGCACAATAACCACTTTCAATTATGCTCCAGAGCAGTGTTGCTCAACCTTGGCATCTTTAAGATGCGTGGACTTCAACTTCAACTTCAACATGCTGGCTGGGGAATTCTGAGAGTTGAAGTCCACGTAACTAAAGTTGCCAAGGTTGAGAAACACTGCTCTGGAACATAATTGAAAGTAGTTATTGTGCAGTGACATCCTCTTGTTAGTTTTTATTTCTCTATTCTTCACTTTGAAATATAAACTGTCCTTTCTCAGTTAATTTAAGTGCAGCTTACATTTACATTAAACACAATTCCAATAAAAACTACAGCTAGGAAAACTAGAATAAAACAGCAAATCAACATTCAATTAAAACTGGTAAATATTAGCGATGTGCACACTTCAAAACTGATTCAGAAGTGCTTCATACTTTGCATGAGCAAGTTCCTGTGTGCTAGTCATTAAAGCATCTTGTCTCCCACCCCCCTCGGCTTCTGTGCAGGCAGGACCGCAACTAGGGGGGGCAAGCGGGGCATGTGCCCTGGGTGCTGCACTGGGAGGGGCACCAAAATGAGCGCGGGGGGCGCCAAAATAAGCGTGGAATCCATGCTTGCCATGGGTGACACAGACCCTAGTTGCAGCCCTGTGTGCAGGGCTGAAAAAGGTGCAACATCTTTAACAGCAGCTCATAATAGTTACTGTGACTCTTAAAGCAGATGGTTGTGCAAGAACTGAAGCACTTCTGTCAAATTGTTTTTGAAGCATGTACAATCCTAGTAAAGATATCTAAATGTCCTGGTTAATAGAAGCCTTAAATGCACTTCTGCAAATGGATCTCTGCAGTAAAGTAACTTTGTTGTCATCTTACTTCTGATGGCAAAAAATTAGAAGGAATCTGATAAGATAACAGCTTATTCCTTTAAATAAAACATGGTAGTATGAAAAGGTGATACCAGATTCCTCCTGATTTTTTGCCACCATAGACTAACATGGCTGTCTGTACCCTGTTTGATAGCAAAGTCACCCAGATAATGACTTCATCAGATTGGCAGACGATGCAGGAGCAGACCTTTCCGATGTTTGGGTCTCCAGACTTGTTCATTCTGGTAGGACTTACTTCACAGTTAGAATTATGCTGCTGGCTGCTTAAAACTGTTGCTACATTGTGTTAACCAAAATGCTGCATTTTGCATAGAGAAAGAGAATAATTAAATGTAAGCAACAGGGACGTTCTTTGATGGGAATTGATTTCTTTTTATTTTGTTGTGTTTAAGACAAGAAGGTGCTTCATTCAAGCAGAGTAATATTCTTGCAATCAGAAAAGACTTGTAGATGGGGCTTTTGTTCTGATAAAATATTTGGTTAAAACACTCAGCCCACTTTCCCTTGAAATCAACTAGGGACTTTTCTTTAACTGAAACGAGTATTGGGTTAGGGTTCCAGTGAGGTTGTCCGTTCCCATATTAAAACAAGTCTTCAGTTGCTGCGCGCTCTTTTCAAACAAAGCCTGATAGTACATATATACAAAGCAATTTTATAGAGCAAATCTTTGCCATTTTCTGAGAGTTTATCAGTACGAGTCATTTCTAAGACTTTTAGCATGAAACACACACACAGACACACACAGACACACACAACAATTCCTTATAGGAGAAAAAAATCAAGTCATATATCTGTTATGATCTTATACATTCTAAGATTACTTAGAAAGCAAAACAAAAAAACCCCTCCCTGTTTGTTAATAATTCACATTTCTAAAGCTGTCCAATTTTTTGACAAGTCTGGGCAGTATATATATTTAAAACCAAAGAAACAGAACAACACCAAACAAAAAAGGAAGATACTAAAAATACTACTGCCCATATTCCACCAGCTGGGAGGTGGTTGCAGTGAACTAACACATATTCAGAGAAATAAAAATAAAGTAAGTAATTTGGTTCTAATACTAAAATGTCTCTACTGGTAAATCTATTTACTGTAGCTTAATCTAAGTAACTAAACCACCTTGACAAACACAGTTATGATTATGGTATATACACTATCAAAATTAATACCATTGTTCAAAATGGCTACATTCTACTAAGCGCTAGACCTATAAAAATTAAGCAGAATAACGAATATTATCTATTTTAGTATTTAAAGCCAGTTTGGTGTAGTGGTTAAGGCATCAGGCACAAAGCCAGCTGGGTGACTTTGGGCAAGTCACTTTCTCTCAGCCCTAGGAAGCAGGCAATGGGAAACCACTTCTGAAAAACCTTGCCAAGAAAACTGCAGTGACTTGTCCAGGCAACCTCTGAGAATTGGACACGATTGAACAGATTTAAACAAAATGGTCATACACTATAGTTTATTGGTTTTATTCTTGAACTGAATTAGTATTGTATATCTATATTACTTACCTAGACTACATAACAGCAGACGAGTTTGATACTTTGCTATTCTTATGAATTGTTTAATCATTTTATTGACCTTTTTCTCCATGTGTGTAGTTCTTGCAAAAAAACATACTGGTATATTTGTACTTACTGCTTTTCACTGCACTGTGTTTGATTCATGGAAACATTGAATATAAATATAAATTGACCAAATAAGATATATTATGAAATATTTTTATCTCAGAGATCAGTGTATTAGATAAGCACTACAAAATAGGTCACACTGACTGTTTTACACATTCAGCAAAGGCAGCTGTGCCAGAAACGGATAGTGGCACTAAATTTCTAAGCTGCATTATTTGATTCCACCATTTGGAAAAGAGTAATCATGACAAGTGTTTAGGAAATAATTCTAGAGATTTTTTTTTTCCTGAATGTACCACATACAATCCGTATCTTCTTAAAAGGGTTTAAAACAAGCAAACAAACAAACATCACTTTGAAGGGCTTTAGTCAGTGCCATTTTGCAGGTGGTCTAATTAATTAGTATTGCCAAAACAACTGAGGTCTCATGGCATTGAAATTAAATCTAATCTGTAGGAAACACCTCAATTACAAATATGCTGACTAAAGCTTTGACTCAGAATCTCAAAGAGCTTTGCTGTCACTTGAACAAGTATTGCCTGTTGGTCTTTAAACAATATAGTTCTGAAGGGGACAAGAATAGGGTGCTAAATATGCTAATTTTGTTAACCCACTAATCTCACTGAGGTATGGCATTAGAGCTACATTAAAATAAAGAGCTTGCTGGAATAGGATGATTTGATGGTAAAGAAGTCTTCTGTCTTTGACAGAAAATGTGTCAATGCTTCAAGGTAGGCAATGTCAAGAAACAGAAGCAGCAGGGATTCCAGGAATCATCTTCATTGTTGTAAGGTAGAGTTGTGGAATCTTGAAAGCAGGGTTTCTCTCTGCCTCATTCTTATACCAAACAAAATCAGAGCAGGGTTATTTTGAATTTCTTTCTATGCTTCCCATTTTCTCAGGACTTGAGTTGTCTTTTCTCCTTCCTTAACATTTTATTGCTCCCTTCCCAAGGCCAGATCTACATTCTTTCATGGCATATTTGCTCTTCCCATCTACGTGACAAGCTGCAGCAGCCAATGTTCTATCTTGTAATCATCTGTCAAAGATACAACTGGGATATTTTTCAATAACTGAGTCTGATAGAATAAAAAAGGTAGGAGAAATGGACAAATCTTCCAATTTCCATGTTTTGCTCAGCTGATATTAGATGACAGCTAACAGATGGGATGTGTGACTGGAAGACTCTCTAGATCTTGGATGGGTACCTGTATACCCTCCAGATGCCAGTCCAATTGCCATAGGCAAAAGTCAGGGACTGATGAAAACTATAGTTGGATGATATTTTGATGGCCAAAGTTTTCTAATTTATGCACTAGAAACTCACCTTCACATTGCACATTTGTTCTTTGTGGTAAATACATTTACTTGTAACATTTATAAATATTTATATATAAGATTTATACAATTTATAATGTTTCCATAAATAGTATCACATATTTATTTAATTCATATATAATACATTATATTCCATATATAATTCATATATATGACTATATATTATATTCCTATAGAATTCTGTCCATAGGAAAGCTACCATTTAGTTTGAATAGCTTTTCAGTATAAGTGTTTTAGGCTATTCCTGTCTTGATCAGGAGGCGGGGGAGAGGACGGAAATTCCTGGGAAGCAGTTCAAATTGGAAGGCCAAATTGTGCTATGGAGAGTGAAGGGACACGAACATAATATCTATCTGCAATTCCTTATACCAAATGTGTCTTTTCCCACGTGATATTTGAAAGCAACATGTGGTCCTGGTAAACAAATTGCACCCAAGGAAGTGTTTTAAGAAATTGCAGCCAAGTGCTACATCTGCTCGCTTCAAAGTACCCTTTTGCATTCAGATTAAAAATTCTTACAGCCCTGCTCCTTCTCTCTCTCTCTCTGTATGGCTTCAAATCACAGGAATTAGAATTTCCATTATATTATGCATTGGGCAGACATAATCTCAAGTAATGTGACAACTTCTGGGCACCACACTTTAATGATTCTGAGCGAGCGGGAACAGGTGCAAAGAAGGGCAATGAGGGTAACCTGGAAATCTTATTAAAATGTCTGAACAACTGGTATGTTTAACCTTGAGAAAAGGTGACTAAAAGGGAACGTGATAGTGCTCTTCAGGTACCTGAGTTGGTAGCATATAGCATATAGAACAGTGTTTCTCAACCTTGTTGAGTTTAAAATGGGTGGACTTCAACTCCAGGATTCCCCAGCCAGCTGATATAGAGGAAGGTCATGAATTGTCCTCTATCATTCCAGAATGCAGGTTATGGAATAATAGTTTTATGCTGAAAGGCAGATTCTGTTTGAATTTTCAAGCGAGCTCTCAACTAATTATCAATCAAGACTGATCCTGCTTAGCTTCTGAAATAACCAAAATCAGCTAAGTGCTGCAACCTGCTTTGGAGGCCTTATACAACATAAACCTAAAAAAAGTCCAAAGTATTATGTAGCATAGCAGTGTTATGATTTTATCTGAATTCTTTCTCCTGCCCGGTATGCATTGTATGCATTAGCTGTCTTAATTTTTCTTAGGAATTTATTTACTGTTCTCACCATCTCCTGCTGTTACTTTTATTTTCCATCTGTGACAACCATCTGGCCACTACTAATAAAACCAAGAAGTATGGCAGACTGAAAAAAGGTGGCACCACTAAGTAGCCCTTAGAGTTTTGCTGAATTTGAAGTTCTTCATAGCCATCTTTTGATATCTGATTAGTATTCCTATGTAATCCAGCCCCAATTTACTCCAGAAATGGGATATTTAGTGTTCCTAACAGGTTGAAGGAAATAATTGTTTTTTCCTTGTAAAGTGTCTTTGACATAAGCCCAATCTGTAGAAATCAACAGGAGATGCTTTTTACAATCTGGAATGTGTTTTAATTTGCTAAGGTCTGCTGACAATTTGGTTGTTTAAAGCTATAAAAGCAAGGAAGGAATCAGCAAGAGCATGATGTACTTAGGATAGGCAGAATTTATTTTAATCCATACCTTTAAGACAACCAAACTAATTTGCACTTTCTGTGATAATATGTGGATTAATAAAAAGATGCAGTAAATGTGAACTATTTTTTAAAAAATTGAAGACAATGAGCATCTTCATCAGTGTGAAGTGTATCCTTCATTAGGAAATTTATTGGTACAAATACACATAATTTTAAATTGTTACATTTCCATTAATTTGACAAGCCTTGCTCTTAGCAAATTTATGTTGACTGTTTAAGGTGCTTATAGGTTGAACCACATATGATCAACCTAGGATCTTCTCAGGTATTAACTCAGTGGACCCCTCCCCCACTTCCTTTTGAAGATAGACCACTTGCCCTCTTCCAGTCATCTGGCACTTCATCCATTCACCAGGAATTCTCAAAGTTAATAACTACATGTTCAGCCAGACCATCTGCAAAGTCTTTCAGTACCCTAGGATGCAATTTATATAGTCCTTGAGATTTAAACTCATGCATAGTAAATAGAAACATGGTGAAAGAGTACCTATCAATCTCAAGCTGCAATCCTGCCCACTCCACAGGTCTTTTGAATTGTCTGATAAAATATGTACTTCTAACTGAGAATACAACCAAAACAGGAGTTAAGTAGTTTTTTTCTTTTCTTTGTTATTTGTCAGTATTTTGTGTCTTCATGGAATAGGGAGTATATTATTTCTTCTTTTTATTTTGAACCTATGTGAAGAAGCCTTTTTTGTTTTCTTATTGTCCTTCATCAATCCCAGTTCATTTTTAACTTTACTCTTTCAGATGCATTCTCTATCACTTTGAGCTACTTGTATTTTGTCTTTCTGAAACCATTGTTCCTTGATGACCTGTGTAAAGAGGTTTGAGATATATGTTTGTGCATTGTTAAGTAAGTGTGCAGATTTTCCTGTCTCTGTTTCTGGGTTAGCATTTCTTTCTATTATTGTAGGTCTTGTTTTTTCATATATTTAAAAAAATTTTTTTTTTAAATACTTAAGTCATCAGTGCATTACTGAAAGAACAGAGTCTAGGAGTTGACAACAAGGTGAGCTCAAGTGTCATTGCATAGCTGAAGAAAGGCAAGGAATTTGTTGTATGTGTTGCATTTCCCCCCCAAAATGGCAATCCAGGCTATATTGAAACTAGCATAAATAAAAGTAAAGTCAACAAAAAGACCGTAACTAAGTTTATATATACCAGTTAAAACAATTTTTAAAATGTCAGTAAAAAGAAACCAAAAGCATTTGATACACACTTCATAAGCAAAGTCAATAGAAATGACAAATTCTTGCCCAAATAAGAATATCACAAAAAAGGAGTTTACCCCCTTTCCATTTGCAAACTTTAGGAGCAGCCACTGATAGAGTCCTACATTTTATTTCCACTGAACTTATGAAACCTCAGAAGTTATCTCAAAGCTCTGAAAGCTCAAGTATGAATGAGCATGGACTTTCCAATAGAGTCCTATCAGAAATTCTATATGAATTTTGCCCAGAAACAGACCAACTGAGCATGCAGTTTTCTTAAAACCACATATTACATATACCCAGATTGTTTGTAATGTGGATGCTAAATTCTGGATCAGCTGAAATTTCCAAACATGTTGATCACCAAGTAGTACAATGTAACTAAGGTATATGTCATCCTGGCCAGATTTCAAATCTTCAGAAATTAGTGCAGTCAGAGAACAATAGAACTGGTGATTGAACTACCTTAGCATTAGATCTATTAATGTATAAATATTTCATGTTGATAAATTTGTATTTGAGGCTTACCTCTTATTTCTCAGTAGGTAACCTAAGGGACACAGTGGCGCTGCGGTTAAACCGCTGAGCTGCTGAGCTTGCCAATCGGAAGGTCGGCGGTTCAAATCCACGTGACGGGGTGAGCTCCCATTGATAGTCCCAGCTCCTACCAACCTAGCAGTTCGAAAACATGCAAATGTGAACAGATTAATAGGTACCGCTTCGGTGGGCAGGTAACGGCATTCTGTTTAGTCATGCCGGCCACATGACCACGGAAGTGTCTACGGACAAACGCCAGCTCTTCGGCTTTAAAACGGAGATGAACAACGCCCCCTAGAGTTGGACATGACTGGACTTAATGTCAAGGGAAACCTTTACCTTTACCTAACCTTAATTTACAGAGAATATATAGGCACATAGATCAGGAGCAAAGAATTAAGCTTGTATTCCTTGTTATGCAGTTTGACCAAGAGCACTTCTGTGTCATCTGAATTAAATCTCAATTTATTTGCCTTCATCCAGCCATTACCAATATCAAACAGTGTTTTAGAATTTGAGCAGCTTATTGTATTTCTACCATTAATTGAAGACATTGGATAGAAGAATAAATGTCTCATTGAAGTACCTATTGATGAGTTCCTAAGTAAGTATCTGTTTCTTTTTATGCTAAAAGATGTTCCCCAAATGTTATTACTACTATGTACAGAATGAGAGAGCTGGTTTGGTGTAGTGGTTAAGGCACCCAGTCTAGAAACTGGGAGACCATGAGTTCTAGTCATGCCTTAGGCCCAAAGCCAGCTGGGTGACCTTGGGCCAGTCACTTTCTCTCAGCCCTAGGAAGAAGGCAATGGCAAACCACTTCTGAAAAACCTGCCAAGAAAACTGCAAGGACTTGTCCAGGCAGTCTCCAAGAATTGGACATGACTGAATAGATTTTAAAAAATGTACAGAATGCATACCAATGCTTCCAAGTTGAAGGGAATGTCAGTAATTCAATGGTAAAGCCTCTGTTTTGTCTGCAGGCAATCCCAGGTAGGTAAAATTCCTGGTCATTCCAGGTAGACTGGGAAAAACCCAGGTCTGAAACCCTGGAAAGCTCTGCTGGTCTATGTAAATAATACTCAGCTAGATGCACAGTGTCTAAAGACACTGTGGAGTCCTTGGTGCTCTCTGATCTTGGTTGTTTGCTTGCAGACATTTCATTACCCAACTAGGTAACATCATCAGTGCTAGTGAGTGTGGGGTTTGCTCCTTGTTTATATACAATAGCTTGCCCTGCCAGTGTTGGTGGGGATGTGGTTTTGTCCTTGGTAGTTCCTTGATTAGGATATTGTTTTCCACTTGATTGTCTGGAGTCTAATGAAACTTCCCATATTCCTGTGTTAAAAGATGGGATCCTTTTCTTAAGAAACAATTGGTGTTGCCAGAAACACCCAGTCCTTTCTGAAGCTTTTTGTCCTTTGTTTCTGTCATTGACTCTAAACAATAAAGCATACATCCAAGATAAATGGGCAGCTGTATGGGACATGTGTGAATGACAGTCACATCCTACATTTCAATTTGCCCACTACCAGAGAAAACCTCTTGTGAATGGACATGTTTCTGCTCCTGTAACTAAAAGGAGTAAAATACTTTTAAAATATATATGTTCAGAATTTTGTGATATGTTTTCATTTTCACAGAAAATGTCAACACTGTTTATAATTAATGCAAAATACAATGAAAATCAAACAGTTAGCATCATTAATCACAAGGGGAAGATGGCAATATTGGCTAACAGAAAAATGCCTGTGCAAACATACATGTCTTTCATTGTCAGTGGAATCAGCATTAATAAGCCATGTTATAATAAGCAAAGATCCTCAACAGAATATATAGATCAGGGAGATCTGTATGACAGAAGATGGCTTTTGGTTCTGTGTGGCTTGGCATATTGTAAGCCAAGAACATCTTGAATGTGGTTCAGTAGCTTAATGACAGCCAATATAGAGCTTTTAACAAAGGTTTCGTATGTGCATGGTAAAGAGCTCCATGAGCCATTTTGTTACCACATTCTGCACTAGATGAAACTTTTCAATCAAATTTTATGGCAGCCCAGATAATTGCATTAAAATAATTTAATATTAAGGTTACAATGCATCTGTAATCAAGATTTTCCTATTCAAATTTGTAACTGCCAGACAACTCCAAACTGAATAAATCAATGAATACCCCTGACTGCATATTTGTTTCCTCAGGTGGAGTACAGAGGAAGGATATTACCAACTCATGGGATTATGAACTGCCCCCCTATGATACCTGTTTTATTGGTCCTGATTTAGCAGACCACAGCTTGAAGATATACTGTAACAGAGATGTATCCCATGAGTATGTTTATTTTATTTTATTTTATTTAGATTTTTTATCCCACCTTTATTATTTTTATAAATAACTCGAGGTGGTGAACATACCCAGTGCTCCTTCCTCCTTCTATTTTCCCCACAACAATAACCCTGTGAGGTGAGCTGGGGTGAGAGAGAGTGACTGGCCCAAAGTCACCCAGCTGGCTTTCATGCCTACAGCGGGACTAGAACTCTCAGTCTCCCGATTTCTAGCCTCGTCCCTTAACCACTAGACCAAACTGGCTCTATTTTGCCCCAGAGCCACTAGTAATTACACTCAGTGGTTTCAAACAGATATGAAATACCATTGGAGACAAAATGGTTCCATGTGGCATACTGTAGGCCTTTGTGGATCTCTAGAACATGCAAATCTTACCAAAGAACTAAGACACAATCCTTCAACACATCTGTTTGTAACTGATTCTACAAGAAGCAGCAGAACCACTGCAATGAAATGTCGTCTATAGCAGCTTCACAGATTTGGCCCTAAAGATACCAATGATTCCTTGAAGTGGTACTTCATTCATGGAGGCTTCAGAAATACTCTCAAGCTTACAGGAGGAGATTTCAACAGGCCAATTGTGAAATGAAGTTCTCAGACAGAATTTTCCAGGCTTTGAAGTATATATATATCTTTGTAACTCAAGATAACACTTCATGCATCCGATGAATTGAACTGTAGGCCATAGAAGCTTATACCATAATGAATAAATAACATTATTCCTTTGGAACATGCTATTTCTGTCCCATAATGAATATAGTGAATGTGATTACGCTGTGAGGATATTTTATAATTTACATCACAAGTCCATAAAGCAACATGGTGTAAATAGAAAATAATAAAATTAGTCCTGAGTGCTTAAGGGTTTTTTTCAAAGCAAATAATCTTAATATATATTTAGAGGAGGAGGAGTAACTACTACTAGTAAGAGTGAGTCATAACAAATATGTGCTTGAAATGCATGTTGTCATAAATGTCCATTCTCCAAAGACATAACATTGGCTGTGGCTTTCAGCTGAACTTTGATTCAATGCTTGCTCCCGAATAATGAAATGTGCCTTAGAGGGATAGTTCTTCTCAGCAACCAGCAAATTCTACCCAAGAAAGACCTATGCAGTAGATGATTCATAAAAAATACTATAATATTGTCTTTTAGTTTTTCAGTATCAAGCAAGGCAGTTCTTGCTGGCAGCAAAGTGAATCTAAAAAATGCAGTTCTATCATAGCACCATTAAAATGATCCAATTGTTACTAAGTTTTTTACAGTTATAATATTATGCTGTTGCATACTATATATGCATGTTAACAACTTCCATTTCTAGCTCCATTCCATTCATTTTTAATGTCCTTTAAAGCATCTAAAGAAATATTTTATTGCCATTTACTCTGTGCTAGCCATTTTCCAGATTTCATCTATTACTGTTGTTTTCTTTCCTTCTTTCAAAAGTTGAAAATGTTGTATGTTAGACTTGTAGCTAAGGATACTGTCTGGATTAGCTCAGCATCCTCCAATCTGATGTCCTAGAATATAGCTAGGAATTCTGTGGGTAAAACTCCTAAAACATGTGGTATGTACTAGCTATGAGAAAGCTAGATGGGCAACCAGAAGCTCATCCTAATTCATGTGGTTTCCAGGCTCTGAAAGACATAATTTCAAATCTCTGACAAGAATAACCCAGTGCATGTGCTAGATATCCAAGCAAGGTCTGAATAGTTATATTCTATATACAAAACAAACTTGACTTGATAATTTTGAGAAGTTGTTGTAAACAATTGCCCTGGTCAAATGGATAGTTTATTTTTGCCATTTTTTAAAATTTAGGCTACTTGGGCATATCCTCATATATGTTTTAAAATTTTGATTATGCTTCTTCTTTTTCTTAGTTGTTTGATTTTTTTCCCCTTGTACTTGTATTCTGTATTAGCTAAAAACTTATTTTGCTTAAATATATTATGTTTATTTAAAATGGAGTTAGGGATGTGCTTCATTTTTAACCAAAGTGAAAATTCTGAGTTGAATCAGGGCATTTCAAGCAGATTCAGACTGAAAAATTATCATCAAGATGAATACGATAAATATTACGCATGCACAGTGAAACATCTGTTTCTGCCTATCTGTCTATCTCAGTCATAGCTAATCTTCAAAGAATTCAGTGCAGCTTGCATGTTCTGTCAGCATACATTTTTCTTCTCAACAGTGCAGTGAGATAGGTTATACTAAGAGGGGGTGACTCAGTGAGTTTCACAACTGGATAAGAATTTGAACCTACATCTCTTAAGTTTTACTTTGACAATCTATCCTCTATTCCATGCTGATTCTTCAATGATTTCCTACCAAGCAGAGAATGGAGGTAAATCCATAAATATTTCCTTTCACCAACCAGAAGACCCATTGAACAGTCTGCCAATTTCCAGTGTTTGCTGCTGAATCCAGGTGAATTGGGTACTGTAGGGATAGTGTTAACAATCCCTCCCACTTGTTGAACAACATAATCACTTTCTGAACTAGCCAAAGTGATATCTGGGTTACCATAAGATTTTATCTTGAGGGATTCACCCACAACCACCCACCCAGCCAATCCTGGTAGCTGGCCCCATGCATGCAACAGGGCACATGCTTGATTTGGTATTCCATTCAGCTTGTGATAGTGATATGACAGTGAAGGAGTTTTATGCAGCTACATTGCTATGGGCAGATCACTCTCTAGTCAGTTTTAGAGTGGTGGCTGGCATAAACTTCTGCAAGAGTACAAGACTTGTTAACATTATCTGACCTTGCTGTCTAACAGACCTATGCAGTATTTGCCACCTCGTCTGCTGGAGATACTGTAGGCCCTTGTGGATCTCTAGAACATGCAAATAATGCCACAGGCAACTGACACTTTTACTCCTGAAAGCCCTTTTCCTTCTAGGAAAGTTCAGTTGGCACCTTGGTTTACCAGGGAAGGCTGTTAGTTAACACTTTTCATTAACAATTTGTTAAAACTTTACTTTTGATTTTGATTGCTTTTATTTTTATGATTTATGCTCCATAATTTTTAAAATTATTGTAAGCCTCCTTGAAATAAAAAGATGGGGCATACATTCAATAATAAATAAAAATATTGAATTCAGATGCTTAAAATTATCTCTCTCAAAAATAACAAATGCATATTGAAGGGCAAATATTTGCTTCAATAGAGTTAATAAAGTATAAACTCATTAATTTTATTATTATCATCCATCATTATTAATTAATTAATTAATTAATTCAGTAGAGTTAATCATTAAAGCATTGGGAGGAAAACACATAATAAAGAAGACAATAGTCTTCTTTATTATGCTTTTTCCTCCCAATGCTTTAATGATTCACTCTCTATTAAATACATGTTTAAAAAAATAAAAATTGACATCTGTTTCTGAAGTTCAAGGGCTAATTATTTAAGGTTGTAGAGTTGGTATACTATATGTGGTGCTGATGACTGACTTATTCATTTGCGGAGTCCTTTGCACTGAAGGTGTTGCCTAGTCTGGCAATGAAACGTCTGCAAGAAAACAACAAGGCTCAGAGAGCACCAAGGACTCCACAGTTCAACCCTGAGCTACAAATATTTGCTTCGATTATTCATTTGCCCTAGAAAATGGCATCTAGTATAATCCAGGTACTTTAGAGGAACCTGTCATGTCCCCTCTTTTTATGAAGATGGAGAGTTGCTAACCATGAGAGATTGCCAATTAATAAAGTTTTCTTTCATACACAAATACACACACACATACAAAGCAAGAAAACTGAAGATGAGAATAAAGGCAGCTCAAATACAGAACACTGATCAGTCTGTTTAATAAGATATCTTAGGATGCAGTGTTCTTTTACCTTCATACCAAAATGACTTGAAGGCAGAACAAATCATGGGAAAGGAGGGAAAGGCTGGAATGGGACACAATTATACATACATAAAGAAAGAGTCCCAGTTGTCAGCCAGACAGATGAAGCCCCTTAAATTCTTCCAGAGTGCTGTATTCTTGTGTCTCATTGTTGATTTCTCTGCTTATTCTCCCCATAAAAGCTGGTGTATCACTGGAGTTCAGACTAGAAATATGCCCTTTGGACTGTTTCAATGGATTTCATTCCTTGAAATAATTTACATCATACTGAGACCTCAAAAACACTGATAGCAGCAGCATAGAACATGGGGAAGGAAGTAACAGCCAAGGAGGGTGAAAGATGGGCAATATCTATCTGGAAAGGAAATGGGAAGTGTAGTTTGTCATTCCTGAATGAACTAAAAATTGAGCTGGAGGGTAGTTTCTGAAGTTTGATTAAAAGCTGACATTGACATTTTGCAAAAGAAATAAAAAGGAAGCATGGAAGGTAGCCAAGGGGAAGCATATAAACCCATAACCAGATTCAAGAATAGCCTGGTATTTACAAAGTGAGATTTAAAGCTTGATGTTCTGCTCCTGCTATATTATGCTCCTGTAACAGGGTATCACAGATGAGTGGGACCAGATGATACACAGAATGTTCCCCCTATCTGTGAAAGGATGGATTTACATCCATTTACAGTATAAGCAATTATACTGTAGCCCCCTCCCCTGCCCCCTTTCTCTAAGGCAGCAGATTCTTTTAATGCTCCCATATGATCCAGCTTTACCTCAGGTATGCATACTATTGCTGGGCTAAGGAAATGCACAGGATGGAAGTTGGAGGGATAAGAGAGATGCGTGATAGAGCTGCTTACTTAAAATTGATATCATCCTGTTCTTGCATATTTAACCACCACCTGACACACAAAAACAGATGATCAGGCTCCCCCATTCCTTTATACTTTCTTCTAAACTAGGAAAAGAACCATAAGCATAAGAGGGAAACATGAAAAAGAAGCTGTCATTGTTCTGAATTTCAATGCTTAACTCTGGGGAAAAAACTGAGTGTTTTAAAGTGTTATGCTGGGAGCCAGCATTCTTCTCTTACGATGCCATTAAGATGCCTCAACGATAACAGAAGTCCCTTGGTCTAAATACAGTCTGGTTCTGCTGAAATCTTTATCAGGAATTTGTGATAGGGGATGTTTTCTGTCATCCTTTAGATGATTTTCCTCTTCTTTCACAAGCCAGGAAGGGCATTACATTGGCTGAAGAACAAAGGAAGTGGGAAAGCATTTGGCTTCTACCATATCGCTCTGACACACATAGTACATGCTTCTGTCACGTTCCAGTTCAAAACTAATAGCCTCCTAAACTCTTTTATGATGTGGATATATTATCATAAAAACAGCTAATTGCTGGTTTTCATGATCTACGTTTAGCTCCCAGATTCATGCAATAGGGGCATTCCAAATAGGGGGATTAGTGCCTCTCCTGATACAAATTTGAAGAAGGTACAAAAGATAAGAAACATGTCTAAAAACCCTTTAGGAGGAGACACTCTGTAGAGGACTAAACACTGTGCAGTATTATGGAAACCATCCTATACTGTAGAAGCAAGGTCATTGTTTTTTGTTACTTTGTTAACTTTTGAAATTGTATTGCTAGATTGATTATAGGGCAGCCATCTCTCCAGCTGTGTTGGAATTCAGTTTTCAATTTCTATTCAGCATGCTCAAATATCCAAAATATCTGGAGGTCTGTAGACTGGGAAAGGCTGCTGTAGCATCTTTGTCAATGATTACAAGACTAAAAAGTTCTGAACTACATTATTTGTGCTTTCTAAAGATGCCCTCCTGTTATATGAAAAACAGCAACTCATGATTTCTACCTAGTGGCAATTCCTAGTTTTGCAATTCTCATCTGGTAGCCTTAGTAAATATTAAACCTTTCTCAGGGATTTTTTCAAGACAGGTTCATTGCCTACCAGCTCTGGGAAATATTTGCACTGATTTGCCTTTCAGCTACTCAGTGTATGCCAAGCTTGCTGTATGTACCCCTCAGCTTATGTTGACTTGACTCCACAGTTAACATCCCACAATTAGTATTAACAGTGAATGCTAAATCTACCATATGAAGGAAGTCTCTGCACACAAGTGGTTTGATAAGATCTAGCTCATAGAACTTCAGCAAAGGATCGTTACCTTGTCATGGTGCTAGAGCTTGTGCACCTCAATGATGCCACGAGCTAAACCGTGAAGGGCCACCCAAGACAGGAAGGTCATGACAGAGAGGTCAGACTAAATGCAATCCCTGGGGAAGGTAATGGCAGCCCACCCCAGTATTCTTGCTGTGAAAATGAAATGGATCAGTACAACCAGAGATATGTTGGTATACCATCGGAAGATGAGACTCCCAGGTCGGAAGATGGTCAAAATGCTACTGGGCAGGAACAGAGGATGAGTTCAACGAGCCCCAGACGTGATGACGCAGCTAGCTCAAAGCCGAAAGGACGGCTAGCAGCCAACAGTGCTAGTGGTGAATGGCAAATTTGATGTTCTAAGGATCAACACACCATTGGAACCTGGAATGTAAGACCTATGAGCCAGGGCAAATTGGATGTGGTTATTGGTGAGATGTCAAGATTAAAGATAGACATTCTGGGCGTCAGTGAACTGAAATGGACTGGAATGGGCCACTTCACATCAGATAACCACCAGACGGAATGACAGAATGATCTCAATTCGAATTCAGGGCAAGCCATCTAACATCACAGTGATCCAAATATACGCCCCAACCATAGATGCTGAAGAAGCTGAAGTAGAGCAGTTCTATGAGGATCTGCAGCACCTACTGGAAAACACACCTAAAAGAGACGTTATTTTCATCACAGGAGACTGGAATGCTAAGGTGGGCAGTCAAATGACACCTGGAATTACAGGTAAGTATGGCCTGGGAGAACAAAACGAAGCAGGACATAGGCTGATAGAATTTTGCCAAGACAACTCAATGTGCATAACAAACACTCTCTTCCAACAACCTAAGAGACGGCTTTATACATGGACTTCACCAGATGGACAACACCAAAATCAGATTGACTACATCCTTTGCAGCCAAAGGTAGCGGACATCTGTACAGTCGGTAAAAACAAGGCCTGGAGCTGACTGTAGTTCAGATCACGAACTTCTTCTTGCACAATTTAGGATCAGACTAAAGAGATTAGGGAAGACCCACAGATCAGCTAGATATGAGCTCACTAATATTCCTAAGGAATATGCAGTGGAGGTGAAGAACAGATTTAAGGGACTGGACTTAGTAGATAGGGTCCCGGAAGAACTATGGACAGAAGTTCGCCACATTGTTCAGGAGGTGGCAACAAAATACATCCCAAAGAAAGAGAAAACCAAGAAGGCAAAATGGCTGTCTGCTGACACACTAGAAGTAGCCCAAGAAAGAAGGAAAGCAAAAGGCAACAGTGATAGGGGGAGATATGCCCAATTAAATGCAAAATTCCAGAGGTTAGCCAGAAGAGATAAGGAATTATTTTTAAACAAGCAATGCGCGGAAGTGGAAGAAGACAATAGAATAGGAAGGACAAGAGACCTCTTCCATAAAATTAGAAACATCGGAGGTAAATTCCAGGCAAAAATGGGTATGATCAAAAACAAAGATGGCAAGGACCTAACAGAAGAAGAAAAGATCAAGAAAAGGTGGCAAGAATATACAGAAGACCTGCATAGAAAGGAAAACAATATCGGGGATAGCTTTGATGGTGTGGTCAGGGAGCTAGAGCCAGACATCCTGAAGAGTGAGGTTGAATGGGCCTTAAGAAGCATCTCTAATAACAAGGCAGCAGGAGATCATGGTATCCCAGCTGAACTGTTCAAAATCTTGTGAGATGATGCTGTCAAGGTCATGCATGCTATATGCCAGCAAATTTGGAAAACACAAGAATGGCCATCAGATTGGAAAAAATCAACTTATATCCCCATACCAAAAATGGGAAACACTAAAGAATGTTCAAACTATCGAACAGTGGCACTCATTTCACATGCCAGTACAGTAATGCTCACGATCCTGCAAGGTAGACTTCAGCAATTCATGGAGTGAGAATTGCCAGATGTACAAGCTGGGTTTAGGAAAGGCAGAGGAACTAGGGACCAAATTGCTAATATCTGCTGGATAATGGAACAAGCCAGGGAGTTTCAGAAAAACATCTATTTCTGTCTGATTGACTATTCTAAAGCCTTTGACTGTGTGGACCATAACAAACTGTGGCAAGTTCTTAGCGGTATGGTGATACCAAGTCATCTTGTCTGCCTCCTGAGGAATCTGTATAACGACCAAATAGCAACGGTAAGAACAGACCATGGAACAATGGATTGGTTTAAGATTGGGAAAGGAGTGTGGTAGGGTTGTATACTCTCACCCTACCTATTCAACTTGTACGCAGAACACATCATACAACATGCTGGGCTTGAGGAAACCAAGGCTGGAGTTAAAATCGCTGGAAGAAACATTAACAATCTCAGATATGCAGATGATACCACTTGGATGGCTGAAAGTGAAGAGGAACTGAGGAGCCTTATGATGAAGGTGAAAGAAGAAAGTGCAAAAGCTGGCTTGCAGCTAAACCTCAAAAAAACCAAGATGATGGCAACTAGCTTGATTGATAACTGGCAAATAGAGGGAGAAAATGTAGAGGCAGTGAAAGACTTTGTATTTCTAGGTGCAAAGATTACTGCAGGTGCTGACTGCAGTCAGGAAATCAGAAGACGCTTAATCCTTGGGAGAAGAGCAGTGACAAATCTCGATAAAATAGTTAAGAGCAGAGACATCACACTGACAACAAAGGTCCGCATAGTTAAAGCAATGGTGTTCCCCATAGTAACATATGGCTGCGAGAGCTGGACCATAAGGAAGGCTGAGAGAAGGAATATCGATGCTTTTGAACTGTGGTGTTGGAGGAAAATTCTGAGAGTGCCTTGGACTGCAAGAAGATCAAACCAGTCCATCCTCCAGGAAATAAAGCCAGACTGCTCACTTGAGGGAATGATATTAAAGGCAAAACTGAAATACTTTGGCCACATAATGAGAAGACAGGACACCCTGGAGAAGGTGCTGATGCTAGGGAGAGTGGAGGGCAAAAGGAAGAGGGGCCGACCAAGGGCAAGATGGATGGATGATATTCTAGAGGTGACGGACTCGTCCCTGGGGGAGCTGGGGGTGTTGATGACCGACAGGAAGCTCTGGCGTGGGCTGGTCCATGAAGTCACAAAGAGTCGGAAGCGACTAAATGAATAAACAACAACAAAACTCATACTAAGAAGAGAATACTGGTCTTACTACAAGGTTGAAAATCAGCAATGTGGAATCCTTCAATTAACTATCACTCTTCCCTTTTGCCCATCAAATTTTGCAACACACTCACACCGACACATACACTTAGAGACATAGAAACAGAGAAAGGGCAAATGATTCTGCAGTCACTCACCTGTTGTGACATCTCAACGCTTTGATGGAAAACTTGGCTCTATTGATTTTACATCTGTTCTGTTGAGAGTAAGTCCTTGGTGATGTTGAATGTGGAAGCTATAAAACCATAGTAATTCTTTTTACATTCTGAGAAACTGGTGTCAACAGGATCCCAGAAACAGCTTAAGAAGAATAAGAAATACTCATGGAACTAGTTCCAGGAGGAGGGTTACAGTGGCAATCATAGAGAAGTCCAGATATATAAAAATTGGTTCCATAAATAATTTTGCTATGAAGTTCTTCTTTTAGAGATTCATGAAACAAAAAGCAACCGTACTAAAAAATAATTGCTGAAAAATTGGTCTTGAACTTTATCATAAAGCTAAAATACAAAAATTACAAGGAAATCTAGTTTAGCTTTATAAAAGTTGCATTTTACATTCCTGGTGTTTTACAGTCTGGGCGTTCGTTTGGATATAATTAACAATTTTAGTAGGTGCGTCACACATCATTCTTCACAAAGAGTGCTCTGTCTGAAGGGTGAATAGGGGACAGTTTTCCATTTGAAGGCTTCTTATTATCTAGTGCAGAGAAGAAGAAAGACATTCAAAATGTGCAGGTGCAACAACACCTTCCTCAAAACAGCTGCAAATAACTATGAAGCTAAATAAAATCTACATGAAAAAATTAAAGAATCAATATATTTACTTTCTCTAGATATAGTATGTGTGTGAATGAATTAATCTTGCATTGGCAGGTGAGGGAGGAATTCTGAAAGTAAAAACATTAGTTTGAGAGAAGGAGTCTAAAATTTTGAATCCTATCCAGAACTCTCATGAGGATTATTTCCCATATTTCTCACTTGGAATAATTAACAACTTTTGACCACAAATGGAATTTGCTTGCTTGTTAAGTGCTGTTAACATCTGCTAGGTAAAGGTAAAGGTTTCCCTTGACGTAAAGTCCAGTCGTGTCCGACTCTAGGGGGCGGTGCTCATCTCCGTTTCTAAGCCTTGGAGCCGGCGTTGTCATAGACACTTCCGGGTCATGTGGCCAGCATGACGACTCGGAACGCCGTTACCTTCCCGCCGAAGCGGTACCTATTGATCTACTCACATTTGCATGTTTTCGAACTGCTAGGTGAGCAGGAGCTGGGACGAGCAACAGGAGCTCACCCCGCCGCGCGGTTTTGAACCGCCGACCTTCCGATCGACAGCTCAGCGGTTTAACCTGCAGCGCCACCGTTAACATGTTAACATCTGCTACACAGCAACAAATAAAAGCATGCTAATAATACTACAGGATAGTATTTCTTTTAATTACATTTTAAATAGCATTTCCCAGAGCTTTGTGAGTGTGTGTGTTAATTAACTTTATTTCCAAGTTGCCATTAAATGGTCAGAGAAAGATTTGGTGGGAGTTATAAGTTTTGTCTCCCATCCATTGACATAGCCAGTACCACATTGGACAGGTATCATCCCTGCCAGTAACTCTTATGTTTGCCAGAAGATCTGTCAGTGAGATTATCTTCCTGATCTTTTTGTTCACCAGTAAGGAAGCTCAATTCATTTGTTCTTTTGTATTCAGAAAGTAAATATTTGTTCTTTCCAATCATTGCCACCTGCTTTGGGACCTATGAGAGTTTCTTTCTTTTTAAATGTTTAGTTTATCTAAGGAAGAAACAGAAACAAACAAGTGCTAGATTTTCATTTCATAAGTAAAAACATGCAACAATAATGAGAGCAAGTTGATGGCCATGAGAAGTGATTCTAAGGGGTTAAGGTAATGTAATTATTACATGTTGGGAGATGCAATTATGGACACCAATTGCTATTAATTATACAGAGGCACAATTGTGAGTTCAAATTACTGCCTTTTGTATATTAAAAAAGCCAATTAATTACCTGTGAATGTGAAGATCTGTTCCAGCTCATAGTTTTAAAAAATTAATTCTACCTGCTGATATCTTTTCCACCCTAGAGAGTCTGTGGAACAGAATAGTTAGCTTCCCTATATTATTTCTTAGCCAAGCAACCCTTTGCTTTTCACAGTCACAAAGGTAAAGGGATGTATTTGTCTGTCTATTCATTTCTTCACAATTTTGTGGCTCGCCAATGAACACAGCCCAACTATCTAGCAGGCAGGCAGGCAGCCTCTTTTCTTCCACCCATCTGTGCTACAGACTTCAAAACCATTCCTACCAAGAAATGGGAATAACTAGTTATAAATGCCACCCCCTCCAAAAATCATACAAATCATTTTTTAAAAAATAAATATACTGAGGTAAAATATTACCACAATAACAAGATCAGGCATCATGTGAAGCCTGAGAAAGATGTCAGAGCACCAGGATAAAACACCAGTGTAGCTTGATTGTAAGATCATTTCCTGTAACTGAAAACAGATCTTCTGCAACAAGAATGAGGAAGATAATATACTGAAGAATGGAAATAATTGTTTTGTCATTATTAAATGCCACTTCTTTTAATACATCAGGAAATAAAATGTTACAGCCTTGCGAACAAACAGCCCTCCTGTGAAATTCAGACATTCATGGGGAAAATTAGTTTGGGTGTGAGTGAGTTACCAGCTTTTCAAACTCTTACTGCTAAACATGTTCAAGGAACTTGTAATCATGAAGCTACTGAATGCTTATAGCTGTCCTAGTCCCAAAGCTTACTGAGAATGAAAACAGACTAGTCAGAAATCTAGTCAACAATCAAATGTATTTTAGTAGGCAGAATATGTAGGTATTTTATGGATAACTAAATGTTAAAACTCCATTGGTATTATAATTATGTAAAAGATGGGATGCAAAGTTAGCAGCAAGAGTCTCTTTCATCCTTTCATTACAGGAAAAGTCAGCTAGTAGTATTTTATAGTAGCAATGGAGGAAAATTTGAAGTTGAAAGAGATAGAAAAAAGGCATCTTCCAAAAAACTGAGTCCTACAAACTCCTAATGTGTTTGGTTTTGTGATCTCTCTTAAGACAAAAACAATTCTTATTAGGGCCATTGCTAATATTAGACAGAGAGTGGAATGGTTGCCACAGGGACCAAGGTTTCAGGAAGAGAGAGTTAATATGACATATATTAACTCTTCTGCAACTTTTAGGCTTGTCTTCTGGTCTTAGGTATATTGATAGAATGCTGTCCCATTGTTACTGTTAAAGACATGTTCAGTCACCACTCCAGCTAATTTTGTAAACAGAATAGGAAGGACAACTTACTTTTTTCCCTCCAGTAGCAAAACATCTTGAGCCATGCAACACTTGATTTATAAATGCACTGACCCAATTTGGCACAAGCTCACTGAGAAAGAAGCTTAGCTCATGCTAATTTTCATATCTGCCACATCCTGCTAAAGGGTTTCCTTTCTGGCATATCATTGTTCATCCATATTTAGGGTGGTTTGTGATAGCATGCAAAGGAAATCAGAAGACGCTTAATCCTTGGGAGAAGAGCAATGACAAATCTCGATAAAATAGTTAAGAGCAGAGACATCACACTGACAACAAAGGTCCGCATAGTTAAAGCAATGGTGTTCCCAGTAGTAGCATGTGGCTGTGAGAGCTGGACCATAAGGAAGGCTGAGAGAAGGAAGATCGATGCTTTGGAACTGTGGTGTTGTAGGAAAATTCTGAGAGTGCCTTGGACTGCAAGAAGATCAAACCAGTCCATACTCCAGGAAATAAAGCCAGACTGTTCACTTGAGGGAATGATATTAAAGGCAAAACTGAAATACTTTGGCCACATAATGAGAAGACAGGACACCCTGGAGAAGATGCTGATGCTAGGGAGAGTGGAGGGCAAAAGGAAGAGGGGCCAACCAAGGGCAAGGTGGATGGATGATATTCTAGAGATGACAGACTTGTCCCTGGGGGAGCTGGGGGTGTTAACGACCGACAGGAAGCTCTGGCGTGGGCTGATCCATGAAGTCATGAAGAGTCGGAAGCGACTAAATGAATAAACAACAACAAAATGGAACAAAAGATGTTATTAATGTATTTAAAGATTAAAGGAAATAGAGCCGAGAATATGATAATAGGAATCTCCTGCTGTGCCTTCTGCTAAGTCATTTCAATAACAGAACACAGACTTGCCGGTCAAAAATTATTTTTTTGGTTAAAGTTAATTTTCATAGATTATTTCATAGATTATTCACCTAGCCAAACTAACTACTTGGCTCTTAACACTTAACTATTGCAGCTGTTATCTGTTACTATCTCTGGCTCTTATTCTGTTTTTTGGGGGGCCTACCACTAGTGATAAAAGCTCATGTCCCAAAAATCTTTGCCCAATGACAGATAAATTCACATAGTGAGGTTTTGTGAACTTTTTATTAAATAACAATTCAGTTACATGAATATTGCACAGAGATATTTTGTAGAATGCATTCAAAGATATTCATATAAGTGGTGAAAACTCACTGGTGGGCAAAAATGTCAGCCGGGGGGGGGGGGGGAAGGAACAACAACCCTATCTCTAGCAGTCTGTACCTGACGTTACTATTATTAAAGCCAGTCACTCTGACTGCTGAAAGATTTATTTGAGAGAAGATCCAGAACTTAGCTCAAACATATCCTTCCACTCAAACCTCCCAATTCTCTCTCCAGGGTAACATTCCGAAACTGTTGGAACTTCAGCAACTACTGCAACCCTGTGTTTGTTGGACTGTCTTTAAAGGTTAGAGGCAACAACCAGTATAGAATGCAGTTGTTAGACTTGTGGCAGATAGACCTTATCCCTGCAGGAAACCACCTATTTATTTTATTGTTATTGCACTGCATTTATTGCCAATTCAAAATGCTGTGCAACAACAACATAAAGTCCTATATGATGTGGCACCAAGTTATCTTAAGGACCTTCTTGTCCAAAATGAGTCTGCCCATCCTGTTAGCTCATCAAGAGAGGGTCTGCTCAGGGTGTTGCACCCATGTGAAGTGAAGAAGAAGAGCCTTTTCAGTTGTAGTCTCAATTTTGGAATATACTGTCCCCGGAGATATGCTTGGTTCCTTTCCTGATCTCTAGGAAGCTTTGAAAAACCTTCCTTTTTAAATTTGATATTTATGCCTAAGAGAGGAGAACAGCAATTTTTCATTATTGTTTATGAATGCTTTATTATGTTATTGTTTATATTGAAAGATTGCTGCTTGAAATTCTTAAATGGTACCCAGAGTCATGAGATTGGGAGACAGAAATTATGTTAATAAAATATGATTGTGTCCCTTAGTTGTGAACATCTCTAGTCTAATTCTGTGTTGCTACATGCCATAAGATCTTTGGGCTCAGAGACCAGGATGCTACTGTATTGTCAGAGCTTTCTGAGTATGCATGTGGGTGACTTCCCTTATATAACTGAATAGAGTGCAGGAGTAATCAGCATCTATTGCACCTATGATAGCAAAGAAGAAAAAATGGAAACAATTTTCTGGAGTTGCCTCTTGACACTACTAGAATCATTCACTTGAAATTCATATATAAAAGGACTCAGTACTCAGTGTCATTTTTTTAAATGTTGTATTGTGCTTTTACATCATTATAACCTATAGGAAATATTTAGCCCCACAAAACATAAGAAATTAAAAAGATCAGTAAAGTATCTCAATTATTCAAATAATATGATACAGTTGTATCATTCAATTTCTTTATAATGAATTAGAAAAGTGAAAAAGGACAGTTCCAAGTTGCCCTGGCCAGTTGAAGCCAATTGTATATTATAGCAACTTAATTGCACAATATTTACTGAAGCAATCAGGAAAGTTTTGTACCATGCTGTAAACCTGGTAGCTTCTATAAATGGACCACCTGACATTCTATTGTCGGAGGTGACTCTTTCCAAATATCATTTAAATCAAAAGGATTTATTTAGTACCAGAACATCCACTAAAAACAAAAATAGCCTTGAAGGCCTGCTTCTCAGAATCTATAAAGAGCCACTTCAGGGGATAATAGAATACCAAGATTGGAAGGGGTTTTAAAGATCATCTGCTCTAACCTTCTGCCTAGCACAAGAATCCACTACTGACAGATAACCATCCAACTCCTTTTTAAACACCTTCAGTGAAGGAGGATCTACCACCTCCGGAGTCAGTCTCTTCCATTATTGAATGGTTCTTAAGGGAAAATGTCCTATGTCCAGCTGAAATCAACAGCCTTGTACTTTAATCCCACTGTTTCTAGTCATGTCTTCAGGAATAATTCTGAACAATTCAGCCCTGTCTTATATGTGACAGTGCTTGAGATACTTTACAATTAGCCTGTTTCCTCACAGTCCTCTCTTTTCCAGGCTAACTGTTCATAGATTCTTTCCTCCCAAGCCCCTTATCATGTTGGTTCTTCTCCTCTGGATGCACTTCATTTTATCAACGTCCTTTCTAAAGGCCTTGTCCAGAACTGGGTGCAGTCTGACAATGCAGAATAGAGAGGAATGATTCTGTCAGTTGGAGAGCCAAGTTAGAGGAGTGGCTGTTTTCATAAATAGAAAGAAAAGTCAAAGAAAGCAAAGAGAGAGGGAGGGATAGAGGGTGGGTCTGTGGGGGCCTCTGAAAGTAAAATCTAGGAGAATGGTTCAAATCTAGTCATAGCAAATTTAAGGATATTCAAAACCCGATTTACTGTTTATTTTATGATAATCAGCTGGATTTAAATCTTTTAATTATTCTCCCTAATAGTATTTAATCCTATTCTATTGTTCCATGAATGCACCTACTTATATGTGTAGGTGAATTAAAGGCAGTATAAAAAGTGCCAAGAGTGCATCTATGCATGCAAACACATAGACAAAAATATTGAGGGTTTTTCTGGCTTTAAATGACAAATTTCACAAGATAAGTTTGAAATCCTTTTGTTTTTTAAATATATTCTTTCTTTAGTTGTCTTGTAATCATCTTCTGTTTTACTGAACTAGAATGAATGCTTAGGCTGATAATATATATAGAGTATCAGGCATATCTGCAGGAGTTTTTGTATTGCATACTTTTAGATTTTTATTTTTTTTTGTAAAAACAAGAGCTTGCCCTTTTTAATCATTTCTTTGCAGAATTGAAAAAAATCTATGTAAAGTTACCAGAGCATGAAGTCTGTCAGTTTTCAGATGAATAGGTTTGGGTTTTTAGTGTTAATGCAGTATTTATTTACAGTCAGTGTATGTGTATGTGACATAAGCATATGTTCCATATTTATATGGAAATTAATATGAAAATGATGCATAATATAGAGATAGTCCTAGCTAAGAAATCTGCAGAATTTCAGAAAGAATAGTTGGGGTGGATTTACTTCCTTTCCTTGCCCCTCATGTTTGATCCCAGGTGCAATAGAACTGACCACAAACATTTTCTCACCTTCCTGCTCCTGGGAGAAAAAACTAGTGAGGAGCACAGAACTATGGAATATTTAGCAATGTGTAGCTTTCACCATTACCTTTCCAAAATCCATTTATTGGATACACTTGGTAAAAGCATTCATTGTGATTATAACTGTCAGCCACAAAACTACTGTATATCCCTCATCTTATAAGAAGAGAAGTGAAAATATTTTCAGTTGCTTTGTCCGTATCTCTGATTTTCTCAAATCTACAAATCACTATCATCATCATCACTATCATCATCATCATCATCTAGATTTATTATGGCTGTCCACTCCAAAAGTCTCTGAGGGGCTTACAACTTTAAGATATACAATTAAAACATTTAAAAACATAACAACAAAACGTAACAGCCATAAAAAAGAAAAAAAAAAACCCATGACAGAGGCTCCACAAATAATAGCCAGTTCTTAAGCTTCTTTCATAATCCCAGTTTCCCATTTTGGAAGAGTTCCATTTCAATTGAGTTATTCCAACTGAGTTTGAGTTTTAAAATTCAACCAAACCTCTGGCTAGTTATCACTACTTTCTTTGTTTCCCATGGATTTATTTAATCCATGGACAGCCAAGAAAACAAACAAATGGATCATTGAACAAATCAACCCAGAGTTCTCACCTGAGGCACAAATGATCAGGCTCAAATCATCCTAGTTTGGATACATTATGTGAAGATATAGCTCTCTGGAAAAGGCTCTAATGCTGGGAAAGGTGAAAGGAAAGAGAAGAAGAGGACGATCAGCAGCAGGGTGGATGGACTCAGCTACAGTAGCAATGGGTGCACGGTTGGAAGACCTGAAAGACTGGGTTGGGATAGATCATCATGGAGAAAATCTATCTATGTGGTCGCAAGGAGTTGAAAATGTCTTGATGGAACATAATCAATCAACCAACCAATCAATCAATCAATGCTACATTTTGTGGTAGCAAATCTTGGACAAACCATGTACTATGTGAAGAATTGCTTTCTTTTATGTTCCTTTTTCAGTTGTTCAGTGTATGAATGTGAACATAGATATTTTCCTTCTCCTACAGAAATATAATTTGCAACCTTAAGAGGAATCCTAATCTCATCAGTAAGGCATTTTCTTACTCAGGTAGTGAGTAAATGCCACTGGATGATCATTAGCTCTCGTTGGTCCCCATGAGAAGATCAGGGAAGAACAGGGCAGACCCAAGTATATGTAGAAAAACCATAGTCCAAGCTCATTCAGTAATGGATGTGTGCCAATTTAATTTAATTCTTTCCCACTGCAATCACTGGGAAATCTGAAATTTTTTTCCAACATATCTTCATTCTCTGCTATCAATCCAAATTAGGTTTGTTCTGTTTATCTTTTTGAATGTAAACTTCAGTAACATTTACCAAGGAGCACAAACACATCAATAACTAAATTTATTTTTAAATGCATGGATTAGTCCATGTACTCTTTGACAAGATTAAAAATAAAAATTATTTCAATTATTTGGGCCTCAAGTTAAATGAGCCTAATTTTAATAGTAAGACTCCTTATTTAGTTTTCTGAATGCACGTTCAGTTCTTCCTCCTCCTCCTCCTTTATCTCCTCCTCCTAATAACTGCTAAGTTATGCAAATCTATAAGTTCCCTGGACAGGTTCTATCAGTGCCAACTGTTCTAATTGTGCAAGCTTTGCTTTATACAGGAACAAGAGAAAGCCATAGCTCAATTACAGAGAATATATTTCGTATGTAAAGCACCCCAAGTGCAATTTAGTTAAATGATCTGAGAAGCAGCAAGGCTGAGAAACACTTCTGGGTTAGATCCAGAATAAGACACTAAATCTTATTCAAATGCTTCAAATGCTTCTGTCAGCTACCTGGCCTTGTTAGCACTAAAGACAAATTGAAGTGCTATGATGCTTGCAGCTGTAAGCACAAAAACTCCATCTGCCCTGGCAGTTAGTTGTATTAATAATAAACTGGATTACTGATACATTACTGCTGTCTAAAGTTATCCCTAAATCTGTTGCTTGAAGCATGCTGTTAAGGTGCTCTTGTCATCTTTCAGGCATTCCTACAAGACACATTTGCCTGCCTGCCTGCCTGCCTGCCTGCCTGCCTTCCTTTTTCAGGCACCACCGCTCTCCAAACTGACTGTTAACGTTGACATAAGATGATCAAGACAACAGCTTTTTTTCACTTGCTGTGCCCCACAAGTGAAATGTCCTTCCTAGGATGGTTCAGTTAAGGTCTATCCAAATGTCATCTTCATGTCAGCTTAAGACAGTTCATTTGACTACATTTTCTAGTACACCACTGAGGCTTTTGTCATGGAAGGCTTTATTTAGTTGATTTTATTATGTCGCCACTTCTGTAGTTTTAATCTCTTAATATCAAACCTTTCTTTATATGAGCTAGTCTGGGAATTTTTAATTATATAAACATTTTTTTAATATGTAGGGATGAGCCTATTGATGGGTTCATATATATATTGTGGTTATGCTGTTTTCTCTTAGCATAACACTTTGGTATTGAAGAAAAGGTTAAACAGGTAGACAACTTATTTCTTTAAGCCTACATCAGAGGTTCTCAGTCTGTGGTACATTGACTCCCTAAATGATAAATGAATTTGTGTGACCCTCTTTTATAAAACTAATTATTTCATTAACATTAACATTGGGCATGTCAGGCACCTTGTGTGATGATGTAATTTCAAGTTAAATTATGCAATAAATTAAATTTTAATCTCACAAGGTCTCAACTGTACCCAAGGGCTTGTGCAGGCAAAGTGAGAAGCAATAATTTGATAGTGCTTCCACTCTGCCAGTGGAAAGTGGATCAGGATTTTTTAAAAAATGGTGACACCCCCTCCCCAAGTTGCGTATGGTCCTGGGGTGGTGGGGACTCAATGCAAAGTTTGAGATCTAGCCTACATACTAT
The DNA here is from genome assembly GCF_035149785.1 of Candoia aspera. Taxonomy (NCBI): domain Eukaryota; kingdom Metazoa; phylum Chordata; class Lepidosauria; order Squamata; family Candoiidae; genus Candoia; species Candoia aspera. Next base: position 91,685,608 of record NC_086157.1, on the reverse strand, counting down.
CATTCTTTAGATTAGTATGCATCTATATTCAAGCAGTAACTGAATTCTCACAAGAATTGGCTGAAAGTGAAGAGGAACTGAGGAGCCTTATGATGAAGGTGAAAGAAGAAAGTGCAAAAGCTGGTTTGCAGCTAAACCTCAAAAAAACCATGATTATGGCAACCAGCTTGATTGATAACTGGCAAATAGAGGGAGAAAATGTAGAAGCAGTGAAAGACTTTGTATTCCTAGGTGCAAAGATTACTGCAGATGCTGACTGCAGTCAGGAAATCAGAAGACGCTTAATCCTTGGAAGAAGAGCAATGACAAATCTCGATAAAATAGTTAAGAGCAGAGACATCACACTGACAACAAAGGTCCGCATAGTTAAAGCAATGGTGTTCCCTGTAGTAACATATGGCTGCGAGAGCTGGACCATAAGGAAGGCTGAGCGAAGGAAGATCGATGCTTTTGAACTGTGGTGTTGGAGGAAAATTCTGAGAGTGCCTTGGACTGCAAGAAGATCCAACCAGTCCATCCTCCAGGAAATAAAGCCAGACTGCTCACTTGAGGGAATGATATTAAAGGCAAAACTGAAATACTTTGGCCACATCATGAGAAGACAGGACACCCTGGAGAAGATGCTGATGCTAGGGAGAGTGGAAGGCAAAAGGAAGAGGGGCCGACCAAGGGCAAGATGGATGGATGATATTCTAGAGGTGACGGACTCGTCCCTGGGGGAGCTGGGGGTGTTGACGACCGACAGGAAGCTCTGGCGTGGGCTGGTCCATGAAGTCACGAAGAGTCGGAAGCGACTAAACGAATAAACAACAACATAATCATAATATCATAATAGTGTAGTGACATATAAGCCAGTAATACAGACTGGACAACTACTAGATAAAATGTGTTATATACAGTATATGATGCTTCAGTCTAACATATATAGCTGATGTAATAATAATGTTGTGATACTTCTTTACAGAATTAAAAGTAATATTTTTGGATATTTAGGCAGACACTCTTCCCTTAAACTGGTAACTCAGGCAGTCAGAAGAAAGGTGTTTGAAAACAAACAAAAACATTTAAAAGATTAGAGCCATATAGTCACAGTTAAGGTAAAATGAGTACTGTAATGATAAATATCAATGATTTCAGTAAGCATATGCTAAATTTGACTGGCTGTAAACCAATTCAGTATATGCTGACTTGGCATGTTTTATAAAAGCCACAATATACTGGTGAATGAAGAATATAATTAATGTTTCTTTCTTTGGTTTTGTCTCATTGTATCTGTGGAATGTCATCAAATGGCCATGTTTAAACTGACCTGCTCCTTATTGGGGAATGACAGATGAAAAGAACTGCCCAGAAACCAAATGATTTGTTTGCAAAGCATTTTGAAGATAAAATCAGTCATATTCACACAAAGATAGACACACTGTGATCAGAATCCAATGAGATGACAGAGTCAATGTCTTAAGAGGTCATCTGAGATAATTTTTGAGACTGTGGATAAGAAGACAGGGCCCTCTACAGATGAGCTTAGGGTCTGTGGGCTGATCCTTGCCTCTCCTAGAATGTTTTTGCTGCCAGAAAAGGAACAGGTACCTGGATTTGAAAGGGGGTAAATACATCTTTGAGAAAGGGGTGGAGGCTACCACCTTGAAGGAGATGGTACAGCACCCTTCCTAAAGAAAACATATTTAAATCCAGAGTCTTTGGATAACATTTCTGTCTCCAGCTTTGCCTTTTAGAGAAACTTGTCAAAAAGGTGGTAGGATAGGGATCAATTTACAAAGGATCTCAGATGAAGCAGATTTTATTAGGTTATCTTTATCCCCTACAGTCAAGTTTCAGATATGGGCATAACTCTGAAGTAGTTTTGATTACTCTTGTGGATGACCAATGGTAGGACTTGGAAGGAAAGAGTCTGGTCCTTCTGGTCCTGTTAGACTGATGCTCAGTATTATCAAGCACGGTATATGGCAGCCCCACCAGGAAGACCAGACCAGGAAATCAACTCCACAAGGCTAATACTACTTTTATTGAGAGTGGCTATAACACAAAATCTTGCATGTCTGGTTGTGCTGTACCTCCTCCCTGCCATGGAATTAGGCTATGTTTCACCTCTGATTGCTTCGGTAACAGAGCTTGCATATCTTCATCAAGGTTGTTCTTCCTTACTCTCTTCTTCCTTTCCTCACTGCTATTTTTAAGAAACTGATAATCTTTTTTCTACTAGACTTTCAGAGTATAGGTTGTGGGATTGATGGCAACCCTATATGATATCTGGTGGCTGTGTTTTTTATGATTTTATGATGGTTTTTATCGTTCTATGGATTTTTATTTATTTATTTATTTATTTATTTTGATTGATTGATTTGATTTCTATAGCTGCCCATCTCAGCAAGTTACTCTGGGCGGCTTTATATATTTTAATATATATTCACTGTTGTGAGAAGCGCAGAGTCTGCCATTGGAATGGCACAGAAATATTGGGAAAGAAAGAGAGAGGGATGGACAGAAAAAGAGAGAGAGAAACCCAAAACATGTCTCTCAGATTTTATCTATAAAATAAATACATGTAATACACAGAATCATTATGTACAGTTTGAGACTTCAAAAGGACAAGAAGGAAATATTTAATGTTTTGCTTTCCAAGATAACTCCCATGTTTTTTATGCCTTCATAAAAGAGTCCGAGAGGTTGTTTCTTTTTTCTCTTGTACAAACAGTCATTATCATTTAAACCTATCTTAGTTTTCTTGTCACAGCTGATTTGCAAGAGTGGAGTTGTATGTCCATTCAGTCTCCATGGTAACTTTATTCCTTATTAAATGGGAAAGGAAATAACATAATTAATGTACATGACCTCTTCCTCTGCCAAACAGTTCAGCTGTATCTTTTGTGACTGTGTGGCATTACTAAAGATGTTATACCCTTTTGCTTTTTTTTTTCAATAGTGAAACTTTACTTTAAAAATAGCCATATCTCTCTGGAAGCAAAGAAAAGGCCTATCAAGGGAGAACACCATACAGCTATCCTTTTAAAGAATTGTTTTGGACTTTCTTTCAGCAGTCACATATAACAATCACATTATCTTGATGCTGCAGGAAGTCCCAATATTGTATATACATCATGTTTGGCGTACAGAGATCTAAGTGCTAGGCTTCTATTAATGAACTGTAAAGTGAACAGTTATGCTCCTTGGATGCTCTGATATGTGTTTTTTTAAACCACAGGGCCCAATTCCTTGGGAGGGTATTTCTGTAAAAGTCCTACTGAAATGTATCATGGAAGTACAAAACTAGGATCAAATACCTCACCCACTGCAGTTCTGTTACCAAGTTTTAGAGTAGGGCTTGCTTCTTACAATGTATTATGAATGGGTATCTAAGCTTCAACCTTACATGATAGAATTAGGCTGCAAAACATTGTTATCTATCTAGAGTTATCTGCTATCACTAGCCATAGTTATTAAGTTTGACCCTTTGTGGGAATGTCTTCATATTTTTACAGTTAATAAGTATCGCTCCTTTTCAAGCTTTTTTTTAAAAAAAAAAAAAATTTGAAACCAGGTTACTACGTACTGTATGTTGAATGGTTTGACAGAGCAGTAAGATCAAATCCAGTTTCCCACTGAGAACATTTATGAAAGAATTAAGCAGACATACATTTCAAAATTATTAGATATTTTTAAAACATAATTAAATACAGAGTTAGCTAAATGAAATTTACTTAAAAGAATCAGTCTTAAGAATAACTTAACAAAGGAGTTTGCATAGGGGAAGCATCTGGGTCTCCCTACCAGGGAACAGTATGAAGACAAAGATTTCACAAGTAAAAATATCTGTGTGAAAGGCTGGGCAACACTGAGAGGGATGTGATTCTAACTTACCAATTCACAGCCTGAAGGTATCTCATTAGCCATCTTCCAACTCATTCCTGCATATGCCTTGTAAATAAAGGGATCACTCAGAGGACAGCGTAGAAAAGGAAAAATTCAACCTCAGCCAAGGTAATTTAGTCCATATTATCTCATGCCCATTTGTTCAAGGAAATAACTGAGCAGACCTATGCAGTTTCATGAAAAGAAGCTCAACTGTACAAAACGATTTTTAACAACTGAATAAGTGTACAGTATATATGACCAAGCTATGGAACTCTGTTCATGAACAATGGATGAGGATTATGCTGTCTAAGTCTTACTTAGTGAAAACAAACTGTCAAAGCTTCTATTATTTCTGCCAGCTTTAGCCTTGTGGTAAAAACTCTATCTAATTGAGATTTGTCAGGGCCTTGGGAAAGAAGAAGCCTTGGATCAAAGACATTGTGGTATCTTCTGTTGTGGGAAAGAATGCAGAAAAGGCAAACATTATAGCCTCCTGAGTGGGTGGGGTAAAAAAAGGAAAGCCAGATTCAGCTGGATAGGAAAACAGCGACAGAAAAAAAAGGGGTATGGTAATTTGAATCTGTTTATATATTAAGAAGGATTCTTTATCAGTCAGTAATATGGAGTTACCTTAACTGCCATTAATAAAGTTTAGTCCTTAAGTGTGTCTTGATTCCTTGAGAAAGCAACTGCAGCTAAACTAGAGGATCTGGCAGGATTGGTATATTTATAAGTTGATAATGAATGCTCCAAGATATCCAAGATATCGATGCCTCCAATGAAAATGCTTCCAATAGTCATAATTATAGATTATGGATCCAGTTGTTAAGGCTCCAGTAAACTCATCTTGAAGCTGTGAATTTAAGACTTTGGAGGGGTACAAACCTCTCCTAGGACAGATTGAATCTACTTCTTAGCTGATCATTCAGTAACAGCACCTCTATCTTGTATGGGCTAAGTTTCATTTCCTAGTCTTGCCTCTCCAAGATTGCTTTAGCAGGGTTTGAACTCACTTCATTTGTACTGCTGTACACACAAGGCCCTCTCAGAGCAGACATTTTGGCTGAACATATTGGCGTTGTAGATTAGAGGACCAAGAACAACCAATAGATATAGAGCTTTCCATCTGAAGAAACATTTGACTATAGTTTTAATGCACTAACATGTTTTTAGTTAATTTGGGGATTGTTTAAATTAATATTTCAGTTCAGTACTCTGGCAGATTATCATGGATAACATTATCAAGAGCAAGTTTTGTTGTTTATTCGTTTAGTCGCTTCCGACTCTTCGTGACTTCATGGACCAGCCCATGCCAGAGCTTCCTGTCGGTCGTCAACACCCCCAGCTCCCCCAGGGACAAGTCCGTCACCTCTAGAATATCATCCATCCACCTTGCCCTTGGTCGGCCCCTCTTCCTTTTGCCCTCCACTCTCCCTAGCATCAGCATCTTCTCCAGGGTGTCCTGTCTTCTCATTATGTGGCCAAAGTATTTCAGTTTTGCCTTTAATATCGTTCCCTCAAGTGAGCAGTGTAGCTTTATTTGCTGGAGGATGGACTGGTTTGATCTTCTTGCAGTCCAAGACACTCTCAGAATTTTCCTCCAACACCACAGTTCAAAAGCATCGATCTTCCTTCTCTCAGCCTTCCTTATGGTCCAGCTCTCGCAGCCATATGTTACTACGGGGAACACCATTGCTTTAACTATGCGGGCCTTTGTTGTCAGCGTGATGTCTCTGCTCTTAACTATTTTATCGAGATTGGTCATTGCTCTTCTCCCAAGGATTAAGCGTCTTCTGATTTCCTGACTGCAGTCAGCATCTGCAGTAATCTTTGCACCTAGGAATACAAAGTCTTTCACTGCTTCTACATTTTCTCCCTCTATTTGCCAGTTATCAATCAAGCTGGTTGCCATAATCTTGGTTTTTTTTGAGGTTTAGCTGCAAGCCAGCTTTTGCACTTTCTTCTTTCACCTTCATCATAAGGCTCCTCAGTTCCTCTTCACTTTCAGCCATCCAAGTGGTATCATCTGCATATCTGAGATTGTTAATGTTTCTTCCAGAGATTTTAACTCCAGCCTTGGATTCCTCAAGCCCAGCTTGTCGCATGATGTGTTCTGCATACAAGTTGAATAGGTAGGGTGAGAGTATACAGCCCTGCTGTACTCCTTTCCCAATCTTAAACCAGTCTGTTGTTCCGTGGTCTGTTCTTACTGTTGCTACTTGGTCGTTATACAGATTCTTCAGGAGGCATACAAGATGACTTGGTATCCCCATACCACTAAGAACTTGCCACAATTTGTTATGGTCCACACAGTCAAAGGCTTTAGAATAGTCAATCAAACAGAAATAGATGTTTTTCTGAAACTCCCTGGCTTTTTCCATTATCCATCGGATATTGGCAATTTGGTCTCTAGTTCCTCTGCCTTTTCTAAACCCAGCTTGTACATCTGGCAATTCTCGCTCCATGAACTGCTGAAGTCTACCTTGCAGGATCTTGAGCATTACCTTACTGGCATGTGAAATGAGTGCCACTGTTCAATAGTTTGAACATTCTTTAGTGTTCCCCTTTTTTGGTATGGGGATATAAGTTGATTTTTTCCAATCTGATGGCCATTCTTGTGTTTTCCAAATTTGCTGGCATATAGCATGCATGACCTTGACAGCATCATCTTGCAAGATTTTGAACAGTTCAGCTGGGATGCCGTCGTCTCCTGCTGCCTTGTTATTAGCAATGCTTCTTAAGGCCCATTCAACCTCACTCTTCAGGATGTCTGGCTCTAGCTCACTGACCACACCACCAAAGCTATCACTGATATTGTTATCCTTCCTATACAGGTCTTCTGTATATTCTTGCCACCTTTTCTTGATCTCTTCTTCTTCTGTTAGGTCCTTGCCATCTTTGTTTTTGATCATACCCATTTTTGCCTGGAATTTACCTCCGATGCTTCTAATTTTCTGGAAGAGGTCTCTTGTCCTTCCTATTCTATTGTCTTCTTCCACTTCCGCGCATTGCTTGTTTAAAAATAATTCCTTATCTCTTCTGGCTAACCTCTGGAATTTTGCATTTAATTGGGCATATCTCCCCCTATCACTGTTGCCTTTTGCTTTCCTTCTTTCTTGGGCTACTTCGAGTGTCTCAGCAGACAGCCATTTTGCCTTCTTGGTTTTCTCTTTCTTTGGGATGTATTTTGTTGCCACCTCCTGAACAATGTGGCGAACTTCTGTCCATAGTTCTTCTGGGACCCTATCTACTAAGTCCAGTCCCTTAAATCTGTTCTTCACCTCCACTGCATATTCCTTAGGAATATTAGTAAGCTCATATCTAGCTGATCTGTGGGTCTTCCCTAATCTCTTTAGTCTGATCCTAAATTGTGCAAGAAGAAGTTCGTGATCTGAACTACAGTCAGCTCCAGGTCTTGTTTTTACCGACTGTACAGATGTCCGCCACCTTTGGCTGCAAAGGATGTAGTCAATCTGATTTTGGTGTTGTCCATCTGGTGAAGTCCATGTATAAAGCCGTCTCTTAGGTTGTTGGAAGAGAGTGTTTGTTATGCACATTGAGTTGTCTTGGCAAAATTCTATCAGCCTATGTCCTGCTTCGTTTTGTTCTCCCAGGCCATGCTTACCTGTAATTCCAGGTGTCATTTGACTGCCCACCTTAGCATTCCAGTCTCCTGTGATGAAAATAACATCTCTTTTAGGCGTGTTTTCCAGTAGGTGCTGCAGATCCTCATAGAACTGCTCTACTTCAGCTTCTTCAGCATTTGTGGTTGGGGCGTATATTTGGATCACTGTGATGTTAGATGGCTTGCCCTGAATTTGAATTGAGATCATTCTATCGTTTTTTGGATTGTATCCAAGCACTGCTTTAGCCACTTGACTATTAATTATGAAGGCTACTCCATTTCTTCTGTGGTCCTCTTGTCCACAGTAGTAGATCTGGTGGTCATTTGATGTGAAGTGGCCCATTCCAGTCCATTTCAGTTCGCTGACGCCCAAAATGTCTATCTTTAATCTTGACATCTCACCAATAACCACATCCAATTTGCCCTGGCTCATAGATCTTACATTCCAGGTTCCAATGGCATGTTGATCCTTAGAACATTGGATTCGCCGTTCACCACCAGCACCGTCGGCCGCTAACTGTCCTTTCGGCTTTGAGCTAGCTGCGTCATCACGTCTGGGGCTAGTTGAACTCATCCTCTGTTCCTCCCCAGTAGCATTTTGACCATCTTCCGACCTGGGGGTCTCATCTTCCAATGGTATACCAACATATCTCTGGTTGTACTGATCCATTTAGTTTTCATGGCAAGAATACTGGGGTGGGTTGCCATTACCTTCCCCAGGGATCACATTTAGTCTGACCTCTCTGTCATGATCTTCCCGTCTGGGGTGGCCCTTCACGGTTTAGCTCATGGCATCATTGAGGTGCTCAAGCTCCAGCACCACAACAAGGTAACGATCCTTTGCTGAAGCAAGAGCAAGTAAAAAGTCTAATAAGTTTAAGGTTGCAGTTGCAGTGATGAAGTTAGTTCCCATTAAAAATCTATGCTGGAAGCTACTGTAATTTGAAATAGATTTCAAAAACCAGTGTCTTCAAAGACTGATTAGAATTCATTAGCAAACATCTTGGCAAGAAGAGGTAGTTAACACCTGGGCTATCACTATTTATATCAGGCTACTTCAGGAACGATTTACATCCTCTTTTTAAAAGTACTGCTATTGGCTGCTTTCATAATAAGGATTTTGAAGTCACTAAACACAGGTGGTGCATCTTCAACATCAGATGAAAGAAACTAAGAAAGGGAAGGAACAAGAATGCAAAAGGCTGACCCGGCATACTGATTCTAGTTTACTAGCAGGAAAGGCAGAACAAAATAATGATGTGGTTGAATTATATGATATTGAAAGTCACAACTTTGCACTGTTTTAGAAATACAGATTAGAGCTGAAACTGTATAATAGGAAAAGAGGAGAATGAAGGGTTTTCAGGGCACATACAAAATGTAAATTTATTACTAATTATGGTAAGCTTGGCCCCATGCAGGGACTGACAGCATTGTCAACTGACCTAGTTTTCAAATTGTCTGGGATGTGAAGGTAGATTTTATAATGATACCCCCCTTAGGACATTAGACAATTAGCTCCAAAAGCAGTCCAAAGCAATTTAGGGTTATAATAAATTTCAAAGGTTATTTCATACCAGTGTATCAGTTTTATGTTATTAGACACAACTAGGAAGCACCTGTTTCAAGTATGTATTCATTGTGATATGGTGGCTGTATGACCAAAGTTGCTATCATTGTACTAACAGTGCAATCCTACATTTTTATTCACAAATACCTCTTACTGTATTTGACTGTTCATGAGATTCTAATGTGAATCTAGGCAGTTACTAAATTGCATACCTATCAGGGTAAGAAATTTTTTTTTTCACATCTTTCGGATGCTTCTTGCATATTAGTTGGATTGTATCCTTACATTTTTTTTTTAAATTATAACATTCCTCCTATTTTAGACAGTGAGGTTGAAATATAATGGCAGCCCAAGGATTTCATGATGTGATGAACATTTGAATGAACCCTTTTCTTGCAAACACACCACTGTTCATCAAATTTTCCTGGTTCCAGAGTATAGTCTCTTAGATGCTTTCAATGAGGCTGAAAGGCTGGGATGTTACAAAGAAATCAAATACAATATTCAGGAATGTGGGTTTTCATCCCAAGGTGTCGTCTACCTGGTTTCATCCTGTTCATGCAAACCAGTATTAAAACTGTTAGTTTGATAAAATTTAAAGCAAGAATGGTGGAAATTACAGGTAGTCCTCGAGTTACAACTGCAATTGAGACCGGAATTGCCATCACTAAACGATGGGGTTGTAAAGTGCAATGTCACATGACTGCACTGCTGAGCAACAGCGATCCAGGCAGTCCTGGTTGTTGTCGTAACCCCAGATGCATAGGTCATTAAGCAGGAAGCAGAGGGAGTCCCAGGTAAAGAATGTGGAGATCCTGCGGGGGTCTGTGGGAGGCCCGGGGAGGCCCATGAGTTGGGGTGGGAAGTGTTGCAGTGTGGTGCAAGCTCAGGAAGGCCAGAGAAAGAGGGCACAGGGTGTGCAGGAGTGCAGGGAGGCTGGGGAAAGAGGGTGAGTGCATGTGGGCAAGTGCAGGGAGGCCAAGAAAAGAGGGCATGGGGTATGTGTGAGCAAAGTGGGGAAGGAAGGTGTGGTGCCTGCAAGTGAAGAATGGCCAGGGGTGTGGGAGAATTACCCAAGTGACTCATGACCTTCCCCACCGGCTTCCCCATTGACTTTGCTTGTGGGAAGCTGGCAGGGAAGGACACAAATCACAATCACATGACCATGCGACACTGCAAGTGGTCATACGTCTGAGCTGGTTGCTAAGCGTTCAAATTTTGTTCATGTGACTGTGGGGGTGCTGCAATGGCCATAACTTTGAGGACCAGTCATAAGTCCCTTCATTCTACGCCATCATAACTTTGAATGGTTACTAAACAAATGGTCATTGGCATCAGAAATAATAGGGATAGATTCCAGTTACTTAGATTTCATTTTATATAAGAAAGAACTCCTTGATAATAGGTCCCACAATTTGCAGGTATAACAAGCTACTTATAAGCTACCTACAATTTTGGAGGCTTTTAAGAAGAGGCTGGACAGCCACCTTTTGAGGATTGGAATAGATAATCCATTCTCACAGTTTTACAATTCTATTAGCCATGTTCTTATTAAGTACTTTTGGGCAAGCGTTTTTTCTCTCCCTGTCATAGGAGACACCAGTGGTCCACCTTATAGGTCCGATGTAATTATTACAGGAAGAAAACATAAGCATGTTCTAAAGTGTTATACAAAGCTACGTTCTGCCACTCATTCATGACTTATATATGATTCAAGCATCCATCCCTGACATGTCAGTTCTATGAGTGTTTATTTATATGGTACAGAAAAGGCAAACATCCCCAAATTGTTTTTTCTTTTGATGCATGATAATATCATACATGCTTTTGAATTATGCCAATTTTAGTTGTTAAACTTAAACATTTAAGGTTAAAGAAATCACACACAGGAAAAGCCTCTTTTGAACTGTTTTGTTCTAATAGAAGAGGATATCTGTAGCTCAGAGATGAACTGAGGAGTCCCTGGTGCTCTCTGAGCTTGGTTGCTTGCTTGCAGACGTTTCATTACCCAACTAGGTAACATCATCAGTGCTAGCAGGGTAATGAAACATCTGCAAGCAAGCAACCAAGCTCAGAAAGCAGTAAGGACTCCACAGAACTGTTTTATGCATAGATAAAGGGTATATCAAAGATAAATGTATATCAAATAAATCATAGAATGGAAGAGGTAGATTAAAAGTGTTTTTTCCCTGACAAATAGAACTTGGGACAATAAACTAAAACTAAATGCAGGGAGATTCTGGCCAAAAAAAATAAATGCTGGTACATCTTTACATAAGGCATAGTTAATTTGCTACCATCAGTATAACAGCTGCTACTAATTCAGGTGGTTTTAAAAAGTGGGGGGCAACAAATAGAGTTATCAAGGACTGCTGATCTTTTTATTTCTATGCTACCACCAGAATAAAAGAAAAAACAAAATCTGTTCCTAGGGAATGCAAGAAAGTGTTGCCCTAATGCCCTAACTTTGAGCTTTGCATCTGGGCAACTGATACAGAATGTTAGATTACATGGAACATTGGCTTGATCCAGCAGGGCTCTTTTTATAGTTTTACACAATTTGTATTGTTATTGTTAAATAAGCTTAGGAATTCCAATAGGTAATACGATAGGGAGAGCAAAAGGAGATTTTGTTCTGAGATCAATTTGCAAATTAAATATCACCTGAAAGTTATTAAAATATTTAATTACATAATATTTTCATCTTTGAAATGTAATATTTGTTTTTGTTTTGAAGAAGGGAAATCAGGTTTAATTAGAAACCCAGAGAGAGCAGAACCGCTGCAATGCCTCAGGGATTGTAGGACTGCTTATAGCCAAGAAGACAGTTATAGTTGGGGAGATAAAAATGGGAGCTCTGAGATGTTAGAGAGCAGCACCTGGAAGATTTGTTATGCAAAACTATCTCTACAAGTAGTCCCCATGAGAATATCAGATGTCAACAGGAGCATCTTTAACGTTCCACAATCATTCTTTGCTTTAACCAGAACAATTCTGGATGTGAAGTGATGAACAGCTGGGACCTAACCTCAAGCACAGAAACGATGTGAAAAGAAGGAACATAAGCAGTTTATTTCAATAGTTCTCTAAGGTGTCAGGCTTTCTAACACTCTGGAGTGAGCTGGGGATTAAAACTGGAATCTGTTGCATGCAAAACATATGCTCTGTGATTGAATTAATGTTTCCCAGACTCATGAAGTTTTCCATTTCTAGATGGCATTTCTAGATGTGGTTAAGTCTCTTAAAACTAATTCACTCTGAGTCCTCTGTATTTCATCCTACCATACTAGAAGATAAAGTATTGTAGAGGAAGCCAGCCTTTTTTAAAAGCAGAACTTCCTTTTTATTATCAATGGGAAAAAATATAATACTTTCCTAACCCTAACCTTCATTAACACAGTCCTTTGAACCAGTTTTCCATTTCTAGATAGCACAAGATGGAAGCTGCCTTGAACAATTTTGTTTCTCTTTCATATAATTAAGGTTATATACATTGGTTGGAATGATCATGCATATGTTTTGTGAAGTTGTCATTAAAAACATATTGTATGCAGTATGAGGTTTACAGCAATATAGGATTCTACCGAAAAAGATGCAATTGGAGGAGAAATCACATTATTTAATCAGTCATTATAATCTAGATCACACAGAGTAAAATCAGTAATTTCTTTTCAAAAACTAAGACATTCAATGACTTTCATGCTAAAGCAATGTTTCTTCCTGTTAGCCCTGTTACTGTGGGATAATTTTCTCTGTACATATGCATCTTTTTGGTGAACACCGCAAACCTAAAGTTGGATTAAGGGTGATCTGTATTACAACCTAATATTTGCTTTTGTGAAACACAGGTTCAAGAATGGATTACAAAATACCTGTCTATCATCATGTGGATTTGAAGAGTTTTATTCTCTGCTTCCTAAACAAAAAGTCAACATAACTCATCTATAAAAAGGATCGCTGTTAATAAAAGTGGTGAAATCGCTTAGCAGCAGATGATTTTCTGGGAGGTTTTGACTTATAGGCGCATTCCATGTCAGGTATCTTATATTGACTATTACAGCATAAGCTTTTCTAGACTGGGGAGACTTCTGATTTCAGTCTCAACAGAGCTCATTCATATAGCTACTTCGTACTGGTTTTGAAGCTTGGCCTGAAATCTGAGCATTGCTTCAGAATTGCAATTCAGAGAATACATCCATTTCTTTTTGCAATATTAAGGGGTGAAGACCTGGCTCTGCCATCTTGCGTGGGGCGTGAGGATGGGTAGCCAACCCTTGGGGTGGTTAGCACCCTGATGATGCTCCCGTACATTAATTTAATAACTTTTTACCATCTACTCCCTTGGAATATATTATTTATTTAAGATGATTGTTTCCATTGCATTGTTTTATTGTTTTATTGTATTTTAACTGGTATTTTATTCTTGCTTTATTGTAAACCGCCCAGAGTCGCTCTCTGAGTGAGATGGGCAGTGACTAAATTTGAAATATAAATAAATACTTATATAGTAGGAGAACGGAGTACCATTGTTCCCCCTGCCCTTTCTTCTCCAGCTGCATTAAAGCTACACTTCCTTTAGAAGACAGTGACAGAGAACTAGCTTTACATGCAGAAGATCTCAAGTCTTGGGGGAAAAAAAACCCAGCTACTCCCAACAATTATTGGAACAACACACAACAAACTGTGATCCTCAGGGAAGGGATGGGACACCAAAAGAAACGGAGCAAGAAACACAATGGGTGCAACCTCTCCCATAGCTTATTCATTGTCATAGCTATATTCTCAACTACTCCAATTTCTAAATATATTATTCAGACTTTTCAGCAAAGTTTACTCATTCGCTGTAATGCAACATATGCATAAGACCTATATCTGTTGGGTTTTGCCTTTTCTCAGTCAATCGTATGGTACTCTAGGATGACACAATCTTTCACAATTTGGTCTTCTGCTTTCCTTAGCAAGCTTTTTTCTTTGACAAGTGAGCAAATTTTGGCAGGCTCCCCCAAAAAGTAATTTCCAAGCCATATTAAGCTGTTGTTATTATTATTATTATCATCATCCCTTTTTTTAATATATACATACATCCTCATTTAGTGACCAAGAGCCATTCCAACAACCAGGTTGTTAAGCAAAATGGTCGCTAAGTGAATATGTAACAGAGAGAGAGAGAGAAATGCTGCAGAGACCACTGGTTGTTGTTGTCTTGTTCAGATAAAGTTCTCTCGTGCAGCAACGCCAGCGTTACTCTCACTCCGGCATGTGTTGTTTTCAGGCATACGGAATTTGCTCATAAATGTATATATTGGTTGGAAAATTATTTTTTTTAATTATGACAATAATTACGAATGGTCGCTAACCGAGGTAGTTGCTAAATGAGAAGTGGGTGTATATAGCTCAAGGTGGTGAACATACTTAATGCTCCTGCTTCCTATTTCCTCACAACAACCCTGTCAAGTGGGTTAGGCTGAGAGAGAGTGACTGGCCCAAAGTCACCCAGCTGGCTTTCATGCCTAAGGGAGGCTGAGAACTCACAACAGGTAATTTATAACGTTGCTTCCCCCCCACCCCAACCCCCATTTTCACATATATACTTCCAAGCATTTTAGGGTTAGTCTACTGGAGTCAGAACTAAAAAACCTTGTGACATTTGAAGACTAACAAATATATTATAGCATAATATTTTATTCGTTTCAAGATACAAATACTTATTTGATTTGCAATAAATCCAGCCTACCTTTCCTTCACTTATCCATATCAACTTACAATTTATAAATGTTTTCACACAGGTGCTGACTGAGTGCAAGTTTGGAGGCAAGAAGCATGGGGGACAATTAGCCTTTCCAATTAAAAAAAATCACAGGACAGGAGACATGTGTATTCCTCCAGATGCAGAAGTATGAGAGAAGAAACTAACCTTATTTCTTGAGGTTGCAGAATCTCAGAAATGTTTGGCTTCTTGCAGTGCCCCAGTGCTGGATTATTGTTGCAATGTGAACAGATGTGGAGTACAACTCCTATGAGATAGGGTGCAAAATCATAGGCTAAGCAACTACAATACATTGGAAAAACTGGAAGATTAAGGAGGTAATTGAAAAGAGCACTGAGATAATGCTTCCACTAAAGCTATTACTATTCTTGTTATTTGTCAAGATAATTAATTTGGCAGTTATCCAGATGAAACAGAAGCTGAGAACCAAGACCAGGTTCTCAAAACTAAACAAAAAACAAACAAACAAACAAGGGACTCAAAACCTAAGTCAGAACTGAAAAGCAGAAATCAAGAACTGGAATGAAGAGCAAGTGGAAGTTGGAGCTATTAGATAATGCAAAGCACAGAACACACCAGACCTAGGAAGACTTACTGCTCAGCCCAAACAGAAAGCTTTTATAGAAATTCTAGAAAGCCCCACTGAATACACAATTCTTTCTGCATTTCTGTGAATGTCATGAATGAGTTTACTGAAAACTATTATCTGGTTTTCATGTGAAACAACTGAACCATCCCACTGGAGATCAGCTAGAGCAAATACCTTCAAAACTCCATCCCTTGTGCTCCATAGGCAAAAGCTATAAGCAAGTGTGTGTGTGTGTGTGTGTACACTTACTTTCAGATCAAGACTACTGCAAGGTTAGTATGTCATCATACATCTACTATAAATGGCAGCAACATCAAGAAAGGATAACTGTCTTTGTGTTTAGAAATTAAGTGTGAACAAGGAAGAGTTCTGAAATTGGAAATTGGAAACAAGGAAGACACTGGCAACCAAATTACAACAAGAGTAATTTCTATAATATACCTGAGAATTATTATGAACAGTTTTAGATCAAAGAAAGGCAGCACATGGCCCTCCAGATGTTGTTGGACTGTGATGATTTTAATTATATTGATTTTAATTTTAATTTTAACTATGTTGATTTTATTCTTGTTTTATGTTTTATATGTTCTTAATTATTGTGACCAGTCTTGAATATTTACATAAAGAGAAAAACAGAGTATTAATGTAACAATAAATAAATATTCCACTGATTTCCCCACCATTATCTATGCTGGCTACGAGGTAATGAAATCTCTATGTTACATGTTTGAAGTTGGCTGCTTCTTAATGAGCACTCCTAAATATGATGATTTATACTCACCTGTTTGTAACCGTAAAAAGTGTCTAAATGAAATGAGATGAATAGACAGATGAATAGACTCAGATGTACAGACAGCATATTTGGTTTGACTGAATTTTCATAACAGCTTTGTCAAGTTATGCATAAGCGACAAAGTGTACAGGTGAGAAACACTGAAGATTAAAACATATATACAGTATATACTGTATATACACACACACCTTATACTACTACCTTTTCAGATAACCAACATTATGCAAATCAGAAAAAGATTAAAAACCAGTGAACAAAATGAATAACAGGCAGAAGGATAAAAGAAATCTAACTGATCAAATTATACTTGCTGATGCCTTTCTATCCTTGTAAACCCTTTTTGTTTCTACCACATCTGTACATCAATTCATATATTTCCTTTTGTTCCTTAACTTTTAACTCTTTCATTTTGAGGATCTCATCAACACTACTGAACCACAGTTTTATACATAAAACTTGTAACTGTTCCCTCTGTTTTACTGCCAAACAACTTGATCTTTGACATATTTTCAGATCCATAGTTCTTATTGCATCATACAATCTATCTAATATTTGTGGCAAATCATTTGATTGTCAGCCAACAACACAGCATACTTTGCATGCAAAAATACATGAGCACTCTTACCCCCAACCAATACATCTCTAACACAGTCACAAGCATTTCTTATACATTTATCCATAAATACATTAAACAACAAATGGACATCATGCATTCTGCTTTTTCACTGGTTAATGTTGAACCATTTGCTAAGCATTTATGCATGCTTTATTTCCATTATATAATGTTCTTATTGCATTCATCAACCAACCTTCAATTTTGTATTCATATAGAATGTTGCATAATTTAAGCCTCTTCTGTGGCTGAAAGGATTGAAATTTACATTATATTATAATCTTAAAGTGATTTTTTATAAGATGATGTACTGTTGGTATTTGTCACCAGAGAAATTGTCTAGAATGTATAAAGGAACATCAAATTTATGTTGGAAATGTGAACAAGAAGGGACATTTTATCATCTTTGGTGGATGTGTAAAAAAGCTAGAAAATTCTGGATCGAAATACATACACTGATGCAGAGGATTTTAAAGATTAATATATAACTGAGACCAGAGATTTTTGTTTTGGGACTGATGGATAAACAGTTGGAAAAAAGTCTTGTTTTTATACATAATTACTGAGTGAGATTATAATATGCACAAAGATGGAAAGATTCAGCATTACCCACAATGGAGGAATGGTTGGTGAAAATGATGGAACTTGCTGAGATGGCTAAATTAACTTTTTGGATCAGAGAAAAGGTAGTATCTACATTTATTGCTGACTGGAAACCCCTTATACACTTTTTGTGTGAAACATTAAAAAATGAACTTATGATTGATGATTAAACAGAATAGACTATATAAAGAAGACAGGTGTGATGTAACCGTAGAGTAATAGGTGAACTTCTAAAGTAAACTTTACTGCTGTAAAGAAAATTGGAAGCTACTTCTTTGCAAGTTTTTTTCTTTCTCTTCTATTTTTTATTTTCTTTTTCCTTTCTTGCATTTTCTCCTTGATTTCTCTTTCTTTTTACTTTATATTAGTTTGTGTTATCTTTTATATTCTTTTTAAAATCTTTAATAAAATTACATTATTTAAGCTTCTTCTGTTGTATTGTATTGTATACTGTACAATACAATATACAATACAACAGTCAATACATTTTCTTTCTTACATTCATACAGTTTTAAGTGATCAGCTGAAAAGCAAAATCTGGTTTGTGCATCGTCTGCTTTGCATATATATGGATTACACTTGCTAAATTTTGCTCATAATTGACTCCTGTACTCTTTGGGGAATTCTGTTATGCACCTTCCCCGGGCACGCTTAACACACTAATCCACTTGGGACTGGAATGACACAGGCATGGTGCCAAGATACACGTGCTGCCATGATGTACTTGAGTCCTGATATCTGATACAAGTATGTAAGTTATAGCATTTGTATGGTGGAGAGAGAGAGAGAGAGAATCTGCTGCCCCCTTGCCTCTCCACAGACACCCACTGAATAACAGCATTCTTCCAACTGTCAGGCACATGTGAAGTCTAAACACATGTTAAATGAGTAGTACAGCTATGGGGATAAGCAGAGCACATTCATAATTTAATATTTCTCCAATTTCACCATTTATTCCTGCAGCCTTACCATTTTTCAATAATTTACCATTCACTTTTCATCCATTTTTGGAGGGCACTAATATTTATAGCATTTATTTCAATTTGACTATGTGACATATTACTCTAATTCCCACACAGATAGCTAAAATATACCTTCTAGCATTCATTTCAGTTCCTTTACAAACCATTTCATCATTTTATTCTTAATGCCATTCATTCCAAGATTCCTTGTTTAGCTGTTTTTATCCACTTACAAAACAACTGAAGATTGCCACCCCATCCATCTTTGAAGGCTGAATTAAATGGACAAAGAAAAAGACTAGGAGGACAATATTAACTAAAGTATTTGGTTAATGGAAAGAAGACCATTGTTTTTATAGAATTCACATGTTTTAGCTAACATCTGTTTCTGCACATCCTATTTTGTGTCTTCCTTAAGATGGTGATAAACAGAAAAATATTAGTTATTACAAAGTAGTTTCCAACACATTCTTGTACATTCAAGATTGCATTAAAATGTTCACCGGGCTGTTACTATCTATATTATTTGAGTTGCTCAATAAATCTGTGACCTTTTTAATCCCAATTTTCTGGCTTTATCATTCAGAGGAGCACCTTATATATCAGCTTTACAGTCTCTTTTTTTTCAAGTTCAAAGGATTTTATTTTTCTGGCAATGAAGCTTAGCACAAGCTATGATGGCTGGGTGATTACACCTTAATTAGCAACTCTTACACTGCACATAAAATGTTTTTTTTTTCTTTTTACTAGTACTCTTGTAAATAATTCACTATCACTGCTTGCAATTTCTTTGAACAATAAAAGCAATAAAATCCTAAAATAATTTGACTTGTTTATACAGAGCAGATTATCCATGCATTTAAGTCCTCCAGTTATATTTTATTTCAGTCTGATGTGGTGTTATATCATCTTTTTTGAAATAATTGGTCATGGACTGTAGATGATGATGATAACAATGTTGATGATTTTATTTCAATGTAGTTGTTGGGAAGAAAGAGAGCAAGCAACTTTAATAATTAGTTGGTTCCAAACTGACATAGAGCCATTGTAATAATGGTCAAAGTTAATCATGTTTAGTGGATCTGTTTTAAGTATAATGAAGTTTGAATTCAATACATTGTCTTCGACTGTTCAACATCTCATAACACGTAAGGAAAGAATAATGGCAGTCAAAATAAGCTGCTTTTAAATAACTTTTTAGTATAACTAAGTATACCAATGTATTTGTTTACAAAGTAGCTGAACAGCATTCAGTGCTGTTTCAGATTTTTCAAACTGAGAATACTTTTATCACAAATGGAATTTTTATCAATACATGCTAATTTCTGTAATAATGTTCAAATTATTCCTAATGATTCTTCGAAGTATTATGTTTACATTAGTTTCTGCACTGAACTTTAACGTGCATAGATTCATATTATAGGCTTCAGGTCTTTACTCCTAAAAAGTAGATAAAATGTAGCAGAGGTGCCATCAATTACTCTAGCCTTACTCCCTGATGCCATCCTGTTATATGCTACCTACGTACCGAGACTGCAGGTCTGAAGTAGGGATCATGCTGTTTGTTTATAATCATGTGATATGGAAATAATTGGGCTTTCTAGAATTTGCAGGTTAGTAGAGCAGCCCTTAAAACTTTCAGCAATTAAATCTAATCCTTACTTATTCATACTTTGTTGCACAAGAAACAATGGCATTTGTGTCCTGTGGAATTTAGAACATAGGGGAATCTATATGGGTTCAACACTATTCATTTTTCCAAATTCCTACTTTGGAAAGTCAGGTTATGCACACCAGGTTATATGCTGTATGTTTGTGTCTCTGTTTTCTAGAAGTAAATTTGATTCTGAACTGTAGAATTTCAGTTAATATCTACCTTATGACTATTTGAATTAAGATATATAAAATTTATTAAAATAATAGTGATAAGAAATTTGTTGGAATGTAATCTCTAGCTTCTCTACCCATAAATATACATTTTCTGATAATTTGACCAGGCCATTCATTTATATTGTTCAGTTCTTGAAAAAACCAAGTTAAGCGAAATGTTCCTGGAGACCTGTATTGGAGCTTGGACTTTGAGGTTTAATTGCAATTGTTATTTATAATTACTTACATGATTTCTATAAATCTTAGCAGCGTTATCTGTAGCTATACAAACATTTTATTATAGCTATTTATACATGTTTACATATTTTCATATACAAATAAAAATTATAATAGCCAGGGATGATAAAATTGGTGATTCCTGAGAAAGTGGGCAGGATTCTCCATGCTGACAGCTCAGGCACCTGTTAATGGGACTCAGCCCCTCCTGGGTTGTGAAAATACCCAAGGAGGTAGCCTGTGGTTGGGTCTATGCAGTTGTGGTGTCAGCCTCTTTGAGGAGGTATGGTACCTCCTGCCTTGCAGGAGACAGTGATGTGTCAGAAGGCAGTCCTTGGTCCTAACAATTTTAAGTAACTATCTTCTTGTCTCCAACCTTCTCATATTAGATGGGTTTCAGGCTGGGATTTAGCCTTGGTTGTGCTTGTTGATGACTTGCGGCAGAGCTGGGATGGGGGTGTTGCTTCTTGATCTCAGTGCCTTTTGATACCATCAACAAAAGTATCCTTCTGGGCTGGCTCCAGGAGTTAGGAATAGAGGGCATCATTTTATGTTCTTCTTTTACTTCCTCTGGGGCTGGTTTCAGTCAGCATTGGTTAGAGGTAGAAGTCGCTTCCTAGGCCCTTCCTTTTTGGGCTTCACTTCCTCTCCCTTTTATTCAACATCTACATTAAACAGTTGGGTGAAGTTATCTGCTGGTTTGGGGTTTAGTATCATAAGCACACTGATGATACCTAATTATATTTTTTGATTGCAGGCTGGCCAAGTGAGGCTGTTGAGGTTTTGGCCCAGTGCCTGGAGGCTGTGCAGGCCTGGATGGGGAGGAACTCACTCCAACTCAATCCTACCAAGATTGAGTGCTGTGGATATTAGGGCCACATAGATCTGGGGATTTTTCATCTTTAATCTCAGATGGGGTAGCACTTCCCAATTCAAGAGTGGTGCACAATGTGGGGATCTTCTTGGACTTACAGCTCCTGCTTCATGACCAGGTGGCAGCTGTGGCCAGGAAGTCCTATGCACAGCTTCACCTGGTATGCTAGATGTGCTCTTTCCAAGATCAGGAGGCCCTTCAGACAGTCACTCATGCCCTAATCACCTCATGACTTGACTACTGCAACATAGGGCTATATATGGGTTGCTCTTGAAGACTACCCTGAAGCTTTAATTGGTCCAGATTGCAGTGGCATGGGCAGGGATGGGCATGCCTTGGTATGCCCATGTGACACCCCAGCTTCATGAGCTGCACTGGTTGCCAGTTTGCTTCTGGTTGCAAGTAAAGGTTCTGATTATGACCTATAAAGCCCTGCATGCATAGGAGCAGGCTACCTGAGGGGCTGCCTGTCTCCTGTGGTATCTACCTGGCCAATTCAATCCAACAGAGTTGGTGCATTCTAGTTTCCTTCAATCAAGCAGTGCAATCTATCAGGACTACAGGAGTGAGCCTTCTCTGTCATGGCAACTTCCCTCTGGAATGAGGTTCCCCTTGAGATCCTGGGACTCCTACCCTGATGGCATTCTGGACTGTATTAAGGACCTGGCTCTTCTCCCAGGCATTGGCTAGGGTGGTTAGAATCCATTGTGGGTATATGACATATTTGTTTTGTCGACTGGTTCTGCCATCTTGTTATTGTTGTTTGCTTTTTGTGCAAAAAGTTAAAAACCTGGTTGTGTCAGCATGTCTGGAGTGGAGAGAGGAATAGTCAATCATGGGGATGGCTAGCTACTTAGAATGGCCCTTGATACCCATTGATTGAGGTATACTTTTAGCCATCTGAATCCTACCATATTTTTATATCTTTTATCTATTTATATTTTTATTTATAGTTATATTTATTGTATTTATGATATTGTATTTTAAATTTTGCTTTTTGTAAACCACCCAGAGTCCCTCCGTGTGGGGGGAGATGGGCAGTGATAAAATTAGATAAATAAATAAATATTTGTTGTTTGTTTTTATGTTTTGTGAGCCACCCAGAGTCAGTTTGAGTTGGGCAGTATCCAAGTTGAGTAAAATAAATAATAAATGTTGATTGTTCAGTGCTA
Source organism: Candoia aspera (assembly GCF_035149785.1). NCBI lineage: Eukaryota > Metazoa > Chordata > Lepidosauria > Squamata > Candoiidae > Candoia > Candoia aspera. Next base: position 91,663,061 of record NC_086157.1, on the reverse strand, counting down.
CTGAATTTTTATTATTTATAAATGGTGGTTATATATAACTCAGAAAGCCAGTTTGGTGTAGTACTAAAGGCATCAGGCTAGAAACCAGGAGGTTGTGTGTTCTAGTCCCACATTAGGCACAAAGCCAGCAAGATGACCTTGGGCCAGTCACTCTCTCTCCACCCTAGGAAGGAGGCAATGGCAAACCACTTCTGAAATCTTGTCAAGAAAACTGCAGGAAATTCTCCAGGCAGTTGCAAGAGTCAACACTCACTGAAAGGTACACACACACCTATATAACGCAAGGGCTGGATTTACACATCAATGAGCCCAACTTTGAATCATGATTCAGGGAATAAATTCTAAATGATAAATCATGATTTACAAACTATAGTTACTGAATTTATGTATTATGTTCAACTAAAACTAATTAAATCATAGTTAAATGCAGTGTGTTATCTCATCATACTTTTATACCTCACTCAGATAGAATTGTTATTTCAGTGGCTGCATGTGTGTGTATCTCTCTCTCTCTCGCCTTGTTTTTTACATTTTTACTTCTTGTGTTCACTTTGATCAAAAATTTTTTTTGTTCTTGAGTGGGAACGATTCTCAATCAGCAACAAGATGCCTGTTTCATAACAAATCTTTTCAAGCTGATCTAGTGTAGACTCCAGAGCTAGTATAATTTTAAATTTCAAACCTTTAGTGAGATTATAGGCATTTCAGTCTTGGTAGAAATTCACTGTATAGCAATGTCTGGTTACAAGATATATGATGTTATATTACCAACATATTTCATAGAAGAAAGAGCATTTAGATCTCAAAAGAAGTTACCTACTGCACTAGTTATTATCTGTAACAGAAAAGCCTCAGAATGTAAACATTTTTAAAATATGCAATTATGTTATTGGACAGAATCCAAAACCAAACCAAACTCCAAAACATTATGTAACTATTATTTTACAGTTTTTCCTCCTTACAGACTTGGTAGTAAAAAACAACAACACTGTATTTATGATAAGATATTGAATATATAATATTTTATGTTTTTATTTACTTTTTTTGTTACCAGTAATTTACAATTCTTGATTAGGTAAAGGTAAAGGTTTCCCTTGACGTAAAGTCCAGTCGTGTCCGACTCTAGGGGGCGGTGCTCATCTCCGTTTCTAAGCCATGGAGCCGGCGTTGTCATAGACACTTCCGGGTCATGTGGCCAGCATGACGACTCGGAACGCCGTTACCTTCCTGCCGAAGCGGTACCTATTGATCTACTCACATTTGCATGTTTTCGAACTGCTAGGTGAGCAGGAGCTGGGACGAGCAACGGGAGCTCACCCCGCCGCGCGGTTTCGAACCGCCGACCTTCCGATCGACGGTTTAACCCGATCAGCGGTTTAACCCGCAGCGCCACCACGTCCTTTTTTTTACAATTTACATTTACATTTTACAATTTACATTTACAATTCTTGATTAGATGGGAATATTTGAGATACAAGGACATTTTCAATCACAAAAATATCACTCTCATTTTAAATAATGCGTATCTAGTATCTTTATTGTTCTGAATATTATCCTGGTGGTTAAACAAAACAACCTCAACTTTTTTTCTATTATCAGAACAGAACCTTATTCCTTTTTGAACAATTGCATGTCGTTGTTTTGGTAGATTTGGTACAGGAAAGAAAAATGAAAAAGACAAGGTGCAATCAAAAGAATTGTCTGTGAGGAAGTTAAACATGAAGATGGCGGTCATGAACACAAGATCAAAGCTTTGGCCCTGTATATGTCTGTGTAATGTTGACATGCATACAGGAGGAATGAGGATTCAATTGAATGCTCATGACCACCATCTTCACTTTTTTGATCCACCCCGCAAATGTCCGTACTTTCCATCTCCTGTTGGTAGGGTGGATTAACCAAGAATCAATCATACAGGTACTAGATTACATGCATTAGTAGCAAATTTTTACGATGCTGAGCAAATAAAGCTGTGGGGAGAAAGTAAAAGAAAAAATCTCACTCTCACTACCTTCTTTTCTTGGAGAGTGTAATCTGAGTGGCTATTTCAAATAAAGAAAAAAAATAGTATGCTTATTTGTGGTTAATTATTACGTCATAATAAAATTTGCTAAACATCATGCATCCTTGTGCTAAAATGCTGGTTTCTTTGCATGTATCTTTCTTCATTGAATATAATTACAAAGTTCTCAAAACGGGGTGGAGAGAGAAGGAAGAAGTCTATTGCACTGTTTTCTACTGGTATGATAAATCTACTTCCTTTTGTGCTTCATTTTGAAGAGCAATTGCTAAAGAAAAAAAAATAAAGAATCCCAGCTCTTCCTCCATCCCATCCAGTTCATTTTCCTCACGATAACATAGGTTTGTTAAATTTATATTCCATCTTTTGTAGGGAAGCTCAAAGTAATGTACATAGTTCTCCTCCTCTATTTTTCCCCATAGCTACCACTCCATTAGTAGGATGGTCTGAAAGAGACTGGTTGAGAGTCACCAAGTGAGATTCTGTGGCTGAGGGAGAAGTAGAACCTGGATCTCTCCAGTGCCAGTCCAACACCTTTACCTCTACACCATCAGATATGTATTAAAAATAGGATCAAAGAAAACCATTTCCCTTTTGCAAAGAAGATTCCTAATCTATACCATAACCATGTCTGGAGTTCCTAACATATATTAAGCTAACAAAGGATAGTAGACATTTGAAATGAAAATCCATTCATAAAGCAGACTAAGACTTTGTTTGCATAATCATTACTAGTTTTTATATATTGAAAAGGATGTTATTATTATTTACTTTATAATGAAACCCCTATGATGTAAGGTATTATTATTCTGGAGACTCCAAAGTAGACTCCATGATTTAAAAATACAGACCTTAACTGATTTGAAAATATTTCAATAGTTTTTCATAGTTACAGGAGCAGAAACAGAAACGAACCACCTCATCCCATCATTTTTTTTCCTGAGATACCTTTCCATTAGATGGTTTGGTTTGGTAATGTTTTTCACTGATCCTAAACTTTAATTTATATATATATATATATATATATATACACACACACACACACACACACACGCATACATACACACACACACATATATATATATATGCTGTCATGAGCACTGATGGTGAGCAGGAAGGGGCCCCTAACCAGGGAGGAAAACACATGCGTAGTAGTGAGGAGTTGAGCACTCAAAGAGACACAGAACAGACCCGACTTGACTTTTGGGGCTTATCTGTCTGGGTTTTCCCATGCTTTAGTTTGTTAGGATTTTCTGTCTAATGTAGCAGTAATAAACACTAGAGACCTATTCCTCGTCTCAGCATGGTTCCTGACTGTTAGGACATATGCATGGTCCTTGACTTACAACCACAATAAGGAAGTGGTATGGTCATTAAGTGGTGTAGTCATTAAGCAAGGCATCATGTGACTGCACCTGCTTCCACATTTTTGTGGTGGTCATTAAGTGAATCATGTGGCTGTTAAGTGAATCACATGGTTGTTAAGCGAATCACAGGTCGTTAAGTGAACATGGTTGTCCTAACAGCCAGGAACCATGCTGAGACAAGGAATAGGTCTCTAGTGTTTTATTACTGCTACATGACAGAAAATCCTAACAAACTGAAGAAGCGTGGGAAAAACCCAGACATATAAACCCCAAAGGCTAAGGCGGGCCCGATCTGTGTCTCTTTGAATGGCCACCTAATTCCTCAGTACTATGCATGCGCTTTACTGCCTGGATGGGAGCCCCCTGCTCGCCATCCTTACTCATGACATCACCCTCCCCTCCAGATTCACATTCCATTTCAGCCCCCTCCCTTCCAGAGGCTGGATAAGAGTCAACGACTCCTTCTAAGGTCCCATGGGAACTGGGCAACGATGGAAAGTCTTCAAAGGAAAACTCCTCCAAGGACGAATCAGTGCTGCTCTCCAGGTCTGATAACGCTTCTGGCCCACGTGGTCGCTGCTGGAAAATAGCTAGATAATTAGAAGAGTTGTCCCCCCTCCCCCCTGGGAAATGCATGCCTGAGGTGGAGGGCTGTGGGCTCCCCCCCTCCTCTGTAACTGGATTCAAGGCTTCAGGCGGGGGTGGAAGGTGCAAACTTACGAATTCCTCTGTCTGCTCATCCAAGTGAGGAATCTCTGGTAGAGTGCGAGGCTTGGGTTTGTGAGGGAAAAGCTGATGGAATCGATGAACCAGTGCTGGAGCATGTACATCTCTGGCATTCTCCCACGTGCGCTCTTCCTCAGGGTACCCTTTCCAGTGTATGAAATATTGGATGCCCCTTCCCCTCCTCCTAGAGTCCAGAATTTCCTCAACTTCGTATTCCTCCTCCCCCTCCACAATTACTGGAGGTGGGGGGGGCAGTTGCGATCGTAAGGCACTTGGGGGAAGGTCTTTGGCTAGTAATGATCTGTGAAACACTGGATGGACTTTCATGGATGCTGGTAGCTGTAAACGATAAGCCACTGGATTTATCTGCTGTACCACAGTGAAAGGGCCCACAAACTTAGAGTCCAATTTCTTGGAGGGTCTGGTAGAGTTCAAAAACTTGGTAGAGAGTCACACTCTGTCTCCTACTGCAATCGCTGGCCCCTCTTGTCTGTGAGCATCTGCAGCTCTCTTGTAAGCACTCTTTGCCCTGTTCAGCTGCTCCTTTAACAACTCCTGTGCGGCTTGTTGCTCTTTAAGAAAATCAGCCGCGGCTGGAACAGTTCCCTGCTGGGAGGAGGTGGGCAACACCCGAGGGTTAACCCCGTAGAGTGCCTGGAAAGGGGACATCTTGGTAGAGGACTGTACAGAATTATTATATGTAAATTCTGCCATGGGGAGTAGGGCTGGCCAATTGTCTTGCTGATAAGTGGTGTAACACCTGAGATACTGCTGTAACCATTGGTTAATTTTCTCGGCTTGCCCGTTACTAGCAGGATGATGCAATGATGACAGGTGGATCTGGACCCCTAATGACTGGAAAAGGACCCTCCAGAACCTGGAAGTGAACTGTGGGCCTCTGTCACTCACCAAGTGATTCACCATGCCTCTATACCTAAAAACATGGTCCATGAACAACTGCGCTGTGGCTTGTGCAGATGGGAGGCCCTTGCAAGGAATAAAATGCGCCATTTTTGTGAAAAGGTCCACCACCACTAGTATGGAAGTCAGCCCCTGGACCGGGGGTAAATCAGTGATGAAATCCATGGAGATAGTATCCCAAGGCCTACTGGGGGTGGGTAGGGGTTGCAAGAGTCCTGTGGGCTTCCCTGGGAGAGGCTTGGCTCGTCTGCAGGTGTGACAAGAAGCAACGTAACCCTTTACGTCTGCAGTCATCTTAGGCCACCAGTAGTCTCTCAGAGCTCTATGGAGAGTTTTGAAAACACCTCCGTGGCCTGCCGTTTGATGGTCATGGCAAAGTCTCAGTACTTCTTCCCTCAATGAAGGGGGAATATATAATTGCCCACTATGCCAGAGAATTCCTGCCTCCACATTGAATGGGGGGGGGGAGTGTCTTGCGGGCCCCTCTGGAGGTCATCCATCCTGGCCCTGGCATACGGGTCCTGTTGCTGCTGAGCTCTGACTCTTGTAAATAGGTCCTCTGCTTGTCTGCCTGCTGCTAAAATCTCTGTTTGGTTCCCTCTCATAGACTGATCAAAGTTGTGAGGTTGTAATATAGTAGCCTGTACCTCCTGGTGAGTGGCGGGGGTTGCCTGAAAGGATTGAGACAGGGCGTCTGCCAAGCAGTTTTGCACCCCGGGCACATAAGAAATCACAAAATTGAAACGGGAGAAAAACTGGCTCCATCTGATTTGGCGTGGGGTGAGGGATCGGGTGTTTTGTAGAAGCTGTAAATTCTTGTGATCAGTGCAAACTTTCACAGGAAAGGTTGCACCTTCTAGCCAGTGCCTCCAGTCTTGGAATGCTGCTTTAATTGCCAGCAACTCCTTGTTAAAAACATCATAGTTTCTCTCTGCTGGTGAGAGCATGCGTGAAAAAAAGGCACACGGAAGCAATGTATTCTCGGTTTTGTTTGTATATTGCAATAACACCGCCCCAATGGCAATATCGGAAGCATCTGAATGCATTATGAATTGCTTTGTGGGATCAGGGTGTCTTAACAGCGGCTGGGATGGAAAGCGTTGCTTAAATTCTTGGAAGACTGCTTGCTCTCTCTCCCCCCAAATGAATTTTGATCCTTTCTTCAAAAGCTGTGTGAGGGGTCTAGCCCTGTCACTAAAGTTCTTTATGAACCACCTGTAGAAATTGCAAAATCCTAGATATCTTTGTACTTCTTTAACATTTCGGGGGGGTGGCCAAGAGAGAATTGCCTGGACCTTAGAAGGATCCATGGATATGCCTTCTGTTGATACCTTATAGCCCAGGAAATGTAATTCAGTTAAATCAAAGGCACACTTCTCTAGCTTGGCGAACAGCTTGTTCTCTCTCAGTCTTTGTAAGACATTACATACATGGGTTACATGAGTTGTAGCATCCTCAGAGAAAATTAATATGTCATCTAGATAAATGACCAGATACTTATCTAGTAAATCAGAGAAAAGTTGGTTCATAAATCTGGAAAATATGGCTCCTGCATTAGACAAGCCAAAGGGCAAAACAAGGTACTCAAATTTACCAAACCTGGTGTCGAAGGCAGTTAGATATTCGTGCCCCTCTTTCATCTGGATCAGATTGTATGCATTCCTGAGATCCAACCTGGTAAAATGAGCGCTTTCTGTAAGCAATCCAGCAGATCAGAGATTAGAGGCAGTGGGTAAGTTTCTTTTTTTGTGAGTTTATTGAAAAAACTGAAATCGTGGACCACTCTCATGGGTGTCTCCTGGTTTGCAGGTGCCAACGGGTCAGGCTTCTTTGGTACGAAGAAGGTAGGAGCAGACGCTGGGGAAATAGATGGTCGGATGAACCCCTTTTGGAGATTAGAGTCCAAGTAATCCTTTAAGGTGGCTAGTTCCTTGGGAGACATGGGATATTGTTTCCTTGCTGGAATCCTGGCTCCTGGTATCAACTCAATGGTGCAATCACAGTCCCTATGGGGGGGTAGTGCTGTGGCCTCTTGTTCGCTGAAAACATCTGCGAAATCTGCATACTTGGCTGGCAACTGGATCCCCCCTGCTTCCATGACTGCGTTGGTTGCTGGAGAGCGGAGAGCAGCTTGAATCTTGTGGTGCTGGCATTCCTTAGCTGGGAAGGAGATTGCTCCCGTAGTCCAGTTCAGCAATGGGTTGTGGATCCTCAGCCAAGGCGTGCCTAGGATTACAGGCACATTAAGCGATGCAGTAACATAAAGCTGGATCCACTCAGTGTGGTCTCCCGTTGTCAGTTGCACCAGTTCTGTGAACCTTCTAATTGGCCCTGCCTTGAGGGGCTGGCTGTCAATGGTCTCCACTTCTATGGGACATGGCAATTCTATGGTCGGGATGTTGAAGTCTTGTACGGTCTGCACATCAATAAAATTGGTTGAAGCTCCGGAATCCACGAGGGCCTCTAGCTTGACCTGGTGCTCTGGGTTGACGTGCATTATTACTGGTAAGTAGTAAAAGGCTTGCCTGGAATCCTCGGAATGAGCCCTCCTTAATTGATTCATGGTCTCCCTGCTGAGCTCTGTGGAGGGAGACTGACGGAGTTTCCCTGGTTGGAAGCAGAGGCGGAGATGGCTCTTGTTTCAGCTGCTTGCCCTGGGGGTCTTAATGAAGTTGCTTGGCTTCTCGCTGGGCAAGCTCTCACCATGTGCCCCTGGGCTCCGCAGTAAAAACAGAGGGCTCTCTCTCTCCTTCTCTGCCTCTCAGCCTCGGAAATAAGCCTCCTGCTCACCCCGATCTGCATCGGCTCCTCTGGTCCTGAGTGAGTAGATGCTACGGAGAGAGCTGGAAATCCTGGAAGCGCTCTGAGGGCCCCGTTTCTCCCCGGCTGCATCTGTCTGAGCTCTTCTAGCCTGGCATCTATGACCACAGACAACTGATATAAGGCTTCTAGGTTAGCTGGTGTTCCCTGGTGCACTAATTGATTCTTAATTTCCTCATCCAGCCCCTGTTTGAATTGGTCTTTTAATGCACTCTCATTCCAGTCCAGATCTCCTGCTAACAACTTGAAATCAGCAATGTAGATTCCCACCCTCTTGTTACCTTGCTTGAGCTTCCGAATTTCCCGGCTGGCAGTGACCTCTCTGATCGGGTCGTCAAAGTGTGCTCGGAACCCTGCCAAAAAGTTCTGGTAGTCGTTGAGAATCGGGTCGTTGTTCTCCACCATGGGAATAGCCCATTTGGCTGCTGGTCCCTTTAGGAGACTTAGGATGAAGGTGACTCTGGTTCTGTCTATGGGAAACTCTGCCGGTCTGCTGTCAAAAAACATTGTGCACTGTGAGAAAGGTTCTCAACTGTCCTGCTTCTCCTCCAAACTTCTCTGGTAGACTGCCCTGGGATCTCAAGACTACTGGCGGAGCTGCTGCTGCTGGCGCCGGTTGTGGGTTAATCGGAGCTGGTTGTTGTAACTGCTGTAGCATGGCAGCTTGTAATGTGTTGACCTGTAGATCTACCTGTTGCTGGTGTTGTTGCAGGGCTGCTGCCAATTGTTGGATGGCGAGCTGAATTTCTTGGTTTTCTGAAGACATTTCCAAATGTCTCCCTTTTAATTTCTTTGTTCCTCCCTCTTTTGATGGGAGTAGGAGTTTGTTAGGATTGATGTCCTAACAGCCAGGAACCACGCTGAGACAAGGAATAGGTCTCTAGTGTTTTATTACTGCTACATGACAGAAAATCCTAACAAACTGAAGAAGCGTGGGAAAAACCCAGACATATAAACCCCAAAGGCTAAGGCGGGCCCGATCTGTGTCTCTTTGAATGGCTACCTAATTCCTCAGTACTACGCATGCGCTTTACTGCCTGGATGGGAGCCCCCTGCTCGCCATCCTTACTCATGACAATGGTTCTCCATTGATTTTGCTTGTTGGAATCCGGTTAGGAAGGTTGCAAATGGTGATCATGTGACCTCGGGATGCTGCAACCATTGGAAATACATGCTAGTTGCCAAGCACCTGAATTTTGATGACGTGACTGCAGGATGCTACAACAGTCGTGAGAGGACCAGACACAAGTCACGTTTTTCAGTGCTGTCATAACTTTGAACAGTCGCTAAACAAATGGTCATAAATCAAGGACTACCTGTATAATTTTTACTGAAGATTTTAATTACAGTAATAAAAATAATACAAACTTAGAGAGAGAAAAGAAAGTAAAAAGAGAGAGTAAAAATGCAAAGAAAGACAGAGTAGAAAAAAGAAAAAAGGAAAGAGATAAAGAAAAAGAAATATTTAAAGAAATGACTTCAAATCTTCATCACAATAGTATAAATAAGTTTGGTAGCTCTTCACCCCCTATAAGGTTATAAGCATTATATCTCTTCTTCCCATAACCCATTCCTTATCTATAAGCAAATCCAAAAGACAACAACTTTTCAATCCTGGTATCAGCAAAAAGTCCATAAAGGACTATCAGAATTTCATAAAAACATGTCTTATATTGATCAAATAAACCAACTTTATATTCCTTCTTTTTCCTTCTGAAAATTTTAATCTTTAATTCATACAAATATTGTCATAGGATTTGATCTCTCTTCAATTCTTCTTTGTCCCAAAACAAAGACTTCTTCAAAGCTTTAACAAGCATGTTTTTTTAAATCTGAAAAAAAGACATTATCCAGATCATTTTTTTTGTTTTTTGTGTTTTCCCTTTGATTTTTAAAATGTCAGCCTCTATATCTTTTGTATATCCAGTAAAGATTTCAGCCTCTATATCGTTTGTATAGTAAAGAGTCCTTATCTGGGCCATTCTCTTGGCCTGTCCCTTGTATTTCCACTTTAAATGCCTTCTCTGTCTTGTAATCCACACTTTTTAAAAATCCAGTATTTCTGATTCTATTATTTTTGCATCAAGCAAGATTTGTTTCACATCTGTCATTCCTTCATTAACATCCTGTGAACATAGTCTATCCATAGAAGCAGACATCATTATTGATATTGTTGATATTGTGGCTACTAATTTCTGGCCCCATTCTTTGAAGATATTTCAAATGTTACAGTGTTTTGCGTAATTTTGTAAATCCCAATACTAATCAAAACCAAAAATAGTTTTTTTTTCTTTTTGCCTGGAATCTTTAGTCCCCTCTAGAGTCCAATTTAAATCACAAAGTCTCTAATCTCTGTTATGACTTACAGTACACAAAATAATTTTGGTTCCCATGAAAAGCTGTATATTTTATATAGTTAGTTCAAAAATCTTATAGTAAAAGTTTCAATCTTCCAAATTTGTCTGAATCCTTAATTCATTTATTACTTTTTTGGTTCAAAATCTTATTTAGCTTTTTGCTGTTTATTTCAAATTCTTTAAGATCTTAAGCTTATAGACTCTATATAGAGTCTAATGAAGATAGACTCACCAGATGGCTTTTCAAGCTTGTCATTCTGAAGACCCCAAATAGTTTTTAAGATGGTTAGATAAGCAATTTCTGAAAGTGATTAGAAAGCGAGGTTAGCAAACATAGAGTCCTTTAAAAGGCTGTGCCCAGGTTGTGAGCTTGATGACTGATCCCTTCATCTCCTGGCGCTTAAACCTGAGGGAGACTGCTGTCCTGCAGACTCCTCATGAACAGCAGCTTGTCCAGCAAGGTTCTGAAACACCTGTCTACCCACCAGTTCTTCAGTCTTTGCCACTGTCGTCAGCTCCACTCTCCCGGAGAGCTGTTTAGCTCACCATGCCTTCATCGGAAGTCCTCACAGCTCCTAAACTTTTTAAATTATTCTATTTTTGTATAGAATATATGAAATAATCAAGGGTTGGAACACCTTCGGTAAGAACCATGAACATATCAAAAACTGCCATTAATTCTTTTCCTACTTACCCATCTAGTTAGGAAAAGACTTACATTATTGGAAATAAATGACTTGCCACTCAATATTTTAGGGACACATCTCAACCATGTGAATCTTCTTAGTGTATGGTTACATCTTATAAACTTATGTATCAGGGAAGCAAAATCTTTGGAGTGTCTGGTTTCAGAATCAGCCACCCTGCTGTTGTACCCTAACTCTAATCCGTTGTCCCTTCTTGATTCCCTCTTGCTTATTTTTTTTTAAGTTTACATTTCTCTGACATAACTGGAACTCTTAAAAAACTATCTTCTTTTTGTACTGTGCTTTCTTTTTTTTTTTAACTTGTGGATTTCGCTTCCATTCTGGGTCTTGCTCTTTCCTGCCCTTCAGAAACCTTTGAGGCTACTCATTACTTTCTTTGATGCAATTTATAAATGTTGTTTCTCAGAATCTGTCTCTTCTATAATTTGTTTGATAACTTCAGTGATTCAGTTATTTCTAGTTAGGGAGAAGCAAACAGTAGATATGCAAAAAAATTAGATAACTACTACTTTTGCTTTAAAACAAAATAAATTACAAGAGAGGGACTTTGAAGTAATCTACTAAATTATCTCCCAAAGTGGCTTTCCACCCTATTTAAAAAACTTTGCAAGGTGGTGTGGGGGAGGGCACCACTATCCTAAACAGACAATTTCAAAACAAATCTTTTCAACAGGAAAATCCTAATATTCAGCCTGAACTTCCTTTCTTTAAATTTTAATTACATGTTTATATCTTGTCTACTTCAACAGATTCAACTTCCTCTTGCATGTGACATCTCTTTAGATGTTTATAGACAATTGTCATATCTTCTCTTATTATTCTTTTTTTTTTTTTTTTAGCAAGGTAAATATGCCTGGCTCCCTTAATCATTCCTATAGGGCTTGGTTTTAAAATCTGTTATTACTAACATTGAATCCATTTTCAATATAACCTTTTTTGCAATCTGGTGCTTAGAATGGTACTCCAGGTAGAGTCTTACCAGTGCATGTTACAATAGAATGATTATCTCCCATATTCTGGTTGCAATATATCCACCCAAGATGCAGTTGGCCTTTTTATATGATGTATCACACTGCTTGCTCATGATCATCCAGTGACTGATTGGGACCTCTAAATCCTTTTCATGTGTACAACTGTCTACTTCAGTTTATCCTATCCTTTGATTTTTCCTACCCAGATGTATAACCTTACACTTGTTATTATTGAACATCATCTTATTGGATCTGACTCAATATTCAGGCATGTCAAGATCATTTTGAACTGTCATTTTATCCTTTAAGATATTAGAGGATATAAGGTATAAGGTATATCCCTTCCATTCCATTTTAGGTCATTCATGAAGATGTTGAATAAGGCCAGGGACAGAATCGTGTGAGATCCTACTCAATGTTTCCCTCAAGGATGCTACTGAATCATTTACAAGCAGCCTTTAAGTACAGATTTTCAATGACCTGCAAATCCAGTTGACTTTTATACTGGAAGTAATCTTTAAACAGGAGAGTCAGAAGAAAATGAAATGCAGGTTGTAGGCAGTGATAATTACCAAATTAGTATTGTCCATTTACAAAATAGTAGTTAGGTGATAATGCATGTTAGGGCTGTGCAGCACTCTGGATTCAAAGGCAAAATGGTCCTCAACTCCTTTTCCCAGGATGGTGCGGCAGATGCAAAAAAGAGCTGCACAATCCTGGGAAAAGACATACCTGTTTTAAGGAGTTGCTGTGCAAACTTGAGTGCTCACTTTAAATCCTAAATGCTGCACAATCCTATTAATCTGATTAAAAAATAGTATGTATTTGTCTTCAAGTCACAGAAAACAGAGTTGCTTGTCTTGGTCAATTGTGGCTGTTGTTGAGCTGAAATTAGCTTTTGCTCCATTGCTCAAGACTGGCCATATTAATGTCAGTACTGGAGTATCTGGGAAGTTGAAATAATATCTTATTATTGATCACATAGTGCCATTTCTGATACCACCTTATGGCCTATTATCTTATAGCAGGCAGCAGGCAGGGATAGGGAATGACTCTTGGGGACAGGATGTCTGAGAACACTGTCAAGATTGTTTGCCTCACCTAAGTTTAATTTGAAAATAAGTCAGTTGGAAAGTATGCTGGAAAGGAAAGGAAAGGAAGGGAAGGGAAGGGAAGGGAAGGGAAGGGAAGGGAAGGGAAGGGAAGGGAAGGGAAGGGAAGGGAAGGGAAGGGAAGGAATAATCTTTTTTGTTTTAGCAGGAACATATCTGGGCACCACCAAAACCTCATAGTTTTAGAAAATTAAAAAAAAAGGGTGACTGTAATTGGGATAAGCTATTTTTTTTTATGATTATTTTATAAGAATGTCTACAACATCCTATAAACATTCCAAATATACCCATGGGTTAAAAAATATTGCAATCATTGACAGAGAGATGAACTTGCTTATTTGTTCCGTATCTGTTATAATAGTGAAGCCGCTATTAAGACCTACCATTCAAGGCCTGTAAGAGATAGTCATTGACGTTACATTTAAGTAGTTAATCACTGTGGTTTCTCTTTGTCAGGAAATTTCATCTTTTTACTTTACCTCAAATGGTTTGTGGGCAGGGAGGGTGTAAAGACAAAATGCATGATTGAAACTTGAAAAACAGCTTGGGGATTTGTTTTTAATACAATGTATGCATATGCCAATGTGTGTGTACCTTCCTTCTGATCCTTTTATGTACTTGCACAGAAAGGAATATTACTACTGCAGTCTAGGATTATGATAATAAAGACCATATTTCATGTCTTATAAACAGCATAGTCAAATGAAAGATACATATTTATCATTGTAGGAGAATATTTAAGAGTTCAGTTTGAACTGGAGACCAGAATTTCCACTGAAGCACAAATTGGTACCAGAGGTGAAAGACAAGGCCAAGTGGATGGGATGCAACCTCTGTATATAGGCTTATGCAAATGATAATATACATTTAATCAGTACAACAGATATTTGATTGGGTTATGTCGTGTGCTTAATGAGATCAAATGATGAGGCGATGGGGATGAATACTGTGACTTTTTGAGTTGAACAAAGGGATTTAAGTGTTTGTCTCTTAATGATATTGCTTTTACCTAGGTGTTATCAAATGCCCTTGCTTCCCAGCACTTCTACAATGCTTTCATATCTGTCAGACCTTTGAGGTAGGCCAAGGCAAGAAACAAATGCTATTTTATTATTGTAGGGTACAATAACAGAATCTTGAAAGTTGTCAAGATTTCTCTCTGCGCCATTTTATTTATTTATTTATTAGATTGATGTAACTGCCATCTTGTAAAACACAACTCTGGGTGGTTCACCACAATAATAATAATAATAATCTCAAGAACAAGAAACAACAATAACAACAACAAACAGGCTCCTGACCCACCACCTCCAATCCATCAGTTTATATTATCATTGGACTCCAACCTTACCTGATCCTGGCACCCGGGGTAAAAGCCAGCCCTTTACAGTTTTCCATAAGGCTAAAAGGGTGAAGGCCTCCAGATCCCAGGGAGAAGTGTGTTGTACAGGGCAGGGGCTGCTACAGAAAAGGCATGCTTTCTAGCTTCTACTAGGGAAGGGACAGAATCTTACACCAGACAAAATGAAGGCAGGGTTATTTTCTTTCTCAGGACTGATTTGTCATTTCTCTCCCCTTAACAGTTCATGCATTCCTTCTCCAAGATCATCTCTACATTCCTTTATACAACTCCCCTTCAGAATCATTCTCTGCTCCCACATGTGAAGATGGACCAATGTAATGGTATGTGGGAATGACCTTGAGAGATGCGGGGGGAGGGGAAGAGATGCTTCCTAGGAAATAATCCAATAAGCGGGGGTGTAGCCTGCAGCTGCATAACGGGCAGGGAAAGAAACTGAGAAAGGAACCTCCTTAACTTACAGGCTGTAAAAGAGAAGCAGGAGATCTGTACTTTGACTTGCAAGATTCTGCTAATGTAGGCTTACAATAAAGTAAAATTAGCTCATCTGGTCGTGTTTCCTGTCTGGTCTAGCTGGGAAGGCTGACAGCCAGGCTAGTCTCTAAGGGAAAGTGCTCCAGATTCAAATGTCCCCCTTCCTTTGTTAAAGCTTGGAGAAGAGCAACCCCCAGGTTCAAGTCTGAAACATCTGTTTGCACAATAAAAGAATGAGAGAAGTCCAGGTATATATGAGGATTGGCTGGGAAGAGAAAAGGATGTTCAGGTCCTGAAATGCTGCTTACTCTTAGGTAGATCATTTAAAGTTATATTATTTCTTTAGAAGTTGTGAGAGTAGTTTTGTGTACCCTACAAAATTAGCTATGAAATTTCTATAGAAATTGACAATACCCCCAAAAGACTGGACATCCTTCATTTTTCTAGATGCCTGCCATGAGAGAATGGATTGCGCTTTTGCTAGATCCATTTGTATGGCATCTGCTTTGTTCTGGTGACCCAAATAATTCAACTGGGGAAGATCGAGCACACATTTTTTCAACTCGACAAAAAATTATGCTTGTGCTCTAAAACATTTCTGATATGCATCTTGTGCAAAGCTGGGTCTTCTGAAAAAATCATTATGTCATCCAAGTACACTATTAAATATTTGTCCTAAATATTATGAATCTGGAGAAGACTGTGGAGCAATTAACCAATCCATAGGGCATTACTATGTATTCTAATTTGCAATACCTAATATCAAAGGTAGTTAAATAATCATGCTCCTCTTTCATTCTGAATAAATTGTAAATGCCTCTGATGTCCAATTTTGTAAAAGTCTATACCTATTAAA
The DNA here is from genome assembly GCF_035149785.1 of Candoia aspera. Classification (NCBI taxonomy): domain Eukaryota; kingdom Metazoa; phylum Chordata; class Lepidosauria; order Squamata; family Candoiidae; genus Candoia; species Candoia aspera. Next base: position 91,647,370 of record NC_086157.1, on the reverse strand, counting down.
GGTGGTTCAGCAGATCAGTAATAAAGGCAGTGAGCAGGGAGTTCACAGTTAAAAAGGCTATAACCATGAAGAGATCTCAAAGAATTATCTTTCCTTTTTATAAAAAAAATAAGGGTGCAGATGCAAGTAAGGATGAAAGGCAAATGACCTTTCTTTAGATTGTCACCCAGAAATGCTTTGAAGTGGCTAACTCTTAAAGTGCTAACTTTTGAGTATACCTAGGATAATATCTTTTAGCTGGGATTTGGGCTCCCAGTTTATTAGTCACATGGTTGATGAGTAGACAGTGTAGTTGCTTCCTCCTCCCCCCAAACATCAGCAAACTCTACTGTATGTACTTTTCTTGCAATGAAGAGGATTCACAGCACTGTGATGGAGAGAGGTGGTTAAGGGCAGGAGGCTGGCAAATGGTGCTATTGACACAATGCCCAGCACAATGGAGGCATGTAAGGAAGCTATGGCATAATTGAGCAATAATTCTGTATGATCGTTTATTATCAGTTGCACAGGTGTTGCACTTTGCACAATAGGATCAGTTCAAAGTGCGTGCCTGTCAATCATTTCCGTAACTATAGATTTCTGTAGTAACCGTGTGGGCAATTTAAACTTAAATAGTCTCATTTATGAAATTGGCTGTTGCAGCTGAATCTAAAGGAGAAGTTGTATTTCTATGCCTGAGAGTGTACGAAGACTAACAGGGACAATAAAATGCACTTGCCTGTTGTTGCCTTCTTGAGCACTTCTTAATTGTCTCAGGGCTTCTCCAGTGAAGGGAGGGGAAGGGAGCCTGAGATGTTTTCTGAAGATGATGCTCTGGAGCAATCTGGGCACTTGCTTGCTATATGGTTTGCAGTTCCACAGGTGAAACACTTAGCAAATCCAGAGGTCTGTACTTTAGCAGTGCAAGCCTTGACTAGGAATCCACAGGAGAAACACAAACCAAGGTACCTGCTTCTCTGCTGAGGACAGGGATTTCTTTAATAATCCTGTTTGCATGGGTGCTCTGGTGCTAGTGTCTGAGAAGACCACAGGGAAGAGGATAGGAGTGAGGAGAGGATGTAAAACTTCCTCCCTTTACGATTTCCTTTGTGCCTCAACTCTTCTAATCACTATTAATACACAATGTTGGAACAATTTTTCCAAATTCTCTGGTGTGCCTCGTCTTTACTAATTCATTTCTCACTTCACCAGCAAGTCCTTCTCAAAACTGGTCAATCAGAGCAAGATCATTCCGCCTCACATAACTGGCTTATAATTAAAAATCTGACTCTGCAGTTGCTTTGTTTCAGCTTGCAGATCTCTTCATTTGTTGTTGGTCTCCTACATAAATTGTTAAATGCAGCTCTAAATATTTGCATGAAGATCTGGTAATTACCCAGTAATAGATCATTGCTCTAAACAAGCAGCACAGCCCACTTAGCTTCCAATTCTTTCAGCAGACTCAAAAGTCACCTTGGGGTGATCTGTAGGAAATTCTCTTGATCAACTTGCCATAAACAATTCACACAGACTAGTGAAAGTCAGAAACTGATTCTGGGTTCCTCCAAACCTCTCTGATGAACTCCCATGACAGTGAAGAAATATTAATTGGGCTGCAAGCTGCTGAGCCATTCCTGGATGATACAAGCCTTGTCCCAAATATTGTCCTAGTTATACCATGGCATTGTGCAGCTTTGCTATTTCACCTGCTGTTGATGTTGTAACTATGCTTCAGCAAGTTGTTCTATGGACAGTGGGATGCCCCAAGCATCTGCATGATGAAGGTAAACTTCAATGCCTCTCTGAATAGAGTAGTGAGGCTTTTTGGGACTGATGTCAGTCCTTCAAAGTAGGCCAGGTCTGGTAATAAATGTCACAAGGACCACTGGACTTCTATTATTGTAGAGTATAACAACAGAATCTTGAAATCCTGTCCCCTCATAGTAAAGAGAATCAAGGTGGGGTATCTTGAGTTTCTTCTCCCTGCTTTTCCCTTAAAAGTAAATGAAAGTATACCCAACTATTTCTGCATTGCTTTTCAAGGTTAGTTCTGTACACCTCTATAAGAACACCTTGGCAACTTGTTCTGCAGACCCCAGGGTGTGCTGAGTATCAGTTGCCATCTTCAAGATCTAATGGCAAGGTTCAATGCCTCTCTGATAAAAGACTAGTGAGGCTTTAAAGATTGTTGTCAGCCCTTCGAGGTAAGCCAGGTCAAGAAACAGACACCACAGGGATTCTAGGAATGCTACTTTATTGTTATATAGCATAATAACAAAATCTTGAAAGCCTGTCAATAGTTTCTCTGTTACCCACCATATACCAGACAAAAGCAAGGCAGGATTATTTTGAACTTCTCACACTTCCCACTTTCTCAGGATTGAGCTGCCATTTCTCCTCCTTTAATGGTTCATGCATTTCTTCTCCAAGGTTATCTCTACATTCCTTTACAGTATCTGAATCAGCAGTCCTTTGTGGCTGAGCTGACAGTTTATTTTCCCTGTGGAAAGTATATTTGAGGAGGGGGTCTTCTGTTTGCCTAACCTAATGCCGTATTTTCTCCTTCACTAGAGCTCTATATGTTTTGAAAACAATTCAGAAAAAGTACTCTGAAACATGCAGGAATGTGAATGCAGCATTACTTTAAAGTAACTATGCCTTTTTTCAGGCTTCCATGCAAAAATAACTTGGTTTTAATGAGCCGTATTAAAGACCCAGCTGCTTTAATAAGTCTACTCATTAAATCAGCTGTGTTGTTTTGGGGCTCAACCGAAGTCTAAAAAATGCAAGCATTTAAAGAGGTGCTATGTTCATGTTCCTCTGCATTCCAAAACACTTTTTCTGAATCATGTTTGCACCATAGCACTTACAGTCCTAATATATTCAGATTACTACATAAACATTGGCATATATTTATATGATGTAGCACTTTAATGAAGTAAACCTAAATCAACTTTTTAAACAGTATCAGAGAGATGTGGATGACAGTGAACATGCTAGAATTAAAATCAGACAATTAAAAGCAAGTTTTTAGACTTAGGCATTGGAATTGTTTTTTCTGAAAGTGGTAATCTTTACTGCTGAAAGAACAGGTTCATAGCTTGAGAGAGTTCCTTGACATGACATTGTTCTTAGACTTCTACTGGTAAAGAACATATTTGTACAATGAACATTAAATGTAATGTTTGTGGTAATACCTGAGCTATTGCAGTGTGCTAACGTGAAGAGAACCCTTAAGCTTTAATTGATGCAAAATGCAGCAGGCTGCTAACTGGTGCACGGTATCGTGATTACATCATGTCTGTACTGACAGATTTTCACTGGTTGCCAACTGTTTTCTGGGCTCAATTCAAGGTGTTTTAATTTTAATGCTTTAAGCTGGGCCAAGATACATTTGCCTACCTAAATGATTTTCCTGGTAGGCATATGAGTAGAGTAGAAGCTAAAAAGGAATTTATTTAAATGTTACCACTTTTCACTTATTTACTATCTATGTATCCACCTTAAGCAATATAATGATGGATTAGATATGCTTCTGTGGAAAAAATGAAGATCCATACCTCAGATCCAAGTATTTGTGCCCCAAATGTATAAAAGCAATGCATTTATAATGTTCCAAGTGAAAACTGGAGGTTTTTGAGTTGTGATTTGGTAGATTTAGAAAAACACCCCCCTATGCTTAGAATCTATTTTTTGGTATCATGATGATCATTCTATGTACCTGTGAACATAAATGCAAGCTGAAGTTCTTTTAAAACACAAAAACACACACCGACTTGTGTTTCTAGATAAACCACCTCCTACTATTTTTATGCTGGAACTAGAGTTCTATAGTTAGTAGATCTGGACAGGTGATTCATACTAAAATCTTGGGAGTCTGACATCATCGGTGTGTCACATGGATGTGCCAATGCCACAACTGGATCTATGGTTTCTATCCTACCAGCCACAAGTTTCGTGGAGTGGTGGTGGGGAATCTATGTTAAAACCTCTGTAGATCGTGCCGTCAAAGCTATGAATTTTTAACACAGGCAAGGAGATGAGAACTGGTCTGGGCAAATCATCATGCACAGGGAGCAATTCTAGAAATTCGTATTTTTTTCCGCTCCCAATCGTGATTTCTGTATTGCAGGTCACGGCCATAGGTGGTCAACTGTCCTTCAGCAGTAGACCAGGGAATCCTTCCCGTCAACAAATGCACTGAAATGATTCAAAATGCGGGGAGTTCTCCGCCACTTTTATTCTCCTCCTCCCCCGTACAGGCCAGAAGCGCGCGCTCCTGGCAGGCAGCTGGACCCCCTCGCGCGGTTATCTGGCTCTCCCCCAGGCAGGCGGGAGTGGAGGGGGCAGCCGCCGGCCGCAGACACCTGCCTCCCCCACCAGGGTCGTCGCGTGGGGCCCTAATAAGCCGGCCTCGCCGACTTCCTTTGCCGACACGCCGTCGTTTTCTCGCGCTGCCGCTGCAACCGGGAAAGGGGGAGCGAGGTCTCGCCGGTCGACCCAGCAAAGCCCAAACCCGTTATGTCATCCGCTCGCCGCTACAACTACCTGGGGGAGCCGCCGCCTGCTGCTGCTTCTGGCCGGCCAAGAGGGGAAGGCAGGCAGCTCAGCCGCGACGAGCACAGGGAACCCTACCTCGTCCTTCTCCCCCGCCGAATGTGCGGGACTCGGCGAAAGGAGGAGGGGTAAAAGGGACTGCTGAGGGAGCCGGGCCACTCCTCCGCGGACTCCGCAGCGCAGGCGCCCTGGCAGCTACCGCAGGCAGGGGGCGGCAACATGGCGGAGTGAGCGGCGGCAGCGGTGGCGGTGGCGGTTCTGGCTCCACAACAACAGCGGGGGCTGCGGAGCGGCTCCCTGGCCCCCGTCGCCTTGGCCGGTTCCCTCCTTCGGCCGGCGGCTGGTAATTCCGCGGAGGCTCTTCCTGTCGCTGTTGGAGGGGAGCGGGCGAGAAGCTGCTCCGGCTAACGGGGCAGCAGAGCCCATAATAATCTCATTATAGAGTCCGGCGGGGGAGCGGCTCCTGGGACGGTCTTTCGGCGAGGCGGCGGCGGCGGCTCGGTCCGGTTTCTACGGCCCCGCCGGCGCTGCTGCTGCCGTGGTCTTGCCGCTGCGGTGGATGCGCAGCTTCTCGTTCAGGGAGGAGCGCGGCGGCAGACAGGGTCGGCAGCAGCCGAGGCTAGATGGCGAGCGACAAGCCCGGGTCGGGGCCGGAGCCGCAGCCGGCGGGTCTCATTCCGGTCGGGGCCAGCGGCACCGGGGGAGCTTCAGCCCCATCACCCGCTGTAGCAGCGGTGGTGGCAGGCGGCGGCGGCGGCGGCGGCTCTGCGGCCGTGATGGGGGAGCTGAGGGCGTCGGGCTCCGGTTCTGTCGTGCTGCCCGCGGGGATGATTAATCCGTCCGTGCCCATCCGCAACATCCGCATGAAATTTGCCGTGTTGATCGGACTCATTCAAGTCGGGGAGGTCAGCAACCGGGACATCGTGGAGACCGTATTGAACCTGGTAAGGGGGCTCCACCCCACCAGCAGGGGCACGAACAGCCTTCCACCCCTTCCCCATAGAAGGGAGAGAGAGCGCTGCCACGCGCGGGGCTTCCTTTGGGTTGGTTCGCTTTGCCTTGCCCAGGCAGGAGTCTAGCTCTGGAAGTCCCTAACTCCACTTGTGTCTTCTAAGTGCTCCGTCATCTTCTATCCCACTTTTCCTCCCCTTCCTCCTTTCCTCATTTTGACACATCCTTCCCCCAGCCCATAGACAAGGGGAGGAGTTAGGAGGTCTTCTTCAGGCTTACCTAGGAAGTCTTTTATCTTCCTCTGGTCCACAGAGAGCTCCTATAGCTTACACAGGCCTGCTTTGCCCTTAGCTCGCATCTGCTTCGTGCCATACTGGTGTTCTCCTTACTGCCTTTTCTGTCAAGTTTCTCAGCTCCTTCTTGCTCTTGATCAGGCCTGAGGCAGCTAAATCCCTCACATCCAGAAGTGAGAGGCTTTTTTCACCATGAATTAGTAGTGATTGCTGTTCCAGCATTGATTTCAGCTTTTGTAAAGATGAAGTTTGATTCTTTTCATCCCTTCCCCAACTTTTATGCTCAACCTTCAGATTCCATCCAGCCCTATGATTTCAAAATGCACACTGAACCAAAAAGTGATTGTATATCATCTGTAAATGAAGTTGAGTTGCCCTGTTTAGAGCACTGTATGGGATGGTGCTCTATCTCATAAAATCGTATGGCCCTATCTGTTGCTTTTCCAAATACAATCTTTTATAAAAATATATTTAATTTTATTCTCAGTTTTAATGGATCATAAGTAGCTTTATTGTTAAGAACAGAATTCAATATTAATCTCTTTTAATTGTGCAAGATTAAAGTACAGCTACAGATAGCATTTTTCCTCTGTAGTTGACATGTGTGAATGTTTAACCCTATTACATTGCTAGTAGTTGGGTTTGACATGTTGAAGAGAGGCTGTCTCTCTTACAAAGTGTTAATGAGATGGTGTTCTATTACTTCAATACACTGGGAATGAATTGTCTGATTATTTAGAATAGTTTTTTTTTAAAATCACTTTTATCTCTAAATTATGCTGAAACCTCCCCCCCTCCCAAGAAAGTAACATTTTATATGGAGCTCTTAATTAATTTATGGTGTGCAAGGGTTAATGCAGAGGTGTATGGCAGTGTTTAGCTCTGTCTGTACCAGAAGCTCAGTAGTCTAATATAGGGAGAAAATATGAATCTAGAAATGAATTACTTCCAATTATACATGATTTGGTGCCTCTCCTGAATGAAAGATTTGCTGCCGCAAAACTCATGAAACAGCTGAATAAACGAGAATATTCTATCTTGGTGATAAAGTGAGTAACATAGCACAAAATATTGGGTGTTTTTGTGACTAAGTTTTAAACATTCTATGCTAGTTTATCACTACAGCAGAAGCTGAAATAATCACTTGGATATCTCATATTGTCTTGATTTTTAGTAAATGTTATCTAGTCTTACAGAGCAACAGTGCTGTTAACACAGTTAGAAATGAGATATTTAACATTTATAGTTTATGGATGAGTGAAAGTTAAAGCTCTGTTGGCTTTTATATGAGGTTTATGAATCTAAGGTAAACTATTGACAGTTCTTCAAAATTCACATCTGTTTATCAGTTGTCAAAGGTGTCTTTTAAAATAAACATCTGTTATGTAAGTTGCTACATTTGTTGCATTTGTGTTAAAGATAGTGCTTATTTATTTCAATGGGGCAGTGGAATAAGGTTATCAAAATAAAGCAGCTTTCATTCATTAAGCAGATCATGCTCTGGAGATAAAGTGTTTAATTCATTTTCTGAACTTCTCCTTATCTATTGTTTTGGCACTGTGGAAGTTTAAACCCCCACGAACCTGTTGATGTGTCAGGTAACACTTTAGCCATGGCACTGATTTAGATGGGGTGTCTTCTGCTACTGCATATAAATATGTAGAATTCAAATGGACTTGCTTCTTTAAAGAATTTGGTGATAAACTTCTGTGGTGGTTTTACATTAGAATTGTTTACTGAAATATGCACAGGATCAAGTTATGGAAAGATTAGGTAACTTTTTTTTACTATTGTTAATACATGCTGAGAGCATAAGTTTCAATCTGATATAAAAGCATACTGTTGCAGAAAGAATACATGCCGGTTGAAAACTAGAAAGCAGAATCATAATGGTCTAGCACTGATGATATTACCTAGTTGGGTAATGAAATGTCTGCAAGCAAACAACCAAGCTCAGAGAGCACCAAGGACTCCTCAGTTCAACCCTGAGCTATATATATATATTTTCTATTATGGTCTGTCTCCAGCTACACAAAGGGCGATTACTACAGGTTTTTTTATTCAAATTGCAATCAGTTTATTTTATAATTGTGTAAGGAACATAGGATAGGTAAAAGCCTCAGACTGGAAAAGACTGGGACACAGAATGTGTGAATGTCCTGCTATTTAAATTGTAATGCAAAAACTGAATAACTATCATGTGATTCAGTTGTATTATGGGATTTTAGATGACACAATTGGGTCTTCATCTTAAATTGCTCTTTGGGAAAGTATCTCCTAAGAATTGAAATACAGAATAAGAATTAGAAGTAACAAAGTCGATATAGAATATACTGTATGTATAAGGCATACGTATAAGATTTGACAGCACTGTAAAATGAAATGTTCAGTTTCTTCTTAAAATAAAATAAAATAAAAGGTAGTATTTTGGTTAATCTTAAAATTGACAGTTCAAAGAAAACTAATGGTTTAATGTATTTAAACACTTTCTAACAAATCAGTTTTCATGTATTATGGAAAATTGTCTATTGAATTGAAAAATCTTTGAATTGATTTGAATTCAGTTTGCTTTAGAAAGTTGATTTGATTCTCAGTCATAAAATAAATTTGGAGATCTAATTTGATTTAATGATTCATTGATCTAATGAGAAAAATTGATTAGATTCAGAGATTTAGTTGAATCACTTTCAAATCAGATATCTGTCTTGAAGGTTTATACAACCAAATTCATTTGCAATGGGAAAATCTTATGGGATAAAAGCATTGTTAAAAATGTAAAGCTCGTTGGGTAGTTCCTTATTACTTGTATTGTAATGAATAATTATTTCATTACAGATTATATGTGGGTAAACAATATTTCACATATTTATTTGTGCTGGCAGATATTTCTAATTTACAGGTAAAAATGCAAAGTTGGGAGCAAATATATTCAAAATTTCATATTTAGGTTTTGTAATAGATATTATGGGAAATTATAATCAGAATATTATATTTACTTTAAATGGGAATGAAATATCTAGGGCAAGTGTGAAGGACAAACACAGAGATTCTAAGCTTTGCTGCTAAAAGTTTTTCTTTTCTGATTGGAAAACATTTTGATGATGTTACTATTTGTGTGAAAATTTCTTTTATATAGAAACTCCTAGAGTTATTTTTAATAACTTTTAGTAGAGAAGTCAATATATTGTAGTTCAGAGATGGATATCTGTGGCTTTTGTTAGACAGACTCCTATTAATCCAAGGCAATATGGCAATTGTCAGAAGAGTTGTGATTCAACACCTAGAGAGGTACAAATAGCACTATCCAAATGTAATGGATAGAGTGTCAGATGAGGATTATTTAAAATCAGGTTGAAATGTCCAGCAGCTACAGCAACTGCAGAAACTATAGTTGAAATAATATGTAGAAGGGAAAAAAAACCCGAATGAATCATGCATACTGCTTATGCTTCTAGGTGGAGTATTAATGAAATAACTAAAGACAATTTGATTACTTTTAATGGAACAAATATAATTATGGATGGGCACCAGCTTTAAATATATGTAGTCCTAGTTTAGCAGCTGCCCTGTACAGCGACCATTCACAGTTACAGTAGTGATGAAAAAGTAACTTTGTGGCCAATCCTTGCATTTATGACCTTCACAGGTCTGTAAAGCAAAGGAAAGCTGAAGTAAGATCATAAGCACAGTTGCAGTTTTACTTAGCGATTGCTTCGCTTAATGACTGAGTTACCAGTCCCAATTGTGGTCGCTAAATGAGGACTACCTGTAACGGTTTGCAGCTTTTGAGCCTAGATGTTTTGTAGACATAAATTAGCTCACACAATTTTGTTTATATGGAACTTAAGAGATTTTTAATATATAGATAAAATAAGTGATAATGACAGTCTTGTAAGGAGCTAATCAAAGGTTATATGTCCATGAATTTTTACAAGTCACCCTGCTCACACGTGACTAGGTTTTTGGTATATTAACAGTGTTTTGATTTACTTCAGCTCATTTACAGGCCACATTTTGATAGATATGTGGCCTGTAAATGAATGCAATAAATATAAATCAATTTTTAAAATGTTGGTAATTCAAAAGGCTAGGTCATATAATGGCAATTGTACTAATAATGAAGTAAATCAAGTGTCAGAGTATTAGACTGAATACAGACTGCTTATTTAATTGAATTGTGCTTTGGATTTGATTTTGAGGAAGTGCTTCAAAATGCATATGAATAAGGTAGAGTACCTGTCCGCACCTCATAAAGCAGGGCAGCATTTTGTAGGAACATGTGGCAGCTGCAGGAAGGTTGCACACCTCTGTTAATATGATAAAACAAGGAACCAGCAATACAACTGCTAGGAGAAGAAGCTTCCTGACTGATTGGACTAGCTAAATTTTAAAAAAAGTATAGATGGAATGTCACCAAAATGAGTGTATGCTCCTATAGGAGTACCACAGATATTGAGGTCACTGAAGGTCAACATAGAAGAGAATGGAGACTAGGACATGACATAAAAAGATAACTTTTTTTATGATAGAATTTGCCATACCATCTACGGAGAATATACTTAGATGCCCTAAGTTAAAAATGGGCTGCAGTTTATTCCTTTTAAGCTCCTTATCACGAACTCTTGTCCAAACTCATGTCTGAAGTCAAATGTAATAATGGCACAAACCGAGGACATTTTGATTATTAAGTGCTTTTAATCTGTACAGGTATGTTTATATCATTATAAACATTAATCACAGACAAAATGCCCATTACGTTTCAGCATGACCATAGAGATCTGTAGACTTCCTGACTTTCTTCCGACTCAACTTACATGTTTATCTATAAGTCTAGAGCATGCCTTAATAACGTTTTAGTATTCTTAAACAAACTCTTGAAAGCTTTAATCAGGAACATTGTTGAAATCTGGAAGTTTTAGTCTTTGGACTTAATTGTCCCATGGATTTGGAACTTTTAGATGATCATATGTTTTAAATGTGGTAATTCCTCCTTGCTGGCTTTGGTATTCTCTTCATTCTGTTAAGTGGCCCTAGCTTTTGGTCCCTTCCCCCTATCCTGGTGGCAATACTGACTGGAAATTATTTTAGCAGGAATATGACAGAAATCTTTTACTTAACATTTTTGCTGTTAGTTTATGATATTACTTTCTTAGTTTAGTATTAATAGTTTTTTTCCTTAGTGGGAACATGAAAAGAAGCAGGGACATTCTGTCTTGATCAATCTTACCAACTGGGTGTCCTTCAAAATGTGTTGAAGTATTACTTATTACTCCTGTTCCATTATTTATTAAAACAAGATCTAGGTCAAAGAAATGGAAGCGTAGTTGTTTATATATAAAAGTTATGCCTTAACAATTATGGAAGTTGTTGACCTTGACTTGTGAATGAGTACAAAAACTGAAACAAAATTATTTTATATACAGTAAATAACTTTGATTAAACTATTCGTTTATAATTTTTCCCTAACATACATGTAACTACTAACTTCTTGGTGTAATTATTATTTTTTAATTATTGCTGATTCTTTTCTTGATTTTCAGGAAAATTGCCTCGAATGGTTCCAAGAAAGGTCAAAGAAAAATGTTGAAGATAAATGTTCTGTTTTTATAAATGCTGAACATGTCAATTACTCAAATTATATCTTGTTAAAATTAAATAAAATTGTCTGGACTAGAATTGTGTAGATTATTAATTCCCTTCTACCATATATTGAACTTGTATACATAGTTAGAAAAAATAAGTTGATAGAGAACAAGACACAGAATGTTCCAAGTTAGAATACATTGTGTTATATTTTTCTTCCTCCAGCATATGTTGTAGGGAACTGTCCCTTGTTTTCTTCATATTCATTATGCGTACAAACATGTAGTTTGTACGCATAATGAATATGGAATAAGAACATCACAGAAGAGTTACCTTTGGCATAGCTACTATCCTTTATTTTTAGGAACTGCTTTCTGGAAGAGTGTATATTACTTGTGTTATAAATGATAGATTGGTATCAGCCCTAGGAAGGAGGCACTGGCAAACCACTTCTGAAAAACCTTGCCAAGAAAACTGCAGGGACTGGTCTAGGCAGTCGCCAGGAGTCAAAAAACTGACTCGAAGGCACACATAAACAAGCCCCCCCAACCCACAACCCTTCCATTAATTTATATTCTTTCTATTTGTGCCTGGGATAATTTCCCATGAAGTCATTTGTAGGTGTTGTGCAACCTATCTTGAAAATAAAGAAAATACAGAGATGCATGTGTGCTTACTTTTATACAAATAGTTCTCTGCAATACTTCACTTGTTATATAAAGTACAGTTTTGTTAGTTTAAGACGGTTTCTAAACAACATTTTTTCACATCTTAGTTGGAATTCAGAGCAAGATTTTGAAGATGAGCCTGGGTTAAACTTTTAATGGTTATCTCTGGATTCTGTGATTAAATCAGTGAGCTGGAACACTACATAACTTGAAAGTTAATTTATTAACATACAAGTTAATAAATAAAACTTTCTAAAATCTTTCAAATTGCCAATTTCATATATGATAGATGTATATTAAAAATAAATATAAGGAAAAGAGAAGATGATACAATAGGGTTACTATATTGGACATTGTTGCATTTATACAATCAGATTGATGCTAATTTTATATGTTCCATGCCTGTGTGCCTTGTGAGAAATTCAGGGTATGAGAAATGGTTTAGGTTGAAGTTTTAAACCATACTGAACAAAGTTTCCAAATATGCATAGGATTGTACTGACAATTTTCTTTGGATGAATATGAAAGACTTGCAATGTATCTGTAATATTTGCTTATTTGCAAGGATGCTACTGAAATCGTTTTGAAAATAAAAAGGCTGTTTTAACAGGCAACAAAACCCATATGTTTTATATTGGATTCTGTATATAGTGTGAATTTACTGGTCTTCATGTGCTTCCTGTTCAGCTCCGCTTTTCTGTCTGACTTTTAGCATGAAAACTGCATGTTCTATCCTCCAAGAGAATGCTTATGTCAAAGACCATTTGACTTGGCTAAGGTTGGGAAACACACACAGTCTGTTCATGCAGAATTGATAGGCAAAAGAGTGACCCAACTCAGTGTTTGAGGCAAAAGAAATGATACATTATCCGAGAGAGTCAGATGAGAAACTTGATCAAGTCACAGGTGAAGTTGAGCATCTGGAGAAACAAGCAGGATTGTTCTTTCTGGAACAAGGTGCAAAGCTTGCTTTAAAAACATGTTCTAGTAATCAGATTAGTTTGCTGCATAAACTCTTATTCTCCAGGTACTTACCCTATCCTAGGCTAAGCTGGCAGCAGTTCTTGAAAAAACAACAGCAGAAAAGAATGACCTTGTTTTCTGATCCTTCAGTACTGTTTATTTTCCTGCTGTTCCACCTAGTTAGGGTGATACCTTAGGATTGACTCTGAATGTTTGTTAGTCTATAGAGGTAGAAGGAATAGAGTCCAGCCTAGGCCCTATGCCAGGACTTGGTTCCCTTGTCAAGAGAGGCTGGTAAGAGAAGCTGGTAAGAGAGACTTGATAGGTTCAATTTCCTTGCTTGCCAACATTGCTGCTTCCCTCTCTGAATTGATCATGGTGCTGCAGTAACTCCCTTTGCCAAATTCTACTAGATGAAGAATGTTTTCTTTCAAAGCACCAGGGAGAGAATTCCAGTTATTCCAGTAGCTGTTCAAATGAAGTCAACTGGTAATTCCTAATAACAATTTATTTTAATCCAGGCACCGTAATTATATAATTTAGTAAAATTGCAGGCCTTGAAAGTCTTACAATGGCCTCAGTGCAGATACATTTAATTCTGCACTGATATATATGTGACTTTTGACTAAACAGTTTTACAGCCAGCAAAACTTGCATCTAGAAAATCACATCTGAAACACTGAGGATTCCCCCTTTGTTAAGGAGTGTATCCCTGGTGACTTCATAGAATCATATAATGTAAAAGACATAAGAGAAAAGACATAAGAGATCATCTAGTCTGAGGGCAGGAATCCACAGTTACGGCACCCTGAAAGATAGCCATCCAGCCTCTCTGTTTAAACACCTCCATTGAAGGAGAGTTCACTACATCCTGGGGCAAACTGTTCCATTGTTGAACACTTGTAATATCCAGTATCCAACACTTGTAATGTCCAATCAAATCTACTTTCTTGTAATTTAAACCCATTCTTTCATGTCCTGTCTTCTGAAATAACTCTGAACAATTCTGAATAATAGCCCTTGAAGACAGCGACTGTGCCTCCTTGCAGTCTTTTCTTCTTCAGGCTAAACATTCTCAAAGCCTCTCTCCATTCTTCACAGATTTTTCCTTGTAGACTCCTTATGATTTTGGCTGCTTTCTTCTGAACACATTCTAATCTGTGAATGTCCTTTCTGAAATGTAGTACCTGAGCCAGATGCAATATTCTAGGTTTGGTCTGACTGACATAGAATAGAGAGGAAAAATTACTTGCTTCATCTTGACTTGTTGATGCAGCCTAGATTTGCATTTGCTTTGATTTTTAGTAGTCACATCACACTTTGGCGTGCACTCAGAGTTGTGGGAAGTGGGGTTATCCCACTTGCTTCAAAAAGTCAAGGATATGCAAATCTTATTTGTATTTCTGTATAGTTTTCTGGGTGGTAGAGATCTTTCAATCTTTCAGTCAAGGAATTAGGATGTTAACGGAACTCAATTTTGCCTTAAAGATAGAAAGCAGGGTATTGATACTGCAACTGTGATGTTTTGCTCAAAGTGTTTCATAACATTGTGCATGATGATGAAGACCATCCATTCTATCAAATGATTGGTCTGTGCTAATTTTTTTGCCCTGCTGCATTATTGGCTGATGTGCTGTGCTGTTTCAATGATTTTAATCTTTTTATGGTCTTAGATTTTGTGGCATTGTTCCATTTTGAAATTTTAAGTATAATCTTTTGCTAGGTCTGAGAGTTGGGGTATAAAACTTTAAAATACATAATTTAAAGATATTTGTGAAATTGTAAGGGTTACTGTTCAAAGAAAAAATTAAATATCTTACTATGGTCAGTAAGGGAATATAGGCAGTGTATCAGATATATTGTACTGTTTCTAGTATTTTTCTAGAATGAGTATAATACTGATACACTATTGCTATACTGTTGTCTGATATTCTGGCAGATGGCTGTATATGGTATATCTTGAGAACTGTATCTCCCAATACATACAGGCTGAGGGCATTATCCGCAACTGAAACAAAAATAGCTGTTTGATCAGCCTTCTGCCTATATTCTTATTTATGCCATAGATAACCAGTGCTGAGCTGAATCTGATATATGAAGCAAGTAATTGGGTTATCTTCTACTGTTTCTTCCTGTTGCTAAATGTCATGCACATCTGTATATTTCTGCAGTACTTTCAATAGGTGTGAAGGGATTTATGGAGAACAAAATTTATTTCAGTTGGGCTGAGATTTTAAAAACATGACAGCAAGAAAGACTTCCAATGTTTCTTATTTTATCCAAATCAGGATTAGTGAGAAAAATTGCTATAAAAGTTCTCCCCCACAAAAAAGAGTTTCTCACAGTGTTCCTTATTTAAGGAACATTTAAATTCCTCTTAGGCAAAATGTCTGTTTTTCTCTCTCCATCGCAAGATTTTTTTTTGCGGTGGGGGGGAACAGAGGAAAGAGTTTCTTTCCTGATGCTGTTCATCTTCAAATCTAGGTCTGATTTTAAATGTATTAATAATTAATACATTTGCAGTATTTGTGAAATAGCTTCTACTTCCCATCCCTTCTGCCATGAATGTGGAAGAAATTGGAAGCATCTACTTCCATTTTCAATTTGTTATTTCATCTGAATGGAAATAAAATTGTGAATAGCTTAAATGTTGGTTATGAGCAATCCTGGCCAGGAGCTGCACTTTGAATGTCTTGTCTCCATTCATATGGAAAAGGAAAATTATAATATTTAAAAATGGAAGCAGATGCTCCTAGCCTCTTCATAACTAAAACAGAGAAGACAGAAGGAGCTGGCATAAGCTTGAAGTTGGTTCACATAAATCTGAAGTATGTTTTAGTGGGGTATGCAGTGCTTTAGATTTGATTATGAAAAGGTGCTTCTGCAGTACTTGGAAATAGCTTCATTTTTGAATGTAGTTTTGTGACAGCAGGCACACTATCCTGGGAATGATCTAGCTACCTTTAAGCTGTTGCAGCCTCATGTACTCTGAAGTGTTTTGGGAAATTGAAGAGCTGCACAGCACCATCTTTTAATATTACACTGAAAGCAGATTCTTAAACTGACATTTAAAAACTTATTTTGATTGAAATGGCAAACAGCTTTTTTTTGGAAAAATATTTTTGCTTTTATAATTTGAATACAAAATAAAAATAAAATAAACAGTACACAGAGTTATAAAGAAAGAAAATAAAGCTAAAGTTATATCTAGCTATTCTACTAGTTAGATTCCTACTTGAACTGAGATAGCCTAACCTCAGGAAACCCTGCCCTCATGACTTTTCAATAATTTCAGTACATTTTATATGGGGCTCACCTTGAAGATGATCTAGAAGCTGCAGCTGTCAGTTCACAACTGTCCAGATGTTTAGAGGAGTTCTTAAATGGAACAATATAATACCAATTTTGGATGTACTGTATCAGTTCTCTGTGGGGTTTCAATTTAAGGTATTATGTATTTATGTATTTAGAATACTACTTCCTCTACTGGAATGAAACCATGAACGGGACCTTCCTATTTTATCCTGATGCATCAGTTGAAAGGTCCCACAATGGAACCAGAAGCAGGATCTTCCAATTCATGAATTAGGATGAAATAGGAAGGTCCTACTTGTGTTACTCCAATTATTAGAGATAATCAGCTGATTCCTGTGCCATTTTCTTTCAGAAACAATTGAACAATCCTATTTTTCCAGGCATTTATGAGATAATGACTCAGCCTATCTTTAAACATGTCTTTAAGATTGCTTGTTATTTTGTTTTTTTAAATAATGTTTGATTAAATTTTTCTATTTATTTTTAACCACTATTGGTGTCATTGTGATGGTTTTATTTAATTTTTTTTTAAAAAAACCACTCATATAAACTGCTTTGCTTTCTTCTGCAGGAAGATGGAGATGATGATAAGACTGTGAGACAATTTGGATATTTTACAAAATGGAAAAGCAGGATATTAATATTTTATAAGAAATACAATATTTTTTATTTGGAAGGCTACAGTGGTTTATTGCTACTGGACCAATAGCTCGGGAAAGTTTAATGATTTGACATGTTTTAAGCTAACTAGATTTTAATAGAAATCTTTCAATTGTTTTTTAAGTCGTTACCAAGATAGACTAATTTGTTGGATGAAATATATAATAGATTGAAAAGTAAAAGAACCTAAAAACCTGGTTCTGCCGCCTTGCTTGGGGTGGGAGGGGTACTAGTTCATCTTGGGGCGGCTATTATATATCTCTCCCCAACAAACAAGATCTACGCTGCTGAATTTTATATTTTTTACTCTATATTTATTTTATTTTTATAGAGTATTTATATTGTAATTTATGTGTTTTAATTTTGATTGTAAACCGCCCAGAGTCCCCTTTTTGAGGAAGATGGGCGGTGATGGAAATTTGAAATATAAATAAATATAAATAAAATAAATAAATGAGCATACAACAAAAAAAATCCAACTGTTTATTTGACAAAGGTGAAAACTAAGATCCCCATGTAGAGAGCCAGTTTAGTGCTTCACCTAGGCTTTCCCCTCTCCCAAAATAGGTTTATTGTCACAAACTATCCTGAGGGAAGAGTCCTTGAAGAGAAAAGGAAGAAGGCAGGTGGGAACTATCCCCAACTCCTGCTCCAGTTGGATTTTCTGCAGTCCTTTCTATGAGTACTACCCAGCCAGTGAGAAGGATCCAGAAATTAGGGTTTAATTACTATGTAGGTTTTCACTTAGAGTGTGATGTATTGATAGGATCTATACACTGAAAATCAGGGTAGAAATAAATGTAATACTTAAATTAATAAATCCACTTTCCTACTGGTAATTTTAACTATCAGGAATCAATAGAACATACTTGAAAATTTCACCTTTCTTATATATAGCAGTCATTCAAAAATATATACTTAATTTTATTAACAACAAAACTAGCTAAATTAATAAACCAAAGTTGGTAAAAGTAAAATAATTTCCCAGCTTAGTTGCTGGAATAAGTAACTGTCATGAGCACTGATGGTGAGCAGGAGGAGGCCCCTATCCAGGGGGGAAAACGCATGCGTAGTAGTGAGAATTTGAGCTCTCATTCAAAGAGACACAGAACAGACCCACCTTGACTTTTGGGGTTTATCTGTATGGGTTTTCTCACGCTTCTTCAGTTTGTTCGGATTTTCTGTCTAATGTAGCAGTAATAAAACACTAGAGACTTATTCCTCGTCTCAGCGTGGTTCCTGACTATTAGGACAGTAACAATCAAAACTAATGTATTCTCTTAATGAGGTGAATGATTAGTTATTGTATACTTATGAAAAAATACTCATCTTTAAAGATGGCAGTTTTGTATTGTTTATATGTCAAGTTATATATTTTTAAAAAGAACCAATATTATGGACTATGCAAAACAATGAGGTCTATAACATAATTTTTTTTTAAAATGAAGTTGTTTTTACACAGAAATGTAATTTGCATATCTGCAGCTAAATAAAAAGAAATAATACAGGACCTTGATAAAGCCTATTTTAATGTGTGTTACAGGAAGACTAATTTAACTCTCAGCCTGCCATATTTCTGTTACAAGCTTTTTCATAACATTGGGGAGGCACTTCTAGAAGACATGTTCTCTTTCTCTTCCTTCCTTTTTTTTTTTAACACTTGTGCTAATTAAATCTCAGGATACTTTAAAACATCATTGATGGTTATGTGGCTCTCCTTGACAAATTCCCATTTGGATAATTATATTGTCTATGTAAACTCCCCCTGTAGTTTTTGGTTGATATAGGAATCTTCCTTCATTTTCTTAAGGAAGTATGGAGTTTTGCATATTAGTAGTTGAATTTCTATTGTAATTGTGGTAGACACTTAATTGGTTTAACATCATAAAAGGTTTAGAGATTTTTAAGATAAAATGTTTAAAATCTTGGAAATGATGAGACATTATTAACATTTAAATTCTGAGCCTGGATTTGTGATTTATGCATATATAGTTGGCAATATTTATTTGTAATATTTCATCAAAGCTGCACATATTTTTAATTATATCTTGGAGCCTGGAAACACACATTTAGTTCTCAATAATATAACAAAATACGATTAGTGCATTTTCTAATCATTTAGATTACAATCACACACGTATTTGTTCTAAGGCGTTCCCTGTTGAACTTAATGAATGCCGGATTTCTGCTATCAGAATTTTAAGACAGGATGAACGCACACATCCAACAAATGTGTGTCAGTCACATCAGACTTGAGGGAATTGTTGAGTGAGGTACCACAGGGCTCTGTTGTAGGCTCTGTGCTGTATTTATAAAGTACATGAACGAGAGGTTATAAGGTATTATATCCCTGCAGCTTGCAAGGTTTTCCAAGCTAAGGCCATCCCTAGCTTCTTTGGCTCCCAAATTTGCTCTTCTGCAAAGTTTAATATTCTTGAAACTATTCAAAATAAGTTTATAAGAGTCATAGTGATGGTTCCAAAAAGTATAAAAAATGCTATATTTTATGTAGAGACAGTATTGTCTTGTTGGATGCTAGATCATGGTTTCTTCTTATAACCTTTTGGCTAAAGTTAATCCTACTTCCTATAGGTTTGGCCCCAGTAGTACTTAGAAATTGTTTTAAATCATCATGACTTAAAAAAGCCCTAGGTAAAATTCATTTACTGGGCTTGTCTATGAAAAGTCTGTGCTCCTTAGTTTTTGACAATGCTAGAACTGCCTTCAAACGACAAATGTGGGATATAAATCTCCAAACAAATTTAAGCAAGGTGTCGCACCCCATTAGTTGCCAGATTCTTCTGAAAGGGTTCACTCCAGCCTCTTATGTATCACCCATCGTCAGGCTCTGCCTGCTACCCAGTAAAAACACAGACGCTAGCGTAGGCTTAGGTTCTGGATTTATTCGAGTAACAGTATGCGTGCCCTTTAAGAAAGCTGAGAGTGAGTGGAGCGCGCCGGAACGGGATTTAAATAGCCCGCGCCGGTCAGCGCTCCACCCCTTCTTACTCCGGGTGCGCCCCCGAGTCCCGTCGGTTCCGTCGTCGGTAAGTGAGGGGTCGTGGAGCCCCTCCTGTGCTCCGGGCGTTTCTTTGATTGCTTCCCTGGCCGGTGATGGTTCATTGCCGGGCGATTAGGTTTGTAATCTCATTGACAGCTCGGGCGCGCCTCTTGGTCTGGTCTTGTCAATTGCTTTCTTTGCAACATTGTATCTTTCTCTTCCGTGCCTCCGGCTAGAGTTGATACTTTGTTGCCAGCACCTGTTGCTCTCTTTTGTTACCTAGTTGCTTTTTCCCTTAATCCACCAGGGACCCATTTCTCTGCATTGTCATGCAAGCCGTTGCAATGTCACAAGCATTGCAACGGTGATCATGACATGTTGCCCCCCTTTGAGAAGATTAAGCCGCGGGTTTGGAGGGATAGGCGTTATGGAAGGTGCGGATCAGGTTGGGATCCTGGACGTCGTGGGCAGTGACCCACTCAGGGTGTGGAAAGTGTTTCCACTTTACAAGGTATTGGAGGGAGCCCCGCAGCTTGCGGGAGTCAAGTACCTCCTTCACTTCGAAGTGTTGCTGCCCATCTATCATCACTGGTGGGGGGGGTGCGTGGGTGCCACCGGGAGGGATCACTTGCTGGCTTGAGTAAGCTGCAGTGGAATACCGAGTGCAGCCTCTTTAAATTATGGGGCAGGTCCAAGCGCACCATGACTGGGTTCACGATTTGTGTCACCTGGAATGGTCCAATAAATTTGGGGGCCAGCTTCTTCGACGGTTGCGGCGATTTTATGAATCTGGTGGATAGATAGACCATGTCCCCCACCCGAAACGTTGGTTGCTGGTGCCGGTGTTTGTCCGCTTGCAATTTGTATGCGGTTTGTGCCTCTTTAAGCGCGTCCTTGATGACCGGCCAGGAATCTGCAAGTTTCTCACCCCAATCACAGGCGGCCATTGCTGGGGACGGAGGCTGGGGTAGTTCGGGGATGGGGACGAACCCCCGACCCGACACCACCCCAAAGGGGGGGTTTCCCGTGCTTTGGTGTATCGTGTTGTTGTATGCGACCTCTGCAAACGGGAGGAGGTCCACCCAGTCGTCCTGGTGGTAGTTTATGTAGGAGCGGAGGAATTGCTCCAGTGTGGCATTAAGGATCTCTGTGGATCTGTCCATCTGGGGATGCCAGGAGGTTGACAGGGCTTGCTGGGTACCTATCAGTTTCAAAAAAGCCCGCCAAAACCTCGAGGTAAATTGTGTGCCCCTATCGGTCACCAAGCAGGATGGGCAGCCGTGTAGGCGGTACACGTGGACTAGGAACAGTTTTGCCAGCTGTTGGGCTGATGGGATCGAGGTGCAGGGGATGAAATGAGCTTGTTTTGAAAAGTAGTCTTTTACAACCCAAATGACCGTTTTCTTTTGGCTAGGCAGTAAGTCTACTATGAAGTCCATTGAGATTTCATCCCAAGGGCGGGAGGGTTCAGCCACGGGTTGTAGCAGCCCCTGGGGTTTGCCAGCCGGTCGCTTAGCCATAGCGCACACTGGGCAGGATGCCACATACGTCTTGACGTCCTTCCTCAGCAAGGGCCACCAAAACTGTCTCCGAGTCAGGTGTAGGGTTTTCAAGAACCCGAAGTGACCAGCCTGTTTGCTGTCATGCGATCTGTTGATCACCTGCCGTTGTGAGTCGGGTACATATAACCTTCCCTCCGCCCATGCGAGGTCCTATTCCATAGTGACCTTGGGGTTGGCGAGGAGCCAGGGATCAGATTTTAGCGCCGTTGTAAAATCTGCCCGTAACCCACCTGGCATTTGAGGTTGCCTGTGTCTAGGGGCGGGTTGCGTCATAGTTGTTTGCGAGGGGGGGCAGGCCGTCCCCGAGCGCGTCCCCGGGTGACAGCTGCCATACCCAGCTGGGAATTGGAGAGCACCGTCCCTACGATGTTGGAGATAGGCTCCGCATCCTGGGGCAGTTGGGAGAGTGCGTCTGCCAGGAAATTCTTTTTGCCTGGTATGAACTTCAGCGCTTTTAGCCTGTCAAACGTGGTTTGACAGGCAGGAGTCCAATTAAGTACGGCCCCTGGGTTTTTGACCTTGCGCATCTCCCCGACACCTTTGGTCTTGAGCAAATCGGTTAAGGGCAGGGCAATTTCCACGAACCCCCTTGCGAAGGACCTATAGAAGTTCGCGAACCCGAGGAAGCTTTGAAGCTGGTGCCTGGTGCGTGGGCGTTCCCAACTCAAAACTGCCTGAACCTTCGCGGGGTCCATCTCTACGCCTTTGTCAGAGATTCTGTACCCTAAGTAGTCCAAGCGCGACTTGTGAAATTCGCACTTGGACAGCTTAGCATAGAGTTTGGCTTTCCAGAGCTTAGTGAGAACTTGCCTCACTAACCTCTTGTGTTCCCTCTGCGTCCTCGTGTAGATGAGGACATCATCCAGGTAAACCAGTACACCCTTGAATAGATGTTCATGCAGCACCTCGTTGATGAGTTGCATGAAGACCCCCGGGGCCCCCGCCAGACCGAATGGCAGTACCTTGTATTGGAAGGAGTCCAAGGGGCAGTTGAACGCCGTTTTCCACTTGTCCCCCTCCCTGATGCGGATTCTGTAATACACCTCACAGAGGTCGAGTTTGGAAAACACCCTTCCCTTTGACAAGTGTACCAGCATGTCCTTTACGAGGGGTAGGGGGTATTTGTTGGATAGGGAAGCGGAATTTAATCTGCGGTAATCAGTGCATAGTCTCAGGGTGCTGTCCTTCTTTTCCCAAAATAGGATGGGTGCTCCAACCGGCGAGTTCGCTGGTTCTGTGAAGCCCCTGGAGAGGTTTTTGTCCAAGAATTCCCGCAGCGCCACTAATTCTCTCTGGGTCATGGGGTAGATCTTGGGCTTGGGTAATGGGACGTCTGGGAGCAGTTCAGTTGTGCAGTCCGTCTTGCGGTGGGGGTAATTGGTCCGCCTCCTCTTCTCCAAAGACATCTGCAAAGTCCACGTATTGCTCCGGCAGTCCTTCTGGGGGTGGGGTCGTGGGTTTGGTCGACGACCTCTGCCCTCCCCACCGTCAGAGCAGATGGTTTGTCCGGCGTCGGTGCCTGGTAGATCCCGTCTTTGACCGCGATGGAGCGTGTCCTCCAATCTATGTGTGGGTTGTGACGTGCTAGCCAGGGGATCCCCAGCACTACTATGGGTTTCCCTACCTGGGTTACCACAGTCTATGGATTCCTTGTGGGTGCCCATTGTCAGGGTGACCTTTCTGGTCCTCTGGGTGGCTGGTCCCCGCCCCCCCACTGTAGAGCCGTCGAGTTGTTGGAACGCCAGCGGTTTAGGGAGCAGGGCAGTTTTAGTGCGGTGACAATGTCTGGGTGGATCAGATTTCTGGCGCACCCAGAGTCCACCAGAGCCTCGACCGCGATGGCTCTAGAGCCATACGAGAGTTCAATTGTCCCTGCCAGGATGGAGCAATCGTCACTCACCCTGGGGTTGTTGCGCCCCTTCTTCACCACCTGCCCAGCGGCACTGCTTAGAGCAGGTGGGGGGGCGCTTTCCGCCGGCTGTTCTTGGGCGTCGATCGCGTCCCCTGCGAGGTAGGCGTCTGCGTCCTCGTCCGGGGTTGCTAGCGCTCCTGTCAGACATCTGGGGGGGGGGTTGGATGGCTTGTGCAGCATCTTCGGTGTTGGTCTGGGCGGGCGATCCGTTGTCCTGTCTTTGAAACAGTCCGCCGCTCGGTGGCCCGTCTTCCCACACCTGGTACATTGCCCACGGGCAAGCCTCCGTTGTTGGTCTGTGTGCCAGGTCGGGCCCGACTGTGGGACTGGTCTTCTTGTGCTGGGAGGGATTTTGTCATCTGCGGTCGTGAGCAGGAACATGCGCTGAGCGTGCTCCGCTTTTCCGGCTAGGCAAATCCACCCGTGAAGGGAGGCTGGGTCGTCCCTGTAGAGTGCCCATTGTAGCACCTCCCGGTTGAGGCCACGCTTGAACATGTCGACCAAGGTGTCCTCAGACCATTCCGTGATTTTGCCTGCGAGGACCTTGAACTCAAGGCCGTAGTCAGCCACCGTTTTTCTTCCTTGGCAAAGTGCTTGAAGTGTGCTCTTGGCCCTTTCCTTCGCCAGGGGGTTCTCAAAGTAAAGTTTCAGCTCGGCTAGGAAGTCATGGAAATTGGCCAGGGCTGGGGCTCCGGACTCGGACATCTGCACGTACCAGTCCGCAGCCCTGCCTTTGAGCTTGGTGGCCACTGCCAAGATTTTGGCTGCTTCTGTGCTGAAGGAATGGCCGTATTGGGCCATGTAGTCCCTCGCATTCGTGAGAAAGGACAGGTTCGTGGGGTCCCCGTCAAATTTTACGGGGAAGTCTTTGGCGAACCCCCCAATTTGCAGGACCCCTACCTGTGGGTGGTGAGGGATGGCCCCCACTGGCCTGGGGCCACAAAGCCCTGCTTGGCCCCTTCCTCTCGGGATTGTTGACGGGGTGGGTAGGGTACCCTGATCCCCTCTTGCCCCCTGGGCCACCTCAGTCTTTGAGCGCTCGCCTACGATCGATGCCAGGGACTGGAGCATGTGTTCCAGGTCTTGTACCTTGGCTTCCAGGGCCGTGACCTTGTCTGGCATGCCCTGGTCTGCCGATGTCAGGGACTGGAGCATTTGTTCCAGGTCTTGTACCTTGGCTTCCAGGGCCGTGACCCTGTCTGGCGTGCCCTGGTCGTCCGACGTCGGTGCTGCCAGATGCTGTCCGGTCTGTAGTCTTGCGCCTTCCTGCTCAGGCATTTGGGGGTAGTGGAGCCTCCAGGTGGAGTAGGGTGTTCCCGTCCAGGGTCCTGCTCCGCCGGCCCATGTGAGGAGTTGCTGGCCCCCGACTTCGTCTTCTGTCAGGGTTCTCCCATCTGGGTTGGAGCTCCAGGTCTGGAACTGGGGTGCGGTGTGGGAGGGAGGGTGCCCCTGTCCCATTTTGGGTGCGCCGCCTCCAGCAGCTGTCGGGCCGTCTCTGCCTCTTGCGGGCCATCCTTCACGCCTCTGGTGCGAAGTGCTGGCTCCATTGCCGTCCTCGGTTTCGTTTTCTCCAGTGGATCTCTCCCGCGGAAAATTTTCGTCCAGTGGAGGTTGGCGAATTTGGTTTGGTGACTCTCAGCTTTATGTCCGGCTCTGCCTGCTACCCAATAAAAAAACAGACGCTAGCGTAGGCTTAGGTTCTGGATTTATTCGAGTAACAGTATGCGTGCCCTTTAAGAAAGCTGAGAGTGAGTGGAGCACGCCGGAACGGGATTTAAATAGCCCGCGCCGGTCAGCGCTCCACCCCTTCTTACTCCAGGTGCGCCCCCGAGCCCCGTCGGTTCCGTCGTCGGTAAGTGAGGGGTCGTGGAGCCCCTCTTGTGCTCCGGGCGTTTCTTTGATTGCTTCCCTGGCTGGTGATGGTTCATTGCCGTGCGATCAGGTTCGTAATCTCATTGACAGCTTGGGCGCGCCTCTTGGTCTGGTCTTGTCAATTGCTTTCTTTGCAACATTGTATCTTTCTCTTCCATGCCTCCAGCTAGAGTTGATACTTTGTTGCCAGCACCTGTTGCTCTCTTTTGTTACCTAGTTGCTTTTTCCCTTAATCCACCAGGGACCCATTTCCCTGCATTGTCATGCGAGCCGTTGCAATGTCACAAGCATCGCAACGGTGATCATGACACCCATCGTGATTCTAAAATTTTGTAAGGCCTTCACTTTAGCTAGACCAGATACAATGCCCTCAGCAGTCCTTTTTGGACATTTTAAGGGTACTCCCACGTCTGTCTGGTTACGTTGATGTAGTGATGGTGCAATAGAAACTCTAAGCCATAAGGTACTATATTGCTCCCTATTAAAGGCCTCTGGACAGACCTTCATGTATACAATCTTGAAAAAAATTCTGGGCAGGGCGTATGATTTCTACTTACTGTTACTTCTTTTGGACAAGGACTCAAAAATATCCTGTCAAGTTGCCCAGTTTTGTGCTACCATCTGTACAATATGTCACTCCATTAATTAGGTTTGGATACTCATATATTCATCACTTTTTATTATTCTATTTTTATTTTATTTTATTATATACTGTACTTATTTATTTTTAAATCCTATTTTATTCATTGTTTTTCTGTTATATATAGAGATATGTAACAGCTTTGCTATTAGATATTTTACTGTACCTGGCCTTATGGCTGTAATAAACTGATTTGATTTGATTATGATCAGATTTGCAGATAAATTGGAACATCTGGGCAAAAATTCCAGCAAGAGGAATTTCAGCATAGATGAATGCAAAATCCTTTATTTGGGTAGGAAAAATTAAAAGTATGATTGTAGGATAGAGGGACCGCAGTATATGGGAAATGGGTGTCTTGATGGATCACAAACTGAGCAATGTGATGCAGCTATAAAAAAAGCAAATACAGTTCTGTAGTGCATCAACAAAAGCATAATTCACCAAAGAAGTAATAATTTCTCTCTATTCCACTTTGGTTAGCTTGTAACTAGAATATTGTGTTCAATTATAGAAACTGATTTTTAGGAAGGATGTTGATGTGATTCAGATGAAGGCAGCCAAAATGATAAGGGGACGGGAAGGAACAGGAAGGTTTGAGATATTGGTTATGTTTTGCCTGGACAAAAGAAGGCTGAGGAGACAAGATTGTGGTCTTTAAATATCTGTTATGTAGAAGATGGACAGGAATTTTCCAGAGTTGTTCCAGAAGACAGATAAGAAACATTGGGTTCCAAGGAAGTGGATTTTGACTGAACATCAGAAAAAAAAAATCCTAATGTAAAAGCTGTAACAGAATGCCTGTTGGTGGTCTCTCCTTTGTTGGAGGTGTGTTTAAACAGAGACTAGATGGCCATATGTTGGATGCGGTAGTACTATATTTCTGCACTGGGCATGGGGTTTAGACTAGATAGTCTCTATGGTTCCTTCCAATTCTTACATTCTATCCGTGAAAAAAGCCTCTGTTAATCAAGTTCAAATTGTTACATATGCCCATGTTGACACATAAGTTCCTAAATATTATGTGATGTAATACTATAATTGTTAAATCAGTAGAAAACCATGTGAGGCTGTTAAGTTTACCAGATTTCATAATGAAAATGTTCCATTGTTAAAGATTGATTCAATTGTAAGTATAATACCATCAATTTGTCTAACATTTACTATTTGTCAGTCTGTCTTACATAGCCTTTTCTGAAGTACTAGAATAGTAGAAGTGTTAAAGTGCAACACACTAATGTTAAGATTTATTTCCTGGATTATTCAAAAATGAATTTCTCTTGGCATTTTATGCATTTTATTTTATGTGCTTCCATCTTCATTTTCATCCAAATTCCAGGATAGATAGATCTGTAAGACTGAGAACAATTGAAAATTCTCCAATTTTACAAGAATGTGCATTAGACTTTTCATAATTAAAAAAAATCAGGTTTTATTCTTTTTATATTATTAAAATAAACTATTAAAAGAAAGACAAATCTGCTATTGGTTATGATTCAGTTTTATGATAAGAGACTTTTTCAGGGTTTTTATTTATTTGTTTATTACATTTTTAAATCAGCCATCAGCAGGAGCTCTCTGGGTGGTGTACATATTTTTAAAAACAATAAAATGTAACGTAATATCTAAAAAGATGGCATTAAAATATATAATAACACAGCATAAACAATAAACCAGCAACATTACATAAGACAATAACAACTGCATTAATAAGAATCCATTAGAATAGCAAATAAGATCTCAGTAAAACCAGCAATTGAATAATTTCTTTGGCAGTAAAACACATTTCCCTGTTACTGAAAGGACGTTTAAGGCAGGTAATTAACAAAGGTAGCAAATTAACTGTTCTGGGGAGGGTGTTCTGTCTTTTTTCTTGTATCCAACCATACTACTTCATTATGTAGGGTATACTCTAGTTGGGTCTCTGATGAAGATCTTAATGTCCAGCTAGAAAAATGTGGGAGGAGATGTTTATTTAGGTTGTTGTTTATTCATTCAGTCACCTCTGACTCTTTGTGACTTCATGGACCAGCCCACGTCAGAGCTTCCTGTCGCCACCCCCAGCTCCCCCGGGGACGAGTCCATCACCTCTAGAATATCATCCATCCATCTTGCCCTTAGTCGGACCCCCTTCTTTTTGCCTTCCACTCTCCCCAGCATCAGCATCTTCTCCAGAGTATCCTGTCTTCTCATTATATGGCCAAAGTACTTAGTTTTGCCTTTAAAACTTGTTCCCAAGTTGTTAAGTATACTTATATGCAGTGAATGTAATTTAAATTATGCTCTTTGTAGGTTTATTAGTGAATTCAGTGACAAGTAACTACAAATACTAAGATTTAGTTACTGCATTTTACATAATTGTAATTATTCATAAGTTTTTACAGGCTCCAGAATAACAGTTCTTGAGTTCTACTATGTATCCAGTTCTCAAAATAAATAATGTAAAATTTGTTTACGGATATATCCAAAGTAGTTAATTAAAAAATAAATCCTGTTATTTGAACTTGCACCTAATTATATTTGGGTGTCAGAAAGTTTCTCATAGTATATTTCCCTTGCTAGGTTAGAGAAACGGGTGTAAGGGCTGAAGCTGATGAGATGAGAAGCAGTGATTCTGGAACCAGACCAAATTATTATGAAGACTTAGACTATTTATTTCAATTTTTATATACTGCCATATTTCAGAAGTTTACATAGATAGTAAAATATAAAAATCACTAATATTAATTTTATTAAGTTAAATGTTAGAAGACTTTGTTCATGAAACAAATGAAATAACCACCAACTGTGGTGTTATTTCTTGACTCCGATTCTGTTTATATATCACTAGGACTCTCATGAAGCTTTGAGAGAAGGGGAAAGGTACATAGAATGTCAGAGAATCTGAAAAGGGACTATCCTTTTTCTTTCTTTTTTTTAGGTTGAAAGCTGTTTATTTATTCCATTAAACACATACATAGCTTTGTAAACTTCTATCCAACCTCTATTACTTTTACATATAAATAATTATAAATAAAACCTTAAACGAGCATCCCACCCCCAGGACCAATATTTTGCTTAATCATTCCTTTTTCCAGAAATGTAATAATTCTTGTGAAGGTGTACATCCTTTCCCTTTTAATAAGACGAATTCAACAAATATGTCCAATATCTCTGCAAAATCGTTTCAGCTCTGCAACCCCCTTCTAACTTTAATATTACATGCTAACTTGTCATTGATTGCAATATCCCACACTTCTTTATACCATTCCTCTATCTGATAATCACCTTGTACCTTCATCATAGGGACGCGGTAGCGCTGCGGGTTAAACTGCTGAGCTGCTGATCGGAAGGTTGGCGGTTCGAAACCGCACAGCGGGGTGAGCTCCCATTGCTAGTCCCAGCTCCTGCTCACCTAGCAGTTCGAAAACATGCAAATGTGAGTAGATTAATAGGTACCGCTTCGGCGGGAAGGTAACGGCATTCCGTGTCGTCATGCTGGCCACATGACCCGGAAAACTATGGACAACGCCGGCTCTAAGGCTTAGAAACGGAGATGAGCACTGCCCCCTAGAGTCGGACACGACTGGACTTTACGTCAAGGGAAACCTTTACCTTTACCTTCATTTTCTAGCTATCATTAGTTTTGCCACCGTCAATAGATTTGTAATTAAATCTTTAATAGCTTGAGTGCATCTAACCTTGTCATACACTGATAACAATGCTAATCTGGACATGCTTCCAAATGTATTTATCTCTTTAAATACCAATTGCCAAAACTTCTGTACCTGTTTACAGCTCCACCACATGTGGAGATAAGTGCCAGACTCCTGGCATCCCCTCCAACATAATACTGAATATTTCTTACGATTTAGTCTTACAGGTGTCAAATACCATCTCCAAACCAATTTAAAATAATTTTCCTTTATCCTTACAGACACAGTTTTTAAAATACGCATATCCCATATCCTGCCCCAACTCTGACTACTTATTTGATGTGTTAAATCACAATCCCATACTGATTTAAGATAATCCTGTTGATCTTCAGTTTCTAATAATATCTTACAAATTTCACTTGTTTCACCTTTTGTAACTATATTTTACATTCTTTATTTTCATTTATCCACTTCCTAATCCATTTCTCTAATTGTACACATAACCCAAGATAGCTTTCTTCCCCTTAGTACCTCTCTTACTCGATCTACACTGTTCATTTCCTTTATTTGAAATATTTTCTTCTCCCTTAATTCCTTTTCCAATTCCTTCTTTAAATTTATAGGGAATTTTTCCATCATCACCACTGGGGTCAGTGGGGAAAGGACTGGCATTAATTTTTCTTTATATTTTGCTCAAATCCTTAAAATAGTTTTTAAAAGGGGATTCTCAACCCTTTCTAACCATTTCTTAGTTAGTTTATTAAAAAATACATTTTTCAATTTCCATTTCACTTCTTGCATTTCCATCTCCAACCAGTTCAACTCTCCTTGTCCAACCATACCATCTACAGTCAGGACCAGAAATACTGGAACAAGAATAACTGTTTTGGCATTTGGCCTCTGTAAATGCCAAAACAGTTATCCTTGTTCCAATATTTCTGGTCCTGACTGTATAATATATCTTATTTAATTAGCTATATAATATAATCTTAAATTCCGGAGCCCCAATCCTCCAGCTTTTTGAGGCTTATACCATCTATTTTTATTCACCCTTGCTTTCTTATCCCCATTACAAAAATTATGAAACATAGTTTGCCAACTCTTCATCTCTATCTCTGATACCTTAATTGGATAAATAAAAGATAAAATATTCTTTTAGAATATAGAGATAAATAAAGAGATAAATTAAAAAAAGTATTCTAGGTAAAATCTTCATTTCAATAATTACTATTCTGCCAAACCATGATAATTTAATTTTCCTGTACTCCTCCAACTTCTTTTTAATCTCTTGCTTTAATTTATGAAAGTTTTCCTTTTTCCAAATTAAAGCTAATACACAATAGACTTTGAAAAGGTGATACGGTCCCACCATCATGGGACAATACTTTTTCACAGAACTGTAGTTACTGAATGCTGGGTGGACTTTCTGGAGAGCTGCAGTTTTTTGCCATGTCTTGTGTGAAATCTGACAATTGGCATGTGAAAAAGTTACTGGATTATTAGTGAATATGAACAGTTGGAGTGGCTGGAAAAAAGGCAAATGCACTTGTAGACTCTATAAAGAGAACTATAATCTTCAGATCCTAAGGGTTGATAAACCACTTCATTCTGCATTAGTCAAACCCTCTTCAAGCACTACATACAGTGTACAGTTCTGGGCTTCACACTTTAAGAATTCAGACAAACTGCAACAGATTCAGATTGCAGTGAAGATGGTTAGGAGGTTAGAAACTAAGACATAAGGAGTCCGATTGAAGGAGGTGGGCTTATTTGGCTTTTGGAAGAGAAGAATGTGTGCATATGTGAGGTTAGAGATATAATACCTTTTTTTTCCCATAAGCATTTCTGCCAAACTTAACTACATAATGTCAGCAGTGTTTGGTACATATATTATGCCTTGAAGTTGAAAGAATAGTTGAAGATCAGCTAGCCAGCAACTGGTACATTAGGGCCAGAGCCAAGGAAGAAAAAAAGAGTTTGACCAAATGACCATCTGCATTTGGTCTTTCACCCATCACTTTGTGGTAGCAATTCCAAGGTTAAGTACAGTGAAAGTACAGAAGAAATTCCATTGCCTTTGCTGGGTGATTAGTTGTTTTTATCTCTCTTCCATTAGCAATTAGCTGGCAGCCCATTCTATTATATTTCCTGAACTGTTTTTCATCCCAGTTGGTTGTGATGAGTGTGAGTATCTGTGGGGCTTGTGCCAAAATCTGCAAGATGGCTGGTGCAGCATTGCAACCCAAGTCCCACATCTTTTATAAGCATGTGTAACACTGATGCACATATGAAAGGATCATAGCTTGGACTGTGTCAGCCCCCCATCTGACTCTTCTTGTGAGTCTCACAAGAGACAAGTCTTGTGAGACTTGTAATTTAAAAACAGTTTTCCTCCTTTCTTCCTCCCAGTACCTTTTTCTTGAGTCTCACCTCTTTCAGACAGTAAGCTGGAGGGCAGGGAGTTTCTCACTACTACTATCTTTTTTCAATCCACCTGTCAGCAGGTTAAAAATAAAATATATAAATCAATAAAATATGATATTTGGACAAAATAAGTGTATAACTAATGGAGGTTTAATAACACTTCCTAAATATGACTATAACACATTCTACTTTTAGCAATGAAAATTGTGAAACAGAAAGCTGCAGATGCATAAAACATTTGTGAACTTTTTGAACAGGCTGAAAATATTTATTCACTGTAATAATTACTTTGGATGGTGAGGATTCAAAGGTTGTTAGTATAGAATCAGCAAATAAAATCAAGATGCAGAATTCAGATGAAAAAAATATAACTTTTATAATATTAATGGTATTCTGTTTATTGATATTTTGTCAAAGACAATTGTATAACTCCATAACATATATTACTTTAAAAATAGCACAAATATGTTGAACATTCACATAAATGAAATCTTGCCATATCAACTTGATAACAACATAGTGTTTCTTGGATTAATGCATTTGTAATAGTTTGTTCTTCTAGTTAAAAATACATGGGATGTTAAAAATATCCCCATTTTATATTAATGATAATGAATTTTAATATTCTTTAACATTTCTAATTTGAGCTCCATTTTTATGTCTGTTGTATTTTTTCACTGTTAGATAGTGTGGCATTGCAGGATTAAGGGGTACCGGGACTTTTGGACATTGCACTGCTGTATGGGGGGAAAAAAGAGACAAAACACTGCTTGTCATGTCTTTTTATTTACTTTTTGACTGAATTAGTTTTTAGTCTTCCCCAATTGCTACTTAGAATCTATTGTATAACCCAGAAGGTCCTTAATTATTATATAAAATCATACTATTACATGTAATAGTTCCTGTTAGTTCCTTGATATCATCTGATCTCAGACATCTCAGGAGAGTTGCATCATCATGCTGTGGGATTTCAACCCTTATTTGCTTAAACAAAAGCATGAACCCAAACAGCTTTTAACAGTTCTTTCATTTTCTTATTTCAATGCTTCTATTAATATAGTAGAATATTGTTTACATTAAACACTTGCATGACATATTCTGCAAGATAGCAAAGAAGTTTTCTTATACAACATGCTGTTGCAAAAATAACCTTAGTACAAATTGTGTAGTGTTTATCCACTATTCTGTAGTAATTCAGATAATTGATACCAACATTACAAAAGCAGAAATTCCCCAGGGTAGAGGCAGCCTATAATAGTATAAATACAAGTCCCACATTCACAGTGATTGGTATTTTTGAGTTTTGACATCAGTTTGCTCAATGTTTCCAGGACAAAAGCAATGTATTTAACCTGTAATTGTCATCTGATAAGTGAAGAGTTAGAAATGTGAAGATTCAGGAAAAAAAAAAAAACACCTTGACCATCCTGTTTGTGGAAACACTGAAATTTTTTGGAAAGAGTTTAAAAAAGTCCAAGGAACTGTATTCTTTTAGAATATTGAGTAAGTAGGACAGGATGCTCATATATTTCTCTCTTATATTCAGCCCAGCTATTTTCTAGTAACTTTTAATAGGCAGATTGCATCAGAACATTACAGTTCCTCTTCATAGAACAGTTATATATGAAAGAATAGAGAAGTTTGTCTCAGTCTGAGCAGACTTTCAGTTTTAGAAATAGAAGTTGATTAAGTATAAGCCTTAGAATAAGCTGAAAGGCTGATATTAGTGATAGGTCAGAAAATGATACTGAATTGATAATGTGTAAATGCAAAACCTTTATTCAATAAATCTTGTTTTCTGTTTTCCTCAGCTCTTTTTCTAAAATGTGAACATGCAGAAGAGTTTAAGGCTGGGCTAGAAACCAGGAGTCTGTGAGTTCTAGTCCTGCCTTAGGCATGAAAGCCGGCTGGGTGACCTTGTCCAGTCACTCTCTCTCAGCCCAACTCACCTCCCAGGGTGGTTGTTGTGGGGAAAATAGGAGGAGGAGGAAGGAGTATTAGGTATGTTGGCAGCCTTGAGATATTTATAAAAATAATAAAGGCGGGATAAAAATTAAATAAATAAATAAATATTGATAGGTTTTTTTCTGTCTTGTCTTTGTTTTTGTCAATTTGTCAAATTGATAAGATTAAGAGAGCCAACTTTTTTTAGAGTTACATAGAGTTTCATAATTACTATCACTGCCAAATTTTAGTTTTATATATAATATACCAAACTTGCTAATGATTGTTTGTAGTTAAACTCCATGATATAGGCTTGGCTTTTATTTTGAATGGAAGCTGAAAATTTCAAAATTTATATCAGGCATTTTTTGGATTAGATTATAGTACCAAACCAATAGAATGAAAAAGCAGTTTGATACTCAGGTATAACTGTTGAAAAACAGACCTGGAAAGAAAATGAGAGAACCCTATTTATGATTAAATATTCTCCTTGTGAATGTTTACACTCATCCTAACGCCTTTTTTTTTTTTTTGGCAACAGCAAGGGATACGGGATGAGATACAGGCATTTGTGAGTAGCCATGGATGGATGAGGGGGTGAGATTAGTGTGAAAGCATCGTATCCTGGGAAACTGCTGTAAGGTGCTACCATTAACAGTTTTTTCCGCTTAATTTCATTCCATCATGATCATTTTTATTATGATCATTTGACCAGAAAGCACTGAAATAATACATTATAAACATAAAGTACATTGCAGGCATATGAAAATCCTATATTTTGTTTTAGGCCTAGAATAAAATATATACTGTAATAAAATCTGCCAAACTTTATCTTAATCCTACCTTTACTAGCTGCAGCCAAACTTCCATTGTTCTAAGTGAAGCGAGTTCCTTAATAGATAGATACTCTTCCGAGGAACTGAGTTAATATTGTTGTGAGCGTGGCCCCCTCCTAGCCCATCTCTGCCAGACTTCTCAGACAGGGAAAAGAATCAACATTCCATCTCAAATGTGCTCCTGCTCATGCAGACAAGAATGAGAACCCCCTCAATCCTTCCTTGTTGAGATTAAAAAAACCCTTTACCTGTTGAAATGGGAGAGTTCCAGAAGTAAAACAAACAGCAAGTGTGTGTGCTGTGATTGAAAGAAGGAAAAAGCAAAAACTGTTCTCTCTGTTCAGTTTCAGATTAAGGCTGGGAATTTCCAGAAACCAAAAAGCAAATAAAATTGAATCGAAAAGGAGATTCTGGTTCAGGGAATTGCTACTTGGGATACATAAGTAAATATCTAATTAGCATTTTAAGGTATTTTTTTTAGTTTCTGCATATTTATTTATTTTTAATTGATGGATATCCAGTGACTGCATGTAAGTTCAGACGATTTGATCAATTTCAGATCTATATGCAGAAAGGTTTCCTAAATTTCTTCGAGAGCAGTGTTTCTATTTCCAGAATCTTACGTTGTTCTTATGTACCTCTCTATCCTTTGTAATTATAGGAGCTCTGATTTTTATCTCTTTTATCCACATGTGAATGTGGAATTTACATGCTTTATGTTTCCCTTTTTCTTAGTTTTGAGATAACTGATTTTGAATTATATATCCAAAGAGCAGTGGCTGTCAGTTTCCTATTCACATGCTCTAAAAATTGCAAAGACAGGAACTGGTGCTATAGAGCTTATATTCTATTGTTGTTGTTGTTATTCACATTCTACTGGCAAATAAGGACAAAGGATGTGAAATTCCTATCTTTTGGTCCTTTGAGGTTGACCAGTTCAGGAAACAGAATCCAAAAGTTGATTAGAACAGAATCTTGCACGCCTGTGTTTCCCCTTCTCTCCCTTTAAAACCCCAGAGGGTCAGGGCACAGCCAGACTGAGTCTCTTATTAACACTTTCCCTGTTTCTTGGGCTTAAAGCATGTTTTTGCTCGCTGTAACCTTCTTTGAATAGTGTGTCAGAGGTCATCTCTGTGGGTCTCTATATAGTGCCACACAGCAGGTGAAAGGGGGAGGACACCAGATAAAGGCATTGTACAGAATAAAGGAGTTGACCTTGGCAGAAATACGCAAGAACCATTACATCAACAAAGAGGGAAGCAAGATAGCATTCAGAAGAGTCGTTCAAATGTTAAGTCTCTTTGCAAAGACTATAACTTCCATTTTCTAATAATTAATAGTAAAACGTTCTGCTTTGCTGTAGATATTAAATATGTATGAATTTATTTCAAATGTGCTGGGACATAAAAAACATTGCAATATCCACACACAGGAGTACAACAAGATCTCTTAGGACACTGTCAAATCCAGCCCCCTGCTCAATGCAGGAAACTAAAATAAAACATCCGAGACAGTTGTTTGGCCTCTGAACACATCCAGCAAAGGGAAGCCTATTATCTCTCTAGGCAATGTTTGTTCTATTGTTAAACTGCTCTCACTGATAAGTACGTTTTCTAATATTCTAATAAGGTGAGGGTTGTTACCTATAAAGCCCTTCATGGCATAGGGTCTGGTTATCTGAGACACCACTTATCTCCAGTAGTTTCTGCCCACCCAATACATTCGGGCAGAGTGGGTGTTCTCCAGATCCCCTCAATTAAACGTTGCCATCTGTGGGGCTGAGGAACCATGCCTTCTCTGTCAGTGCCCCTATACTCTGGAACAGCATCCTCCCAGAGATACGCATGATACATATGTGCCCACTCTCCTGTGGTTCTGAAAGGCCTTAACACCTGGCTCTGTTCCCAGGTGTGGGGGAAGTGTGTCTGTAGAGCTGCTGTCATATTTTTATTGTTATGGTTATTTCTAATCTGGGCTGCCATGTTTAGCTTCATGTTTTTACTGTTTTAATTGTACATTTGGCTATTGTAAGCTGTCCTGTCCCAGGCCAAGCACACACAAGCACATGGGGAGGTAGTTGCAAACTTTTACTAGATGGGTTTTAAGCAAATAGCAAGCAGCAGAAGGAAAGGTATGTGCAAACGCACACATGCGCACAAAAGAAATCAAGTCCCCACAAGTCCAGCAGACTTGCCTAGAGAGAGAGAGTCCAAAATCCAAGCAGCAGGCACAAGAGTAGTCAGGCGAAATCCAAGGGTCCAAAAACGTTGTAGCAAGGTTGTCAGTTGGCCCAGGTCAGGGTTATGGTCACAAGGTTCGAGTCCAAAAGCAAGGCACACAGAGTCTGGGTTTGTAAATGGTTGTCGCCAGCGGAGAGGCTTGAGCTCATTGCTCTTCTTAAATAAGAGCAACCCCGGTGTGGCTCATCTAGGAGGGTGAGGCTCCTTCCTTGAGAGTAACCTCACAGAGCAACTTTGCTCTGCTGTCCGCTGTGCACAGCGAGTCCTCGCATTGGGAGGGGGTGGCAACTGAGCCTCTTCATCTTCAGAGATCGGTGGCAGCTGTGCAGGCAGTACCACCTCCTCTGCCTGCAGCTGCTCTGGTGGCAGTTCTGCCAGTAACTCCGGTTGCACATTGTCAGTCTTTCCCTCTAAATCTGAAGCTGACTGCACATTATTGGTCTCCACCTCGGAACTGGAGCTCACCATGACACAAGCCATCCAGAATCTTCTGAAGTGGGTGGCCATAATACATTTAATAAAGTAAATAAAAAAATATTCAGTTGGAATCTGCTTTTCTGTTAAATCCATTATTCTGGGTCCTTTACTCAGATCAGATCTTGACCTTCTTCTATAAGACCACTTTTCTAGTTTTTGGTGGATACTATCTTATCCCCATCTCAGATGTCTTTTCTCATAGTTAATCAAACTTAGCTTCTTCAGTCTCTCTTTGTAGGACAGTTTCTAGTATCCTGTTGAGTCTTGTGCACATGTCTGAACCTGTATGAGTTTCTCTGAATCCTTCTTAGCATGGTGGTCAAAACTAGACATAGTACTTGAGGTGGGGTCTCACCAAAGCAAAATAAAGTGAAATGGGTTTGTGAGTTTGAAGTTATCCCTCTGTTGATTCAGCCTCAATGTCATTTGGTATATCTGCAGCTACATTATTTTGTTAGTTCATACATAGATTGCAATCAAGTATTCATCCAAGACCTTTTTCATAAGTAATATTATATGCAGGGATTGCCCATCTGTTCATTTGATGTTTTTTGTTCATTTGATTTTTGTTTTCTAAAAAGAGAACTTTGGTCTTATCTCTGTTGAATTTCATGTTGTTATTTTGAACCCATTTCTCTAACCTATCAAGATAGTTTTGAATTTTATTTTTGTCTTTATTATATTAAGTATCCCACCGAATTTTGTGTCATCTATAAATCTGATATACATTCCTTTCAACTTTTTATCCAGGTTATTAGTAAAAACATTGAAAATCCTTGTGGCATCTCACTTTATTCCACTCTGCAGTAATGAGTAGCCATTTATGAGCACTCTTTGAGTATGATTTTCAAGCTGGCTACAGTCATTGAGAGTCAGACAGCATACAAGTTCAATAAATTGTTATTATTACTGTTATTATTATCTACTAAATTGTTCTGCCATTTAGCCCACACTTAACTTGTATGCTAATCAAAGTGTGTAGTGTCATTGAGAAAGAAATGATAAAGAGGTCTAGTTTTTCCCTTTGCACATATAAATACCCAACACCCATTATTAGAAAGGGTTACTTAATCACCCTCACTAGTGAGCTTTTTATCTGTATTGCTACTTGTACCAATTAAGATAAAGATAACACCATTACCTTCTAATAGAAGAGAGAGAGAGAGAGAACACCAAGAACTCCACAGCATGAGCTTCCTAATTTGATATCTGCAGAGGGAAGGGTAAGCATTAGAAACAATGTCTTGTATAAAATATTTTTGGCAGTAGGTCAGTTGTCTGAGCTCCCAAGCTATTAACATGATTTGTCATCAGACTATCTCTAGGTGTTGAAAACTAGAGACAATGTCTTACTTAAAAATATCTTGGGAATTAGGTCAACTGTTTGAGTTATGACCAGGTCACTGATAAGATGTGCCACCGAGTTATCCACAGTATTGTCTGTATTCCTTGTCCTTTGAAAAAAAATACTGTAGGTGGCCAGAGATCCCAGACACTTTGAACCTTGGTGTAGACCTAAAGACCTGGGAAGCTACTATCCAGCTGCCAGCCAATTCCAGGGTTCCAGGCAAGCTGAAAAGGCACAGGCTAGTATACTTTCTTTTTCCTCTGTAACTGTACTAATCAATAAAATCTCTTTTGTACTCACCTTGGTTTGGGCCTATGTTTTTGAATTCTAGAACCTATTGTTACTGGCTCTCTACCAGTTCCAGCAGAGCTATCATGGGGTGCTTTATCAAATTCTTTGCTGAATTCAGGTTCTAGTATGTCTAGAGGTTTCCCTCAATCTACTATGGAAATTACCCTATCACAAAATGAGATACGATTGGTTTGGTCAATTTGTTCCTGACAAATTCATTCTACTGTATTGTTTTTAAGGTGCTTATAGATCAATTTTTTTATGATTCGCTGTAGAATCTTCTCACCATCAAGAAAATTAACTGATCTGCAGTTTGTTGGATCTTCTTTATTGCTGTTTTTGAAGATAGGGACAATATTTGTTTTCCTCCAGTCATCTGGCACTTCACCAGTTCTATGTGTTTTCTCAGAAGTAATAGTTAAGGATTCAGGTAGCTGGTTCCTTTATTGCCCTAGGATGCAATTAATATAGTGTTGGAGATTTATATTAATTAAAGTTGTATTCTGTGACTGCATTTCTACACATTTCAGGCTTCAGTTCTGCCCCTTCCTGTAGCGGTTTTGATGACCAGATACTTGTTGGAGAAGGTTAAACTAAAATAGGAGTTGAATAGCTCTCTATTTCTTTTATTATCTGTTAAGATTTTGCCATATATGTTGAATAGCTGGTCTA
Organism: Candoia aspera; assembly: GCF_035149785.1. Taxonomy (NCBI): domain Eukaryota; kingdom Metazoa; phylum Chordata; class Lepidosauria; order Squamata; family Candoiidae; genus Candoia; species Candoia aspera. The sequence goes on along the minus strand of NC_086157.1, from coordinate 91,607,547 downwards.
AGAGAAGAGCCTTTTCTGCTGTTGCCCCTGCCCTGTGGAATGTCTTGCCCTCTGAGGTGAGGTTGGCCCCCACTCTTCTGGCCTTCTAGAAGAGTGTTAAGACCTGGCTCTGCAACTAGCATGGGGATACAATAGTGGTATGCAGCCCTGGGGGTGGTTGGTGGCTTGAGGATGCTCTCTCTATCTTTTTAACTTTGTATATTTTTTGTGTGGATTTTTTAATGGTCTTTTTACTTGTAAGCCACTCAGAGTCACTGGTACAGTGAGATGGGCAGCATATAAATTTGATCAATCAATCAATCAATCAATCCTTTTATTTTTCTCCTTTTATTCTGAACATTACTAAAGAAGCTTAGTTTGTTAGTGGCCTTCACTTAGCTCAGCTAATTCTGAACTTTTACTTCCCTAACAAGTCTTCAGTTCTAGGTTACCTATCTATACTCTTCCTTTGTAACCTTTTCATTTCTTATATATGGGCTTTTTTATTTTCATAACTTCATTAAGTTTTTGAATGTAGCCACGCTGGCTTCTTTTGCATTCCTCCATTTTTTTCCTCATTTGATTTCTTGGAATTGTGCTTTTGGTTATCTCTTTGTTTAGGAACTGCCATCTTGAATTACTTTTCTCATTAGGTGCTTTTCTATGGGTCGCTACTTATTGTTCTTATCAAAATCTACTATTTTGAAGGTATACATTTGGCTATGGTCAGGTTTAGTCTCCCGTAGAATGAAGAACTCCAGTATTTCCTCCAATGTTCCTGCTACTTCCACTTCTTCAAGTAAACCTTCCATGTTAATTAGTAATCAGATTATAGATATCTGATCCCTTTGTTCTTTTCTCCACTATCCAAAAAGAAAAATTGCCAGAATGAAAATTCAGAAATTTCCTAAAAGACCATGCTGTCTCTCAACAAATGTTAGCATAAATATACTTTCCGTGCATTACATATTCATGCCTTTTCAAAAGACCTGCAGTTTAGTTTTGGAAGGCATCATCCTTTCCTTGGTTGGGCATTATCAACAAGTTTTGTACTAGATGTTTGGATAGCACTGAAAATAAGAAAACTAGATGAGGGAGTTTATTCTGTTTCAGAATAGAGCGTGCAATAGTTAGAGGTAAAAATCTGAATGGCATATGATGTCATTCACATAAAATGTTATTTTTTTTAAAGTCAATTATATGGCAAGGTATCTTTATTTTCAAATAGCACGCTTTCACCAGGAATTAAGAACCTGCTGTGATGGAGTCATATTAACCTCACATATAACTATTGTAACTTATCTGAGGTAGACTCCACAGCTCATTTATTCCATTTAAAGGCTACTCTGAAAGAGTTTGTACCTGCTGAACAATTAAGAAATTGGACATTTAAAAAATCTTGCTGTGCCAGATATAATGCTTGGTTAATGGGCCATTAATTTAAGATAGTAGAGCTGTTCTTTGCTTTAATCGTAACATTGGTTAATACCCCAGCAGTCCACCTATATAATGCTGAAATGCCTAATTATCTTTCGCTAAGGAGAATTTAAAAATGCAAGCACCTTACCGAGCTATGTGCATATATATATATATAAAGCCCCCACACTTTGGAAAACCCTTCCCTTTAAGGTACATGCAGCCCCTATATTGTTAGTATTTAGGAAACAAGTAAAATCTGTTTTATGTCAAAGTTCTCTTGGCCCCAGTTGATCTGAATAATGTCATCTATCATGGGTAATTGATTTGAGAATTTTTACTATTTATGTTGATTTTGTAATTCTGTTTTTGTCTTGCTTAATTAGAATTATTCAAGATTGTTAATAAATAATGATAAGCATGTGTTCCCTTTCACATATCAGAAAACGTAGCATCATATCTAGCTTAGCCATTCAAATAATTCTTGATCAGCTCTTTGAAGTTATGAGCTCCAAGGCTTGATAAAGCTGTTTTGAGGCTTTCTTGAGATCTTCTTGGCAGGTTTAAGAACGAGACAGGCATAAGTCATCTTTGCTATTCTGGTTTTAAAGTAGTGTTTTTCTCCTTAGTCCATCAGCAACCTGCAGTGCCTAGTTGAATAATACATGATTCTCTTTGCCAACTATTCTCTTAGCAATGCAGTTGGGTGACTCTGTGGGGAGAGCCCAATACCTATAGGCTACTTCACCCTCCTGGGGTTCTGGGAAGCCTCCTCTTCACCTTTCCTTTTTTTTCCTCCAATAATAGGTCATAGTGGTCAGCGCTCACTCAAGCAATAGTTCTCTTCCTGTGAGTGTCCCAATGAGAACTGATAATTGAATAAGCTATTGGCTTACTTTCAAGGAAAGAGCCATGGTTTATAGGACATATGGGAAGAGATTTAGCAAGAAAATGACATAAATAAGCAAGCAAGCAAGCATACTTAAAGGTATAACTTCTCTGTTTCTTCTCTTTACTCCTTGTAGAGCAGCTTTGGATCATTTTCCTTAATAAATGAATGAACAAGTATAATGTTTTTGACTCATTTGTTTAATTGGGTTCTCTTTATCTAGTTTCAGGACTTGTGTGGAGAACAGATCACATTTCAGGTCATATTTATTTATTTATTTAATTTTTAATTCCACCTTTCTTATTTTTATAAATAACTCAAGGCGGTAAACATACCTAATACTCCTTCCTCCTCCTCTTTCCCCCACAACAGCAACCCTGTGAGATGACTTGGGCTGAGAGAGAGTGACTGGCCCAAGGTCACCCAGCTGGCTTTCACGCCTAAGGTGGCACTAGAACTTCAGTCTCCTGATTTCTAGCCTGTTGCCTTAACCACTAGATGAAATTGGCTCTCTTAAACTGTACTGTTGGATATTTGGTCTTTGTTATTGTGTTGTGTCAATTTAGTTATTGTTATTTGTAGATTGTAATTGATGGCTCAGCATATTGTACAAACTCAGATAATGTTACACAAAACCATAGTTTAGGTGAAACTCAACATACGTATTGTCTTTCCTTATTTCAGGCAACAGGACTGTTACTAAGAGTAGTTTAATTTTTTTTTAGCTGCCTGTTTTGCTGTCTCATTTGGGCTAAATATATTACTGTTAAATCTCTTACTGCCTTCTGAATGCTGTTGTCCAAACAGGTGGCCCTCATTATACAGGGTTAGGGTTAGGGATTCCTGCAGTGTACAATACAAATTCAGTTCCAAATTGATAGAATGCATTTTCTAGTGATTTGTGTCATCACTATTAGATTATACCTACCAGTTCGGAGAAAGAAAATGCTTACTTCCTGCAGCATTGATGTCCCTATTTTTCATAAGAACAAAACTTATCGTAGAGCAGGAGCAGGACAACATCAGAAATAGTAATAATATAATTTTAAAAAACTTGTTGATCTTTAGATCAGTAATTTTGAATGTTTCAAGAGGAAATGATTAAATTGAGCTAATTTTGAAACTAGTGCTCTATTATTACTGGTTAACAGTTGTACGAAGTTGTATGCTGCATGGGATTTCCATGCAAACACGAGAAAGAAAAACATTATCCATGATGGGCTATAAGTAAAGGTAAAGGTTTCCCTTGACGTAAAGTCCAGTCGTGTCCGACTCTAGGGGGCGGTGCTCATCTCCGTTTCAAAGCCTTGGAGCCGGCGTTGTCATAGACACTTCCGGGTCATGTGGCCAGCATGACTCACGGAACGCCGTTACCTTCCCGCCGAAGCGGTACCAATTAATCTACTCACATTTGCATGTTTTCGAACTGCTTGGTGTGCAGAAGCTGGGACGAGCAACGGGAGCTCACCCCGCCGCGCGGTTTCGAACCGCCGACCTTCCGATCGGCAGCTCAGCGGTTTAACCCGCAGCGCCACCGCGTCCCGCATGATGGGCTATAAATTACTGATAATACATTTGAATGTGCTTTGACCTGTAGTAATAGTGCACGATGTTGTTATATCATGCCACAGGAAAACAGATATAGGAACCAAATCCTGTGGCAAATTCAGATGCAACTGTGCTTTTATATATAAAGTGATAACACTGCTACAGGATCTGTAACATCAGTCATAACTTCAGGGTATATTTGCTTCTTCTCCAGTGTTGTATATACCATCATCTGTTGGCAATGCCCATGACACTTTACTTTACATAAACCGGGCAATGTCTGTTTAGAAGGATGAATTAATAAAAAGTTGACATCAGAAATAATATCCAAAACCAATAGGAAACATTTCAGCCATCTAGGACACTCTTAAAGTGGCATTCTTGAATAAAAGATAATAAGAGATACTGATTTCACTGTGAAAGAGTTGAACTAGAATTCAGATTTTACACTATTTCTAACCAGAGACCAAGTTTTCTTATTAGACTATATTACTGAGAAAGCAATGTTATGGTTGGTTATTTTGTTAAACTGTTCTGTCTCTCATGTCTCCTTTCACCTTCTTTCCCAAGATGCTCTCTTTCTTTCACAATTATACATTTTGCATCTGATAAAGAGAGCTGTCACCTGCCAAAGCTTTGCTTGTTCTTTGTTGTTTTTGCTGCAAAAGACAAATACCCAATGAATACTTATGGCCAAGTCCATTTGCAAATACTACTAAATGTGCTTCTAAATGTCTTGTAAAGTGAGGAACTGCAGTTGAAGGAAGAGGAAAAGGCTCAGGACGTATAAATAGCAAAGAATGTAGAGCTAATTTTTTCTCTCCAGCTTCCCCAAAGATACTGGCTTGTGCTGTGTTTAGGAACTTGTATTAATTGTGTGGATTTGTTTGTAGATGGGGACACAGTTTTTCATGGAGAGGAAAGAGCTTTGAATTAATGAGGGGAGTTAACTCTCTTGATGAAGACTGATGTTGAAGGTCAAATGTCAAACATAGAACGACATCAAGTTCTTTACTTACTACAAGCACAGCTATATATAGATTTGCAAACAAAGTTAAAACCTTAGGATATGAAAGTTAATCAAGCCTATTTCATGCAAAGCATTGAAGTGTTAAAATCAGTCTTTCAAGAGAGTGATAAAGAGAGATGATAATGAACAACTTAGTTTCTTGCTTTCAGGTTTTATTGTTGCTGGAGTTTTATTCGAGATGATTAAAAAAAGATGCTATGTGAAAGATGCTTGAAAATTATTATAACACTACCTTGTTTAGCCCCTGCTATTATAAAATTTAAAGAAGTAATTGTTTTGACAGTCTTGCTGTAAGATGTTTATTAATATATGTGCCACTGGAGACTGTTGTGAAATGCTCATGGTGCCATTAGTTCTCTGACAGTATTATTATCTGTAGATGGATTCTGTGTGATGACTGTTTTATTTGTAGATGAACCAGTCTAGATAGTTAACCAATAAAATTGCTCCTGGATGTTACCATTATTATTTTTTAATAATTGAGGTAAGTTCTTGAAAAATGTATGCTCAATACCTTTTGTATAAATAGGAGAGTGGGCTACTGAGCTTTAGTCTAAATATAGGGTTAGATAGGATTTGGAGATGAAAAAAATACTTTATTTCTGTCATTTATATATCATCATAATCTGCATGGGCTCCTGATAGACTAAAACAATAAAACAATATTAAAACCAAGACAACAATGTAGTAATAATACATTAGGTAATACAGATGGCATGAACCTATGGCATGAACCTATCCTGCCCCATATGGTTTCTAGAAAAGCTGTGTTGTTACTAGCTTTTGATTGCACTATATACAGTTCTCTTAATTGAGGTCCTAGTACTTAATTAAGGTCCTAGACTTTGAGTGAACAAATAATGCCGAAGTTTAGTAGGTGTTTATTTCATAAACAGTCAGTTCTGATTTGGGCCTGATTTATCCCTATACAAATCTTACCAAATTTGGCTTTGTCATCACAATGAATTTCTCACCATACAGGCTCTATAGGCACATCTTTCCCTACTTAAAATAAATTTCTGAAGACTTTTGTAAAAAAAAAAAAAAGAGTCATATAAAAAAATTACAAAACCATTTCTAAAGCCCTGGAACTTCAGCAACCCATAGTCAGAAATGAAATCTTGAAACTGAGAAGATTTCAGACAAGTAAATCTTTCCAAAAGTGACTGTTCTGTTAAAATCACTGCAAGGGAACAGTGCACATTCCTCTAGAAAATCCACAATGAACCTCAAAACAACATGCAGGGATCTTCAGACTTCTCTCACCTTGGCTAAGCTCATTGTTCAATGACTCCATTGTTAACAAAGTGATGGTGGAAAACGGGATTCATGTGAGAGCTAAGAAGATAAATTCTCAAATTTGCCAAAAAGCATTTTCTGACTTCTGTAAGATAGTTCTATGGACAGATAAGTCAACAGTAGAACTTTTCTACTATAAGGATACTTTTCTACTAGGCTATATGTACATTGTTATATCTGGAGGAAATAAAACACTGCATTCCACAAGAAGAATCTCATACCAGCTTTCAAGTATGAACATGGTAGTATTATGATTAGGAAATGCTTTGCTGCCTCAGGATCTGCCATCACCGAAGAAAGCATGAATTAGGCTTTATTCAAATGATTCTGTAGGAGACTGTCAGACCATCTATCAGCTGAAGCAGAACTGAAAGTGAAAGTGAAAGCAAGATGATGCTCTCAAACATTCAAGGAAGTCTATAAGACAGTTAATGATGACAAACCATTCACTTATTTTGGAATGGCCAAGTTACAGTGAAGATCTAAACTCTAATTTTCTCTAAGCATAATATTGGGTATAAGTGTAATGTTCTTCCATTCTGCATCCATTTAATCATACAGTATTTGATTTGTTTTGTTTTTGAGTCATACTTCACCAGCAATTTATAAATATGTCCCAGCAGATGTTCAGAATTACATATTATAAGATTTTCAAATTCAATCAAGCCTCTAAATGTTCCCCTTAGTTTCTGCAATTCTTTAATATGCTACTTGTTTGAAGATATTGTCACCAGTTAGGTGGACTAAGCCATTGTGAAATAAGTCTCAAAAGATTTTATCTTTGTCTTATTAATAATCAAATTTTGCAATCAGAACAAATTATTATTTTTCCATTAAGCAATTTTCTTTGTGCTTTCTTCTTCAAAAACTAAATATTTAATCGTGAAGCAAGAGAGAGTTTTTTTTCCTATGACCCTTTTTAATGATGTTTTTCTTTTTTGTGTGTGATCTTTTTTCCTATGACTTTCCAATTTTCTTTGATTTTCCCATTTATTTTAATGACCATAAGATTTCTGATGCATGTTCTAGTTGATATCTGGAAATTAACAGCTATCAGCACTAGAGCACCCAAAATTTCTTGGAGAATATCCACTGGTTGGAAAAAAAATTGGTCAGTAAAGGCTTCTCTGTTTTATAAACCTGATCCCAGAATAGCTTCCAGGTTAAGTGAGATCCAGAGTGTTTAGCTGCTCCAGAAAAGGCAGGGCCTGTGTTTCATCCATAATCATGGTGTATTTTAAAATTTGCTGCTTTAAAGTGTTATACCTATCCTGATTCTGATGCTTTTCTTACTGTGAGTGATTCTGGGCTGGAGGAGCCCATTATTTATTTCTCTTCAATGGAAAAATATTATGGCCATCAGCCTCTAATTATAACTCTAAGGAAAGGAGGATAGTAGGTAAAGGATATTGTGCTGGGTCTCTTGTAGAGAGTGTTGAGACTATGGGACTATTTAAAATCTGATTCAGCATTGGAAATTAAGTCTTGCTTATTTCTTTTTACCATTGGATTTATGAAGGCTCAGGTTAGGTTTATGGTTTTATTTTAATGTTTTTTAAAAAATGAATGTCATTGTTTTGGAATGACATTCCAAATGAAATGCTTTTAATGATTTTTTATGACAATTATTATTTTATTAAATTAAAGTTGCCAGGTAAGATACAAGGTTGGAAATAAAAACTAACAAATAAGATGGGCACCTCAGTAAGTGAATATATGGAAGTTTTTTCTCTGGTAACAAAAGCTTGTTTAATTAAAAGAGGAAAAATATTGAATATGAATAATAGCTGACAGAGTTTATTGGCATCTAAAATTTGCCATTGAGGAAGTTGCATTAACTCAGCTTCCTTAGGAACATTCTAGGCATATCTAATACTTTTCCTTTGTTTTAGTTTGAAAATGCTGGCATAGAAAGGGTGAGAAATTGAATTTTGTCACACACTCTAGAGTATATATGATCATAGATATACATATTATGATTTTAAAGTATAATTTGTCATGCTATTAACTTATATATTTTAATTAATATAAGACTATTTACAAATAAGCATCTAGGTTGCAACTCTAGAATGACAGTGAATAAAGAAAATCTTGAAAATCCCTTAAGAGTACATTCCTTTTCATAGATTATAGAATACTCTGTAATACTCTTCTATAAACATCTAGAATGAGTTAGTTTGCCTGAATCTTATAAAGATCTATAAATTAACAATTTGTTTTTTCTTTTTAAATTTTCAGTTGGTTGGTGGAGAATTTGATCTAGAGATGAACTTTATAATTCAAGATGCAGAAAGTATAATATGCATGTCAGAACTTTTAGAGCACTGTGATGTAACATGTCAAGCAGAAATTTGGAGTATGTTCACTGCCATCCTTCGTAAAAGTGTCCGGAATTTACAGACCAGCACAGAAGTTGGTTTAATTGAACAAGTGCTATTGAAGATGAGTTCTGTGGATGATATGATTGCAGGTATAAATCTTACAATAGATTATCATATTCCAGATATTTTTGAACATTGTGTATGAACTGATTAATTATTAAAGGACATTATCTGAACATGTGGAGGAGATACAGGTTGAGGATTTAAAAAAACAGATTCAGAATATTTTGCAATTAATGAAATTATGTATTTTAAAGAAATATGTCTGTAGATTATGACTATTGCTGAGATAATTTTCTCAGACTCCCTTTTTTAAAATGATTTTTTATCTTCTCAAAAATATAACTTTGGAAGTTTGTATTCAGTTTATTTTTAGTCAGAGAAAAGTTTGTCAATTTGAATTTAGGGTGGTAAACTTTCAGACTTAGAAGATTCTGTTAAAGTAGCCTAACAATAAAGTAGAAGTAGTTAGTCTGGTCATGTTTCCTGTTTGATTTACCTGGGAGGCTGACATCAATCTTGCAAGTCTGAAAGTATAAATCTCCCGCCATTTCTTTTTACTGCCTGCCAAGTTAGAGCGGATTCGTTCTAAGTTTCTTTCTCTGTCCATTACTCAGTTGCAGGCTCCTCCCATTTTATCTGATTGTTCCTTAGGCACCACCTCTTCCCCTGTCTTCCAAGGTCATTCTCACATTCTATTACATTAATGAGGATTACCTGTAAATATAATAGAAAACGTAAGAGTAAAAAAATAATATTCCTACTTCAAATTAGGGTTAAAGGTGATAGTTTTCAGCTTCCAGATAGTTACAAAATGATCTCTGATCATTTCAGAAAGCTAGTGAAGTAGTGAGATTCTTCTCTTGATCAATATTGCATTTATTGAAAATCTTTCTATGTTGTTGAACTTGTTTAGTGAAAAGGAGGGAAAAGCTAATAATATGAACTTTTCATCTGCCCATTCAGTTGCACAAGTGTTTGGGTTTTCTGTCATGGCAGATCTAAGAAACCTCACAATGAATTGTTGGATTTGCAAGACATGGTATTAATTGTCAAGATGGGCAGTGAAGAATTGTGATAAATAAATAAAATAACTGCTGGGAAACCTAGCATTCAGAACTATTAGTTTTAACAATCAATCCAGTTTCTACTTGTGAACTATTACTTATATAAAAATTTAAGGAAGTATTAGAGTAATTTTATTTTTCTTTGAAGATCTCCTCGTTGACATGTTGGGGGTTCTTGCCAGCTACAGCATTACCGTTAAGGAATTGAAGCTTTTGTTCAGCATGCTTCGTGGTGAAAACGGAATCTGGGTAAGCTGTAGCTAATGCAAATATAGTTATGACTTGCTTAATTAAGGTACTACATTGTATGAAATTAAACATTTAGCAAATAGGGTTGTTAAAAATTTAAGTCAGCTTCTGATAACTTCTTTAAAATGAATTTTTAGTCTATTTGGAAAACTAGATACCAGCTAATGTACTTCGTTGTAAAGTGATTAAAGTTAACATCTAATTATAATTATAGATACTGGTGGCATAGTGGTTATAGTGCTGGGCTAAGACTGGGGAGACCCAGGTTCAAACTTATCAGGGAAATTCACTGCTAACTTTAAGCCTGTAACTTTCAGCCCAATTTAGTTCACGGAGTGGTTCTTCTGGGGGAAATTGGAGAAGGGAGTTCTATGTATGCTGTCTTGAATTCTTGAAGGAGAGGTGGGATATAAACCTAACCAATAAATACAATAAAATAATTGTTCAATTTTGTTTTTGGTAGCCTAGACATGCAGTCAAGCTATTGTCAGTCCTTAATCAGATGCCACAGAGGCATGGTCCTGACACCTTTTTCAACTTTCCAGGCTGCAGTGCTGCAGTAAGTTTTAAGCAATCATTTATTGTTCGAAGTAAAAATTAAATCCTCTTCTACTGTATAACTATGCTTCCAGAAGCCAAGTGCAATAACTGTGTTTAATTCTTTTACTTACATAGAATTAGTTTGTATACATTCAGGAGCTTTAATGACTGAGAAAGGAATTGATTTAAGATGATTTAACTTGGTAAAATAGTTACTAGGTAGATTCTGCTGTATATTTTATCCTTTAGAAACACTGGGTCATGTGCATTACATATCCACACTAAAGAAAGAAATGGAAAGCAGGCAGAAAAAAACAAGCCCAGAGAGATTTTGTATTCCCATCTGTCTTCTAAATTCTAGTCTCCTTGTGTGAATTATGATGGGATGACATGGAATTGTGTGCAGATCTGTTCTGAGATTGCAAACTACTTGGTTTTTTTGCAAAACGTCTTTAGTATTATAAGCCAATAACTAACTGTTTTTTATTTTTCCCATAGGCAATTGCATTGCCTCCTATTGCCAAGTGGCCTTATCAAAATGGGTTTACGCTTAACACTTGGTTTCGCATGGATCCATTGAATAATATTAATGTAGATAAGGATAAACCATATCTTTATTGGTAAGTATGATTGTAATATTTTTAGCCTTGTTCTGTTTCAATTAAATAATTGCTTGCTTCTTTTAGTAGAGAAAATTATCTACAAGATATAGGCATTTTCAGATATTGTTGTAACCAGATGGAAATATCCTAAGAAAAGAGAAAATCTTTACACTATAGCCTTCTGCATGTCTTCTCACCATCTCCCAGTCCAACCTACCTCACAGGGTTGTTACAGGAAGAATTGGAGGAGTGAATGCTGTGTGTTTATGGAGGAAAGGCTAACATAAACCAAACTATTAAATAAGTAACCTTATTCCAAGGTAACATATAGGATTTCTGTATAATGTATTAATAAACTGATGCTATGATCCTATGTACACTTTCCTAGGAATCAGTGATACTAAGCACAATGGGAATTACATTTGAGTAAACATAAGATTGTGCTTTTGAATAAATGCAGTTTGGATTTGATCATTTCTTTCCATATCCATCATTAAAAACTAGGGCTTGGAAATGCATTACATAGGGCAGGAATGGCCAACTCAGGCTGGATTTACTCTGTATGTAATTTTATATGTTCCCCCATTTATAAAAATTAATTTAAGTTGGAGTCAGTATTATTATTTTGATAAAAATGTGAGATATAATGACATTCTACCCTTCAGCTTCAGTTACAATTTTCAAATGTCTAAAATTAACAAACAATAAATTGCACTAGTTTTCTTTTGTAACCTAAACATCTTTGGCATAGTGTTTAGGAATGGGAAAATGATAATAAATAATCCCAGGAAATTTAATTTTTATTGCCTTCTAGAGAACTGTTTAATGTTGAATATGTTAACAGATTATATGTTATATAGATGCACTTGCTGGAAGAAGGAGTTTAATAATGACAAGGGTACAGAATGTGCTTAATGGAAAACTTGTTGGGAAAGATATTGGGCAAGGCTCTGAGCACATACAAAAATAAAATAATAATTCTCAACAATATAATTGATTTTTTACTGCCTAGAAGTCTACAAGTGATTGATTTCTGATGTGAGTTCTGGAAAATTCTCATTATATATAGCCTGAAATATGTTTTATCTTCACTTTTATCTTGGAAGACTTGTATGATAAGTCCTCCCTACCACCATCAAAGTCCTCCCTTATCATTTAACTTTGAGAGATATTCAGCTTATTAGAGGTAGAGAGACCATACCACAGGTCAGCTCTGTGTAATTGCTGACCCAGTGGAAATCTACAAACCTAAACTTCTAAAGTTTCCTTTTACAGTCTGAATTTATTTGTGACCTACAAAAGAAAGTGTCAGAGAAAATAAAAGAGAAGGGTAGTTGTGTAGAATTGCCTGTTACTTTAAAACTTTGTCCTGTGATTTATAGTATTTTAGAATAATTAAATCATGCAGATAAAAACTGTAGTGTATGCAATGAAAGATAAAAGAGATTTGACTTAGAAAATAGCAGAGCTAAAAGTCATACTGTTTGATTCACACTAAATTAGAATAATTGAGCTTGAAAACCCTGATAAACAATGTGCCACAGACATTGAAACAATGCTGGAAGTAAATAAAGTTGTTCAAGATGAAGTGACCATTTACATGATCTATTTTGTAGAAATAATTTATGATTTTTAAAGATCCTTAAGCAAAATGTCTATAGTAGTCTTTATGGAGAAATGTTACATAATGTAACATCTACTGTTGTTAGCTCTGCAAGGTAGTCCAGACAAAAAGCACAGTCAGGAGTACTAGCTCTACCTTTACATATTTTTTAAATAATTTTATTAAAGATTATAATCGTAATAATAAAAACTAATAGAAACTAAAGAGAGTAAAAAGTGCAAAGAAAAAAAGTAGAAAATAGAAAAGAAAGTAAGAATATAGTAAAGAAAGAGAAAAGAAGTATATATACTGTATATACTGTATGTGTGTGTGTGTGTATGTGTGTGTGTATACATATATTCCAACCATTATAACAACTATAACAATTTTAGTAACTTTTTACCTCCTCTTAATTTACAACCAGTGATTTCTTCAACCCATGTCCCATCTCTTATCTACAAACAAATCCATGAAGCATCATCATTTCAGTCCTGGTGTCAGAAAAGTCCATTGAGGTTTGCCAGAAATAACAATATACTATTTTAACCTTGATCAAATAAACCAACTTTATATTCCTTTTTTTTACTTCTAAAAATCTCAATTTATAGTCCATTCAAGTAATGTTGTAGAACTTGATTTCTTTTCAAAATATGCCCCTTTGCCCCTTCTCACAAGATTCATCCAAGCTTTAACAAACCTCTTTTCTAAATCTAATATAAAAGAATTATCCAGGTCTCTCTCTTTGTTTATTATTTGTAATTCCCTTTTGATTTTTAAAGCATCAACTAATTTCTTTTGTATGTCCGATGAGACATCTTTTTCCATGTCATTCTTATAGCCTGTCATTTGTAGATTCATGTTCAGTGTCAACTCTGTCTTGTCAGATAAAACTTGTTCCTTTTCTGCCATTTTTTCCATAACATCTTTTGGACACGATCTATCCATAGAAGGAAATATTGCTCTTGACATTGTTGATATTAACTTCCGATTCCATTTTTCAAAAGTATCCTTCAGTATTTCCAATGTTATAATATTTGACGTCATTCTGTAACTGTTAATCGGGTTTATGTATTCTTCCCCTTTAATTAAAATCTTTAGTTCTCTTTAGTGTCCAATATTTAAAATTGCTTATCTCTATTATGTCTTAGAAAATTTTTTTATCATGTGTTAGAAAATATTACAAATAAGTCCACTTTCCCAAGGGAAGGATTTGTTATAATTAATTCCAAAATCTTATTTCAATTTATCTGGACCCTTAATCTGTTTATAACTTTCTAAAATCAAAGTCTTAATTAGCTTTTTGCTATTTATTTCAATTTTTTAAAAAGTCTTTAGCTTGTAGTTAAATTTTCCTTTTGTTAAGGATTGAAGGCAGACTCACCCAGTGTTTTCAGACTTGTTGAACCGAAGGTCTCTAATAACTGAAAAGTACTTAACAAGAAATTTCCAAATGTGATTAGAAAAGGAAGTATGCGAACTTAGTGTCCTTTTCAAGGTGCCAGCTGCAGTTTGAACAAGATGGCTATTCCCTTGTTTCTGTCCTGACTAAGCAAGGACCACGCTGAGATGAGGAAGAAGTCTCTAGTGTTTTATTACTGCTATTGTAGACAGAAAATCCTACCAAACTGAAGAAGCGTGGGAAAACCCAGACAGATAAACCCCAAAAGTCAAGGCGGGTCTGTTCTGGATTTCTTTGAATGACAGCTCAAATTCTCTAAACTATGCATGCGTTTTTCCCCCTGGATAGGAGCCCCCTCCTGCTCACCATCAGTACTCATGACATCTTCCCAGTGCTCAAAACATGCTGGAGACCACTTTCGTGCGGTCCCCTCATGAGGAGCAACTGTTTGAAGCACTTGTGGGTGATCTCCTGTCCTCTCTTTGTCTGGACAGGTTGAAAGAGCCAGTCTACTCACCGGCTCTTCGTTCTTCACCGCAGTCATCGGCTCTGCTTTTTGTGGAGTCGTCTTTAGTCTACCATTTCTTATTCCAGAAGCCAAGTGCTAGCTCTATCTTTATTGTAAGATTACATTAACAGAATGTTGCAACACTGAAAGTATTTCTATACTCCTTTCTTTTTACTCTCTGGAAAACCCTTCCGAAATGATTCCCCGTTCTGTGGGATGAGACATCTTTTACATGTTGGTAAAACATTTTTTACATGCCAAGACATCTTTTACAAGCCAGTAGACGGGCTAACCCTCCTGTCTCCCAAGGTCATTCCTACATACTCTTACAACTATTAAGGATATTCAGGATAATGAATATAATAACTGATCTAATAAATAAACATTTCTGAAAGGAATTATACTTTACGATACTACGGATGGGATTAACTATTTTTAAATGATATATGTTAAGTACAATTCTGCTGAATCTATGAAAACAGGAAAAGCTCCAAGTCCTCATTCAGTGGTATGAGACATATTTGTTTTTTAATCTTTTATAATCTAAAATACATTTATAGTAATATTCCTGTGAATAAAAAATTGCCAACTTCCTTTAATAAGATATTTATAACTATGATTTTGAATGCTGGTACAGATTCTACAGTAGTTGTGCAAGCTTTTTTCCAATTTCCTCATTACATCTTAATGTCTAAATTCTAACAGCATCCCTGGGACACTGATTATAGGTATTATCTTTAGTTACCCATTATGGATAGATTTTCGAACATTATAGTGAATCAACTTGTTCTGCTCACTCTATTTTTGTAAGAATAAAAGCATTTTGTTAAAAAAAAGTATTTTCTGTATTAGTTACTATCCTTGAGCCTACAACACTGACACCCTCAATTTACAACTCTATCATGAAGTGATGTAGTTGTTAAGCGAGACATCGCATGACTGCAACAAACTTACGACCTCACTTCTGCAACAGTTGTTAAGTGAATCACTAGCAGTCATTAAGTGAGACATCATGTGACTGCAACTTGCGATTTTACTACTGGCTTTTCCATTGACTCTACCTGTCAGAAGCCAGCTGTGAAGCACTCAAATGGCAATCACATGACTGCAGGACACTGATAGTTGTAAATGCCTGCTGGTTGCGAAGCACCTGAATCTTGATCAAGTGACCGTGGAGATGCTGCAATGGTTGTAAATGTGAGGACTGGTCATAAAGTTACTTTTTTGTAACTTCAAACAGTCACTAAAGAGGGCAGTCATTAAGTGAGACTATGTATATGTATTTGCTTTTCATTAATGTAATGGATTAATATTATTCTGCATGGTGAAGTTTAAATGGCATATTAAAAAACTGAGACTTTCAAATATGTATTATAATGTGCTTTGTTTGTTTTCTATTTATTTGTCTTCTTTTATCTTTCTTCCTTTATTTTTGTATACTAACAAAAGCTGTTAAAAAATCATAATGAAGATAACATATTTATTTGTAGCATTTGAAATACTGCAAAACCTATGTGGTGATTTAAGAAAGGATGCAATAACAAATTACCTCTCTCTTGGTAAGAATCTGAGTATTGTTTAAAAAAACAAACCAACTGGAAGAACGTACCAAGAGGTTTAATATAAGTTCAGATAGTTCCTCATCAATGTACTGTAGTGCATATAGCAATAGTCAAATCGTTAAAACTTTTAATGGTAACTAATTTAATGTTTTTACAGTTTCTGATCTGTAAAAAGAGAAAGCGTTGACATAGGTCAGAACAGATAATCATAATAAAGTGTTTCTGAATGTTCATCAAAATTTAGGAGCTACATAAACATTTGGAAAAAAGTGAGTTTACATTATGCAGAATGGCGAAATGTTACACACTATTTTTCATTATTACAGAATTCAGTATTTAGACATTAATATGAAAATAACTAAAAAAACCTTTGTCTTAGTTGTAAACTATTTGAAATATTTTCTAATTCTGTGGAGGAACTCTTGATTAATGTGAATTTAAAATAAATGCATAACATTATTTTGCTAAAAAGTTTATTTTCTTGGAAAGCTTTTAAAAATATATATATTTTTAAAATTTTCAGTTTTCGCACCAGCAAAGGTGTTGGCTATTCTGCCCATTTTGTTGGTAACTGTTTAATAGTTACATCGTTGAAGTCAAAAGGCAAAGGTTTTCAACACTGTGTGAAGTATGATTTTCAGCCTCGCAAGGTAAGCACAAAATGCTTATATAAGTAATTGTAAAGAATTATCAGATACTGATGCTGTTAGCCTATCATATAATCATGATTAAAGTTATAGAGGTCAGTATGGTCAAATTATTAGTTTAAATCTTTACATTTTGGACAATTCTGAAATCATCATAATAAATGTAGGCAAAAGGTGAAATGTCAGAACAAATATATGTGGCAGAAAAAGTTCTTATGTGTTCATTGTTATATAAGCTTTCAAAGAAAAAAAATAAGATGCTTTAAGTTGTACAACAGGCAAAACAAAGTGTCCATTTCTTCTCATTTAAATAGAAATAGCTTTTATAAATTCTGTGATAGTTGACTCTATGTTCTTAAGAGAAAGCTTTTACAATCACATATATGGGAAAGAGATCAGATTGCCCAGTTTACACTGAATGTTTTTACAAATTCTGTAATACTATCTTTAAAGAATTGCTTACAAAATTTAATTTCTGGACACCTTCAAAATACTAGTTTCAGATTCAGCAGTGTCCTCTTTTCTTAACTGTCAGCATTACTGGGAACCATTTAAAAATAATCCTAGCTTTTCTCTACTCTATTTTGTTAAATATAGGTATTACTGTCCTTTTGAAGTCAAATGATCTGCCGTACTAAAATTCATAGAAGTATTTAGTGTCTCGGTATGTGTTTGCCTTTTCTAGTCAGTGATGCTTCCATTTTTTCCCTACATTTCTTTTTTTCTTTTCATTCTTATTAATGCCTCAGTGCCTTTGTGCTGGAATGGTATGAGTATAATTTGTCCAGGGGAGCTTCTATGAGGCCTCCTACTAATTATGTATTTTACCTGCTGTGAAGAGATAAGTAGTTCATATAAATGGGAAAAAGTCAGAAAACATGCTTGTCTTTTACGTACATTCCAGAATCCTTTTGATTTGAGATTGACATTTTACTTTTTGTACAAGAATGGACTTTAAGGAAATTCCTTTAAGAATTTAAGAAAACTTAAATTTAGTATCACTAAATTGCTTGCAGTATACAGTTTTTATAGACTTTCTCACCAAACAAATAAAATTTTTATACCAAATAATAAATGTGCATCCACTATTCACACTATAGCTGGTTTCACTATGTTTATTTAGAAAACTCCTTCATGAGTTAGTCATTAGTGTATTTCAGAAAATGAAAAAATGAAAACAGTTTTCAAATTCTGTTCCTATGCTTTTGGATACTGAAACTTTTTCCTGAGGTTTAAAGTTGCAGTATTTTATTTTATATTGATTGATTATGTGCCATCAAGTCGTTTCAACTCTTATCAACCATATAGATAGATTTTCTTCATGACGATCTATCCCTAATCTGGTTTTCAGGTTATCCAACAGTGCACTCGTCATCACTGTAACTGAGTCCATCCACCTTCCTGCTGATCATCCACTTCTTCTCTTTCCTTCTTTCTTTCCCAGCATTATAGCTTTTCCAAAGAGCTAGGTATTCGTGTAATGTATCTGAAGTAAGGTATTTTGAGCCTGGTCATTTGTGCCTCTGGTGAGAACTCTGGGTTGATTTGTTTGATGATCCATTTGTTGGTTGTCTTGCTGCCCACGGTATTCTCAGGAGTCTTCTCCCATAGCAAAATTCAAAAGCATCAATATTCTTCCTATCCTGTTTCTTTGAAGTCCAACTTTCGCTTCCATAGAGTGCCACAGGGAATACCATGGCTTGCACGATTCTCATCTTTGTAGGTATAGAGACTTCACAGTATTTGAATATTATTTTCAAGGCCTTCATAGCTGCTGTACCAAGAGCTAGTCTGCAGTGTATTTCTTGACAGCTTATTCCTTTACCGTTGATGGTTGATTCTAAAAGGCAGAAGCTATTTGCCTCTTCGATGTCTTCTTTGCCAATTCTAAGGCTGGCTGTTCTACCTGTTGTCATTAATTTGGTATTCTTCATACTTAATTTTAGTCCCATTTTTTTCACTTTGCTCCTTAACTTTTATTATTAGAGCCTGCAAATCTTTTGCGTTTTCAGCTTTTAGGGTAGTGTCTTCAGCATAACATATTATAATATTATATATTAGGTTCAAATAAGGGAATCCTGGATTTGGTAGGGTACAGGTTTCTGGTAACTGTTACAATGCTGTGGCTGAAAGAGATACTTAAGCACTTCTACAACCAGTTTATTTTTCATTAAATTAGAAAATGCAGGCTGTAGACAACCTGCTTATTGGAACTGTTCAAAATCTGATTACTGTTTCTCATGAAGGTTGTTTGATAGACTTATAACTTGGAAACTGATGCTTTGAATTTTCAGTTTAAACTGTATTATGGATTGCTTGATTTATAAAATATATCTTCAATAAAATTCTCATAAACATTGAGTTATTAATTTTGTATTTTCAGGAAAATACAATTCTACTGTGTTATACTTTTAAATACCATAATTGTTAAAAAGTAATGGTGGTTAAAATGTAATGCTTCATATACATTATTATATATTTTGCTTTCTTTTTAGTGGTACATGATCAGCATTGTACACATCTACAATCGCTGGAGAAATAGTGAAATTCGCTGTTATGTTAATGGTCAGCTAGTATCCTATGGTGACATGGCTTGGCATGTGAACACAAATGATGTATGTTTTTTTTTAAAAAAATCTTATATTTCTGAATATATGCAGAAAATGATAGTATTTATTTATTGTTTACTTTTGGTTTATAAGGCCATTCCAGCTGAAAACTGACTCTGGGTGGTATGCATTAAAAAAACTATAGTACCTAAAAAAGCAAACAAAATTAAAAAGGATATTACATATCAGGGAAAAGACACACCATGGCCCAAACAAGCCAATATTCATCAAATATATATACTACCAACCTAGCCAAGAGCCAGGTTTTAAAGATTCATAAATATATGTCTTTTCTAGAAACTGCTGAGACAATGATTGTCCCTGAGTCCAGGGAACTCTCTTTCTTTAAAAACATACTACAGCTGGGAACAGATCCATCTCTTTTCTAAACTAAATTACAAGTTATTGGGGTCCTGTGATATTTTATTTTTTGAACTGTCATGGAGGATTCCTATTTCTGTAAGAGCAACAGCACTCAGGAAGGAAACACACTTCCTTGGGCACCATTTTCCCAATCTGTGCTGTTGTTTAAAAACACAATTTTACTTTTCTCATAGTAGAACAAATTGCTCCCCTATAATCTGGAGGAAAGGGCTGATTGCCTAAGGAAAATAAAGAACTGGAAAGATTGAGCCATAAATCTCCCAAATGATATATATTTTGACAGTAGTGAATCAGATTCAAATTGAAATATATATCTCGCCTTTTTCTAGTCCCTACAGTGTTTATTCCTCAGTCTTCTTTGTTTCTTAATAATGTCAAACAATAAGAGATCATAGCTTTATAACAGTTTCAGATTAGATTATATGCAAGTAGTATACTATGAAAACTTTCCTCTTGTCACTGCCCAGAATCGCTCTCTGAGTAAGATGGGCGGTGACTAAATTTGAAATATAAATAAATAAATATAAATATATATACCAACAGATTGATCATTTTAGTTATATTAACAAAGAATTTCCTAATAGATTGCCTTTATCTGTGTAACTTTCTTTATGAATATAAACTATGATTGAGGATATTTGTATTTCTCCTTATTGTTACATATTCATTCAGTAGTTATCTGCAAATTTTGAAAAACTTCTTGAGTAATTGAAATAGCTTGGATTTTTCCCCAAGTATTTATGTGTTTTTTATTGTCTAATGACCTAAATCTTTCTCCGCTGGTCCCTCTTTTTATATAGAGTTATGACAAATGTTTTTTGGGATCATCTGAAACTGCTGATGCAAATAGGGTCTTCTGTGGTCAACTGGGGGCAGTCTATGTATTCACTGAAGCTCTTAACCCAGCACAGATATTTGCGGTACATCAGTTAGGGCCTGGATATAAGGTAATGTTTTACTATAATTCCAGTTCAGAAAAAAAATATTATTGCATTAAATTATAATAAACTACCCTTATGTTATTTGGGCCCCTTTTAAATAGCCTTGAAGTTATAATTGTTATTTTATAGAATATGCTTTCAAATATATATCTACACATATCTAACCATTATACCATAGCAAATCTTACAGATATCCATAATAAAGAAAATGAATAGAATATTGATTTTTTTAAAAGATTACATTGTATTAGGCTCTATAATACATTCATTTCCAAAAACATTGTGAATACTTATAATAGAAGTTTGTCTTCCATTGTCAGATAATGTAACAAGTCAGCCGATTATCTCTTACTCATTGTAATAAACTCACATCTGCTAACTCTAATATGAACTGTTATATGATTCTGCATGGCAGAAGTATTTACAAGTGCTTTATTTGGTGTAGCAGTGGCTGGAATGCCTTATCTTTGCTAACAATTTGCATCTGTGAGGAGTAACTCTGTGTTCTTCTTGGCCCTTCTCTGCTTACAAAAATGCATTAAATTCATGTAATAGTTCACAATATCTTGGAGATTCTTGTAATATTTTTTATTAAAAGAGTGGGAAACTATAGTGCGCTAGATTTTGCACCTAGATAATTCCTGTTGGAATAAGAAAACATGTACTGTATAGCTGTATTCCCTTATGGTGTATGTTAGAAATTAGCTAGCTTTTTGAAACAGTTACCTCAATAAATAAAATACTTTTTTTATTTTTGTTATTCTTCAGTAAGAATATTTTAGGTCCAAACAAAGGGGAAATAACATGCCTGATTTTATTAATATGGAATGAGTTGGCCATATCTTGATTATTCATTATGACATTTCTGCATGTCCTTCCATGTTATATAAGAGCTGTTGTAAATATCACAGTGATTGTCTGCTTTAACTTTCTTCCTTTCTTCTGCAGAGTACCTTTAAATTTAAATCTGAAAGTGATATTCACCTTGCTGAACACCATAAGCAAGTTTTGTATGATGGGAAACTTGCAAGTAGTATTGCTTTCACCTACAATGCTAAGGCTACAGATGCTCAACTATGCCTTGAATCCTCACCAAAGGAAAATCCTTCAATTTTTGTACATTCTCCACATGCTCTTATGCTTCAGGTTTGTGTAACAGTAGGTCTATTGTTTTCAGTGTTTCATTGTTTTCTTAATGGCCTATAAAGCCAAGTGTGAAAGCTAACAAATTTTAAATAAATCTTGAAAAATCATTTTTATAAACTATTAATTTGTACAGCCTCTACAAATTATTTTCTTTTCTCAGTGTTGATTAATTTTGTGTTGTTGTTGTTATTATTATTATTACTATCTTTTTTCTGTAATTTATTTTTTATAACCTTGAATTCATGATCTTGGTTTTGGTAATGGTAATCCCTGGATTATTGATGAAATGGTAGCCTTAATTATTTATTGTAAATGAAATCTTTGTGTGTGTGTGTTTTTATATGTGTGTGCTTTTTTGTTATTTTATTTATTTGAGGTGAGATAAAAAGTTTCAAATTATGTTGCTTTTAGAATAGAAATAACCTAGTCTTAAATATCTTAAATAAAGAAATCAACCTAAAGCAAATGAACTTGCACTCCCACTGAGTAGCACATATTTGACTTTGGCTGATGGCCCAGTACAAAGAGAACTGCTTCCTCTTCTTCTTTTGTTTAATGCAGGATGTGAAAGCAATTGTGACACATTCTATCCACAGTGCGATTCATTCAATAGGAGGAATCCAAGTTCTTTTCCCTCTCTTTGCCCAATTAGACAATCGGCAACTTCATGACAGTCAAGTGGAAACAACTGTCTGGTAAGTTTTTGTCAGGAAACCCTATTGTTGGAAATTCTGGTAATTTTGGATAATATTTGATAAATGTGCTGAAGTGTCTTTTTTTCTCTGTATCATGTTCTGTCACTTTTCTTTTCACTCCTTTTTTCATGGTATTTATAAACTGCTTTATATATCACATTAACCCATGATTTGCTTAAACACAGTTTACAATTGTCTGGGCTTGTACAATATGCTGAATTGTAAACCATAGTTTATGAACAATATTGACTGGGTTCATCCTATACCTAAGGCAGATCAAAAGCATCACATTATAACTTAGCACAAATGTGTTAACCTAGTTATACTGTGATCTAAGAGGAGGAAAAATAATTCAACCTTGAATCTAAGGTCAAGAAATAAAACAACCCACCAACATCTGCAGGGGGAGTCAACATTGGCACGATGTTGGATGGAATGTATAAAGCATGCTCAGCTCCACATTCAAAGAGGGGAAGACTTGCATTGCAATATCCAATCTACCATCTTGCTTCCCAGCCACCATAAACACCCTGGCATAGTCTGTGGTGGTATAAGTGGCACAGGATAATTAAAAGAGCTGGGTTTTTTTTTACATCAACTGTTTGATATTTGCCTTAAAAATTTCTGGTTCATAACCACATTTAGCAATGGTTTGACTGACCATGGTTTGTTTACCCACACAGTGTCTGGGTTCATAATAAAGTTAAGCTTTGAAGTATGATCAGTATACTATAATGTTGAGTACACACTAAGCCAAAATCAAAATCACAGTAGACTTTACACAGTGTGGGAACCCAGTCTGTATCTTTCAATAAAACTATTTTCATTCCTTGCTACCATATTGAAAAATGATTCCTTTCTGAAGGAATTAAAAGTGAAGGAATTAATATTAGACATTTCTAAGCCTATCCTGTAAATGCTAATGTCTGTTAAAAATAGATTCCCCAGTAGATTCCCCAGTAACCTATTAAGGGCTCAGAAGCTTAGCAAGATTGAGCATCATTAGTCCTTGAATGGGAGACCATTTATAGAATAATCGACCTCTTAGGCTGGACTGTGAATTGAAGAATGGAATGGCAAACCACTTCCATATCATTGCCAGGAAAATTGTGAAGTCACCAGGAATTAAGCTTGAGTCAAAGCATTACCTTTTTGCCACTAAATGGTCCCAAAGGTAAAACATGAATCTCTCATATTAAGAGAGCTTGCTATATTATTTAACCTTTATAAATAAATGCCCCAAATTGTTTTAGAACACTTACATCGGACATTTTTCATTTTGATTTTCTAGTAAACCAGAATTAAATACTATTATGTGAATTATTGAGTAAACATTAATGATATGCTGAAGTAATATTTGGGGAATTTGCTACTTCATAGCATTAAATGACAACTAATATATAAAAATTCACAAAAGCTAGCAAATGAAAACTAGTATTAGTAGAGTGAAAACATTGCAATTAATTGCTTCTGATTATATTATTGGAACTAAATAAATATTTTATATTGGAGTTAGACTCTTAAATTGAGTAAATAACTCCTGACTGCTACTGAAATTTGCTTTTCAGTTGCAAAAATGTTTGGGAAGATATAGTTTGGACGTTGCGCAAACACCACACCATTCATTAAATAAAGGGTTCTATTAATTAAAGCACCCAATCTTTTTTTCAGGCTTCTGTGCAGAGGTCCAAAAAAGGTGGCCTGCTTTAATGAATTAATTTTGTGTGAAGGCCAAAACACATCTTCCAAATTATTTTTGGAGTGTGCACATCTGAGAAAAAGTGAATATACATATTTATCTGTGCTCTGGTAAAACAACACAAGAAAAATTTCTAGTGTACATCAAAGTATTACCAGAATATTCATTCTCTGTGGAGTCGTTGGCGCTCTCTGAGCCTTGTTGTTTTCTTGCAGACGTTTCATTGTCAGACTAGGCAACATCTTCAGTGCAAAGAGGGAGTGGGCCTTGCTCTCAGTTTATATACCGTGGCTTGCCCTGCTTGTATTGGTAGGGGTGTTGTTCTCTCCTTGGGAGTTCTTTGAGTGGGCTGTTGTTTGCTGCTTGGTTGACTGCCTGAGTTAATGGTTCCTTGATTAGGGTGTATTGTGCTGTTTGATGGTTCATCTGACGTTAATTGTAGTGTTGATTTTTGCGTATCTGGGTGTTGATTGCTGGCAAGGGAGTGTACTGGTCTTTTGGCTTTTCTATTGTCTCTTTTGAATGGTATGTAAATGTTGTTTACCTCTATGTGTCTGTTGATGGCTGCTTGGTCCAAGTGCCAGGCTTCCAGGAATTCTCTGGCGTTTTTGGATTTGGCTTGGTTTAGGATGCTCACCGTTTCCCAGATGAAACTATGGTTGAGTCTGTCCATGTGTTGTGAGATTAAGGAGTTCTCA
Organism: Candoia aspera; assembly: GCF_035149785.1. Taxonomy (NCBI): domain Eukaryota; kingdom Metazoa; phylum Chordata; class Lepidosauria; order Squamata; family Candoiidae; genus Candoia; species Candoia aspera. The sequence continues at coordinate 91,582,656 of NC_086157.1, read as the reverse complement.
TCGTGTCTTCTGACTGCTAGTTGGTGTTCGTAGATGTGCTCTGCTAGTCTTCTGCCTGTCTGTCCTGCATAGTGACTGTTACAGTCTTTGCATTGTATGTTGTAAATAACTCCTGTTTTTCTTCTTGGGCTATTGGGTCTTCTTGGGCTTTGGGTTGCTTAATATGTTCTGAAGAGTTTTAGTTGGTTTATGTGCTACGGTGATGCCATGTGGTTGTAACAGTCTGTTGGTGGATTCTGAGATGTTTCTGATGTATGGCAGTGTTATCCTTTTCATAGTTTCCATTGGTTGGGTTGTAGTGGGTTGGGTGGTGAGGCACTTTTTGATAAAGTTGAGCGGGTATCCATTTTGTTGGAAGATGCTGTGCAGATGTTCTTTTTCTTTTTCCTGGTGTTCTGGGTTGCTGCAGTGTGTAAGTGCTCGTCTGAATAATGTTCTTACACAGCTTCTCTTGTGGGAGGTTGGATTGTTACTTTGGTAGTGGAGCACTTGGTTGGTGTGGGTAGCTTTCCTGTAGACTTGTGTTTCTAACTTACCATCATTTCCTCTACTGATGAGGGTGTCCAGGAATGGTAGTGAGTTGTTGTTTTCTTCCTCCCTTGTGAATTTTATTCCATTAAAGATATTATTGATGGTTTTGTGGGTTTCTTCCGGTTGTTCCTTTTGTATTATGACAAAAGTGTCATCTACATACCGGATCCATACTTTAGGTTGTATGTGTGGGAGTGCTATCCTTTCCAGACTCTGCATTACAATCTCTGCTATAAGTCCTGAAATCGGTGATCCCATGGGTGTTCCTTTGATCTGTTGGTATATTTCTCCATCAAACTGAAAGTAGGTTATAAGGCAGAGACTGATGAGGTCCATTATCCTAGGTATTTCTATTATGGTGTATTTGGCTAGGTCTGGTGTGTTGCGCAGAACTGCAGCCATGGATTCTTTTGCTAGGGCCAGGTCTATGGATGTGAAGAGAACTGTAATGTTGAATGATACCATGATCTCATCTTCGAAGTAACAGCCACTATGTAGGACAGACAGGCAGAAGACTAGGAGAGCACATCCACGAACACCAACTAGCAGTCAGAAGACACGATGAGAACTCCTTAATCTCACAACACATGGACAGACTCAACCATAGTCCCAACTGGGAAACGGTGAGCATCCTAAACCAAGCCAAATCCAAAAACGCCAGAGAATTCCTGGAAGCCTGGCACTCAGACAAAGCAGCCATCAACAGACACATAGAGGTAAACAACATTTACATACCATTCAAAAGAGACAATAGAAAAGCCAAAAGACCAGTACACTCCCTTGCCAGCAATCAACACCCAGATACGCAAAAATCAACACTACAATTAACGTCAGATGAACCATCAAACAGCACAATACACCCTAATCAAGGAACCATTAACTCAGGCAGTCAACCAAGCAGCAAACAACAGCCCACTCAAAGAACTCCCAAGGAGAGAACAACACCCCTACCAATACAAGCAGGGCAAGCCACGGTATATAAACTGAGAGCAAGGCCCACTCCCTCTTTGCACTGAAGATGTTGCCTAGTCTGGCAACGAAACGTCTGCAAGAAAACAACAAGGCTCAGAGAGCACCAACGACTCCACAGTTCAACCCTGAGCTACAAATATTTGCTTTGATTGGTATTCATTCTCCATTTGTACTAAAAGGACTCTTCTTCAAGTCCTACTTTTGGCAGCATGAAGATGTCTCTCAGTAAGTTTTGAGGGACATGTTTGTTTGTTTAAAGCATTTATATAGCCGCTCCTCTTGTACCAAACTCTGGGTGGCTCAAACCCTCAGAATGAAAACAATAGCACTCTACAATAAAATAAAAACATTAAACAAAAAAACCTGGCACCACAGCTAAATTTTCCCATGCAGCCCACAACAAGTTTGTCCCATGTTGATCTCATCCTATCCCAGCCCTTGGGTGAAAAGTTATGTCTTAAGTGCTTTCTGGAAAGTTAAAAGGGTTCCTTCACTATCTGGTTGCGAGCAGTATATCTCCATAGCCATTTTGCTTCTATGATTAATGCTCATGGTTGTAAGAAAAGAACAAATATCTGGTTTTTTAGTCTTTACACTGGACTATTGAACTGTTAGCTAGTAAGTTTTGTTTGCTTTTTTAATGTGGGAATGTTGATTATCCAGTCACAATTCTTTTACTGGGAATGTTCACTGTGGCTGCAGCTGGGCTCTTGCTATTGGATGTGTACATTATGTGTTATTTGGGGAGATTATGTGCTAGGGAGATTGTGCAGTAGGGAAAGCACATGAGGTGCATGCACATTCACACACACTTACAAATGTGGAATGGGGGACAATGGGAAAGAGAAAAGATCTTTGCTTGACCAAAGATGATTTGTGGGGGAAATTGGTCTCAAGAGGGAGAAAAAAAAGTTCCAGAGACACAATAGCACTGAGAAGTCTCTGGCTTGGGTAGTTCTACTTTGTATTTCAGATCAACTTTTCTGATCTCTCAGGTAGATTTTGGATGTGAGGGTTATTTCACATAGATATATTGATCTTCTGTTTCTCTGGCAGGAGATCACTAGTCTTATGAAACAGTTTTAAAGATGCTGCCATCTAGAAGTTGCTCAGATTACTGCCAGTTGGAATCAGAAATAAAAAAAGCTACAAGGATATATTTACTTCTCTGGTTCAGATGTGCTTATCCAATGTATCCAAACTATGGGGATTAAGAGAGTTGGGAAGGAGAGAGAGGCTCCAATGCTTTAATCCTTTCTTAACACTCTTATATTGCCTGCTTGTTGTTTTAAAGAAGTCCTGAATGCTTCTTCCTCTCTTCCACCCTCCACCCTGTATGAATAAAAATGACAACAAAGCCTTTCTCCTTTTTTACATGTTTGAGATTAAATAACAGTTTTCTTCCGATCATATGTAAATTTATTTTAGAAGCATTTTGGAGAGAGATGTTAGCAAGTCTCCGTATTTGATCTGCATTTCCTCACAATTCCTCAAAAACCTAACAACAATTTTTCCACATGGTCATTGTGGGATAAGATTTTCTATTATAAATAACCAGAAGTTGGTATTCTTGGGTCCAGTGTTCTGAGTTATTTTAATTTCTCTATACTTTGGAAGTATTATTACTACAAACAGTTAACATTGTTGTGGGAGGTGAGAGGCGTATAGATTGTTCCTATTTTGTTAGCAATTCTTAGATGTTTGCAAACATCCCTATTACTGCATGCTGAATATGCTGAATTTTTAAAATAAGGATAAAGACCACAAAGACTGCTTTTGAAGCCACTTATTAAAAAAAAGGATTTGTGGTTTATCCCCTTCTTCCATCCGCTGTTTTTTTTTCCTTTCAGTGTTATTCATGGAGCCTTTTCTAATTCTGTGGTGACATTCTTTTTCTCCTTTACCCACTTTTCTTTCTATCTGGGTATCCTAGCTTAGAGTCACATACAAAATTAATAGAATTTTCTATTTTTTTAAAAGAAAGATATTAGATGTGTCAGCTGTTGCTAAAGACAGTTGATGCTACAGGCTATCTAGAGACAATTTGGTCAGGCTTCTTGACTGATTTGGAGATTACAATGGTCTTGGTTGCCTAACGGATAATAATGCTGGGAAATGTACCAAAGGGATATCTTTATGTTGATTTTGCTAAACCTTCCATCACGAAACATATCCTTGGATGTCTAACTGGAGCTTGAGGAATTTGATGTGGTCACCAGGTCCTTCTTCAATACATCCCCAAAGATGGTACTGTGAAGCTGCATCATAACGTGTTTGTCTCTGGTTTATAAAATCCTTTAGTCTTTCAATCTATCTCCTGTAGTTTTTCATAGCTACACGGAATCACTGGAATAGTTCATCTGTATATTTGCAGTTTATGTCATTAGGTGATAGCCTGCTGTTTCTTTCCTTTCCATCTCATTCTAGAAAAGCTATGCAAGTCATGAAATAGTGCCTGAAACAAATAATGGACTGGATGTCCACTGAGGACCAAAGCCCTATATTCTAATCGAGCTCCTAATGCAGTCATGGTTTATAGCTCGTTTTGGATGTGGTAGTCTTACCTTTTCAGGCTTATAACTTGGATATGCTCCTTGAATCAGTTTTGCTCCTGGATTGCCAGACTGCAACTGTAATCAGAAGTATTTTGTCCAGCTTGGCTTGGGTGTTCACCACTGTATCCATGACCATGATTATGCATGTCATAGTTACATCAGGAATGGGTTACTGTGATATGATGTAAGTGAAAATGCATTTGATTGGATGATGGAAACTTAAGCTAGTTTAGATAGCAGACATTGTCAGGCTATAGATTGGATTTGGATATTCGTATTCATTTCCTTTTCTTTTATGAACATGTTCATACTTTAAAGAACTTAGAACAAGAATGTAATTATTTCCTTAGTCATGAGTTTCTCCATTTATTGAAACTAACTGGAGAGCTCAAGTGATCTGTGTGATAGATCATTTATTGTTGCACAAGTCTGAAATAGTTTGTCAGAGAAGATCCATTTTGTCTAATCTTTCCTAGTATTCCACTATAATTTGAAGATGTTACTGCTTGTTTTACTAGGAAAGGGCCTGGTTTATTTTAGATCTAAAGAATCTTAAAAAAAAAAGCTGGGTATATCAGATATCAAAAGATGTGCCTTATCCACATTGGTACTCACATGTATCAACCTGCACTAGAATATTTTTTTAAAATTGCACATTTATTTAACATTAGAAAATAAAATTTGGTTCAAATAAAATTGAAGTAATTAGTAATTGTGTGGCTATTTAATGGAGATATGGGAAAGAATGGAAATAATATAATTTCAGATATTAGAAGGCTTCATGCTCTTGTGTTTGCTACCATTGAAAATGCTTAGATTTTAGCAGCCTTTTTAATTAGTAAATTTCTTTAAATATATACAGTAAGAGTTAATGAAATAACCCTTTGTGATCAGTATTACCCATATTTTTAAATTTAACATTATAAATATATTTTGTAAGCTTCCATAACATCTGTTTAATGTTTAAAAGAAAAAAATCTTGTCATTCAGAGAGATTTTGTACATATTAAGAATGTCATTCATATTTTCTTTTTATTTTACTATAGGCTATAGATCATGGTTTATGATGGAAGCATTTAGGCTCTTGATATTTTGTGAATGCAGAAAAATATGTACAGAAGTGAATAAGGATTATTTTTCCTAGTTGCTTTCTAATGCCCCCCAAAAATATGTTTGAATCTACAGTTCGCATTTTTAATTATCCAAGATAAAAATCAAATATTATTTCCTTTATTTGTTTGTCTATCTGTCTGTCTCTTTATCCATCCTTCTATTCAGCCATCCATCCACACATTCTCTTTCGATAGAATGGGTATTATGTATATCAAAACACATATTTAATGGAATCATGACTGAAGTGAGGCTATTGGGCTAAATTAAGTTCTCTTTAAGGTTTATATGGCTGAATCACTTGAGGATTTAAGAGATATCTCACTTCTGCCCTGACAATATCAAGCTCCATTTCTTGTGCCATTGCTATTAAGGGAAGCTTTGCAATTTCTGCACTGTTATCTGGATTATAAAATATTAGATGTTGACTAAGAGTTTGAAACCAAATTCTGACAAGATAAAAGTGCTTTGAATCTTACATTTGGGAAATTGGTGTTTATCCCATTTTCAGCAGGGTTGGAATATAGGATTGATTGATCCAGCATGGTTATTGAAGATACCGATAGCCTTGACAGAACAAGGTATATTTTCCAGCTTAAGTTAGTTCAGCAACTGTAAGCATTCTTGGATAGGTATAGCTTAGGTATAGTGATCCATGCTCTGGTAACCTCCTGATTGGATTACTGTAATGCATTATATATGAAGCTGTCCTTGAAGATGACTCCAAGTGTTCAGTTCAGAACTTGTCTGCTATAATTCCCAGTGATTTAGTTAAATGAACCATAGTACCCCAGCTCTTAAAAAATCACATTGGCTCCTTCTTCATTTCTGAGCCTAATTCCAGCTCCTAGTTCGTATCATTTAGAGCCTTAAATGGGTTGGATTGAAATACCTGAAAATACTTCTTTCGTCATAATTTTAATTATTTATTTAATCAATTATATAGCCACTTATCTTACAATCATGACTCTGGATGGCGAACACAAGATTAAGAACCAAAGGTATACAAACAAAGTAAACAACAGTAACACAATAATAGCACAATGGTACTTGAGGACAATGAAACTCAAACCATATTATCCCAGTCACATCAGAAAAAAACTATAATAATGGGTTCATCCAACCTACAGCCCCCAAGCCCAGGGGAATATCCAGGTCTTGAAGGATTTATGGAACACCAGCAGGGTCAGAGCCAAACAAATCTTGGGAGTGGGGGAATATGATGTTCCAAAGGGCAGGTCCCTTGACAGAGAAGGCACATTTCTTGGATCCTGCCAGATGGCACTGCTTAATCAATGGGAGCATCCCCTCACTGCTGGATCTAGTCGGCTGGACAGAAACAGCTGGAGGGAAGTCCTGCAAATAATTCAGTCTCTTGAAGGGCTATAAAGCCCTTGAAGGGCTTTATATGTGGCAACCAGCACCTTGAATTGCACCTGGAAACCTACCGGGAGCCAGTGCAGCTCATGGAGCAGTGGTGTAACATGGTGTAATGAGATGTAGCCACAACTGCCCATGCCACCACATTCTGGACTAGCTGCAGTTTCCGAGTGTTTTTCAAAGGCAGCCCTGTGTGGAGCATATTCATGTGGAACATGACCAACGCATGAGTGACTGTGAGAAAGGTCTCCTGATCCAGGAAAGGGCTCAATTGGTGCACAAGATGAATCTGTGCAAAAATCCCCCTGACAATGTCTGCCGCCTATTCCTTGAACAGGAACTGCGAATCCAGAAAAAGCCCCAAATTGTATACCAGTTCTGTCTGGTGCTGTGCCATTCAATCAACAACTAAAGATGGAAAACCTCTGGATCCAGGGTCCTTTGAAACCCAAAGCTATTTAGTCTTTTAAACCCCATAGTCTCCAGAAAAGAACCTCAACAGTATTACTTCATTGGCCCAAGGAAGAGATGTATAATTGGGAATGATCAGGATACTGATGATACCGAACCCTGTGCTGTCAAATGACCTTACCTAGCGGCTTCATGTAGATACTAAACAGGAGTGTGGAGACCTCACAAAAAAGGGGGGTTGGGTCATATCTCTTCCCTCTTATCATCACTGACAGGAACTAGCCCTGGAGGAAGGAAGAGAACCACAACAACATTGTGCCCCCTCACTCCCAACCCCCTGAGCTAGTCCAAAAGAATACTATAATCAATGGTATTAAAAGCTGCCAAGTGATCAAGAAGAACAAGGATTGATATTACATCTCCATCCTACCCCTGCCAGAGGTCATCCACAACTGTGATCAATGTTGTTTCAGTCCCATACTCCAGTCTAAAATCTAACTGAAGGGTTCCAGATAATCAGCTTCTTTTAGGGCCTTCTGAAGCTGTAGTACAACCACCTTCTCAACCACTTTCCCTAAGAAGGTAAGGTTGGAGATGGGAGCAAAATTGTCCAGCATAGGTAAGTCACTCTTTGTCACCCTTCATCAGCACTCTAGGCATTTCTTCTGATATTTCATCACTTGGAGCAATTCTATAAACCAATGGTAGCCCTGAGCTCCATGAACAGAGAGAAGCCCCATAGATGCAATCCTGTCCAAGTCTGTAATTGCTCACTCTTTCCAGGTGGCAACCAAGAATTTGGTCAAATTGTGCACCTGACCTTCAGGAAGAAACCCAACCTCCCTCTAAAACCCAGCTGGGTCCATTAGCCACCTGGGGTAGACTGATAGAATAGGTCATACCTTCTTACAGTGGGGACCAGCGCTAGAGCCCTCCTGGGCAATCAGAGAGTGATCAGTTCATGGAAATGGAGTGATGGTAGGTGCCTCAAAACCAAATCATGTCACCACTGCCCTGACACAAAAAACAGATCCAGTGTTTTATGGTCAAGTATAAACAACCAGTTGCACATGCCTAATTCTAAAATCTTCAAGTTTTATTTTCCTAATAAGGCATAACCTGATTTCTCACTGTTCTAATTGGTACACTTTAATCTATTGCCAGGAGTGTGACAGTTTCTCCTAATCCTTTCTTTATCTGTTTATGTGACTCACTTGTGTAAAATGGCAAAATACTAACTTTCCTTCTAAAATGGCTGTAGTTTAGATTTCTAATAATTACTTTCCGCACTAGGCAACAATCCCAAATGATCACTAGAGCCCTACTTTACAAATAGGCTCTCACATCTAGTAATCTGCAGGACAACACCTCTGAAGGCCTGAAGAATATTTTGGATGACCATCCAAACACCCCTGGTCCAACACTCCTATTCTGGGGTCAGTCCTTCAAGATAGATTAGACTAGGAAACCAGTGCCATGTAGGTCAGTACTACTTTTATTGTAAACCTATAGTAATAGAATCTTGCAAGTCTGAAAGCATTTCCCCCCCCCTCCACTTTATCTTTGTGTGAACTATGGAGGGGCTTACCTAAGACGTTTACTTGCATTCTGGCCCCTTTTATCTGACTGTTGCCTTGGTAGCAGCTCTTCTTCTTGTCCCTTAAGTCCATTCCTTCTGCCCTCAATAGGCTGAAGCTATACCCAAAATCTGGATGGGGACATTTTTGAGAGGGTAACCTCCCCCCCCCATGCCATCCAGGTCTCTGTGCCATCCAGATTACACCAGATGAGAGGAGCTTTATTACAAGCTCTGCTGGCATTCATTAGCAGCAGCCAAAAGCCTGGTCCTCTGAATGTCTGATGCTCAGACACTGGGGAAAAGACCAGGGGCCTGGAACTTGGAATCAGTATAAGAAACCGAGACTGCATTCCTTGAATGTGTCCTGCTCCCATTTCCTGCCATAACTCTCTGTGATCATAGCTACACTAATATATGTTCCAGCCCCCAGCCCCCAAAAGCAGATCTCCTTCCCTCCAGCCCCAGGTAGCCCTCCCCTATGACAAAGGACTCTAGGTCAACCATCTTCCTAACACTCTCATCATGGGGTGACCTGTTTCTGCAGAAGCATTCAGTGGCCTAGATCCCAGGTAACTCACCCCAACAAACTGTACAACCACAAATATTTTCACAGCCATGAGCCACCTGCGCAAACAAACCATGGACTCCGTTTAGATTTGTATTTTTGTTAAGGTCATGAGATTAGGTGTTTTTCGAATTTACATCACATACACACAAACATATGTACTCGCGCGCACACACACACCGAGAAGTGATGCCCCAAATTGACCATTTAACCATACTGACCATTTAAACTGGAATAGTATTACAATATTTTTAGGCATGAGATGAAGGAATTTTTATTTCACAGCTGTTTAAACTGGATTTGTTGCTTTTTGTTTGCAATTTATGAGTTTGATTCCAGTTACAAAGGATATATAAAGAAAGTTGTTAGATTTTGTTCTCATTATATTGCATTTTTATTATTGTTCAGTACCCTGGAATCCCTCAGTATGAAGAGCTATTTAGAATCTTTAAAATATTTATTTTCAGAAGAATTTGTAGAGAACACTATTTCATAATTTATTTAACTAAATTTTGTATTTGTTCTTACTTGCAGTTTTTCATAACTCAGAATGTGATAGATTGAAAAATATTTTTCCTGAAATATTTGATTTATTGAACAGATACAATGAATTTCAGAAGGACACCAATCCATATCACTAAATGGAATGAAATAGATAAAATGCTTTTTTAAACTATTCCACTTGCAATAACCCCAATCAGAAGTTAGCAGTGGCAACTTCTTACTTTTCTAATAATATGATTAGGGAACAGCTGTTCATCTTTAGCTGTTCCGAAACTTTTATTTCTTCAAATAACTATTTTTGCCAGAAAAGATTAACCAATAGCCATTTAAATATATTAGAAATAACAGCTCAAGAGAATTAAAAAAAACATATAAAGCTCTTTAAGAATTACCTTTTTATTATGTACAAACTATGTGGAACATTGTTTTTCCAGTGAACTTGCTTTATTATTATTCCACAATAATGGGTAGACAAGCTAGTGCCATCCAGATGTTTTGGGATACAGTCTCATAATCTCTGACCATTGAACATGCTACCTGGGGCTGATAGAAGTAAGTCCAAAGAAGATGAAGATTCTGGGTTCCCTCTCCTTAGGAAACTGATAGTGATTAAGGAAAACACCAATGAAATCTGTGTGTACAATGCCATATCCCTATCTCCTATAATTTTTAGTCATTCCCATCTTATCTCAGAAGTACCCATTCAATTCTCTTCAAATGTATTCAGTTTATACCTAGAGCAGTGTTAATAAATAGAATGTTGAGAGGCATGAATGCCTACATGCCTTGTTTGTGAATGTCTAGGAGAACTATGCTGGCCTTTATTGAAAGAATGCTTAATTGATGCAGACTAGTAACTAGTCCAAGGCTGCAAAAGAAATACAAGATGGGATGGGTTCTGAATCCTCAAAGACCAAGCTACTTTTTTGATTCTACATTTACAAAACTTCATCTTAATTAGCAAGGTAATGTTTTATAACTATAAATGGAATGTGTTACCTAACAAGTGGATGAAATCCCACAGAACTGAGACAGATCTGAGTAGCTCAGTCCTGGGTATATATAATTTTAAGGTTGCCATAAGTTCTTGTTGGGTTTAAAAAAGAATCACAAAAGCAGTTTATTGAGAGTAATAAAGTATGGTGAGAATGGAATGTATTTTTATGTGTTAATTCTGAAGTGTCTTCCACTGAAAACTTTGGCAAGTTTCATTTTATCCTCATTTCCTTATGACTAGCATTATTAAGAATGTGATTGTATATGTACAGATGATTTAATTAAGGCATGGTGTTAGAGCATAAAACTTGGTTCATTTAGTATGGAAATAACAAACTTTCTAGTCCTTATCTCCATTGTTGCAAAGCTTAACTTCAGTATTTAGACCTAATTATATTTAGGTAGATATCAGGCAGCTTTTCCTGCCAATCTTTTGCTTTTGAAGCTAGAGAGGATGAGAACTGGTGGCAGGAAAGAACTGGTGACAGATGCTTATTTCTAGGCTTATTTTTAGGCCTTTGATAATGCTGAATGTGCTTAAGAGTTTCCAATTTTAGATGAAAATTACAAGGATTCTTCTGTTGTAGCCATCTTTCCTCCTACTGGTCTTCTCTTCTTCTCAAGGATAAATTTGGTTAATATAGGATTGACAGAGAGAATCCAGGTTTTTCTGAGACTTCTCTTAAAATTTGGGAAACTCAATCATAGGTGGGCAGTTGGGTTGGTTCATCTATTGCTGTTACTGATGAACTTGAGTAGTATTGGCCATTGTATTGTTTATATTACTATTTTATGGACACATACTATTGTATACTAGATGGGACATGGTATAGTGGAGATCTAGGAATGGCCTGAAGTATCCTTTATATTTGCCTTTATATCTAGGGGAGTTGGAAATAGGCAACAATGGAGAGAAATTTTTATGGCAATGCACAGAATTTTGCAAGTTTAATGTGAATCCTGCACCAGTCCAATGCAGTTTAGTTCCTGGTAAGTTATTTTCAAACAGAATTTAATGTCCATCTTGAAAGATTACTTTCTTATAAATGTTACTCCCCCTCTGTTCAATAATGATTTTTATAAAGAATTTCATGGAGTACATCCTGGAATAAATTTGATATTTAAATAATGCAAACTAACTTGCTTACACTGGCCACCATGTCAAATATTAAGCTGTACTAAGAATTCTTTTAGAATTGAACAGTTGGATATAAATATATGTAAATAAATAGTGCTTATTTATTTATGTATGTATTTATGTGTAGGATTGGCACTTTTGATATATGGGTCCTAGAATTCAGGCTAGATATTGCCGAAGTAGCGCTTTCATTCATAAGTGTACATATAAAAATGGATTCTGAGAAAGAAAAGCCACATATTAATGACATATTATCCATGCAAAGGTCCAAATCAAATCTCTAACCTCTCCTGGAAGCATTGGAATTTTTCAATCAAAATTTTAGAGTGTGACTGACAGTCAACACTGAGCTAGAAGAAAGAATGAGTATAAGGGTATTTATACTCCTATATACTTCTGGGACGCGGTGGCGCTGCGGGTTAAACCGCTGAGCTGTCGATCGGAAGGTCGGCGGTTCGAAACCGCGCGGCGGGGTGAGCTCCCGTTGTTAATCCCAGCTCCTGCTTACCTAGCAGTTCGAAAACATGCAAATGTGAGTAGATCAATAGGTACCGCTTCGGCGGGAAGGTAACGGCGTTCCGTGTCGTCATGCTGGCCACATGACCCGGAAGTGTCCTATGGACAACGCCGGCTCCAAGGCTTAGAAACGGAGATGAGCACCGCCCCCTAGAGTCGGACTCGACTGGACTTTACGTCAAGGGAAACCTTTACCTTTACCTATACTCCTATACTGTAGGTTGTATGCTGTGGTATAAGAACATATACTGTAAATTAGATGAAAAATTAGATAGATATTAAGAATCACACTCTATTAGTATATTTAATTTTTATTATCTATCATTCACAAAAATGTAATTCTGTATTTAGAATTTATGTATTTGTATGTATGCATGCATGTATAATTTTTAGCATTGTAAATAATATCTACATAATATGGGATCAGCGATTGCAGAAACTTATTACTGTTCCTAAGAAATATAATTCAGAATTGCATTTGATCATTTCTGTTGGGATGGTAGCTTTTCATATGTTTGAAAAAAAAGGACCTTTAGATATCTTCAAATTCCTATGATTCATTTACTCATTATCCATTTCTGAATTTTTCAGTTGAAAGGTAAATGGAGAAGGCTGTAGGAAAAAAATATTTCAGTGTATGTCATGTTGTTAAAAGCTAGCTGTTTAGGAATACCTTGGCTGCATTTGCAACATGCCATAGTGAGGAAGTATACCGCTGTACAACGAGGTTTGTTGTCTCAGTTATCCTGCCGATGGGAGTGGATGAACAACCCAATGTTTGTTTTGTTTAGAAACCCTGTCTTCAAAGAAGATAGGAATTCAATGCCAACAATAGATTATGCCTTCAGATTTTTTTTGGTTAGGAAAATAAATAAAACAATGAGATTCACTCTAATAATGTTCAACAAACCATGGATGAAGTTTCTGGTTACTAAAGCATTTCTGCTGGCACAAATAACCGAACACTATGCACACCAAACTTGAGAAGCCATCTTTTTTAAAAGTCAGACTAGCATAGGAGCATAGCTATTGGTTTTAATCTACAAGTAAAATGGTCAGTTGTTGTAAAAGTTGCATTGGTCACTTTCAGTCCATGTTATCTTTATCAGCATTCTTCGTTATTTTCATTTGATAGTATAGAGGTGTGAATTATTTTAGCAGTGATTTCCCCATCCTTGTTCTTTATTATGTTTTCCCTTAAAGGGCATTGTGATTTTATTACCCTATAATTCATTTTTATGTAACAGTCATTTGGGTGTCTACTGTGTTTGTTTTCCTGTATAGAGAAAAAGGTGTTTTCATAAATTATCGTTATAAAGTAAGTAATCTGTCCTAACTATTAATATTTAAAACAGAAGTTGAATATGAATGGATTCTATTTCATTAAATGTTTTTTAAAAATGTTTTTAAACATCCAGCAATTTGTTTTCTTATGATGGATTTCAGAAGACAGATTTGTACAGAACTGTATTTTGAATTTAATGCTGGCAGAAGGGGAAAGAGTTGAACGATATATAACTGCAGGAAGAAATATCAAGGAAGTTTCAGTACTCTCTTCAGTAACTTTTATTATGCCTAAAGCATAATTATGACCTTTAAAAAGAGGATGAGAATGACTCCAACACTGTGACAGATATGTCAACCACTATTGATTATGTTGTATTTCCAGGCTAATTAGGTACAAGAGTAATATAAAGCTAAATTGATTAATCAGATTGACAAATTGTTGTTGAAATCATTTTAGTTATTGAGTTATACCAAAATAGTTATATTTAGAGTGGATGATTTAACTACATGCAAATTAAATTAGCTGTTCTTCAATAGGCCTAAATCCTTTATGTTTTTGTATGGTTTATGGCATTGTAGAATGTATTTTGGTTCAGTCTTGTGGGAGAAATGTAGTAAATAAATACATCTCTATTCGTAAGGTTCCTATGATTTGAAAAGAGTATACTGTTCGTTAGTAGAAAAATTAGGGACACCTGATCTGTTCATTTTGTAGACTTGATTAGATAAAGTAGTTTGATTATATTGTTTTATGTAGCCCAAAGACTTTGGTGGAGATGGTTGGGAAACAGCTGCACTTATTCATATGATCTAGGGTTTAACTGTGCTGATGATGCTTAATGTGTGCTGGTTTTACTTAATTAATTTTTAAACAAACAAAAAATAAAAAAGAGGGTGGATCCAAAAAAATATAAGCAAGTTATACCCATGGAGCAAAATATGTGCAACCAGCAGCTGATCTTGAAATGTTGTGCAGCACTTTACTGGTAGAGGGAGGAATACAAGTATCCGTTTTAGTGGCAATATCACCTTCCCAGTTGTGCACTGAACCTCTAAATCATCTAATCATAGAACACTTTGGATAAATTTATAGACAATGCATTCCAGAATAAGGCAAAGTATGGTTGCCAGGAAAACAATATGGAGGTATCCTTGAAACCACCAAGAGTCAAGCTTGATGCAAAAGAGATTTTACATTTACCATTTTTTTTAAGATGGGGGAAGAGGTGGAAATTGGCACTGTATTGTTTTTTCCTTTTTGGTTTATCTAGTTAAGTCTCCGCATCAGTAAAACAATTTATTTCAGTATGATTCTTCATAACATAAAGTATAAAAATCAGAATTACGTTGATGCATGTATTTGTTTAACATAAGCAAGCATGTGCTTAGTGTTTGTTCATGAGCCCTCTGAGGATTGGATTTGGCTATAAATATTGAATTATTTCTGTCAATACATTTTGGAGCATGTAAATTATATGTGAATCTTGTTTATTATTGTTATATGCTATGCATAGCCTAGGGGAGATATTTTAAATTTAAAATACTGGGCAGATGGAGTTAGACTGCACAATGTCCTTTTTAGGTAATCAGAGACAGCTTGCCTGAAGATTTGAATCATATAATAGAGAATGATTGAACTTACACATTGTTGAAAACATTCCAAGAGAACCTTTACTTTATTATATTTAGCTTATTGTATCTAATCTACTTTGGCCAACAACACATTGTGTATATGCTTATCATAAATATGCTTATTTATGATTTTAAAAGCAATATCATAAGGATATGTTCATAAAATTTTAAGAAAAAAATGTTATAGAGTACAGTCCTATATCCACTAATCTGGGAACATGCCCCATAGAAATTAATGGACTTCTGAGTAGTCATGTATAGGATTGCTTTCCTGATCTCACCTCATGGCCATTTGTATGGTTAGATTGAGACCAAGGTGGCAGCTGATTAAACAATGCTGCATTGTGGCTCTAAAAGCTTGATCAACAACATTCATGGTAAACTAGTTCTTCCGCATAAGAATAGACATGGTACCTGATTTAGAAGGGCAGATTCATCAATATAATTTAGTTAGTATATTGACATTTTCTTTATTTTTTCAGTGTAGATATATATTTACTTTCTTCAGTGTAAATATACTTTACAGTTACATTGCTTTCATTTTCTGTGTCTTTCATCTTTTAGCTAATATTAAATTGCTTTCAGATAACTATTTTCCCCATAGAACTCATATAACCGAAACTTTCACTTTGCATTACATTTTTTTAAAAAAAGCTATTAAATCAAGGACTTTTAAGATTTTGTTTCGTCACTTATCTATGTATGCAGATACATTTTCTTATCAAACAGCTGAGCCATTTTTGACCTGATGGAAATTGCTTGCTTCTCCTTCCCATTCTACTAGAGTTTGCTGCTAGTTCTAAATCACTTAAAAACATGGTGAACAACACCCAGAACAACACCCATTTTCTTCTGTAAGTAGGGACTAGTGTAGAATTGATAGCAAAGTGTTTTTAGCCCAGTCTGGAATTGGAAAAGCAGCACAAACCATAGGTTTGGGACACTCATGTGAAATCTTAGAAAACATGGATGGTGATTCTATATGGGAGATCTATAAATCTTTCTTCCTTGTCACTTGTAAGGATCACACTGATTTTTTGTTTTGTTATTGTATGTTTGACAGAATTGACTTATTGTACCTTGATTCTTATGCTGAATCTTCACTATAAGAAGAATTAAGCCAAAAATTACTCATTACTGCTGTTAAAACCACATAATGTTGCCTTGCATACATATGAATGTATATATCAATGACACTGCTTATAAACTTGAATTGATTTTGGAATTAAATTTATAAACTTTTTTGCTTTGCTATTTAAAATGTGATATACTTATCGATTCTCTATAATGTTAATTAATAAGCTTAAATCTTGACATACAAATGACACTAGTTTTTGTTCTTGTTTAATTATTCTGAAGTAGTTCCTTTTAGAATTTATACTATCACATCAAATCTACAATATTTTATATCTAATTAGCATCTGTATTTTATGTGCAGTGCTACACTTTTGGCTTTCTTGGTGGAGCTCCTTAAGAGTTCAGTAGCCATGCAAGAACAAATGCTGGGTGGAAAAGGATTCCTAGTGATTGGTTATCTTCTTGAAAAAGTAAGTGATACTAATATTGTAGCCATGACTGAATATTTTAAATCAATTTATTTGACTTAATTCACTGTTGTACTATTTGAATATTATGATAGCTAGCATTAATATCTCCCCTCCCTGGAACATAAATCCTCCAAGAGGTCCAAAATACTTTCCCATTAGCAATGAAGAAAAGCCAATGGGTTCATTAAATGGTCTTATTTCTTTGTATTCAGTCTTGTTTGATTCTTGATTAGCATGAATATTATCAAAAACAGGGTAAAATCTGATCGTGTAGAAAAAAGGCTACCAAGATCAAGATGCTGGAAATATTAATTTTATTAGGAAAGGTTTCAATATTTAGAAATAAATAAAAGGCAAATAAAGGAAATTTGCAAGTGCATACAAAATTGTGTGTAGCATGGAGAAAATTGATAGCCTTCTCTACTCTAATAATTCCAGAAATTATAAAACCAGAAAAACGGAAGAAAATACTTTATCAACTGCCTTGTTAAATTGTGAAATTTGCTGCCACAAGAGATAAAGCTCATACGCATAGGACACAAATGTGTATGTTGTTGTTAACTTTAGAGTGATGTCTATTCCTGGACTTTGCCCGAGGCCCTAGTTAATAATCTGAATCACAATATAAAAACATAGTTTGTTTTTAGAATACATACCTAAGCATGGGTTCACATATTATCTGAATCTAGAGTAGGTAGTTGAGGTAAGCAATACTTAACTTCATTTTTGGACTTCTGGACATAGACGGGTGATGGGAGCATCTCCAGCATTGCAGTTACTTAGTTAGTTTCTTTTTATTTATCCATAAAACAGATGAAACATTAAAAAAAAAGCCCAGACAGCCCAGACTAAAATGATCATAAAAGCAACTCAAATTAAAAAAAGAAAACGGGGGGTCCAAAAATAAAAGAATACATTAAGCCCAGGCCTGGGATCAAAGCCAGATTTTAAGAGTGTTCTGGAACCCTAGGAGACAGGGCACTGTCCTTATCTCTGTTCCAGAGGGTAGGGGGTGCAACAGAGAAGGCATGTTTCTTTGGGCCTGCAGGATGACAGCATTTAATAGAGGGGACATGGAGCATCCCCACTCTGCCAGAATGTATTGGGTGGGCAGAAATGATTGGAGACAAGTGTTTTACCTCTGGAACCCAGGAAATTCTATTTAGAAATAAAATGACACAGAGAAAAATTAATATTTATTTACCCTGTGCACAGTCCCACTCAGGGCATGAGCTTGTTTTTTAATTTTTCATTAAAAAAAAAATGGAAGTGACAGCCATGCTACTACTGTATACAAGCCAAGTGTAGTATACAAAAGTTTGTATAAATCAGGACTTTATGTAAACTGGGAACTGCTTGTATTTAGAAAGTGGCAAAAATGGATATTTTGCCAAGCTTTTAACTCTTATTTGATTGTTATTAATGTTAATTCTGATTTTAAATGTGCTTTCCTTAGGTTTAATATTTTGTATTCTGTTTTATGACTGTAAACTGCCTTGAATGATTATATGAGCAGAATAGTGAGTTATATGAGCAGAATACTGAGTTATAAATTCAGAAAAAAACAAAATAATAAATAAATGTTGGATCCAGTAAACTTCTTATGGTTTTGTACTGTACTTTTTATTTATTTATTTATTATTCAAATTTTGTTACTGCCCATCTCCCCCAAAAGAGTGACTCTGGGCGGTTTACAATAAAATTAATACTATAACAATTAAACAGTTACTTTTCTTATCCTCTTGTACTCTTAAATTATTTTTATTACTTTTTAAAAGTTTTGCTGTGAGAAATCAACAGGTCTCAGTACAGAACAGGAAAGCCAGCACAAATACCACAAAATGAAAAGTTCCAAGCTGTCCAAATAGCCAACAACTATCTTGAGAGAGGATATGCACATCCTCCATTCTATGTAGTTATATATAATTTTATTAAGAATTGTATTAGTAAAATCTAATACAAACTACACATAAAGAAAGAAAAGAGAATAGAAAGCAATAAAAAGTGCAAGAGGAGCCAGTTGGTCTAATGGTTAAGGCTCCAGGCTAGACCAGGAGACTGTGAGTTCTAGTCCCACCTATCGCATGAAAGCTGGCTGGGTGACCTTGGGCCAGTCACTCTCTCTCAGCCCAACTCACTTTACAGTGTTGTTGTTGTGGGGAAAATAGGAGGAGGAAGGAGTACTAGGTATGTTTCCCGCCTTGAGTTATTTAAATATAAAAAAATAAAGGCAGGATAAAAAATTTAAAAAGAGAGAGAGAAAGAGAAGAAAGAGAAAAGTTGGAATATTATAAAGAAAAGGAAAAATATATAAAGAAGTGACTTCCAACCTTCATCACAACAAATATAAACAAATTTAGTGACTCTTTACCCCCTCTAAGGTTACAAACATCTCTTCATCACATATCCCATCTCTTATCTATAAACTAATCCATAAAACATCATCTTTTCAATCCTGGTGTCAGCAGAAAGTCCATAAAGGGTTCCCAGAGGTAACAACATATCTTGTTTTAGCCTTGATCAAATAAACCAGCACTTGGGGTTTTCAGACTTATCGGTCCAAAGGTCTCTAATAGCTTAGAAGTAGTTAATGAGCAATTTCGTAAAGTGATTAGAAAGTGAGGTTTGCAAACTTAGTGTCCTTTAAAAGTCTACACCGCAGTTACGAGCAAGATGGCTGATCCCGTCATCCCCTGGCTTTCAAACCTGCAGAAAACTGCTGTCCTGTGGTCTCCTCGTGAGAAGCAGCCATCCGGAGCACATGCTCTCCCCTCCTCTCCTTATCCAGAGAGGTTCCAAGGAACCAGTCTACTCACTGGTTCCTTGGTCTTTGACACAGTTGTCGGCTCCGCTTTTGCTGAGCCATCTTCAGTTCTCCATACCTTCCCTAGAATTGTCTGTAGATCTTCCCTTGTAGGGACTCATAAACACTAATATTAAATCTCCTTTAAAGGAAGAGTTACTTTTTGAATCTTTTTCTAAGTTTAGATATTTTGTTAACTTCGTGTTCTAACTTCTTTGGGATTGGCTTTTGGTTCCAAAAGTCCAAGTCATTTGATGTTAATAAGAATCTGGATGTATATTTGTAATAATTCTGTCCTATAAAGGTGCCTTTTGAAATTATTTCAGATGTATACTATCTTGACAGTAAATTTGCTCCAATCTTACCTACCTGACTTAATATTATGTAATATTTGAGATTTTTAGATGCACCAGGCTACAAGTTCTTTTTATTCCCAGTGGTCATACTTAGTGAGAATGATGGAGTTAAAGGGTAGTAGATCAGGGAAAGCTGATTTAGGAAGTTCCATTTTTTAATTGTTGACATTTAATGGTATTTAAATAAATTTTGTTGTTGTTCAGTACTATTGGTGTGCTCCAACATTTGACTGTTGGGTTTTATTCCCCCCCCCCGTGTGTTTAAATGAACATGCCAAGTTAAATAGCATTGCAGAAATATGTAGAGTTCATAAACTAAACTAACAATAAATGTGGCAGTAAACCAGCTTTTAGAAGAAATACAACCAGAATGTTCCCTAGAGGTGAAGATAACTAGGCTTAGACTCTCATACTTTGGGCACATGGTCAGGAAAGACAGTTCACTTGAAAAGGGCATCGTGTTTGGTAAAGTCGAGGGCCAGTGGAAATCCTTCATTGCAATGGATTGATACAGTTACAGCAACAATGGATGCAAACATTGGAACACTCAGGCATATGGTGCAAGACCGAACAGCATTTCGTTCTGTTATACATAGGGTCGCCATGAGTTGTAAACGACTCGATGGCAACTGACAACAACAACAACAACAAACCAGCTTTAAAATTAGGGAATTGCTATTTTTATTCTTTCCAACCTGAGAGGTAGTTGGACAAAAATTATGTAAAGGGGAATTGGGGATCTGTCTTTGTCTCTATTCACCTGCAGGATAACTTGCCCAGAATTGAGCAAACAAGGACCAAATTTTATGCGTGTGGGGAGAAGCCACAGAAAAACAGATCAAGCTTAAAAATGCACCTGATCAGGCCAGGGGCTGCTGGAAAAGTCCAGAAAAGTTTCCCCAGTGCATCCCTATGGGAGGGTCAGTTGGGCAACTACTCAGAATAGTTGGTGACTGCTCCCTTTCAAGCCCTACTCTCTTCTCCTTCCTTGTCACATGACTCAGAGAACAGCTCTTATTAACAAGTTGAAAGAATTCCAGAAGTTGTACTCTGAATGCTTCCCCTAACTTCTTTAATAGTCAGTTATAAATATAAATACAAATACATTTCAGAAATGTGTTTATACTTGTCCAGCAGTTGTTTTATTTTATTTATTTATTTATCATATTTTTATCACCGCCCATCTCCCTCATAAGGGGGACTCTGGGCGGTTCACAATAAAACAGTTTAAAATTTGATAAAATCATAATAATATCATTACTCTATCAATATCAATATCAATAAATAAATATAAAATGTAATGAGATCCAAGTTTTATTGACTGTACAGCAACTGTTCCATAAAAACAATCCTTTCTCAACTTTTCTCTCTTCAACATAATATTCAGATTTGAATATCTACTGGTATGATATGTAATATTACATTTGTTTTTCAGTCATCCAGAGTTCATATAACAAGAGCTGTGCTTGAACAGTTTCTGTCTTTTGCAAAATACCTTGATGGGCTCTCACATGGAGCACCCTTACTAAAGCAGTTATGCGACCATATCCTTTTTAATCCTGCTATTTGGATTCATACTCCTGCAAAGGTCAGTGAACCATATATTTTTACTGTATTATTCGTACTAGTAAAAACAGAAATTGTATTTTTAAATTACTAAAAACTAGTGCATTTGTTTTAGTGCTTCATTTAAATTTTTTTATTTTTTTTATTTTGTTACTGTAAGTTGTGTTTATTAATACTGTAGTTATAGTAGAAGTAGTAGTAGAAGGAAATATATTTAATAAATGAATTATTAATAAAAATGAATGTGGAACTTTTTTATTATCTATGCTGGCAAACCTGAGATTGTCTGGGAGTTATAGCTGCTTTGACAATCAAAACATAGACTTGAAACTGTGAGAACTAAACAGTTTTCCCTGCATCACCTAAATCATGTGTTCAGATTAGTTGGAGCATCTTAGCTTGTGATTCCTTCTGTTACTAGAAATAGGGCTGTCTTGCTTTTCATATGGAATCTTTCTGGATGAAATAAGGTTGGCCTCACTCTATCTAACTTCATGTGACAGTGCATATGCTTGTTCATTGGAACATCTGCAGGGTAACAGTGTTTCCAGGATAAGCCATTCTTCAAATACTTCGTTTAATTCATATATTTTGTTCTAAGTTGATGTATAGCTCTCTGCTTCATTTCTTATTATTTAATAATTTCATTTTATTGTAATTTGCTTTACTGTTCATACTGGGCTACCATTTTTATGTAATGAATATTAATAACTTTTAATAATCTTGAAATAAAACCTGAAAGGAGTAGATATTTGTTTTATTTACATGTTAATCATCAAAATATAACTAAAAATTGAATAAATTAATATACATTTTTATAATGTTTTTAGGTGCAACTATCACTATATACCTACTTGTCTGCTGAATTCATTGGTACTGCTACTATCTACAATACGATACGTAGAGTAGGAACAGTATTACAGCTAATGCACACACTAAAATATTACTACTGGGTGGTTAATCCTGCAGATAGCAGTGGCATTACTCCTAAAGGTTTGGGTAAGTATAACAGAAGAATGTATTGTTTTCACATAGTATGCTTATAAAATGCATGTTCATAGTTCAAAATATGTGTGTCATTATCATAAGAAGTGTATTTCAAGCTGATGTCCTACTTTAAATTATTTGTGGAGTACCTTGAACAAAATGTTTTTATCTGGTAGTAAATTCCATTGAACTCAATTGGATTTTCTTCTAATAGATCTGGATCTTGTTCCACTATGCACATATGTTTTTTCTAACAGATAGTCCTCTACAATTAATTTAGAGTCCACTACAATTGGAAAAATATTAAATGAAACAAGTAAGGAAAGATGCATATTTTAAAATAATAATTGACACTATAATAAGCATTTAAATACATTGTTAGCTTGATTTAAAAGTAGAGTAACTTATCTGCCTGCAGAATTTTCTGCAAGACATAACTAGTAAAATATTTTATTTATTTACTTACTTACTTACTTACTTACTTACTTACTTACTTACTTACTGCCTGACTCCCAATAACTCTGGTTGGTTATTTTGTATAAAGTATAAGCTGAAATTCTGCAACTCTTTTTCATTTATTTCAGAAGGTCCTCGGCCATCACAGAAGGAAATCATATCTCTGCGAGCATTCATGCTTCTATTTTTGAAGCAGCTTATTTTGAAGGTAACTTAAGACATAAAGATTAGTGCCTATTGCCAGTTCTGAAATAAGGCAATCAGATACAGGTTGTTCTTTGTGGTCTCTATAAATCACAGATATGAATTTGTTCCTGGGGCCCTCCTCAGGAATCTAGAACTGAAGGATTTTTGGCATGAACTGCTTGCATTCTAGGGTGCATGCTCAAATGAGAGTTTGCTTTTCTTGTTTAGCTATTCTTCACCTGCCATAGCAGCTGGCACAGGAGCATTTGCTGCTTATTTGTTCTGAGAGAATGAGACTGAATCTAAACTTGATCTTTTTTCTTTTGAGTTACTCACTGTTTAGAACTTTTCTGTCTCTTCTATTTGCGTTTTTGTTTCTGTCACGTATTAATTAATTTAATTGTGATTTTTGTACTTATACATACAAAGGCTTCTGTTTTCTACTTTATCTTTTCCCTTTGCCTCTTGCTCCATTTGAGCTTTTCTGATGCATACCATTTGGAATCATTCCTCAGGGTACTGCACATTCCTTTTAGAAGATATTTTTCAAACCCTTTAGGAATTAAATCACAGGCATTTCTACCTATAGCTGTCTCTACTACCCAGTTTATCTTATTATTGATCCTGAATCCTAAAAGGTTTGATCACTTCTGAGCACTGGTCTGTCACATGCTTTGGCATTCTCACTACACACATCTGTGCAACTGCTGAATTTGGAACTTCCATATTCTGATTTTTAAAAAAATGTGGCAATGACTTGATCTCTAAGCTTTTAACTTCTTGATTCAAGGTCAAAGAGGAAAGGCAGATAATGTAGCCCATATTTGTCAATGGAGACATTATTCCTACTATATCATAACAGCGAGATACTACCAGGCTTGTCAATCTCTGCTCAGCGAGGCTATGGTATAGAATCCCTTTGGTATTGTTGCTCCAGATTATGGTTCTTCATAGAAACTGGTATATTCATTCTGCCAAGAGGATGTGTTACAAACCCTGCTCCCACTGATCAGAGACAGGCTTTCTTGATATTCAGGCTGTCTTCATCAAATAAAGATGATCATGTTCATTACTACGAAGTTTCTCTGACACTTTCAAAATTATATAAAGTGAATTCTGCCGTACTTGACGCTGCTATTGAACTGTAGTTGTTTCCGTATGTTAGGTTGAATGCCAAAGTTTAGGCATTCCAGTCAAATTGTATATTTCCACCAATTCCTAAGTGACAAGAAGTTTACGTCGCTTTACATAGTACAAAACGACATCTTTGGGTAAATTTGAGCGCATATTTACTATTTAAGTTGTTTACAGACTCAAAATAAAAAGTAATGAATGTGGCATATACAAAAGTTTGGACTTCCTTTCAATCAGTACTTTGTGACACTTTCTTTGGTAGAAATAAACATTTCCTGTAACCAACTAAGAATATGTTATTTCTTTTGGAGTTTTCCCCTACTCTTCCTTGCAGAAGTCTTCTAGCTACATAAATCATCTTAGGATTCATTCCATGCATTGCATGTTTGAGATCACCCTGTACATTTTCAGAAATATTCAAATCTGGGAGTGTGAAAGCCATTCCAAAAACTTAAATCTTTCTTTCTTATAAGCATTTCATAGCTGACCTGGACGTATGTTTTGTTTTGCTGAAATATCCTATCTACTGAAATTCACATAAATTGATTTTGAAGCAGTCATGCAGAGAAAAGGCCCTGCCTTTTTGTTGTACAGTATGTAACTTAACAGTTTTATAGTTTTACTTTATGCAATTTGTAGGCTTAATTTTTTACTCTTAAAATGAAGCAAACTATTGACTGCAGCGAAACAAAGCTATAAAGCTAGATCCTATAGATGCATTCTGCTCAATTACAACTTTTTTCATATGCCTCCAAAACCTTTATCAAACCATTTGATCACAAAGATACCATTTGTCTGCAATGATACCCTAATTACAAAGAATCTGAAAAGAAAATAGTAGAAAAATGCAATTTGGTTAATTTTTACTTCTCTGGAACCTACATCAAATTATTTGACTGCAAGGAAAGCTAAGCTATAAAACTTGGGCCTAGTATAATTTTTATCCAGAACTGTCATTCTCCTCTATCAAACAGGAGTTTGTACCTCTTAAGGTCTGATGTTCTTATTCAAGTTGTTTATTCATTTTAATTGTTACTTTTGGAGTTCACATTGTTCATATCAATACTTTGGGCTATGAGCTTTGCCCACTGTTTGAATTATCTTCAAAATTAGGGCCTTTAATCAGATGTAATCTTTTTGCCAACAGTTATGTCTGTGTACCATGTTAACAAAGATGCTGGGTGTCTAGTATTTCCTTCATTTTGTGTGTGTTTGTGTGTGCGTGTGTGTGTGTATACACCAATGACAATAGGTACAGCAACCAGTCTTAGAATTGACACTAAAGGTTTTGAAATGGCATCTTTTAGGTTTGATTTTGAACAGTAAAAGAACAAGCAGTCAAGAAATGTAACACAGACCAGCACTTGGTAAGATAGCAATAAAGGCCTTGGAAGAGATATACAGTGCTGTGATGTGTCTTTACTTAAAAATATCAGAATCATACAGGCAATGATGTTTTCTGTGATACTCAATGCCAACAAAAAATGGACTCTAAAGAAGCAGGATAGAAAAATCTTTGACACTTTTGAGCTATGGGGATAGACTCCTGAGAATATCATAGGTAGCCAAGAAAACAAATAAGTGGACCATAGAACAATAAATTCAGAATTCTCACTCAAGGTACCAATGACCAGGCTCAAATTTTGAACACATTATCTAAAGCCCTAGCTCTTTTAAGAAGTCTGGTGAAGATGGAAGGAAAGAGAAGAAGATGATGACTAACAACAAGGTGGATGGACTCAATTACATCATTGTTGGAAGATCTGACGGGCCGAGTTGGGGACAGATCACTCCTTGTGGTCACTAAGAGTTGAAACTCACTTGTTGGCACATAGTCCATCACTAATTGTAGAATGTTTTGCTTTTGTTAGATTTTCATAGAGCAGTGAAACATGCTGTGCTTCTGCGTAAGCAAAATCTTCTTTGTATTTTATGATTATCCATGAAAAGGTTTAGCTACATCCATGCAATGTTTCTTGGCTTAGGTGACTAACACAGTAAATTAATTAACAATTAATTTGTCAAGCGATCTTCAGCTTAAATTAAATGCCATTCTATGAAAGCAGTTTCAGCTTTCACTACATTTTTCCCCAATGAATTTTTGGTATGTAGTGTGTACCTGCTGTCATAAATCAGCATGTTCATTCATATGTGTGAAGCAGATTGCTTATCTGTACAAGTGATCATTTCTGCATTCATTCAACTTATTTTTTCTTCACTGTCAGTGCCACAGTATATTTTCATCCTTCTCTGTCTAGGATTGCTTTGATTGACTGGGAAATTGCTTTGACATAGTCTTTGAATTATTTATTTATTTATTTATTTAATCAAATTTATACACCAGTATCTCACTGTGGAAGTGACTCTGGGCAGCTTACAAATTAAAGGTCATAAAGAACCATTATAAAATGTACAGAAAATACAGTTAAAAGAAAAAAGCTAAAAGGTGGAAAGAATGTTCTCAACCTTCAACCACCCCCAGGGCTGCCTACCACTATTGGATCCCCAAGCCAGATGGCAGAGCCAGGTCTTAACGCTCTTCTGGAAGGCCAGAAGAGTGGGGGCCAACCTCATCTCAAAGGACAAGATGTTCCATAGGGCGGAGGCAACGGCAGAAAAGGCTCTCCTCCTAGACCCCCACCAGTCAAAATTCTTTAGCTGACAGTGTCCATAATATTCCCTTCCTCCCAGACCGGGTGGGATGGGTTGGAATACATGACAGTTCCTCGAATAACTTGGGGCCATGCCATTATGGGCTTTAAAGACTATAACCAACACCTTGAATTGGACCCAGAAGTACACCGGCACCCAATGCAGCTTGTGCAGGAGAGGTTTATAGTGCTAGAGACACCCATAACGTCGCTGGAGGAAGATGAAGACTGAATCTGACCAAACACAAGCTAGAGCCACTATTAAGGCCTACCTTGTGGCAGTAAGAGTGGCGAAACGTAAGTATTTCTCTGCTCTTATTGCATCCGCAGAATGCCACCCGACGGCCCTGTTTAAGATCGCTCGATCTCTTCTAGGTCAGGTAGATCTAGGGACCCACTTACAGGGCCGTTTCACAGCATCTGCAGGATAAAATCGCTCAGTTCCATTCTAAGTTGGACCCTAAGCATGAAGCAGAGTTTGGGGAGATGTCAGGGGAATGTACTTACCCTGTTATCTGGGAATGGTTTGATCCTGTTGGGCCTGAGGAAGTGGACAGGATCCTCTGGACTGTGAATGCAACGACATGTCAGCTTGACCCATGCCCTTCCTGGCTGATAAAATCAGCCTGGGAAGTGACTTGTGGTTGGGTCCAGGTGATGGTTAATGCATCTCTGAGGGAGGGGGTATTTCCGGCTGCTTTTAAGGAGGCCCTGGTATACCCCCTCCTTAAGAAGCCATCCCTGGACCCTACTATACTGGGCAATTTTTGCCCTGTCTCCCACCTTCCCTTTTTGGGGAAGGTGGTTGAGAAAGTGGTTGCATTGCAGCTCCAGAGAATTCTGGAGGAAATGGATTATCTGTACCCCTTTCAGTCAGGTTTCAGGCCAGGATATGGGACAGAGACTGCATTGGTCGCACTTATGGATCTCTGGTGGGAGCGGGATGGAGGAAGTGCATCCATCCTGGCTCTCCTAGACCTCTCAGTGGCTTTCGATACCATCGACCATGGTATCCTTTTGGGGTGGCTCAGGGGTTTGGGGGCAGGCGGTGTAGTTTTGCGCTGGTTCACCTCCTTCCTCTTTCCCAATTGGTGGTTATAGGAGAGGAGAGATCTGGCCCTCAACCCCTCCACTGTGGGGTGCCACAGGGATTGGTACTCTCTCCTCTTCTATTTAACATCTACATGAAACTGCTGGGTGAGATCATCCATCACCATGGGATGAGGTATCATTAATATGCCGATGACACTCAGTTATATATCTCCATCCCGGGTGAAGTAAGTGATGTGGTCTCCACCCTTTCCAAGTGCCTGGGGGATGTGGGGGTCTGGATGGGGAACAACAGGGTTCAGTTGAACCCTGGTAAGCCAGAGTGGCTGTGGATTGATGGCCCCTCGGGTTCCAGGAAGTTGTCATCTTTGGTTCTGGATGGGGTGGCACTGCCCCATTCGGAACCAGTGCGGAACCTGGGGTCCTCCTGGACTCGCAACTCCTGCTTGAAGAGCAGGTGGCAGTCGCGGCCAGGAGGGCCTTTGCACATCTTAGGGTGGTGTGCCAACTACGCCCATTCCTGGACCGAGATGCCCTCCAAACAGTCACTCATGCCCTAGTCATCTCCCATATAGACTATTGCAATGAGCTCTACATGGGGCTACTCTTGAAGAGTATTTGGAAGCTTCAGCTGGTCCAGAATGTGGCTGTGCAGACAGTTACCAGTGCTGTAAAATCGGCCTGTGTGACACCACTGTTATGCGAGCTGCATTGGGTACCAGTTTGCTTCCGGGTCCAATTCAAGCTGTTGATTATCACCTTTAAAGCCCTACATGGCATGGGACCAGGGTATCTGAGGGACCATCTCATCCCCATAACATCGATCCACCCCACCCGGTCAGGCAGGGAGGGCATGCTACGGACCCCATCAGTAAAGGAATTTCATCTAGCAGGGTCCAGGAGGTGAGACTTCTCTGCAGTGGTGCCCACCCTTTGGAATATCTTGCCCCCAGAGTTAAGATGGGTTTCCTCATTCTCGGACTTCCGGAAGAAACTGAAGACCTGGTTCTGCCGCCTTGCTTGGGAGGGGGAGAGCGATAGGTCCACCTGGGGATGGCTGGTGCCATAGCACCTCTTAGTGATTGTGTTCCATCTCCACTTAGATTTTTAATTTATTTTATTAATATCTTAATGGTAATTTAGATGGCTATATTTTTAGTGTTATTCTATTTATTTTATTTTTTTTAAGAGTCCCCCATTGGGGGAGATGGTCAGTGACATAAATTTAATAAATAAATAAATAACTGCCTTCCTGCTGCATTCTGCACAAGCTGCAGCTTCCGGATAATTTTCAAGGGTAGCCCCATGTAGAGTGCATTGCAGTAGTCCATACGAGAGATGACCAGGGCATGAGTGACTGAGAGAAGGGCTTCCTGATCCAGGAAAGGGTGCACCCCGAGCACAAAACAAAGTTGACCAAAGGTCCTCCTAACCATGACTGCCACCTGCTCTTTGAGCAAGAGTCTTGAGTCCAAGAGGACTCCCAGATTATGCACCGGGTCTGTCTGGGACAGTGCAACCCCATCAAAGACTGAAGATGGTAAATCCCCAGGTACAGAAGAGCCCTGCACCCACAGCCACTCCATCTTACCAGGGTTCAGCTGAAGCCTGCTGCTCCCCATCCAGACTCCTATAGCCTCCAGGCTCCTGTCCACAGGGAGGCCAAGTTCTGTTTATCCGTAAGCATGGAAACTGATGGGGTGACATTGGGCCAGTCACTGTCTGTCAGCCCAACTTACCTTGCAGGGATGTTCTGGAGAAAAATAGGAAGAGGGAGCTGTATGCTGCCTTGAGCTGCTATATAAAAGGTAGGATAAAAATCTAATAAACTGCATTACATGAATAGAATGCTATAGAGAATAAGGATGATGACCGTGATGGAAAGATGTAAGAACTGTTATCTAGACAAATGGGGTTGAAATATTTTTTAAGTCCTGAGAATCAAGGAAATATTTGGAAGTGGCTCAGGCAGATGCCTTCCTGATTCACTGGTATATAAGAAAGATGGTCGTGGTGGGGCTGCAGCACAATCAGACATTCAAGATTCTGTAATTCTAGCAAATCTCAATAAAGGTAGTTTTAGCCTTCCTGTGGAGTTGATTTCCTGGTTTAGTCTACTTGATAGGGCTTTCAAATGCAGTGGGCTCTCTTTAAAAATTATGTAGAAAATTCCTGAACAGGGCTCTGTCAAGACACAGAACTCCTGTATATAAATGCCCCAAATGCTAAAGAAATACAAACAGGCAACTTGTTATTATAGATAATAGTATGATGCAATAATATATTTGTTAATTATCCAATTGTATTTTTTCAGTTAAGGTCAATGATGGTAGAACCAAAAAATACTGATTTTTTAAAATAATCTTACATCAATCTGTTTTAAATACCTGTTAATTAGAAATTTTAATTTCTAAAAGTAGACAGAAAATCCTCAACTTCCTCATATGAAGTTGGATTAATGATCGAGAGAAATCTCAGTTAGCCAACTGCTGCATGGGTTAGAATTACTCACTGGCCAAAAGAATGTTGGGGATCCTGCTCAAAATCACTTCTATAAATTATATAAACAACATTCCTAAATATTTTGAAATTAACATTTTAAATATCTAAGCTTCCTGGACATAGTGATTCACTAGATTATAGTTTGTAATTGAAATCTGAATCTTAAAATTGGGAAAATGTGACAGAAAACAGTATAACACATGGGACTTGGAAAAAAAGGGTTACGCATAGTTTTGTGTACTTCTTATAAGATGTGTAACCAAAAAGTAAATGTTAATTTCAGTTGCAGTATGATGGTCTCACCTTTACTGTTTAATCCCAACAATTCATATGGGTTTTCTTTCTTACACAAATATTTAATAAGCAATTAATTTCCTTAATAATCAGGTTAAGAATAACTTTATATCTTATTCTCCTCTCCTTTTGTTATATGTTACAGCACATGCTTGTGTGTGCATGTGCGCGCACACACACACACAGTATATAATGATTAATGAAGATGTCTTTTGTAGTAAAGTCAAATAAAGAGTAAAAAGAGCCAAATTAGTTTGCAAGTTAGTAAGGCCCAAAATGAAATAATTATTTTTTTTAATTAAATTTTAATTTTAATCAGTTTGTTATTCCTTACAGTATATAAGATAATATGAAGAATAGCAATGGTTCTGTAGTATAGTTCTGCATCTAGTCTCAGGGTCATTCCTTGTATTTCCTTTTAAACAGAAGTTCAGTAGCATAAAACCTTGGACTGTTTCTGCTTCTTTGACTGAGCAATAAAAGACTACATGGACAACAGTCTAATGTGGTATAAGGCATATTTTAAATAAACTTTTCATTTTAATGTTTAATTTATTATAAGGTATTTATATTATTAAAATGTAATGTGAACTTTGAAAATTTTAAATGTAAATTTTAAATTTTAAAATTAAATCCATTAAATCAATTTCTGTAGGATCGAGGAGTAAAAGAAGATGAACTACAAAGTATACTGAATTACTTACTAACTATGCATGAGGTAAGTTCGTAATAGTTATAAAAAAAAATTCCCTTCTCACCCCTATGGGTGGTATGTGTCTTCCTCAATCCTGGGTCCTCTATCAGAGGCCAGGGAGTTTGAGGGTTCTACACAGTATCTTAGCTGTTCCTAGCACTGCACTCTTCTGGACAGAGAGCTCTGATGTTGTTCCTGGGATCTCTTGGAGCCACTCTCCCAGCTTGGGGGTCACAGCCCCAAGTGCCCCTACCACCACTGGGACCACTTTGGCCTTCACTTTCCACATTCTCTCTAGTTCTTCCTTCGGGCCCTGGTACTTCTCCAGCTTCTCATACTCCTTCTTCCTGATGTTGCTGTCACCTGGCACTGCTACATATATCACCACCGCTGTCTTCTGATCCTTGTCTATCACTACAATGTCCGGTTGATTGGCCAGTACCTGCCTGTCTGTCTGGATCTGGAAGTCCCATGGGATCTTAGCCCTGTCATTCTCCACAACATTCTGTGGAATCTCCCATCTGGACTTGGGAGGGTCTAGCCCATACACTGTGCAGATGTTCCTGTACACAATGCCAGCTACTTGGTTGTTCCGTTCAGTGTATGCTGTTCCTGCCTGCATCTTACACCCTGCCACTATGTGTTGGACTGTCTCTGAGGCCTCTCTGCACAGTCTGCACCTTGGGTCCTGTCTAGTGTGGTAGACCCCTGCTTCTATAGATCTGGTGCTTAGTGCCTGTTCTTGTGCTGTTATGACCAGCGCCTCAGTGCTGTCTTTCAGTCCAGCCCTTTCCAGCCACTGGTAGGATTTCCCAAGGTCAGCCACCTCAGCTATCTGTTTGTGGTACATCCCATGCAGGGTCTTGTCTTGCCATGGCACTTTCTCTGCTTGATCTTCCTTCCATGTCTGCTGCTGCCTCAGGCATTCTCTCAACAGCTCATCTTTAAGTGCCATCTTACTGATGTACTCCTGGATGCTCTGGGTCTCATCCAGGACAGTGGCTTGGACACTCACCAGACCCCACCCTCCCTCTTTCCACCTGGTATACAGTCTCTGGGTGTTGGACTTGGGATGGAAGCCTCCGTACATTGTGAAGAGTTTCCTTGTCTTCACATCAGCAGCGTCCATGTCCTCCTTTGGCCAGTTCACTATACCAGCAGGGTATCTGATGACTGGCAGGGCATACATGTTGATGGCATGGATCTTGTTCTTCCCATTGAGCTGGCTCTTTAGGACCTGTCTTATCCTTTGGCGGTACTTGGTTGTTGCTGTCTTCCTTGCCTCCTCATCGTGGTTCCCATGTGTCTGTGGGATACCAAGGTACTTGTAGCTGGTCTGTATGTCTGCTATGTGGCCTGCTGGCAGTTCCACCCCATCAATCTTAACTACCATCCCTCTCTTTACTACCATCAGCCATACTTCTCCAGTTCGAATGACATCCCAATGTCCTCACTGTAGATCTGTGTCAGGTGGATCAGTGAGTCGAAGTCTCATTTGCTCTTAGTGTGCAGCTTGATGTCATCCATGTAGAGGAGGTGGCGGATGGTAGTTCCACTCTTGAACTTGTATCCGTATCCACTTCTTGTGATAATCTGGCTGAGGGGGTTCAAGCCCATGCAGAACAGCAGTGGAGACAGTGCATCACCTTGGTATGTGCCACACTTGATGCAAGCTGCCTTGAGTTGACTTCCAGTGTTGTCTTCCACAGTCCCATTGAGTTCTTGAGGAAGGTCCTGAGTGTCCTGTTGACTTTGTATAGTGCCAGGCATTCACAGATCCATGTACAGTATGTGGCATTGAGTTATAGGCTTTACTATAGTCATATCAGGCTGTGCGCAGATTGGTCTATCTAGATCTTGAGTCTCGGGTGACTGCTCTATCTATGAGCAACTAGTGTTGCTATTTGGAGCTTCTGGTGTTGTTCCCAATGCCCTTCTGAATTGCACTCATGTACTATATGGTCCTGCAGCTTGGTGGCTATGATGCCTGATAGGACTTTCCATGTTGTGGGGAGGCAGGTTATTGGCCAGTAGTGTTCCCTTGTTGGGGTCTTTCATGATCAGCATTGTTCTACCTTGTGTTAGTCAGTCTGGGTGGGAGCCTGCTGCTAGTAGTTGTTCATCTGTGCTGCTAGGTGTTCATGCCCTGCTGTTAGTTTCTTTAGCCAGTAGGTGTGGATCATGTCTGGGCCAGGTGCTGTCCAGCTCTTCATGTTCTTCACCAGCTGTTGGATGTCTGCTACTGTGATGGTGATTGGTTCCTGCTCTGGGAGATTTCTGTGGTCTGTTCTCAGGTCCTGTATCCACTTTGCACTGGTGTTATGTGTCTTCTCTTTCTCCCACATGTTCTTCCAGTACTGTTCAGTTTCTGCTGTTGGTGGCTCCGCTGTTACTGTGTTGTTGCGCTGCAGTTGGGAGTACAGCTTGGATGGTTCTTTGGTGAACAGGGCATTTATCTTCTTGGCCTCTGCTTCTCTAGTATATCTCCTTAGCCTGGTAGCCAGTGCTGTGAGACTTTGTTTAGCAGTCTCTAGGGCTTCAGATGGAGTCAGGCCCTTGTATTTTTCCAGTAGCCGAGTCTTATCCTTAATCTCCACAACCTTCTGTAGTTCTACCAGCTGACTAACTTCTCTCTGAGTTGCCTTGATCTTAGCCTCCAACCTCATTTTCCAGGAGGGGTATGTACTGCTGTTCTTCTTGATCATGTAGCCAAGCATCTCCAGGATTACAGCAGCTGTAGCATATACTAGTTCATTGGTTTGAGTTATGGTGGTAGTAGGGAGTAGGGATTGTCGCAAGGGCTCTTTTGGCATCTTCTAGCATACTATCTGATAGTACTTCTCCACTTAGCCTTGGTAATGGTCTCGACTGTAGCTAGTTTATCCATGATCTTTTGCCTCATATCAGCTGCTGTGGTCTGTAATGGGGTAGCAGCAACGTTCCAGCTTCAGGTGTTGGCTGGACCTCCAGTTGTTCTTCCGGGTCTTCTTGAGTGTGGGATATAATGGGTAGTTGGCCTATCTCAAGTTGTGAGAGCAGCTTCCTCTTCACCATGTTGAAGTGTTGGGTAACTAGCTGTTTCTCAGTTAGGATGGATGCAGGTCTTCAGTCCGTCCATAGTTCCCTCATGCGTTTCATATATCCCCTCTGATTAGGTCTGCTGTTGTAGTAGCATTCCATCAATTCCAGGTTCTCTTGTCTTGTCCATCTATGTTTTGTTCCAGTAGCCCACTTATCGTCAGATTGTCCTGGTTCCCCAACATCTGATGTGGACCTTGTTAATCCAGGCGACGTCCCAGCCGGCATGACTCTCTTAGTTCGTGTCACTCTCATATTTGAAATAGGCAGGTGAAGTGTTAGGGGGTCTTTGCCCAAGGACCCCTACTGGTACCGTAGGTACAGCCAGGATTTGAACCCCAGTCTCCCGCTCCAAAGGTGGCGTTCTAACCACTACGCTATCCAGCCATATAATTTTTTTTCTTTTTTCTTTAAAAAGAAAAAGAAAAAAATATTATATATATATATATATACACATACACATACACATACACACATACATACATACATATACTTATATATGTAATTTAATCTATTACTATATGCCATTCTGGGATTGAGGATTTGGGTATAAATCCTTACACATAATAAAAATATTAATTTAAAAAGTCCATGTAATAAGTATTTCTCTAACATTATAATGTGTTACCTAGGATGAAAATATTCATGATGTGCTTCAGTTGCTAGTGGCTTTAATGTCTGAACATCCAGCATCTATGATACCTGCCTTTGATCAAAGAAATGGAATACGGTAAGTTTAAGTAGAAATAATAATTCTATAGCTCTCATTTTTCTGGTAGATGAATAAGTTGGAAAATGGCAGTATCCTTATGAAAGTGGGGGGATGTTGGCATTTAATGTTGCTATAATGCATTGAAAATCGAATTCAGAATTGAAAGATGTCAGTATTTAAACAAAAACAATACCTTGTTTTATATTATTTTAGACAAAGTACAAATAGTCATATTGTTTCAAAATACTGAGTGATCAGAACAGTTAATGTAACTGCTTATATGTTTCATGTTTAACTAAAACATAACAAAAACAACAACAATAATTTATTAAAGTTATATGCTGCCTGACTCCCAATGACTCTGGACTTCTTACAAATGACAAACTTGCACAAAACGGTGTTTAAATAGTTAGATATGTTGAATGATGATTTTTTAAAATTAAGTATATAATATTGATACATACTTAATACATTTGTCCTGACAAGATTGAACATCACATCACTCATTAATATAGAAGTAGAACAAAGTTTTAGATAATGGGCATATTTAGAGTTTTGAGATATGTTTTGGGTTGTTTCATGGGGAGGCAGCTTGCCTATCCACAAAATGAATATTGTATGACGGTCAGTCAAAAATACCAATTTATTATCTACTTGAAATTGGCAAGTGAGATCATATCTCGTTGCCATAAACTTACCTCTTTTTTCTCTTCAGGCGTTATATTTCCTCCAGAGTGCTGCTCAGGAGCTCCATCATTTTTATTTTCTAAAATCTCTGTGGAGCCCATGTGGGTTCATAGCAGTGACTGTATATACTTTGAAAACAATTTAATAAAACTGCTTCAGACCTTGTCCCAGTGTGAGCCCAGCCACTCTCTGTGATGCATGGAAGCAGCCAACCATTTTCAGGCGCTTGTGTGAACTTGAAAAAGAAAAGCATGTCTAGGTCATATTGGTGCCCAAAGGCTCCATATTTCCTGTACCGGTATTACTGCATCCAGGCACTGATCTACTGTTGCGTCATCTGATTCAGATAAAAAAGGGAATAGTTAGATACTGTTTTCATACTGATAACAGTGTACACCATAGCCTCCAGTTATTTCACTTGGCAATTTCATGTAAACATTAAACAGTCTGAGATAGATCAGATAGAGATGCAGATACTCTACAGGATGTAAGACATACATGCTGAGAAAGAGGCACTTTGAATATGAGCAGAACAAGCAGAATGACTTGATTTTCTTTTACCCTTTTAAAAAGTTTTGCTAAGTGCCAAATTTTACACTCTCTTATACTTTCTTCTTTCAGGGTGATTTATAAATTATTGGCTTCAAAAAGTGAGAGTATTTGGGTTCAGGCTCTGAAGGTGCTAGGATATTTTCTCAAACATCTGGGTCATAAGTAAGTAAACTGTTTCAGTTGCTAATGTTTTTTCAAACCCTTTTGCTTGTTTAGTTACATAATTGTCCTTTTATTTTTTCCTTTTTCCCTATTAAAAAAAGACTGCAGAAAGCTGGACTAGATTTGGTCATACTTTGAGGTATCCATTGAAATCAGTGGATTGTTAGGTCTAAATTCTTGGTGCTCTCTGAGCCTTGTTGGTTTCTTGCCCAGAGAGCACCAAGGACTCCACAGTTCAACCCTGAGCTACAAATATTTGTAGCTTTGATAGGTCTAAATTCAATTATAACTTTGCTTCAAACTAGAATATTTATTTCTTTTTACTTAGTAATTAGTTGATTATTTTATGATTTTTATTTATATCTCATTTATATCTCATTTTTTTCTAAAGTTGTGCTCACAATTGTTTTGGTTCAAAATATATCAGTAGTTCTGATCTAGCAAGCTTAATATATGGACTAAAATTGTATAGTGGATTTGTCAGATTCTTAAATTATTTTTCTATATGGTTATGGAAAAAACAAAACTGCTATTTCTTTTAAATATACTGTAATGTTAAAGATATACAGTATGCGTACTGTACCATGTGTGATTGGAACTATGGAATCTCACAAGACTGAAAGATTCTTCAATATTACATTTCCTCTAGATAATGTTAATTGTTATCTTTTGTTGTTGTGAAAATCTGCTTAAATTTAAGTACATTCCATACTTTTGTCCTTCAGGCGAAAAGTTGAAATCATGCATACACATAGCCTGTTCACTCTCCTTGGAGAAAGGCTGATGTTACATACAAATACTTTGACGATTACAACTTACAACACCCTGTATGAGGTATATTATATTAACCTCTTTACTGAAATATCCTTTGTGAAAATATTAATTATTTTAAAAGGTGGCTTGTTTCAGTAATTATTAGATTCAGTCTACTAATAACCACTAATAAAAATATTTGTTTCATCTCAGTCACTAATTTACATTAATATTACATTGTGGCATGAGTAAAACCTGTTCCCTATGATTAAACTTTGCTTATTTTTAATGCATATCATTAATTGAATTAATTAAATAATTGAATATTTTTAAGTTTATCTACTCATTATTCTGTGTTTTTGTTTTATACATATAATGACTAGCATGCCATTTGAATGTTCTGATCCTGAAATGAGCACCTCCATCCTCAACAAAGGTAGCTCAGATTTTGGAACAGGCCATTCTGAATGTAGTGGAAGTCAGCCAACCTTAGGATTGGCTAAGTTGGACCAATTCTGGACCATTTGGAACAGGTCTGGCCCATTTCAGACAATTTCTAGGACACTCAGAATGGTTCATTCCAAGGCCAAAACAGAAGGTTTGCACATTCTGACTTCTGTCTTTCTTAAACGCCTAATAACAGCTGATGCTTGAACAATTCAGTTTGTACCTGCTAAATGGGTATAAGGAATTGAAATGTAGTTATATATTAGAATCCATTTTAAAACGTATGTCCTGAGGGGGGGGGGGAAACATTTTTGCAAGGCTAAAAAAGGTGCAGTATAAATTGAAATAATGATAGAAAGTTAAGAATTGTGTAAGCTGAGAGGAAGATACATTAAAATATGTATTTATGCATGCAATCATTTATTGGGGAAACAAAATGGGATAAAAATAAGGACTAGAAATATAATTAAAGCATTTTAATTTTAATCAAAATACGACGTCGCATATCAGACTATCAGTATATGACATGCAGTGCTGGAGATAGTATCCATCTCAATAATGCTTGTTGAAAAGCACAAGAATGCAGTTGTCCTGTCCGGTATGTGGGATTCCAGTGAGCCATCCTGCTCGTCCTTGTGTTTCATCACAACAGTCCTTTTGTACAAGTATTTTAAGAAAAAAAGTGAAATTCAAAACTGTGCATAATTCATAAAAGTTACATCATACATCAGGGTATAAATACCACAATTATGATTTAAATATCATTATTTTCATTCCATGCCAAACATAACTGTTGTCTATGTAAATCAATTCAAACAATGTCACCTGTTAAGTGAAATAAATTAGATTATCTATTAATAGTCTAGAAATCTGGAGATAATGTTCCTAGCAAAAGCGAACATTTTAGTATATTTTTTCCTCCAAAACTAATTTGTTATAACTGGAATTATTGGTTATGTTCAAAACAGTTCATTTGCTCATTTAGTTCTGGAACCAATTCAAGAAATTTGAATATAACTTTGACATTCTGGTTCAGTGGTAGCATCTAACAGGTCCCATTTGCGTACTTTTAAATTTAAATATAATATGGTTTTTTACTTCAGCAAAGAATTGTTACCTTGTCGTGGTGCTGCAGCTTGAGCACCTCAATGATCCCGTGAAGGGCCACCCAAGACGGGAAGGTCATGACAGAGAGGTCAGACTAAATGCGATCCCTGGGGAAGGTAATGGCAACCCACCCCAGTATTCTTGCCGTGAAAACTAAATGGATCAGTACAACCAGAGATATGTTGGTATACCATCGGAAGATGAGACCCCCAGGTGGGAAGATGGTCAAAATGCTACTGGGGAGGAACAGAGGATGAGTTCAACTAGCCCCAGATGTGATGACGCAGCTAGCTCAAAGCTGAAAGGAAGGCTAGCAGCCGATAGTGCTGGTGGTGAACGGCGAATCCGATGTTCTAAGGATCAACACGCCATTGGAACCTGGAATGTAAGATCTATGAGCCAGGGCAAATTGGATGTGGTTATTGCTGAGATGTCAAGATTAAAGATAGACATTTTGGGCGCCAGTGAACTGAAATGGACTGGAATGGGCCACTTCACATCAAATGACCACCAGATCTACTACTGTGGACAAGAGGACCACAGAAGAAATGGAGTAGCCTTCATAATTAATAGTAAAGTGGCTAAAGCAGTGCTTGGATACAATCCAAAAAACGATAGAATGGTCTCAATTCGAATTCAGGGCAAGCCATCTAACATCACAGTGATCCAAATATACACCCCAACCACAGATGCTGAAGAAGCTGAAGTAGAGCACTTCTATGAGGATCTGCAGCACCTACTGGACAACACGCCTAAAAGAGACATTATTTTCATCACAGGAGACTGGAATGCTAAGGTGGGCAGTCAAATGACACCTGGAATTACAGGTACGCATGGCCTGGGAGAACAAAACGAAGCAGGACATAGGCTGATAGAATTTTGCCAAGACAACTCACTCTGCATAACAAACACTCTCTTCCAACAACCTAAGAGACGGCTTTAGACATGGACTTCACCAGATGGACAACACCCAAAATCAGATTGACTACATCCTTTGCAGCCAAAGGTGGAGGACATCTATACAGTCGGTAAAAACAAGACCTGGAGCTGACTGTAGTTCCGATCACGAACTTCTTATTGCACAATTTAGGATCAGACTAAAGAGATTAGGGAAGACCCACAGATCAGCTAGATACGAGCTCACTAATATTCCTAAGGAATATGCAGTGGAGGTGAAGAATCGATTTAAGGGACTGGACTTAGTGGATAGGGTCCCGGAAGAACTATGGACAAGTTCGCAACATTGTCCAGGAGGCGGCAACAAAATACATCCGAAAGAAAGAGAAAACCAAGAAGGCAAAATGGCTGTCTGCTGAGACACTCGAAGTAGCCCAAGAAAGAAGCAAAAGGCAACAGTGATAGGGGGAGATATGCCCAATTAAATGCAAAATTCCAGAGGTTAGCCAGAAGAGATAAGGAATTATTTTTAAACAAGCAATGCGCGGAAGTGGAAGAAGTCAATAGAATAGGAAGGACAAGAGACCTCTTCCAGAAAATTAGAAACATTGGAGGTAAATTCCAGGCCAAAATGGGTACGATCAAAAACAAAGATGGCAAGGACCTAACAGAAGAAGAAGAGATCAAGAAAAGGTGGCAAGAATATACAGAAGACCTGTATAGGAAGGATAACAATATCGGGGATAGCTTTGACGGTGTGGTCAGGGAGCTAGAGCCAGACATCCTGAAGAGTGAGGTTGAATGGACCTTAAGAAGCATTGCTAATAACAAGGCAGCAGGAGACGACGGCATCCCAGCTGAGCTGAACTGTTCAAAATCTTGCAAGATGACGCTGTCAAGGTCATGCATGCCATATGCCAGCAAATTTGGAAAACACAAGAATGGCCATCAGATTGGAAAAAATCAACTTATATCCCCATACCAAAAAAGGGAAACACTAAAGAATGTTCAAACTATCGAACAGTGGCACTCATTTCACATGCCAGTAAGGTAATGCTCAAGATCCTGCAAGGTAGACTTCAGCAATTCATGGAGCGAGAATTGCCAGATGTACAAGCTGGGTTTAGAAAAGGCAGAGGAACTAGGGACCAAATTGCCAATATCCGCTGGATAATGGAAAAAGCCAGGGAGTTTCAGAAAAACATCTATTTCTCTTTTATTGACTATTCTAAAGCCTTTGACTGTGTGGACCATAACAAATTGTGGCAAGTTCTTAGTGGTATGGGGATACCAAGTCATCTTGCCTGCCTCCTGAGGAATCTGTATAACGACCAAGTAGCAACAGTAAGAACAGACCACGGAACAACGGACTGGTTTAAGATTGGGAAAGGAGTATGGCAGGGCTGTATACTCTCACCCTACCTATTCAATTTGTACGCAGAACACATCATGCAACATGCTGGGCTTGAGGAATCCAAGGCTGGAGTTAAAATCGCTGGAAGAAACATTAACAATCTCAGATATGCAGATGATACCGCTTTGATGGCTGAAAGCGAAGAGGAACTGAGGAGCCTTATGATGAAGGTGAAAGAAGAAAGTGCAAAAGCTGGCTTGCAGCTAAACCTCAAAAAAACCAAGATGATGGCAACCAGCTTGATTGATAACTGGCAAATAGAGGGAGAAAACAGAGGCAGTGAAAGACTTTGTATTTCTAGGTGCGAAGATTACTGCAGATGCTGACTGCAGTCAGGAAATCAGAAGACGCTTAATCCTTAGGAGAAGAGCAATGACAAATCTTGATAAAATAGTTAAGAGCAGAGACATCACACTGACAACAAAGGTCCGCATAGTTAAAGCAATGGTGTTCCCTATAGTAACATATGGCTGCGAGAGCTGGACCATAAGGAAGGCTGAGAGAAGGAAGATAGATGCTTTTGAACTGTGGTGTTGGAGGAAAATTCTGAGAGTGCCTTGGACTGCAAGAAGATCAAACCAGTCCATCCTCCAGGAGATAAAGCCAGACTGTTCACTTGAGGGAATGGTATTAAAGGCAAAACCGAAATACTTTGGCCACATAATGAGAAGACAGGACACCCTGGAGAAGATGCTGATGCTAGGGAGAGTGGAAGGCAAAAGGAAGAGGGGCTGACCAAGGGCAAGGTGGATGGATGATATTCTAGAGGTGACGGACTCGTCCCTGGGGGAGCTGGGGGTGTTGACGACCGACAGGAAGCTCTGGCGTGGGCTGGTCCATGAAGTCACGAAGAGTCAGAAGCGACTAAACGAGTAAACAACAACAAATGGTTATTTCCATTTTTTCCATTTTTTCCATTGTTCTGGTTCCATTGTTGTCTTCTAATAATCTGATTATTGTTTGCTTGTAGTGTATGGATACATATAAATCGATTAAATAAATAAATAAATAGAATGTTATACATTTTTAAAGGCTTTTAATTATGTGCTTTTAAAAACACATCAGTACATTTGCATGAAGTAAATTAAGCTAAGAATGAATCATCCAAGGTCACTGCATTTAGTCCTTAAAGAGGTCTGTTCATTTTAGTCCCAATATCATGTTAGTGGAATCCATTTTTTTCGCAAATGATTTGAAATAGAGTGGAGTGAATGGAGTATTTTTCTATTACAGATCTTGACCGAACAAGTCTGTACACAGGTTGTTCATAAACCACATCCAGAACCAGATTCTACTGTGAAAATTCAAAATCCAAGTAAGAATTTATCTTTTTAATTTTGAGAGATGGTTGTAATAGATCTCATCCTTTTTACTAACTCAGCCGACTTCACCAGCTAGTACTGGCAGTCCACAAGTTCTATGAAATGCTTTTGGGTTCCAGAATTTCTGCTTTCCTCATGAAATGTAAGTGGACCCCAGAGTTCAGTGGCATTCATGGGTTGAGAGCGGGCAAGGGGGAGCAGAAAGAAAGCAGCACAGCAGTGTTACAATGGTAGCCCTGCCCCTTTGGTCTGGGTATTGTGACACCACACCTGCACATGAAAGAACAGGAGCTTGCAGCGCCACAACGCTGCTTTTCTTATTCTGGCAAAAGCAGGAAGCTCCTGTGGTTGCGCATTATTAGATGAGGATCCCTCCTTTGTTCCCTCCTGTTTTCTGTGTCTCTTCATCTCATGTAAACTTTCTCAAGAGGACTGGGAAAGCAGAGAGAAAGAGCAGGGTTGCACAGACAAGAGGAACGTTCCTCCTTTTATTTATGTATTCTGATATATCCCTGCCTTTTATTCAGAGATGGACAAAAGATGGAGAGAAAGGATAAACTAACACATGATGAAGAGAATTCTGTGGGCTCTGAGATATGACTGAGATAAGTCAGGGTACAGAAGGGTATTCCTCCTTGATATACTTTAGCTTTTTTCTACCCTTCCCCTTTCAGGCAGGTTTTGTTTTTTATTGTAAAAATCACTGTTAATACAATTATTGGAAATAGTTTGGAACTGATAGTAGGGAAATGTTACTGAGTTGTCTGTTACCAAGTTAATTTTATTGCACTGTAATGCTCCATTTCTAGCATCAATCTATCTTTCTTAGGATTAGACATTGTGCAAAGCCATGTTTGCTGCTTTATAATGATTCAAACCATTGTTTGTAAACATATATTATATATTTGCTCTTTTAAAGTGATCCTGAAAGTGGTGGCAACATTATTAAAAAATTCTGCACCAAGTGCAGAACTCATGGAGGTTCGGCGTTTGTTTTTATCAGATATGATCAAACTTTTCAGTAATAGCCGTGAAAATAGGAGGTATGTAAAGAATCGTCACATCCAGTAATGCAACTGTTCTTATGCAAATACTACAAAATAAGGGAAAGTTTTGTGTGATTATCCTCACCTACTCACATACATGTTAGGAGGGAACTAGTTTTTCTCTCTGTTTCTGTTTTGCATCACAAGATAAAGTAGTTAGAACTGCCCTACACAGAGATACCTTGGGTTTCATTCATGCTGACGCCCAGCGTACATGATGTATATGACTAGTGCTTTTGCTGCCACTACAACAACCTTCCCAAACTTTGTGTCCTCCAGATGTGTTTGATTTCCAGTACCCATAACGGCATACCCTTAATCTACCACTTCAGGGATAAGGCTTCTAAGGATATTACAACTGTATGTCTGTATTGTCCTGTTTGGGCACAGATATTCACTGAAGAGTGTTTCCTTACACCTTTTGTTGTTTGTTTCTGAATAACTTTTATTAATATATCATTTCCTGTTTTCTTTAGATGAAAAATCAAATTAAAATTAAGTAGTTAAAAAAAGCCTATCACAACTGCTGTTAAGTTTGGTGATGTCTCTTTTTATCCAGTAT
The DNA here is from genome assembly GCF_035149785.1 of Candoia aspera. Classification (NCBI taxonomy): domain Eukaryota; kingdom Metazoa; phylum Chordata; class Lepidosauria; order Squamata; family Candoiidae; genus Candoia; species Candoia aspera. Next base: position 91,538,515 of record NC_086157.1, on the reverse strand, counting down.
TCTGAATCATTATCCCATTACTAGAGGTTATAATTTTAACACTTACATTTTAACACTGTTTTCTTCTATTTCTGAATGGGTAATGAATATATATTGTTTACTTATGATTGCAAATCAATTTAAAAACACTGTTTTTATTAACATTTAGAATGGAGACCTCTGTTTTTCTGTTTTTCTTATTTATATGTACAATTAAAAAATTCAAGTGCCATGGAAGCTTACTGTGACTATTTTTATTTTAGGTGTTTACTTCAGTGTTCAGTATGGCAAGATTGGATGTTTTCTTTGGGATATATTAATCCTAAGAACTCTGAAGAACAGAAAATTACTGAGATGGTGTATAACATCTTTCGTATTCTTTTGTATCATGCAATAAAATATGAATGGGGAGGATGGAGGGTCTGGGTTGATACACTTTCCATAGCCCATTCCAAGGTAAGAATCTGAAGTTTAGTTAATATCATATGTCATAGATAAATTTTAGTGCCATCTTGTGGTCAGCATGCAGATTGGCATGTTACTGTTTCTGAATTACTTTAGTACAGTCCTTTTTTCAGCTACATCTGGTTAAATTGCTGTTACTATTTTCTGACATTGTAATTTGCTTGTGTTAAGGTTACCTATGAAGCTCACAAGGAGTACCTAGCAAAAATGTATGAGGAGTACCAAAGACAGGAAGAGGAGAATATCAAGAAGGGGAAAAAAGGGAACGTGAGCACTATCTCGGGACTTTCATCTCAGACAACTGGAGCAAAAGGTGCAATGGAGATTCGTGAAATTGAAGATCTTTCACAAAGCCAAAGTCCAGAAAGTGAAACAGACTACCCTGTCAGCACAGATACCAGAGATTTACTCATTGCAACTAAAGTATGTGATGATGTGCTTGGAAGTTCAGATAGACCAGGGAATGGTGTACATGTTGAGGTTCATGATCTGTTAGTTGATATAAAAGCAGAAAAGGTAGAAGCCACAGAAGTAAAGCTGGATGATATGGATCTATCACCAGAGACTTTGGTAACCAGAGAAAATGGTACCCTTGTGGAAGTAGAATCTTTATTAGACAATGTATACAGTGCTGCAGTTGAAAAACTTCAGAACAATGTTCATGGGAGTGTTGGCATAATTAAGAAAAGTGAAGAGAAGGACAATGGTCCCTTGATTACACTTGCTGATGATAAAGATGAACCTCCTAACAGCACCTCATTTCTCTTTGATAAAATATCCAGCCAAGAAGACAAGCTGCTTCCTGAATTGTCCAGCAATCACATCACTATTGCTAATATTCAAGAGGCTCAACTACATCTGGGTGTGAATAATGACCTTGGGCTTCTTTCTCATATGTCTAGCAGCGCTGACATAGCATGTGGTTCAAGCATTATAGAAGATAAGGAATTTAAAATTCATACTTCTGTTGATGCAATGGACTCACTATCTGAAAGAGAGCTGGCTTCATCATCTAAAGGGTTAGAATATACTGAAATGGCAGCTACAACCCTTGAAACTGAGTCTTCTGGGAAAACTGTACCAAATGTAGATGGAGGGAGTATCATATCAGATACAGAAAGATCTGATGATGGGAAAGAAGTAGGGAAGGAAATAAGAAAAATACAGACAACTACTACAACTCAAGTAAGTTTTTTAACACATAATTGTGTAGAAGTTATTATATTATTAAACATATGTAGTAATACTTTATTGATTAGCCATTCGGCCATATCAGAATACAAAATATAAAATACAGAATAATAATAAGACCATATGTTAAAAATAGAGTAAAAGATATGAGTAAAAGAAAATGCAAATCATATTTCTGTGTCACCCCTACAATTTACCCCAATCAGATCCACATATGCGATTCTCAATTGTATTGTTTTGTTCAAATAAAGGGCCATATTATATGTAATTTTTGGATTCTGACCACACATGAAATAATGTATACATTAAAACAACCTAATATAAGGAACCTAACAGGCCATTTGTTTAATGCGCAGTCCAAGATATTGATCTCTTTCTTTCCTGACACTCAAATAATACACTATGTGTTATGTCCTCTATCTCTGGGGCTCTGCAAATACAAGTATGTTCATCATAAGGACCTGGTTAAACCTTCCATATTTAACCATTGTGTCCAGTTGCTCAAATCTTGCTTGAGTAAATAACCCGCCAAGATGGTTGGGCATTTCTGTGTTTAAATACTTGGCAATTTGGAAGGTGTGTTTATAGCAGCTCATCCATTTCAGTGTGCCAGCCTTACTGAGGGTGGCTATATCTCTCTGAGTTTCAGTAACAAATTCTTTGTGCAGTAATCTTTTTAACTTGTTTTCCAGAGACAGTTGGACAAGAAACAGGGAGACCTCAGCTCCTGATATAATTTGTCAGTTGTACAATCCAAGAGGTCTCTAATTAAGATTTTGTCTTTTCTAACAGACACAGTTTTGGGAGTCTGTCAGTTTCTATTAAACATATATATTGTATAGTACCTAAAATAGAACGTATACTTTAATACTTTTATTTAGGCATCTTTTTTCAAATTATTTGCTGTGATGTTGTGTTCTGTATAAATTGCTTGGCTGCTATTCCAACAGAGAAACCAACATGACCAAAAAAAAAACCCCTGTGTAAAAGCTGCTTAGTACAATATTTAAAACAGTTTTTTCCTGAACTGAGGTAGGTCCTTGGTTTTCAAATGTAATGGATAATGCATCTGTGATTTCTCATGGGCATTTCATTAGGGCCCTTTCACACAAAAGTTTTCCCTGCTCAGTCTTCTGTTTGAATTCAAGAATATTTTCATCTCGCAGTCAGGGTTTTTTTGGATCTTATCATTACCTCAAGTGCAAAGTATTTAGTGAAGCTGTTCCACTTGGCTGGAATGTTCCCATATACAGTTTATTGATTCATTATCTCTCATTCTTCTTGGTGTTCAAGGGCATGCATAGCGTTACCTTTCTCCCAGAAGAAAAACCCTTTGAAGTAGAGTGGACATAAAGTAACTCAATGAAAATGTTATGGCTGAGGATGGATTTTTTTCTGTCTTCTAACACAACTGGAAGCTTTGGGGAGTGGCATCAAAATGTAATTGACAGGAGGGGAATCTAAGTAATGGGGTAAGAATCTACAGCCAGTGGGCCACCAGTGTTTTCAGTAGCAGATGCATGGGCTCAGTGATGGTTGTCCAAGCACTACTGTCCAGAAGAGGTCCTGCAGATAAAAAGGCATCTCAGTATCATTTTGTTTCCAGTTTCCATCCAATGAGTCAAAATCTTACCTTAAATTTTGAAGTCTCAGAATTTTGCTGATGCAATAGAGATCTTGTTGTTGTTGTTGTTCTGTGTCCCACATTTTAAATTGATTGATCATCTGCCATTGAGTTGGTGTCTGCTCTTAGTGACCACATACAGTAAGTAAATTTTCCCAAAGACAGCCTGTCCTTAATCTGGTACTTCAGATCTTCCAACAGTGCATCTATTATACACTAATGTAATGACTAAAAAAATGGACTTTGATTTGAATTTTCCAAATATGTGACATGAGCTAATCAGTTGATACTAAACAAGGTATGCTTTATCAGCCTCAGCCCCAACATCTGCAGTATATTGATCATAATACTGTATGTGCTTTTACCAGGTAGCTAAAATACTACAAGAAGATAAAGTACTGTATATGATAAGTGCTGCATTAAGTTTGACAATGTAAAATGCTGTATCAATACCTATTTTATTATTGATTCCCCTCTACATTAAGTGGGCTGGTTTGTTTGAGTTCAGTAAACACTGGAAGCTAAAGATCTATTGTATGCAAATTTTATTCATGTATTTACAGTCAAAGACCAAAAGAAAAGCAACAATATAATAATAGCCAGTAAAAATATATGAGGAGGACATTAGCAGGACAGATTTCACTACCTTGCTAAGCCCCATAGATAATTCCCTTTTCTGGCATTTCAATATGGTAGACCCTGTCGTTTTAAGGACAAAGAGTCCTTAAATGGAGAATGGAGGTTGGCTAAATTGGCCTTTGATTTGATCTTTTGATTTTAAACAAACAGCTCAGTGTCTGGCAATTCAGCGGGTGCACTCAATTTCTGGGGAAGAAGGGGCACAGCATAATTAATTATATTTATGTGTTTGTTTTGTTGTGGGAAAAATGCCCACTTTAAACAAGGAAACAAAGTGTTTGGAGAGAAATGCAGCAAAGTATCTTTTACTGGCATGTACAACTTCAGTGATCACTGGGCTTCTGGCCACAAGAATGCAAAAGAGCCCCAAACTAAGCAAGGTTAGGGGTTACATACCCCCTGAAATATTACATAGGAATGATAAATAAAGCAATGTAACAACTGAAATGTAACATTTTATAATACTATGGGATGCCCTTGCTCTGGTCTGATCCAGTGCCTCTAAATTCTATATTCCTACAAAGGCTCCAAGCTTTCCCTCTTCTACTTATACTAGTACCTTCAAAATAAACAGTGTCCTTTACTGTACTCATGTCGTGTCTCCTTTCACACCAGGGAAAGGGCAGCAATCTGGTTTTGCTTATGTGTCTCCCTCCCTTTCAGGGTCATCAGGCTGTTTCAGTCCTTCTGCTCTAATACATATTGCAAAACCATAAGGAAAGGGTAGAATATTATTTGTCCCCCACAATTTACTTACTTTATTTGTATGCTGCCCATTCCTGAAGGCTCTGGTAATGATAATTTCATATTATCATTACCAGCAGTTGTAATGATAGTACTGATTTTAAAGTGGCTTTCTGTCCTTATAGTGATCATTCCCAACTTACTGGAAGATTAGCTTTTAACACTTTGATATGTAGGCAGGACCACAAGTATGTGGAAGAGACTCCAAGCTCAGAACTCTCCAATAAAATGGACAAGCAGTGAGTGGTTTGATAGTTCTTTAATATACCCAAAACATTCCACTTTAAACAATCTATGGATGTTTTGAACTGTAAGCATTTACTACCTAATGATAAGTTATATGTAGGAACTCTTATGTCCAGTGTCATTCCTGATCAGAAATCTACCACTAAGTTCTCCAAGTGTTGGACAGACAACAGTGCACTCTAGCCAAGGCTTAACTGATGCATGTGGGACCCTTAGGTGTAATTCTCAGAATGTACTGTGTGTTTTGGGGGTAAAAAAGAAGAAGAAAAAAGGACTATAAGGCCATACTAAAAATGAAGGAACTGATGTTGCAAATGACCAATTTGATGTGGATATGAGCAATCCTGGATGAAAATTCTACTGTCTTCTAGTGCCTTGTTGGCATTTCAGCTCCAAAATCTGATTCTGAGATTGGGAGTTTAATCCCTTCAGAGACATGGATCAAGTATTTTTATAAGATACTGTACATAGCAGCTAGTGAATTGCATGTGCCAGCAGTAGTTTTGGATTCTTTCCCTGACTGATCTCCTGTCTCTAGAGACTATCAAATTTACTGCACAACTAAAAAATAGTAAAGCTACTGGGGGAGGCTCAATCCCTACAGAATTCCTAAAATAAAATTCTCACTAGTTTTCTCAGTGCTGGCTATGTTGGTCATCCTTTATAGATGTCTAAACAGTGGGGTCTTTCCAAAACAAACCCAATCTTTAAAAAAGCTAACTCAGCTGATTTGTAGTTAGTCATTTTACATTTAAATAAATTCCAAGGGCCAGGTTGAGGGCAGATCATCCTGGAAAAAGTCTATCTTTCTGGTTAGTTGACACCAGCTTGATAGCATATAATCAATAATTCTTGCATCTTTATGTGAAACTAGCAGATTGGAGAAAGTGCTAGCTGAATAGCAAGTTGGCTTTAGACCTGATTATTCAAGATTTGATCAATGTATTTATTCAGTGTATGATTTGGCAGAAAAATTCTCTAACTTTAACTCAAAATTCTCTAACAGAGAAACTGTGTGTGTCATCTACACTGATCTGAAAGAAGCTTTTGATTTGATCTCCTGAAATTGGCTGTGGAAGAAATTGCTAGCCACAACTATAGATTACCCTGACTTGTCATGATGCTGCCTGAGGACCCTTATAAGCAGATCAGAGTGCTGCCATTGGAGGTATTTCTCCATCAACCCCCGCTCAGAATGGAGTCAAGCCAGGTTTTAGCCTTAACCTGCACTATTTAATTTTTATATTGACTCCATAGTACAGGCACTCTCAAACCATGAGTTCTAGCCTCAGCAATCCTATATCCATCCTACTTCACATTTACTGTTTAGAAGCAACATAATTGAGAAACTGTAGCCAATGCCTAGAAGGGTTCCAATGCTAAAATTAGATTTGCTGGTTGTAATTATAACCTATTCTTGGAGAAATAGTATAGCTTCAGAATTGTCTCACAGCAGCTTCTCAGTTCAGTCTCTGCTAATACCTGGATGAGAGAAAACCATTCTAGAGGTCAAATAGAAATTCCTTGATTTTCAGCCCATTACTCTGGAGGGTCTCAGTAGCAGATCTTTTTCTATTCCAATTAACTTTACACCATTCTCTCCGTGAATGAAACCATTTACATTAGCAAGGGTTAATATTTATTTTGAAGTGAATTGTATGAGAGGTTCCCGTGCTCAGACTATCTCTGCCCATGTTCCTGTCGAGACAGTTCTGCATGCCTTGTTGTGCTGTGAGCTACCATATTTGAGTTAATACTCCTCTTCCTTGCTAAATTGATGGGTTGCCCTGAAATTGAGGATGTGTGTGTTTTTTACTAGCGGATTAGTTTACTGAGGTTTCTTTGAGACTTGCCAAAATCTTTTCAATTGCAGTTGGCACTTGAGATGCTGGGTTTAAATTATATTCAAGTTTGGATGGTTTGGCAAGTTACACCTTGTATAGAAGATTGCCAGAATTTAATGTTTGTCAATAATGTTTGTTGTTTTTAATTTTTTAACACTTGGTTTTATTGGCTTTTACTATATTAAGTTTCTTTTAATTTTTAACCTGCAAAAAATTCAAGTACTTTTCTACACCTATATTAAACATTTCCTACTTTTCCTGTCCTTAGCTTTGTTCAATATCTGTCTTGTCTTGTCCAACATATTTCTTCTGAGAATGATTGGAATTGACCAGTTGAATATATTTGTTTGCAGGTCTCAATCTGATCTAATCAACACTATTTTTTCTTAGACTGCCAACTGTTTACCATTGTCTACTCATATACCCAAAGTAAGATAGAAGGATTAGGATCAGTCATATACCTTGAAAAGATTTGTAGGACTTTCTCATTCTTGCTAACATGATAGTTAGCTCTGGGCACTGTTTCTCTTATTTAACTACAGATACCTCTCTAGTAAAAATGCTTACTTTTCTCTCTTTATCTAGAGAGTTATCTGTCTATCTTAATAGCATTGGCTTTAGCTGAGAGCTAGTCAGAAATTCAAGCATATATTGTGTTTTCTCAAAGGCTTTAGAATAGTCAGTAAAACAGAAATAGATGTTTTTCTGAAACTCCCTGGCTTTTTCCATTATCCAGCGGATATTGGCAATTTGGTCCCTAGTTCCTCTGCCTTTTCTAAACCCAGCTTGTACATCTGGCACTTCTCGCTCCATGAATTGCTGAAGTCTACCTTGCAGGATCTTGAGCATTACCGTACTGGCATGTGAAATGAGTGCCACTGTTCGATAGTTTGAACATTCTTTAGTGTTTCCCTTTTTTGGTATGGGGATATAAGTTGATTTTTTCCAGTCTGATGGCCATTCTTGTGTTTTCCAAATTTGCTGGCATATAGCATGCATGATCTTGACAGCATCATCTTGCAAGATTTTGAACAGTTCAGCTCAGCTGGGATGCCGTCGTCTCCTGCTGCCTTGTTATTAGCAATGCTTCTTAAGGTCCATTCAACCTCACTCTTCAGGATGACTGGCTCTAGCTCCCTGACCACACCGTCAAAGCTATCCCCGATATTGTTATCCTTCCTATACAGGTCTTCTGTATATTCTTGCCACCTTTTCTTGATCTCTTCTTCTTCTGTTAGGTCCTTGCCATCTTTGTTTTTGATCATACCCATTTTTGCCTGGAATTTACCTCCAATGTTTCTAATTTTCTGAAAGAGGTCTCTTGTCCTTCCTATTCTATTGTCTTATTCCTTATCTCTTCTGGCTAACCTCTGGAATTTTGCATTTAATTGGGCATATCTCCCCCTGTCACTGTTGCCTTTTGCTTTCCTTCTTTCTTGGGCTACTTCAAGTGTCTCAGCAGACAGCCATTTTGCCTTCTTGGTTTTCTCTTTCTTTGGGATGTATTTTGTTGCCACCTCCTGAACAATGTTGTGAACTTCTGTCCATAGTTCTTCCGGGACCCTATCCACTAAGTCCAGTCCCTTAAATCTATTCTTCACCTCCACTGCATATTCCTTAAGAATATTAGTGAGCTCATATCTAGCTGATCTGTGGGTCTTCCCTAATCTCTTTAGTCTGATCCTAAATTGTGCAATAAGAAGTTCGTGATCGGAACTACAGTCAGCTCCAGGTCTTGTTTTTACCGACTGTATAGATGTCCTCCACCTTTGGCTGCAAAGGATGTAGTCAATCTGATTTTGGGTGTTGTCCATCTGGTGAAGTCCATGTCTAAAGCCGTCTCTTAGGTTGTTGGAAGAGAGTGTTTGTTATGCAGAGTGAGTTGTCTTGGCAAAATTCTATCAGCCTGTGTCCTGCTTCGTTTTGTTCTCCTAGGCCATGCTTACCTGTAATTCCAGATGTCATTTGACTGCCCACCTTAGCATTCCAGTCTCCTGTGATGAAAATAACATCTCTTTTAGGCGCGTTGTCCAGTAGGTGCTGCAGATCCTCATAGAAGTGCTCTACTTCAACTTCTTCAGCATCTGTGGTTGGGGCGTATATTTGGATCACTGTGATGTTAGATGGCTTGCCCTGAATTCGAATTGAGACCATTCTATCGTTTTTTGGATTGTATCCAAGCACTGCTTTAGCCCCTTGACTATTAATTATGAAGGCTACTCCATTTCTTCTGTGGTCCTCTTGTCCACATTAGTAGATCTGGTGGTCATTTGATGTGAAGTGGCCCATTCCAGTCCATTTCAGTTCACTGACCCCCAAAATGCCTATCTTTAATCTTGACATCTCACCAATAACCACATCCAATTTGCCCTGGCTCATAGATCTTACAGTCCAGGTTCCAGTGGTGTGTTGATCCTTAGAACATCAGAGTCACCATTCACCACCAGCACCGTCGGCCGCTAGCCGTCCTTTCGGCTTTGAGCTAGCTGCGTCATCACGTCTGGGGCTAGTTGAACTCATCCTCTGTTCCTCCCCAGTAGCATTTTGACCATCTTCACACCTCGGGGTCTCATCTTCCGATGGTATACCGACATATCTCTGGTTGTACTGATCCATTTAGTTTTCACGGCAAGAATACTGGGGTGGGTTGCCATTACCGTCCCCAGGGATCGCATTTAGTCTGACCTCTCTGTCATGACCTTCCCGTCTTGGGTGGCCCTTCACGGTTTAGCTCATGGCATCATTGAGGTGCTCAAGCTCCAGCACCACGACAAGGTAACGATCCTTTGCTGAAGCAAGCATATATTACTTTGGTACAAATACTTTGGGGAACTGAATAAATTAGGTGTTAAATATAAGACAAAAACTCATTGTACTTGGCAAAATGGAAAATTTTTCTACTGGAGCTTCCAGTCAATTTTTTCTAGCAATGGCAGGTTTCCTACATGAAGACTAGATGTTAGACTTTTATTAGAATTACTTTCAGTACTTGTAAAAATACTATATACTATATTAATTGTGGGGAGCAAGGAGAAGACTGTTGCTTATAAATATTTCCTTTTACCCTATTAAACAGATTAGAAGATGAGAGTTTTATAACTCATATAATTTCTTGTGAATGGGGATCAGTTTTTCACTGCTCATGTCCTTCTAGTTTTGTTCTGTTTTCCCCCCACATCCCAGGACTGGGTTGTCCTAAACAAGGCTGCTAGATGGCTGTCTAGTGATAAAGGTGTAAAAAAAAAAAAAAACATTTGGCCACACTTATTGTCGCAAGGTAGTCCTTAATAGAGGCTCAAAACAATATTCAGTCTGATGCTCTTTTCATGGTCCTCCAGCAGCACTTTTGGTGTCTCTTGTGCTGCTTCATCATCTGGAATTTCTCTGTAAACAACGGGAACGCCAGACTCCAACATTCCATATAAAAAAGGATTATTCCTTCCAGGTTTACAGAGTAATCTTTTTGGCTATTCCCCATATTTGATAGAACCATAATTCATGATATAGCAATAAGTTTTAGGTAAATAAATGTTGGTATATAATTGAAATTTCTGAATTATATAATTCAAGAGTAAATTCATATTTTAACCATATTGGACTTTTTATTTGTAAGAACAAACTTATGGATATTAAATCAAAAGAGAGCAATAATGAAGCAGTTGAGTTTAAGTAAGGCTGTTGAGGCTCTATGATGTGAGTAAATGGCCCTTCATTCATCCAGCATATGGAGATTGTTAGCCAATTTTTAAAAACATTATCTGGGATTTCTAGTAAATGTGAAAGAAAACATTGAATTGAGCTAACTTTATCTTAATATCGTAAGAAATATACTTAATATTCTTTAAGTCCCTTAGTTATTAATATGGAATATTCCAACACTTTATTCCAGGGTAAACAAAAGATGTGAAATATTTGATTACACTGTAAATACATTAATGTGTTGAAAGATGAAAAGAGACAGTTATAGTTCTAGACAATGCATAGTGATGTTCTGATAAATGAAGTGAATTTTATTGTTACCCAGTGACTAACAGTGAATAATTTGTATTGCCAGTGTTCAACTGTACTATCTTTATCTATTCCATATGTGTGCATGTGTGATTTCTTAATTGCACACCTAATTTAAGAATATCCAACTTAAATGTATTTACAAAGCTTCCTTAAAGTTTTTTAAGTGATTTAACTCCCTTCCTTATCTCCACCTTATGTTAACTCCCCTCTCTACATAGCTTTACTTTCTTTTTCACGTTAGCCTAGCCTTTTCTAAGGTAAAGAGGGAGAAATAACTCTTTTTCAAGTCCTTTTGAGAAGCTGGCACTGGATTATGCTTCTCTACACCATTATAGCTCTCAAGCTATCTTTCCCATGTGGTTCCTCCTCAGCATGATTCAGTCCCTTCCCCAGCTAGTTCACTTACATGCCCTTCCTTGTAGACTCTTCTGCTGATGCTACTGGAGAACTGCATAAATCCATTATACATCCCTCATTCTCCACTGATCCTTTTTCCAGCTCCATCATCTCTCCTCTTTAATGTTTTGGGTTGCCCCGGAGGCATGCCTGCATTTTAGTGCAAGACTTATTAAGGGGCAGTTTGACAGAAGCAGGATTGTTTTGTATTTCTGCATGGTCCATGCATCACCAGCTGCCTATGAGACTGCCTCCATGCTTATGGCAGTTGAGGGAGCCTTGAGACTTCAGAGAAGCAAAAACAATACAGATTTAGCTATAGCAGCTCACCCTTCCACTTTATTTGTCCATGATTTCAGAAAAGAAAAAATAATAATATCAATATCCAATATCAGTTTTAAAATAAGGGGGAATAAAGGATGCCTTTCATTTCTGTGAAACCTTTTTACAAAATAAGAGATAATTTCATTTTAATAACTGCAGCAGAAGGAGTAGAGTACCAAGGAATAAATCCATAGAAACTAGTTTCAGAAACTTCTAATGCACCATACAAAGGCAATTTCTGCATCCAGCAAGGCTACTCTACAGATTTCAGTTGTTTTGAATATGCATCCAGAATATCAATTAGTAATCTAATAAACTTGAAAGACTTTTATCAAACCACAGTGTGGAGAATGGACAGTCAGAGATACAATTTTCTGAAATCAACATGCTACAGTTGCTATCAATAGTTTTGCATTTAAAAGGAAGTTGGAAAAAATCACTAAGTGAGATAGGAAAAGCCTAGTTTTAAAAAGCATCATTATAAAATGCCAAAAAAGGGGGCAAAGTAGTACATGTCTTATACCATCCAGTGCAAAATGTTCCGTACTGGGAACTTTTCTGGTTTTAATAGATTTATAGGTATCTATAATTTTCTGGAGACATAAAAGTACAGCTAAATATGCAACTTGATCATGTATAATCTTAAGAAGAGATATAATATACAGACATTTATACAATTGAGAATAAAAACTTGATCTGTTGAGTCAGAATCATTATATACTTTGCCATGGATGGCCTTAGTAATAGAGATAATGCTACATTGTTCCAACTCTTTCAGCTACGAGGCTAGATGCAGGCAGGCCTTGCTTACCAACCACTTGTTCAGCAACCAAAGTTACAACAATGCTGAAAAAGGAGACTTATGACTGGTCCTCAAAGTTGTCGCTGTTGCAGTATCCCTGTGGTCATGTGATCACAATTCGGGTGCTTGGCAACTGGTGCACATTTACCAGTCACAGTGTCCTGCGGTCATGTGGTCGCCATTTGCAACCTTCACAGCCGGCTTCTGAAAAGCAAAGTTAATTGGGAAGCCAGCAGGAAGTCGTAAGTTGTGATCATGTGATGGCATATTTAACAACCCATTGTGATTCACTTAATGAATACAGCCAGAACTGACGTAAGTCAGCACAGTCACATGACATTGCACTTAACGACCACGCCACTTAGTGATGGAGTTGCTGGTCCCAATTGTGGTCAGTAAGTGAGGACTACATCTAGTAGATTATTCCTGTGTTTTGGTCATCAACCTCAGAAGTATTTTGAGTAGTCTCAGCACTAGGAAAGTAGTGTACTGATTATGTTACCTTACCTTACCGTACCTTAAATAGAGATAAATCAGGAAAATAAAATAAGAGTTAAGAAGATGAAAATGGCCTATAGAAATAGTAGACATAGTATAGACAAATTGATTATAAATAACAAAGTGATACTTTGTTTCTTTTGTAATAAAAACAAACTATTTTTATAATAAAAATACTTTTCCAAAATAATTGGTATGCATACATCCTGCTTGGGTCTGTCGTTTTTAAAATGTTTATTAAAATATAATCAAGACTGTTAACATATAGATATATTGAAAAAACTATTTTCTTGGATAAAATGTTTCCATAGAAACGCTTTTGATAATATTCATTACTGTATGTACTTATATTCCATAATATTTTTTGGAAAATATGATTCTTCCAAACAAAAATGCAGATTTCATTATTTTAAAAGAAATTATTGTTGGAGCATTGACTCTTCAAAATGTTAGTACCAAATCAAATTTACGGTCATATGAAAAGTAAAATATTGTAAATATTGCTGATACTGTTGATAGAAGATGAAAGATACTTTGTCTTAGCAATAAAACCCTAACAGTGCAAAGCCTGATTCCATATAGTTTCTGAGGAAATTTGAGGACCTAAATTTTAAAAAAATGGTATATAATATGCTGTTATATAATTAGGCCTAAGGACTTTAGATGCTATCTCTTTGTAACCTAAAATCTTTAAAAACTGTTCATTTTTTAATCTTAATAAAATTGTGTACTTCATGTAAACTGTACCTATTTTTTACTGTCACTCTACATTTTTATGAAAAATTATTTCAATCCATTATGAATCCCAGTCAGACATTTTGAACCATTTGAGGCCTACACTGGAAAAAAAACGGTATAGTACAAACTGTTAAGTCGATTGGATGCAAAAATTTGATTTAAAGCTTTTAAATATGTTTGGTAGAAAAACTGCAGGAAATTTTAAAGAGAACTTTGAAATAAAGCCTTGCTGCTTTACAACTACAAAGTATATTAAATTAAATAAGCAAATACATAACTATGCAGATGGCACAGTGGCCACAAATAACACAATAATTACCAATAGACATCTAGGTCTTTATGATACATTGGTCTCTGTAGTTCCTTTTGAAGCGTTTGTGCTCTGTTGGAAGGACTATTCCATGATTTGGAGGCTATCATGCCTCCTGGTGAAACAAAGATGGCAGCTTTGCCTGGGAAGCATTTGCCCACCTTTTGCTGGCACCTCAGTTGTATCCTACCTAGACTGGGAGGTCTTGGCAATTTTGACTCATGCCCTTATGATAGCATTACTAGATTACTGCAAAGCATCCTACATGGGTCTGTCTTTGAAGGTGACTCAAAAGCTACATTTTTTCTAAGAATATAAAGCCAGATTACTAGCAGGAGATAATCATTATTGTAGGGTAATGCCTATTTTTCAGTTGCTGCACTGGATATTAGTACACTATTGGGCCCAACTGAAGTTTTGGGATAGGGAGATATAAATGGTTCTGAAATAAATTTTTAAAAATGACCTAATGTAGCTGGTAAAATCCTTCAGACAATTAACACATACTTCTATCTAAGAACCATGTAAACAAACTAGTAAATTAACCTTTTTATCTCACATTTGACCTGTTTCTGTGGCAAATGAAAACATGTATTATCCTTTACCATTTGTTAGCATTTTACTTCAAAACTTTCTTCACATGCTGGTGAAACAAAATAGGTATTTTCAGTTATACAACCTGTGTAGTTCATAACTCTTTTGTACTCTGTTTCATATAGAATTGTATTAAAATATGCAAATTTAAACAACTTTACCTAACAAGACATGTGGAAGTAGGAAAAAGTTTCCTTAATAAGACTTGCTAATTTTCTTGCATGTGCTTAATTGAATATGTGTGGCCCATAACACTTGCATTGCACTTTGTGCCAGATTTTGCATTGCATATTTTAAATGAAAACAAATATTTACTGCTTATGTAGGCTGTGCAAGGTCGTTCTATTACACAACAGGATAGAGACTTGCGTGTTGATTTGGGATTTCGAGGAATGCCAATGACAGAAGAACAGAGGAGACAATTCAGCCCAGGTCCACGAACAACAATGTTCCGTATTCCAGAGTTTAAATGGTCCCCCATGCACCAGAGATTACTGACTGATCTACTGTTTGCTTTAGAAACTGATGTGCATGTTTGGAGAAGGTAAGAGACCATTTATTTTTCTAGTAAAGGATGGGTGTGATAAAACACCTACAGGCTTCTTTAATACCTTTATGGGTTATAAAACACTCATATTTGCTGAGGTCTAGGTACCACTTGGGCAGAACCACAGGAGAAAAGTAAGGCAAGGTCTTGCATAGTGAACTGGGATATTTTTGAGATTGTGGAACCTGACTAAATGGATAGCCTCTTCTGTGGTATAAGCTTTGACTCTTGTAGGCGAGATTCATATACAACCTGGCTCCTTTGGATGATGAGTGCAGCTGGAATCTGCTATATGGTTAATGCCAACTGCCTTGATAGAGTCAGTGCTGTACACTTTCTTGAAGAGGCCCTCTTTCCGTTCTGCTGTATTTGAGATTTCTGGCCAGACTCCAACTTTCCTTTTGAAGAGACAGTTGTGGGAGATAAGCTACACAGCTTCTTAAAAGAAGTGGATTATCTAGATTCAGTCCCCATCATGAGATGGAAGCAATATTGTATGGCAGATGACTTTCACTGGAAGCTGAATAGAAGTGCACCCCTCCTGGTCCTATTAAATTTCCTAGTAGCATTCAATACCATTGACCACAGTATCCTTCTGGGCAGCCAGCAAGGGGTGTAGGAACATTTTATAGTTGTTCCACTCCTACCTAAGCAGGCAGTTTCAGTTGGTAGCTATGGATTGGAGTAGTTACAGGTACAGCAGGGCTTGGTCTTCATGCTTTTTAACGTCTACATGAACTGTATTGACTGAGGTGTCATCAACTGTATTCACCCTCATTTTGTAATCACAGTCTTAACTGGAGATGCTATGGAAGTCTTGAACCATTTTCTGGAAGCTGTGAGCAGTTAGGGGCATTCCACAGTATGTAACCTTCTGGGTACAATTCAAGGTGTTGGTTGTCATCTATAAAGACCTTTATAGATAGGGCATTGTTATTTGGGGGACGTCTTTCTCCTGTGATGTCTGCCTCTCCTGTAAGATCTGACAGAGTCAGCATGCTTCAGGTCCCATCTTTCAAACAATGTCATCTAATGGGATTTATGAGGCATGCCTTCTCTAGTTGTGGCACCTACCATTTGGGACAGCATCCCCCCAAGCCCTGACCCTATTCTCTTTTAGAAGAGCCTTTAAGGACTCTTTCTCCAGGCTCTGGGCTCAGTGTGTGTTGGTTTTGTTGTAATAGTGTTTGCTGTTTTCCTGTTCAGCATCTTTTCTGTTTTTATGGTTTTGATTGTGGTTTGAATTTTTAATCTATACACTGCTGAAAAGGCATGTAGGGATTACTTTGGGGAAGGTATGAATAAGCTGTTAAGGGAAGAAGGAGGAACAAGCCTTAACAATCCAGAGATTGCAGTATGCTTGAGAATCAAACTCAAATCAAAATACCCCATCTTGATTTTGTTTAGTATAAAATGGGACAGAGAGAACTTGGACAGGCTTTCAAGATTCTATTATACACTACAACAATAAAGTTGAATCCCTGGAATCCCTGTGTTGTCTGTTTCTTGGCCTGGCCTGCCTCAAAGGACTGACATCAATCTTGAAAGCCTCACAAGTCTCTCATCACAGAAGCATCAAACCTTGGCTTTAGATCTTGAAGATGGCAACAGATCCTTGGGGCATCCTGCTGTCTGTAGAACAAGTTGTCAAGACATTGTTACCAGTAAGTGAACAATCAAATCAAGGACTTGCACAATGCCGTGCTACAACTAACTTAGCAACTGGGGCAAAGCCTGCCTCAACCAGAAGCAGCTCTGGAACTTGTGGCCCAACCAGTGTTGCTTCATTTTCATGGACGTTAACGTAGAACATATGGGGGAGGGGGAATTGCTCAGGATCACTTTCTGAATTTCACAACCCAGCATTAATCGTTTAAGGAGAGTTGGCCAGGGGGATTTCTCACAGATCGTTCTAAGATTGCCTTTGTTCTTAGTCTACTGAAAGAGCGGCTGCCAAATAGACTGTGCTCCTCGTTGAGGGTAATGATCTACTGTTGGATAATTGTAATCTTCATGCAAAGATTTAGAGCTGCTTTTGATAATTCATCCAAGAGATCAACAGCAAATTGGAAGTTTCACAAAGTGAACCAGAAAATAACTGAGTTCATGAATATGTAGTTTCAGGCTTTTGGCAACTGGCCCACATTTACAACCATCACAGTGTCCTATGGTCATGTTTTCCTACCCTGCACAAACTGCCTCCACTTCAGCTCCCCCCACCTGCTTATCTCTCCCCACCCCCCATGCCTGCTCTTTGGGCTGCTCTGCACAGCATTCTTCACTTTGCCCCCCACCCCCCACCCCACCCCCTGCACTGGGCTTGTCTCCCTGGCTGCCGGACTCCTGGCAGGCCTGCCCCACTTCATCAGTCTCAGTCTGCCAGTGGCTGACATGCCTTCCCCATGGGGAGTGGCTTGTGCCGGCCTGCCCCAGACCTGCCTGATGCCCGGGTGCTTTATATGGTCACTTTTGTTCTAAAGGTTTTGCTACTTCCTTTCCCCTTCACTTGGATTTCTGAGCAGGTGCAGATATTTTTAACAAACAGTGTTACTCCTCTTCCCTTTTGATTGCTTCCTTTGAACAAATGTACCCTTCAGTTGTTATATTCCCAACATGGGGGGGACGGAGGGGGAGGAGTTGTACCAGATATCTACTATACCTATTAAATCATATTCCACTTTTTGTAGTAGGAGTTCAAGCCCATTTTTTCTATTTCCCATACTCTACTATATAGCCACTAGCTTTTGTAGAGGAGTACAGAGATAATGTTGGCAAAGGAATGCAAGAAATGTTAGCAGTACTATTCAAGGATGTCTTTTATTAAGACAATTCAGCCCTGGGAAAGGAGGGGGTGTGAGAAAGAGACTCAAAATAAACCTACGTTGATTCTGCAAGGTGCAAGTGGAGGCAGATGGGAACTGCAGGCTTTTAAGATTTTATTATTAAACCCAACAGCAACAGAGTTCTGCTACTTCTTGCTGGATCTGTTTCTTGATATAGCCTACCTTGAAAGGCTGACAACTTTTAATTTTACAAGCCTGGTTTTCTTTCTGATTTCTCACAGAATCGTTTTCATAGGCTCCTTTACAGCAGCATTTCCACATCCATCTATAGTGTGCAGGATTTTATAAAGTCATAACTTCAGGGGTTTTGTCTCCAATCCCTACAGCATTAAGTTGATCAAGTTTGGCATGCTTTGGCCAAACATATTTTTATCGATCATGTGAGGTACAATCCATGTCATAGCAGTAGTCTATTATCCAGATTGGATAACATCAGTTAATATACCAATAGAAGAGAATATCTGTAGCTCAGGGTTGAACTGTGAGTCCTTGGTGTTCTCTGAGCTTGGTTGTTTTCTTGCAGATGTTTCATTACCCAACTAGGGCAGTTCACATCTCAGTTCCCTCTCTAAAATGGTTTTGGTCGACTTGTGAGACTTGTTAGGTCAATATATGCTTGTGAGTTGATATCACAAGGGAGATAAATTTTATAAATAGGTCTGTGTGTATGTATTGCTTATTGTTTTTCAATAGTTTCCAATTTGATTTATCCCTGTTAACTAACTTTCAGTTGGTTTTGATTTTGCAGTAGCAATTGACTTTATAGTTTTACTTAGTCTTTTTTCTTTTCTTTTTATAGTCATTCCACAAAGTCAGTTATGGATTTTGTCAATAGCAATGAAAATATTATTTTTGTACATAATACTATCCACCTCATTTCTCAAATGGTAGACAATATTATTATTGCTTGTGGAGGAATTCTGCCACTGTTGTCTGCAGCAACATCCCCAACTGTAAGTACCATGTTTCCATCTAATGGATATGCTGTGAATTGCATTTCAGTGTATTAGTAACACTTCGTTTTGGGCCTGGTTTTCTGTATAAGAAGAAAATAATCACATTTTTTAGTTTTTTAATCTACGGGATATAAGTTTTATGCCATTTAGCAAATTTGTATACAAAAGTTATTTCAGAATAATAATTTATTAGTCATATATATATGGGTGTTTCAGCTAGCTAACAATGAGATAATCAGTTGCCAAACAGCATCCCAAATTATATTGTTCCATTTCTATATCATAATTGTTTACACATTCCTATTCTTATCTAGCACAGTTTTAAATGCAGGCTTGACATAAGAGCTATTGCATATTTAAAAGCCAGTCATAAAGAAGAGTTTGTTTAACATGAAATAAGATACAATTGCAGTATCTTCTCTCTAAATTTTGAAAGGAGAGTAAAATATCATTGAAAGTATGTTATTAATATCATTTTAAAATGTAATTGTTTACTTTAGGTATTCCCAGCGAAATTTACTTTTTTTCCTTTTGGAATTGCCAATACCCCTTATTAAAAAAAACTCTTCAAAGAGACCCTGTTGAGGATGCAGAACCAATTATACAATACCTTGGATTTAGAATTTGTTTTAAAACATAAACACAATTCAGAGTAAATACAGAGCTGCTGATTTGTAAGGTTGATAGATGATCTTGTTGTTTTGTCTACCAACCTGCTGAGCACATTTCATAGTATTACAATTGATGTGGAATGTTCTGCTGTGCTAGAGTTTCCTTGAGCAAAATAAAACATCATTTAAGAAATAATTCTTAATATTCCTCACATATAGTACAGATCAGCTGCTAGTCAGAACTGTTTTGCATCTCTGGGTGGTTAATTGTATGTATAAAAGCTAAAAAAACCATTAGCAGACCACATTGTGAACTGGCAAATTTCTGGATTACATAATATTTGGCTGTAGTGTACAATGTATAAGTTAGAAGTGATCATTGCATTTAAATAATTTATACATATGTTTTGTCAGATATTAAGAAATAAACTGGTTTTGTCATTAATAGCTGTATAATCTTTTATATATCTAATGAATAATTTATTAATTAATGCTATACTAATTCCTTATCAATTTGGATTAATTGTACGAATTACAGCGATGCCATACAATTGAAGTTAAAATGTAGAAAACAAATTTTCAAAAGTTCACTTTTTAAAAGAAATTATTCAGATTGTGGATTAACACATGATTTTAAAATATTACTTTCTGTTTTGCATTGTATTTTCATTTGACTGTAACATTTCTTTTTCTTTTTGTTGTGATCTGTTGTCTGCTTTGTCTATTGCATGTCCAGGGTTCTAAGGTTAGTATTACTGTTACAAGTTTCAGTTTTTAGCTTTTAGAATTAGATTTATTTTTTTCTGTGTGCATTTTTAAATTATTCAGCCTCTTTCCATAAAAAAGTAAATACATTATGAACTGGTTT
Source organism: Candoia aspera (assembly GCF_035149785.1). NCBI lineage: Eukaryota > Metazoa > Chordata > Lepidosauria > Squamata > Candoiidae > Candoia > Candoia aspera. Next base: position 91,518,285 of record NC_086157.1, on the reverse strand, counting down.
TGACTGTATAATCTAACTATATGAGAGTAAAAGCCTCATTCAAAGGGCATCACTCCACTATTTTTATTTAAGTACTCCATGACATGAGAGAGCAGACTTTGATTTTGCATTTCCTTTTTGCTGCTTCTTGCATCTTCTTTGGGTCCTGTGGGGTCCCATAGGACGTTTGAACACTATCATATAACTGTTCTCTCTGCTGGACCTCATGGACAGCAATTTCTGAACTAGGTGTCTCGGCTCTATTGAGACACCTAGTTCAGACACCTAACATGTCATTTTAAAGGAGTAATTTAATTGGGGCAGTATTAAGAAGAGAACTGAAGAAAACACTGATTTTGTTTCTTAGTCTTTCTAGTGTTTATAAATATTGTATGTTCAATACTAACATTAGAAAAGGCTAAATGTTATTTTTCTCTCAAACGCCCACATCATTTGGGGCCCCAGAATATATCTTGAATGGAAATAACATGTTTCCATTGCTGTAACTCCTACTGTAGAAGAACAATTGCTGTTATACTTTATAAAATACTCATTTTTATGAAACCAAAATTGGAGAACTCCAAAAGCTTGTAGAAGCACATTCTCCCCCCGCCAAAATAAAATAACTGGCCTATGGACACTGAGCATAAAGGAACACTGATACTGACTAATTACTGGAGGTAGATGGGAAAGGGGAGAATGAATGGAATAGCTGTTAATAGGAAATGGATTTGCAACGCTGTTGTAGATCACAGTTGGCACATTCAAATATGCATCCTGAATAACATTTCCTAATATGAATAAACAATATCTGCATCTTTAACTTCAGAACGCTAGCAGCAAAAGAGCAAGTAATCTTATGATACTTTAAAACAAAGGTTTATTATGGCATTAGCTTTCATGTATTTCGCTTAATGAAGTTTATATAGCCAACAAAAGCTTTTAACATAATAAATCTCTTAGTCTTTAATAAGTTCCTAAGTTACAACTAAGGCGTTTTGTTGATTCTTCTATTATCTGGAGTGCATTGAAGATGCTCTGTGTAAAATTGTATTTTTATGCTGGACATTACAACAAGATGTTCTACGGCCTTGTTGCTAATATAGCGCAGTTGCTTAGTTAACATACAAAACCTGTCTGATTGGTGAATGAATTGTTTAACTGGAGAGTAATGAGAGCTTTCTGCAGAACCATTCACCATGTTTTACTATATTTTAATGAGAATAGAGTCCTATTTCAGTGTTTGCACAGGGTTTCCCTATGAAAATAGATTTCTATTTTGGTTTTAATTAGTGAAGACTAAAATATAAATATAAAACCTAGTGGATTTGAATAAATTAGAAGAAAGGTGTGATTCTGAGATTTCTTATACATAATATGCACCAGTCATACACATACAAACATGTACAATGCATAGTATGCTTGTATATAGTGGTTTTATACCAAAATTAATAATAGAATTTTTTTTTCAGGAGTGATTGCAACATCGTTTTTCACAACATAACACTTTTAAAAGTGATACTGCAGTTTCTGAAACATGGAAAAGAATGGATTGTCTTTTTAAAAAAAATGTTTTATTGTTAGAAGACATAAGTCATACATTATATTATTTCAGTACAATGGTATTTATACAGTATTGATGAAATTATTAGCACTCTAATGTTTAAATAACTTAGACCTTAAAAAAATAAATTTTCAAGTAATAGTTATGTGAATAATATTCACAGAACTGTTTTTGGAAAATTATTTATAATTAATGCTAAATAATTCCATTGAAACTTTAACTTCTAACTACCTTCCATAAAATTACCTTTAAAAACAATTGCATGAAGTGCATGTATGTATATATATAGGCATAGATTTCATGCAGTTAGTTAAGTAAGTAAATAATTATCTCAGTTGAAATTGTAGATTATGTAATTGTGGCTTACTAGGAACACTGTCATGAAAGAAATAGCTATTTATTGTTTTTCCTGATATTCTAGGTAAAAAATAAATCGTACTTTTTATCTATATATTGCCAAGAATGCCTTTTACATTCTGGTCAAAAGATCATGTCATGTTCATGGTATTTTACTCTTAATTTCCCAGTGAGGAGAAAGGCATAGCCGATTTATGCAATTTCTTATTCTCTTGTATTCCTTTAACAGAGAAAATGAGAATCCATTCTGCCTTAACCTAGATGCCCACTTTATTGAAGTCAGTTCATATAAATCATTTTTGCTTAGGGGTTTCATATTATATAATATGCATGCAAAGGTAAAATTTTCATATTCGTTGCTATCCTTTTTATTCTCCATTTCACCATAGTCAACATGCAAAGAAGAAATGAAAGAAATGGTTGTACATTTAATGCTTTCACATGTGTGCTGCATTAGAAGTCTAATGTTATGACTTTCTTTTTAAGACGGAATTGGAGAACATAGAAGTAACTCAGGGTATGTCAGCAGAGACAGCAGTCACTTTCCTCAGCCGGCTGATGGCTATGGTTGATGTCCTAGTATTTGCCAGTTCACTAAATTTTAGTGAAATTGAAGCTGAAAAAAACATGTCTTCTGGAGGCTTAATGCGGCAGTGCCTAAGGCTTGGTAAGTTTCCACAGAAGAGTTCAGTGCATTAAGTAATTATGTAGACCAATTAAATTAGGCTTTAGTGTGGTGAAAGGAAAAAAAAACCTATATGTGAAAGCTCACCTGATTTTGACTCAGAAGGAATATTTTATGGAACATTAATAGGACATTAAGATTGCCCTTTTTTACCTTTGGAAATAGACAGACTTTTCATTTAATATTAGAATTCTAACAGAGATAAATTTCTAAATAAACATAAAATTTATCGTTCAATCATGTATGCGTGTTAATGGTTTTGCTTCTTTTGAGGATATTTCTGTCTTTCCTCACCTTTAGGGGAGATATTTTTTTCTACCATTTAGGGATCCCCCAAATCTGGAAATCACTAACAGTTCTCAGTACCTGTGCATCCTGTTTTATACCAGAATTTATTTTTCTTCTGATAATTATAACACAGCTGTAAGAGAAACACATTTTAAATATATTTTTAAGCAAGCAACTGACAACATGTTGTGCTGCTCTATTGTATTATAACTACATTACCATTTTTCTTAGCATTGGAGTATATAAGTTATTGTAGTTGTGTTGGCCATAAAATAAATATATAAATCTGGAGAGGCAATATCTTTATTAGCGGAAGTTCTACAAATAGTTACAAACTGTCAGGTTTCTAAGAATTCATCATCAGGCAAGCTGGTTCAAAATCAGAGGAAAAAGATAGGAAAAATGGCTGATCTTCCAACTTCTGTTGATTGCTCTAAATTAATTTGGTGGTAGTATGGAAGTGAAAGTTAGACTTTGAAGAAGCAGGATAGAAAGAGTATTGATGCTTTTGAACTTTGGTGTTGGAGAAGACTCCTAAGAATATCGTGGACAGCCAAGAAAACAAACAGATCATTGAACAAATCAACCCAGAGTTCTTAATAGAGCCACAGATGTCTAGGTTCAAGTTATCCTGCTTTGGACACATTATATGAGGACCCACCCCTCTGAAAAAGGCTCTAATTCTGGAAAGGTGGAAGGAAAGAGAAAAAGAAGGTGATCAGCAGCAAAGTAGATGGACTCGATTACAGTGGTGATGGCTGCACCGTTGGAAGACCTGAAGGACCAGGTTGGGGACAGATCAACTTGGAAAAAAATTATGTGGTTGCTAAGAATTGATACCAATTTGATGGTGCATAATCATAATCATTATCTTCAAATATATGTAATTCACCTGTAAGAAGGTCTTTACTTTGTGATAAAATAACTGATGAATCCATTGACTATGAGAAATGTAGGCTCTTTTCCATTTTTGTCATTTTCTCTTCACTGTGTCATCTTCACATGTTTGATAGATTAAAATTTCTTTTACAAAATTTCTTTTCATTAAACAACACTTAACAAACTTCATAGTTAAATTAAGATACTAGATATGAAAAAATCCAATGGTACGTAGGTATCGTAATATATAAATGACGAGATAATCCAATATGAGACAAAAAAGCATAAAGAAATACAGATCTTAAGTCTATACCCTATTTATACATATTAAAATAAATTTTCGGTACGGCCATTCTTTATGCTAAAAGTCCAAGCATTTCCCCAGCCCAAATGTCTTAGTTTTAAGTTTTGCTTCAACATTAAAACCTCAAGTAGACATTCCTTATATCAGAGCTCCCTCTTGTGGTTCTATATATATCATGAAGTTTATAAAAAGAAGAAAGCATGAAAGCACTAAATAATGTGAAGACTAAACAAAGCACAATTCCTTCTGGGAAGAATTGCTAATTAAATTCTGGGAGTATGCATCAATGTTCAAAATAACTTCTTATTTCAAAATCTGACACAATTTATTTCTACATGGAAACCACTTTTGGATAAATAATTCTTTAAGCTTGTACCACTTCTGAAATTTGAGTTTCTTTTAACATAAAGTCTTCAATTTTTCAGATATAAAATTATTGTAATTCTTAAATTAATTTTATGATTTATATTGTGCTGATGATTGCTAGTGCTGTTTTTATATTACTTGGATTTTAACAGTAATTTGTAGTTTTTAAAACAATATAGTGTATTCAGTTACTTAAAACTTATAAATGAAATACTGAAAAAATTAATTCGGTGACGGTTTATCGGCTTTGTGCTTTATCTTTTGGTTTAGGCCTCCTGTTTTCCTTTTCTTTCATTCTCATTTTAAAAAGTGCTTAACAAAAAAAGGAAAAGAAAAACGGCTGATCTTCAGCCTGTATTCGTACTAGTTTATATTCTTAAATGATGGAGAGTCTTCAGAGAAGCAAATTGAATCATACGAGGTTTTGTTGTTTATTTGTTCAGTCGCTTCCAACTCTTCGTGACTTCATGGACCAGCCCACGCCAGAGCTTCCTGTTGGTCATCGGCACCCCCAGCTCCCCACGAGTCCATCACCTCTAGAATATCATTCATCCATCTTGCCCTTGGTCGGCCCCTCTTCCTTTTGTCTTCCACTTTCCCTAGCATCAGCATCTTCTCCAGGGTGTCCTGTCTTCTCATTATGTGGCCAAAGTATTTCAGTTTTGCCTTTAATATCATTCCCTCAAGTGAACAGTCTGGCTTTATTTCCTGGAGTATGGACTGGTTTGATCTTCTTGCAGTCCAAGGCATTCTCAGAATTTTCCTCCAACACCAGCATTCAAAAGGATCTATCTTCCTTCTCTCAGCCTTCCTTATGGTCCAGCTCTCGCAGCCATATGTTACTATGGGGAACACCATTGCTTTAACTATGCGGACCTTTGTTGTCAGCGTGATGTCTCTGCTCTTAACTATTTTATCGAGATTTGTCATTGCTCTTCTCCCAAGGATTAAAAGTCTTCTGATTTCCTGGCTGCAGTAAGCACCTGCAGTAATCTTCACACCTAGAAATACTAAGTCTGTCACTGTGTTTTCTCCCTCTATCTGCCAGTTATCAATCAAACTGGTTGCCATGCTCTTGGTTTTTTTTGAGTTTTAACTGCAAGCCAGCTTTTCGACTTTCTTCTTTCACCTTCATCATAAGGCTCCTCAGTTCCTCTTCACTTTCAGCCATCCAAGTGGTATCATCTGCATATCTGAGATTGTTAATGTTTCTTCCAGTGATTTTAACCCCAGCCTTGGATTCTTTAAGCCCACCACGTCACATGATGTGTTCTGTGTACAAGTTGAATAGGTAGGGTGAGAGTATACAGCCCTGCCGTACTCCTTTCCCAATTTTAAACCAGTCTTTTGTTCTATGGTCTGTTCTTACTGTTGCTACTTGGTGGTTATACAGATTCCTCAGGAGGCAGACAAGATGAGTTGGTATCCCCATACCACTAAGAACTTGCCACAATTTGTTATGGTCCACACAGTCAAAGGCTTTAGAATAGTCAATAAAACAGAAATAGATGTTTTTCTGAAACTCCTTCACTTTTTCCATTGTCCAGTGGATATTGGCCATTTGGTCCCTAGTTCCTCTGCCTTTTCTAAACCCAGCTTGTGCATCTGGCAATTCTCGCTCCATGAATTGCTGAAGTCTACCTTGCAGGATCTTGAGCATTACCTTACTGGCATGTGAAATAAGTCCCACTGTTCAATAGTTTGAGCATGGTTTAGTGTTTCCCTTTTCTGGTATAGGGATATAAGTTGATTTTTTCCAATCTGATGGCCGTTCTTGTGTTTTCCAAATTTGCTGGCATATGGCATGCATTACCTTGACAACATCATCTCACAAGATTTTGAACAGTTCAGCTGGGATACCATCCTCTTCTGCTGCCTTGTTATTAGCAATGCTTCTTAAGGCCCATTCAACCTCACTCTTCAGAATGTCTGGCTCTAGCTCACTGACCATACCATCAAAGCTATCCCCGATATTGTTATCCTTCCTATACAGGTCTTCCGTATATTCTTGCCACCTTTTTTTGATCTCTTCTTCTTCTGTTAGGTCCTTGCCATCTTTGTTTTTGATCATACCCATTTTTGCCTGGAATTTACCTCCAATGTTTCTAATTTTCTGGAAGAGGTCTCTTGTCCTTCCTATTCTATTGTCTTCTTCCACTTCCACACATTGCTTGTTTAAAAATAATTCCTTATCTCTTCTGGCTAACCTCTGGAATTTTGCATTTAATTGGGCATATCTCCCCCTATCACTGTTGCCTTTTGCTTTCCTTCTTTCTTGGGCTCCTTCTAGTGTCTCAGCAGACAGCCATTTTGCCTTCTTGGTTTTCTTTTTATTTTGGATGTATTTTGTTGCTGCCTCCTGAACAATGCTGCGAACTTCTGTCCATAGTTCTTCTGGGACCCTGTCTACTAAATCCAGTCCCTAAAATCTATTCTTCACCTCCACTGCATGTTCCTTAGGAATATTAGTGAGCTCATATCTAGCTGATCTGTGGGTCTTCCCTAATCTATTTAGTCTGATCCTAAGTTTGTGATCTGAACTACAGTCAGCTCCAGGTCTTGTTTTTTCTGACTATATAGATGTCCACTGCTTTTGGCTGCAAAGGATGTAGTCAATCTGATTTCGGTGTCCATCTGGTGAAGTCCACGTCTAAAGCCATCTCTTAGGTTGTTGGAAGAGAGTGTTTGTTATGCAGAATGAGTTGTCTTGGCAATTATAAAGTGTTGTAAATTTGCACTAGGAGCTCTGCCAACATTTGATGGATATAAGAATAAAGCAAGTTTGTTTTTGAAAATTCAAAAGCTTGAAACTTTATTTGGTGTCCTAATAAACATATGGTCTTTAAGAATTTTGGAATTTATTTTCCCTAAGAATTCTTATTTCAGTCATTACCTTATGTATATGAGATTGCCTGATAGTTAGATGAAAGATAGGCAGTGCTGTAGCCAGGGCCGTCCCCATTTTTTTTTCCTGTATCATGAGGCTTCAGTCAAGTGGGTGTGGCTCCCACTTTGACTTTTTTGACCCCTACAGATAGTTCTAGCTCTAGTTCCTCTTTGTACTTCTTGCAGTCTTTGGAGATTGTGCCACCTAATTTGGTAACAAAATGCTAAATAACAGCAGGAATTTTTTCTTCCATTTTTCAGTAGAAATAAAATAAATAAAATAAATAGATGCATTAGGCATTATATCTTGGTGTAGTGGTTAAGGCTCTGGGCTAGAAACCGTGAGACCGTGAGTTCTGGTTCCACCGCGGGCACGAAGCCAGCTGGTTGACCTTATGCCAGCCACTTCCTCTCAGCCCTAGGAAGAAGGCAATGGCAAACCACTTCCAAAGAAACTTGCCAAGATTGAACGGATTAAAAAAAAAATCTTATATGTATAAGGTTAATCCATAAACATCTTCTCTCTTCCGAAACAAAAAAGACCTTAAACCTTATCTGCCCATCCCATCCCCCTTTCAGATACCATCATAGCATGATTCATTTTGGCTATCAGGTGACAAAATAATTATAAAACATTTAGCTTCCATGTGCAAAAAGCTTATCCACCTCTGGACAAGCATTGTATTGAGTTCAGCATTGTATACTTCGATCTTCAGTCTCAAAATCTCAACAGAAGTGTAATTTTTACAATGGTTTCTATTAATTTGCCAAAAATTAAGGCTTACACCTTTTGTATGTTAAGGATATGCTCTGTCACTTTTATATTCCCTCTGTAGTCACTAATTTGTCATTTACATGCTTTGTGTCATGCATTATGTGCCAAATGACATTTTTTCTTTTTGTTTTTCTTCTGTTATTTTTGAACCACCTTAGTTATACCTTGCTTGCTTATTCCTCTTTTGTATGAAATTCCTGGACCTCACCAAGATAATTGCATATTGGTCCTAAATTTCTTCTCCCTTCCTTCCTATTTTAAATTAAAAATACCTAAATGTCGTCAGTTACACAATTCGTCCTGTTGTTGCTAAATAAATGTTCAGCAATAGCAAACTTTTTGAATAAGTACATAAGATTAAGAGACACATGTAATACTAACCTTAATTTATCTGTTCATAAATGCATCCTAAAATAAAATTCAGACTTATTATAATAATTCATTTTGATATATTTGTTTCATTGCCATTTTAATAACTTTATTAATGAATAGTAGTTGCAATTAATATATATATATTTCGATTATTTAGTTTGTTGTGTTGCTGTGAGAAACTGTTTGGAATGTCGACAAAGGCAAAGAGAGAAAGTAAATAAATCTTCACTAATCTGCAGTAAAACACAAGAGACTCTTCAGGGCATAAGTGCAACTACTACCAAGGTAAAGTATTTTTTTTCTTAATATATAAGAGTCCATTAAAAATGAATAGGAAAAAATTAAATCAATAAATTTATGGAGGGTTTTTAAGTATGTGTAACCTAAGAGGTTTTCTACAGCAAGGAAAAGCTGCCTCACTTGGTGCTTACCATTATTTTTGGAATTACTTTTTTTAAAAATTCTTTTTTAAGTTTTGGACTTCGTTTTCCTTCCTTCCAATATAAAGCAGGATTGAGAGTAAACAATTGTCTTCCTGTTATTATTTTTGTATTAAATTTGAAGATATTAGCATTTTCCTACACATTGAATCGGCTGATTTGAACCTTCAGCTTTCTGTTTCTATTTTCCTATGAGAAGTGTCTGCCTATTTCACTCTTGCTTGTGTAAATAGATTCCTAGGGGGCGTTATAATCTACTGCATGAGACATGGAAGATTTTAAACAGATTTTTTCTGAATTCCACCAAGATTTTAAACAGATTTCTTCTGACTTCTACCAAGCTTTTATGCAAGATATTCAGGACATCGTGGAAAATATGTGGTCTAAAATGTGCCAACAGGTTGGGGATGTGGTGGATGACATTGAGGAATTCAACAGTGATAGAAATGTTTCTTCTAAGAGTGAGATTGGGATTTCTGTTGAGATGCTGGATGAAGATCGGAAAGTGGAGAAATTTAAGGGAGAGAGAGATCTGCAAGCAATAAGTGAAATTGACTTTCTGGTAGAATGCCATGAAAAAGAAGGTGTACCAGAAGACCATTGTTATTTCGAGGAGTTTAAGTGACATATTTTGATTTTTTCCTTCATACAAAGATTAGTCTGAGTTATAATAATGTTCAGCTGGCTTGTTTTTATCTCTGTTTGGAATGGGGGGGAAATAAGAGAAAACCCCAAAACTGTTTTTGTTAAGCACTAGCTTATCTGTATAGCGTCCCAGGCTCTTGGAAACAGGTGCTCCAGACCCTGGAAACTATCCAGTCAAGGTCAGATCCTGCAGCCTCAGTACCATGAAAACAGGGTCACAAGGTTTTAGGGGCAGACTTTGATAAAATCCTTAGGATTGCTTTTTGAGTTTGGGAGCTGCCGTACAGACCTGAGCTCTGGGTGCTGTGGAAATTGAGTTGCCCTGGGGTATCTCCGCTGTCCTTATCAAGAGGGTCCTGACAGCTTAGGGAGATAGGGTTTCAACTTGCTTGGTATGTAATGATTTTCCTTTCTTTATGTTATGCTTTTAATGCTTTTGTTTAATCTTCCTAAACTGTGTTTCTGTTTAAATTTGTTTCCATAAAGTTTATAATAAAGCTTAAAATCTCTTTATCCACTGGTGTGCTTATTGTTTCTCGATCTAGAACCAATTGTCTGAGCATCTGATCACTGCTTGGACACTTGGCAGAACAAGAGGTTGTTATGTATGAGAGGTTTTTTGAAGAGAAGCTGGAATTTTTGAGGGGGGCAGTTGGGCTGTTTGATTTTTTTCAAGAGAAAAGCTCTGTGCACATTGTGGGGATATGTAAATGCTCTGGTTTATTTTGAAGTGGGATAAGGATTAAATAATGTTTATCTGGATTGCTTTAAGAGTTTGACTGATGTTATTGCTTTTAAGGATTTGGATTAAGATTATTACTGTATAAAAAGTGTTTATTTGGATGGTTTTAAGGATTTAATTTAAGGCTACTGTGTTGAATTGTTTTTGTTTTTTGGATTTATTAAGATTAAGATTATTAAAACTATTGTACTATTAAGTATAATGGCAGAGAATTTATGTGCTTTTTAATTTGATTTTTATTATAGTAGACAGAAATGTATAGAAAACTAGTAGGAAGGGAATAATTTAATAAGTGTTATCTTTTGGGGAGAAAAGTTATTTAGGAACTCTATATGGTTTTTTTTTAATTTTAATATGTGGGGAGTAACTATACTTAGTGATTTTTATAATGTGCTAAAGTGAAATAATTTATAAAAATAATGTGGTTTTGGTCTAATATAGAGATTGATTATGGAAATTTTTGTATATCCTTGCTATTAAAAGTCGGAAGTCACATCTTTCTGTAATTTTGAAAAAAATAATTCTCTTGTGTTTTTACACCTTTTTAGTTCTTTCTTCTTTTTTTGTAGTTTTTTTGTTTTTTCATAGCTTTTATCCTTGTCTTGAAACTCAATAAAATTCTTTAAAAAATGAATAGGAAAAAAAGAAAAAAAAACTTTTATCCAGTATATTAAATGGACGGGATAACTTCACAGTTTGGTAATACCAAAATTATTTTATTCTTTGCTTCCAGAAAGGCATCTTTACAACTTTCATAATCTTGAGACAGGCTCTGGATTTACTAGGAATGGTTGCATTTCATTTATTTATTACCAGGGCTCTTCACCCCTTCAGACAAGTGAATCTAAGAGGCTTAAAAAGCTATCAACAGTAATATTGTCAAAACAAAAGAGAAAAAAATGTATATACCATAAACAATTCAACATCATTTATAGCAGTACATTTATTTATTTATTTATTTGTGTATTCAGATTTGTTATAGCTGCCCAACACCAATGGACTCTGAGCAGCTTACAAAACCAAAACATCTATAAAAACAAAACATAAAGCCACACAGACAGTCCAGATTAAAACTATCTTAAAAGTGACTCAAATCAAACCAAACAGAGTCCTCCAAGATACAATCATATATTAACCCCAGGCCTGGGACCAAAGCCAGGTTTCTGGAAACCTAGGAAAGAGGGCAGTGTCCTTATTTTAAGCGGATGCTGCTCCAGAAGGTGGGAGCAGCTTCCTTGGTCATGCAAGATGGCAACATTTAATAGAGGGGACCTGGAGTGCAACCCCTATGCCAGAACGTATTGGATGGGCAGAAATGACTGGAGACAATTGGTTCCTCATAAGGCCTAATACCTAGATGTTTTATATATTCCACATATCTACTTCATCAATTCCTCAGGTCTTCACAAGCTTTTTGAATGTTATTAGTAAGTATATATATTTTTTCTGGAGAAGTTGTTTCTACAGAAGGGAAGATCCAGCAAACAATGCTTGCTTCTGAGTCTGTCCTGCTGTAGTTCCTGGGGAATGGTGACCCCCTATAGGTGTGCCTCAGGCAGGCAGTCTCCCAGATTTGCAGGTCCCATGCCATGTAAGACTTTGTAAGTTATTAATGGCACTCTAAATTGCACCCAGAAACAAATGGACAACCAACATACCTCCCATGGTTTTGCTGTTGAGTGATGATATTAGGACATTCTCATAAGTACATTGGTAGCTGCATTTTGTACCAGCTGAAATTTCTAGGTGGTCTTCAAAGGCAGTCTCATGTAGAGCAAATTACAGTACTCTAGTCAATACGTGACAAGGGCATCCCATTGCATTTAGTTCTATAATATGGATAGCTTAAAATTCAGCGTTATATGAACTTCCCAATTTTTCTCTTAGACTTTCTCTCTTAACAGAATATCAGAGAAGATGAAAGGATTGAATCTGAAAATTTCTTTTAAAATAACATAGCCAATGGAATAGTTATCTCTGCTACTCATAATCAGTATTTACATTGGTGAAGCCTCCAGTAAATTTATTTTATTTAAATTGATGTAGAGAGATCTTATTATATAAAACAAATGAATCATTTAGGTGGAGGAGCTTATATTGATCTTTAAGATGTGAAACTGACATATATGATAGACACTTTAAAGAATTTTTATGATAGTAACCTGTTTTCATTTTAAAAAATATTGTTATAGTTTGTTGTATAGACATGCAATGTAAAGAATTTTATGTTTTTAATTTACAACCTTAAAAACTAAATGTGTGTCATATAGGAGCCAATTGAAGTATAAACTGATTGTACAATATTGGTTTTAGCACTGTTCTAGTAACAACCAATTGCACTGGGGTGCCAAATTTTAAATCTGGAAGCAGCTTCACATACTATATTTGAAACCAATAAAATACAAATTACTTGATTGGTTGATAACTTCAAGAGCTGAGTCTACAATTTGCTGAAACTGTGCAACTATTGCATTTTTAGGCTCCATTGGAAAATGTTCCTAGTAACCTATCCCCAATTAAAGACCCAGATAGGCTTCTTCAGGATGTTGATATTAATAGACTACGAGCAGTTGTATTTCGTGATGTGGTAAGTATTATTATTTAAAATCTATGTTTTGTATATTGGTGGTGAACTTAAGCAACAGGTTCTTGTATATCTAACTATGCATTGCTTTTGTCTTAAAATAGTAATTTCTCATTGATGCATATACAGAGAACAACTTCCATACATTATTGTTATACTGGCAGTTGTTATTCAAGCCCCAAGAAAAGATGACTTCAACACAGCATGCATGATAACTTGATCAAACTTAGCAGTATCAGCTACTTTACACAGACAGGTTATTTGGGCAATCATTAAATACTTGTGGCTATTGTTATTTTATGTGAAGATAGTATTTTATTCAGTAGAAAGTATTCTATTGGGACATTAAATGGCAATTAATTTTAAAGTAAGACTAAGTTGAAAGTGTTCCTTGAGAAATTTTGCTCTGAACAGTATCTGCTGTAGGTGAGGTTTAGTGGAAAATTATAGAAAAAGGTTTTGGATTTGCTGCTTGATAGAGCTGGTGGTGGGTTAGGGTATCTTTTTTATACTTTGCTGCGGCGATAAGTATCAATGAAGCTTCTCTATCAAATCACAGTGTTGATTTGAAGTGAACATTTAGAAAAGAAGATATAGGCAGTTGGTAGTTTTGGAGAAGGTAATTTTTACCAACTATTTTGGTGGCAGCTGAAAAAAGCAAGCCAACGAACAAGAAGAGGGAGGGAGGAATCTTCACTCTGCAGAAGGAATCCCTTCCTAACTTTTCAGTTAATCAGCCAAACCTGATGAAGGGGCGATTTTTGCCCAGTCCTAAAACAAAATTTCCATTAGAAACTATTGTTTATTTACCACTTACATATTGAATTTCTTGCTGGCCGTATTTTTTAATCTTTTTAATATTACATATCTCAAGTTATTTAATGCTTTATTTCTATGCTTTTAAACTTTTTTTAAATTAATAGAACTTAAACTGTTATATTACTTCTCAAATTGATTTTTCTACTTCTGAAGTTTAGAAATTTAGTATATGGTTTTAAATTTAGAGAAAGATAGGTAGACAGACAAACTTATCTCCAGATCTCAGATGAAAACCAGACTAGCATGGATGGACACATTTGATGTTTAGATGGATTGAAGAATGTACAGTATATATGCCTCATCCTTAGAGAGAATCTGTCTTGGACAACCTCTATTTTAGGATTGTTTTTATTGGAAATAGAACTGCATATTCATATAAAAGAGAGCCAGTTTGGTGTAGTAGTTAGAAATTGGGAGATAATGAGTCTTGCCTTAGACCAGAATGAGCTTAGGAACTTTGGGCTAGTCACTATTTCTCAGCTTTAGGAAGAAGGCCATCGCAAACCACTTCCACAAATGCTGCTAAGAAAACTGCATGGAGTTTTCCAGGCAGCCGCCATGAGTCAAGACTAATTCAAAGCAGCAAACAACAACAACAAGAACAATAACATAACTGTAGTAGTAAAAATAATATAAATGATATCTAGCCAGAAGTACTGACATGTCTCTTTCTTAGTATCCTAAACAACATAATTGTAATTCAAATCTACAATAAAGAGATTTCAGTTAACTATGTAACATAAATATCCTTTCCCATGATTCTTGAAAAGGATCAGCTACATTTCTCTGTCTTCCCTCACTAATATATAACATTGGTCTGAATTGTAGTTTTGAAGAGTTTGGAATTAGTCTGACTTTTTCCTGCACTGCCCTTTAAGGCAATGCTGTTTGGTTCAAGTTTCCCAGATTTATGTATATTGATATTTATTTCCCTATACTGTATATTTACATCAACATGACTCTATTACTGTAGTTACAGACTGTCCAGAATGCATTTTCACAGCATTCCCATTTTGCCTTTACAAACTTGGACAAAGTAGGAGTGCAATCAAACCTTGTAGTCCCACTGGGTAAACAGGCAAAGTGGCGAGCTAAGCCCAAACTGAGTGTTGATAACTTTCCTGTTTTGTGTACAGAAGCCTGATTAAAGAGTTTTACGACGTCCTTCTAAGTTGCTCACCTTCTCCCACTTCTCCTCTGGGAGGAGTCACAAACTGGTTTGAGAATCTCTGAGTTAACTACTTGATATGATTAGAGTGATGTATCTGATTTTATTTCCCAACATTGTGGTAGTTTTCATATGTACCTGTTTCAACCTCCTATAAGATCGTAATGAAAGTGTGTGGACCCAGTCACACCTCTCTGTCACAGATTATACCAGTGTTTCTCAACCTTAGCAAATGTAATATGTCTGGACTTCAACTACCAGCCAGAACTCCCATGCTGGCTGGAGAATTCTGGGAGTTGAAGTCCAGACATCTTACAGTTGCTAAGGTTGAGAAACACTGGACTATACACTCATATTGGGAACGTGAAAGAAATGTTCACATATTTAAGTACCAGTCAAGGGAATGTCTAAAATGACTGTCAAACAATAGCTTGCTTTTTTCATTTTTTATTTTAGTAATTTGTTCCACAGCATTGATTAAGACAGAAATGGTAACTCTATCATGTATTTTAATTGTAATTTATCTTGTGCGTGTTTGTATGTTTTTCTTTTCTCCAACAGGATGATAGCAAACAGGCACAATTTTTAGCTTTGGCTGTGGTTTACTTCATTTCTGTTTTAATGGTCTCCAAATATCGGGATATTCTTGAACCACAACGAGAAACTGCAAGGTCTGGAAGCCAGGCAGGTAGAAATATCAGGCAAGAAATAAATTCACCAACAAGTACAGGTACTGCTGTTTTTCAGTTAATGCTGAGGAACTGTTGGGACACTTGATATTTGAATGTGGCAATTGAACAATAAAGAATGGCTATTAACCTTTGAAAATATTTCTGCTTTTTCTACCATTTGAGCGTAGATGGTCTTAGGGACTAACTCTGACTGAAGTTTTATTGGCAGCAGATATGAGACTTTCTTCTAAGGCATATAATTAATTGCAGGACACAAGCTAATTACTTTCCCATTTTTTCATTAAAATCAATTTTTATGTTCATCATATGATTTGAATTCAGATCATAAGTTATGTAGTTCCATTACTTTGTGACAGTTTAGCGGCTGGGTATTTTTACACCATAATAGAATCTATATTTTGCTTGCAAAAAATCCCAGATTTAATTTTTACTATCTTCACTTATCAGCATCTCTATGAAGAAAGAAGCCCTGTCATGGCAAACTAGAGCAAATAATCTTACTTGGGATATGGTGTCATCTGAACATTAACACAATGGTGGATGCAATATGATACATGTGCGTTAAAAGAGAGGGACAGACGTTTGTATTAATATAATAAAAGTATACTGGTCTGTTTTTACTTATAAGCATCTAGCTTGTAAATACTCCCACCCATTTAGCAAATACTGCCACCATTCCATGTTGCCAGTTCAGGAATCATTAGAAATTATCATCAATGAAAGGAAATAAAAATATATTTTGGATAGATAAAATCTAATTATCCACAAAAGGGGAATAGTACTATATTTAGGCAGAACTGAAGATTTTATAAATGTTTGGAACATTTAGGTGAATTTTAGATACAATACATGGCACGAAGACATCTGTTATCTCCTTAACAAAAAAATGGATTATATTTACTTATTAGAGGCCTGCAAAGCTAGCAGAAATTTGGTTGTTGGTAAATATGTATAACTACATGTCCTAACTTTGCTAGTTAAAATAATAATTGTTTGGGAATTCTAGTGTAACAGTGTATTTCCAGAAACTGTACTTGCTCTTAGTACTCTAATTCACTAGGATTGTTGATTCAACTTTTATGGAAGTGATTTAGGTGCTGTTTGTTTCAAAAGAGCTGGATTAAAACCAGCTTTGCCCTGGGTCATACTGCAAGGTCATAAAACTTTCTTTTCTCTGATGTACATTCCTTTGGGAAGGCGATATCTTAATGTGCGTGTGAATTCTTACCTATGAAACCTCTTTCTTCAGAGGCAGAAGTTCTTTGGATGAGACTACATATTGCCTGATTGGAATATTTTATTTGTATTGTAAACATTTTGGAAAGAGAACCAAAATTGATGGCAAATCCTTCCTCCTCCTCCTCTTTAGACTTTTAATAGTTTTGTAAATAGTCCTCCCTGGCCCTATATCTTTTTCTGACAGGACTGACTCTCCACAAATGGAGAAATAAGAATATCCTTATGAAATGAAATGCAGTAAGCATTCTAATATTAGTTTGGATCAATTTCCATTGTTTAAATTTAAGCATAATTTAAAAAGAGAAATCTTGTCAGAGTCCAGTTCCTCGAATGTTAACCTATTTGTTAGAAATACCTACTGCATGTAATGAGAACAACCATATCTTTGTTTTACAATGTAATCCTACGCATGTCTTCCTTCCAAGTACATAGGAATAGGATTGGTGCCTAAAGACATTTTTTAAAGTAACTAGAATAGGGCAATTAAACACAATGACTTCAGACACTTCTGAAAACCTATTTGTTTAAGGCTACTGAATCTTTTGAGATTTTCAGTATCGTTAAGATTTGAAAAAAATTCTGTAGCAATATATATGCCTTTTTTTTCTTTCTTGGGGTGTTATAAATGCTTTATTGATACTTTGATTATCACATTAAATGACAAAATTGATTCATGAAAACCTGTCCTATGTTAAAATAGACAGCAGTTCACTTAATTAAAATAAATGTTCCTGGCTCCTTAAATGCTTGAAGAATTTTGACTTAGCTTTTTTTTTTTAGTTATCAAACATATTTGTGTGAGAATCATATCTTTAAACTATGTATGGCTATGCCATATAAGCCTAATCCATTTTTTCCAGATAAGGTTGTTTAACAATCAGTGGTCAAATCAGTACACGTTGTAATATATATAGGAGTTTGCACTTATTTATTTTCTGACATAGTCTTGTTTATGGTACATTTAAACTATTTTCATTTTAGAATAAAACTATTGATTTCCATTGTTTATACATGTATAGTTCATGATGTGTTTCCTTCATTCAAATAATGATCAAGTAATTAACTATTCCTGCATTAATTTTTTTTGTAAATAATAAAATTATATTGCCTATTTTTAGGGAATTTGCCTTAGAATTCAGCTACCTTTTGTGGCTGTGCTACAGTTAATGTATTTTTCTGTTTGTATGTTATTCCATACATAAAACTATTCCAACTGTTCCTGTCTTATATATGTATACCTGTCTTTCCATATAAATGTTGTTTCTCTGTATGTTGTATTATTTGCAAGTATGTTGTTTTTCTAGATTTCTCCCTGATAAACTGTTAGTGCCTTGTTTGCATGTTTCAGTAAGCTTCTGACATGGATCCTCAGTGGACCAAACTACCGGCAATAAGTAGCTGGCTCACAACTGACTCCATGATTTTCTTCACAGTTGTGGTTATACCATCTATCCCACACCCAAGTTTGAACCATGGATTCCTTGCCAAGTTAATACCTGAACAGAGCTTTACCCACTCATTTTACAAAGGTAATATTAACATAACCTCCTATTGTTTGCCACCCTTATTTCATATTATATAATTCAAGAACTTAATTATAATACAAAGTTTTGATCAAGAAGATGATGTTTTGGGTTACATACAGATCAGAGTTATCTGGCAATGATACTGTGAACATTCTCTGCCTTGTTCATTAACAGTGTTACAGGAGACAGTTAACATTTAATACTGTAAAGAAGTATATTTCAACCCTTTAAAATAACACTGCAGTATAAGGAAGTTATATAGTGCTATGTTCCTGAAATAGTTTGTTGCCTTTTTTTATACCCTTTGTTTCTTTTGATTTAGAAACATGTCTTTTTCTATATAGCTTCCAATTCATTTTGCTTCCAGTAGGCAGACAATATGATTGGAGATACCACCGAGAACAAAAAAATTGATATCACTTCTAGGAGCAGTCACTTGTTTCCCTCTGTTTTATGCTATTACAGCAAAAAATGATGCAGAGCTTTCTTCTTTTTTCTTCCATATAGCATGACATTTCTCTCCCAACTGATATACAATACAGGGTTTTGCAGATATTATACATAACTGTACAACTTCTTATCCTTTTTTTCTATGCACTATGCAGTATTAGCTGTTTTTTAATTTAAATTGGATAGTTAGAGAGATAGATAGATATTAAAATCCCATAGAGACAGCCCAAAATGCTTAAGTTACAGTTATCCAAAGGCTGTTAAAGGAAATAAAGCAATATTAATTTAGAATGGTGATCAGAAGATAGATGCCTTGGGCTTAGGGCAATGAGAATGTTTACTGCTGCAGCAAAATAACAATTTCATAAAAAGTCAGTCTAGTGAGATTACAAACCAAACTCTTTTGAAGCCACAATTTGCTAACTGAAAACTATTTCAGATAAAAATATACTTTCCCTGGAATATGTAAGTATTATAAAATCCCTACATACTTCACATTGCTAACACCACACATCTACACATACTACTTAAATGTCACCTCATATTGCCAGTGTCCCAGAACATATATACCCATCTTCTGGATTACCCCTAAAATTACACATATACATCATTTCCTAGCACATAGGCAGTTTATATATCCATTCAAAAACACTCATTCTTACCTCAGCAGCCTACTGCAAGGTTGTACCATCAACTTTTCATAGGCTTTCCCAAATTCCTTACTAGTGCTTATCTGTGCTGCCTAGTTTTGTTCTCCTTAGCCATTCTTAGTACCTACTCCTGGCTAGCTTTAATAACCCTTCAATTGTCTTCCATTTATTTCTAAATCCTCAGATAACATCTTCGTGCTTACCCCAGACCCTAACATTTATGTGGCAGCAGATTTTCCCACTGTGTTTTGTTTTGTTTTCCTTTCATTTTTATCTAGTTAGCAGAATGCCAAGTTTCAGTTGCCTTGTCTTTGTTTCCTTCTTTGAAAAATAATTTTGATCCATGTTTATAGAATGAGGAAGCACTGTGGATAAGAAAAACAAGAGTGAAGACTAGCTGGTAGTCATAGAACTGCTAGTTTTTAGCTAAACTAATTTTTTAAAAACTTAAACGTTCGTTATAAATGGACAGGGAGATGACTAGATGTTAGGATATTTTAGTTTTTCCACATAACCTCAGATTGTGGTCATATAACTGTAAATTAGGAACTAAGCTATAACTAGTATATATTATTGGAAAAAATATGAACAGTATTGGAATTAGATCATTGAGGTATGAGAAGAAACTCCTCAGCATTTAGGATCAGTATTCCCAGTGTGGTGCCTATGGGTATCCATCTGGTCCTTCATATATCTCAGAAGCATTCTTGGAAATGAATGAATGAATGAATGGAGCTTGCAGCACACTGCTCTGTGTCCATTGCCTCCCCACAAAAAGGTAAGAGTTGACCTAAGGTGATAGAGAGCCTGAAAAATTGATTGAAGAGTCTTCAATTTTCTCCAGAAGGATACAAACACATCAAGATTATTATTAGAATATTTTCACAGGGATAAAAACGAGCAATAGGAATAGGCATCATCCTAGTGATATTCAACAGTGTTAGAATATACAAAAGAAAAATGTTTTGGTTCTGAGTTACCTCATCTCAATGGATTGTTGCCAGTCTTCAGTAGCAAAAATTAGGCAACGAATTATGCTGTATATGAAATTTTGGGCCAAATGATGGATTTGTGTTGATCATCATTATCAAAACTAATACAACTGATTGGGACTGATTCTACAAGAAATTATTTATTCTCAAAAGAGGGCAGTTTTCTAGTTTCTTTAATTCTGTATTATTATTACTACAGATGTTCCTTGCGACTGTTCAAAGTTGCGATAGTACTGAACAATGGTACTTATGACCAGTCCTCAAAATTCTGACCATAGCAGCCAGTCCCTGTGGTCGCATGATCACGATCTGGGTCCTTGGTAACCAGCTGGCAGTTATGACATTGCAGTGTCCTTTGGTCACATGACTGCTATTTGTGACCTTCACTGCTGGCTTCTGACAAGCAAAGACAATGGGGAAGCTGGCAGGAGGTCACAAATGGTGACCATGTGATGTTGTGCTTAACGATGGCATGGGATTCACGTAATGATGGCAACTGGAAGTGCCAGAACTGCCATCCCTATGTGGTGCAGTCATGTGATGTCATGCTTTACAACTGCATCACTTAGCAACAGAAATTACTGTCATCAACCAAAGACTGCCTGTACTATTATAGTAGAATACTGAAAAGCATTTTTGTTAATGAATGCCACAGATGGTAATAAGAAATACCCTGGTAATAATAAACAATAAATCCATTTAATAAAATAATTAATTAACCCCATATTATTAACCAATAATCAACAGCACAAAGATAACATCAACATAATTTATACCAGTGACTGGCATCAGATAGACTCTATGCAACTGTATTTAGTGGCTATTGTCATCTTCCATGCTGTGATTCAGCAGTGTTGATTACTCAGTGTTTTTGGATAAGTTATAGATTCTCAGTAATGTCAGTCTGGCTTCTTGCCTGCTTTTGGAATAGAAATAACTGCAGCAGCCCTCCTGGGTAATCTGTGTCTGAAAATAATACAGAAGATATGACCCTGTTGATCTTCAAGGATTACTTAGTGACCTTTAACATGATAGTCTGTGAGCGTCTTCCAGATTTACTATAGTATTTGGAAGAATATGAGACCGAGTTATTGGTTCACATCTTTTTTAAATGGATGCTTACAGAATGGATTGGTAATCTCAATGGCAGAAAAAAAATGTTTTTTTTTATTTTGTGATTCTCCTTACAGATCATTTCTGTTTTTAGCAATTTGAAACTGTTGAAGAAAATAATCCCCCCAAATTGATGTCAATTTACTAATATAAGTTTACCAATTCTATATTTCATTTAGAAATTGTTCAGCAATGTAAATGAATAATTGACAGCTGCCACTAAACACATTTAACTAACAAAAATGAATCCAGCCAAAATTAGGGGTGAGTTGATGGGTGATATTCTTTGGTTTGGGAGAAAAGAGGCATGGCCGTGCTTCGTAGTGTTTCACCACCCCTAAAATATGTATGTTACATTCTGTGTGTTCTCCAGGAAGCAGCAATAACTCAACAGGGTGCTCTCCCCCCACCCACCCTGTTAACTCCTCTTAGCTTTATAGCTGAGACCTTTCCAGGGCAGTGATGGCTTTGCAGTAATTACCTGTAACTTTAGAAAGTCATTTTTGCACTGTGATCTACAAGAGGCTGGATTTAAAGCTGCAGGAAAAAAAAATCCAGTGGGTGCAGGCAATCCTACAATTATGTGCTTGTTTTAATGAAGCACCTCATTTCTGATGAATTATTTAAAATTGAGAGGAGGGAGGCAAGTTTTAATTAGGGTTGGAGATACCATGGTTTCTTAGGTCTGAGGCATTCAAATCACTTTGGCTTCATTATTATTTTCTTTCCCACATCTAAATCATGCTACATTGTCAAAAATGTAACTTTCCCATTTCCATTTATTTCTAAACAATGATTTGTGACTTGTTCAACTAGTATCCAAAACACTTTAATTTCTATAATTCTTATTCTTCCATTTCTTATTTATTCATTCATTTGAGAATGCCTCTATTATTCACATTTTTTCACCTCTGCAAGTAGAATTATGTCTCTTGTAATCGGATGCTGAGCCCCGCTTCCACTCTTGCAGTGTCAGTTTCAGGCTTTTCAGGGCACTCCCCACCTCCCTCTCTCATTTCCCATTATGCTACCTCTAATCCCCACATACACATATGAGTTGAGAGCTCCTTTCATGCTATGAGTTGTTATATTGTCTATATTCATCATAGTAACTTTCCTCTCAAACTGATGCTTTGAAACTCTTTTTAGTGTTCATTTCACAAACTCTTCTGGTCATTACAGGCTCTTCGGTTGCCTCTATCCTCACTACTTATAATCCCCACTTTTCTTCTTTTTCTGTCTCTTAAACATCGATTGTACTTATTTAACAGGAATCATATTTCTTCTGGAAAGGAGGAGTAGCTGAGCCTTTGGTTATATTGAAGAGTTTGTCATAATTCACGATTAAAATAGTTACTATGGTACAAGCTAATGCAGCTCACTGTCTGTTCCATCAGATGCATCTTCAGTGCATGTAATGAGGTAGACTGTGATACATGAAAGCTCTGCTATACAGATATTAGTCTTCTAGGTGTCATAATATTGTTATTAGTTTAGTCGCTTCCGACTCTTCGTGACTTCATGGACCAGCCCACGCCAGAACTTTCTGTTGGTCGTCAACACCCCCAGCTCCCCCAGGGACGAATCCATCACCTCTAGAATATCATCCATCCATTTTGCCCTTGGTCGGCCCCTCTTCCTTTTGCCTTCCACTCTCCCTAGCATCAGCATCTTCTCGAGGGTGTCCTGTCTTCTCATTATGTGGCCAAAGTATTTCAGTTTTGCCTTTAATACCATTCCGTCAAGTGAGCAGTCTGGCTTTATTTCCTGGAGGATGGACTGGTTTGATCTTCTTGCAGTCCAAGTGTCAGGGCAGCCACTCTCAGAATAAGACTCAGACTCACTTAGAAGGTCTAAGGATTTCTGGTTTTATTTGAACGGTGTACGTGCAAAGAGAAAGACGGGAATCCTTATGTGGTGACAGGGTGCCCTGTTTATACTTTGCTGGCGGACGTCGTGCTTCTCCACCCTCGGGCCAGGACCGGATGGGTGCTTGAGACCTCAATGCGTCAGCTGATGGGCGATCCCGGCGATCTCCTTTGTCTCCCTGTCTTCGTCCGGACTGGGTGTGTCCTCTGAAGGTGTTTCCCCGATCTTCTGATATGCATTAATTACTGCCTTATGGGTGCTCCCATTATGTTGGGCATTACTCTGTGGATATGCGTGCCTGAGGGAGGTGTGAACGCATCCCCGGGGGACATGGGAAGGCGTTCCCCTTGCATTTGATGGGTGCTAAGCTTGGTCTGAAGGGTTTATCTATTGTGTTGGGGGTTCCCTTCTGGATTATGGGTGCTTGAGTGATTTAGGGATTATGCTTATCCCTTCCTCTTACCTAATGTGCATGTTCCCCGTTGTGATGCACATATGCCTTGCAACGGAGAACATGACATGCTGCCCCCAAAGAAAATCTTAGGGTGCTGGTTTGGATGGGTATGCTTCATGGAAGTTCTTTACCAACCTTTTGGCTGAGACATGTTGGGCTTGGACCCACTCTGGGTGTGGGAAATGCCTCCATTTGACCAGGTATTGTAGCGTGCCCCTTTGCCTCCTGGAGTCAAGTATTTCTTGGATTTCAAAATGCTGTTGCCCATCTATCATAATGGGTGGAGGCAGGGAGGGTTCTGTGTGCCATTTCGAAGGGGTGGCTGGTTTCAGGAGGGCGCAGTGGAAACCTGGGTGTATGCACCTTAGATTGTGGGGTAAGTCCAGTTTGAAAGTGACTGGGTTAATAATTTCTGTGATGGGGAATGGTCCAATAAATTTGGGTGCCAGTTTCTTGGAGGGCTGTGGGGATTTGATGAACTTAGTGGAGAGGTAGACCCTATCTCCCACTTTGTAGTTCGGTTGCGCCGCCCTGTGATTGTCTGCAAACTTCTTGTATGTAGCTTGTGCATCTGCCAGGGCTAGCTGGATGATGGGCAAAACCGTACCCAGTTGAGCTGCCCAGTCATCTGGAGAACATGGTGGGGTGTCTGGTTGGGGCAGTTCCGGGATTGGCACAAAGTCTCTGCCATAAACCACCTTGAAGGGTGTGTGACCTGTGCTTTGGTGTACCGCGTTGTTGTAGGCCACCTCTGCAAAAGGAAGCAGGTCCACCCAATTGTCCTGTTGGTAGTTAATAAATGCCCGCAGGAACTGCTCCAGGGTAGAGTTGAGAATCTCTGTAGAGCCGTCTGTGTGGGGGTGCCAAGCCGTTGACAGTGCTTGCTTGGTGCCAATGAGGTTTAGGAACTCTTTCCAGAACCTGGAGGTAAATTGTGTGCCCCTATCTGTCACCAAATGGTAGGGGGTGCCGTGGATTTTGTAGATATGGGTGAGGAACATGCGTGCCAGTTGCTGTGCAGAGGGGATGGATGCACAGGGTATGAAGTGTGCCTGCTTGGAAAAATAGTCTTTTACCACCCAGATTACTGTTTTCCTTTGGCTGGGTGGCAGGTCGACTATGAAGTCCATAGAAATCTCCTTCCAGGGGCGGGAGGGGCTTTCTACTTTCTGCAGCAGTCCTTGGGGTTTCCCCACCTTCCGTTTAGACCTTGCACATGTGGGGCAGGAGGTTACGTAATCCTTGACGTCTTTTCTTAGGGTGGGCCACCAGAATTGCCTCCTGATTAAATGTAAAGTTTTTACGAACCCAAAATGTCCAGCTGTTTTATCGTGGGAGCGGTTTAACACCTCCGCTCTCAATGATTCTGGTACGTATAGGGCTTTTTGTTTCCATGCGAGCCCGTGCGTAATAGACACATGGTGTTGGTTGTTTTGCAACCATGTATCTTTTTTGAGGGCTTGGGCGAGTCTTTGTTGCCAGTCCTGTGAAATTGACCTGCACCTTCCCCCGTTTGCCGGTGGTTGCTCTGAGGCGCGTCGGGTTTTAGTCTGGCTGCGTGTGACAGCAGGACAGCCAAGCTGTGTGTCTGTTCATACAGTCCCCACAATGTCCGGTGCTTGGCCAGCATCTTGGGGTCGTCGGGAAAGGGCATCCGCCAGGAAGTTTTTCCTCCCTGGGATGAACTTAAGTTTAAAATTGAATCTGCTGAAGAATTGCGCCCAGCGTACTTGCTTTGGACTGAGGTGTTTCGGGGTGCTGAAAGCCTCCAGGTTTTTGTGGTCAGTCCAGACCTCGAAAGGGCAGGAGGCCCCTTCTAGGAGGTGCCTCCACGTTTCCAGGGCTGCCTTGACCGCGAACACCTCCTTCTCCCACACGTGCCATCTCCTTTCCATTTCCGAGAACTTGCGAGAGAGGTACGCACAGGGCTTCAGCTGATTGTCAAAATCGCGCTGAAGGAGGAGTGCTCCGATAGAAAAGTCTGAGGCGTCTACCTGTACGACAAAGGGTCTGGCGGGGTCGGGATGCTGTAATACTGGCTCTGCCATGAAGAGGCTTTTTAGGCATTCGAAAGCCATTTGACAATCAGCTGTCCAGTTTAATAGCACCCCCGGGTTTCGGGATTTACGGGTGTCTCCCAGGCCCTTTGTCCAGAGGTTAGTCAGCGGCAGCACAATTTCCGCTAGCCCCTGGATGAAACCCCTGTAGAAATTCGTGAACCCCAGGAAACTTTGAAGTTGTCTCCTCGTGCACGGGCACTCCCACGCTAGTATAGCCTGGACCTTACTGGGGTCCATTTCGATCCCCCTTGCCAAGATCCGGTAGCCGAGGTAGTCGATTTGCTCCTTGTGAAATTCACACTTGGACAGCTTTGCGTATAGTTCTGCCTTGCGGAGTTTCGTGAGCACTGACTTTACGATGCGTTCGTGCTCGGCTTCGTTCTCAGAATAAATTAAAACATCGTCCAGGTAAACAAGCACCCCCTTAAACAAGTGGTCGTGCAAGACCTCATTGATTAGCTGCATGAACACGCCCGGTGCCCCAGCTAACCCGAACGGTAGAACTCGGTATTGGAATGACCCCAGCGGGCAATTGAAAGCCATTTTCCATTCGTCCCCCTTCTTTATTCGAATCTGGAAGTAGGCTTCCCTGAGGTCTAATTTTGTGAATATTTTTCCCTTTGCGAGGTGGGCTAGAATGTCCTTTATTATGGGCATGGGATATTTATTTGAAACGGACACGGCATTGAGCCCGCGGTAATCTGTGCAGAGCCGGAGGGACCCATCCTTCTTTTCCTGAAAAAGGACCGGGGCTCCAACTGGCGAGTTAGCCGGTTCGATAAAGCCCCGTGCCAAATTTTTGTCAATAAAGTCCCTTAATGCCGCCAGCTCCCTTTGTGTCATGGCATATATTTTTGGCTTTGGTAAGGTTGCCCCCGGGATCAGTTCAATGGTGCAGTCTGTTTTTCTATGGGGGGGGGGAGTTTGTCAGCCTCCTTTTCCCCGAAAACGTTGGCAAAGTCTTTGTATCTGGCAGGCAGACCCTCCGGGGTTTCTGCCTCCAGGTGCATTGAGGTCGTTGTCGCCCTCCCCATTGCGGCGTGGGGAACCCGATCTCCTGTGGGTGCTTTGTAACGGCCGTCTGAAAAGGTGATCTCTCTTGTCGCCCAATTTATTTGGGGGTTGTGATGCCCCAGCCACGGGATCCCTAGTATGAGTAGAGGTTGGCCCACCAGTGCCATGATGAAAGGGAGGCTTTCCTCGTGGTTGCCGAGCCTCATCGCAACTCTCTCTGTGTATTGGGTGACCGGGCCCCCTCCCACTGCTGATACGTCCAACTGCATGAACACCAGTTGGTGCTGAAGTGGATAGCAGCGGAGGTTAAGCGTGGCCACCAGGTCTGGGTGCATGAGGCATTTCGAACAACCCGAGTCGATCAGCGCCCAAACCTTCTCTGTTTTCCCCCCTGGGCCAGGGTGGCTCTCACATATAGGGTCGGGCAGTTGTCACTCACCCCAAAGTCGTTGCACCCTTTGTTGTCTTCCACCTGTCTTTTGGCGCTCTTCAAGGCAGGTGGCTGGCGTTTCCCACCGGTTCATCGCTTCCGCTTTCCTCGTCATCAGTGACATCAGGGAATTCCCTTGCTGAGGTTTCCCCCTTCACGGCTGGCCTTTCCTTTGGCGTTGGGGCTGGTTTGTTGGGAACCTTTCCCTGGCTGTCTCTTGTCTTTGCTTTTGGGCAAGCTGCTGCCTTGTGGTTTGCCTCTCCACACTTGAAGCACTGCCCCTGGGCAAACCTGCACTCTCGTTCCTCCCCCCAGGGTCGGGTCGCCGGTGTCACTGGAGCACTGCCGGATCGGGGTCCTCTGGCTGTCGCTGCGGTTTGTAGAGACCTCTGGACGTGCTGAAAGGTTTCTTGAGCGTTCTCCGCCTTTCCCGCCAGCCAAATCCATTCACGGAGGGTGGTGGGGTTATCCCGGTTTAGCGCCCATCTTAAAATGTTTAAATTAAGTCCCTCCTTGAGGGTGGATTGTGACCAGTCCCGCACTTTGCCCACAAGCACTTGGAACTCGCTTGCGTATGCCGCCATGGAGCACTGTCCTTGCCTGATTTGCCGTTGTGGTCTCTTCGCCGTTTCGGTCTCGAGGGGGTCTCTGAAGTGGGAGTCCAGAGCACCCAGGAACGTGTCCACATGTTTGAGTTCTGGGGCGTCTGCCTGGCATAGATGGACGTACCAGTCAGCCGCCCTCCCCCTGAGTCTGTTGGCAGTGGCGTTGATCTTTCCCTGTTCTGTCCGGAAGCAGGGTCCGTATTCAGCCATGTAGTTCCTCGCGTTGATGAGGAAGAACGACAACGTGGCTGAGTCGCCGTTGAATCTTGCCGCGAGGTCTCTCACTCCCATCGTGGGTGGGCTCCAGGGCGCCTCCGGACGCGTGGTCCTTCTCCCCTCCGGTAGGAAGCTGTCATCCCGATGTGGGGATTCCCTCGCCCAGGCTCCAGGTGGTGTCGGCTCAGCATCCACTCGCCTCCAGCCTCTTCCCAGCTGATGCCCTGCAGAATAGGGGGGGGGGACCCTCTCCCAGGCAACCCAGTGCGGTGTGCTCCGGCGTGGTCGGCTCCCTCCTCCCGTGCTGCGCCCTGCCGCTGCAGCTGCCATGCTTCAGGGTCAAGCGGGGGTGGGGACGAGCTTCTGGCGCTCCGTTCACACTCACCCCGGTCGCTGCCTCCGCGCTCCAACGCTAGTTCTGCCAGGAGCTGCTCGATCCGTGCCAGGCGTGCTTCCATGGCTCCGCAGCACGAGTTCTCCGTGGCGCCTCCCACGGCTTGCCCGCTCCACCGGCGATCTCCGCCCCTCGCTGTGGGTGTGTTCCATTGTTCCCACGCCGCTTCGACCATCATGGGTAGGGATTCCCCCGTTGCGTTGAGGGTGACCCATTCTGCCTGCGACTCACTGGTGGTCCTGGTCACGTTGCGGCTGGGTTCCTCCCCCGCTGGGCATCTGCTGGTCCTTACTGTGAGGTTGCGGGTGCTGTCGCCGGTTCCCGGGTGCCACTTCATCGCTGCGTTGATCCCTCACAGACAAGTCTGGAAAGGTGCTAGCGAAAAATTTTTTGGGGGATTCCCATGTTTATGTCAGGGCAGCCACGCTCAGAATAAGACTCAGACTCACTTAGAAGGTCTAAGGATTTCTGGTTTTATTTGAATGGTGTGCGTGCAAAGAGAAAGACGGGAATCCTTATGTGGTGACAGGGTGCCCTGTTTATACTTTGCTGGTGGACGTCGTGCTTCTCCACCCTCGGGCCAGGACCGGATGGGTGCTTGAGACCTCGATGCGTCAGCTGATGGGCGATCCCGGCGATCTCCTTTGTCTCCCTGTCTTCATCTGGACCGGGTGTGTCCTCTGAAGGTGCTTCCCTGATCTTCTGATATGCATTAATTACTGCCTTATGGGTGCTCCCATTATGTTGGGCATTACTCTGTGGATATGCGTGCCTGAGGGAGGTGTGAACGCATCCCCGGGGGACATGGGAAGGCGTTCCCCTTGCCTTTTGATGGGTGCTAAGCTTGGTCTGAAGGGTTTATCTATTGTGTTGGGGGTTCCCTTCTGGATTATGGGTGCTTGAGTGATTTAGGGATTATGCTTATCCCTTCCTCTTACCTAATGTGCATGTTCCCCGTTGTGATGCACATATGCCTTGCAATGGGGAACATGACACCAAGGCACTCTCAGAATTTTCCTCCAACACCACAGTTCAAAAGCATCTATCTTCCTTCTCTCAGCCTTCCTTATGGTCCAGCTCTCACAGCCATATGTTACTACGGGGAACACCATTGCTTTAACTATGCGGACCTTTGTTGTCAGTGTGATGTCTCTGCTCTTAACTATTTTATCGAGATTTATCATTGCTCTTCTCCCAAGGATTAAGCGTCTTCTGATTTCCTGACTGCAGTCAGCACCTGCAGTAATCTTCGCACCTAGAAATACAAAATCTTTTGTATTTCAAATGCTTCTACATTTTCTCCCTCTATTTGCCAGTTATCAATCAAGCTGGTTGCCATAATCTTGGTCTTTTTGAGGTTTAGCTGCAAGCCAGCTTTTGCACTTTCTTCTTTCACCTTCATCATAAGGCTCCTCAGTTCCTCTTCGCTTTCAGCCATCCAAGTGGTATCATCTGCATATCTGAGATTGTTAATGTTTCTTCCAGTGATTTTAACTCCAGCCTTGGATTCCTCAAGCCCAGCTTGTCGTATGATGTGTTCTGTGTACAAGTTGAATAGGTAGGGTGAGAGTACACAGCCCTGCCGTACTCCTTTCCCAATCTTAAACCAGTCCGTTGTTCCGTGGTCTGTTCTTACTGTTGCTACTTGGTCATTATACAGATTCCGCAGGAGGCAGACAAGATGACTTGGTATCCCCGTACCACTAAGAACTTGCCACAATTTGTTATGGTCCACACAGTCAAAGGCTTTAGAATAGTCAGTAAAACAGAAATAGATGTTTTTCTGAAACTCCCTGGCTTTTTCCGTTATCCAGCGGATATTGGCAATTTGGTCCCTAGTTCCTCTGCCTTTTCTAAACCCAGCTTGTACATCTGGCAATTCTCATTCCATGAATTGCTGAAGTCTACCTTGCAGGATCTTGAGCATTACCGTACTGGCATGTGAAATGAGTGCCACTGTTTGATAGTTGGAACATTCTTCAGTGTTTCCCTTTTTTGGTATAGGGATATAAGTTGATTTTTTCCAGTCTGATGGCCATTCTTGTGTTTTCCAAATTTGCTGGCATATAGCATGCATGACCTTGACAGCATCATCTTGCAAGATTTTGAACAGTTCAGCTCAGCCTGGATGCCATCATCTCCTGCTGCATTGTTATTAGCAATGCTTCTTAAGGCCCATTCAACCTCACTCTTCAGGATGTCTGGTTCTAGCTCCCTGACCACACCATCAAAGCTATCCCTGATATTGTTATCCTTCCTATACAGGACTTCTGTATATTCTTGCCACCTTTTCTTGATCTCTTCTTCTTCTGTTAGGTCGTTGCCATCTTTGTTTTTGATCATACCCATTTTGGCCTGGAATTTACCTCCAATGTTTCTAATTTTCTGGAAGAGGTTTCTTGTCCTTCCTATTCTATTGTCTTATTCCACTTCTGCGCATTGCTTGTTTAAAAATAATTCCTTATCTCTTCTGGCTAACCTCTGGAAATTTGCATTTAATTGGGCATATCTCCCCCTATCACTGTTGCCTTTTGCTTTCCTTCTTTCTTGGGCTCTTTCTAGTGTCTCAGCAGACAGCCATTTTGCCTTCTTGGTTTTCTCTTTCTTTGGGATGTATTTTGTTGCCGCCTCCTGAACAATGCTGCCAACTTCTGTCCAGAGTTCTTCCGGGACCCTATCTACTACGTCCAGTCCCTTAAATTTATTCTTCACCTCCACTGCACATTCCTTAGGAATATTAGTGAGCTCATATCTAGCTGATCTGTGGGTCTTCCCTAATCTCTTTAGTCTGATCCTAAATTGTGCAATAAGAAGTTCCTGATCTGAACTACAGTCAGCTCCAGGTCTTGATTTTACCGACTGTATAGATGTCCGCCACCTTTGGCTGCAAAGGATGTAGTCAATCTGATTTCGGTGTTGTCCATCTGGTGAAGTCCATGTATAAAGCCGTCTCTTAGGTTGTTGGAAGAGAGTGTTTATTATGCAGAGTGAGTTGTCTTGGCAAAATTCTATCAGCCTGTGTCCTGCTTCATTTTGTTCTCCCAGGCTATGCTTACCTGTAATTCCAGGTGTCATTTGACTGCCCACCTTAGCATTCCAGTCCACTGTGATAAAAATAACATCTCTTTTAGGTGTGTTGTCCAGTAGGTGCTGCAGATCCTCATAGAAGTGCTCTACTTCAGCTTCTTCAGCATCTGTGGTTGGGGCATATATTTGGATCACTGTGATGTTAGATGGCTTGCCCTGAATTCGAATTGAGGTCATTCTATCGTTTTTTGGATTGTATCCAAGCACTGCTTTAGCCACTTTACTATTAATTATGAAGGCTACTCTGTTTTTTCTGTGGTCCTCTTGTCCACAGTAGTAGATCTGGTGGTCATTTAATGAGAAGTGGCCCATTCCAGTCCATTTCAGTTCACTGATGCCCGAAATGTCTATCTTTAATCTTGACATCTCCCCAATAACCACATCCAATTTGCTGGCTCATAGATCTTACATTCCAGGTTCCAGTGGTGTGTTGATCCTTAGAACATCAGATTCGCCGTTCACCACCAGCACTGTCGGCCGCTAGCTGTCCTTTTGGCTTTGAGCTAGCTCCATCATCACGTCTGGGGCTAGTTGAACTCATCCTCTGTTCCTCCCCAGTAGCATTTTGACCATCTTCCGACCTGGGGTCTCATCTTCTGATGGTATACCAACATATCTCTGGTTGTACTGATCCATTTAGTTTTCACAGCAAGAATACTGGGGTGGGTTGCCATTACCTTCCCCAGGGATCGCATTTAGTCTGACCTCTCTGTCATGACCTTCCCGTCTTGGGTGGCCCTTCACGGTTTAGCTCATGGCATCATTGAGGTGCTCAAGCTCCAGCACAAGGTAACGATCCTTTGCTGAAGAGTTGTCATAATACTCTTTGTTATTGTCCCAGAGTAAATTAGGTTTTTTTTCCAGAACAGTATGTATCCGTATGGCATAATTGTATGCATTTGTCAAATTTGGGGAACTGTGCCAAGGTGTTTGGTGACTACACATATATCTCTGTGCAATTTTCTTGCCAACAGTACAGAAGTGGTTTGATTTTTTCAGGATTTGGGTTCTTTTGTTGTTGTTGTTTGTTTTACTTCCCAGCATTCAGCCCTGAAATTTCCTGTTGGTCTTTCATTCAGGTTCCATGCAGACCCAAACCTGCTTAGCTCCTGAGCCCAGGCAAGTTCTTCCAGGTTTTGTCAATTGCTGGGATCAAATTCTTGGTGACTCCTTGGATATATCTATAACTGTTGTTTTCCTGACAACAGTATGGGAGCTGTTTTCTATGACTTTACCCCAGGACTTTTTTTTTTTTTTGGACTTCTAAGTCCACCCAGAGCCCAGCTATTTCCTAGGTTCTGCATGTAACTTCTAATCAGATCCAATTCTATTTAGCTCTTCAAGAACAGTCAAGGTTAGACAGATGCTTAGAACTCATTGTAGTCCATTGTATATTTTACTATGCATACTTTTATAATTAATTAGTTTATCATTATAACAGACATTATGTATAAAGCATTCCATTAAAACATAATTTAACTGTTTTTAAAAACATTGAAAATGCTTGACTGGGATTGGGATGACCCAGGTCTACCCTCAACCAAGAAGACCGCTGGATGACTTTTGACCAGTCACTCTCTAGCCCAGCCTCTGAGAAAAGGATGCTGTTGTGAGGAAAAATGGAAGGAGGGAGCACACTGTGAACCACCTTCAGCTTCTGGATGAAAAAAAGTATATAATAAATAAGCAAACAAACAACATAACCACATATCCTCCATTATAGGAACTGATTTATCTCAGCTTTCTATCTTAGAAATTGTTTTATCAATTTCAGTTATATTGAGTTTATTCTAAATATATACATTTTTATGTTTGCTTATAATAAATAACACTATTTCTAAGAACTAGAGTGGTGCTTAAGTTTGTGAATCCTTTTGAATTTTCAATATTTCTGCATAAGTACAACCTAAGACATGATCTGTTCTCCACAAAAGTGCTAAAACTAGATAAAGAGAACCCAGTTAAACAAATGAGTCAAAAACATTATACTTGGTCATCTTTTCATTGAGGAAAATGATCCAAAGCTACACATTTGTGTGTGTTAACTGAAACGGGCTTCAAGCAAGTGCATCTGAGCCTGTAGTCTATGTCTACTGCATTCATCAGCTCCTGATGAGCTTGCCAAAGTCACACATGCTTTATTCTTGAGTGTGATACGCTTTTTGCACATTTACACATTTTCTGTGTCTCCAATTATGTAACACCTACATAGCAGCTAAGCTTCAATTGCTGTGTGGGAAAGGATTTATGATTATTATTAGCCTTTCCTTCTCCAGCAAAAGCTTTGTTTTGAAATGCTTCTCTTCAGAGCAGTTTGTTTATATTGACTTCAGTGGAGACTATTTTACAGCCACATTTCCATGTGCAGATTTTTTTTTTTTGTATATTTGTTTTGCGTTTTTTGAGGGGAGAAATTACAACACTGCAGAAGGGAAATGTTCCCTGCACAATAACCAATTTTGTAAATAACATGCTTTTTAAAATAATTGCTACTCTCCAGTTCATTGCTTGGACATTCTCTGTATCTGATCTGCAGAAATGTAGAGGTCCTGATCTTCAGTCATTTGTTTCATATTAAGATGTCATTTTTGCATATTAAAAGCTTTTCAGTACTAAGGTAATTATTGTTTAATTCATAGGCACCTGCTTCATGCTGCTCCTTTAAATTCAATGTAACTTTTGGTTGTGTTAGTGTTTCTTGTATGACTTTCATGTTTCTGGGGTAGATAAGTTGATGAGAATGGAAAAAGATTTTGTGAATCAAGAAATGATCAAGTGATATAATGAGCTATAGACATTTATTCTGCAAAGCTTAGATGCTTTGAAGATCAGCCTTTATATAAGCTGCTGCTTGAGAGTGGCTGTTCATTTGGTGAATTAAACTCTTATTATAATACCTAATAAATCTTTATTCATTTTTCTTTCCTCGCTTACCTCTTTTCCTCACCTCATCTCCATCTAGTTTTGTTTTTCTTTCTTTCCCTTCCCAGCATAGCTGTCTCTGTGCTTTATCCCATCTCCACCCTGTCCTTTTCCATATACCTATATGTTTGTATATGTGATATTTGTGTGTTTGAGAGATGGTAGGTATATGCATTTTGTTTTGTTAATACCTTAGTTTACATGCAGTCATCAGTGTGATATTTATTAAATAAATTAGTGTAAATTATTTTGGGGGAGGGTCATAGCCCTCTCCTTTGTTTAGTGTGTGCCCTGTTGTAAGTTTATATACTAGATTTTTATCTGTGTGTGTGTGTGTGTGCGCGCATGTGTGTGTCTGTATTGGTGGGAGGTGGTGATAGTGTTTGTCATATATTTCAAAGTCTTTATATTGGGTGAATCCTATATAACTTGCATAAAAGATTAAGAGAAAAGAATGGTTAGCTGTACATACATTTTAAGTAGCTAAAGTATAAAAGTTTGGAATAGCCAAGTAGTGGAAACTGTAGCTTACCTTCTTGGATTTTTGGAATGCAAAATACATAATGTTTTTATCAAAATTGGATTAAATACTTCAAAATCACAGTAAAATATCACCTGGTAAAAAGAAATACCAAGACACTACAGATGCATTATTACTTAACTGAGCTTCAGAGAGTTATTTATGTTAGTCTCCTGCAGCAAAACTAGAGAGTCTTTTTGTATTATCTTAATACATTG
Organism: Candoia aspera; assembly: GCF_035149785.1. Classification (NCBI taxonomy): domain Eukaryota; kingdom Metazoa; phylum Chordata; class Lepidosauria; order Squamata; family Candoiidae; genus Candoia; species Candoia aspera. Next base: position 91,482,981 of record NC_086157.1, on the reverse strand, counting down.
ATTATATTACAGTATAGCAACAGACTGGCTTTTGCTGATCTCAGAAAGCTAAACAGGGTCATACCAGGTAAGTACTTGAATGAGGGACTATTAGGAAATACCAGGGTTGTAGGCTAGACTACAAATTAAATACACACACAAACATCCCAGGAGAAGGTAATGGTAAGCTGCTTGAATTGAGTTTGATTTAAAGAGACATTGCTTTAACTTAAGGACTAAAGTTTACTACCTTGAAGGAAAGCCATAAGAATTGTTATTTTAAAATATGCTCTTTGTTTATATTATATTTCATTCATTCACTAAATTAACAGTTTCTGTGAAAAATAGTAGGTATCTGCTGTCCAACTCCCAGGTGAGCTTAAAATATTAGGTTCAACATTATTTCTTTGCTGTATGTTTTAAATAACACTGAATTGAACTGTTAAGAATAGCTGAATATTTTGAAAGCAGACTCTTAATTATGAATACATGAAGTTGTTGTTTGGTTGCTGGCAATGTTTCTTTTGTCTAAAGTAATTGAGTGTAAAAAAAGTTAACAGTGCTAAATTTATGACAAAGATACATGCTTTTAGGAAGCAGATGAAATTGGTATTTAATGCTAGAATTCTAATGATTTAAATGAATTAAGTAACATTAATTGATGTTCCTCTTCAATTCTACATTTGTGTGTGCAAAAACAAGCACACACATAGTCATAAATACAAAGCAAAGACTCTTACTGTTCTAAACTACTAGTAGATTTCTGATTTGTCACCATGGAAAACCAGGGTTTGTCAGCTGGTGTTGCTGGGAAAGTAGGTGAATGGGAAGTTAAGTCCATCTACTTACCACTTAAATCATACCCCATCTCTTAGGAAACTTTCACATGAGTGTTATGTGTGAAACAAATCTGAATCTCTTGATTCCTTAGCACTAGCTGTGTTCATCTGGCTCACCTGTAATGTATTTAAGACTATTTTGAAACCACCACCCCCTTTTTTTTTAATGCTGTAGTCCATGATGCTTGTGGAGAGATCTTTCAGGAGAAAAATCTGCTTTGACCTCAGAGGAATTGGTTTTTGTTGCTGTTTTTGCTGCATATGACAAAATAAATGCATACAACATTTAAAAAGGATATGGCTACAGGTGGTGGTGGTGGTGGAAGCAATTTATTCTATTTAGCTTTTCAAGATTTTATTTCCCCTTTGCACAGAATGGGACTGAAGGGATTAGTGTTACTGCAGTACCTGTGGCAGCTCAGAGAAGGGAAATAACTTTTGGTTCACATTGCCAACATTTTAAGGTTCAAACTGCTTGTGAGTGGGGAGTGGAAATGGTAGTGGCCAGGCTTTTAGTGATCATAGACTACAGTATCTGTTTTACTTTATGATCACTAGACAGCAAACCTTTTCACTTTGTCCTCCTGTCAGAAAATCAAAGAGAAGCCAACTTCATAGAGCTCAGATAAAAGAGGGAATAGGAAGCTAGAACAGAACAGAGAGAAAGAATTAAAAAAATAAAATAAACAATGGGGAGAAGAGGATCATAAATTTTAGCACTGTTAACTTTTTTATACTCAACTACTACAGATAAAAGAAATGTTGGCAGCAACCAAACAATGTTAGATTTCGAGCAACTGGAGAAAATGTTAGCTCTCAAGCAACTGGAGAAAATAAGACTAGAGCAGGTGGGGACAGAGAAAAGAGAAGGAAAATATAATAATATTAGATGACAGGAAAGGGTAAGGCCAGAATGGAAGAAGATTGAGCAAAATAAAGTAATCAATGGCATGGAACTTGTGCATTTGGGGCTATGAGGAAGAGCTGTGTCTGTCTGTCTATCTATCTGTCTGTCTGTCTGGATTTAGAGTCCTCCTGGTTCACAGACAATTCTGGGCAGCTTACATTTTAAAAGTAAGAAACAATAAAAATAAGAGGAAAAATAGATGTACAGCTGGAGGAAAAAAAACCTCAACACACCAGGAAAAAGAAAAATGTCAGAGGCTCAACAACCACCCTATCCTGCTTTGTGTCAGATGACCTCAAAATTTCTCTTGAGATCTAATCTGTCAGTCTTAGGAAGTAAAAAGGATAATCAGGAGCCATTTCGAGTTATGGGTAATAAGCACCAAAAAGGAGAGTCTCACCAAGAAAACCATAATTTCTTATGGCTTATTATGTGTGAATTTCAGATAATTCCAATTACAGGTTAAGTACTGTATATACTTACGGATAAGCCAAGAATTTTAGGTGCCAAAATACACCCCCCAAATTATCCGAGGATTGGCTTATCCACAAGTATATATGATAGATTTTTCCCTCAGCTTTTTTAAAGTACCCATCTATCCTGTAAATACTTGCTTATAAGTCTAGATCCTCGAATGTTTAACCAAAATACCATGAAAAATACGTGGACAAGCAAATTGTTAAAATTAAAACATGAAAATTTCGAAGGTCAATTTATCCACAGGTGGCACATTTTTAATGGTATTTTGGTTAAAACTTTGAGGGTTGGCTTATCTGCGGATGGGCTTATATGCAAGTATATATAGTAATGAGTTCTTATGCACGGTATTAAGAAACTAACTGGTAATAAAACTAGAACTTGGGATCACTTAGTAAAATTAATGATGACAAATAATTAAAAACAGTTGTTCACAAAATACATAATTCAGCTATGGAATCTATTGCCACAGAATGTTGTAATGGTTTCAGATTGGAAAGCTTTTAAAGATTAGTTAAATTCATGATGGATGACATTATCAACAACTACTGGTCATGTGTATGTATTTATTTGATATGCCTCTTAATAACAGACTTGGAGAACAAGGCAAAGGGAGGGTGCTATTGTGTTTTTTCCTGCTCATGGGTTTCCTGTTGGCATGTGATATCTGTATGCAAACAGAATACCTCAACAAATAGACATTTAGTCTGGTTCAGCAGGGCTTTCCTTACATTACACTTTAGATATCCTAGGTAATGAGGTAGCTTGATTCTCTTTTATTTTAAGCTCTCTGTTTATTTGTACTGAAATCAAAAGAAACATTTAAATTTGTGATATTGAGTTCTTCATTCTACAGATCTTGTAGTTAGGAAAACATTATTGGAAAAGAACTTTGGGCAGAAACTATGTCCACAATTTCATTCTTGGCGTTGAATGTATAGGTTAAGGTTATAGGAAGAACTTTTGACTATTATGAATTCTGGAATTAGAAGAAAAGCTACTTGTCATAAAAATCAGGTTTTTGTATGGTGTTTTCAAGGACTGAAATTAACAAAAATAAAATTTACAGTTTGATATGGTTCCTAAGATTTATGAAAACTTTTTAAAAATATCAAATATTTGAAAAACAGGCAATAAACAGAACCTTAAGAAATTTAAGGTTAAGTTATTTTTGAGAAAGGAAGTATGTAAGTAAGGGCCTAGATTCTGGCTAAGTCATACAGTAATAGATCTATAGCCCACTTACTTCTGTAAGGAAATGGAGGTAAGAACTTCATATGTTTACTCTAATAAAAGAAGGCTAAGGGGAGACATGATAGCAGTCTTGCAGTTCTTCAACCACTTGAAGAGACTGTGGATTTCTTTTCCATAATGCCTGAGAGTAGGACAAGAACCAATGGAAACTTTACAGAGAGATATCCAAACTTGAAAGGAGGAAGAATTTCCTGACTGTGAGAATTAAGCTGGAACAGCCTGCCTCTTCGAGTTCTAAGTGTTTCACCATTGGATGTTTTCAAACAAAGATTGGACAGCCACTTATTTGGAATAATCTGAAGATTCTTGCCCTGGAGATTGAAGACTCCAAGGTCCCTTCCAACCCTATGATTCTATTTTAAAATGAACAAAACATCATTGAAATAATACATAAAATAGTTGACTAAAAATGGGATGATTTAAACACATCACAGAGTTTGCCCACACATTTTATACCCTTGAACATCAAATGTCAAATGTTTACCGGAAGAATTTTTATCAGCAGAAATGACATTTTGAGTGAGAAGGAATTTTATTCACCCTGTAGCTCATGCATTCACTAAATGCATATTTTGCATTTATTTATTAAATTTACTATGGCCACCCAGAGTCTTTTTGAAATCCAAAACCCAAAACATTTATACCAAACCCTCTATACATAATTGTTCAATTTTTAAAAAACTTTCATTTTCCTGTTTAAAATTAATTTCAAAAATAGGAACAAGAACAGCCATGTCTCAAGAAATCTGAAGTCGGTTACAAGATGTGTAATACAAGTTCCATGACAATTGTACTAATATTAGGTAGCAGTGATCATTATGACAATTTGTTCCATTTTTAATTACAAAAAGAAATATCTGTATTCTGGCTGATTTCTACTAAAACATGTATTGCATTCAAAATGTAATTTCTATAAATGGGAATGATATACTGAACCAGCTGGGGACCTTAACTAGAATCTGAAGATTTCCCATATCCAAAAAGTACCAAAGGAAGAAGATAGGAATCCCAAAATATGTAGACAACTTGAGACATTGTTTCAAGTTTCTTATCAAAGTGCAATATACCTGTGACTTCAAAATTCAGATTGGGTCATCTGCTGCCCTCTCTGCTTTTCAGAAGTTGGTGAAGCATGCCTTTCTTTTGGTAGGTCCTATGAAACAGGATAAGAAATTAGCAGATCAGACAGTGGTCTTATTGTTTCTTTAACATTTTTGTGCTAATTATGGAATATATATGGAATGTTAAGAAGGCACTGGACTAGGACCAGGGAGACCTAGGTTCACAGCTATCCTCAGCCAGGGAAGCTCACTCTCAGTGCAACCTTCCCTACAGGATTACTGTGCGGGGTAAAATTGGAGGGGGGAATGTTATATGCTTGACCTTGGGCCCCTGGAAGAAAGGCAAGATATAAACAAACAAATATATGCAAAATAATTTGTTGCATTCTGCTACCAGTTACTTAGTTTCTATAAGTCTGAAAATATCCAGGTAGGCATTTCTGAAGCATTCTTCTTCCAATCCTGCATTGAAGCCTTGCAGTGTAGGCTGGACCAGTAAATATATGAGTCATAGCTGTTGTGAAATTTCAGATTAAGAATGTATCACTAAGTGCCTCATGCATTTTGGAGGGTTTTACACCTATATTTTTCTGCCTTATTTTGAGCTGACATCTGTATTAATTTTGGAGGGTATAACACTACTAATTTACAAGCTTGAATATTTCTCTACTTTTTCTGTTGCAGAAACTCCTGCTGTATTTCCAGATAATATCAAAGAAAAAGAAATCCCAACACCAATTGAAGATATTCCACTGGAAAGCTCCATTCCTCATACTGATTCTGGAATTGAAGAAGAACAAATACCCAGTATTTTAAATGGAACAGATTTAGAAACAAGCCCTGGTCCAGATGCTATGAGTGAGTTGCTATCTACTTTGTCATCTGAGGTGAAAAAATCTCAGGAAAGTTTAACCGAAAGTCCCAGTGAAATTCTGAAGCCTGCATCTTCAATATCAAGTATTAGCCAAAGCAAGGGTATTAATGTTAAAGAAATACTGAAAAGTCTGGTAGCAGCTCCTGTTGAAATTCCAGAATGTGGTCCTGATCCTATTCCATATCCTGATCCTGCACTGAAAAGAGAAGCTCAGCCTATTCTCCCAATGCAGTTTCACTCTTTTGACAGGTATGTAACACAGTTCACTGTACTATATATATACATTACTCTTGATACTAGAATCTTTAACTTGTTATGTTTATACATAACACAAAACTAACCTTTTTAACCATGGTTTGGTGAATAAACCAGAAACATTGGGAATACTCAGGTGACATAAGTATTCACTCAGTCGTGATTCTGACTTAATCTTCTTTGAGAGGACGCTGTGTGTTCTACCTAGCAATTGGGAAGAGCAAGATGAAGGGGCAGGAATGAGGTTTGAAATTGATCGGACTGTGGTAAAGGGTAATTATTTACTGTGGATGAATGTAAATCTCCAGGGCATATCTCCAGAGAGTGATCTGTAAGCACCTTGAAAACAATGTGATTGCCAAAAATCAGAATGGATTTCTCAAGAGCAAATCATGCCTTTATATCATGTTTTAAAAATGGGGTTAAATTCCTTCGTAAATTGTGTGAACACTATTGATGAACATTTGACGAAGTATCTCATGATATTTTGATTATCACACCGACTAAATGTGGGCTTGATGGCAATTCTGTTAGGTGGTTTCACAGTTGACTTGACAATCATATTCAAAAAGTGCTTTTCAGTAAGTCCTCATACAAACAGAGTTTTAAGGAGGTTGCCACAGGCTCTGATCAAGAAGGCATATTCTACTTGAATGTTATAAACAATTCCCAACAGTAAGTAAATCACAGTAACAGTTTGACAGAACTAATTACTCAGAGAAGTGATGGGCTTTCCTTTACTTACTGTGTTGAATCAGCACTTGGAGAGTCATCTGTCAGGGATGCTTTAACTTGGATTAATCAAGGGGTTGAACTAGTTTTAAATGGTTCCTCCAGTTTTGTTATTCTAATTTGTGCTTTGCTACTATTACTGTTCAGGAGAGATTGCTTTTTGTGGATTGTGTGCTTCTGTTTGTGGGATTTGTGCTTGTAGATTCCTTTTTTGTGCATATTATGTGTTGAGTGTTTTGTTTGTGCAGTACAGGTGCACAGGTTTATGAGGAGCATAGGTGGGAGGATAGTTCTGGGAGTAAGGACTTTGGGGTAAAGGTCGGCAAATTTTGCAGTTTTTCCATTTCTTATCCAACTCTAGTGTATGTTTGAGACTGCATTTGTTTCTAAACCCATGTAGTTATACTTCAGATGTTAGAGAAGGATTGTAATCAGTTGATATAACCTGCGTAAATGTAAAAAAGATATAGAAGAAACTTTTTAAAATCTGTTAAGAATTAATGCTCTTAGAGAATGTTTATTTTTTGTGTTTTACTGTATTTGCAAATCTCTTGTTTTCACTTTTAATTTTCAGTGTTTTAGTTCTCTTATTATACACATAATATAATCAAAGTTAAAGCCATATTACTATTATGAGAATAAGCCATGCTGAGCCTTGAGCTTGTATTGCTTTGCAAACAAGAAAACAACATAACTTCAACAAATCAAGATCAAACTTTGCTGATAAATACTGTACAATAAACTGTAAAATAAACAGAATATGTCATATTTGATGTTACAGGAAACTACAGCTTATTTGTGGCTGAAAACAGACTCTTTAAATCCCTTCCTGAAACACAAAGGAGGAAACAGAAGCAGTGTTAGCACTACCATATAGAGGTTACAAAAACTGGATGGCCATTTGATGATAGCAACATGATATGGGAAACTTAACTCTTTACTGCCATCTAATTCAGATTTTTAACCCAGAGAGAGTAGCCATAGGTAGCAGAAGCCCAAGACTTGCTACACTACTTTCTTATAATGCTGCATGAAAACAATTTTAAATCTGAAGTAGCCCAAGATAATCTGTATTATTTTCTTAAGAAATATTCCAAATTAGTTTTTTCTATTTTTCATAACTACGGATATAACCTGTGAACTGAATGTCAGTGTATGCTTGTGCAATTCCTTGTACTATTGCCATATTTATTTAAAATATTTCTATTAGCATTCTAAAATATACTCATTGCTCTGTGGGATTGTTCTGATTCTTATAAATATCAACATAGTATAGTGGATGTTATTTTTCATAAAGATTTTTATAAGATTTTCTAAAGTAGCTAAAGATTATTAAGGATTTACTGGGGAATCTTAAAACTCATTTAAAAGAAACTGTCTATTAAAAACATTTAAATGCCCAGCTTCACATAGATAGTAAATATTTACTATGCGTTTACTCATTACAAATAAACCAAAAAATGAGTGATAGAATTCTACAGAACTGTCTTATAAAACATATTAAAATTCTTTTTAAAACATACAGAATTGTAAATGGATTGTAAAAATACTATATGTATATGTGTGTGTGTGTGTGTGTGTGTGTGTGTGTGTATATATATAAATAATACTCATGAAATAGATCTTCTGTGTAGTTAATGTATTCAGCAGTTCAAGTACTATCGAATGTAAATGATGAGGTGATATTGATGAAAGGAGGGATTGAGGTCTCGGGGGGCGCTGATGACGGATTGAACAGAAGCGCCCTTGCACTGCACGTAACTCAAGTCTGTCGTCTTCACTACTCAAAGCCATAATGGAAGGTGGCAGTCTGAAATGAGTTGCCACGGCAAAGAGTATTATTTTTGAAATGCTTTCACACAAATCACTAGGCCTTGCATACAACTTAGTTTCATGCTTTAATGTCATCAGGAGGCACAAATTGGTGTGTCTAATTGTTTGCCACCTGCCAGCAAAATGAGCTGCCAGCTAGCCAGACGGGTTTGATTGTCCGTCAGCTTTTCAATAGATTGAGAGTGACAACATCAAAAATTTCACTTCGAACTCTGAAGCTTTGAGCAGCTTTTCAGAGACCTCTTCCCCACAAGTGCTTCTGGACTACTGCATTTTTCAATCAGTTTCAATATATTCCTGCCTTCTGCCTCATCTGTCTTAAGGTAGTGTAATTACATTAAAAACTATATAAACAGATTGCCTTGGCCCTGGAGTCTTGACTCAAAGTTATGACTCTGATATCACATGAAAAACAAAAAGAAGTGTAGTGGTATTTGCAGCAGCCCAAGCAAGTGATTATTTGCTAGAGGCTATGACAATTCTAGAGTGAATGTGACAAATTTTCATTTACACTTTATATTTGACAGAAAGATATTTTGCAGTATATTGAAACACACGCAAACACATTTATGGATTAAACATTTTATTTTTACTCATTTAAAGCAGTGCTTACTTACAAATATATCTGTAGTACATTAATATGTTGACTATAAAATTCTGAAATTTGTGAGATTTGAAATCTTCGTTATACAGCAGTAGAAATGTAATAAATTACTTAATGTGAGCTATCCTAAAAAAAAAAAAAAGTAGAACTGCAGGGTCTGGATGTATAAAAACAGGATAATTTCACAATCCAAAAGCATGGACACCAAATTTTGTTTTTAAAATTATACTTTCTCCCTGCTCCCAACCACCTTTTGAAACTCTTCTGAATTTAATAAAATAGATTGGTTGATCATTCTGTCCAAAGAAACATATGGAAAAAATTAGCATGTTTTCTGAAAACAGTTTCTTTTTGGTAATTTTCACCATCGTCAAAGTGCTGCTAAACTCTAGGGTATCTTTAGCAGAACAGAAGATGGAGAAGCTGTCTATAGTGCATATATAGCTTTTAGATGAAGCAAATGTTAGAGTTAGTTGTTTTGTTTCGTTTTTTAGTATTTAAGCTCTATGGTTTCATGTATCTTGATTGAAATGTGCATTCCCATTTTAAATCAGAGCTTGATATTCTGTAAATTTCATGCTATTAAACATTAAAATTGTTTTAAATTACAAACATTGAGGACAGTCTAATTAAATGACACTGTTAATTCTGCTTTAGTTTCACTTGGAGCATGCAAGTGAGCCATTCATGATCTTTTTCATGGTCAGCCAGTGGCCACCTCTTTGCTGTTAACTGTGCTTTTCTACCTTCTGGTACCAATAATACAATTTCATTTCTTTGTGCTCCATTAGGTGATGTCCATGTATATTGGCACCATTTTGTTTGTTTGAAGATTGTGTTAGCAATCAAGAAATCATTGGATTGGCAGTCTTTCTCTTGATTTTTTTCCCCTGTTTCCTAAACCATATAGTCCAACTAGGTTTTCTTCCTTACTATTTCTAACTTCGGCTTTCTAGTCTCCACCACAAGCCACACACCTTGCTTGCATTTCTCTTGATTTCAGATTGAACTTGAGCATAAAATCCATCAATCTACTCTTCTTCTATATCAGCGCTTAGAGCACAAACTTGGATAATCATGATATTAAATGGTTGTCCATGAAATTTAATTGATATTATTCAGCCCATTTCAATTTTCTAGCCCAAGATGTCAGTGTGTAATCATTCCATTTTTCACTGTGTGGAGCTTTCCCATGTTCATGCTTCTTATATTGCTTGTTCCCACTGTAATTGTGTTTTTGCAGTTTTGGATTTTCTTTTCTTGTATGGCAACATTAGCAACTAGGCATCTGGAAGGCTTTAATCTAGCTTTATTTATTTATTTATTCAAATTTCTATCACTGCCCATCTCCCCCCAAAAAGGGGGACTCTAGGCAGTTTACAATAAAATTATCCTTTTAAAAGCATCAACATATAAAATTACACAGTAAACAACTAAGATACTAAAATAATAAACAACATTAGTACTCTTAGATACCCAGCTCTTCCTCACTACTGTGTTGAGTGCCATTCATCCTAAGGGGTTCGCCATGAAGTACTATATGGTCAATCACTTAATCTTGTCTTTCCATTTAGGTTTTTTGGGTAAAATACAGAAGTGGTTCGCCTTTTTCTTCTCCTGCACAGTATGAAATTATGCCTTTGCCATTGTCAATAAAGTGATCACCTGCCTCCAGCATTTTCCTATATTATTGCTGCCTGATAACAGGTGCTTGCTTGCTTTACCTGGGCAGCTGGGATGACTTTCATACCTTGGAAGATTCTTCTGGGAGTATATACTGTTGGCGTACACTCCTGCCATGCTTTGCTCATCCCTCCTGGGGACATTTCCCCGCCCCCACTCCTGACGATACAACCTAGCAGGACTTGAGAGGGGCATTCTTCTGTGCTTCTCTGTTATTCCTGTAACTCTCTCATTAAATGCATGTCTCAAACCCTGTCCTTGAATCCTTTATGTCCACAAAACCGTTCTATACCTTGCCTAGGTTGTCTGTTGAATTTTTTCTTTGTTACACCATACTCTATCAAATTTATTCTGTGATTACCTCTGGTTGTAAATCCTTTTGTATCCATTTACCACACATAATGCACAAGGCACATTAAAGATGTTATAGTGATATAATACTATGCTTATGGTACTGCTGGAATGAATAATTTTAATTACGTAATTCTCTATAATTGTATTATTCTATTTGGAGATACAGTATGAGCAGCAATACCATAAGCAGAGCTAACAACGTAATAAGGCTACCAGATCTGAGCTGCAAAAATCTGGACTATCCCTAAACAGCAGCAACGAGTTGGGAGCTTTTTCATTCTTTTGGCTGTCTTCTGGTGGTCATCTGGATTTTTTGCAGCCCAGTTCAGGTAGCCATAATTCAAGTTACTTATTGTTGAGATCATTTCAAAGTTAAAGAAAGCTAAAGTTACATTTTCAGATTACCTGAAAAAATCTCAGAATGTTTTTAATCATTTTAAGGGACACGAGTTGAAAGATGAAATGTGGCTAATTTCAGAAATGGCTAAAAAAACAATGCTATTTATTCACTATAAAGTTTTAAAATATATTACCTTTCTCTGTACAAATGTCATTCTGGGTATACATTTTTTATATTGATGTTTAAAATGTTTTTGACACTCCTTAAAATCATATACGTATTCCTTTCAAGTGTTTAATTTTATAAAAATTGCTTTTGTCCCGGTTTTCCTTGTTTTTAACTTTGTATATGTTTTATGTTTGTTTTGATCTTTTATTTCTGTAATAATAATAAAAAATTGATTTCTTCTTCCAATGCAGTGTTTCTCTACCTTGGCAACTTTAAGATGTGTGGACTTTAACTCCCAGAATTCCGCAGCCAGCCATGCCATGGGGAATTCTGGGAATAGGAGTCCACACTTCTTAAAGTTGCCAAGACTGAGAAACACTGCTCCATTGTATGTGTAGGGGAGGGAAAGGCATTCTTTTCTCAGTGAAATTTCCTGATTTTGCACTGATTTTTTTCCCTCTGTAGAAGTGTTGTTGTTCCAGTGAAAAAACCTCCTCCTGGAAGTCTAGCGGTCACCACAGTTGGAACTGCCACAGCTGGAGGTGGACTTCCACCCAGCAGTACACCAAATATATTTGCTGCCACAGGAGCTACCCCAAAAAGTATGATAAATACAACAGGTATTGTCTTCAGATATTTTTGTGACTCTCGTCTTTTTCTTTCTGCTTGTTTTTGTTTGCTTTTGGTATCTTTCCTACATTTGAAATCCTTTCGTAATAAATACCTTTAAGCATACTCACTCCCTAACGAGCAGAAAACTGAAGAAATCATTTTCACCCAAAAATGTTTATGTTCTAAATTAAGCAATTCAGTTAGTGGTTGGAAAAAGGGCAAAAATTGCTGAAGAATGTAAACGGTATAAGCTAAATCTGCTTATAACCTCATGTATCAGTGGGCCCTGGCTTTTTTTTTTTAAATCAGTTCATCGAAGGTTTTCCCCGCTTGAATCCACCTGAGCAGACATTAATTTAAAATATCTTGGAAGAGATATTTAAAACCTTTTATGAAAAATTTCCCAGTGGAAATGCTTACTGAAATGAGTGTATTCTAAAAAAAAAACGAACTGTACAGCATGATCAAATGCTTAATAATAGGATTACTAATCAAGGGCATTGCACATAGATTTCATTATAACTATAGATTATTGCTTTTGCTATGCTAGCTGCATTGGTATAAATGGTATCATTTGGGTTCACATATTTTCATTTTCTCTGTATCTCTTGTATGCCACAAACATCTGTTTATGGTAATTTTGAGCACATTTTCTCAGAGCATCCAGTTTATAATATTTTCTCAGGGATTTTTAACTAGATGTAAACAGAATAGTTGCTAATTTCCTGAAGGGTGTAGATGTCATCTTATTGGTTTATGGAGACCAGATACCCCCACATGTTCATTTTTATTTCCATCAGCACTAGATAATACTGAAAATGCTTATTGCTGTTTTTATGGTAGTAATTTTTAAGAAGATAATCTCTTAACCTTCAGTTTTATGATTAATGTTTGTTTAAATCACTGAAATGGGTTTCACATTTTGTTCAAAAGTAGTATGTGTGTTTGTGTTGTTGTGTAATATATTTGTGAAGTATACTTATAACACTTTTTAAACATTTGGATTATAAATTGGATATGGGCAAGATATTATAGATGATTTTCTCCATTATTTAAATAATTTTGTCTCAGGGTTTTTTCCATACATAATTGTGAGAGTACTTGAGAGTAAATATTTATACTGTAGCATATTAGTCTATAGTTAAGAAAAAAAAGAATGAATGATTTTTAACTTAATTTTGGAGTACCCTCTGACTGAATAAATTATTTTAATCTATTTAATTCAACTTTTAATTATTAGTTGCCACCTGTTATTACCAGAGAAATGTCTAAAAATAATAGTGTTCCAGAGTTATAGTGCTTAGAAAATAGATATGTTATGATTTACTGTGAAGTTGATGCATTGTTTTTCAGACTGAATATACTCTATTTTGGTGGATAGGTGCAGTGGATTCGGGTTCATCATCATCATCATCGTCATCTAGTTTTGTGAATGGTGCTACTAGTAAGAATCTTCCTGCTGTTCAAACGGTTGCACCAATGCCCGAGGATTCAGCTGAAAATATGAGGTATACTTTATAGATTTGTCTAGAGATAGATAGAAGGTTGATGGCCTAGAACTTGCTAGCAACAAATATCTTTGCAAAGTCTTCCAGGTCTTTGGAATAAAATGTACTGCCTTGAGAACTCACTGAAGTACAAATGTGGGCTGTAACCATGATTATAATTAATTAATTGCAGAACATTTCATGCTGTTAACCCTAACCCTAAGTATTGCTTATGCATTTTTCCTGGAATTAAAGTAACAGGAGGGACGGAGGATAGAAGGAAGGAAGGAGATACAAGATCAAAACAATCCTGTTTCTGTTTTGGTCTTTTCTCATATAGCTAACATTGCTGATGTAAATATATAAATATGTAAATGTAAATATATAAAGACCCTGCTGGCCTTTTGAAAGACCCTAGAAGCATTGTTTTGCAACTGGCATGGGGACCAGGGAATGTGGCACATCTGGCACAGTGGTTGTATTGAATGTTATTGTTAGATGTGATTACCTCAGCTATGAATTTTATGAATTTTTATTATGATTTTTATATGCTTTTGTATTGTTTTTTCTTTTTTCTTTTACATGGTTCTATTCTTTTTTTATTCTTTTTAAATATTTGTTTTAATTGTTTGTAAGCCTTCCAGAGTCATATATATGAGATGGGCGGCTATATACATTTCATAAATAAATAAATGCAAATTTTGAAATAAAGAAGATATACTATAGAGGAAATTTTACATGTTTTAAGACAGGATTCACAAATTTCCTGAGAAAATTTGATTTCAAATGTTACCTTCCACCTATAAGCTTTTCTAAAGTTATTGGAGAAATATTAACTTCCAAGATTTCAATTTTAAGTTTCTTAAATAAAGATTCAAAATTATGATAAAAATCAGTAGCAGCAGCCAAGTTAATTGTTACAGAGATAGAAAAGTAAGAAAAACCAACTCTGTTTATCAGGACCAATGAGGTTTCCATCAAATTGTAATCTGGCCCAGAGTTCTCTCTTGATGACTCCAGTTTGACAATAGTTTACACAGAATCACTCATTATACATTAGATAGTACTAACAAAAAGAAATACAACTGATCCAATTTTAATTTGAAATGAGTTCCAAAGATATATCTTTTATTTATGTTCTGTTTTCTCACAACCTGCAAACATTTTCCCCTCTGCTTGTTTGTAAGGCTGTATTTTAGAGACAGAACATGGAAGGAAGGTAAACGTCATACTATTTAGGTTAGGACAAAAAGTTATGGACTGAGTCACAGAAAAGGGTAGAGTACTTATGATGATAGTCCTTATAAACATTGGATCATAGTGGCAACCAATTACTGGATTTTCTGCATTAAGTAATTGTAATACGTGGGATTAGTATTTTGGTAGAGTTATTTAATATAAGGAATAAGGTCTTGATTTATAGAGGTTGAGCTAAGATAAATATCTGGATGCTTCAGCTGGTCCAGAATGCAGCTGCGCGAGCTGTTTTTGGTGCCCCCAAAAGGGCACATGTAACACCACTGCTGCGTGAGCTGCATTGGGTACCAGTTTGCTTCCGGGTCCAATTCAAGGTGTTGGCTATCACCTTTAAAGCCCTACATGGCATGGGACCAGATTACCTTAGGGACCCCCTCTTCCCCATTACATCAACCCGTCCCACCCGATCGTGCAGAGAGGGCATGCTTCTCCGCAGTAGCTCCCACCCTGTAGAACATGCTGCCCCCGGAGGTGAGATTGGCCCCATCGCTCCTGGCCTTTCGCTGGAGTCTGAAGACCTGGTTCTGCCGCCTCGCTTGGGGTGGAGAGGGGAATAGAGTTACATGGGGATGGTTGTTATAGACCACTCCTCCCACACTTGGACTGTTTTAGATGTTTCATCGCTTGGATTTTTTATTCTTTATTTTTTATTTCTATTTATAGTATTTTTACTGTATTTTATTTTTTGTATTATTCTGATGGTTTTAATCACTTGTTGTAAACCGCCCAGAGGCCTCCGACGGGAGGAGATGGGCGGGGATAAATTAGATAGATAGATAGATAGATAGATAGATAGATAGATAGATAGATAGATAGATAGATAGATAAGCCTAATTTCTACCTTTAATTGTGTGATATAGTACATAGACAAAAGGGATTGTTTTTTCCACTCTGTAAATTGTATCTATATTGAGATTTAGAGATCTTAGTAATCAGGTTGTAAAGAGCTAGAATTTGTTCTGCATCTTATATAATTGTGGCAATGTGAGAAATCTGATTGTCATCTTCTCCTCTAAGATATAATACTGAATGCTTGTTACATGCTTTTGGGTTGTAGTAGAACACCAGCTATTTTCTATCTGAGCTTCAACTTTACAAAGAGTTTGAATGGATTGCATTTCCAAGTTTGTCGTTGCTTGGTGCCATTTATAATGGGCCTGAGCTGCATGACTGGCTTTTTTCAGTTATCTTATTTATGGGATGCCCCATTAATTTTTGTTTTGCAATTTTATAACTATATTTATTTAAACATTATTACAAAAGATGAAATGTTATTGTATAGTTCCTCTATGTATAGTCTTGGAATGCTGCTTTGTGGTTGCCTGTGTTTCAGAAACTGGATTTTATATGAAGTATTATTTCATAAAAATACTTCAATTTTCTTGCAGTTTTTATGATGCAGTTGTTGTTTTTCTTAATCCTTTAAATCATGTCTGACTCTCGGAGACTGCCTGGACAAGTCCCTGCAGTTTTCTTCGCAAGATTTTTCAGAAGTGGTTTGCCATTGCCTGCTTCCTAGGGCTGAAAGAGGGTGACCCAGCTGGGTTTGTGCCCAAGGCAGGACTAGAATTCCCGGTGTCCCAGTTCCTGCCTGAAGCCTTAACCATTACACTAAACTGGCTCTCATAATGCTGTTACATGTAGATAAATAGTAAAATAAGAAATTACTAATTTTCAAATGCTAAAAGCTTTTCTGTGTTTCCAGAGATAATTTAAATCTGTTGAACAATATACTGTGAGCAGAAAACCTCTTCTCTACAAGAAGAGTTTTAGGAAAAACTTCATTTTTTAAATGTCATATCTATATTAAAAACATACATAACCTTTTAAAATATGTGCTATGGGATGTCAGGAGTCAGCATAATCCTTTCTACTCTCCTTCATGGCTGCTTTGTGGCACTTCTTGTTAAAATGACAGAATGATTTCATGAGAGCATTGCTATGAAATAAATGCCATAAGAGGAAAAACCAAATACTAGTAATGGCCAGTGTTGTATACAATATGTGCTTTTGACCTATATAACACTGGCCATTACTAGCATTTGGTTATTGGAACTCTCCCCTGAAAGGCAAGAGGAGAGTTTCAATAATTACGAAGAGCAGAAATTTTTCTCTGTTCTTTCTGTTGGGTTGCTAATATATTTTATAGCTTTTGAGGAAGAGAATAGCATTCTCTGTTCTTTCTGTTGGGTTGCTAATATATTTTATAGCTTTTGAGGAAGAGAATAGCTAATATATTTTATAGCTTTTGAGGAAGAGAATAGCATTCTTTTTTTGAGGAAAATAACAGGAAAGGAAATGGTTGGTTGGATAAAATACAGCTTCTTAACAGTTTGGAACAGTGCTCCTGTAAGGCAGCATAGTATCACGGTACGTTTTGGAAGAGATTAAACAAGAGGAAACCAATTTAAAGGGGGATGTAGCAACTCAGTGGTTCCTTTGCCTGGTCGGCAGTGAGATAGAGCGACGGCCTGAATGCCTCTTTTACCGCCTGGATAGCTTGCGTTAGAGATTGGCAGTATCATATGAACAGTGAGGCCTGATCTTGCAGTTCGTTTAGTCCTATAATCCACTGATCATCTACTGAAAGAAATAAGTCACCTATGGGCTATAAGATTGTAATCTCCTCCCTTTCCCTAGTCCTTGTTTCAAACCTCTGTATTATTAATAGTGATTCTAACTGTTCTAACTATTTAGAACTGCAAACTGGTTTCTACATACAGTAGACATACAAATCTGAAGAGAAACAGCAGAGTCTTGAGGCACCGAAAAGGTTAACTAATGAATTATAGCATAAACTTCCTTGGATTACTATTTGCTTAATCCAAATATTTTGATAGGAAGATTTATGCCAATGTCATTCCTTTCAACCAGTAACCTAATATGTTAGCCCAGGTGTTCTTAGGCTGACACCTAGCTTACCAAGCAGAGAAAGACAGAAACCCTGGAGCTTAGCCTAATAAGGCTCAGGCTGTGCATGTGCTTGAACAGGCAAAGGTATACCCCGTGAAATTCAACTCAGGGCTCCTGGAACAAATAGGTGTTTCTTTTCTGAGCTGCCAGACCCAGTTGCATATTGCCTGGACATGTCCAGGTCTTTTATACCACACTCCATCAACTCTGGGCACCACAGACTGTCACCTAGCTAAGGAGGTGTGTGACCAGTCCTAATCTGTGCCAACAGTTTGACAGAATGGGCTCTAAACTAAGCACTCTTGGTTGCAGCCTCAGATCCTGAGATGGGGTAGGGGAGAGGGATGGTAGGTGTGTTATATACCTAGTAGGGCATGGCAGGTAGCATACTTAGAAGGACAAACAACAGCAAACAACATATATAATTTAACCTCTATCAAAGAAACCAACTTTATATTCCTTCCATTTACTTTATCACAGTAACATCACTTTCTCTAAAAATACAGCAAAAAAAATCTCTTTTTCCAAAATTTTAAAGCCTCATCATCTGGTCCTGGTCAGCAAAAATCCATTAAGGGTTATCACAGAAACAACAACATATATCTTTTAACCTTGGCCAAATAAACCAACTTTATATTCCTTCCCTTTGATTTTAACCATCTTGATCTTTAATCCCTTAAAATAATGTCTCAGAACTTGATTCCTTTTCATTTTTTCTTTGTCTCTTCTCAGAAAATCCTTCAAAACTTTGACAAGTCTCTTTTGTAAATCCAAAGTAAGAAACCCTAATGGATTTTTGCTGAATGACGAGGCTTTGTTTATAGATAAGAGATGAGATATGGGAAGAAGAGCTCTTTTGTTGTATTCTCAGAGAAGGTGATAAGTTACTGAAATTGTCTGTACTTGTTGTGATAAAGGGAGAAGTCATTTCTTTATATATTTCCTTTTTCTTTACTATAGTCTTATTTTTTTCCTTCTTTTCTATTTTTCTTTGTATTTTCTCTTCGGCACTTTATATCCCCTTTTTCATTCTTTAATAACTTTTTTAGTTTGTATTAGTCTTCTATCTTTGTAACTGCAAACTTTATTAAAATTATTATATATATATATAAAAAAGAAGGACAAACAACAGAAGCATG
The DNA here is from genome assembly GCF_035149785.1 of Candoia aspera. NCBI lineage: Eukaryota > Metazoa > Chordata > Lepidosauria > Squamata > Candoiidae > Candoia > Candoia aspera. The sequence goes on along the minus strand of NC_086157.1, from coordinate 91,464,213 downwards.
GTGATGTTGAAAGTGCCTGGTGATGCCGATCTATAAATACCAGGAACTAAGCACTTTGTGGCTCACTGTGTCTGCCACCTAGATTGCTGAGCATGAATGATCAGCACACCGTGAGAAGCCACACCTTATTGATCCTACTAGTCCTACCTTCTGCTGCTTATCGTGACCTATCTCTTATCTGCTTAGGAACTGGCTGTTACCTAATTTAAGTAATGTCCTCAGTCAGGAGCTCTTTCTGAGCCTGCATATTGCTCAACTTGAATTTGCTGAGCTGTCTGGGAATAAAGGGCAGAAGGAGATGGTGATACTACTGGCCCTACAAACTGAGTCAGGAAAGCAGAAGGGGCCCAGGACAGGGCAGCTGCCATGCTTCAGATTCCAAGAGAAGCTCCAGACCAACAGTCTTAGCCGCAAGAACACCACCAGGGACAAAGCAGTTGTGAATGGGGAAGGAATGTCACACACCTCTTGTCTGAAGATCATCAGAACTTGGTTCTTTCCTTTCTTACAATTTAAGCTGACAGCACACCATGCTGGCAATTCCCATGTCCTATAATAAGACTGGCCTTGTCTTACTCCCCACCCAAGATTGTGTTGATCCTTTGGTGCTGAAATCAACGTGTAAAAATTCATGGCACCTTCTCAGGGAGGTATGGTCAAGTGACCTGTTTTAGGGTGTCATAACTGTGCCTTGGATGAATAAAAACCTGTCATCATATTCCCCCTCCCTTAGGTCATTAGGTACGGGGCGGGGGGAAGGGCATATTAGGCATGCCTCTTACCAGGCATTAACATCACAGGTGTGAAAATAGGGGCAGCTTCTTTATGAGAATATGGTGTTTAGATAGCAAGGAACTATGAGTAGAGGAAGGGGGCTACAATCTGGACAGCCTAATTTTTGTGGCAGTTCCTTTAAAGACACAAATGGAATGTTTTTTATCTTGCCTGCCAAAGATGGGATGGGGTAAGTACATTTGTGGCCAATGGCTGCTAGAAAGGTTACACAAGAGATACATTTGAGTACAGAGTTGTCCCAGAACTCAAAGTGATGTAATGGTAAAGGGGTAAGGAACCCATTTTATGCCATACTGATAGCTGGCACAGTCATTACCAAAGAAGAGCTTATGAACTGTATTAATCCGGGGGATGGGTAGATAACATAGATTCATACCGTACATTATTTGGGAAGAGTGAATCATAGCACTACAAAGTTTGTCAATGTCTTTTTGATGAAAACATATGGAACAGTGAGGAAAGAGGACATGGCATATTTTTGGCCATTGTCAAGTGTTAGAAAAGTTAAAACTCTATACTTTGCAGTGCAATGTTTGGGTGGTTTATTGTTCCCGTTTTAAGAATGATTGAATGATAGGACTGGAAAGACCATCTAGTTCAGTTCTGTCTTCTAATACTTAAAATGTCAAAAGATTTTAAAATTCCTAAAAGTTGTTCAATCCAGATTAAAAAATGTGATTAACGAAATGTTTATCAACAAATTATAACTGTAATAAAAAATATCTTTGCTGATGGTTTAGTATTAAGTGGTGACCAATAATGTGTTTAAGCTGAGTTTCTAGTTACAGAGTGTAGTTCTTTTAATATGATTATAATTTTATCACCTGGACCAACTGATCTATCTATATGAAATGATGCAGGAATTTTCTCTTCCCCGCTCACAGGATTCAAGTTGGTTTTGGCAGATAAAATGTACTCATCATATCTTTTGATTCTTAAATATGCTGTAGTTAAATTTTGTTTTTATGTTAGGTTTCACAAATACCAAATGTACTTCTTTGTGCAAATTTCTTATACAATTGGTAAGAAATCTATTTCCATTTCCACAAACATAAAACCTTGCCCTTTACATATGAACACAGCGTTCAGTTATTTCCTGAAGAACATCGTGGACAACATTGTTCCTGATCTAAGCCAATCCTGGACAATTTTATAGTTCTTGTCCAGCAAAACTAGACAGAAGGCTATATTTTCCAGCCATGAAACTGCCCACCCTGTGTAATATTATTTAAACAGACTATGTATTGCTAAATCACTATTTTTTTATGGTTTTATGATTTTCTGCATCTGACCAGTGTCCAGTTTAAAAAAAACACAACAACTATTAAGTTCCATTAAGTTTCCTCAAAGATTACAACGTTCCAGACACTGCTTTGGTCAGTTTGATGAATGATATATGCCAGGAACTAGAGAGAGTATATCCTTTATTTGCCCTTTTGACTGTCTCAGCTGCTTTTGATAACAGTAGCAACCTTATGAATTGCCTAGGTTGGATGGGATTTTGATGATCTATTTTATGGTAGCTCCACCCCATAGAGAGATAGTTGAAAGACAAATGCTGGGAGTCTTCAATATCATTGGCCTATGGTGTTCCTTAGGATTTCAGCTGGTACCCATATGCTATTTTAGATATAGATGAAAATGCAAAGAGATTGTGTGTCATTTTATAGTTTGATGTTCTCAATATGAAGGTGACACTTGCCTTTCTATCAAATCCCTGAAAGTTTATAGCATTGCTAATGGATTAGATAAGAACATTCAAATTGTTTAATTTAGACAAGACAATTGAAATTCAAAACAGGAAATAGGAATTTAGCCTTGTGATTGGTAGCCCACAGTCTCCATTTAGACAAACTTTTGAATTCAAAAACTAAATATCTATATCACAGTGGTGGTGGAAACTGTGTTTCCTCAGCTAAGGCTTGTGTGCTAAACAATCCATTCCTATCTGATCAGAGATCCATATTATTTAGACTACTGTAATGTGTTCTATGTGTTATAGCCTTCAAAAGTATTTGAAACTGTCTATTCATTCAAGAAGCTGTAATCAGACTACTGACTAGTTCAGTTACAAGAAACATATACCCCCCTGCAGAATAGATTCTCTCCTTATTTTCTGTTTCTTGGTTCAGTTCACAGTATAGATTTTGCTCAGTGAAGTCCTTTATACTTTGGTATCAGGTGATCTGAAGTATCATAATCGTCATTAAAACTTTCTGTAGCTTCCTTAGAAATACATTTATGGACTTGTGAGAAAGGGCCTTTAACGGTCACTGTTACAAGAGTCCCTCTTTTGGGGGAGATGGGCGGTAACAAAATTTGATAGATAGATAGATAGATAGATAGATAGATAGATAGATAGATAGATAGATAGATAGATAGATAGATAGATAAAACTTCTCCAGTGGAATAAGATCAAATTCTCTGTGATCTTTTTTCCAGCAGACTGAAATATTTTTATCTAGGCAGACCTTTTATAGAAAAGCTATATTGGCTGTGAAGTTTGTTTTTAATTAGCCAGATATGGTTTATTTTGATTCTGTTTTTAATTATGTGTTCTGTGTTTTAAATAGCATTTATAAGTTTCTTTGTTTCATTGGTGCCTATTGAAAGCCAAGAATAATATTCTGTATGGATAATATGAACCATGACACAAGACATTTATAGATCAAGTTACACTTGTAGGGACTAATAAATTAATATGCAACTTAGAATTTCTGGAGTTGTTTGAAAGTTTAAATGAGGGTTCTAGGTTGATGTTAAACAGTCCTGAATAATTATAATGATGGATGGATGGATGGATAATTGCTCTAGATTTGCAGATTTTATAACAGTCCACAACAGCAATGTGGTGGCATGAAAGGGAAGGAGAAATGAGTATAGTTGCTGCCTTGATTCATTCCTCCAGTGGGAATACTCCACTGGATCCTAATTCACCAATGGAACAAACCCTTCCATTCATGAACAACTGACTTTGAATCCAACTTATTCTGCCAGATGCTTTTGCTTATTTTAGAAGCACAAGATGATATTAGACATATCAGGTATGTGCATCTCACTCAGTTGACATCAACTTTAAACCTAGCTGAATCTTGATTAATGTTTCTGTCATTAGAATATGTATCAACTGGGAATGCTCTATGAAAATATAAAGCCTGCATTAAACTGCATTATTAATCTGCTCTAAATTCAGGAGTCTGGTAACCACCACAGACTAACACAGCTTCAATCCTATAGTAATCTGCTATAAATAGATTTGTTTTAAAGGGAGATGGTTAGAAGATAGAACCTGGCTGACCTTAGCTGATTTCAAAATTAATACTTGAATGTGAGATTACAGGAAATCTCAGATATACTGTATAGGCTAAGTAGGAACTAGGCAGTGGCAAACCCAGAGTGTACCAAAAAAACAACAACCCCTACATGGACATGTCCATGAGGTCACCAAGAGTCAAAATCAATTTAAAGGAGACTTCACCTTCATATTATATTTTTTTGTAGGAATTATGTTATCCTTACGAAATCTGTGAAAACTGGGTGTATTTGATCCATTAGATACAAAGTATTATGACACTATCCTAGTTTAAATTATATTACTAATTATTTTACCCATCTATTTTAAAAAGCATTAGACCACTTTATGATTGCTTTGTTTACATCACCCACTGTGCTTTGCTTTCAACAGCATAACCACAAAGCTTGAAAGAGCTTTGGAAAAAGTGGCTCCTCTTCTTCGGGAAATCTTTGTGGATTTTGCCCCATTCCTATCTCGCACATTGTTGGGCAGTCATGGACAAGAGCTTCTAATAGAAGGTAATATATATTCAATAATTATTTTGTTATTTCATTACATTTCAAAAAATAATTGTTATTACAGTCAAAGGCCAACCATATTAACTGTTTACAAACAGATTAAATGTATACATGTAACTCCATACCATTAATTAATATACTCCTATAAAAAATTAAGGTATATTCATCTAGCATGCAGTCAACAATAATGGTTTGTGTAGGCGTTATCCTCTCTCTGACACTGCAAGCTATTGCATGGAATTTTGCCACATTGTGGGTGATATGCTCATCCTTATTTGATAAGAGTACAGAATAAATAGGTTTTAAATTTCAATAGCATTGGAGTAACATATTTAAACTGAGTATCTCTTTAAATTTACAATATAAAGGCATAAAGATAACATTCTCAATTGCTCTTGCTTCTTAGAGGAAGAGATAGTCCATATATGAAATACAGAATATGCTATATGTGCCCTGTAGAACTGCCAGTGGTAACACAGCAAATCTTGATTTTGTAAATAACCTCCTTTGTTTAGATAATCTCAGAAAAAGGAGATATGGAGCAAGTTTAGGGCAAATCACTTGATTTCTGATTTGACCAAACAGGAAAGCAATAACTTGCTTTTGCTTTGCCAGTGTTACATGTTCCATCTGTGATTCATACTACTCAAGGAATGGAATACTGTACATCCTCATAGGTATTTTAAACATTTAGGCTATTGACCAATGATGTGCAACTTCAGTCTTTGGGCAAATATCATTACTTTAATCTTTTGGTAATGAATGTGTAAATGTTCTTCACTAAAGTAATGAGCTAACATCCTCAAAGTCCCCCTAAGTCCAATAAAATTTGAAGAGAGAAGGACTGTATCATTGGCATAAATAATACTGGAAAGCTTAAATCAGCTTGCTGATTAGGATGCTGCTGTACTTTATCTACTTTTTGGGTAAAGTGTTGCTAAAATTTTGATGGGATTGTGTTGATTCTGGCTCCTCAATTAAATCTAATTAATATCAACTAATGGGGCCCAGCAGATCTGCATTCTCTGTCATGGCACTTGCCCTTTGGAAAATGTCCCCCCGGAGATCTGAATGGTTCTCAGCTTGACAGTCTTCAAGTGCTCTTTAAAAACTTGGCTTTTCAAGCAGGAGTTGTGAGTAATTTGAACAGGATTTTTTTGCTTCTTGAATTGACACTGTTTTATTGCTGGACTCATGCTATTTTAATTTTGTAAGACATCCAGAGTCATCTGGAATGGTGCGTCCTACAAATTCAATAAATAAATAAATACATGTGAAGATAGAAGTCAAAAATTGGTTCACCGTTCTACATTTGCCTTAACTGGTATAATATAATTACTTCCTGCCCTTTTTCCTACCTTTAGCTGTTCTATCATATTTTTTCAAGTCAGAAATTGAAACTGGGGCCTGTGGGGAAGTGTGTAAGCAAGAAATTAATGGGTAGGCTGAATTTTGTTATTGATTACTTCTATAAAGAACTTTACACTGGTATTCTTAGCTCTCTACCAGGACATTACTAGTTATTCTAGGATGAGTATTATTGGGCACTCAGCTATCGGTCATTAAAAGACAGCTGATAACATGTGTTTATTTCATCTTCTCAAAGGGTTAGGGTTGAGGCCTGATGAAACTTTCAGTTGTGTCTATAGCTGTGGATCTATCATCCACGCTAAGCAAATCTCAACAATCTACCAAGGAGATGGTAGATAACTAAGCTAAGTGAGGCCCCAATGAAAGCTGGGATTTTTGAGCTACAGCAATTAAGGATACACAGAGAAAAGATGCCACAATCAAGTCAGTGAAGTAGACTTAGGCTTGTGTAAGTTGTGAGAGGAAAAGTAAGACTGTATTTACTTTTGCTATAGCATTTTCTTTTGTTGCAATGAATCATAGGAATCTTAAATATTACTGTCTGATTGAAGCAAAAGCACTCTAGATGTTTTTTATTAAAGTCATGGCATGCAGCCTTATTCTTGAGTGAAATCTCCATGTCCTCATGTGCTTTTGGGCCATCCTCCTTTCTGTAATTATGTTTACTAAAATGGTTGTGTGTGTGTGTGTGTGTGTGTGTAGTTTTATTAACAACAAAAGACCCAAATAGCAAAATACAAATATAATCTAAAATTTGGCATCAGATAAAAAAGTTTAACAATAAAATACATTGATAAATATTACATAAACATTTACAGCTTAAATTTATTGATGTGTTACTATAGATCTTGTTTTTATAGCTGTTGCCACTGTAATTTTAGGATTTTTATCTGTGAGTAAAATGTTAACATATTTAGAAATATCTCTTCCTAGTCTTGGTTTTAAAATATCTTGCCAAAAATTATTGTAAAATTCACAGTGCAATAAAATATGATCCACTGTTTCAGGGTCAATTATAATGGTATAAAGATAACATCTTTAAGAGATGGGAATCTTTTGAAATCTACCATATACAGTAGTATATTTGATGGCAACACATTTAATCTGGCTGTTGAAAAGGCTATTCTGAATTTGCTTAAATGTAAACTACTAAGATATTTAGGGAGCTGAAAAGTAGCTCCTTTCTTTAAAATAATACAAATAAATATGTCATCTAATTTTTTCAGTTTCATCATATCATATGTTTTATATGTAGTATTTTTTATTGCAGCGTAGTAATCAACCTTGCTAAATAAACAGATAAATTGATATAAAGTCACTAGGCTACTACTTATAAATCCATATTAGCTTTCAACCGGATTGTCACCTCTCTTGTTTTTGTTATTAATGATACAAAGTACAGTATATCAAACTTTATTTATTTATTTATTTATTTATCAGATTTATCTTTTCTTCTCTCTGCTTATAAGCTTCTTACAACATTGCTACAGAGGCCCAGATATTTTAAATATTTTAACCATATACTATGCATATATCATATACACATAAATATCTCTCTTGATTTTAGCTTCTAAACCATTTAAGGCCATTAGTGTCCTAACAGTGAGACACACACTGAGACAAGGAGTAGTTCTCTAGTGTTTATTACTGCTACATAAACAGAATCCTAACAAACTGAATAAGCGTGGGAAAAACCCAGACATATAAACCCCAAAAGCTAAGGCGGGCCTGATCTGTGTCTCTTTGAATGGCTGCTTAATTCCTCAGTACTACGCATGCGTTTTCCCCCCTGGATAGAGGCCCCCTCCTGCTCGCCGTCATTACTCATGACAATTAGTTTGCACTGCTCACTTATCGGGGTTGTTTCACAGTACTATTACTGTCTTTAATCTCTGTGTAAGTGAATGAAGATGAAACTTTTACTACTCAAGGTCTTGTGCTGTTAGTATTCTTGTCTCTCCAAATAATATTTGTAAATATGTGTGTATCCTCCTTCTCCCCTCTACCAGCATTCTTCTCAATCCTCCCAATCCTCCACTATTTTTCTCCCCTATCCTTCCTTTATCTTCAGCCCATCCATGACAATTCTTTCAAATCTGATTCAGATTGAGTGATCTCTAAATGAGATTCACTGATAAACCTTTTTCTTGACTGAACGTATGAGAGGTCTGCTGCACCTCAATGTCCTTTCACCCAGCAGATCAAATTAAAACTTTTTTATAACTTCTGATAACCATTTTATTATCAGTAGCTAATCTTTCTTAGGCTAAAGAAACAGATATTATGCTGTGAATAATTATAGTAATATTTCAATTTTGGGGGAACAAAACTTATTCTTGATTGTTTTTGTTGGCATGTTTCTCTTTTTATATTCGTCCTCTGCAGCTGCATCCCATCATCAGAAGTCTTAAGATCTTTTTTTTTCTTTATGGAAAAAAGCCACAACTGTTTGCATGTCATGAAGAGTAGAAATTATTTTCATACCTACCTGATTTATAAGTGATTAATTTGAAGGGAAATACTCCTTTTGTAACAAATTCCAAGTTCAATTAATTGTTCAATTAGGTGGTTGAATGTGCTCCATTTTTGCAAAATAGCCAGGCTAGTATCTTGATAGCACTGAGCTTTTTCACCTTCTGAATGTATTTCTTCCAACTTGTGTGCTTTTTGAAGAATGTTATTTATAGTATGTGTATTAACAAACCTATTGATAAACTAACTCTTGATTTTTATTGCCTTGTGAGCCAGGATGTACATTCTGTGTGCACATTCTGTTTTCTTAACAGATAAACAAAACTGAGGGAATAATTCATTCAACCATATAACAACAATGCTAAATATATCAATCTTCTAAATACTTTCTTTGGGATGTCTTACCCAAAGATTTTTTTCTTATGCTTCAGTTCTCAACATCAGTCATCTTCTAGTGTCTACAAGATCTATATATTAAAAGATCTATATATTCTGATAACTTAAATCATAAGCTTGACTGGCAACCTATTTCCATATATCTTTAATAAGGATGTGTAAATAAAGATACTTGTTTTTTAATTTCTTGCTTTAGTTGTTTTTTTAGATTTGATCAATCAGGTTCCCCTCTCCAGAACTAGATGTTTTTGGTGCCACATTTTACTTTTTTTTTCTTCCTCTTCCTCTACCACAAGAGAGAGATTGTTTGGTTTGGACTGCTCATCAACACATACTTTAATCCTTTGAGGTTTATGAGAAATAGCTCCTTGAGATAGCTCTTTAAGACCTATATGGGTTTAATCCAATTTGTTATATTATCAGGAAAAGGAATTTGGCTTAATTAAATAGTTGAGACAAGTTAAATTATTGAGTTTAAGGAAGTATGAGAGATTCAGCATGCCATCATTTCTCCTTTCCCCTATTTTAAAATACTTTAAAATACAAATTTTTGAAGGAATATGTCAGGAGATTAAAATGTTGCATGCTATTACCACTGCTGTTCACTTCAGTTGAGCACACTTCACTAATTAGCACACAATATTGGTTTGGAAGCAACTTCTCAGCTTTTAAAAAAAGAATTATTTTTAAATTAATAATTTTAAATAATTTTAAATAAAAGAACAAAAAATTGTAGAATTCACTGGGTATTTTTAAATGTCTCTTTTTCATTTCCTTAAAAAAATACAGAATTTTACACCAAAATCAAAACAGTGTCCAGCTCATTGTACAAGTCGAGATTCAGATTTAAATTTTTGTGACCAGGAGCCACACTTTTTAAAATCAGTTTCTAAGGTTGCTAGAGGGACGTTTTTTTTTTTTCCTTTTGGCACACAAATATATTTAAAGCATTTTAAATATGTGGAATAAATTTCACTGGATATTGGCCCTTTTAATAGTCAGTGTAAACAGATTGGAAAGATTGAAAATAGTTCCTTGGGTACATAAGGAACATAATGGGACATGGACATAATTGCATAGGAAAATTAAAATAATAAAAAGCAATGTTTAGTATTGTGTTTCATTTTGAACTACATTGATGTTTCATCTTAGAATTCAATTAAAATTATTTGAAAAGGGGTTTACACAAAAGTGGCTTTCCTATATAATTCTTTGAATTCAATTAAAATTATCTTGCATGGAAATTATGAACACTTTATTTCAAAATAATTTCAACACAATTGTAAAAAAATATACATATTAATATAATCCAGTTTCACTCTGAGTTGTTTTTTTCTTCCAAATCATTAGGTGCAGCTTTATACTAAACATTTTCTACTATTTTGCAATATTTTAAAATATGGGATTGTGTGATCTTTATATATTTCTAATGTAAGGAAGATTTTATATTGAATGGAACTGAAGGAACACCTGATGAGATTTGATGTCCCAATTTTTCAGCTAAATAAAATTAGCATTGATCAATTATTGTAGTTAAACAAAATTAATTTTGTGAAATTAATATGTAGGTATTGATGTGCACATATTTTTGTTTGCTGATAATGCTATATAGTTGAAAATGCAAATGTATGTTTAAGGCCTGGCAGTGAATGTAAGTCAGGATGCAGGAATCAACAATTTTCTTGACAATATAAACATGGAAGAAACATCCCTTTATTTAAAGATCAGGAAAAGGACAACCAAAGGTCTGTTGGCTCATATGGTGGAAAGAAAAGGACTAGATTTCAAATGCTGGTGCTGATCTATAAATGGATGTTGATTCCTGTTTTCTTCAATAGGCAGATCTCTGTGTGTGTGTGTATGTGAATATACAGTATATGTCAGTGAGTTACTTCTTTCTTGTTTGAAATAAAACAATTTTTCTAACTATGCCAAGCCTGTGAAGCTTTTTCTTTTGTTGCTGAAAGCAGGGTTGAATTTTTGGAGAGTCAATCATTATTACTCTGTTTGGTAAAGTGTGACAGTTAGAGAGCAGTGAGGAGCTTTTGGTTTCTTGCTTCTTTAGTCAAAGCTTGCTGGAAATATGTATCCTGTTGCATAGATGTTTAAATATTTACATATATTGATAGATGCTACAGTTCCATGTACATTCTCTCTCTTCCAACTACTCCCCCTTTCTCTCCCACCCACCATGGAACCTATGATGCTGATGTTTGAAAGCTTATCAAAGAATTTATTAAAGAAAAAAAATTCTAATGTCCACATCACTTGTTCTAAAATTACTATATATCACCCATTCATTTATTCATACACATACACACACACACGCACAAAACATAGATACAAACACAAACATATACATAGACTTTCATGTACAAACAGATTATAGAATGAGAGAACTTGTTCTTGTGTTCAACTGTCGGCCTCACTAGGTAGACCAGACCAGGAAATCAACCCCACAGGAAGGCTAAAACCATTTTTATTGAGATTGCCTATAATAACAGAATCCAGATTATCTGGACCCTTTTCAGTCTGGGTTCAGTCTAGGATGCAGTACTGAGATGGCTTTAATCAACCTTGTAGATGATCTTTGGAGGGATTGGGATGGGTGGTACAACTGTCCTGGCCATCCTGGATCTCTCAGCAGCTTTCAGTACCATTGACCATGCTATCCTTCTGAGCCAGTTTCAGGGACTGGGACTGTTTTGTAGTGGATCTCCTCCTTTCCTTGCGACCAGTTTCATTTAGTGCTGGTGGGAGGAAAGAGGTTGAACCTTAGATCCCTGAAATGTGGGGTGCCTCAGGGCTCAGATCTCTCTCCTTTCCTCTTTAAAATCTACATGAAACCACTGGGTGAGCTCATTCACCAGCATGGGGTGCAGTATAATCAATATGCTGATGATACCCAGTTGTACATCTCTATCCTGGATCAGACAGATGATGCTGTCACTGTGTTGATTGAGTGCCTGAGCACTGTGAGGATCTAGATGGGAAGGAACGAACTTCAATTCAACCCTGGCAAGAAGGAGTGGCTTTGGGATTTTGTCCCCCAGGATCTGGGGATGTGTTGTCTCAAGTGCAACCCTGTATTGGGTTGCACTTCTGCAGACAGAGCTGTTATGTAATTTGGGGGGGCCTCCTGGACTTGCAGGTACTTCTAAATGAGCAGGTAGCAGCTGTGGCTGGTGGGGGGAGCTTGTGTATCAATTCCGCCCTTTCCTGGACTAGAAGCCTTGCTCACAGTCACTCATGCCATGATAACTTCCCCTTTGGATTACTGCAATGCGCTCTACATGCTGGCTCTTCCCCAAATGCTGGGATAGGGCAAGATCAGGGTGGGACAAATATGTGGGTGCATCAGAAAAGTTTGGCTGTGGCAAACTTTTTAGTTTCATGGCTGTTGGTTTTATACTGTTTTATACTGTTTTATATTATTTTATTGGTTGTAAGCCGCCCAGAGTTTTAAGATGGCAGCTATACAAATGAATTAAATAAATAAATCTTGCAAGTCAGATTGTACTGTACCTCCTCCTCTTCCCCATCCTTATAGTTCAGTGAATGAAGGAAGTATCTACCTGAACTGCTTCCAAGTGTTACCTCATTCTCGATTTTAAAAATGCTTCAGCCCCTTTTGCACAGGCAATTGAGCCTGCATAAATCTAGCAAGATCACATATCTTACTCTTTATATCAACAAAGTGTGAAATTGATATTTTAACAATGGAAATTATTTGATCTGATATTCTTTCATGTTCAAAGTTATGTACATTATTTTTAACGTAAATATTACACATCTATGATCCAATGAATTCTCTGTACTTTGGAGGGCTAGTACCAATGGAGTAGAACTAGAGTATAAGGAAGTAAGTTCAGGTTAGACTTAGGAGGAACTTCCTGAAAGTACAAGCTGTCAACCAGTGGAACTGGTCATTAGTTGATGTGGTGAGATCTCCTTGGCCAGAGGTCTATCAAACACAGGCTTGATAGTGATCTGTCTGAGGCATTCTAGTGGATCCGCCATTGAGCAGAGTATTGGGCTAGACAACCTTTAAAATCCCTTCCAATTTCATGATTCTATAAAAATAGGTGCTTAGAATAAGTGGTGACAACTCAGTTCTAGACTTTATTGGTTCAAGCTGTTTCTGGTTCAAAATGACACCAGAATTAGACCTACTTTGAACATGGGCTTTGTTGCCTTGGTGAATGAACAACAACAAAAACATTCAATAGAAATAGTGATATATTAGATCTTTTAGTGGAAGTGAACTGGTTATTCCTCTAGAATGTTTACCTGATACTTGTTTTACAGAATTGTGGTCCTATCTGGGTAAGTGTTTGCAGAAAATGATGGAAGTGGACTGACTAAATTCCTAAATGAAATTATGAGGTGGGGCTACAGGTTAAATGGAGTTGCAGATTGGGTCCTATCACTGTGCTGAGGATATCCAGTTTTATATATGTAATGTGAATGCAATACAGACTAGCAAACTGAGCTGAGTTTTAAAAGATGGAAATTCTTTTCATTAGTAAAAAAATCAGCCGTGGATTGGAGAGAACCCTTGTTCTGGATGGAATTATATTCTCTCTGAATTTCTAGCTACAGTACCTGGAATGTTCCAATGTTCTCTTGGAAAATCAGTTGACTATGCCTTTTCCAACTTCTGCTGGTGTAGCTTCCTGGAGAAGGCATATACAGTTGTGGCCACCCATGCCTTAAGGATTTATTGCAGTGCATTATACGGGGAAATCCATTTTTCTGCTGTTTGTTTCTAACTGGAAGGTTGCTGTAGTCTGCCGTTACATATTGCAAAACTCTGTGCTGGCAGATTCTGAAGTTAGAACAACTTTAAATGAAATTGCCATTTTAATTTATCCAGTTTTCCATGAAGAAAAAGTAGTAGAGCCCTAGTTGATCAAATCCTGCTATTAGTGGAGTGCAGCCAATAAGTGCACTTATGGAGAAGGAAGTGGGGCTCAGACCATTGCCTTGCTGCTCCAGTGCCCTTACTGCTAGATCTCTGACTGATATTGCTCTCTTGTTTTTGCTTTCCTCTCATTTAAAATGTTACAAGGCTTCAGTCTCAGATGTTAGTGCAGGTCTGTCTTGCTAGTACACAAGGGTTGCTTCTCCTTCCCTGGAGTTGTCTTGGGTATCCTCAAGATTGTTCCTTAGATGAGGGGCTTTGAACTATTGTCCAGGGAATCACCAATAATATATATCTATTGTGATTAGTTTAAAGCCCATAGAGCCTTGGATACTACAGCACAGCACCTAATTCTTTGTGAAAATTGTCATACAGAATAAAGAAGAACAAACCAAGTTTGTTAGGGAATTGTTGAAGAAGCAATTGACTCAGTAGTAATATTGTACAGCTCCCCCTCTTCTTGAACTTATCAATGGAGCTCATCCTGTAGCCTTCATTATGTTGCTTGTAATCACAGACTCTGGAGTTTCACCAGAATATGCAAAAAACCTCTAATATAAGAATTGCGCTTATATGAGTAGTGTGCCTTTGTACAAGGTAGCAGTTTTCTATTGTAAGAAGGCTGAACTGCAAAGTATCCAATATTAGAGAAGAAAAGCTGGATGTTAATATTAATATATGTGGTCGTTTTAATTATGAGAATTTGACTATGCTCCCTTCTGTTTAGCTTCTTTTTTGTCAGCTGTCTAATAGTTGAAGTGGTTAGGAGGTGATAAGTGTCCCATTAATCTTTTTTATTCTCTTTTTTTGAGCATACAAAAAAACTGATCAACTGTACCAATTGTCTTTTTAAATGAGATTTTTATATCTGTCTCTTATTTCATTAATTAACTGTCTGCTTGTAAATCTGATAGAATGGAATTATGTTATATTTCTGTAGCTTATTCTGCTTACTATACAATAATATTGGATTGTTAGCAAAAGAGTATTTATCCATTATTTGCAATAAATATACATATGATTGTATAGGAGCACTTTTATCTCCAGTGGCTCTTTGTTCATGTCTGTTTAAAATCAGTTTGCCTTTTCAGCATATCTGTTTGAAACTACAGCTACGAGCAATGATTTTCATTGAAGGAATTTATTTAATTTCCAGAAAAGTACCTATGTATTTGTCTGACTATAATTCTAAATGACAATTTGTTTACTTTTACCTTTGAAAGGTATGCATTTAAAGATCAAATTTAACATTGCTTATACTAAATCAAACATTATTTTGAATACACATGGGGTATTAAGGCTGCTCTGCTTTTTATTATTACAGAAACCTGCAGAACTGAAATTGAAAAACCATTTTGGCAATTTTTATAAAGTATCGTTTCATTGATTTGTGCATATTTAATAAAGGATGTTACATGTAGCATTGTTGATGAAACTCATCAAGCTTATGTCCATATATGACCCTTGAAATTTGTAGCATGCAAATTTTTCGCTCTCAAATTCTCCTCTTCCTCAGATTGAACTCTAATTCAGAGGAGAATTGGCCTACCCCCATACACACCCACCCTGACTTAATGGGCCCATATGGCAGTTTTGCCCAGCAAACAGAAGCCTTACTGAGACATCCCCTGATTGTGCAAAACTTAATAGATTCAGCTTCCCATAATCTCCAGATGATTTTGACAAAAAACTTGTGTGAAAAGTATTGGTGAGCAAAATGTTCTGCCTGCCAATGACCATCTTCACTTCATCAGTTTTCTAGCAAGCAGTTGCTCCCTGTATATCAACCTTTTTTATATAAATGTCCTCTTTACTTCAAATACTGTGTATTTCTATGATGTGACAGATATCAGTCAGGGAGGTTTATAAGTCAATCCTGACTTTTTAAGAGAGAAGGATCCAATCTGTATTGATTCAGAAATGAGCTGAAACTTCCATCCATCCATCCATCCATCCATCCATCCGTCCGTCCGTCCGTCATTGAATGATTCAGCTTACTCTCAGCCTAACTGAAGCATGGTATCTCTAATTAATATATAAATTGCCCTTTTGGACATTTATCTATCAGACATATACAGGGAAAATGTTCTCTTCTATTTAATATACAGCAAATAAACATTTTTATTAACTGAGGGAGGAAACATGAATGTAATTGAGAAAATATATAGGCTACTGTGTGATAATTTCTGTCAAAAATTTTTGCATGTTATTTATCTTTATATATGTTTAAAATAGGACCTGTACCTGCAAAGTAGGAAATGAAAGTGTTCTTCAGAATAACTATGTTACTTCTACAGTATCTGCCAAACTGAAAGCGGGTACATGCCTAGCCTAAGGCAGCCTAATTATTAGAACAGGGTTTTTTTTAAAAAAAAAATGAAGATAGGTCATGGTATTTATATTGGTGAAACCTCCAGGACAGAATGGGGCATAACATGAATTTAAAATGTTAAGAGATACATGTTTTAATCATCCCAAGGCAAGTTTTGAGTGCCAGGCAAAAATACACCTCTGAAAATGTATGTGTGGGCATTTGAACATCTCAGAGGAGGCATGCTATTCCTATTAGCTAGAAAGATTCATTTTTACATGGTGGGGGAGGTATATCTAAATGTCTGAGAGACTTCCTTAGAATAAAAAAATGAAGCATTTTAAATATTCACCTCAAGAAACTTGATTATTAGAAACTTTTTATAGCGTGACACTTTTTTATTTAATGTTAAAACTCAAGAGGTTTGCTTTGGAACTAGAGTTCAGCTCTCCATTATATACATGTTGCCTTGAATGTTCAAATTAAGGAACAGGGTGGGATATCAATCAGTTGATCAATCAGTCAAATAGATAAATTATCTGTTCTTCTTTGTGTATGTTGAATTGAGCAAATAGCATGGATTTATATTTCTAAAATGCATGTTTCTTTTTTTCTGCCAGTTTGTGGCTCTTTCTGCATTCCACATAATTTAAGGTAGAATTTATTTGTTGAGTGAAAAATACATATTATTGGGTCACAAATGGTTTCTGATTTAAGGTAATTGGAGATTATTGCTGAGAAATGTTTGCTAGATATATCCCACTGAAATGTTACAGGTTCTGACCTATGTAACTATTTCAAAAAACAACTTAAACATTGAGTTTTATATTTAGTACTTTGCAGAATTAATCCTTGTTTTCACTTTTTTACAGGACTGGTTTGCATGAAATCAAGCACCTCAGTGGTTGAACTTGTAATGCTTCTTTGTTCACAAGTAAGGTGATTCCTAGTTTTTACAAATACTGCTTTCAATTGTTTTCTTTAAAAAACACAATTATTAGGTGCATGCAGTTTCATATGTATATTGAAGAAGTAACTATTTGATACTGTGCTCTCTTATAGAGCTACAGAACTGTTACTACAAAAGAAACTCCTATATAAAGACACCTTTATTTTTCTTTGCTTAAATAAACATAGAATATGACTTCAAGAATATGTTCTAATGTTTAATTGATAAAGCCTTAATAAAATAATTCATAATTAAATGAATTGAATTTGTAACTCTGATCTCAACAACAGATCATTTGGCACTGTACATTGTCGAATCTTATTAGCAATTTGTTTAATTATTTCGTTTGTTTAAGTATATTTCTTTTTGACAATATTGCTTGTGCAAGCCAGTTAGAATAAGACATGACATCTGAAAAATATGATCTTGATAAACAGCAATGTATCACATAGTAGACAATTGGAAGCATGCGACTAAAATGCAATGCAGATATGCACACAGATAAAAACGGTGTGTATGGTTCGTGGTAGTAAGGGTCAATTCCTGTAGGATAGGCATAACACATGTTCAGGATAAATGACCATCTAAAGTAGAAATCTGGATATGAGACTTTGTTTTTATTCTAATGGATAATAAATTTAAATTTAAGCATTACTCTGAAATATTGAAGAATCAACTATCATTTTACCCTGATAAGTATATTATTCTTTCTGCAAATAATAGTCTAATATCTGCTTTTGAATAAAGTTATTTCTTTCAGTGGTTCTTTGGATTCCATTAAACAAACCTGATATAAAATATTATTTAAGGTGGTTATTCCTATAAATATGGCAAATTCACAGTAGCTGTATGCTTGCTATTAATGGTCTCAGTAGAACCAGGTTTTAATAATAAAATTATATTTGCAGATGCTCAAAATGTGTAATGCTGTCATAAATGAAAATTAACTCATGTACTGATTTTAGGTATTTACTTACCCACATTTTGATGATCCACAAGCTGTGATTCTTCAGTTGGACACCACCAAAAAAAGGGTGGGGGGAGATTTTTTGTTGTACTGTAGTAATCAAAAAAGGCTAAAAAATGTCTGTATCTGGAATCTTCACTGTGGTTGGGCTTCAAAACTTTTCCTGCAGAAAACTTTAAAAAACTTGTTACATAATGATTAAGTCCTTGGTTCAAGAAACTGCAAAATACACATTTATGTCTACCAAAGTCTCTCACAAGCGGTTCATAGGCAGATTCTTAGATGGGTCTAATGCAATACAGTCTTCCCTGGTCCTTGTTTTAACTGCAGCTCACAGAGATAAAGTGGAATGCTGCATTACAGCTTAGTGTGTTTTGATGGTCTCATCATCTAATCATAGGTTTAACATTACTCATTTGCTGGCTCCAGGAATTCCTGCCATTAAGGACTCTAGAGATGTAATGCGCCCCAAATATTGATTGTGGGAAGAGTGAGAAATTCAAGCTTCTTTGCTTTTCCCCCTTCCTTTTCAGCCTTATATAGTAGCTGTGCAATAAACAAAACAATTGTTATGAAACTTGAAATATTGTCCTGGATTATACGTTTAGGTGAAGGTGTGGTTTGTACATTCTCTAACTAAGTACATTATTTTTAAAGGGCAATGTTAGATGGGCTTATAATAAACTTTCACTTCATCCCCTCCCCCAAATATCAAATCAGACATTTTATTTGTAATTTCACAAAATAAAGGAAGCATTCAACTTTTTAAATTCTAGAACTGATATATAGTCTACTGATATGCTGTGCAGTGCTTCATATTTGACCTTGAGTAATACTTGAGTAATTTTGCACAAATGCAAATGAAGCACCTTTCTGCAATACATTGAAGCAGTTGTGTCTTTTTCCCAAGTACCCATGATTGCCCTCTGCAGCTGCCCCACAATCCCGAGAAAGGGCATGGCTGATTTAAGTTGCACTTTCTGAAGAGGAAATCCAGAGGGCTGCATATCAGTGTTTCAAAAGAAACTTAAGAATTCTAATGTTAACAGGAGGGAGATCCAACTGATTTCTAATTAGCAGGACATCAAGTGCTTAACTTTTATTTGCACCTTCTAAAAATAGTTAAGAATTGACCATCCTCTGAGGAAGGAATTCTTAATTGATTAAATTTATAAGAAAAAAAAATTAAGCTAAAAGACATGTCTTTTCTAAGACATAGAAAATTAGTGGTAGAAGCAGTATTTACATCTAGTAGAACCCTCAGATTCACATTCACAGCTCACTACACTTTTCTAATGATTTCATTGTCCTTTATGAAATATGAGGCCATATCATACCACCTTTTTATTGCTGCAGTTCTAGTCAGGACATGGAGGGCCATGATGGCTCTCTTCCAGTGTGCTGCCCTCCTTGTCCTGGAGGCCAAGGGTAATTGGAACATACCTTGGAGGTAATCTAATCCATTTTTTCTCAGCTGGGGGTACACAAAGCAGTCTATGTGAGAAATAGGCTGCCTGTTCACTACAGGAGAATAAAGAATTGAGCTGGTATAAAAGAACTGCATTATTTCATTCTGTGGAGGAGAAAGGAGGTTCTTAAAATGTTTCTCTTTTAAGGTAAAAGTAAATGCACCTGTACGTAGTAGAACAGAAAAGTAGTTAAGCATGAACTGCATGAGACATACATGTAAATTGGAATGCAGCCAGTTGCATGTATACTGCTCACTCTGCAATATAGACAGACTCTCCTTTGCAAGAAAGAGGCAAGAAGTCCCTATGGGAGTTCAGATGCTAAAGAAATGCTCTCCCATGCTCCCACACTGATTATTTTGAACAGCCTGTCATCTATTGTATTGGCCCTGGACAACATGATGTGTCCCTTTTGCTGTTTTCCATAGTATTTTTTATCATAATATTTTTGATAATTCTGGGCACCAGATTCTTTTTCTTTTTTAGCTCTGAGTTCAGTAGCATCAAGTACTGCTTCACATCTCTCAGTGGCCTGGCCAAGAGCAAGCAGTCCAGATGCACTTCCCATTTAACAATGCCAAATGCTTCTTTACCCAGAGGCTGAGCACTGAGTATGTCTTGGTCTCCTTAATAGCGATAGCTGCCAAAGAGGGCAGCTTGTTTATCCCAAAGCAGTGTGCTGGGCCACAACTACCAATGTGTTCTTTGATGGCCTTTGAACTTGCAGCCACAGTTTCTGTTGGGAATGCCAACCCACTTCTCTGCACCCATTGAAAATGACCCAGGGAGGTTCAAGGCATTGTAGACTAAGCTCATCTTCCATGTTTTTGAAATACAGCTTTTCTTGGGCTTCAGATTTGTCCAGCCCTCTAAAAAAAGAAGGTTAGGGAGCAAATTAGAATGGGCAGTGGTGAATAAGAGTGTTTTGCTTGCTGCAATTTGCTGTGAAATTTTCTAATGTTACGTTAATTGGTTGATACCTTTATTTGATGAGATGAAATATTTGGTGTTTTGATTTTTATATCTTTCAGTTTGGACTCAGGCTGTGTGTGTGTGTGTGTATTTTTTTTTAAGAGTTCTAATATTAGTCATTAATAACAAGCAAAATCAGTCATGTTGATAATAGGGTAGCAGGACAAAAATACCTATTGGGACATTATTTTTCAAGATTCAAAAAATAATTTATCATCAAAACAAAGGAGGAAAACTATAACGGGTGTTCAAATATGCCTGCATAAAATTACAGGCTTAAGTGAAATATAAAAGGAGCTGTAGGTATGTAGCTTGTTGGATCTACCATTTGGGATCTGAGAGAATGCTGAAAAATGGAGAAGATGTATAAATAAACAATATTTTGTGCCATGCATGGTACATTATATAATCATGTCACTATTTACATTTGTTGACATGTGGCAGGTACCTACAGAATTTTCATAGAATATCCCATTAATGATAAATAATAACAGATTCCTGTAAACATAATGACTGTTTTTCTAAGAACAAGTGGACTTTTGGTTCCTATTATGATGGGAACCTGATTTTTTTTTGAAAGAGTGGTGGGATAAAAAGTAAGATATGAAAGATTGACAACCACTGATCAAATCCCATTTCCAGCACTGTGCAGGATCTGCAATATAGAATTCAATTACATCATCTGACCAGAGATGGTCAGCCAGCCCTTCTTAAAGACTTGTGAAAGAGCAGAGAATGTCATATACTTGAGAATCACCCATATTAAATTCAGTGTGACCTGTTTCTGAGTAAACCTGCATTGTCCTTTATTACAGGTAGTCCTTGTTTAGCGACTGCCTTGTGTAGTGACCATTCACAGTTACAACAGTGATGAAAAAATAATTTTATGATCCGTCCTCATGTTTACAACCTTTGCAGGTCTGTAAAGCAAAGGAAAGCTGAAGTAAGATCATGAGCACAGTCACAGTTTCACTTAGCGACTGCTTCGCTTAATGACCAAGTTGCCAGTCCCAGTTGTGGTTGCTAAATGAGGACTACCTGTATAACTACAAAATTATCAATCTAAAAGATCAATCTAATCCAACTAAAAACCAGCAATAATAACTAATAATAGGTATTATTAAAATAACAGTAAAGTAAGGCCAGAGGCTTCAAAAACCTGAGATTTTTCTAACATTAGATTCCACATTAAAACATTTCATTGAGGTTTTAACTTTATTTTTGATATTTTTAATCTTCTGTACTGCATTCAGTGGGTTTTTCTGTGGATTGAAGTCTATCTGAAGTCTGTTTGATAACTACTTCATTCAGTAAAAGGATTGATTTTTGCCAGTTTTCTCTTTTTTGTACCTTCTCCCCACAGCTGAAGTTTCCTCCAAGCATCGTGGGCTATTTGGAGGCATAGGGGTTGTAGGGAGAAAGGAAGATAAGCAAAGTATCATCTTTGTTTCCTTTCCATTGATGGAAGCCTCCTGTGTAAGAAAAAGCCTGTTGTCAGTAGAGTAACGCAATGCCTACAATTCAGTGTTATTCTCCCATCACCCCAAACCTGGTAATACTGACTATATAGTGTTTGAGGTTTTGAGTTTTTCTTCAAAATTAATTGTACTTTGCAGTCTATTTTTGCAGTCTGTTTTGAAGATAAATGTATCTTCAAAAAGATAGATGACTGAGAAGGCTTTTGAAGACTTTTATTTACATAAACTAGGGTAATAGTAGACACTGAAAAAGGAAAGGGAAATGCAAAGTTTGTTTTCCTTTCATTTGCTACAGCAAATTAGATGCTTTTATGCTCTTTATTTGGAAATTCCATGTTAACGACTACAGATTAGCAAGGATGTCAATTTTTTTTTCTTATCTGTGCTCCTGAGTAAACTTAACATTGCCAGCGGCTCATGTCCAAGGTATGGTCTAAATTTACATGAAATATCACATTACAAACGTCTGAAGGTACATGTCATGGATAATTCAGTTCATATGGACAGGTTTTTAGACTCTGAAGGATATGCAATCAAGTCTGTTCCCCAGAGGAATTCCGTCTTTGTGAAAAATTTGCTTTAAGCTTTATAGGAACTCCTATAGGGATACTGCATTATTTGACACTGAGAAACCACTTTTTTTCTTTTTGTATTTTGGTTACTATTGTCCTTTTACAATAGCTTTCTTTCATGTGTGCCAACACTCTGCATTTCCTAAATATGAACCTGAGGTCATACTTAGATTGATTTTGTTCTTAGAAAATTTATAATAAATAACAACATATTCAGTGTACTTGAATTGGGTTAATTTTCAGGGGTGGGTGAGATTAAGATGGTGATTTTGACAAGATCTGTCCTTTATTAGCTAGTCTTTGTTCACTGATTTCTAGTTTTATATGTCACAGCTGTGATAGTGTTTTGTAGTAGGTTTTTCAAATAAACCATGACATTTTCCCTAAAGTTTGGTTTTCCTTTTTAAAAGCATGTTTGATGTTCATTCATATTTCCTTTCTTTTTTTGCTTCAAGAACTACAATAGATTCTAAGTATTTCCAGATTGTTATAAAATTTCCCTGTTCAGAGCAGTAATATATTCAAACATAATTATGCTATTTCAAGTGGGTTTTCACCTTTGTATTGTAAATAGAACTTTAAAAATAACACTTTCGTTCCTCTGTTAGATCCAATCGTGACAGAAAGAAAGGAGATATCAGTGTTAAATATAAATCATTACTTAATATAGCAGATATTAAAGCATAGAGTGAAACAACTCCTTGTTTCTGTTCTGAGGTTCTAAAATACATTTACAAAATTTCATACCTGTTCTTCTGATTAACCAAAAGGGATTTTCTTGCTGTGGTGGTGTGACTTTAGTGATACCCATAACCTTTTATCTGGCGTGAAGCTTTTAAATAAAGAGACAGCACTAAAGGGAGAAAAAGGTTGTTCTAATTTTAGTATAAGTTTACTTTCATATATACTTTGAATGTAAGATCACCCTTGAGATGCTTCTTGGGGATTTATGAAGAAGTATTTGATTTCTAACAAGCAAAATGTTTTAATAGATAAGAATCACCATGAGATTCACAAGGAGGAGAGAATGTAAAAGAGTTCTACTATACTATATTTTGGAACTCTTCTCTTAAAGTAGAGGATAATACTTGAGAGAAATACACATGTAAAAAAATCTGTTTTGATAGTAACTTTAATATATTGATAGCTAATTTGAGACAGGTGCTGGTTCGATATAAATCATTTTTAAAAGTTATTCAAGGTTATCTTAATCTTGAAAATTAAAAATAGATTATAGGTCTCCTGTTAGAAATACTAAATAATCCTTCTCCCCAAAACTAATACATAAAGTCCTTCCGTGCAGTTATAAAGCTATATGTATAACCACAGAAGTAGTTTTCACATGGCATCTATGTTCAAGAGAGTTTCAGAGTTGAAGCTTAAGTGTGTTCTTGTTTCTGGTGTTGCTCCTTAATACCCCAGTATGATGATGGTGATGGAAGAAGATGAGAATGCTTTACGCTGTCTTAAATCGTTATGCCTGCTGCAGTCTTTCCCTGATAAAGGATGACCTAGCCATTATGCTTCATGCATCCATATTAGATTACTACAAGGCATGGTATATATGACAGTCTTTGAAAGGTTTTTAGAAATATCAGTTTATTCCGAAATTGGCAGGAGGCTATTGAGTGGTCCAACCTTCAGGTGACATATGTACTATTTGAAGCAATGCAACTATTAGTTGACATCTGAACCAAATACAGAGTTTACCCTTAATGATTTGGGTGCTGAATAGTTCAATTGCCCCCTTTTCTCTCACGATATCTCAAGGATTCTCCTGAGATGGAAACAGTGACCAGGGTAGGCATCCCATGAGTCATATGCAATACTTACAGATCCCAGCAACTATACTGAGCCTGCAACAAACTCCACCATCCCTGTCCAGACAAAACGTCTACTGTATCCAGACCTCAAGAATACCATCAAATGAAGGTAAAGCAGAGACAGAGAGGTGTAGGAGTGCTTGGCTACGCTGAAAGACAGCTGAAGCAAGAAGGGTACTCTGGCGTGAGGGAGATCAGGGCCAGCTGTGCTGAGGCTGAACTGGTCAGGGGCTACTAATGTTTAGGGAAAAGCCTCAGTAACACAAAGCTGTCAAGGTCTGTCTTGTTCTGTTGCCAGCAACTGAAGAACTTGCCTAGCTCATTTTTTAATCTTCTTCTATAACTCCACAACCACGTGTCCCAAACCTTTGGATCATCTAAGACTGCTTCTGCTCAGCTGACCCTTGTACTTGACTGCTCTCTGAAGAACCTTAACACAGTCTGGCTATAGAAAACTAAGTATGAACTGCAGAGGATATATCTTGTAAGCTTCTTTTCTATTCCAGACTTCCAGTATATTGTTTTCTTGCTCCTCTCAAGTCCTGACTAGCTGCTTCCCTGTCAGAGGAACTTGTAACTATTGTGGCTGAAAACAAGACAATGTGAAATAAAGAAGTCTCTGGCATTTGACTGTGCCTTGTCTTTGGACTTCCCTATTCACTTGCTCTTTGGACACTGTTTGTCAGTGAACTTGCTTTTGATTCTAACCTTGGACTATATTTATGACTATGAAATTAGCTTGACATATTTAGTGTGCTAATAACCCAGATAACGAGCTGCTGTTCATAAGGCCAGGACACACATAAACCTATCTGTCAGGAGAAATAGCAGTGCTGGAGCTGGCTCCTGATCTATTAGTATCTTGTTCCTTACTCTGTTTTAAGTGATGTTGTGGGAAAAAGAAAACAGTTGGAGGTGACATATTTGAAATGCTCTTAGGAATGCCATTGGGGGTTAGCAGGTCAGTTACAAATATGGAATCAGACAATTACTACCTCTTCCTGAATCAAATGGTATATTCTATGGGTAAAGGTGGGTGAAGTTGGGTGAAGAGCAATTATTCTCATATCCTTACTAGAAATCTAGCAATTTAGGATGATTCCTGTAATATGTATTAGGTATTTGTCTTAGTATTGTAGATATTGACGTGGCACTGAACATTATGAGCTTGTTTACACATAACATTAAACTGTAAGAGGCACTGGAAATATCTGGCTTCTATTTTCCACTCTCGCTTGTTTCTCTCAGGGGTTACAATGAGAAAAACAGAACACACCAGTTCCATTTTAGATTAACCACAATTTAGGTGTTACCTGAATCCTAAAATGTAGTTAAATTTAAGTATGATTAGTTGGTTGGTTTGTAATAACCAAATAGCAACACTTTGTTGGGATCAAATGACATGACTAGCTGGCAAACTTCTAATGACTGCACTAGAGGATGATTTATAGCACTAAACTATAATTCAAATAATCTTATATGTTATAGTTCTCTTGTCCAAGTGTTGTAAGAGGGGAAGGCAGTTGAAGAGAAGGGTGTGGTTCCAAAGCCAAAGAGAACAGATATGCAGACATTTTCCCCCTGCTTTCCAAGGCCAGCAAGAAGCCAGCAAAATATCCATTGAATCAAGACAACAGGAGGACAAAGCCTAGAGTTTAAATATTGGAGCATAGTTATACATATAAGCCCTGACTTTGTCAGCGTTCTGTATGCTAGATGAGTCATATTTGACAGTCTTCTGCCAAGTCTAATTAAGTTCTGAGGAAAAGATTAAATTTTTGGAGAACCATCATTTACTGCCAAGCCTGATATAGAAACTGACAAGAGTGTAACTTTATCATTTTTAGAATTTCATCCAAAATTCAAGTATTAAAAAACTAATAAAATGTATTTATTTTCTAAAATATGTATAGACTGTATGGTTTAGAAATTTATTATTATTTGCAAATTCACTGGCAAAGTTTTTAATGATAATCGGAGGAAAACTTCACAAGTGGGTCTGTTATTCTGGACTTAGATATCTGGTGCCCTTGAACAATGCACTGTACTACATTACTGTTCAGGAAACTATGATGGCCAGAAAAAATCATGTAAATAAAAGTTCAGAGTATTTTTAATTAATAAAAAATAATTATATTTTCAGAAGTAATTGACAGTTTCTAAAAAATGTGGTTTTTTCCCCCCTTCTCCTTTAGGAATGGCAAAATTCTATTCAGAAAAATGCTGGACTTGCTTTTATTGAGCTCATCAATGAAGGAAGGTAATTAATTTTAAAGCTTTGGACCAGTAGTAATTTTGTATTTAATTCCATTAGACAATAATACTTTCACCATCTGCTATAGGAATACCAGAGAATGAAATATTTTAATTAAACAGTTTTACAGTAGAGATGTTTTGCATAGAAATACTCAGTGTGTTTATACATAAAATGCTGAAATGTTTATTTTCTGAGAATACCTATGCAATAGTGTTAAGATTTATCTGAGAACTGAACATCATTTTGCAAGGGCCGCACAGCTTTTTTTTCCAGACAGAATCTAAGAAACCCAATCTATAATCCATCTGTCACTCCATCTGCTTTGGAGCATCCTGTTCATAGTAGAATAAAGTGTTTTTATGCAGTAAAGAGGAAGTGCTATTTTTGTCATAATTCCCAACGCTATTTTGAGGTACTTTAACAAAAAATAAAAATGTAATGTGTGCTAGGTATTATGTAAAGAGTTAAGATACTGGATGCAATCTAGTTCTGTTTTTATTTGGAATACTGTGGCATTATGCTCTCAACTAATAGTAATTTTAATGCTGATGCTTTTATTAAGGAAAATAATAGGATTGGCTTTTTTTAAGCTTAGGGAGAACTCTTTAAATATTAGTAATTATCTACAGCATTTTTCATGTTTATTTGTTGCGCTAATATATTATTTGGATCATTAAGGCTATACGTAGAAGTGAAAAAAATGGTAGTAGCTTTTTTGAGAGTTTTTAAAAATCTCTGCTTTCAAGTCTGTTCTGTTACTGTTAAAACGCTATTTGCAATTATAAAAGTATAAGTTTCAAATTTATGTAACAAATATTCTGTTCAAGAAATACTGTAAGTTAATGACAGTAGTCTTTTTGACTACTTGCAGAAGTCACTCAGAAAGAAATATGCATTTATTTTATTTCAGTTTTGAGGAAATACGAATAACCTTTTTGAGCAAATGTTTTTAATGTGATTTTTGTATGAAGATGTAGTACAGCTTTCCTGTGCTAATATCTGTATGAATTAAATAGTAATATTTGTGGTAGACGTCAACAGCCACAGCTGAGGGTAACATGATTAAGAATATTTGGCTGTAAGAGCAGAACGTACATTAACTCAACAAAGAAATCTGTTTTTCTTGTTCCTAAAATGTAACGGCTTCTTACATTTGTTAGACATCATTCTTCTCTGACCGTCATTTAAGTTGGTAGACTTGGTTACAATTTTATATGCCCTGAACAAATCATTGTTTTGTGTTCGTTCTTTAAAATGCTAATAGTGCTCTTCCTCTGATCAGTAAGTTTCCAGCAATAAAGTTCCTTCTTTTGCTGATTTTTCTGAGGTGAATAAAAATGAACATGCTGCCTGTATAATCAAGTTGTCCCCATATACATTTTAAAACACACACATCTATATCAATATCAAGATAGCAATATAGATATAGATATATATCTCCCATGCTTATGTTCCTTGTTAAAACATGTTTTTTTCTGTCCTAAGGTTTCATTTTACTCAGCTAATAGCAAAAAGTGAATTATTATAAATATTTATTCTTCTTAATATGTAGAGTTTGAATGCAGTTCATCAATCATAGCTAGAGAATGCAATTGTGCTGTTGTCAACAATTAACAGGACATAAACAGTTGATGAATGTGTACTTGAATTAAAGTGCTCCCTTGAACAGCCTGAAATTATAAAGCAGATCATTTATAGGAATCTAACAAAGGAGCTTTATAATTAAAACAAAACAAGCTTAATGGATTGTAAAATTGCTTATAATTACTATACCATTATGATTGAATTTTAAATTGTGAATTGAAGAACAGTGCAAAAGAATTTGAGAATTAGATTTAGACTACATTTTTCTTTAAAAAAAACTGAAAGAAGTTTCCATAATTCATGACAATTCTTGAAAAAAACATTTAGTAAACACAATGCCCAGAGTTGCATTTTAAGATGGGCAGCAATACAAATCTGTTACCAAAATAAATAAGTAAATTTCAACTTAATTAAAAGTCATTATAAAGAATGCCAGTAATAAATAAATAGGGGTTTTAAACATGTAATTAAATATGAAATCACTTTCATGGATAGCATTAAAAAAAACTTTTAACTGTCCCCAAAGTGTTCAGCATGCATTTGCTCTCCATCTTCAGTTTCAAAACAGGTTATGCTTATGTATCATGAGGGCCAATTTGGTGTACTGGTGAAGGCTCCAGGCTAGAAACTGGGAGATTGTGAGTTCTGGTCCCACCTTAGGCACAAAGCCAGCTGGGTGACCTTGGGCCAGTCACTCTCAGCCCTAGGAAGGAGGCAAGGGCAAACCACTTCTGAAAATGTTGCCAAGAAAACTGCAGAGACTTGTCTAGGCAGTCTCCAGGAGTCAACATCGACTCGAAGGCACACATGTATCATGGGACACTGCAGTTTGACCAAAACACATATCCAAATCTTCCTTTGTGAGTGTGTCAGCAAGGTGTATAGTTTCATAGCTTAAGTCTTGTTCAAGCAGTCCGGATGTATAGAATCTAAATAACTATTTACAGTGCAGTCCTACACAAATGGAAGTCTCTCAACATTCACTGATTCTTACTGCCAGCTCTGAGATGTTGCCAGGTTTGGGGATGGTGGGGAGCCTAGATGAGAGCCAGGGCTAGACTTCAGGTTTTGTGAGGTTATCTCTGTTCATGGTGAGAGCAGGGGAAGCAGCTGGGGATTGAGAGGCCAACTAAGTAGTGTGTGTTGTCTGGGTGGTAATTTGTTGAATAGGATGCCTGAGGGACTGTTTAAGCCTAATAGCTCAGGAAGGAGACCCTGGCTGGGAGGGCAAGGGGCATATGGAGGAACAGGATATCAGCTGTGAAGACCAAAGGGAGGTATGGCAGGAATTAATAGCAGGCCGCACTTAGAGAATGCAGGATTCAACAACTTCATGTGATCCCGTCTTACGGTTTTTAGTTCTCTTACCATGAGGCAGGATTTCAGAACCTTGAAAACCAATGGCTTCAACTAAGGCTATTTAATGCAGTAATAAGATTTTTTTCTTCCATAAGTTAATAATGGATGGGACAGTAGACCTAGCCTGTATGCGTTCATGGCTGCCATGATAAGTATGAGCCTGGCCCAACTTATTGAGAACCTGACAAACATGAGAGGTAACATGTTAGATCTGTTTTTTGACTCAAGACAGATGCAGTGTGATTTGTAAGTAGGGGCATCAGACTTTACCCTTTGTCATGGGTGGATCAATTTCTGATTGCCATGAAGCTCTGTGGTACAATCCTCTTCTGCATTGGTGAAAGACATTAGATTGGTTTGATCTAGGTGCATGATGGATCCTGTTGGTTTTTAGAGAGCACTTGACAAGTTTCCTGAGGATCTGATAGGCAGTGCAGCTGAGACTCTGGTTACCTAGTCATTTAAGGGGGTGCCTGTGGCACTGGACCTGTTTGCTTCAAAGCTTCCTGTCACTGTTCTTAGATCCACTGCACCCCATTGATTTATTGAGGAGCACAGGAAGATGAAGTGACAGAGGAAATGCCTAAAGCATTCCTGGAAGAATACAGGAATCTGTCTGGACATGGGTCCAAGTTCAAGCTTGAGTCTACACAATGGTAATTCAAGTGACAAAAAAAAATATTTTGCCAACCTTATTATGTCTGCCAAGTGTTGCCAAGTGTTGACTGTACAAGGTTGGAATTGCTTTCTATTTTCTCATTGGAAGAAACTTGTACTTTCTCTAAGATTTAGCTCTGAGTTCAAGCAAAGCATTTCCTTTTGAGACTGTAGCTAAAAAAAGAAGCAGAATCAGCAGCCACCTGGCACCTGTGCAAGAAAAAAAAGAAAATAGAAAATATTCCTGTCAATTTCATCCCTACTTGCTTTGTCTGAACTATAATATGCATGGGAAGAATCTTAAGTATGTATAGTCAAAATTGTTTCTACATTTTAAAGTGGAATTCCTGGAATCTGTCAGCATTATTTGGGACTTACTTCCCCTGTTCTGGTTACCAGAAAAGGTTAGGAGCTTGGTTCAGTTTTTAAACAAAATCCTAATTCATAGAAGGATCTTTAAATGCTGCCAAAGATATGTTTGGGTGAATTGAATCCATACATACAACGGTATTTTCCAAATAAATGCCAGTTAACACAGGTAAAGTACACAAAGGATTCAGATAATTTCTTTGCAGAATAAATACAACAAATATAATTATTTTAGCTGGGAAAACTAGTAATTCAATTCAAAATACAAAATAAAGAATAAAATGCAAAGTTAAAAGGAGACAGTCACATTCACCTCAAGATTTAAGAATGGTGAAGCTACAATTTCATGACAGAAATCCTCCCTGGAGACAGAAAAGAGGGATCAAAAGATTGCCTTTTCTAAATACCCAGTTGGGCTAATCTAGAAAGCAGTTGGAGAGCAGAGGTAAATTGGATTTAAGTTACAATATAATAAAAAAAGCTCAAATGGATGACTGTAGCACCACAAGATACACAGAAGCTTAGCATTTTGAAAGTATCTGAGAAGCTTAGCATTTTGGCTCTGTCTGGGAAAATCAAGAAAAAAAAATTCTGTCTACAGGAATCTTATCTTTATGGAACTACCAACTACCAGTACAGTGGTTTGGGACTTCTCTCTCCAAGTGTATAATACCTCCAGGTTTCTTTGCAAAGTTTGATAGGAAGGACAGCAGTTTCGTTCTACACTTCATTCTGCTTGGCTAAGTTTATAGGATTACCCAAATAGAATAGGTAGGTAAATGTGCATTTGCTGGCCTTGGGCAATTGCAGTTACAAAATTGTAAAACTCACAAAAAGGAAAGAAAGACTGAATCATAACTTGATTGGCTTTAGCCCACTAGAATAAAAATACATAATGGAAGGATGATGATATTGTGGGGAAAATCAAAAAAGAAATATCATTCAAATATAGCTTAGCTTGATTAACCTAACTGACTCAGAAATTCACTATTGACTAAAGTAGCACATGACTAGGAATAAAGTCCTTCTTCTTGGAGACATGCTTATCATACCTAGGTATTCAGCAAACTTCACAAATTTAATTAAGATTTAAAAGCATTCATTCTTTCCTTTTCCAGAAAGAACATTCATTCATATGTTTATGTTTAGTGAAATTACTTTTTAAATTCCAAGCCTCACACTTAGAATCAGTTCTTTGATTTTGTTTTTCACCTGAAGATCACCTTAAACAGCTTGGTCAGGAGACAAAGACTGTGTTGCTGGTACTAAATGTCTTTGTGGGGTTGGGTTTGAAACTCACAGTGATTCTGCAGAGGTCTGTAGAGGTCTTTTCCACATTTGATCATTTTAGCTGTCTAGAATCATTGGGAGTTAAACATTTGAAAGAGAGAGAGAGAGAGAGAGAGAAGATAGATGGAGTATATGGACTGTATTACATACAGATGACTATCTAGTATGCTTTGCATGACTTGTATAGAACTTATCTTCAGAATTAATTGTACCCTGTTTATTAACTTCATTTTGCCACTCAGGTTGAAATGACATGTTCTAAAGCAGTGATGGGAAATCTGTCCCCATGATCGCATGCAGTATTTGAAGCTCTTTTTGTGGTCTTTGAATCCCTCTCCAGCTAAAATTATAGAAAATCAAGGATCCTGTTTTTGTTTTTGTTTTTAGGTGGGAATACATGAAATGAAAACTTTTGCTAAACCATAATGTAGGATTTCCATGTTAAGAAAAACAAAGTGAATCTTATCGTAACCCAACTGAAAGAAACAGAAAACCCTTGTTGGTCACATATATGACATTTCATATAATCAGTACACCTACTTTACCTCTCCATCTCCTAAACATTCAATGTGGTTTCAGCCACCCTGTCTTTAAAGAAAATAAATAACAATAAATCTTGGGTTCAGTCTGTCTGCAAAGCTGTGTCAAATGATTGGGATATAAATATTCTTCTACATCATCAGATACAATAAAAACTAGGTATTTTATTTTAAAGAATTCTGGAAGACACCTTGCAGTTCATGTGTCATAACTAATTTGATGGTAAAATATCTGAGACCCTCTCTTGATGAAAAAGCACACACTTGAGTGATTTGCCTTTCTCTCTTTGTGGAGGGAAACAGCCCATTAGGAGCTGGTATGATTCATTATGATAGTCAGTACACATTATAAAGAAAAAAACTTCAAGTAGCAAACATTATTTTATCCACAACTAAGAAGAATTTTGAAAACTATTTGCCTTTGAAGAAGAAATATAAAAATAAGACTTCTAAAACAGTTATTATTTAAAATCAGCTGATGTCTGTGATGACAAGTTTAATTCAGTTAGATCAGACTTACCATAATATTAACTCCTTACATTTCATCCAAGTAATAGTGTTTTTTTAAAAAAACATGAAGAATAATTATTTGTTGATTAGATTATGCTTTTTATGCATGTGGACTTTTCACAAAGTTTTTACAGTTCTATTTGTTGCTAATAACTCTGAATATAAGTTAGAAAACTTATAAAAGTGCATAGCAGTGGTCCTAAACTTTTTGGGTTAGTGGGAACATTTAGAAGTCTTTTTGGCACTCTCACAAAATGGATACCATGTTGGATGTGGCCACTCAGAAAACATCCATGTACAAAGCAATGGATTTCAAACATCCACCATTTTATTTTCTAAAAATGGTTCTTGGGTCTCAGTGGAACCCAAGTGTATTGTTGGAAATGCAGTTTATTTTCAGGAAGAAGCTTTGCTCTGTGGAATGCTACCTTCCCATATATTTTTTAAAGAATCGATATTATCCTAAAAAATAAAATTTGGGGGGGAGATTGATGAGGGCCAAGTAATACACTGGTGGGCCATTTTCACTACTGCATGCTATTTTAGAAGCCCAGGGTAGTATGGTAGCTTTCTTGGGATTTAGTTTGGTTGATTTCTTGGGATAAAAAGATGCAAAGGAAAGTTTATAAATTTCTTAATTAGGCTAGTAGGACGAATATGGATGAAAAATTGCTGATTTTATGAAGGTATTTAGTCTGTCAATAAATTATTTTTCTGTTAATGTAAACAAAGTTTAAAATGGTGATGAATACAATATATAACATTCTTTAATGAAATTATACACAACTGAGATCAATTCACTTTTTCCTCTAGATTATTGTGTCATGCAATGAAGGATCACATTGTACGTGTTGCAAATGAGGCAGAGTTTATTTTGAACAGACAAAGAGCTGAAGACGTACACAAGCATGCAGAATTTGAGGTAAGCGTAGCAGTTGTTGAAACCCTGGATTCTGTTTTCACCTATCTTGTCATCACCCTGAGAAATAGATTTTGAAATGAAAACTTAGGTTATTGGCATTCAAAATCAATGTGTAAAGTTTTTATCAGAAATCACAGGTAAGCCTTGCTTAACAACCACAATTGAGACTGGCATTTCAGTTGCTAAGCAAAGGGGTCATTAAGTGAATCCGACCCAATTTTATGAACTTTTGTGGTGGTCACTAAGCAAATCGCCATGGTTGTTAAGCGAACCATGTGGTCAGTAAGCAAATTATGCAGTTCTCTATTGATTTTGCTTGCTAGAAGCTGGCTGGGAAGGCTGAAAATAGTGATCACGTGACCACAGAATGCTGCAACGGTCATAAATGCAAACTGGTTGCCAAGCACCCAAATCATGATCACATGACCCCAGGGACGCTGCTACAGTCATAAATGTGAGCACCAGTTGTAAGTTGGTTTTTTCAGCACTGTCATAAGTCTGAACCATCACTAAATGAATGATCATTAAGTGAGGACTACCTGTATATTATTATTTTCTTCCTTCATTAAAACCCTATAGAAATAAATAGAATTATATTTAGAATCCCGTTTATTCACATTTTTAAAAGTCGCAATATTGTTCTGGTATTGCTGAAGTAAGTTACCAATTCAATTACATTTTTATACGTATAATATGCTAGCTGTATTGTCTGAAATTTTAGAGCAAGCTGATAGGTCATATAATTTTTTTTCCAGTTTAGTTAAGTTAGAAATAGTGTTTTAGATGGCAGATCACACTTTTGGAATAATTCCATTTTACTTCTATCTATGGGAGAATTTCAATTTTTAAAAAGAATTGCATACCATGCCTTTAATATTTGATTACCACCACCAGTCCTGCGGTGCTGCCTTAACATGGCGGGGCGGGGGGAGATGTTACTGGAGGGATGACCAGAGAATTCCAGGAGTGTGTGCTGAGAGTATATACTCCCAGCAGAGTCATCCAAGGTGTGAAGGTCATTCAGACAAGCGGGCATCTATATTGGGCAGCAGTCATATAGGAGGATACTCGAGGTGGAAGGTATGGTAAAGGTATCATTTTATGCTATGTGGGAAAAGGCAGTGGTAAACCGCTCCTGTATTTTACCAAGAAAACCACATGAATAGAAAATATAACAAGACTGGCATGGTACTGAGGAAAAGCTGAGGATCTTTCAGAGTATAATGGTGTTTATGATGTGGCTAGCTTAAAGCCTTCCAGATGTCTAGTTGCTGATGTTGCCATGCAGGAAAAGAAAATGCAAAGCTGCAAAGATAGAATTACAGTAGGAACACAAAACATAAGAAGCATAAGTTTGAGAAAGCTCAACACAGTGAAAGGTGAAATGAATTGAATACACATTGACATCTTAGGCATTAGCAAATCAAAATGACCATCAAACACTTTCAGTATCACACTGTTTACTAGTCAGGACATGAAAAACAAGGAACGGTGTTGCTTTTGTAGTTAGGAAGGGTATAGCAAGAACAGTACTTGGCTACAATGCAGTTAATAACTGAACAATAACAGTTAGACTTCATGGACAATCCTTTAATATGTTAGTTATCCAAATTTATGCTTCAACCAATGATACAAAGAACAGGAAGTTTTATGAACAAGTTCAAGTTGAAATTGGCAGCACATGCAAACAAGAATGGCAACGTTGGAAATATTAAGGAGGAAAATGTAGCTGGACTGTATAGCCTAGACACTGAAATGAAGCAAGAGAATGGCTTATCAGTTTCTGCCAGTCCAATTCATTCATTGCTAACACAACCTTCAAACAACCAAAATGATGCCTATAGACATGGACATCACCAGATGGAGAACACAAAAATCCAGCTAAAGTGGAAGAAGAAAGCCAACCAGTTCTATGGTATATACAGTACGATCTTGAGCATATACCCACCATTTTAAAGCAGAACCTCAGACATCACTTTGAAGTCCTGAACCTTATTGATCGAGTACTGTGGAATTAACTTAAAGAAATTGTTAAGAATGAATTGTGAACCGACACTTCTGAAAACCAAGAAACAGAAGAAAGCAAACTGGATGTTAGAAGAAACAGTGGAAATTGCCAAGAAGAAAAGAGACACCAAAGCCAAGAAAGACAAAGCTTTCAGGAAAGAACAAATAATTTCAGAGAGCTGTTAGAAGATACAAGAAGCAATATTATAACAACATCTGTAATGACATGAAGATGGAAACAGAGACAGAAAAACAAGGCAAGTCTCTCAAAAGATCTCTGAACTCAGAAGGAGATTCCAACCTCAAATTGGTATGCTAAAAGATGCCAATAGACAGGCAGTAACTGATTCAAAGGAGATCAAAGAAAGATGGAAGGAGTATACTGAAATAGTGTATAGTAGAGATTTCAACATCCAAGATACCTCAGAAGATATTCCCTACTTACAAGAACTTCTAGCACTAGAAGATGAAGTTAGATCAGCACTCCAGTCATTACTGAGTAGGAAGACTGCAGAAACTGATGGAATAGCCACAGAAATATGGCAATCAACAGCAGAAGAACAATAAAGGCCCTAATCAAGCTATGCCAGCAGATAGATGTAGGATGACACCATGGCCAACAGATTGGAAGTGGTAAATCTGCATACCAGTACCAAAGAAGGATACTTAACAGAGAGCACTAACTATTATACAATATCCTTAATTTTACATACTGACAAAATAATGTTTAATGCTTATCTCCAAAACTGCTTAGACCCTACATGGAAGGGAGATGCCAGATGTTCAAGCTGGCTTTAGAAAAGACTGAGGAACACATTATTGCTGATGCTCACTGAATAATTGAGAAAGCCACAGAATACAATATATGTGTGTGTGTGTGTGTGTGTGTGTGCTTCTTTAATTACAGGAAGCCTTTGATTGTGTTGATCATGTCATGCTGTATAATGTGCTTACTGCTCACCATTTATATGATATGTGAAGATCGTGAAGGCAAAGAAGTTGCTTTTCGGTCATAGTGGTTCCTGAGATGCTATGCAACAGTCTTGATAAACTCAAAAGGATATGTGGGAACCACACGCAGGGCTATGTGCTCTGGGACAACGTACAAGTTTCCTACATGGCTTTACATAGGAACACATCGCCCACACTCTGACTGGACAAGTCCAAGTGAGATGCCTGGGATTGTGACGTTATCTGGACTGAATTTGATTCTGTGATTCCTGATTCTGTGACTCCTAATCATCCAGCCCTTTTGGTAAAGCTGTTGCCCTGTATAACTGCCCTGGATGATAGTTTCCCCAATTATAAAATGTACTACCAATCAAATGTTTTGTAATACAGGTTTTTAATATGCAAATAGGGCAGAAATCTCTCTTTTCCACAGCAGACAATGTCAACTTTTGATCAAGTGCTCAATATTTGGGAAAACCAGGAGTTGAATCCAAGCTATTCAAAGCTGTGTCTGACTGAAATCCACTGGATGTGATTTCAGTGAAAACTGTATATTTCTATGAATGTGTATATTTCTGTATTTTTTTATTTGAAAGTATTTCCTAAGGATTTGCATATACACCGCTCTGGGTAACATAGCCTGGGGCCAGGGGCTTAGAATGGAATGGTCAGCAACATTCCAATATACTGCCTCTCCTGTAGAATTGTATTGGGGGATTTTTTTTTTCTCGTTTGTTTTTCCCCACAGCCCCTGGATTAATCTGTGTTTCAAATTGCTTTCCCAGCTTCTCCCTACCACATCAATTTTGGTCCCATTCCATTGGACTGGAAAGAAAAAAAATATTTTATATAATTTATATTTAAATGCCTCATGTTTATATTTAAATGCCTTAACTCACATACAGGTTGGGGCAGAGAGGAACTCTATCAATGAGAACTATGTTTGTGGAAATTATTTTACTGCTGATGGGATTTTGTGTGGCCATAGATGTTAGAAGAGCCAGAAATGAAAGAGTTGAGGCATAGTTTTGCTAGATTCAGGGTCTATCCAGTGATTAGAGAATCCTTACTGTTTAGACTCCTATCTATTCATCCTTGGGAGCTGGCACAAATACATTGTATTTTGTCTTCTTCCCTCATTTGTATTATAGATTTACTCTGCCCAATAGCAATGTATTTACTTCATTATCATGGTAGGTAAGATGGAAAAAGAACTCCCTCCCCATGTCTTTTGCTTCATTTACACACACACACACACACACACCCAAACACAGAGTACTTATAACCTTTACTTCATTCTATCATCTGAAACAGCATTCACTTCTCTTACAGGCTTGCAACAATTTATTACCAAACATATTTTGACTTTAAATTAAAAAATATCACATTTGCAATTAAGTGTATGTCATGCTGACGTTTCATATGGCTTCAGTGGTAAATAACATTTGATATTTATCAGAGCATTCTGTAGTAAACTTAAGATGACAGTAGAAGATTGAGTTATCTGCCCTTTGAAGAATTTATTGCAGTATAAGATCTGTCACAACTGTAGACAAAATGAGAATATTCAATTAGATTCCAGCTTCAGTTAGCAAACACAATTTAGAATATTAACCAAATTCCCTTAAGGGGAAATCTTAAGCCAATTTTCTAGTAAGCAAACCAAGACATTCCTGAAACATGGGTTTCTTTAAAAAGGTAAGATCTTAACTTTTAAAAATAGTACTTTTGCATAATAAGTTAAAAAAAAGTTTTTTTTATAAAGATAAAGATTATATAGAGATAAAAAATAAAATTTCAGTATATGTATACCAGAGAATAATAAACTAGCAAACAGACATATTGTAACTTGGTTGTATGCAGATGACGTAGTACTTCTATCACAAACGTTAACTGGACTTAAACCAGCTCTGAATGCTCTGGCCAATTACTGCTCTGAGGAAGCTCTCGAAATCAACTGTAGTAAAACTAAGATCTTGAGCTTGAGCACCTCAATGATGCCATGAGCTAAACCATGAAGGCCCACCCAAGACGGGAAGGTCATGACAGAGAGGTCAGACTAAAAGCGATCCCTGGGGAAGGTAATGGCAACCCACCCCAGTATTCTTGCCATGAAAACTAAATGGATCAGTACAACCAGAGATATGTTGGTATACCATTGGAAGATGAGATCCCCAGGTCGGAAGATGGTCAAAATGCTACTGGGGAGGAACAGAGGATGAGTTCAACTAGCCCCAGATGTGATGACGCAGCTAGCTCAAAGCCAAAAGGACGGCTAGCAGCCGATGGTGCTGGTGGTGAATGGCGAATCCGATGTTCAAAGGATCAAAACACCATTGGAACCTGGAATGTAAGATCTATGAGCCAGGGCAAATTGGATGTGGTTATTGGTGAGATGTCAAGATTAAAGATAGATATTTTGGGGGTCAGTGAACTGAAATGGACTGGAATGGGCCACTTCACATCAAATGACCACCAGATCTACTACTGTGGACAAGAGGACCACAGAAGAAATGGAGTAGCCTTCATAATTAATAATAAAGTGGCTAAAGCAGTGCTTGGATACAATCCAAAAAAACGATAGAATGGTCTCAATTTGAATTCAGGGCAAGCCATCTAACATCACAGTGATCCAAATATACGCCCCAACCACAGATGCTGAAGAAGCTGAGGTAGAGCGGTTCTATGAGGATCTGCAGCACCTACTGGACAGTACACCTAAAAGAGATGTTATTTTCATCACGGGAGACTGGACTGCTAAGGTGGGTGGTCAAATGATACCTGGAATTACAGGTAAGCATGGCCTGGGAAAACAAAACGAAGCAGGACATAGGCTGATAGAATTTTGCCAAGACAACTCACT
This sequence comes from Candoia aspera, assembly GCF_035149785.1. Lineage (NCBI taxonomy): Eukaryota > Metazoa > Chordata > Lepidosauria > Squamata > Candoiidae > Candoia > Candoia aspera. The sequence goes on along the minus strand of NC_086157.1, from coordinate 91,424,593 downwards.
CTGCATAACAAACACTCTCTTCCAACAACCTAAGAGACGGCTTTATACATGGACTTCACCAGATGGACAACACCGAAATCAGATTGACTACATCCTTTGCAGCCAAAGGTGGAGGACATCTATACAGTCGGTAAAAACAAGACCTGGAGCTGACTGTAGTTCTGATCACGAACTTCCTATTGCAAAATTTAGGATCAGACTAAAGAGATTAGGGAAGACCCAGAGATCAGCTAGATATGAGCTCACTAATATTCCTAAGGAATATGCAGTGGAGGTGAAGAATAGATGTAAGGGACTGGACTTAGTAGATAGGGTCCCGGAAGAACTATGGACAGAAGTTCGCAGCATTGTTCAGGAGGCGGCAACAAAATACATGCCAAAGAGAAAACCAAGAAGGCAAAGTGGCTGTCTGCTGAGACACTAGAGTAGCCCAAGAAAGAAGGAAAGCAAAAGGCAACAGTGATAGGGGGAGATATGCCCAATTAAATGCAAAATTCCAGAGGCTAGCCAGAAGAGATAAGGAATTATTTTTAAACAAGCAATGTGTGGAAGTGGAAGAAGACAATAGAATAGGAAGGACAAGAGACCTCTTCCAGAAAATAAGAAACATTGGAGGTAAATTCCAGGCCAAAATGGGTATGATCAAAAACAAAGATGGCAAGGACCTAACAGAAGAAGAAGAGATCAAGAAAAGGTGGCAAGAATATACAGAAGACCTGTATAGGAAGGATAACAATATCGGGGATAGCTTTGACGTTGTGGTCAGGGAGCTAGAGCCAGACATCCTGAAGAGTGAGGTTGAATGGGCCTTAAGAAGCATTGCTAATAACAAGGCAGCAGGAGACGACGGCATCCCAGCTGAACTGTTCAAAATCTTGCAAGATGATGCTGTGAAGGTAATGCATGCTATATGCCAGCAAATTTGGAAAACACAAGAACGGCCATCAGATTGGAAAAAATCAACTTATATCCCCATACCAAAAAAGGGAAACACTAAAGAATGTTCAGACTATTGAACAGTGGCATTCATTTCACATGCCAGTAAGGTAATGCTCAAGATCCTGCAAGGTGTTGTTGGTTATTCGTTTAGTCGCTTCCGACTCTTCATGACTTCATGAACCAGCCCACGCCAGAGCTTCCTGTCGGTCATCAACACCCCCAGCTCCCCAAGGGACGAGTCCGTCACCTCTAGAATATCATCCATCCAACTTGCCCTTGGTCGCCCCCTCTTCCTTTTGCCCTCCACTCTCCCTAGCATCAGCATCTTCTCCAGGGTGTCCTGTCTTCTCATTATGTGGCCAGAGTATTTCAGTTTTGCCTTTAATATCATTCCCTCAAGTGAGCAGTCTGGCTTTATTTCCTGGAGGATGGACTGGTTTGATCTTCTTGTAGTCCAAGGCACTCTCAGAATTTTCCTGTTCTGTTCAAAAGCATCTATCTTCCTTCTCTCAGCCTTCCTTATGGTCCAGCTCTCGCAGCCATATGTTACTACAGGGAACACCATTGCTTTAACTATGTGGACCTTTGTTGTCAGTGTGATGTCTCTGCTCTTAACTATTTTATCGAGATTTGTCATTGCTCTTCTCCCAAGGATTAAACGTCTTCTGATTTCCTGACTGCAGTCAGCATCTGCAGTAATCTTCACACCTAGAAATACAAAGTCTTTCACTGCTTCTACATTTTCTCCCTCTATTTGCCAGTTATCAATCAAGCTGGTTGCCATAATCTTGGTCTTTTTGAGGTTTAGCTGCAAGCCAGCTTTTGCACTTTCTTGTGCAAGTTCTTGTGGTATGGGGAACTTGTGGCAAGTTCTTAGTGGTATGTGAATACCAAGTCATCTTGTCTGCCTCCTGAAGAATCTGTATAACGACTAAGTAGCAACAGTAAGAACAGGCCATGGAACAATGGACTGGATTAAGATTGGGAAACGGGCTGTATACTCTCACCCTACCTATTCAACTTGTACCCAGAACACATCATGCGACATGCTGGGCTTGAGGAATCCAAGGCTGGAATTAAAATCGCTGGAAGAAACATTAACAATCTCAGATATGCAGATGATACCACTTGGATGGCTGAAAGCGAAGAGGAACTGAGGAGCCTTATGATGAAGGTGAAAGAAAGTGCAAAAGCTGGCTTGCAGCTAAACCTCAAAAAAACCAAGATTATGGCAACCAGCTTGATTGATAACCGGCAAATAGAGGGAGAAAATGTAGAAGCAGTGAAAGATTTTGTATTTCTAGGTGCGAAGATTACGGCAGATCCTGACTGCAGTCAGGAAATCAGAAGACGCTTAATCGTAGGGAGAAGAGCAATGACAAATCTCAATAAAATAGTTAAGAGCAGAGACATCACACTGACAACAAAGGTCCGCATAGTTAAAGCAATGGTGTTCCCCGTAGTAACATATGGCTGCGAGAGCTGGACCATAAGGAAGGCTGAGAGAAGGAAGATAGATGCTTTGGAACTGTGGTGTTGGAGGAAAATTCTGAGAGTGCCTTGGACTGCAAGATGATCAAACCAGTCCATCCTCCAGGAAATCAAGCCAGACTGCTCACTTGAGGGAATGATATTAAAGGCAAAACTGAAATACTTTGGCCACATAATGAGAAGACAAGACACCCTGGAGAAGGTGCTGATGCTAGGGAGAGTGGAGGACAAAAGGAAGAGGGGGCAACCAAGGGCACGTTGGATGGATGATATTCTAGAGGTGACGGACTCACCCCTGGGGGAGCTGGGGGTGCTGACAACTGACAGGAAGCTCTGGCGTGCGCTGGTCCATGAAGTCACGAAGAGTTGAAAGTGACTAAACGAATAAACAAAAAAACAAAACTAAGATCAACTGTTAAGATTGACTGTTGGAGAAATAGGTGTATTTTGTATTGACGACCGACAGGAAGCTCTGGTGTGGGCTGGTCCATGAAGTCACGAAGAGTCGGAAGCGACTAAACGAATAAACAACAACAAGCCGCCCAGACTCTCACCATCTGTGAGTTGGGCAGCTATATACATTTGTTTAATAAATAATAATAAATAAATAAATTTGGGGTGTCAGAGAAAATAATATCAATATCAGAAGAGGCAATTCCTGGGATGGCATGAGACCCAAAGCCAGATTTCTGTCTCTGAGTGGTTGCTAATCACTGGGATAAAAATTCTCCTCCTTTGTGAGTTTTATCTTCAGCATCCTCTTCTAGCCCCCACAATGATTTATAAGTATTTTGGGGGGATACAATTGGGGAGTTACACTGTAGGAAGGTATTGGTGTTAAAAGCATGCCTGGATCCAAAGAAGGCAAGACATTAGCCTTTTTCTCAGGGTCTGTGCACTTTAGATTCTCTAATTGATATAGCATTTTGTTAAGCTGCAGACTAGCGGGGACTCAGTTAGACGTTAAAGGTTCTCCATTGGTGGTCTGTGTGCCTGGACTTTTTGTGACTATGGCAGAAGTAGCAATTATTTCCACAGTCCTGAGGACCAGATTGATTGATGGTTTCGCTGTGGAGCATATTGTCACCAATGTTTCTCTTAATTCATCCAATCTCTGTGTGGTGTCTGCTTGCTCTGAATCTGGCAATGTACCAAATAAGTCTATCAACTTTACTTCCAGTGAGTCCTCAGCAGACTCTCTAGCTGTAGATAATGCAGTTTGTTGATTAGAGCTCCTCTTCCTCAAGGTCACTGCTGGTGAAACATTCCTGAAGTTATCTGGATTCAAATTGTTACACTTAGATTTTAAAGTGGCAATACCCTCTTGGGAAAACTGATCCAAAAGTAGGCTAGCTTTCTCAGTACAGAAGACGTGTACTGGGAATATTGAGAAGGTGCTCAGGAAGGGCTTCATTTTGAAAAGCATGCTAGAGACTGCAGATTGCTTAAATGTCAGCAAACTTCACATGCAGCCTCTTCTAGATGGCAGCCACTTGGCATGTAGTAGAACTGTCAAAGAGCTTTCTAAGTGGAGCAGCTTGCTCGAGGATAGAGTAACTGCCTTTTTGAAGTCTCATCCTCTGTTCACTCTATTGTTGGAAATCAGCAGAGTGATCTGATTGGTCTAATAATTGCACTTATCTTGTCTCTGCCCTTTTTATGCTTGAGAGTTAAGCCCTCCACAGTTATTTCTTTCTCTCCTAGGAGATTTAGAAGTGGGGTCAGCTTTAAATTCCCTGTTAGCTGCTCATTGCTTGTTGGTGTGAGCAGTGAGTGCCTTTACAGCTTCTGCGGTTTTATTTGGGTGACTCTCAGTATACTTTACCTTTAGTAGGTCAACCTAATTTTGGACTGAAGTCAAAAGTTTGAAAAATGAGACCAATGTTTGTGCTGTGAACAAACATTGTCTAGTTATGAAGTCTGGTACATTCTCCCTTTTTAAGTTCATATCATCCCCATCTTGCATAAGCCGTGCAGCTGCTGAACAAACCGCAGCAGTCTGGGGAGCAGGGGTATCCTCTACCCCTCTACCTCTACCTCTACCAGGGAAGAATAAAGTTCTATAAGCTGTTGACTCCCATTCCAAAGAATTCTAAGAATTAGAAGTGTCATGGCTATCTGGAGAGTAAGTAGGGTCAGAGTTACTTACTGAAGTTATCTGTTTATTGTGTATTCATCCATTTTCTGCTGCTTCAGAGGCTTGGGTGGTGCCTGTGTTGTGGAGTGTATGCTGCCTCTTCTTCCTTTTTCCCATTCTTGAGTCCTGTTTTATATTTTATTGGACTGGTAGCTGGAGCAGATAAATGATCTCCCAGGCAATACAGTTTATAAAAAGTAAATTAAAAGTATATAAAAATGAAAATAGCAAGTTGAAAGATAAAATAGAATAAAACAGAGAGCATAGATTCAGAGTTGCTCACCCATCACCATCTTGAGGCCACCCCACCCACCCGCCCCATAATTAAAAACAGTGAAACCATAGATAATTCTTATTTAATATTGAATTAGATTCAAATATATAAAATTTCTCTCTGTGTTTCTACTGTATGGAAGGTTGAGGAAACTTTATTTCATCATTAGTCCAGTTACTCTAGAAAGCCTATTTCACAGTTAATATCCATTCATTCTGTTAACTTCTATATTTGTTCAGAATGAAAAATGAAAACTTACTATTGTACTAATTGGTGTTTCTTTCTACAAGTACGTAAACTGAAAAATTAATTAACCCCATAATGTCTATGGTTTTAAAATGCATTTAATTAAAACATGTTCATTTCATGATGGTGAAATGTGCAGTGTTTTTACATTATGCAGACATGCAGTTTTTATGCCTTTTTATATTATAAAACCAAATAAACTACAAATTATTATGAAAACCCTCCCAAATGATATGAAACAGATGGGGAATCTTTTGAGACACATTCTCAAAAAGGCCATACACTGACAATAACCTCTTTTCCTCTCTATCATCTCTTCCTTCACGCACACACCCCTTTGCCCCTCAAATTCTTGCACGCCCACTTGAGTACAGTTTATTCTTCTATAAATTTGAAATTTAATGGCAAAGTATCTTTTAAATTATATCAAGAGCTACTTGTATCACCTAGAATACAATTTGCCCACCTCTGTTCACAAATATATACATTATAATGTTAATTCATATCAATGTGATCCACAAAGCTGCAGGAAATACTAGCACAACTGTTTAAAAATCCAACAAGATGGTGCAGTTATATTGCTACATATGATTGGTAAGCAGGTACAAAAAATCACAGCTGTGGCCAAGATCAATTTATATTCCAATTCCATTAAAAGGGCAAGGCTAAAGAATGCTCAAACTACTGAATAATTGCACTTATTTCACATGTTAGTAACATAACACTTAAGATTATGAAGTCCAGACTTCAACAGTTTGGGGAACAGGAACTGACAGATGTATAAGCTGGACTCAGAAGAGACATGGGCATCTAAAATCACATTGCTAACATCCAAATTACATGGGAAAGGCAAAGAAGTTCCAGAAAGACCTATATTTTTGCTTTATTGACCATACATCACTTCTGACAATGTAGACCACAAATTGTGGTTATTTCTTAAAAACATGGGTGTACTGAAAAATTGTTATGAGGACCAGGAAACAATAGTTCAGATGGAATATGGAGCAACTAAATGGTTCAAAATTGGACAATTAGTAGGCCAAAGTTGTGTATCTAACCTTATCCATTTAACTTATATGTAGAATATATCATGAGAAATGTTCGAGTAGAAGAAATAAAAACTGGAATTATAATTGCTGGGAGAAACATCAGAAACCTCAGATATGCTGATAATACCATGCAAGGAAGATTTTAAGGGCTTTCTTGTTGAAAGTGAAAAGAAAATGCAGAACCTGATCTGCTGTGGAAGATTAAAAAAACAACAACAGTCTAAGATTTTGTCAAGAGGCAATACCAACCCAATGTATATAGGCAGAGAAGAAGATGAAATAGTAACAGACTTCATTTTTCTATACTCCAAGATTCACAGGGATAGTGAGTGTAGACATGTATTAAAAAGATGTTTTCTGCTTTGGAGAAACAGTAACCAATCTAAATAAAATATTAAAGTACAAAAATATATATTGCAAAAGAATGGTTATTCTAGTTATAACATATGGTTGTGCAAACTGGACCATCTGTAAAGGTGAATGAAGAAAAAAATGATGCCTTTGAATTGTGGTTCTGGTGAAGACTGTTAATAGTATCTTAGACCAGAAATAAAACAATATTCAAGTAAACCAGACTACTCATTAAAAGTACTAATAATAATGCTAACTGCATAATCTGGGGGTCCTCCTGGACTTATGGCTCCTGCTCTTTGCGCAGCTACGTGCAGTGCACCAGTTACACCCCTTCCTGGGTCGGAAAGCCCTTCGAATAGTCACTCATGCCCTTGTTATCTCTCATATAGACTATTGCAATGTGCTCTACATGGGGCTACCCCTGAAAAGTATCCAGAAGCTTCAGCTGGCCCAGAATGCAGCCACGTGGGCTGTTTTTAGTGCCTCTAGAAGGGCACATATAACACTGCTGCTGCGCGAGCTGCATTGGGTACCAGTCTGCTTCCGGGTCCAATCCAAGGTGTTGGTTATCACCTTTAAAGACCTACATGGCATGGGGCTAGGTTACCTGAGGGACCGCCTCTTCCCCATTACATTAGCCTGTCCCACCCAATTGTGCAGAGAGGGCATGCTGCAGACCCCATCTGTAAGAGAATTCCATTTGGCAGGGTCCAGAAAGTGGGCCTTCTCTGCAGTAGCTCCCGCCCTGTGGAACATGCTGCCCCCAGAGGTGAGACTGGCCCCATCATTCCTGGCCCTCTGGAGAAGTCTGAAGACCTGGCTCTGCCTCTTTGCTTGGGGCGGAGAGGGGAATAGACCTACGTGGGGATGACTGCTATCTTAGACCACTCCTCCCACATATGGACCGTATCAGATTCTCCTGCCACTTGGACTTTTTTACTTTTTTACCCTTATTTATAGTTAGTTATTACATGTAATTTTATATTTGTATATTTTATTTATATTGTATGATTGTTGTTTTAATCAATTATTGTAAACCACCCAGAGTCTCCCAATGTGAGGAGATGGGCGGGGACAAATTAAATAAGTAAGTAAGTAAGTATATTTGACACATAATGCAAAGAGTCATTGCAGAAGACCCTGATGCTTGGAAAATTGGAGGCAATCAGAAAAGACGCCAACAGAAAACAAAGTTACTAGAATCTATCACTAATGGCACAAGTGTGACTCAAGGAGTTATTAACAGAAAATCCTTGCCAAATGATGTCCATTGGATCACAGAGAGTTGAAAGTGACTGAATTACTGAACAAAATTTGATCAAAACACTTGGACACACATAATTTTGCTATATCAAAATATTCTTCCTCTGTTGCTGAGTTATAGGATTATTCCTATATGTATTCATCTAAAGTACTCTGTGTAATATGGAGTTTGATTATTTATTCAAACAGTTGTTTACTTTTTTGTTTGGTGTACTTTTTGTATATTGCTGTTTTTGTTTAGATTGTGTAAGTTGCTTAGAATCATGAGATTGAAGGATATGCTCTGAAAGGTTGGGGGGTACAAGAGTGTAAAGAAGGAAAGTCCCAGTGCACAAATAGAAATCTACTTGGTAAGGTTGGGTTGAATCCATAATGACTGTACCATGCTTTAAATCAAAACTATATGTTAAAACTGTGTATTTTTTCCATATAAATATGCTTATTCACTGCTTTCCAATTTGAGATCTAGTTCCATATTCTTTCCATTGGTGGGGTGAGGTTGGTGGGGACCCAAGAGTTCTTTTTTTTCAGTTGTGAGGTTAGTCTCCATTTTTATGACCTTTTGTTGTTATGGAGGTGAAAGAAGAGAAATCCCAGTGTAAACTACCTTGAGCTCATAGGGAAAAGATGGTATAAAAGTCTAACAAATTAAATATATATGTATACATTTTATAATAAATTATTTGGGCCTTTCTCTCTGCCTTTGTTTTCAATGTATCTCTTTTACTTTCTCAGATTTGTATTGTTTGTCTTCTAATGTTTATATTAATTGTATGCCTTGGGAGATCTAGTTAGACCAAACACAGTGAAAATTGTTTTCAGAAATAATAAATGTTTCTTTAAAACAGGGTTAATAGACATTCAAGTGGAAACTAGATTAAGCCTAAGTCTCACGATCAATTGTCACAATCAAGTTTTTGAGGCTACAAGATAAGCCATTTTTTAAATTAGCCTGTGACGCTGGATGTTAGCCAGGTTTAAAACCTACTGCTATGAATTGGGTGTTAGCTAAAGTAGTAATTCAGACTATAATCTGTACTGTTTCCTTTGCAGTATTTTTTTTCAAGTGATCTTTGTAGTATATATGTTAATGTACAATTTGCAAGGTTAGGTAAAGGTTTAAAATGTGTGATGGTTGCTTTCACAAAATAATTGCAATGAGACAGCTTATCTATTTACAAAATGATTTTATTTATTTATTTATTTTTCAAATTTCTGTCACCGCCCATCTCTCCCGAAAAGGATTGCCATAATAGATATGACTAGCTATCACAGAAGACAAACTTGATGTTTTTCTCTGCCGCTGTCATGAGTGCCGATGAGCTGAAGACATCAGCACATCGGCACACATGACAAAGACAAGGAAGCAGAAGGAAGGGACACAAAATAAGCATAGCACGCAAAGCCATCACGACACAAAGAGAAGGAAAAGAAGACAAAGACAAGGCGAATCACGAGGCACACCCAAGCTATTAGCAGGAGCGCCACGGAGATCGCCCAGCGGACAGCAATCATCGGCTGAAGGAGGAGACCGATGATGGGTGATCCCGGGGCACCCGCAGGGGCCCCGCAACCCTACACCTACCGGCACGAAAGGATGCAGGACAAAGGGCGGGTGACGTAACCTAAGGAGAGGGGGCGCTGACCGGCGCGGGGTATTTAAACCCCGCACCGACGCGCTCCCTTCACTCTCGGCTTTTTTCTACAACTGACACTACGTGATGAATAAAACAGAACCTGCTTCAACCGAACCAGTGTCTGTGCTTTACTCAGCGGTAGGCAGTGCATGACAGCCGCCCATCCTAACTTACCTCCATCTCTTTTCTCCTAGGCAGGTTCCATATACCATTTTATTTTCTAAGAATGCCTATGGAGCCTATGTAAGACCCAGAGGCATTTTTGTAAATAAAGCTAATGGTAAAGACTGACACTTCACAACAGGTTAGCTTCTCATTAAAAATAAATACATAAATAAGCGCTCTTTAAAAATTAGATGGGGCAGACAGCCTAGTAAAGCAGCAAGGGAAGATAATGTTTGTATTTGCATCTGCAGGCACCATATTGCTTGATGAGATTTAGAAGCAAAGTAAACAATATACTAATTGCAATCCAGATTCCCGTTGAAATATTACATATATCATAATTTTACCTTCATTTTCCCTGTTCTAGTAGAAACTTTCTGAATGTTATACAAAAGTATGAGAGAGAGAATGAGGTTAGCATGTAATAAAAATGAAGAATAAGGTTGTAAGGAAGCATGACTTTTCCATTAATGAGTTCTAGGCTCCATAATATTTCTCTCTCCAAGCTGTTACTCTTCATATGCAGCGTAAACTTTCTGGATTTTCATTTTCTAAGAAAATTATTATCTTCTAGTAACAAAAGAAAAAAACAGGAGGCCTGTCTTTTGCTTAACTGATCAATGAGTTATAGTAATCCATGCCCCTAAGTTCAGTAAAATATAATACTTTATTTAAAATATTTAATAAAATACTTTTTTTACCTGGGTTTATAATTGTGTCTCTGTGTGTGTTTTAGCAACAGTGCTCCCCTTTGTGTTGCTTTCTTTCTGAGTCCTCTCTATCTGGCAAAAAGCACCTTGAGAGTCAGGGATTGTGTGGAATGTTGCTAGCACAGAACGTTTTTGAGCAAGCATGAATATGTTTCACTTGCACCCATTTTTGGACCCATTTACAGTACATCTTCATGTTTAGGGATAAACCAATTGAATTAAACATATTTTACTGTATACTATGCATAGGCTTAATTGATGATTTTTTTTTAAAATGAAGAGAGGTTTAGCAAAACAATAACAAGCTTAAGATATTTTCCTTCTGAAATTATAAACATTATTTCCCTTTTTAGTCACAATGTGCCCAATATGCTGCTGATAGAAGAGAAGAGGAGAAGATGTGTGATCACCTTATCAGTGCAGCCAAGCATCGTGATCATGTTACAGCAAATCAGCTGAAGCAGAAAATACTGAATATTCTTACTAATAAGCATGGTGCTTGGGGAGCTGTTTCATATAGGTATGTTGTTAATTATTATAACCAATTATATGCTTCTGATCAGGTGTTTCGAATGAATTTGAGCATTTATGATACAAATAACCTGAATCCACTCCTGATCATACAGTTATTACTGTATGTGAAATTGTTTTATAATGTGTTTTATATTGGAATTTTATTATATATTTATTGTTTTATATTGTAAACCGCCCAGAGTTCCTCTGCTCAGAGGAGATGGGCGGTGATAAATCTGATGAATAAAAATAAATAAATAAATAAATAAATATTACGTCATAAGCATAATCTGGTACTCAAATGAAATTTTACAATAAAGTGTACTATTGCTAATGAAAATACTGATATTAGGTGCTAGGTTCTGCATTTAGGATCCTAGCTTACTTACTTTTCTTGCTTGATTTTGAAATTCATTTGTAGTTCACACTTGATAGCAGTTTCTCAGAAGCCAAAGTTGTGATCAACAATCTGCCTTTCTCAAGTACTGTTTGTTAATGACCAACCAATAATATACATGGAATTATAAAGAAAGAAGAAGTTTAAGGTTCTCATTCCAAGAGATTTACAGTATAAAAAGTATAATAAAAGAGCAGAGTAAGGGCAGATAGAGGCAGGGAAAGCAAGAAAGGACCAGTCCTTAATATCAGTCACAATTTGGCTTAGCTATAATGCTGGATTTAGCAGGATTGAGATTGACGAGAATTTTCAAAGGTTTTCTAGGAAGTATTAATGTTGAAGATGAAGTTTTTAAAAAGTAATGGATTTAATGGAAACAGCTTCAGACTTGAGTAATAATAAGAGAGAAAATAGGGTTGCCTCGGACAGTAGATCTATGGACTGGAGCTGGATGAACAAAATTCATGGGAAGAGATATATTTGGATATAAGGAGGAAAAGAACTGAGAGGTCTGAAGTTAAGAGAAAGACATTTGTGCAGAGAGTAAACTGGAAGCCTGACTAGGGACTTTGGAGAACTGTTGCATAGTTACACTGATAAAGAAAGGTGTTGGTAAATTAAGATGATTCAAAGGAAGACCAAACAGAAGTTTGCAATGATGAAGGCAAAAAGTGACTAGTGCATAATCAAGAGCTTTTATTAGACAAATAAAACGGACTATATGTAATGTTATTTTAATGTCATTGTTAAATTAACAATGAGCTTAATTTTGCAATTAAGAAATTGTAAATGATAGAAACCAAACTTCATTCTGGGATGCTGGTGCCAAAACCTCACCTGTACATGATGTAAAAGATCTTTGTGGGCAAACATGGGGGTTGCCTACTCAGAAATTTCCCCACCTGGGACCAGGAGCTGGACCAGAGAGACTGTGAATGCTACTTTGAAGGAGAGGGTAGCGAAGGAGGCTATAGTCTACCCCTTCCTGAAGAGGCCATCTGTGGTGGATTTCGGCAGTACTGCTGGTTCTCAGGAAGGAGGGAGCACATTCCAAGAAGGGGAAAGAGATAAGAGGAAACATAGTCCAGAGGGCAGTTGTGGGAAAACCAAGAGATTCAGAATAGCCCCGCCCTAGAGCCTTCCCAGGTTATTTCCCCTTAGCTTAGGTAGAGTTGCTTTAGTCTGGCAAGATTCTGTCTGTATGGCATTAGCAAATAAAGAACTGAAGTTTGGCTGGCCTGATACTTTGTTGTTCTTGGGCTGGGCCTGACACCATCCTTGGACCTGACAATATTAGAACTTCCCATCTCCAATCTTCCCTTTCTGAGTAGGAGTTTGGAAAAAATAGTTGGGGCTTCATTGCAAAGGACTGTAGAAGAATCAGATTACCTGGATCCTATCTAGTCCAGTTTTGGGCTTGGTCAAAGGACAGAAACTTCATTAACTGCTGTTGTGAATGATTTACAATAAAGCATAGATGTGGGGAGTACAGGCCTACTGGTAGACTTCTCAGCAGCTGTAATTACCATCAGTTATAGTTGTGAGAGCTGTTTCTCACATAGTCAAAAGTAAACAGCATGGTACTAGATTTATCTATTACCAAAACAGAAGACAAATGGAAACCAGGCCTTCCACCCAAAGAGAATTGCCAAGTAGCTTGATACATCATCCACGTGGAAAAAAAGAGGAACAACAATGTTGAACCATGATATCATTATAAATAGGGCTCATATTTAATACATACAGTTGCTGGAATTCTTTTGTAATAGCTTCATAGCTTTTCTGCAGTAAACCTCCTTATCTGTTTGGAGATATATTCTTGAACTGGGTTTTTGGCATTGCCAGCCCAGGGAAACCTGATAATGCTATTTGGAGGGATTGTTTTACAGTAGATTCACTCCTTCATATATGGGCACTTTCAGGTGGTAGTGAAGGGCAAGAGAGCTTGAAAATTGTGACACTGCAATATGAGGCATCCCAGAGCTTGGTATTCTCACCCATCTTGGTTAGCATCTATATGAAGCTCCTGGCAGAGGTCATCTACCAACAGAATAAGGAATAATGAATATGCTGATGATGTACAGCTGTGTATCTCTACTCTGGGTTAAAGAAGGTTTATAGTAGATTTCACTGAAGGAGCATCTCTGTGATTTGTGGATTCTACTGGAAGTCGTCTACTGGAACTGCAGGTGGAGGCTGTAGTCAGGAGAACCTTAACTCAGTTAACTCATACATTAAATGTAGCCCATTTTGGAATTTGATGTTCACCCATGTCCTCACCACCTCATATATGTACTCCTTTTTTTTAAAGAACTTTATTAATTTTCAGAGTATAATTAAAATACAAAATGTAGAATATAGAAAAGATAGAGTACAGAACTAAAGAAAAAAAAAACTATAAAAGTGTAGAGTTGGGGAGAAAACAGAAACAGAAAGTGACTTCAGACCTTCTCCAATACAGATATAAATGCATTTACAAATACAATCTCTTACCATTAGTTAAACCTTAGCAACATTATTTCTATCAAATCAAACCATTTAATCATCAAAACCCAAAATCAAAACCTCGTTTTTTCATGACACAAGCAAATAATCTAAAAATGGTTGCCAAATAAAGACTAATCCAAATACTGTATTTTCTCTTATCAATGCTGTTAACTTCTCCATTTGGGCCAGTTCCATCAGTTTAATCATCCATTCTCATATATGGACTCCTGAAGTGTGATCTAGTTAGGGTTGCTTTTGAATACTCTTTGGAATATTAGTCTTCCAAAGTGGTATATTCCAATTGATATAGTGGCCCACATGCTGAGAGATGAAAGCTGATTCATCAGGGTAGCACTCCTCTTTTGGTTGCTGCCCTGATTACCTATAGATTTCCTGGTTCAACACAACTGCTGGTATAGGTCTGGCTATCTTTAGGACCATCTCATGTAGAAACTGCCCATCACGCATGTCATGAAGCCATGCTGAATATCTCCACCCCATGAAGCTAAAGCTGGGGTGGGGTTGTGGGGGAGGGACCTGGAAACTTTAATTCTTTGTGGCTGCCCTAGATTTTTAGAACAATCTGCCCTCCACTGGGCAGGGCCTCTCTCTGTTAACATTCAGGTTGGAAATAAAAACAGTCTTCTTTTGCTAAGTGCATGGATTATAATTTGTAAGGGAGTTACTGGGTTTATTTATTATATTTTATTATTTTAATATTTTTATGGTTTGTTTCATTTCTTATGAGCCTCCCTTTGTCTTACAATTAAGATAGCATATAATATTCTATGAAATATTATAGAAAGATGAGAATTTAGTCTTGGCTATAGTGATCCCAGGGTGTACCTTGGTTTACCAAGGGGCTCTGGGAGATGAAACACCAGAAGAGATGACTAGAACAAAGTTGGAGGAAGACTCGAAGTGAGTTTGACCGGACATAAGTAAAAGCCCATATTAGGGATTACCTCATGGTGACAAGGGCAGCAAAATGTCAATATTTCTCTACCCTTACTGCATCCACTGATAGCTGCCTAGCAGCTCTATTTAGGGTAACATGGTCCCTATTGTGTAGGGAGGGCCCCTTGGAACATCTGTTGGGTTGCTGTGAGAATTATTCAGGCTATCTGATCGATCAAGTCACTCAGATTCACTCCGACTTGGACTCTTGACTGGGCAGAGCAGGTTGATGTGCCTGGGGCATGGTCTGAGGATGTGATCTGGAATGAGTTTGCGCTTGTGACTCCTGATAAAATGGACAGGGCCATTACAAAGGCCTTTGCACAGCTCCATCTGGTATGCCAGTTTCACTCTTTCCTAGATCAGGGGCCCTTCAGACAGTCACTCATGCCCTAGTCATCATGTGGATTGACTACTGCAATGCGCTTTACCCAGCTGATTCAATCCTGCAGGGTTGGCACGCTCAGGATTCCTTTGATTAGACAATGTTGTCTCTTAGGACCTTAGAAGCGTGCCTTCTCTGTAGCAGTACCTGCCCTCTGGAATGAGGTTCCCCCCAAGATCTGTATGACCTCCCATTCTGCTATTGTTTAGAAGAGCCATGAAAACCTGGCTCTTCACCCAGGCCTTTGGTGAGGGAGAGTGTGATCCTCACTTCAATGTGCTTGCCATCTTTTATCTTTTTTTTTATGTTTTATTGTAATTTCTTTGTTGTGAGCCACCCAAAGTTATTGAGAGTTGGGCAGCATACAAATTTAATTTATTGTTGTTGTTATCTTGAGACACAGTGATAAGATAAAGTCACAACAGGATAAACAGAATGTTAAAAGGCTTGGGAGAAGAAAAATGCCTTTGGTACCAAAAAGACAGCACAAGATGTAACTCACTGGAGAGGGCGCTCTAAAGCTGGTGCTACACTGAAAAAGCCTGCTTCTAGGTAGCTACTCACTGCCTCACCACAAGAGGGCCCCTGGAGCAGACTCTCTGTAGATAGCCTTGTTGTTGTTTGTTGTTTATTTGTTTAGTTGCTTCCGACTCTTCATGACTTCATGGACCAGCCCACGCCAGAGCTTCCTGTCAGTCAACACCCCCAGATCCCCCAGGGGCGAGTCCGTCACCTCTAGAATATCATCCATCCACCTTGCCCTTGGTCGCCCCCTCTTCCTTTTGCCCTCCACTCTCCCTCTCTGGCTTTATTTCCTGGAGGATGGACTGGTTTGATCTTCTTGCAGTCCAAGGCACTCTCAGAATTTTCCTCCAACACCACAGTTCAAAAGCATCTATCTTCCTTCTCTCAGCCTTCCTTATGGTCCAGCTCTCGCAGCCATATGCTACTACGGGGAACACCATTGCTTTAACTATGCGGACCTTTGTTGTCAGTGTGATGTCTCTGCTCTTAACTATTTTATCGAGATTTGTCATTGCTCTTCTCCCAAGGATTAAGCGTCTTCTGATTTCCTGACTGCAGTCAGCATCTGCAGTAATCTTTGCACCTAGAAATACAAAGTCTTTCACTGCTTCTACATTTTCTCCCTCTATTTGCCAGTTATCAATCAAGCTGGTTGCCATAATCTTGGTTTTTTTGAGGTTTAGCTGCAAGCCAGCTTTTGCACTTTCTTCTTTCACCTTCATCATAAGGCTCCTCAGTTCCTCTTCGCTTTCAGCCATCCAAGTGGTATCATCTGCATATCTGAGATTGTTAATGTTTCTTCCAGCGATTTTAATTCCAGCCTTGGATTCCTCAAGCCCAGCATGTCGCATGATGTGTTCTGCGTACAAGTTGAATAGGTAGGGTGAGAGTATACAGCCCGTTTCCCAATCTTAAACCAGTCCGTTGTTCCATGGTCTGTTCTTACTGTTGCTACTTGGTCGTTATACAGATTCTTCAGGAGGCAGACAAGATGACTTGGTATCCCCATACCACTAAGAACATGCCACAATTTGTTATGGTCCACACAGTCAAAGGCTTTAGAATAGTCAATCAAACAGAAATAGATGTTTTTCTGAAACTCCCTGGCCTTTTCCATTATCCATCGGATATTGGCAATTTGGTCCCTAGTTCCTCTGCCTTTTCTAAACCCAGCTTGTACATCTGGCAATTCTCGCTCCATGAATTGCTGAAGTCTACCTTGCAGGATCTTGAGCATTACCTTACTGGCATGTGAAATGAGTGCCACTGTTCGATAGTTTGAACATTCTTTAGTGTTTCCCTTTTTTGGTATGGGGATATAAGTTGATTTTTTCCAGTCTGATGGCCATTCTTGGGTTTTCCAAATTTGCTGGCATATAGCATGCATTACCTTGACAGCATCATCTTGCAAGATTTTGAACAGTTCAGCTGGGATGCCATCGTCTCCTGCTGCCTTGTTATTAGCAGTGCTTCTTAAGGCCCATTCAACCTCACTCTTCAGGATGTCTGGCTCTAGCTCCCTGACCACACCGTCAAAGCTATCCCCGATATTGTTATCCTTCCTATACAGGACTTCTGTATATTCTTGCCACCTTTTCTTGATCTCTTCTTCTTCTGTTAGGTCCTTGCCATCTTTGTTTTTGATCATACCCATTTTTGCCTGGAATTAACCTCCGATGTTTCTAATTTTCTGGAAGAGGCCTCTTGTCCTTCCTATTCTATTGTCTTCTTCCACTTCCGCGCATTGCTTGTTTAAAAATAATTCCTTACCTCTTCTGGCTAACCTCTGGAATTTTGCATTTAATTGGGCATATCTCCCCCTATCACTGTTGCCTTTTGCTTTCCTTCTTTCTTGGGCTACTTCTAGTGTCTCAGCAGACAGCCATTTTACCTTCTTGGTTTTCTCTTTCTTTGGGAAAGCCTTACTGTATAGATAGCCTTACTGTATAGATATGGACGTGAGAAAAAGGTATTCCTTCAGATACTCTGCTCTCAACTAGTGAAAGGACACATAGGTTATAGGCTACATGCTTTTTCATGTAAGTTTGGCATATAGTCTGTAAAGTTCCTTTATTAATTTTCTTTAACACTGACACCAGGTTCATTTCACTATAATTAAGAGAAATTAAAAGGACTAGAATTACATCAATCTTTTTTTTCCAAGAATAGATTTAATAATGCTTCTAAACATTGTGAATGGTGCATCTGTACTCAAAGATTTATGGAAGGTTAATGTATTATTTGGGATAGTAACCATTTACCAATCGGGGACGTGGTGGCGCTGCGGGTTAAACCGCTGAGCTGCTGAGCTTGCCGATCGGAAGGTTGGTGGTTCAAATCCGCGTGACGGGGTGAGCTCCCATTGCTAGTCCCAGCTCCTGCCAACCTAGCAGTTCGAAAACATGCCAATGTGAGTAGATTAATAGGTACCGCTTCGGCGGGCAGGTAACGGCGTTCCGTGTAGTCATGCCGGCCACATGACCACCGAAGTGTCTACAGACAAACGCCGGCTCTTCGGCTTTGAAACAGAGATGAGCACCACGACTGGACACGACTGGACTTAATGTCAAAGGAAACCTTTACCTTTACCTTAACCATTTACCAAGAATATCTAGTGTGCATCTGTATATGTAGAATGAAAGGAACATGATTAAAAGGAAATGTTTAAAAATAACCCAGCTGATAGATAAGAAAGTATATAGATGAGAAAAGTTTGAATGAATAGTTATCCAAAATATGCAATTAAATTAAAGCAGTAGTCAAAGCCATCCTTAGCATTACAATACTGTAAAGGGAACAAGGCTGTGAGATGAAACACATCCTGTCAAAAAAAAGGAAAAATAGAATCTAAGATTCTAAGAAATCATAAGGTTTAAGTAAATCTCAAGTAAAATTGAAACAGAATATTGAACGGAAGATCTGAAAAATAAAATGACAACAGTGGGATATGGGATAGAGAAAAGAGGTATAAAATAATTAGGTGAAGAACCTTTGGTAGATAGTGATCCAAACAGCTCTTCTAAGTCAAAGAAAAAATGCTAAGATTAATATCTAAATGTCAAGGACATAAAAGCTGATTATAAATTTTATTGAGCATTATTGAATTTTTAAGATAATAGAAGAAGACATAATGTGGAATGATTGGAGCAGTCTTCTAAAGCACTCTTTTGCAAATTCACTTCTTCTATTGCTATTTAAACCATTTTCAGGAATGCTTACAGAATACATCTGGTAGATATTAAAACAAAAATTCAAGCAAATTACTTCAGCAGAAAAGCATACAGTACTTCAACTCAGCTTTTTTTGATTTCAGAAGGAACTTGTATTCCTTTTGTCAATGACAAAACAAGGATATTATTAAGACAAATGATTCACAGAAGCAAAAAAAAATCAGTAAGGTCAGGTACGTAAGGTATTTTTTAGCATTTTTACACTATGTGAGTTATTACATATCCACAGATTTTAATTTTTTCAAGAAACTCAGAAGGAATGTTGCACTTTTTTCTAAGCCGTATTATTGATTAAATTAATCTTTTACAATTTCAAAGGGAATGCTAAAGACCAATCACACAGAGGGACAAAATATATAATGTTGTATAAGTGAAGAGTTTAATGTTATGACTATGGTTTATTAAATTCAGAGAATTCAGAGAATTCAGACTACAGTAGTATGTGGGACCTTTTAGCTAATGAGGTCAGCATTCATGCAGAGGTACTAGCATTGATGAGCAGACCAAGACAAAAATTAACACCTTTTCTGTTCCCTCTTTCATCTTTATGCTGTCTTATTTCTTTCTCAGTCTTTGTACCAACCCAATTAGCTCTTTTCTTCCCTCTTTCTAGTGAGTGGCCAGGATAAATCACTCTTTTGGACTTCTGAATTGATTTGCTTATAAAGAACTTTTGAAATTAGTTCTCTAAATTGCCCAACCTTAGTTTAGAACCATTGATGTTCTATGTCAGTAATATTGACAAAAAAGTGTTATAATAATAACCAGTTGCATCATATAGTTGGAAATAATATAGAAGGAATGGTAACTACTAACATGTAATGCATTTGAAGAAAGCAATTTTAGAAAAAAATATTCTGGATCACATGAGCTGCTGTTGGTTGGGGAATTTTTTTTCTCCATGTATTTATTTATATTTATTAAGAGTTTTTACTTAATAAAAGGCAAATAAAAGAGAGAGAGAGAGAAGAAAAAAACAAGAAAGTGCAAGAAATTTATTTATTTATTGTGAACAATATTGTTATTACAACAATAATAACAAAATGTACTTGACTGAGAAATGGATTTCAGATTGGTCAGAGAATTGAGCTTTAAATCCAGTACTTAGCCGAACCTTACAAGAAATATATATTTCATTTCTTATATAATTCCTTAAAATATAAATAGCATATGGAAGGCAGGGCATATCAAGATCAGAGTCATTTTCTGGCTGTGTGATAGTGCTTGAATAAAATATTACTCCTCATCTACTAGCAAGCATCTACTCTCATCAGTACTGATTATGGTTTTCTTGCCTGAGCAAATAAGAATAGGTTGAGGTGGGGATTCATTGCAGGGGAGGTAAAATGAACTATCCTTCCCAGACATCAAGCAACAATTCTGTCATGCTTCCCCTGCACCATTTGACATCCATGCCCTTGGTCCAGCATGTAATAGAAATGTTAATAACCTTGATTCTGTCTAACAAGTGCTTCACATCTGCATGCTGATCTCTGTTCACCGAGAGCAACAAAATTCTCGGTCCCTACAATTTTATGTACTCACATGTGGATGCTGTCTCCACTCCACTTATTTCAGTGAAAAATGTTTCTGGACGTACAGCCATCTAACTCCATTGAAAGCAATTTATTATGGATAAACTTCATCTAATCTGCTGCACGTCTAATATATGATCATAGCAACATGTTAGTCTCTTTCCACATGGAGATTTCTTGAAATGTTTGGAGCGAGGGAATATGGGTAGGTTGGGAAAGGAGAAGAATAAAAAAGAACATCTCTCTCTCTTTGTCTTGCAATAATTAACTTTTTAAAAAAATTGTTCTTTGTTATAGTGTTTTTTTATAAAGATGTGCAAAATACATACTTTTGTACAATAAATGTATAATTTTGTAACATGTAACTAGAGAATAGGAAATTAATTTACATCATAGTCTTAGGACATTATTAACTTGAGAATCCTATAATTTATAATGAAATGTGTGATTTTATTATCGTTTTTATATATTACTCTTCAATTTTAGTATTTCTATTGCTTGGTCTCATTCTAAGGCTCTCAAGTTCAGAGGCCTCCAATTACAGGCAAAGAACAAAAAACAGTTCTGGGATCAACACCTGGCATTATTTATGTCTTTATCTTATTTAAAATAGTTATATACTGCTTCCTATTTTAAAAAAAGTTAAAGCAGTTTTAAAAATTCAGCAACAAAAGCTTTTTGGAAATGTATTTAAAACATACATTGAAACATTATAGAAAACTATCTCATCTATGATAGCAGCTTCTTTTCTTCACAGATGATAGTTATATTTAAGCAAGTATGTTAAAGTAATTTTCAAACATGGAATGATGGAGTGGGGGAGATAAAAATAATATTAGATGGATGCTTCACAACTGAAGTAATATATATGTCCAATTAAAACAGGACAGAAGTGGGGGAAATAAAATCTCAAAGCTCAGCATCTGGACTACACAATTATTTTTATTCATAATTTAAAATAGCAGCATATTCTATTCTATTTTACAAGTGACTCTTTCTCTTACACACCCTACTGTACTTCACATATCTTTTAATAACCTTTTTGAATGAAAGTTTATGAAATAAATTTCAAGATTATTTTCTGTAAGCTGATGATGTATGTCCTTTTCCTGAAGTTATATCAGAAAATCAATATTTGTAAAATTGAAACTGTATAGGTTCGTATTGATCTATGTGGCTAAATCAAAACTACAGGCTTTGTAGCAGCTTTCTCAGACAGCTAGCTACCTACCAGTGGCAACTATCAATTTTAGCTTTCTACTGATAAATCAGCTTGAAAATTGGATGTCAGATTTTTTTCAGTGAAGTAGTGATTTTTGTATGCCCTTTAACCTTTTCTTATATATTAGATTGGTTTATAAGCCTAGGCTTACCTTCTGTAGCCAATTTTTTAAAAGAGAGGGAGAAAGAGAAAAAAAACCTTGAATGGAAATATTTGCAGGGATAAAGTTCTTAGAAATATATTTTATTTCCCCATTTTGTATTTGCTTGTTGACTTGATATAAAAATGTTCAGATTTTCTTTCAAAAATGAATTAAATATTTTATATACAGTAGATTTGTATTTGATTCCTGTTGTTTAAAATAAATTGTACTTTAAGATGGCGGGAAGCATTGCTTTATGAAATGAGGACATCTTGCATTGTTCTTGTGATATTTAATAATTATTCTAACTACCAATTACAATTATGAAACAAGAGATTCATTTGTTAGCTTCATATGTGTTTTTCCCCTCCTCTTTTTTAAAAAAAATAAGGCAAATGGCTCTATCTATCTATCTATCTATCTATCTATCTATCTATCTCTCTATCTCTCTATCTATCTATCTATCTATCTATCTATCTATCTATCTATCTATCTATCTAATGACTTTTAGAAATACAGACTTCTTCTGAAAGTAGTTGTATAGTACTTGTTGATTTTACTGCAAATCATAAGTTAACTTAGGAGAGAATATTGATTGAGAATTCTTCTGTTGGATAATTACTTCTTGCTGGAGAAAAATGTGGCATGTATTGATCTAGATGGAAGCATTTCAGTAACAGTTTCCCTTGGTTAATAGTGAGTGTCATCTTTCAGTCATGATAAATAGTAAAATGGAAGTGCACTGTAATTACTTTGTAATGAAATGAACCACTTGTATTCTTTTTTGAACCACCTTTACTCATATAAAGGAGTTACCATGATTTACTAAGCTGAACATCCTTCTCTCGATGGAACAAGCTTCTGTACTGAATTCCTACTGTGCATTTAAATGCCTGGCTACCACTCTTTCTTCTGGAGAGAAGAAGGCAAGCTTTGTTTTAATTCGTGTGGTTTTTTCCCCGCCTCTTGGAATAGTAGTGTATTTAGTTTTTCTTTATTAATACAAAAATATAAATTGTGCTACTTCATAATCTATTACCACACCCATTTGACTTACATCCTACCTTTTTTGTGAGAGCTGAAAGCAGCATACATAGTGCTCTTCTGTCCTTTAGGTTTTTCCATGATAGCAACCTATGAGATAGATTAGGTTAAATAAAAATTACTGGCCCAAAGCCACCAGTGAGCTGCCATAGCAAAGAATGGGCTTCACTTGGGATTCCATGATCTTTATCGGAATGTACTATCATATTGAAGAGATGGGAATACCGGACCACCTTACCTGTCTCCTGACAAACCTGTATGCGGGTCAGGAAGCAACAGTTAGAACCGGACGTGGAACAACCGATTGGTTCAGAATTGGGAAAGGAGTATGACAAGGCTGTATTTTGTCACCCTGCTTATTTAACTTATATGCAGAGTGCATCATGAGAAATGCTGGGCTGGATGAATCACAAGCCAGAATTAAGATTGCCGGGAGAAATATCAACAACCTCAGATATGCGGACAATACCACCCTAATGGCAGAAAGTGAAGAGGAACTAAAGAGCCTCTTGATGAGGGTGAAAGAGGAGAGTGCAAAAGTGGGCTTGAAACTCAACATTAAAAAAACTAAGGTAATGGCATCTGATCCCATCACTTCCTGGCAAATAGAAGGGGAAGAAATGGAAGCAGGGACAGATTTTATTTTCTTGGGCTCCAAGATCACTGCAGACGGTGACTGCAGCCATGAAATTAAAAGACTCTTGCTCTTTGGGAGGAAAGTTATGGCAAACCTAGACAGCATATTAAAAAGCAGAGACATCACCTTGCCGACAAGGGTCCGTATTAGCTATGGTTTTCCCAGTAGTAACGTATGGCTGTGAGAGTTAGACCATAAGGAAGGCTGAGTGCCGAAGAACTGATGCTTTCAAACTGTGGTGCTGGAGAAGAATCTTAAGATTCCCTTGGACTGCAAGGAGATCAAATCAATCCTACAGGAAATCAACCCTGACTGTTCATTGGAAGGACAGATACTGAATCTGAAGCGCAGAACTTTGGCCACCTAATGGGAAGAGAGGACTTTCTGGAAAAGACCCTGATGCTGGGAAAGACTGAAGGCAAAAGGAGAAGGGGACGGCAGAGGATGAGATGGTTAGATAGCATCACCAATGCAATGAACATGAATTTGAGTAAACTCCAGGAGACAGTGGAGGATAGGAAGGCCTGGCATGTTATGGTCCATGGGGTCACAAAGAGTCAGACACAATGACTGAACAACAAGTATCTTGTGACAATGGCTTCAATAATGCTGCATTGTGAAGTAATCCTTGTATTTCCTAAAGGTAGATATCATGTCAGATCTATTACTACTTTGTTAAAGTTACTGAAGAATTGAGATAGTTCCACAGATTTCATTCTAAAAATATTGTTATATTGCTTGTTCTCAATAAGTCTGCCCAGATACCAGCACAGATTGCATACCAAGAAAGCATATATTTTACCACCAATTAGTCTCACTGTTAATTTTTTCTTAGCGCTTGAAGCTATAGCTCTTTCTTCTGCTTTTAGCTGACTGATTAATACAGAAGATATATTGTTACTAAGATATTTATAGACTGTTCTATGACCTCTTGCCCTTCTGCTTATAGTCTAAATTTAGCTAATTCAGCCATCTTCATAAATCATCCATTCTGTATAGTTCTTTGATTGCTATTGGCACATTCTCCATGTTTCTATACTGTCTCTAGACTGTTACATATAGTGCTGTAAGAAGCCCCTCATAGCTTAAAATGTTAAACCCAATTTAATATGTACATTAAAAACAATGTGGAATTTTTTGGTTGGTGCAGAGAGGTCATGTTACATTTCAGTTTTACTGCCTCAGAAATGTTGCATATTCATGTAAAATAATAAAAGTAAAACAAGTTCTGCTTGACCTGGAATAGGTTTTGATTGGACTGATGGCAGAAGCTTTTGTTTAATTGCTAATATTATAGTATTATTAGCTTCTGAAAGTGTAGTGGTACCTGTCAAAGAGGTGGAGGATATGTTATATAGAAAGGCATATAATTTAAACAATGTTGGCAAGATAAATGAAAATCATATGAAAAATGTAGTTGATGATCTTGAGTATTATTGGCCACAAGAGATAACAAAAGTAATTTTTCTGGGGATGTTGACATCAAGAGAGGTGTAACTGTCTTACACCATTGTTGCCTGGTCCTGTGGTGTTGCTCCTCCTGTGTTGGGCCATCCTCTTGTGTAAAGGCTGTTTGGTTTCCCCAGTGTAGAGCTCAGAACACTCCTCACTGCACTGGATTGCATAAATCAGCAGTTTACCTTCATCTAAAAGAAAAAGGACACTCATTTGAGGACAGCAATGTTCTAATTTTGGACAGAGAAGATAGGTGGTTTGAGAGAGGGGTTAAGGAATCCATTCACGCCAAAGTGGAAAATCCTTCCCTCAATAGAGGCGGAAGCCTCAGACACAACTTGTCCCCCATTTCTCATGCTGCTCTTGCATCAGTCCCCAGGAAGATTAAGACCACCAGGAAGGCCACTCTTAACAATCCACTTGGGGATGAACAAAGGATCTAGGGTAAGATATCCCAAAGGCAATCCACACCTCCATGGCACAATTAACAGCCATTCAGGTGTAAGGACATGCAGCTACCCTGGAAGACATATATTGGGTCCCCTCACCAACCTTTGCCCAGACTGAAGAAGCTGCTTGGACAAGCAGCAAAACGTTTCTACCAAAAAGAAAGAAATCCAGTTGCCATGACTTAACCTACAGATAATTCCACCTGGATGACTGAGAATCTTCATCGACATGTCTTAAGCATAGTATTTTATCAAGTTTTATAATGCTAATGGATGATACTTAAAAACAATGAGCTTTGAATTGAAATCTGTTGCACTTACCCATGCTTACTAAGATAATTATACTATGCAGTACTTTCAGACCTAAGCCATAGCATTTGATAACTAATGTTCTAATTGTAAAAGCAACAGCATGGAAAAAGAATTAATGATGTTTAATTTTAGCAGAAAAAAGATGATCTATGCTATAATCTATACATTTTTGGTTTATGCTTCTAGCTCTAAGTGTACTGCTTTTTCTGTTTTTCTGCTAAAAGATTTACTAAGCTGTCACCACATGTTGAATAGGGAAAGCTTATAAACTTGCTTTGCTCAGGTACTCATGACAGCTGGAGTAGGCTGGTTTCTTCTTTCAACACGTTGTTACATATCTTTAAATAAGGCACAGTAATCAGCAGACAATCTGTGAAAGAGTTTGATAAGGTTATTACAAAACCACTGCTTACAATAAGTTATCAAACAGGCTGAAGAAACAATGGAAAATCTAAAAATCATATCAATGTAAAATCAAATGTAAGGTATTTTCTCAACTTCCAAGGGGTGGTGCTAGGATATTCATGTATGCCCTCTTTTTCTTTTCATTGTTTTAATGTTTTATTTATCTAAACTCAATAATACCTTTGATACAATTATGTAATCAGTAGGTAATTAATTATTTGAAACTATAAAAGTCTTGTTCTGATTTTAAACCATATAGCAATAATACTTCATTTCAGTGTAATTGTGAACTATAGAAAACAAAATTGGTTGAAACAAAACAAAACAAAATAAGCATATTTAGCAAGCAGTGAATCCATTTGTAAAGGGGACCACTTTATTCTGTTCTCCTACAAAATCCAGTAAACCACTATTATACCCATTTTGTTCCATTACTACAATTCTAGAACAATATCTTGATAATTATAATAAATGCCTATAATCAAAGCAGGAGCCATTTAAAATAGGAAAGACTGTTTTCCATCAAACACATTGTTGTTCTCTGATCTTTAGATATAACATAACATAAGCCACTAGCTAGGAACATAGCTTTACCAACATAGCTTCCTCAAATAAAAGTTAAGTGACTGAGGTCAATGAATATATGGATTGGCATATTTTGTGGTCCCGCTCCACCTCAAGCTTTATGCAGAGTAGGAAAAATAAATAAATAATAACACTAGCTTCTGACTGGATACAAAATCTGTGGAATGTAGTTCACATCCTTGTAATTTAGTTAGAATGTTAATATTGCTTTAAAATAAAGTGATAGATTATAAAACTTTAACTGAGCTGTGCATATGCTGCTGAGCTTTATACAGTAAAAGTTTTTTTAAAAAAACAACATAAAAACTAATATTATGTTTAGATGAATAACCAATCATTTCCAGAGATCATGTAAATAACTGTAGGCTGATAAAATTACGGGAAATGACTATATGTGATCAAAATGGCTTTCATCTGCATTTTGTTAGACCAGGCATTGATTTCACTTTTCAGCTGTGAACAGCAAGAGGCCAGCTGTGGCCAAAGAAAGAAGCAAGCAATGAACTAATGTCAGACTGAGCTGTCAGAAAATGCAGCCCTGAAATCATTGGAAAGAGAGAGAGAGAGAGATAGAGAGAGAGAGACCTTCAAGTTACAACTGTTTAAAAATTATATCCAGTGAATCAAGAAACTGTAGAAAATTGTGGATTTTAATTAAGGCAAATTAAACTTTTGAACTGTGGTTAAGAAAGTAGTAAATCGGAAAAACGCAAGTTTTGCCAAATATAACTAAAGCAGGAACAACTATATTTTATCATTACTTTTTGCAAACTGTGGACCTTGGCTGGGTTCAAAATCTAAGCAGGGTCAGGCCTGGATAATACTTGGGTGGGAAACTGCCAGGGAATATCAAAGTTGTAAACTACCCTGGGAAGTTTTTAAACTCCTGAATGAAGGCAGTGGCAAACCACAAATGTATTTCTGCCAAGAAGACTACCCAGACAGGTCTACAAAGTCACCAGGAATCGAGCACAACTTTAATGGCATATTTACCATTTCTTATTAGTCCCATATATCTTTTAGTAAAATACTGCAAAAAGCCAATCTACATTTTAAAACTTTTTACAGGCAAGTGTGTAAAATTAATCATTATCTAAATTCTTTGCAGTTGTCCTAAAATGTTTTATTGCCAGATACGTTTTTAAACAGCATTACATTTAAAAAGTCATTATTCAGGGGCCATGATACACTGCTGCTGAACAAACATGAGTCCATTACTGAAATACTGATAAGCCATTAATCACATTATTTGAAATGCTATATATCAATGTATAGAATATCAGTATGGGCTAATTTTTCTTTTTAGGCATATTTGTATTATCTAGTTAAACAGTAAGCAAAGAATGTTTTCTTTTTTTGAGTTTCCTTGGGAAGAGCAGCTGACTTTGGGGAAGGAAAGAAAGGCATCCTGCACATAATACCCAAATTGTGGAGTGAAATCTTCTAGGACCCAGGAAGGAATCTAACCCATCTAGGTTTAGTGAGCAATCAATCAACCAATTCATATTGGTTATTCATATTTGCATTCAATCCACTTTCACTTTTTTTATCCTATCTTTTATTTTTTTAACACACACTTTCTTAAGTACCACATTCCCACTGCAGTCAACTTTTATTTTTCTCCCAAAATAACCAACTCTCACTTCCACATAACAAAGTTCACAGATGTCCAGTCTTACACACAATTATTTTTCCTTTTTTCAAGACCAATTTATTCCTTGAAAGTAACTTCCTATTATCTATTTCCTTTCTGCCAGCATTTGCATCTCTTAAAAATTATCCATCCTGTTCCTGTCTCAGTAAATATTTTCCTGAGATACACAAATTCATTTGCTTGCTGTAGGGTTATTTGGGGGGGTGGGATATAGTACTGTGGTAACTTATTGTTCATCCCATTTCTCCTATCAAACAAAAGTACCTTATTTTTATATATTAGTTTCCAGGTCTATACTTCTTGTTGTATCATATAATCTATTTAACATTTCCTGCAGATTATGGTCAGCCAACAGTATAGCATGTCTGCATAAAAAAGTACATTAGTGGCCCCAGTTAATAAAGATTATGTACTTTTACCCAAGGAACTATCACACATCTTTGCCTTACTCCGTACTCAGTATTTATTAGTTTGTTTGCTTATAATTTATATCGATTTATATGGCTACCTATCTCACCAATGTGATTCTGAGTTGCTAACAGGAATTAAAATACAATATAAGCACTATGTATATTTAAAAAATTAAAAATATCATCCCCTGCTAACTAACACCAAATGGCTACTGAAAACACCATCCACCAATAGCATAGGCTCGATACTCTTCTGACCCCCATGCCTGTGAAAGCAGCCAGTGGGTCCCGCTAGATTAGAATCTCTAGTAGAAGAGACCCAGAGCATGTCCCTCCTGCCTGATGTAATGGGACAGGTACAGATGATGGAAATAAGGTAGTCTCTCAATTACCCTAGTCCCATGCATATGGGGCTTTATAGGTAATAACCAGTACCTTGAATTGTACCCAGAAGCAAACAGGAAGCCGGCACAGCTCACCAGAGCAAAGGGGTAACATGGGCAAAGCCAGACACACTTATAACTGCTTATGCTGCCATATTCTGGGCCAGTTCAAGCTTCCAGGGCAGCTGTTCTTCAAGGGGAACCCCATGTAGAGTGCATTACAGGTAAACGTAAAGGTTTCCCTTGACATTAAGTCCAGTCGTGTCCGACTCTAGGGGGCAGTGCTCATCTCTGTTTCAAAGAGCCGGCATTTGTCCATAGACACTTCTACGGTCATGACTAAACGGAATGCCGCTACCTGCCTGCTGAAGCGGTACCTATTAATCTACTCACATTTGCATGTTTTCCAACTGCTAGGTTGGCAGGAGCTGGGACTAGCAATGGGAGCTCACCCTGTCATGCAGATTCAAACTGCCGACCTTCCAATCGGCAAGCTTAAGCAGCTCAGCAGTTTAACCCGCAGCGCCACCGCTTCCCTAGAGTGCATTATAGTAACCTATTAAAGCATGAATGACCAAGCACAGTCCCTCCTGGTCCAGGAAAGGGTGAAATTGGTGCACAACACAAAGCTGTGCAAAGGCAACCCCTGGCCATAGCTGCCGCCTGCTCTTCAAATAGGAGCTGTGAGTCCAGGAAGACCCTCCAATTGCACATCAGTTCTTTCAGGGATAGTGTAACCCCATTCAAAACTAAGGATGGAAAATGACCAGAACCAGAAAGCCATAACACCCTAAACCACTCTGTCTTGCTAGGGTTGAGCTGAAGCCTGTTCATCCCCATCCAGACCCCCCATAGCCTCCAGGCACTGAAATAGAACCACCACACCATCACTTGGCCAGCCAGGGACAGAGATATACAACTGAGTATCATAAGCATATTAATGATGTCTCATCCACAGCGTCAAATGACCGTACCCAGTGGCTTTCTGTAGATGTTAAATAGGAGCAGGGAAAGAGACAAGCCCTGAGATACCCCACATAAAAGAGGCCATGGGGCAGACCTCTGCCCCCAAAAACCATAATTCTAATTCTGATTTGGAAAAAGTGATTGTACGCTTCATTGCTGCTCCAGTGAAAAGATCTCCTGAATAATTTTGCATTCTTTATCAGGCTTGCTCTGTGACAAATATTATTTAAAAATGTGATTATGTAAGTGTAAACAACAATGAGGAGAATTTTATACTATACATAGTTGTGACCAGTATTAATCCTGACTCTGCTCACCAAGTAGAAACATTTTGAGCTTGCATTTCCAAAGCAGAGACCCAGTTTGGTGTAGTGCTTAAGATCTGGGATAGAAACCAGAAGACCATGAGTTCTAGGTCCGCCTTAGGCACAAAGCCAGCTGGGTGATTTGGGGCCAGTCACTCATTCTCAGCCCTAGAAAGAAGGCAATGGCAAGCCACTTCCAGAATCTTGCCAAGAAAACTTCAGGAACTTGTCCAGGCAGTCACCAGGAGTCAACACTGACTCAAAGGCACCAAACAAAGAAACAAAAATCCAAAGCAGTATGTGAACTAAACATGTTTATACTTTATAACCTCAGTTTTTGCATTCTGCATACAATTTTCCTTTTATACAATGTAAACAAGAATATGTATTTTAAGAGAAAGTGTAGTAGAGATAAAAGCAGACAATGTATCATATGGGAACATTTAAGTATTAGGTGAAGTTGCATATAAAATAATTGGGGAAAATACAAATTTAATATAGACAAATTTTATTATGACAATTGAACTCATAGTTGGAAAAATGAGAAATTAACAAAGTTTGTTCCCTTTAAACCATTTGTCTAACCTGTTTAGAAATGCCAAATATACATTACTTCAAATTACAAAGAACTGTAAAATACTAAAATGGTATTTTAGATAGAGATTTGATTTCTTGCATTGTCATCCCTCCTTCCTTTTTCTTTTTTCTTTTTGCAGTAGACTGACTTTTTCATAGTACTCAATCTTCTATGAAATTTCTGATCAATAGCAAAATTGTGGATGATTCCAGTGTGTTTTTATATCATGTTCATCAAAACCCATAGTTGTGACCAGTATTAATCCTGACTCTGCTCACCAAGGAGAAACATTTTTAGTTCAATCATTTCCATATACATCTGTTAGCAATATTTTCTTTTCTGATGTTTCCTTTCCATAGTAGAAGATTTATCTGTGCTCAAGGTTTTTTTCCCCCCTCCTTATGGCAAAGTTCAGTGTTCATCTTTTGAACAGTGGCAGTTTCAGCGGTGTTGCCTCTTTAAATTTCCTTAATGTTTACATTTAAAGTAATCTTAACAGCTTCCAGTAGTTATATTTCCTTAGAGAATAAACTGTTGAAACGATCACCTTACAGTGGTACTGATTATGAACTTTGTTAGTTACTTAAAAAATTCTAATTTTAATGGCATTTTTCTATTATGCAATTAATTACATTGATTCTAAACAGTTTGATCTTTAAACTGTGTTAGGCGGGGAACTTTTTTCTCATATAATTAACTTCAGTAGTAGTTAATTATACCCTAATGTATTTTCTAATCTGATTATCTACTTCAAGATTTTAAAGTAGCATTATGTACTATTTTATAGCACATTTGTGTTATGGAATATTTAAATTGGAATTGTTGGGTGTGGTTCTAACAGAAAATTGGAAAATTTTAACTTCCTGATCCAATTTCTTCTGAAATCAGTGGATCACTTTGTTTCATAAAATTCACAATGGTTTAGATCAGGGTTTCCCAACCAGGATTCTGTGAGAGGTCACTAGGTGTTCCCTGGGAGATCATGATTTATTTAAAAAATTATTTCAAGTTCAAGCAACTTCACGTTAAAGAGGTAAGTTTCATTCTTTATTTTCAGTTTAAGAACACTGTTAATGTGTATATACAGGCCTACACATGAAATGAATATAGTAATTTTGTAACTTCCGGCCTATATTTGAGCCTGAATGTGCAGGGGTTCCCTGAGGCCTGAAAAATATTTCAAGGATTCCTCCAGGGTCAAAAGGTTGAGAAAGCCTGGTTTAGAGTCTCTCTTGAGAATCCAGAGGCTTAGTCATTCTTAGAAATCTGGGATGATTGTCATCTATCAGGATAGCAGTTTCTAGGTTCAAGAAGGATGATCAGTGGACTAGAAACTAAGCACTAAAAAGGAAAGACTGAAGGATTTGAGTATGTTTAGCTTTGAAAAAATATGACAATATGGAAGGACAGAACGGGTGGTAGAATATGATAGCACTCTTCAGATACTTAAAGAATGTCACACAGAAGAATGTTAAGACTTGTTCATTGAATTCTAGAGTACAGGACATGAAATAATGGATTTAAACTATGGGGAGGCAGATTCCAACTGGATGTTAGAAATTTTCTAAGAGTAAGTGAAGTTCAACAAACCAAATTGTGCTCTCCTTTGTTAGATGGTTCAAGCCGAGGCAGACAGTCACTTTGTCTGGAATGTTTTACAAGTAATCCTCGCTTACTGACCACTCATTCAGCAACCATTTGAAGTTACAAAGTGCTGAAAAATGAGATTCATGACTGGTCCTCAAAGTTGCAGCCATTGCAGTGTCCCCATAGTCACATGTTCACAATTCAGGTGCTTAGCAATCGGTGCACATTTACGACAGTCACAGCATCCCATGATCACGTGATCACCATTTGCGACTTTCACAGCCAACTTCCAACAAGTAAAGTCAATGGGAAGCCGGCAGGAAGTCACAAGTCGCAGTCACATGATGTTGCACTTAATGACTGCAGGTGATTTGCTTAATGACTGCAGCCGGAACTTACATTGTAAGTTGGTGCTGTCATGTGACATTTCAGTTTATGATTGCAACACTTAGCGATGGAGTTGCCAATCCCATTGCGGTCAGTAAGTGAGGACTTGACTGAATCAGAAAACTTTAACTCTTTTCCTGAAAGTAGAAAGTAGAAGGCCAACTCCAACTTGTTGCGGGACGATCAAGAGCAATGTGGGAGAAGCCAGTTTCTCATAGGCAGGTAGAGTTACTCATAAAATTATTACCTTTCCACACTCATGATTATGTTTATGAAGAAAATTAAGGCATCCAACTGAAAGACTTTCACAGAGCAAAATTAACTTGTTGAGGCTCTCCATTTATTGTTGAAACAAAAAGAATGGTAAGCATTAAAGAATTGTAAGTATGACATTAGCTGATAAGACTGGATAGGTCTTCTAAAGGAATATTAAACCCTCATGCTTCAGTGCATAAGACAACTGCTAACTGATGCAGGTTAAGCGCAGCCCTATCCCTGGTGTGACATTTATTGCATAAATGTCAACTATAACGTTTTTGCACCTTCCTTAGAAACATGCAGGTCTTGCCTATTCTCAGGTTTATCCAGCTGAAACAGTTGTCTCTCTTGCACTTAGGCAAATAGTTCCTTTATAAGGTACTACGTGTGATATTCCATTATTGGAAGAAACTAGCATTTCCTCAACTGGGACTTCTCACTTTCACATCAATACCTCTAAAATCTCTGCCAACAACAGAAAGTTTCCTGTTGTTTTGCTTACAAGTAACTATATATGTCATGTAACAATTAAGGAAAAAGTTATTATTTATTATTGTTTCATAGTCTGAGACCAAACCAACATACAGTAAAACATGCACAACAATTAAAATGCATGCTTAAAATTACATGAACCCAAGAGAGTAGAAACTGTGAGGAAGACATCAATCAATTTCTATAGGCTAAAGCTACAGATAGAAATTTTGCCACTGTCCTTAATAATCTAAAAATCGATCACTTAAAAGAAAAAACAATGATCTTCATGATGAGACAAGTTAAAATTTGTAAGGGCGGTAAGGGTAGCAAAGCATCAGTACTTCTCTGCCCTTATTGCACCTGCAGATAGCCATCTGGTAACATTGTTTGAGGTGACCCAAGCCCTCCTGGGTAAGGGGGACTCGAGGTTTACTTACAAGGCCATGAAGAGGAGTATGCAGGGCAGTTGGTGGATAAAGGTGCTCAGATTCACACTCGGTTAGATCCAGCCTTAGTACTGGTCCTTTAGAGGTGCCCAGAATGCAATCTTCGTTATCTGGGATGAGTTTGATCCTCTTGAGCCTAAGGAAGTGGACAGGGTCCTCATGACTGTGAGCTTGGCCTCTCCTGGTTGGTGAAAGCCTCTTGGGAGGTGACATGTGGCTGGGTTCTAATGGTGGTTAACTCTTCCTTGAGAGACGGGGCTGTCCCTTTGCCTCTTGAAGAGGCTTTGGTTCATCCCCTTCTCAAGAAACCATCACTGGACAACTTTCGTACAGTTTCCAAACTTCTCTTTCTACGTTGTTGAGAAAATGGTCACAGAACAGCTCCAGAGGACCCTGGATGAATCATATTATCTGGACCCCTCTCAATTGGGTTTCAGACCTGGGTATGGGATTGAAACAGCATTTTTGGATGACCTCTGGCATGAGTGGGATGGGAGTAGTGCATTCATCCTTGCTCTTGACCCTCAGTGGCTTTTGATACCATCAACCGTGGTATCCTTCTGGACTGGCTCTGGGAGTTGGGCGTGGGTGGCACTGTCTTGTGCTGGTTCTCCTCCTTCCTCTGGGGTTAGTTCCAATTGATGTTGATCAGGTGCAAGAGGTCTCACCTTCAACCCCTGCTGTGTGGGGCTCCATAGGGTTTGGTACTTTCTCTGCTCCTGTTTAATATCTACATAAAATCGCAGAGTGAGGTCATCCATTGCCATGGGGTGATGTATCATCAATACACTGATGATACCCAGCTTTATATCTCCACCCCTGGCAAATTAAGCAATGCTGTTAAAGTCCTGTCCTGGTGTCTGGAGGCTGTAGAGGTCTGGATGGGGAACAACAGGCTTCAGCTTAACCTTAGCAAGACTGAGTGACTTTAGGGTTTGGGACCTGCTGGTTCCAGGGACTGACCATCTTTGGTTCTGGATGGGATTGCACTGCCCCAAACAGACCCAGTGTACAATCTGGAGGTTCTCCTGCGCTCATGGCTCCTGCATGACCACTCTGTTGTGCGCCAGTTACACCTGTTCCTGGACTGGGAGGCTCTGCTCATAGCCACTCATGCCCTGGTCACCTCTCAAATGGATTACTGTAAAGCACTCTACATGGGGCTGCTCTTGAAGAGCATCCAGAAGCTGCAGCTGGTACAGAATATGGTGATGTGGACAGTGATGTGTGCTCGTCAATCAGCGCATGTTACACCTCTGCTCTGCGAGCTGCACTAGTTGCCAGTATGCTTCCAGGTTCAATTTAAGGTGCTGGTTTTGACCTATAAAGCCCTGTATAACATGGGACCAGGTTATTATCTCTTCCCAGTTACATCTACCCATCCCATCAGGACAGAAGAGGCATGTTATGGGTCCTGTTTACAAAAGAGTGTCATCTGGCGGGACCCAAGAAGAGATCCTTTTCTGCCCTGGTGCCTACCTGTGGAATATCATCCCCTGGACCTTAGATTGGCCCTGACCCTCCCAGCCTTTAGGAGGGTTCTGAAGACATGGGCCTGCTGCTGTTCCTTGGGGTCTGGCAATAGTGGGAGCTTTTA
The DNA here is from genome assembly GCF_035149785.1 of Candoia aspera. NCBI lineage: Eukaryota > Metazoa > Chordata > Lepidosauria > Squamata > Candoiidae > Candoia > Candoia aspera. The sequence continues at coordinate 91,389,004 of NC_086157.1, read as the reverse complement.
CAATGGCTGTGTTGTACTGATGTAAGGATGGATTCTGCAGCTGATCATGAAGTTTTGTTTTAAATTAGGGATGGCTTCTATATGTTTGTATATTGGTTTTTAACTTGTTTTTATTGGATTGTTTTTTACTTGTGAGCTGCCCAAAGGCGCTTAGATGAGATGGGTGGCCATACAAATTGAATAAATAATAATAATATTAATTTGGGTTATGAATTCTGATTGTCAATTTATTTATTTATTTTATTTATCTAATTTATCCCCGCCCATCTCCTCCCATCGGGGGACTCTGGGCGGTTTACAACAATCAATTAAAAACCATAACCATAAATACACAGAATAAAATACAGTAATAAATAATATAAATAGAGGTAAAAATAAAGAATTCTAACAATTTGTATAGAATGGACATTTTAATAAGACATGAGATACAGATTCAGTCTCTGTGCTTGAACACACGCAAGTACAATTTTCATATGCAAGATAGAATATTTTCTGTTGTTGACCTGACGGATAATGCATTGACTTGGGACAGAGAAAAAAGCCTCCTATGTAGAGCATGCATGATCTTGAAAAAAATCATTAGAAAGAGTCCAGGGAGGGGGTTGATTTTAATATAAGAAAGATGGGAAATTTTAGCCATATCCACCTGAATACCTAAGTCCCAGATCCACTGCTTAAATTCTGCTAGGGTTTTATCAGGGCACAGAATAAGTAAGGCTGGTTATAACAAACCACAATATACAGTATCCAATCTTGGTCAATTTGTCTTTGCAGTGTGGATTCAAACCTATCATTGAGGGCAAGATGAACCACAGATGTCCGCCAAAAGGACAATTTGCCCAAGATCTTATGTGGAATAATCTTGCACAAACCTCAGAAGAGTTGCAGCTGAACTCTAATCATGTTAGAGCATTAGAGATCAAATGAAGGATTGTGTTCTATTGTTTTCAGAAATTAGATTTCATGAAATACAAGGTTGAAATCTTGTAGATACACAACTGAGTTTCATAAAGCAACATACCTAAAATTTTGGCCTTAAATAAGTGAATACAGGTGGGAAAAAATTTCCCAGATCTGGTAGAATGGGCATGCTCCAGGTTCCATCTTTAAAATTATGCCGTTTTGTGGGACTTCAGAGACAAAGCTTCTCTGTATTGTCTGTATGGCCCTGATCCTGTTGTCATTTAGGTAAGTCTTAAAAACATGGGTTTTTCAAAAGGCCCTGGGGTAGGGTGACTTGTTGACACCACATTGTTATGGGAATATTTTTCCTTGATATTCTTGGTGTTTCCTTCCCCAGTATAATAACATAGTACTCTATACTATTTTGGACAGCTTTTAACCTTAATAAGCAAATAAATTAACATTATTACTGTACTTTTATTATACATATTTGTAAACTACATAGAATCTGACTGGAGAGATGGTTTAGAAATTTTATAAATAAAATAAATGATTTGGTTAAATTGAAAAGAAAATATTAGGATCTCTAGTTTTTGTTTCTGGATTTTTAAAATGTTATTTAATAATTTTGAAAAGATGTTGACACACTTTTATTTATTTATATGATTTATATATATCATCTCACACAAGTGACTCTGGGTGGCTTACAGGGATTAAAATAGAAAAACTCACAACACGTTTATAAAATAGTTTTAGTACCTGGAAATATGTAAGTTTTGTTGGCTATCTCTTGTCTTGTGTTAGCTAGTGTACTAATATTTCCATCATGCTGGGTATCAATTTGCATTAATTATCACTTTTATAAATACAGTGAATAATCATATGGGACAGAAGGTGCACACAGTCACATAGGTGTGGGAGGGAATTACTCTGTTTCATCTGCCATGTCAATCATGTAATATTTGACCTTGATCTGGGTTTATACTCAGGACTTGGCATTGTCCAGCATATATTATATTTAATATGAACAAAGACTAAATGTGATGTAGTTTAATTTATATTTAAATTAAATTTAAATGAATTTAATATTATTATTCCCCACGTATTTAATAACATTCTCTTTCTGTCATATTACAAATTACAATTTGATGGCAACTGGGGGATGGGCTTTATGGATCATATCTAAACTTCCAGGGTCCATATCAGCCATACAGTCTCACGTTCTTCATCCCTTATTTAGACTTGTAAGGAAGATGTCAGTCATAAAATTTCATTGATACCGTTTTTGTTCAAAAGTTATTTACCCTTTGTTTTCAAAATGCTAAATGAGCTATTAGACAAAGGATTTGGAACAAGGACCGTCAAAGAAATAGAGGCGAAATTCCCAGTCATGTATATGCTGATGTCTAAGAGCAGAACCCCATCTACCATCTCTTCTTATTAATGCAGAAAGTTCAGGTGGTCCTATTATTTACTGGACTTCCATTCCTTCCTAGAATCATACATAACAAAAATGGAAACGAGAAGACCTTGTGTTTATGGGAATTGGAAAGATAGTTTTCAGAGCCTCAGAAAATGCTTTGTGAAGATTGGCAGATGTGATGGGATCATTGGAGCTAGGAAGGCTGACAGGAAGAAGGGAAGGAAGTGTTAAGATCAGGTGTATGGGTAGAAGATGGGGTGATGGGATTGGCAGCAAATCACTGGAAAAAGGTGGCCAGGCAGAGATTCTGCATTTTATACATCTTACATTTTATAAAACCAAAAACTAAGCATTTCCTGTAACGTAATCAAGATTTGTGCTACCTTCACATCTGCCAATCTTCACATATTATCTATTCCAAAGATAATATATGATCAGAGATTAAGTAATGCTTAAGAAAGGGTGATGTACCAACAGGCTTTTAACTATCTTCTTTGAAAAAAATGTGTTTTGAAGTATATGTACTTGCAAAATTATGTTTGTGGATGTGTATTTCAGTGTTCTTCGCTCATCCCTCCCAGGAACATAGACACACACACCACCACAATGAGGTAACACAGAAGACATTAGGAGGAATTAAAAAGACTACTGATCTCTTAGGGTTCAGTCAGAAAATCATATTATGTACTTCTTAAGACATGAAAAACAAAGAAGGAATGGCACTGCTTTCACAGGAAGGATATAGCAAGGACAGTATGTGGGTACAATGCAATAATGACCAAATAATATAAATTTAGACTTCACAGATGACCCTTTAATATGACAATTATCCATGTTTATGCTTCAACCACTAATGCAGAAGAGGAGGAGGTTGATGAGTTTTATTGTCAAGTTCAATTTGAAGTTGACAGAATGAACAAACAAGTTGCACTGCTTGTGGTTGGAGATTGGATGCTATAGTTGGAAATATTAAGGAGGAAAACATAGTTGGACTATATGTCCTAGGAAATGGAAATGGAAACAAATCAACAACTTACAAATTTCTGCCAATCCAATGATTTTTCATTGTTAATAGTCTTCCAACAACCAAAATAATGCCTATATACATAGACATCACCAGATGGAGTACTCAGAAATCAAATTCACTATTTTGTTGTTTATTCGTTTAGTCGCTTCCGACTCTTCGTGACTTCATGGACCAGCCCACGCCAGAGCTTCCTGTCCGTCGTCAACACCCCCAGCTCCCCCAGGGATGAGTCCGTCACCTCTAGAATATCATCCATCCATCTTGCCCTTGGTCGGCCCCTCTTCCTTTTGCCTTCCACTCTCCCTAGCAACAGCATCTTCTCCAGGGTGTCCTGTCTTCTCATTATGTGGCCAAAGTATTTCAGTTTTGCCTTTAATATCATTCCCTCAAGTGAGCAGTCTGGCTTGATTTCCTGGAGGATGGACTGGTTTGATCTTCTTGCAGTCCAAGGCACTCTCAGAATTTTCCTCCAACACCAGAGTTCAAAAGCATCGATCTTCCTTCTCTCCGCCTTCCTTATGGTCCAGTTCTCGCAGCCATATGTTACTACAGGGAACACCATTGCTTTAACTATGCGGGCCTTTGTTGTCAGTGTGACGTCTCTGCTCTTAACTATTTTATCGAGATTGGTCATTGCTCTTCTCCCAAGGATTAAGCGTCTTCTGATTTCCTGACTGCAGTCAGCATCTGCAGTAATCTTTGCACCTAGGAATACAAAGTCTTTCACTGCTTCTACATTTTCTCCCTCTATTTGCCAGTTATCAATCAAGCTGGTTGCCATAATCTTGGTTTTTTTGAGGTTTAGCTGCAAGCCAGCTTTTGCACTTTCTTCTTTCACCTTCATCATAAGGCTCCTCAGTTCCTCTTCATTTTCAGCCATCAAAGTGGTATCATCTGCATATCTGAGATTGTTAATGTTTCTTCCAGAGATTTTAACTCCAGCCTTGGATTCCTCAAGCCCAGCACGTCGCATGATGTGTTCTGCATACAAGTTGAATAGGTAGGGTGAGAGGATACAGCCCTGCCGTACTCCTTTCCCAATCTTAAACCAGTCCGTTGTTCCGTGGTCTGTTCTTACTGTTGCTACTTGGTCGTTATACAGATTCTTCAGGAGGCATACAAGATGACTTGGTATCCCCATACCGCTAAGAACTTGCCACAATTTGTTATGGTCCACACAGTCAAAGGCTTTAGAATAGTCAATAAAACAGAAATAGATGTTTTTCTGAAACTCCCTGGCTTTTTCCATTATCCAGCGGATATTGGCAATTTGGTCCCTAGTTCCTCTGCCTTTTCTAAACCCAGCTTGTACATCTGGCAATTCTCGCTCCATGAATTGCTGAAGTCTACCTTGCAGGATCTTGAGCATTACCTTACTGGCATGTGAAATGAGTGCCACTGTTCGATAGTTTGAACATTCTTTAGTGTTTCGCTTTTTTGGTATGGGGATATAAGTTGATTTTTTCCAATCTGATGGCCATTCTTGTGTTTTCCAAATTTGCTGCCATATAGCATGCATTACCTTGACAGCATCATCTTGCAAGATTTTGAACAGTTCAGCTGGGATGCCGTCGTCTCCTGCTGCCTTGTTATTAGCAATGCTTCTTAAGGCCCACTCAACCTCACTCTTTAGGATGTCTGGCTCTAGCTCACTGACCACACCGTCAAAGCTATCCCCGATATTGTTATCCTTCCTATACAGGTCTTCTGTATATTCTTGCCACCTTTTCTTGATCTCTTCTTCTTCTGTTAGGTCCTTGCCATCTTTGTTTTTGATCATACCCATTTTGGCCTGGAATTTACCTCCAATGTTTCTAATTTTCTGGAAGAGGTCTCTTGTCCTTCCTATTCTATTGTCTTCTTCCACTTCCGCGCATTGCTTGTTTAAAAATAATTCCTTATCTCTTCTGGCTAACCTCTGGAATTTTGCATTTAATTGGGCATATCTCCCCCTATCACTGTTGCCTTTTGCTTTCCTTCTTTCTTGGGCTACTTCTAGTGTCTCAGCAGACAGCCATTTTGCCTTCTTGGTTTTCTCTTTCTTTGGGATGTATTTTGTTGCCGCCTCCTGAACAATGCTGCCAACTTCTGTCCATAATTCTTCTGGGACCCTATCTACTAAGTCCAGTCCCTTAAATCGATTCCTCACCTCCACTGCATATTCCTTAGGAATATTAGTGAGCTCATATCTAGCTGATCTGTGGGTCTTCCCTAATCTCTTTAGTCTGATCCTAAATTGTGCAAGAAGTAGTTCGTGATCTGAACTACAGTCAGCTCCAGGCCTTGTTTTTACCGACTGTACGGATGTCCGCCACCTTTGGCTGCAAAGGATGTAATCAATCTGATTTCGGTGTTGTCCATCTGGTGAAGTCCATGTATAAAGCCGTCTCTTAGGTTGTTGGAAGAGAGTGTTTGTTATGCAGAGTGAGTTGTCTTGGCAAAATTCTATCAGCCTATGTCCTGCTTCATTTTGTTCTCCCAGACCATACTTACCTGTAATTCGAGGTGTCATTTGACTGCCCACCTTAGCATTCCAGTCTCCTGTGATGAAAATAACATCTCTTTTAGGCGTGTTGTCCAGTAGGTGCTGCAGATCCTCATAGAACTGCTCTACTTCAGCTTCTTCAGCATTTGTGGTTGGGGCGTATATTTGGATCACTGTGATGTTAGATGGCTTGCCCTGAATTCGAATTGAGATCATTCTGTCGTTTTTTGGGTTGTATCCAAGCACTGCTTTAGCCACTTTACTATTAATTATGAAGGCTACTCCATTTCTTCTGTGGTCCTCTTGTCCACAGTAGTAGATCTGGTGGTCATTTGACGTGAAGTGGCCCATTCCAGTCCATTTCAGTTCACTGACGCCCAGGATGTCTATCTTTAATCTTGACATCTCACCAATAACCACATCCAATTTGCCCTGGCTCATAGATCTTACATTCCAGGTTCCAATGGTGTGTTGATCCTTAGAACATCGGATTCGCCGTTCACCACCAGCACCGTCGGCCGCTAGCCGTCCTTTCGGCTTTGAGCTAGCTGCGTCATCACGTCTGGGGCTAGTTGAGCTCATCCTCTGTTCCTCCCCAGTAGCATTTTGACCATCTTCCGACCTGGGGGTCTCATCTTCCGATGGTATACCGACATATCTCTGGTTGTACTGATCCATTTAGTTTTCACGGCAAGAATACTGGGGTGGGTTGCCATTACCTTCCCCAGGGATCGCATTTAGTCTGACCTCTCTGTCATGACCTTCCCGTCTTGGGTGGCCCTTCACGGTTTAGCTCATGGCATCATTGAGGTGCTCAAGCTCCAGCACCACGACAAGGTAATGATCCTTTGCTGAAGAAATTCACTATATTGTTGGGCTATAAAGGTAGAAAAGCTGTTCCAATATACTATAGGAGATATGGGAATCCAAGAACATCTCATTGTCTTCATGTGAAATCTTTATGCAGGTCAGGAAGCCACAGACCAGGCAGAACGTGACAAAACAGACTGGCTACTGGTTGGCAAAAGAATGAGACAAGGTTCTTTCCATTTGTTTGTTTGTTTGTTTAATTCAACCAATGTACTGTGAATATATATTGAGGGAAGCTGGACTGGAAGAAGATGGTTCTTAAAAATGGAGAAAGAAACATCAATAAACTGTGGTATGTTGATGATACTACTCTGTTAGCTGAAATGCTACAGTAACAGAAGTCAAGGATCACAGTGAAAAAATTAAATATAGAGACCAAACTAATAACAACAGGTACAACAACCAACCTTAGAATAGACAATGAAGATATTGCAGTGGTAGATATTTTCTGCCTTTTAGGATCAACCATCAACAATAATGGAACAAGCAGTCAAAAAAAAAACCGGCACAGATTAGCATTTGGTATTGTAGCAATGAAGTCCTTAGAAAAGTTAATCAGATGCTGAGAAATGTCTACATGTACATATATCAGAATCATGCAGGCAATGGTTTCCCTGTGGCACTCTATGCAAGCAAAATTTGGGCTTTGAAAAAGCAGGATAGAAAGAATATTTTTGATACTTTTGAACTTTGGTGTTGGGGAAGACTCCTGAGAATGTCATGGATAGCCAAGAAAACAAAAGTATCATAGAACAAATCAATTTAGAGTTCTCATTCAAGGCACAAATGACCAGGCCCAAATTATCATCTTTTAGACACTTTATGTGAAGACCTACCTCTTTTCAGAAGTGTATAATGCTGGAAAAGGTAGAAGGAAAGAGAGAAAGAGAACAATCAGCAGCAAGCTAATGGATTCAATTTCACTGGGTGAGCCAATGTAACCATGCCAGGGTAAGGCAGATTCAAACTGCACAACATTCTAGTGAATCACATCATTACAGCCCAGTGCATATGAGATCAGCCAATTCTTTAAAGCAATTCCAAAAGACCATCAGGGTTGGTGGGAATTACTTATACTCACCCAGTATTATGTATTGATTAAAGGTCTAGCTACTGATTTTCTACTAGCTGAAAGTTCTAGATGCTCCACAAATTAAATTGTCTAATTTTGTTGTAAGATCCAACGAGCTCAGAAATGGTAAGAACTGACTCATTAGAGATATGATTTGCAAATAATGTGAATTAGGTAATTTTAGATCCTGAAAATAAAGGCTTTATGGGGAGCCCTTTAATCAGCTGTATGTCTTACTCAGCAAAATGGAACCATTTTATTGCAGAAAGTGATCTGTCTTTCATGTAAACATAATAAAGTATACATCTATAACTAGGTATATATAGTTTGTTTGTTACTCTGAACATAATTAAAAGAGAGATAAATAGAGAGATTATTGTGACACTTAATCTCATAGGATTTTAGCAAGTGCACTACAGGCTATGCAGTGCACTCTTTTCAGAGTTGTGTTCGACACAATTCTCACTAAAAAAAAGATAATCTTGCAGGACAGAAAGTCCCACATAGAGGGTGCCAATAATAAGAAAATTCTATTGCCTGTTATTATCAAGCATATCTCTAAAGGTAGTGGGATATTCAAGAGGGTTACTACAGATCATCTTAAATGGTGGTCAGGTTCTTATGGAAGTGGATGGTCCACTGGTTCTTACTTCATAGTCATTGGGGGGTGGGGAGATATGAGCGAACTGTCAGTTGGAAGTATACTTAACCTTGTGGCCCTGTGCCAGTTTCTCCTAACAAAAGTCTTTTCTGAATGTGGTCAAACATTTTCTCCAGCCTAGTTCTAAAAATAGAAGCCATTGGGAAAAGTTCATTTGTATAAGAGGCAAAAGAGAGGAATATGCACCCTTCCACCCCACCCCCCCAATTACCAATTTTTCCCACAATTATGTTCATATTTTTTTCTTTATCTCAGCAAATTAATTTCCCTTAACATCTAGTTCCTGAGAATAATGTATACACCCTATTCAAAGAAGAATATTTATTTAAAGATTTTATATGGCCACCCAACAAGAGTACAATCTTGTCTTGATCATCCATCAATATCATAATGTTATTATGCAAAATAATAATTGTTTGCATTTTTGGTTAGTCTTGCATTATTAATTTTGAGATTCTTGAAAGTCTCGTGTATATAGTATAGAAAATTTAATTTTCTGTCAAATGAATGCATGCATTTGCATTTTCAGTAGGATACAGATTAACAATGGTTTCTGAATCATTATGTGGAAGTTTAATATAGATTCTGAATGTAAAACAGGCAATGTAACATGAACGTGGCCATGGTTCTTAATGGCTTGTTTTAGCTGGAAGCTATAAAATCATCCAAGGACTCTGTTGGTGTTGGAATAATAATTTACCTAGACAATTACCACATGGTGGATTTTTTGCAGCTCTAATTCTGTGTTATTAATAATGAATAAAATTGCAATTTTCTCAGGTTGCTGGGGGCAATGGGGAATTACTTCAATGAATATTTCAGTGCATTATTTTAATCATAGCTCCACAGAATTCAAGTGGCCAGTGTTTTATACTTTTAAGTTTACTCTTCTAAAGGATTGTAGTAATTAAAGTGAAAAATATTTGCTCTTAGGTCCAATCTATGATTTACAGTTCTTTTTAAAAACACTGTAAAAGAAAGCAAGCTATGTCATTAATACTTGTAATGTGATGCTGCATTTGTTAAAGGGCTTCCTTTGATTAATGGCTTTTTTCCAGTAGGCAGAATATTCTGAAACAGAGGCAGAATCTGTGAATATTTAAATGAAAGTAATGAAGTTATTGAATAGCATTCATTTTAATAATTCATATATTTGTTGTAGTTTTGTTTCTTTGTAATCACTGCAACAAACATGCTTTATAGAGCTTTTTTTCTAATAAATGGTACAGAAGGAATCTACATGTATGGTAGATGCTGATTACTTGGTTTTATTTTTTAATTCCTTAGCCAACTACATGATTTCTGGCGCTTAGATTACTGGGAAGATGATCTTCGTCGGCGGAGACGGTTTGTTCGCAATGCTTTTGGCTCCACCCATTCTGATGCATTGCTCAAAGCTGCTGGAGAATATGGTCAGTATCACTGTAACATTCCTACTGCCTTAAATGTGGCTAGAATTGTTGTTAGACTCCTTTTGAATGAAATCTGTCCATTTTTGTTGTATTGTTTTCTCTTTTCTACATTTAGCGCCTTATTCATCTGGCATATCTAAACCCATTTCAATAACAGTAATTTATTATTGAACAGTTAACAGTAATTTTCAAGCTTGACCAGTTTATATTTCATTTAGATTCAGTCAGGGCTGGGGAACATAGTAATAATGTATATGTGTAAAGGAGAAACTATGAATAAAGTAAAAAGTTTTAGATAGTTTTAGAAAAAACTATGGTTCATTGAGTCCAGAGAAAGAGTTTCTTTTTTTGACTGAAGGTTAATATAAAAGTTTCACACTGTTCAATTTTATAATTCTCTTTTATTTAAGAGAATACAGAGGCAAGCCTATTCTTGGAGGCTGAAAAATGAGAATTAGATAAATCTTTCTGAAAAGTACTGTACTCTTAAACAAAGTATATCTTATTGTATTGTATGATTATGGACAGAGACCTATTGTACTGCTTAAAGCCGGCAGTGTATACAGAGCATTATATTTATATATAAACATTCCTTCTCAGGGTGGGCCGATAAATTTACAAGAAGCTAAGAATAGCTCCTCTTAGAGGTGTAATTAGTCAAATTTGAATGGAAGAATTTACAATCTCATTGACTTTATTGGGAATGTAAACCATGCAAGAAATTCATTCCACAGTACTAACCTCTGTAGTTTGGTTGAATTACATAAATTCAGTAATTTTGTGTGCACTCTCTCTTTCTCTGATTGGACAGTTAGTTGATTTCCTTAGACAAGGTATGATTTAATTTTAAAACATGACTAGAAAAGGGAAACTATGGAGAAAAGAGAAAAGACCTACATAGAATAGAAATACAAAGAAAGAACCTGGGAAATATTTGGTTCCTATATGCCTAGTAATAGAAATCCTATTTTCTGTGCCACGGGTCAATCCATTTTAATTCTTATCTCTTCAGCCCTAACAATTATTTTTATTTTGTTTTTAATGGAAACTATTCCTACTGAGAAGTAAGTCAGGCTGAATTTCATGGGACTCATATTTGAGCAGCATATAGGATTGCACTATTATAATTCTTGAAAGCTGCTACATTCAAAGCCTTTCTCCACACTCCATAATATGGTTCATGCTGTTTTCAGAGCCCTTTGTTTCAACTGAATTGATGTGTGTTTTTCTTTTCTGGAAATATAATTGAAACAGTATAAATGCTGTTTCAACCTGGTTTAGACTAGTAAAATAAATATTTTAAAGGTTTTGTATAGTATATTCTTAGATTTTATGTTACTGCTTCTCTAGAACATGGAAAAATGCTTTGTATTAGATCAGATTTGTCCATGTACTTCAACAATGCATCATTAACTAGCAGCAACTCTCCATGCTTTCAGACAGGAATTTTTGCTTGTCTTACTTGATGATATTACAGTATGAACCTTATTATACCCTTTGACCTGCAAAGCTGTAGTTCCCACTAATCTTGATATGTCTGCAACCAAGAAGTCAGAAAGCAAAATTAGATTACAGGTCATCCTAAGACACAACCACTATTTTATTTTATTTCATATGTCTTTGTTATTTCTCTCATTTATTTTAAAGAACAAGAGGAAATAGATGGCATAGGAAAAAAATAGGACATTTAAAAAATAGGGGCATAGTAAGATGTAAAGAGAAAAGTAATGCCCGATTAGTTTGAAGTATTGTTATAGACAAGATAGGTGCATTCTGCTGCTCTTAGCCGCTCTTTCCTTGGCCCTTCCAGCTCTCCTCAACTGCCCTATTGTACAGCTAATTAAGTAGCAACGTGGGAGTTGGAAGATCTTCTGGCACTTCTATTAGCAAAGCTGTGAACAGTGGTTTTAATAGGGATTGCTACATGGGAGAGATCTTTCGTCTTAACAGGGATTGCTACGTGGGAGAGATTTAACTTCCCTCTTCCGTGAACTGAACCCTGTGTCTGCTCTGGGGGTGTGTGTGTGTGCACGCACATGTGTATATGCCTGCTTGTATGCATAGTCATCTCTGACCGTCAAGCCATCACAATTAAAAAAGGTTTCCCTTAAAGCAAACTGCTGTAATCCCGTGTCTATGTTACTACATTCAGTCTTGCTTTATTTGTAGCCTGAAACTAACAGAGGGCAAGAGCAACAAGTCACATCTATGTAGATACAGTCAGGTGTACTCACTGAGTGCCTAGGACCCTAAATGGGAGAACTGTACTACTGGGTTTAAAAGGACTTTTTAAAAAGACCATTATCTAGCTTAATCATGAGAACTTCGTACAATGTGGCCATTGACATTTCTCCTCATACATGTCACATTTATTTCCCATGATATCATGTATGAGGAGAAATGTAGATTGTGTCATCACTGTTTATGTTACAAATCACGGTGGAAAGATGTTATCCTTTGCAATTTTAAAGTGCTTTTTTCTAAAGCTTTCAGTATCAAAATTAAGAACAGTCTTCTAGAAGAATTTAAAACAGCTTTCACTGAAATTAAGTCCAGAGAATTTTTATCTTGATTGGGGGAGAAGGGGGGTATAGTTTGAAGCTTGTACTTATGGATTTAAATATTAAAACTTTTACTTGACCCTACTGTATAAGAAAACATCCTTAACACTGATGTTATTTTTATACCTCCTGGTGATACTAATGAGTTGAATAATTTATGAGGTTGTCATGTAAAAAGGATTTGGTGCAGTTTGATGTATTTTCAACCTCTGGTGCTGGAATGTGATTAATAAAGAGCTGGAGGCACAGCATTTTTTTTCCACAGAGGCTTAACTTTCATTAGGGATTTTTCATCAGTTTTATTTTGATCATTTTATATCTCTTTTCTTTAATACCAGAATCACACATACTTTAGAGAAAGCCAGTGATTTTTGTTATAATAAAGAAGTTGCAAGTTACATAAGGCAATTCACTGTCCACAAATGTCTTCATAGTGGAAATGACAAAAGAAAAAATGGATTGTATGGATGAGTGTTTTTTTAATCTTATTTCCAAAATAGTACCATACATACTACTTTGGGTTTCTATATAGAATAGGCTGACAGTTATCATTGAGGGGGGTTGTGATTAAATATTGCAGCAAAGAAATGTTTAGTCAGAGCCTAAGTCAGCAAGCTCATCTGTGTCTGTGATCAAAGCATCAGCTTAAATAGGTCTGATCAGGCATTGCAGACAAGGGCAGGCAGCCTCAGCTGAGCAAAAATCACAGAGCAAAGATGACAAAATTAATCAGTCAATTCTTTGGCAATAAATAACAAGATATGCTGAGGTCTGCAGATGAGAGAATTTCTAGGTTCTGTAGAGATGCATCTACTTAATGCTTGATTTATCTAGGCTTGCGTAGCCATCAAGACATGACCTTGATGAATAAAAGAGCACTCTCTAACTAATCTAGACTTAAATCAGTATTGATAGTGAACACATGGTATATAGTAGCAATATGATGCTAACTGATCAAGGAATACAGAAGTTTTTGGAAATGACAGATCTCTTTGTGGATTTTGTACTTGCTCAAGGGAGGTATGGCAAGTCCTAAGGAGGTAAAACATAAGAATGTAGTGAAAATTATTCAGATAATTTGAGAGCCTGAGAATTAAACAGGACTGGGTTTATTCATTTTTATTCACCCATTTGAAGTTTCAGTTGTTTGTACGATATATTCTGTACAGAAAATATTTTAAAGCAGAATTCCACATTAAATTCTCTTTTCATTGTACAGTATTTCATATTACAATTTCCTACATAGTTTTGTTAATTATACAATTGTGTTATTGCCACAGGCAGTTTACAAAATCATCCTGATCCATGTGGGGAACTGTTTATATAACTGACTGTGTGATTGCTTGACCAAGTCTGACACAAAACCTATCCAAATCACAAGGCTTGCAACTCCAGATTCACAAGCTTCTTTAAAACTCAAACATTTGGAAAGAAAATGTGCAGTGTTGGCGTTCCTGTACAAATACATGCTAGTAGAGCTACTTTATGGATTGGGATAGAGGAATTGGATGGAACAGCTGAATTGGGGAATGGTTTAGTGACCTGAATATTCAATACTCCAACCCTGATTCTGACTCTGTATTTTCATCCTCACATTTCTTTGTAAACTAATGGAGTACAGCATCTCCATTAACTAGCATGGGAGTGAAAAAAATGCCCCAAGGATGAAAGTGGAGGGCAGTCCCGCACTGGTCCTTAGCACTTTTATCCATGGAGGATTTTGGATTTTGGCCTGGATTCTCCTTTTTACCATGTTTGTCTCCAAAGGCCTTCCAGGTTTCATCAGACGATCTCATCTATTCTTCAGTCTAATAATAATGATCTTAGAGGAAGCAATGAAAGAAAAGCATGTAACCTGTTCTGCCTGGTTCCCCCCTTCCTAGGTTTTTTATTTTTATTTTTGCAGGTTTGTTTGGATTTGGGGTTTTGTATTGTTTTGGAGCCTTTTAGTACAAAAGTGATAAATAGAAAAGTGATAAATGAGAAAAAATGGCTGTGGTATAAAAGTACTTTCCTTCCCATATATTTGAATTAAACATTTTAAAGTTAATGTTTTCCTTAAAACAAATAATTATTTCCTTAACATTTATCATTATTTTCTAAAGAAAGCTCTTTGTTGTATTATGTTGTGATTGCATAATATGCAACCGCATTGTAATTGAAAATGGTAATTACATATTTAATAACATATTTTGGGTTATTTTGGAAATAACTCTCTTAGTATAAACATTTAATAAGCTTTTTACCTTTAAAAATAAACTAGATTTCTGTTAAAGTTATTTTTAAACTTGTATTTAGAAGGAAGAAGAAAATGCTGTGAAAATTAAATAGTAAAAATACTGCATGGATTTGAAAGCCAGTACACTCTATTAGCAAAACTGTCAATATAAAAAGTGCATTCCATTTCCACCTCCTCCTCTAATAACCTTTTCTATGTTACTCACAGACAGTTCACATAATCAGAGTATATTGTCAGCTTACTGGAGTTGGGGAAGCATGAAATGAAAATCACGTTAATATTGATCCAATTCTTTCTTGCAAGTGTCCTTGATGTCCTTTTCTACTCAGCAGTAGCTATTTGTTTTATTTAGGGAAATAACTTGGTTATGACTGCTCTTTGCAAGATGTATTTCAGTGCAGTTATTATTAAAATAGTTTTTTGCAGCTTATTATTTTCCCATATAATTTTTTATAATATAGTGGCACCAAATCACAAGCAGTCACCATCTTATTTACTAGCCTGCGTTATAAGGTAACACTCTGCAGCTTAAGATACAATGAAATGAAAGGTATGTATAATATGGGTCAAATTATCTGAACATACTACTCATAAGATTTTCATTGACAAATGCAGCTTATAAGGTCAAATGTCATTGTTCTGTCCAACCATTATGGTACTCAATTTCCTTATGTGACTAACTCCTGGAAAAGAAGGTAACATCCAGTGTTTTAGATGTCTTTTTTTTTTTTTTGACAATAGCCTCCAAATTAAATGGTTTTTAAAATAAGTTGTATCCACTATTTATTCTTAAATTGGGAATGCTACTTGTAATATTTACTTCTTCGTTTTTTACTTTAGATTTTATAGCAGGATCCTCTCTCTCTCTCTCTCTCTCACACACACACACAAACGCACACACACACACACACACACACAATTTACTCAATTTCTTATTTAATATAAAAAAATAAACCTCTTCTACTAAAGATAATTTCAGGTATTCATCTTGGATAGTCCTAGCTCCACCTAAACTCATTTTCTTTAAAAAAAATATTTCAAAATGAATCAACTTCTTTTTGGTAATTCAGCAAGTGATAGGATTTTACAGATATAGTCTTCATGAGTTCTCAGCAAAAAAAATGTGTTAAATGAACCTGAACATTTTTAGAGTCTATGATAATTAAGTGATTTCTACTGATTATATTAAATATTTAGGGATTTATATACCCAAAATATTTCTAAATATGTGGAAATATTAATGTTGAAACATTTAGAAAGGGTTGAACTGGATGTTAATAGATGGCTTAAAATCCTTTTAAGCCTGTTGGGCAAAGTTAATATTATTAAAATGATTATTGTCCCTTGTTTTATTTATGTTCTTAGTATTCCCATGTTAACATTGAATAAATATTTCCTTTGGATTGATAAGTTATTTAGGAAATTTATTTGGAATAGTGGACCACCAAGGTTTTCCTTAGCTAAATTGAGATTACCATTTGAGGAAGGTAATTTATCTGATTAACATTAGGCTAATATTTTATCAGCCACCTGTTGGTAGAATGAAAATATAATGGAATATTATCCCTTATGGGCTAAGTTGGAAAGTTGTTATCTATTCCTTTTGCAATCACAACAAGTTCTTGAAACAACATATAGCAGAAAAGGTTTTATTTTCAGAAGTACGAGTGGTAAAATATCTGAGGGGCATACTGAGTTTTGATGACAAAATATCTGAACTCTTTGGAAAAATTCTACTTTGAAAATTGGTGGTAAATCATTTTATTGGAAAGCTTGGGTGGAAGCCAGGGTCATGACTTTAAATCAACTACACTGTAATGACTATTTTAGAATTTTTCCTGACTTCAAATTGAATTTGGTCTTCCCAATTCATAACAGTGGAGGTATCTTCAGCTTGTTCTAACAGATCAAAATGAACCAGAAGCTTTGGCTGCCTCAAAGACACCTGAGTTGCTTTCTTGCAATAAAACCTATAACATATCTCTGTCAAAAACTCAAGAATATTTTTAAGGTGGACATATCTGGGATATTTCAAACATGGACTAAAGAATGGGAATTTCTGATAAAGCCACAATGGCTTCAGGTTCTTAAAAATGTTAAAATAGTATCCACAGATTTGAGATTCACCAAACTTGTATTTATAGTGTATTGGACTCCCCAAGGAATGTATTTCATTTGATGTTTTGTGCTGAAGGTGTAAGAAAATTGAGGGCTCACTGACCCATATGATATGGTCATGCAATCATTTAGCATCCTGTTGGGATAGTGTATTTATGTATGTCAGTAGATTTGTGTGGAAACCTTTAAATGTTAAAGATGTTAATGTAATACTGACCATACCAAAGCTTTGGAATGTGACTGTTTATCAGGAATTGTGGTTGCATCAAGAATGAGTTGGTAAAAAAATTATATTAAGAAATTGGAAAAGTAATATTATTCCAGGGGTCAAAGAATGGTTGTCAGAAATGTGTGATTTATCTGTTTTAGAAAAGCAATGTTTTCTACTAATCAAAGGATGTAGCAATATGTGTTACTATGACAGAGATTCTGTGGTATCTTACAATAATACCTTGTATTGTTCATATTATAGTAGTGAATTCATTGGTAAACCAGTTTCTATTGATAAGTATGAAATATAAGATTTTCTCTTTTTTTTTCCTTTTTAGTTTGTATTTTTAGTTCGTACATTTAATTTTTTTAAAAAAAATCTTGTTTGTAGATTAAATGTTGTTTTGTTACAAAAAATAAAGATACAAAAAAGTGAGGGGCAGATATGAAATGTTGGTAAGGATCAAGGCTTACAGTAATACACATAAATAAGTGATAATCAGTAATAAATTAGTGATAGTCATAATAGTGCAGAGTTAAACTGAGTATCACTATCTCAAGCCTGTATGGCAGATTTTATAAAAATGCCATAAATTCATGGAGCATAAGGCTACCAAAGCTAGTTTAGTAGTTGTGATGGCCTCATCATTACTTCCACTTCAGAGAGTCATGCCTCTTAATACCTTTTACTGGGAAAGACAAGTGTCCTTATTTTGCATGTCCTACTGGCACCAGGTTATAATAGGAACAAAATACTGGATTGCATGGGATTTGGGGAATCCCAAAACTTTGTCACTTAGAATAGGAAAAAAGTCAAATTATTTTGCCACCTAGTTTACCACTGTTTCCTTTAACTGACAATGGATATTTTTCCTATCACCCTCTACATTTAATACAGAAATGAAAGCACTCAGAAATGAGTAATAATAATATACTTTTATTGCCACATCTGAACAAGACTGTTGCATTAAACATTTTGTGAAGTTCTCCTATATGTTGATTTCTCTTCAGAAAGGTGTTTCTATTTTCTGCCAGTTTACCAAACTGACTTGTAATGCTCCATTTCCTGATCTTCTAATACAGAGGTAAAAAAACAGCAACATCTTTGTTAGAAGAACAGCAATTTTATATAGAGTCATTTAAAGTCAGAAGACATTAACAGATAGAAACTTCATTGAGTTCATTCACATGCAGTTCGTTCTGTCAAGCATTTATGAAGAATTATGATTTCAGGATGGTTTTTAGTAAAGAATAAGTTAGGTATATTAATAAATACATATCTTAAAAATGCATAAATGGATTTTCACCATGGCCTACATGAGCTACTTTAAATACTGATGACAAAAACTTGTGAAAAGCAAAGATTTTAGTGCTAAAGCCTTTACCTCCTTGATCTTTTAATTGTTACTGATACCAGTAATACACTACTGGTAAACTGGCAGAAAGGCTTATAATGGATTTAGGATTGCTGCTCAATAACCATGCAGTTAGGACTTCCAAATCTTAGAGCAAGACCCATGGAATTTCAGGTGGAATGGAGCAAAGGAGAATTTAAGGTTTTCTTGAGAATTTGTAAAAGAACTTTGGTGGCCAGGGAAGTGCATCAAACAGGGCTCTTAGAGCCTGATATAGTTGTATAAGGTCATTACAGCTTCTGTTGTATTCTTAGATTATCTGACTCAGTTGACAAAGTACCCTTTGCTTTTTTGCCAATACCAGAATGATGATGTGGATGGCAAGAATCAGGACAGAAGATTTTTGGCTTGTGATACACCCAGTTGTAAAGAAATTAAAGTATCTTCTTGCAATATTCCTCAGTTTGAACCTGATAGTGTGTTGTGATCATATGATTATATTTTGAATGTCTTTATTTTACACTTACCTTACAATCACACAATAATAATTTGAACAAAATGTATTCTGCTTAGGAAAAATATATACCTTATCACTTTTTTAGTTTCTTGTCAAATTTCAGGTAATGAAATAATGGTATTTTTTTAAAAGACTACTAATGACTCTGAAAAACTTATGAGGTTATAGTAAAAGTTACACACTGGCTAAGGTACTTTCAGAAAGAAGTAATAGGAAAGTAAAGTTTCACAAAAAGATCTTTATTGTGTAAAATATTTTTTTACTTGAATGCAATGTTTTATTTTGAATGGTACAGACTTTAGTTATGTTGAGACACTTTTAGAAGCTACATAAAGCTGTAAAATATGGTATAAGAAAAGGCATTCTTTAAGAAAAGAAATCACCCCATGAAGCTGATTTCCAGATGTTTGGAAACATTAGAATTTCCTGTCAGTACATTTAGGTAACACTAAAATGAGTTAACTTTCCATTCTGCCAGCCTTCTTCAAAGATGAAAGAAAAATCACTGCATAAATTGCCTTATCTATAATTCACTGAAGTAAGCTGTGGAATGAATTCTGAAAGAAGCAGAATTCTCTTTTGGCTTGTATCACAGCTTCTAAACTAACTGTACTTTTATTTCTACTCTACCTTCAAAATGAAATTAGTGACTTTAAAGTCAAAGAGATGTTAATGAGTTATGATGTTGAGTAGTTAGTTTGAACTGGGCTGTGTGTTTGGTTTAGATTTGGATGTTTTGTTTTGGGTTTTTTTGCTTTTACTCTTCAGTCTACTCGTGTCTAAAATCAGCCACATTCTGTCTGTGCATTTATTCAAGTAGCCTTGAACTGACTTCTTATAGTTATGGACACAGCAGGTAATCTTTGATGTTTAGCTTGCATACCTAGAACCAGCTGTGACCTGAAGAATCTAAATGAGAATTTACTAGTTTAAGTGACATTTGAGAGGAAAATACGGATGTTACCAAAATCAGTGCTGATGTGTCAAATGCCTTTTTAAAAAGTTTCTCTGTCTTTCTATTTTATGGTTCTTGCTGTTTTCTCATGCTTTATGAAATGTGCGCATGGAAAGAAAAAGAGGAAGGGAGAATATGTATATGTATATGTATATGTATATGTATATGTATATGTATATGTATATGTATATGTATATGTATATGTATATGTATATGTATATGTATATGTAGGAAAGGCTCCTTATTGAATTGAATAAATGCCCAGTTTGGTTTAGTTTCGTGAGCTTTGGTTTACTACTTGTTCATTCTTTGCTCTATCTACTAACAATACCTATTATTTCAGTGCATCTGAATTATTCAGTATTTCTTTTTTCTTACTTTTATTTCATTAAAAATATAATAATAATAAATGATTTTCTGTGGACTTATTGTGCCCTTCCCCTTTGCCTGATTAATTATATAAAAAAACCATACCTTCTTTCCTTTTCTTTTTCTTTTTTTGAGTTGGGGGAGGTGGATGGTGTCTATAACCAGCCAAACCTCATCATTGACAAATGTGTCTTGAAAGTGAATGGTTACACAGGATCTTATCTCATACATGGTAGTTCTATCTTGGACTGCAAAATTCTGAAAAGAGATCCTGGCTTGTATCAATAGAATTACTCAATGTACAGTTCCGTTTGATCCAGGGGAGTATCTTTAGTGTCTTAGATTCATAAGCCAAGGTATGGAAATATATCAGTATTCCTAAAGTTAGACACTGGAATGAATAAGTATGTGATAATGCTTCTTAAGGCTTTAAAAAAATCTTCCAAAGTCAAACCACATTTTTCAGGAGACCATTAGGGCTAATTCTGTCAATATAGTTGGAAAAGAGATGCAGTGGTTTGAAGCATACCTTGTATATCTTATTATTTCTCTATATTATAATTTCCTCAGAAATTTAATTTGGATCCATACTGTGGTGTATTTTCCATCCACTCTTCTTTCTTTTACTGTAGCCATCATTTAGAATATATACATTTCTGGGTATTCATGTTTATGCTGAATTAATTCAGTTGTGGTCTGTAAACAAATAAAATAATAATGACTGATAAACTTCAGCTGGGTGAACATGTCCTAAATTTTAATTGTTAATTGTAATAGTAGTGTAACATTGTGTTCCATTATATCAGGTACAAAAACATTAGAAAATCATATACCATGATTGTTATTTGAGAAATTTAAAATGTTCAGAAGATGGGAGGGTGGGGGGAGAGAAAATATAAAAATATCTAAAGTTGCATATAACTTTCCACAAGACCAGGATACTTCTTTTTTGCTACACAAGAAAAAATGATTTGTGAATTTCTCTTAAATTCATGTATTTAACAGAAATTTGAATGTCGTTCCTTGCATTTCTAAAAAAATATATAGGCCAGATTTTAAGGCTAGAGTAAAATAAGATGAACCTGCATCTGCAGTCATTTAAGTATACCAAATTTAGTATGAAAATGTGATTTTTTTTCTCATGTCTATGACCGTCTAAATTCTAAAAACACAAAGACAGATAAATATTTTTGTCTCATTCTTTGATTAATTGCTTGGCTTGTGGCCTGAAATAAAAAAAATAACCAAAACACTGCCATTAATATTAGAATTCAGTCAAGGCACACCCATAGGTGCTATATTACAAAACATCATGTATGTTTAAAGACTATTTATGATTAAATATTGCAAGTGGAACACAATAACTACATTCTAGATGCAATATATAAAAGAAAAATGTATTACGTTTAGTGAGATGTTTATGCAATGTGTTAGAATAAAGTTGTAAAATATTGAAAATATGAATCCCAAGGCTTCTTAGTATCTTAATACTAATGCTGACTACCATGCACCAATTAAGTAACATTGCTTATTATTTGATATACTTCTACAAAGCTTAAAATAACCTTATTAAAAGAGTGGCTTTATTTTAAACTGTGCTATTTGTGTTGGTAATTATAACAGGGAGGTTCCAAGAGGTTATCCAGTTTGAATATTCATTAGTATAGATTCTTGAGATATTTAAAGGCTAAAAAAATAATACAAATAAAATAAAAAATCCCAGTCCCACTTTTGATTCCAAAATGCACTTTGGATCCTAGGCAATGTTTTATGACATAAAAGTAAGGGTCCAAAACCTTAAGACACTGGTAGAATTCACTGTAGTCAGGGAACTTTATTATTAGCAGTATCCCATCATAAAACGGTAATTGTAAAAAATATTTATATATATATTTTTCCTGGTTGCCTCATCATGCAGAGATCATCTTTGCCAAAACTAATTTCAGTTTCTAATCTGAATGCTTAGATATAAAAATGTTAAATAGTCATAGTAATGTTAGCCTTTGTATCTTGTTCAGCATCAGGATTATTAGCTGTAAGTAACTGAAAACAAACGCATCTTGAAACTGTGTATGTGCCGATTTGAAAGAGAAAAATATTGATCTGTCTTTTGAGAACCTTTATATACCTCTTTAGAAATATCTAACTAGAACATCTGTAACAAATCTGCTTAGAGCATATCGTGTATCTCAGAATACAAGGTGATCCAGTGGTTTATAGAAGCTGCTTGCTAATTTCTTGATGAATGTGTAGTGAGGCCAAAAAGTCCATTCACGCAGGATATTTTCTGAAGATAGATGATCTCAAATAAATTCTATGCCCAATCAATGTTTGATTTGTTAGGTGTTAAACCATTTCTTTGTAAGGACAGTGTTTATAAGCCTTGTAATGAGACAGCCCCCCCCCATGACATTACAGTTCTTTCTGTAATTTTGATAAATGGAATTCTAATTCATAAAGGATACATTGATTGAAGGGCAACTTTCAGCATCCTACACTTTCATCTAGATAAATGTTTATTACGTTGTGGCAAACCAAATAATAAATTTAGAGAATGGTAAAAAAAGTGGCAGTTCCAATCATACCAAATAAGCCAAGCCAACTCTTTCAAAAAAATGTACATTTCGTATCGTAAAACAACATTAATTTCAAAAATGTTTATATAAATTGTAAACTGCACATTGGCCAAATTCAGCTAAAAGCCTAGTGTATTTCTAGTACATATGCTTTGTCAGGTTGTGATAACAGAGTAACTACCAGCAGTATGACACTTTAGTTTTTTAAGGTTGGATTCTATCTTCTATTTTAAAGTTTACTCCAATATTTACATAATAACCCTAACTCATCACTGTCTGAAACATACAGTCTCTTTTTGGAAACTTTTGAAAGCATATTTTGATTGATTGATTCTGTTAATTTTGTATTTGAAAACATTTAATGGATGGTCAGACTGAACCAAAATGAAGATAATTTTTGTTTGTTTTATAGGCACTGAAGAAGATGTAGTGAAGTCAAAGAAAACCTTCCGAAGTCAAGCTGTGGTCAACCAGAATGCTGAAACTGAACTCATGCTAGAAGGGGATGATGATGCTGTCAGTCTGCTGCAAGAGAAGGAGATTGATAATCTTGCAGGTATCAAAAACTGCTGTTATTATAGATCTAATTAGAATACGTGGTCTAAAAATTCAACTTTGGGGGGCAGGGGTAAGTTGTCATTTGTCTCCTGTATCTTCATTCATTTGTGATAAGGAGTTCTGAGATTTTGGAAAGATTTTGCAACCTATAGAATTTGTGACAGTTGCTATTTAAGATGTTGGATAGTGTAATATATTCTGTTGAATGTGGATCACTCATCACTACATTCATCATACCATATATTGCATTAAATTATCTAGCACAAAAATAAGATTGCTGCATATTACAAATGAATATAAATAGATCAATCTGACTAGTAATACTTTAAAATACTTTCATGCAAAACCTAGTAAGAATTTGTTTCATTCCAAGCAACAATTGCTAAATAGATTCTACAGAGCTGTAATTACATGTTGATTCTAGCAGGGTAATTGGCTGTAAGACAATAACAATATTAAAAATTGATTCCTTATATTTTATTTAAATACAGAATTCTACAAGCATGGTATTTAACCCTGTCATTAACCTTTTAACTTAAAAATAGGTTGCTTCCACATATGTACCCAAAATGCTGTGAGAAACTGAGCTGATTTACCTTTTGATTCAGTTCCTTCTCCAGAGGACATTTTTTTTAGCATTTTCTTTGCAGTTGCAATGTGAGCAGCTTCCCATTGATGGGAATACCCACCATAACCCACCTCCCAGGATTTTTCCTCTATATCCATGAGCAATTGGAGAGATAACTTTGTTCTTCTACCTTTCCACAGTCATTGGTTTGTTTTCTCACTCATTGCAAAAATTAAGCATGGCAAGGAAATAGGAGAGACGAATGTGAGGTCTGGAGCACTGATTTTTATGATTTCTTTCTCACCCTCTTCATCTACCAAAACCCCAAGGACATGAGAACATTTATGTGGGAACATAAAAATGGAGTAGAATGGAAGAAACTTGAGGCTGATGGCTGTATGGAAATGGCCAGAGTTTATTTAGGGCATTAATTATGATTTACATACTACATAAGTAGAATATGATTGATTAGATGTCTTTTTCTTCTTAGTCATTCTCTTCCTTTCAGTAACTTGTATAAAATTTTCTATATTTTCCTATCAGTTAATTTATAAGAAATAATAGTTACAGTAATAATTTCTTAAATGCATATGCTGCCTACTCCCAGTGACTCTGGGGAGTTTACAAATTATTAAAAACATTTTAAAACAAATAACAATACAAGAAACACAAACCAAAGAAATGAAGATGTCAGAGAAAACAAACAAACCGGAATGGTAACAAGGAAAAGGTAGAAAAGGGGCATCAATCGTCCTCACCAAAGACCTGGGTGAAAAGCTACATCTTCAGGGTCCTTTGAAATAGTAGTAGGGTGGAGGCTGTTCGAACCTCATTCCAGAGGGCAGGTGCTCTTACAGAGAAGGCACACTTCCGGGTTCCCGAAAGATGGCATTGTTTAATAATCAATGAAACCCGGAGCACACGAACCTTACCAGATCAAACCAATCAGGCAGATAGTATGGGAGAAAGGCAATCCCTCAAATAACCAGGCCTCATGCCAGGTTGGGTTTTAGGGCCAGTGTGACTTTCTCAAAGATTTCAGCAAAATGATATCACAGACATCTAACATTTCAACATGTGACTGAATAGCAAAGTAGCACATCAGAAAGTGTATTAGACTGAAATACAAAAAAAAGTGTTCTACGCTCTCATTTTGTATAAATAGAGATAGTAATAGTTACTCATGGTTTACTAATTAATTATGCATTATAAGAATTTGAACTGAAAATAAGTCTCGTGTGACTTCTGTGCTATCAGCATATCATACTTCGTTAGTCTAAAAATGTTACATAATATTATTTATCCCCTTTATCCCTTTGGATAATCTAAAGGGATGAATTTAAACAGTATAACCATTGGCATGTATGTCTCTATAGAAAAACTTGTTCTTCTTTAAAAGTATTTCTGTTATAGAACAACACATAACAGGAAATTCCTTATAAATAATGCAAAAGTTTCATAAAAATTTCCCAACAGATAAATTAGATAATGATTCCTTAGTATAGTTAATAGTATTGTCTGTCTTACACTGAGGTTTTAGTTATTTTTCTGTGAATAGAATAGTGGCATAACTCATGACATTATATCAAGGGCCAGTTGTAAATAGCTACATCCAGAAATCTTCAGCTGACTGAATGCCACAAAACATGGCTGGTGTTGTTACTCAGTCTTTTCTCCCATATAGGCTTCACTCCTCTTACCAACACTTCCTCTGTGGTCCTGGGATTACCCACCTCACTGTTTCCCTAAGCCCTCATTACCATCCCCTCCTACCACAACTATGGCAGCTACTACTCCCTGCCTCATGTTCCAACAGTTATTACTTTGGTAAATATTAATTTTTTATGTCTCTTGTCTGGGATTTCTGTTGGAGACCTCCTGCGATTCCCCTGGTTGCTATTGTTATTCTGCTTTGCATCTGGGAAGAACTGAAAAATCCTGTGGGGGATTTTCTGGACTCTTGCAAGGATCCCAACTTGCTACTTTTTAGATATCATTGAAGTGCATATAAAGTATTTAACATAACTTAAACAACTTGAAAGTGTTAGAATTTTAGTTGCACATAATCCTATCACACTTAAATGATCTTTAAAATCTGGTGACTGGTTTTAAGATTTTAAGAACCACAATAACGTAGCTGGCTAAGAAACTATGGCCAATTTAAAACAGAAATCAATTTCAGTGTCTTATTTTAATATTAACAAATGTTTCACAATTTTCTGTTCCAGTTTTAGCTCCTAAATTCCTTCCCAGACTGTTCATTTCAAGAGGCAAGTTTTTATTGATAAATTACAGACAGAAAGATCAATATCTAGTAGCAGTTTCTGATAGCTAACTGTGTAAATCAGCAGTATCTCAATTTGACAATTGTACTGAATTGATCATCATTAACTCTCTTTTTTATTTTCTAATCCATCAATTTTCAGACATGATTTTCAGTAATTTTTTTGACAATTAATTATACTAACTTGCACGTGTAAGAGTTAAGTTTTGCATGATAAAAGTATTGTATTACATAACAATCGTTTAGTAATATTAGAATAACGTACTTTTTGTACTAATATTGGGCTGAATGTTTATTAAATAATAAGTAAAATGTATTTTTAATACAGCAACATGCTGCTTTAAAAAAATTTTCTGAAGAACAGAGATACGGGCAGGAGAAATATCAACCATGGTAACCTAAAGTACATGTCTGAGTGTATAAAACTGTTATGCAATCAAGCCATAGACCTGTTTTATCTGCCTATTTCAACCAGCAGTGGCAATCCCAAATTTCATGTATTCTTTTGAATGGCTTTATCCCCATTCAGTGGCTTTATCCCCTGAATCACTCCACTTCTTGGCTCCACCTATTCCGTCTTTTTTGTGTAAGTTCCTCACTTCAGCTATGCAATGAAACTTTCACATTGTTTGGAAAGATGCCTCTGAGTTCTTTGGAAACAAACCACAGAAGAATTTTATTAGCCATATACTCTGCTTGTACAAAAAAGAGGAAAGAGAGAGAGTGATTAATAATGTCCACGGAGTTAAATTAAGCACAAATCAGAAGCCCCAAGTAGTAAATACAAACTGTCTGTAAACTATTTTCTTTTTCAAAAAATATCATTCTTCATATAGGGAAAAAGGCTGCCCCACAAGTAATGCTCCATACAAAAATTTTCACATTCTTTAATTCAACTTTTGCAGTTATTGCTGCAGATGTGAAGATTGGCTAGATCGATTTTTTAAAAAGATTGAATCAACTTAGTTACCAACAGTTACTATCTGCGACAGCTAAATGTATCTTCTCTATGTTCAGAAGAATATACTTCCAAAGAGCAAGTGCAGGAGACAGGTGAGGCTGTCTTCTTTATTGTATCGTTGAACTTCCATGGCTGATCCATATTTACCTAAACTCTTTGCAAAATTCATTTCTACAAATGTCCACACAGTGGCTCCAATTCATTTTTCAGTCTGCTGCTCTAACAGAGTGTTTTTTTTACCAAGTCTTACTTCTTTAACCTTCAACCTTCTACAACATACATAGCCTGATCTGATCCCCATTTTTCTCACTCTCTTCACAATCAGTCAGCAAGAGAATTTCTTTTGTTCAATTTTATTCCTGAGAAAGCATCCCAGTCCCCAGCTGGCTCTGGCTGATACACAATAATAAATTATTGATCTTAAACAGTTATCTCTCTTCTTGGTACTACTGTGCTTGGAATAAGTTAGAGATATTTATTTTGGAATTAACTTTACTGTATCCAACTGGAGGCACTTTAAGGGCAGAGATTTAATGTTAGATTAGATTACCAGATCCAAGAGTTTCCCTCCAGGCAACTGTTTATCCCTACTCCTTCCCTGATGTTCCAAAGACAGAGAGAGTTCCAATTGGCCATGACATTTGTCACTGGTATCCTAAATGGATCTATCAAAGGAGGTTGAGAAGGAGAACTCGCATATTTTTACTTCAATATTTGGGGCAGGATTTTTCTCTAGTTTTGACTAGAATATTTTCAGTATTACCTCCTTCTCAATCACTAAACTACCTGATAGTGATAACTTCCAAGCTATTGTCAGACTAGAAGCCAAAGCCCGAACTTGCAGGTAGGAACTAAACCACCAGATTTTCCCCAAAGAACCGGCTCAGACAATTTGGTGGACAAAGAGTTGTACTGTATTATTTTATACTTTCTAAACTCAGTCACTGCCCTCCAACTTTTGACAAGCTGTCTGTGATGAAGATTCTATTTGAGATGCCTTGGATAATGGCCATATACTAAACAGTAACATGCAGGAAGTCTTAAAACTTGGATCTTGCAGAAGACCCAGGGAACCAAGTCCTCCCATAAACCATGGTTTGAATGTGTTGAAGATAGGCCTATGAAATAAAGAAATAGCAAAATATATTCAGCAAGAATGTTTGCCTTAAATGGAACATTCCTTCCTCGAACTGAGCTAAACTATCATATAGCTTGTGGAATGAGTGGGGCTATCACCAAAAATGTCAAGGCTGAGAATGTTCTAAATTATACTCTGCAGAGGCAAAGGAAGAATCCTTACATGTGTAGACCATAGAGTAGGAAGAAAACTTAGCCACACACACACACACACACACACACACTGTGCCTTTGAGTCACTTTTGTCTCCTGGCAACTGCCTGGACAAGTCCCTGCAGCTTTCTTGGCAAGATTTTCGGAAGTGGTTTGCCATTGTCTCCTTCCTAGGGCAGAGAGAGAGTGACTGGCCCAAAGTCACCCAGCTGGCTTTGTGCTTAAGGTAGGAATAGAAGTCACAGTCTCCCGGTTTCTAGCCTGGTGCCTTAACCAATACACCAAACTGGCTGTCGATTGATTTATATGGATGTCTGTAAAACAAAATCTGTGTCACTGCCATTAAGATCTGTTAGGCTAGCATAGACCTTCTCAGCATTAGCTGAAATACTTTGGAACCCTATTCCTGTTGAGATACAATTTGTACATTTAGTACACATATTTAGGAGACCTGGCTTCAGTTTAATTACAATTGTCATGTGTAAAGAAGTGATGTATTAAGCTTCTACATGATTCCTAGCACTATGTTTTGTACATTGCTCCTTATCTTCTGAATACACTTGTATAGAAGGACACAATTTCATAAAGTGTCTAAAAGTGCTGTTTATCTGACTAAACAAAAATAGCGGCAGCAACAAAGCAGAGGTAATCCAATATTAATAGGCAAAGACCTTCCCAATGGCATTCCTCCTTAAAGCTTGAGGTTGCCCCCAATGGGTAGGATTTAAAAACCTCCAGCTCTAGAGCCTCAAGTTCCTACATTTCTTGGGAAGATGATGTTGAATTTAATGATAAATTTCAGGAAGGAAAGATCTTTTCGTTTTTACTGAAAGCTGTCTATACTCCAAGAGAAACTTTCTCTTTCTAATGGTTGCTGGTGAATCCTTATTGGCAAGAGCCCTGTTCTTCCTACTTAAGAGGTACGCAGTATATGCTGAAAGCTTCTCATATAGTCACTTCAGATAACTCTTCCATGAAATCAGCTAAGTCAGGATCTGGGGGCAAAACAAGAATTTGATAATACGCTGATTGCCTGGACCAAACTCTGTCCCAATTGCCATTCTATTTGTAGCCCCTTTACAAAAATAATAATTAGATGGAGGGTTTGGGCTATACTGTTCTATCCTTGTGAGTGGGATTGTTGTTTTTATCATTGTCCTTGATAAGCAGATTGTAAATGACTGCTGCCATTTCCAGACCTCTTCTGACTATTGTAACTACTGTGGTACATTGCATCTTCTTTATGTACTAGAAGCTCTGCAAATGATTTCTACTGCTACCACAATGTTGAGTTCACTCTGATGGTGAGTAGGATCATTGGACACAGGGGGTTATATGTGGTAGGTTTTTGTGTTTTAATCCTGTAAGCCCCCCCAGCACCGTGTGTAAGTGTGTGTGTGTGTGTGTAAATAGTTCTCGCAAAGCTGACCAAAACGTTAATTATAAGCCAATATATTTTTCAAGTACATTATTTATTATGAACAATACATAGGTGATATGTTTATATTTAAAGAGGATGCTATTCTATTAACAAGATTTTTATTACATTAATCATTACAGCATACACATCCAATTTGAATCCTTGTAGACTTGAACAGCAATCCATTTCTAGATACTAAAGTGAGAAAAAAATGCCATTCATACATTTCTAAACAATAGAAGTCAGTAGGTATTATTATATATTTATAGATCCTTTCCTAATGATGTTACAAAATAAATTTGGAACCAGGGCCTTTCAGAGGAAAGTGAGATATTTGTAGTTCATTACCAATACAAGCGAAAGTGTCTTCTCACCGACAAGGGAGATTTTTATTAATGCAGTATGTTGAGTTTATGTTTATACACTGGAATAAGTTTAATATCATACAACTGTTTGCTTCTTGTATATTGTCGTAAAACATTTCCAAACGTATCTCATCTGTATCAGTTGTAATCTCTCCTGTGCTATGGCACTCTGTTCATGTTTTCTATAAAAAGGAATTCTTTCTAACAAAGGAGCTACTTAACATAAATGCCAGCTCCATCTTTTATTCCCCTCATTATACTGAATCCATCATTATCAATAACCTCAATACCCATGGTAAGAGCATCTTATTGACCTTTAATACCATATAAACTAGCTCAAAGAATTGATCGTATCACTTCTCTGGAATGATAAGTATGATATGAATTTGATTTGGGGATCATCTGTTCTCCATCAGTTGTTTAGAATTATAGAATCATAGAATTGGAAATAACCTGGGAGGTTATATGTACTTCCCTCACATAACATGCTTTCCCTCCCTCCCTCCCTCCTTCCTTCCATGGCTTAGTGTGTTGGGTGAACCCTAACCTGTTTGACTAGATTGTAGTTTGCAATATGGTGCCTTCCCTGAAAAAAAGTCAAGAATAATATCTGTGTGTATATATATATGTGTGTGTATTCTATGTGTGTGTGTGTGTGTGTGTGTGTGTGTGTATGCCATTGAGAATGGCAACTGATATGTGGAAATGAGATACTCTTCTTTAGATTGTGTGTCTACTCTGCTACAAATTCTGGCATCTATACTTCAAGGTGTACTATGAGTTATAAAATATTTATGGCAAAAGCCCTTACTTAACATTTCTAACTTCCAAACATATTGAAAGGTGTATGAGAAGGTCTGAGAATCCCTTGCTGGATAATGGTCAGATAGACTGTAATGCTGCAGCTCAAGAAAGTACCAGAAAGGAAGGTTGAAAGACTGAAGTTATGGCCTAAATGCTCTATGCTACCAATACTTTCATATATACAGTAGCAAGTTGTCAGATATGTATGGCTCAGTATTTTTTATGACAGAAGATTGTACCTAAGTTGAATAACTTACCTAATGACCAGTGTGCAAAGACTACATTTTTTCAAGAAGAGGCCTATTGGCATACCAGAACTCAGTAGTGCCCATCATTCTGCAGATGTACTTCCAAAATTTTAACAAGAACAATCACATTATGTAGATATGTATGACAGAGATGTAAAGACATCTAGGACTGTATTTAGAATTTTCAATTTAGTAGTATGAGACTTTTCCACATTGATGAGATAGAGTAATTTAAAAGTTAATAAAACCTTTTTTTCTCAGTAAATTCTGAAATTGTCTTTCACTTTATAGCTAGAGAAACCTCCAGAGATCATCCTTCCCCATACTTTTTTTTTTCACACATGCCCAGTGGATTCAAGTAAGTCTTCGCAATAACCAAGGCATTATTTTTTATACATGCAAACAACCTTTCTGTAGATATCAAACTTTGGGGAATTGATTATTCCATATCATAGGTATTTAGACAGCTGGTCTACTGGGTCCAACTTTTGTTTGTTGGAAATCTGCTATTGTGTCTAATCATGCACTACCACCTCTGCACTTTGTACCTATGCTATTCTTTTACTGGAGAAGGTCAATTTTCTACTTTCTCAGGGATCACCTGAGTAGATATCCATCTTGGAGAAAAATTGCTATTCCCATTCTTTTATTACCATGAAAAAACATGGAGGACTTTATGCAGTGGTAGGCTTAAGACAACTCAACAGCTTTCTTAACGTTTGATGCCTTCAAATGGTAAACTGACATCCATCCTCCTTTTCTTATCTGAGAAAAAGAAGAATGAACATCAGTTCACCAATTTCACATCTTGATCTGAACTTATCAATTTCTAATAGAAGAAAAGATTCAATTTCACATCTCTTCTTTTGGATTCTTTGCAGTTCTCAACATCTTTGCTAAGTCATAGTTACAGTAACCCTCTTACACATAAGGGATGTGCTGTTTTTTCCTCATATCTATAAAATTAATTCCTAGTGGCCTCATAAAAGAAGACTTTGAAAGACTGTATCTCTTCTAAACATTCTGGTTTTATGCATCAATATAGTGCAATTTAATCCTTCATTCTGAACCTTATAGTGTACTGTGGTGAGACTGGTCTGCTATGCTTTTCTGTCTCTGGACTCATGCCAACTATTATCAATTTTGTCTACAGGCTTTCAGAAACAAAGGTAGTCAGCCATGAATATTTATTTATTTATTTATTTCTATCCTGCCTTTATTATTTTGATAAATAACTCAAGGCGACAAACATACCTAATACTCCTTCCCCCTATTTTCCCCACAATGTAATCATTCATGGGTTTTGTGTTATTTAAGTTTATATTATTGTATGCAAGTCCTCAAGAACTAGTTCCTCTGCAAATTCCATCCCCTTGTCTTCTTCAATGAGGCCGTCAGAAATCCAAACCTCCCTTGCTTGGTGGGATATGTTCCGCAACCAATACAGTAGCATCTCCTTTTGTGCCCAAACTCCACATCAGATTCTAGCAACAGATGCATCCAAGTCAAACTGGGAATGTGTTGCAGTGTATACCATACGCAGGCCTGATGGCAAAACAAGAAGCAGTCCTCATAACAGCTTGTTAGTGATCTTAGCCACATTTAAGATGCTTTGGGCATCCGAGAAAATCAAAAACAAACAGGTACTTACAGTAAACCTTCATTCTCTGAGATGGTATATCTCAAAGCACCAATATTTATGTGTAGATGGCTGGGGCATTCTGGGAGTTGAAGTCCACACATCTTAAAGTTGCCGAGGTTGAGAAACACTGCCTTATTTCATCTCTTTTTCTCATAGTTGTCCTTGAATGCTGACTGCAGTTGTATAGAATTACTGCAACTAGATCCAGCTTTTGTGTGAAAAGTGTGTCTTCTCACCCTTGTGCCTGTTGTCCAACTAACTTGCCCCAAATTGGGAAACAAAAGAAAGAGATCTGTGTCTGTTGCATCAGTAACTGACTCTTTGTTCTAAATGGGACTCATCACCCATTATGAGAACATTGTATTACATAGCTGAGTGTGTGTGTGTGTGTGTAAGAGAGAGAGAGAAAACTCTGTGATATGACTGATTTTATCTGAGATTTCTTGTGCAGAAAGGATAACAAAAAGGAAAATGAAAAATAGGGAGAACATGGGGATTTCACTCAATTGTAGTTTACTGCTATTACTACTTTTTTTTTAAATTATTCTCAGCTAGAAGCAGAGTGAAACTGTAGGAACTGTAGTTGCATTGCATGGTACAGTGGTATTGTCTTTCCTGGAAGCAGATGGAAGAAGGAAGCACTAATATATTTTAATTGTTTAAAATGAAAGTGTATTCATTTATCCACATGTGTAGCTCTAACATGTGGACCAAAAAAAAACTAGTTACAATTTATAGGTATTGATAAGTAGGCATTTTAAATAAGGTGTTCAAGAGTTATAATGGAAATGGCAAGAAGAGTTGTGATAGGCCTGGAAAGTCTGAATGCATATAAAAATAATGCATCATAAGAATGTATTGAGAAGATTTAAAGAAGCCTCTACAAACCTTCTGTGCTGATTGACTACAAATATAAAGTATTTGCTTTGCTGCAGTATAAACCCATAAGCATCAAGCCTTTATATTATTGCACTAACCATATTAAATATCTTGTTAGGAATGTCAAACATGCAATTATGCATAGAACTGCCTTCCATTTTAAACAATTGTGATTGTGGCATCAGGCTAGAAATTGGGAGACCATGAGCTCTAGCCCTGCCTTAGGCCTGAAGCCAGCTTGGTGACCTTGGGCCAGTCATTTTCTCCCAGCCCTAGGAAGGAGGCAATGGCAACCCATTTCTGAAAAAGCCTTGCCAAGAAAACTGAAGGGACTTGTCCAGGCAGTCTCTGAGAATCAGACATGATTGAATGGATTAAAAAAAAGAGAATTAAGTCCCTCTGCAAGGAGCTAACTATATATGATATTAAAGTGCTGTTTATATCTTTATATCTCCAAATAGGGAATATTCAATATCACACTTTATTTTTTGTGGTATTAAATTAGGCACTAGATTCTTAAGTTAAATATAAACTTCTAAAATTTTACATAAAAAAGGGATCATCTTATTACTTATTTCTTTTCAGATTTTATGTTATATTGGGGCTGTTAAATGTAAAGTCTCCTTGGAATTGATTTTGAAGATGTTTTCCATGCAGCATGGAAGGAATTTATCACTGTCTTCTCTCAGGATGTCTTTTCAACTTTCCATTGAGTCTCCAGCCACCAGTTTCCTGGTGGTGTTGAGTCCAAGTCCTTGTCAGGTCCTGCTTAGCTTCTGAGCCAAGACAAAACTAGCCAGGTGCTACTACCTGCTGGGGTATTACAGTGGAACATTACAAAGTGTTAATTTTAAAAACTGGCAACCTGGACTGCTGAATTAACTGTTATACGTGATTTGTACATTTTATCTGCATAAGTACCAAAGGGCCAAATAGTTTAGTTTAATTCTTTTCTATCTGTCTTCCAGATAGTTTCACTGAAATTAGTGCTACTCTTCTAGCAGCCACAAAAACCTAGTTAATAACCCAGCATAGAGAGATAGGGACCTAACAAAGAATAATTTTCATTCTCTACATCCAGTTCTGAATGGGGCACATGTGATTGTACCTCAAGTGCTGTAGTACAGTTCATTCAGAAATAGGGTTGTTGTTGTTTTTTAAAAAAAAGTTGTCCTGTATAAATAATTATACAGTGACTATTTCCGTTTTTAAAAAAAAAAAAAATCTGTGGAGAGTTAATAGTGTTTAATGATGTTCCAAGTAAGGAATTTGTTTTGAAAAGCAAGTCATCAGACCTATAATGCTATCCTGCAGATGTTTCTTTTTGCATATCTGCTGATAATTCCTAGGCTACAGTCATTTCTTGAGAAGTAATTCCCAAAGGGTTCAGCAGGATGTGTCCTCCCATTTGGAAGCCTTGGGTACAGAGCCACCCAGGATTGTTGCTCCGAAATTGGATGGGACAGAAGCAGTGAAAGAGCTGCTTCCGGATGTTATTCTTAACCTACCTACTTGCTTCTAGCTAATTTGCATCGACGGACTTTCGGTATACTCCTTTAAACTAGCCAAACAAAATCTTTTTCTTTCCTTCCTCTATCTGCACCCTTTTCACCATTTGTTCGGGCGCTACTCTTGCAGCTTCTTTTCGAAATGTATTACACGTGTTCCGCAGAGGCGACTCAGCTCGATCGATGATCTACATCGGAGCCTTTTCGTTATTATTTGATTCTGGTTGTAAGCGAAGACAGGCCGCCGCTGCGTCTGTCGCGCTCCCGCGTTCTTCTTTTGGCGAAAGGCTGGCGACGCCCACGAGGGGACCTGCTTGCAGACCCAGGGCTGCTGGCCACCTCCTTTGCCTTTTGTTAGCAGGCAGGCGAAGAACAACAAAGGGGGTGTCCTCTGGACAAGTGGAGGGGAGCGCAGGTGGGAGCATCTTGGGCGCCTCCTGAGCCAAACAGCGAGATTTCGCACGGTCCCGGTTTCAGTGTAAAGAGACTCCGGGATCGCCCGCGCCCGTGAGATGGGCTTTGTTCGACTTTGACACGTTTTAACGAACTCCACCCTTTCTTGCCCAACTCTAACATCTCAGGGGCTCCTAGGAATCGAGGTGTCTCTTCCGCGCTCTTCTTTGGGGTGTCAGGTGCGTGGTCCGGGGAGGGGGAAGCAGAGCGGTGGCTGGCCGGCCGCCTGTCTTGGGGCCATATGGAAAAGCTGCACTATTTTGATTATGCCTTGTGTAAACAGTTTAATGTCGGATCCTTAAAATCCAGAGCCTGTCCCAAAGGGGATTAAATCATAATCCTCCCGCTCTATAGCTGTAGTGGATTAATTTGGTATTCTCCCAGTGGCTGCTTCACTCCCTGAAGGCTGTAACAAAAAGACTCAGCGCTCCTTAAATGTGCCGTGGTATTGGAAGTTGTAATTGGAGATTTCCAAAGGAAAAGTGTTAAAAATGACATATCATTAAGAGTGTATGTTTCATTTGCTCCTTTTCTAGGGTTTGGGGCGGGGGGAGATGTTCCACGACAGGAACTCCGAGTGAGACAGAGTGTAAACAGGTTGTGGAGAGGCGGCATTCTGCCGGTAGACCTGATCCTGAAGGGGCCGGGTCACTCCTTCCCTACTGTCGACAGAGAGGGTCCCTGCAGCCCCTCTGAGTAGGCTCGGGCATCGAAGGGGGACGGGGCGGAGCTAACCAGCAGACCCTCTCTACCTTGTTCTCGTTGCAGATTAAGCCCGTCCGCTGGGCTGGCCAGGAAGAGCTGGAGGCTGGAGTCAGCGTTTCCTCCGGCCTCTAGTTTCAGGGACAGGAATGCTCTCCAGAAACAGGAACAGTTTTCTTGGTGTGTGTGATGAACATGTTCATGGAACCATGCTGTGATACCATAAAAACGCCGGCTTTAGTAATACCGTGGCTGCTTTTGTTTGGTTCAGGCCTGTATTGGGTTTCACAAGGTTCAGTCTGTTTAAGGGGCGCCCTTACTTGCCTGCCTTGCGCATGGCAGTCTTCCTGATTAATTTATTTCCAGCAGCAGTTTCAGAAATTATATCCTCTTAAACACTAAACCCTTAATTCATAGTTCCCTTTCCCCCTGTTCTGCTCACGCGTCGCCCACAGAAGACTTAAACCTCCGCTCGGAAAAGATTTCGTGTTATAGGCTTTGGCCTTCTGACCACCAACTACCAACCGCTTCGTTTTTATTTGGTTCATATAACAAGCGGAGAACGGGGAGGTAATTGGGTTAAGTACCCGATCTTTCTTCTGGGAACGAGAGCGGCCCACTAAACGCCTTCTTATAATGATAGACTACCAGACGACTCCCGAGCTGCATCATCTTTAGCGCCCTTTTATTTTAGCGCCGTGGCCTGAAAAGCCGGAGCCTGGGAGAGGCAGCCGGCCAGGAAGGGTTAAAGAGCCCCGGGAAGAGGAACCGGCGCGGCGGGCCGCCGCGGGAAAGCAGGGCAGGGCAGGGCAGGGCGCTGCTGTCTGGAGAGCTCCTCTTACCGTTAAACACAAAGGAAGGAGCCCAGGGAATCGAAACCCAAATCCACTTGTAATCGCACGAGAGAATCGCGCATAATTACTTGAGCAGCCTAGATTAAGATTGATGAGCCTTTAAAGCGCCGTTTCGGATCGATCCCCTGCCCCTAGCAGGAGCCCGGCCGTTACGCCAGCCTGCCCAGCGGCGCGCCAGGACAGCGCTCCGCCGAGCGCGGGGAGGGGAGAACGGGAGGCGACGCGGGGGGAGAGCGAGCCGAGCCAGCGCATGTGATCCGGATCAGCTGACTGGGGTCAAGAGGCCAGGGTGGCCTATTAGGAGAGAGAAAAACAAGAAAATGAAAGAAAATAGAGTTTGTATCAATATTATCCAGCCCCTGGTGGGCTTGCCTAAAAGCTGTCATAGGCGACAAGCCGAGCGTTGCTTTGGACTCTGCAATGGGACGCGGGGGGAGAGGCGATGCCTGCCGCTGGGAGGGAAGTTAGCACGGAAATCAAGGCTGAGCCCTGCATTCAAGCAGCTAGAGGGTACAGGCGAGTTAAGTGGGTGGTGAGAAGTGGTCTCCAGAAATCCGTGGGTGCGTGGAGGCGGAGCGCTGCATTGCGGCTCCGAGCCCGGGCCACCAGCTTTGGCCAGAAAAGGAAGGCGAGCAACTTATCCTGGCCGCTGGCAGCGGGACCCAGATTTGAAGGGAACGCGTTAGATAATGGATTTCCCCCACTCCCCACTAAGGAAACTAGAGTCGGTGGGAAGGGGTGGTTTCATTTTCTACATTGGGGTAATACTTAGTTCTTTAGCTTATAGAAGGTGCCAACTATGTATTATATTTCACGTTTCTTGAATGGGCATCTCGATTTATTTATCCATTTCATCTTAGGATTTTGATCTTGATTTTAAACCTTCCGTTCTTTAAATATGTTCTGCATAGATGGAACTTACCATAAAATACATTTTGGCTCGAAATCAGCGGGTTGAATCTCTCTTGCTATCCTCCTAAATTCACATCTTATTGGTAGCAATAACCGTTGCTACCTTACCTCAGAATAATTCTGTAAAGCATTTACCTATTCTTACCACTGTTAGAAATATGCCATTACTGTAGTTTCAGGATTCACTTGCCAAGATGAAATCTTGATTGCAATTTGCTCACATTTACTTTGAAACAAGACTTAGCAAAACCTGTACATATTTATGTCAAAATCATCTTTTATGTTCAGGAAATCAAAATAATTATGTTAAAATCGCTCAGTTACTTTTCTGTGGCCTTCTGTTTTAAAAACATTGCTGCCAGAAACCAGGTTTTAATGCTCAGCTTTCCTTTTTACTCCGAAGTAAGTCCTGTTGAGTTCGGCAGGACTTACTCCCAGGAAAGGTTGCAACCGAAGAGAGTCTGGTTAGGGATCAAATGGCGGTGAGCAAGAGAATATTTCTGGCATCTTGGGAGAAAAATCGATTTCTGAACATTTTTTCACAATGCATTATAACAGCTACTTTCTTACAAATATGTGCGCACACCCACATAAACAAAACAGCATCAGGGGCTTTGCAGATGGTTTTATAGTGTGGAAAATAAGTGTTGACTAATGTCGTGGATAATAATAAAAATGTAATTAAAGTATCCCATTTCTCATTCGATATTGTAAAGCACTGATTTTGGAACTCAAAGGTACTTGGAGAGAAAGAAGCACAATTAAAGGCAATCCTGGTTCCACTGTAGTCCTCTACAGTGGGACATACTCCCAACTCATACTGATACGATTCCTACATATCCATGATGGATAAAATATTTTCAGTTGTAATTTATTTCCCCTGGTGAGCGACCACATTTCCAACCAGTTTCCTCCGTCTTGGAGAGCTCAAGGTCTCGGGCTGAGCTGGGATTAGGTGACCCAGGCAACCCTGTTTCTCGTACCGCCGTTCCTGTGCCCACCGCCCTGTGGTGGGTCCTTTGGTGCAGCGCAGCGTCCCGCTTTAGGAACCGCGCAGCACCAGCCTCCTTGCGCCTTGTCCTCCCAAGTGCAAAGGCTTTGCTTTCGTTCTCGGCAAAGGAAAGGAAGCAGGGCACCTCTCCCTCGGAATTGCCGCATCCTGACATCGCCGCTCTTATCTTGCAGGGCCCGTGGTCCTCAGCACACCGGCTCAACTTATCGCCCCGGTGGTAGTGGCCAAGGGGACGCTCTCCATCACTACGACCGAAATCTACTTCGAAGTGGACGAGGATGATTCGGCCTTCAAGAAAATCGACCCCAAAGTGAGTAAAGCGCCGGGAAGGGGAAACGGCGGGTGGTTTGCTGCAACTCTCTTTTGAAGGAGGTTCAACGTGCGGGGGAACCGCCGACTGCTCCTTCCCGTTCCCTCCCCCTGGCTCCGTTACAGCTGTAATTATATAAAATCCGCGATTACTCTGGTCTCTCCTTTTATCAATCTCCCCCCACCCGCCGTCCTGCCAGCCCGAGGGTCTTTGTGTGAACGTGGCCAGATTTGTCTGTTAAGCCAATTGTTTGGCAGTCCCTGGAGGTAAAGGCGGGCCCGCATTGCAGACCCGATCCTTGAGCATACAACTTCAGGCCAGGCGCTTCCTTTGGAACAAAGTGAAAATAAACCTCCCCGTTTCAAGGACTTGATTTTCGCGGGGGGCGCTCGGGAGGGAGGGGAGGGTGTCGGATGGTGCTCGATTTTCCGAGCGCGGAAGCGGAGGCAGCTCTCCCTTACGCCGACCAGCAGCGATGATGCCGTAAAGCACGATCCTTGTTCGTCCCCCTGCACACACACACACACCCCATACATGCTCACGAACACTGTGTAAGAAGGAATTATGTGTCTGGAAGTCAGATCCGTAAAATGCTATCTAAACCTTCATTAATACTGATTTAAAAGAAGAAAAGGTGCTGTCTGTGATAGTAGCGTAGTAGGCGGCATTTCTGTTGAGATTTGTTGTCCACCTTTGATTCTTGAAAGCAGAGTCAGGGTTAAAAGATGCACTCCGGTTCACTTCGCAGCCAGTTGCGCCCCCTAATTTTGGCCCTTGGCTTTAGCATGGTCTACCTCCGGAGGGAAGGCCCGTCTCCCTGCCTGTCTGCCTACAAGGGTAGCGCTGAAGCACTGGTAGAGGTGTCCTGTGCGTCTTCCTGACGGACGTCCGGAGAAGCCGGCGCTTGTCTTCCCCAGTTGCAACTGGCTGATGGCCAGGGTGATGGCCTTTAAGTCCAAGGGAACACAAACCCTAATCTTAGGACCACCGTTAGCTTGTTTTCTGCTATCTATAAATTTCTCCGATTTCCCTCCCTTTTCCTGAACTGTTAATTATGTAGCCAACTAGGCCTCCAGAGCTACAGATTCTGACAAAAACAGGCAGCCAAGTTAATGCAGTCTAGTAAATCCTTGATGGGTAGATTTATTTCCTGGAGGTTGTAAAAATGTTACTCGGTTAATTATCCTACCGTCCTGTGTGGCAGATGTTGATGGGGTTGGAGACCCGTTTTGGGGGCTGTTATCCCTTTAAAAAAATCCTTAAGTAAACTGGCCTCCAATGATTTAACTGATGTATGTTGTGAAATGCAGCACCAGCAAAAATTGAATCCAGCACTGAAGCCTTTGACCATATTTCTTTTACTTGTATTTATTAGTTTGTAATTAAATAAAATCAACAGAAATTTAAATCACAAAAATTATCCAGTGTATCTCAAGTGCATTTTTCCAATATATAATTCCAATATTCACAATTATATAGACAAAATCAAAATTTCTTCTGAATATATTTAAATAACATTTCAAGTATATTTATGGAATGTTAGAAAGAGAACAAGCAATATATTTGAAACAAAAATGTAAACTTTTAAATTTAGACACTTCAAAAGACAAGAAACATAAGTACCATGATAAAATCTACCTTTTGAAATCTTCTGGAGCGGAAAATGTCTTGAAGTATCCAACAATGGCAATTTAACTTTTTCACCAAATCACAAAACACGAACATCCACAATTTCAAAGACAATGTGAGACCACAATATTCCATACAATGTTTTAAAATGTACATTGGGGGGGGGGGGAGAGGGAGAAAACCGCGGTAGGCTCGTTTGCTTTTCTTTGTTCGGGTGGCCTCCCCAGATCAGCATTTCTTCACGCAAAAATACTGGCCTGGTTAATACAATCCCCTGGTCCGGTTTCTGTGCCGCGATGGTCGCAGGCAGGCTGAAGCGGAGCCGCCATTGCTCTCCCCAGGTGAGAATCCCGCTCTTCGCGTTGTTTTTCCGAACGGGAGGAGGGCACCGTGTTGGGGGCAAGTCGTAATCCTTGCGGTGCGCTTCGCCTGCGGGGACGCCTCTTCCTTCTGGCCGGCTGGCGTTTGCGTGGTCGGCTGGCAGCACCTGAGTTTTCCCCACAGAATCCTCGGAAGAGAAGGAGGCGGCGTGAATAGTTGACGGCTGCGTCGCCTCGGCCTCCTAAAGTTTCTCCAAACTTTTGGGGTTGGTGAGTATTTCCCTCGCCAGCCGCCACGTCTGTTTGGCTGCGTTTTCCAGGGCGGAGTGCGGTTTGCCTTGGAAGAGGTCTAAGTTAGGCAAGAAGTAATGCGGGCACCGCCTGCACTGAAGGCAGGAGATGAGCTGCAGTAAAATCCCGTTGAGGCGGTCGCCCAGGCAAGACTCATCCCAGTCCGACTCCCGCGGGTGCTTTTCGCACTCGTAGGAAACCAGCGTCTTCATGTGGTAGTTATTCAGGGGCTGGCCGGGTAGCTCCAGGTGGCGATCCCGCAGCGTTTTGAGGATCGAGAGGCATTTCTTCCGGCACCCGCCCATTTGTAGCCTGTTCTCGGCCTCGGCAAACTGCAAGACCCAGGCATCACTCTCGGCCGAGCTCTGTTTGCCTGCCAGCGAGTGGCACTCCTTGGACAGGAGGTTGAAGCCTTCGGCTTTGACCTCAGCCACGCGGTTCGGCCCTGGCCAGGGAATGTGGGGCAGGGGCCAGTGGGCCGCGCTTCTGGGCCAGATCCCGGTGCACTTAAACGCCGGCGTGATCTGCACCACGTACCTATCCCGGATCCGCAGCTTCACCTCGCTGGTGTCCGCCACCATTTTCACGACATCTCGGTAGCTGCATTTGTCCACGGCTTGGGCCACCAGCGTCTGAAACCGGGAGCGGATTTTGCGGGCTGAGAGGTAACCCGAGGCCGTGATGAACTCCACCCAGAGGGACATGCTTCTCTTGCGCCCGTCGCTCAACTTGAGTACCGCGCAGCCGGGCAGCGAGCCGTCGTCCACGAAGTTAAAAACGCCCATCTGGTTCAGGTAGAGGACCACTTCGAACTCGGTGGGCGAAATGACTTCCAGGCCCTCGTAGCGGTTGTCCATTTCGTTCAAGGAGCTGATGAAGCGGGGCTCCTGCACTTCCACTTCCTTTAGCACGTCCGAGACCACTTTGCAGACTTCTCGGATAGTCTTCGCGATGGCCGCTTTCCTGGCTTGGCATTTCTCATTGTAGTATTTATTGAGGTGGTAAACCAGCTTGGCCTGGGCTGCGATCATGTTGGGACAGAGATCCGGATTGTAGACCGGAGTCTCGCAGTATGCTGTGGGATCCAATGCGGCTGCTAAGGCTGGAGCCAACTTCAGAGGAGAATCGGACTGCCTTACGCTGGGAAACGTAACCAGAAGCTTATACAAGGCGCTAGGCGGCGGCGGCGGCTCTGCTGCGTTCCAGCCCAGATGCTTTCTCTTGCTGCTGCTAGACGGACCGTTTAGCTCTGGACAGATCTCGGGTCCTTATCAAACACACGCCCTGCTTCAGTGTGCTCAAGTGGGTGCCGTTAGAGGATCTTAGAGTGAGCAGCGGAAGGCATGGAGATCTGCTGTTTAAAAAAAAAAGTTAAAAAAAGTTTGAACAGATCTAGCAAGGCTCCCAACAGTTTGAATTACACCTCTGGCTATATATTTATTTGAGCTTCTCCCGGAGCAGCAACCATGTGTGTAGGGTGGCTAGATTGCAAGGGCAGTGCCGGTGTTTCCCTCTCTCAGTGTGTGTATGCATCAGAAGAAGCTGGCTGTCGGTTTGTGTAAGAACCCAGATGTACTCGTGTGGAAATTATAAAGGCAGGGCCAGGCAGGCGGGCGGCCAATCGCCACTGGGCTCGTCACGGCAGCCTCTTTCAGCTCCAGCCCGGTTAATTAATCCCTCTCTTGGCGGCAGAGAGAGAAACACACAAAGTAAAG
Organism: Candoia aspera; assembly: GCF_035149785.1. Lineage (NCBI taxonomy): Eukaryota > Metazoa > Chordata > Lepidosauria > Squamata > Candoiidae > Candoia > Candoia aspera. The sequence goes on along the minus strand of NC_086157.1, from coordinate 91,345,526 downwards.
GTAGGGGGCTGATGACACAGAACGACCAGCCAGGCCGCCCATCCATGGGGAATGGTGGAGAGGGCGCTTAAAGGCGGCGCCGCTAGGAAAAGACTTCGCGGAACTCGGAAGGCGCGGTCAGAGTCGCTTTCTGGCACAAACGGGACTGCAGGTGTCACAAGCCCGCCATCCTTCGACCAGCAAACTGGAGATGAGGTTCGCTGTTGGAGAAAGGAAGCGGGGACCCTCTGGCTTCTGAATGGGGCTTCAACTGGCGCTGCCCCTTAGCCGTTGGAAACCGCCAGGACAGTTTTCCACTGGTCAGCTGGCCAGCCCAGTGTTAGGAAGTCTCCGATCCTTGAACGCAAATGCCAGGAGAAGCCTCCTCTCCTCCTCCTCCTCCTCCAGCACACTTAAATAGCAGGAAGGGCCATCTGACGGGTCTTAATCGATCGGATGCAAACGTTGTCTTCTTAGATTGCTAGCAGACCAACGAGGTATCCCGTTGACGACCGGGTTTGTCAGTTTTCCGGACCGAGTTTCCGAAGCCAGGCAGCTGGCGGTCAGCGCCAATTGTGTTTGTTAGCGATTAGGTGCATTGTTGCCTTCTTTGCGTCACATCCGTGTAACAGAGGTATCTGCGGGAGACGCTGGGTGTTCTGGACATACTTGAAAAAATAAATGTCTGTTAATGATCCGAAGTGGGCCGTCTACCCTCGTGTTCCGTTCGCAGTCTATGCAGGATTAAATAAAAGGGCACGTGTGGCAGAGGGGGAGGGCCGGGTCAGCGGAGCTCGCTGGCCGACCGCATTTCTCTCCGAATGGAGCATCCCAGGAAGGGCTGAAATGGGCGCAGATTTTGTGGGGCGCCTCCCGGCAAAGCTGTTTGTTGCGGGGCGCTGGCCCCAGAAAACCGGTTCCCGAGGAGGGCGAGGTGACCTGCGAGAGCGCCCGGTCCTTGGAAGGGTTTTCCGAAGCCCCGGGCGGCCTCTTAAGGTTGACATTGCCATCTGGAAAGCGTGAGGCGTGCACTAGCGAGATTTAAGCCTTCGAAATCAGTGGGACCTTCTTCCACATTATAAAGTCGGGGCACCCCCAGGCAAACGGGTCTTGCCTTTGGCCTTCAGGTTCCGTTTAATTCTCATGGATATTGGTGGAAAACAAGCAGGTTTACTCTGCGCTGAGACTGTTTCGGGGACTTTTTTCCCTCCCTAAAATTGCATCCATTACCCTGATGATGTACTTGTGTAGGATCGGGGGATCAAGATTCACCCCTCAGACGCATTGCTTAAGCCCTCTCCTCGAGCGATGTTCTCCCCCTTCCCAAGGCGCCTCGGTTCGAAATCAGACGCCCCTGAGCTTGGAACACGCCTGAGGCCAGTCGGCGCTCGAGCAGCCCGAACAGACCGAGGCGAGTCCGCGTGGGCAGGAGTTTAATGGGGCGGCGGCAAGATGCGAGCCTCTCTAACGGCTCCGGAGAGCGCGCCGGTCTGGAAGTGCCCCCGGCTGCCGCCTCGTCGGGTCCGCCGATCTCCCGGCGGGAGCTGAGGGAGTCCCGTTTTCCCCGAGTCGGCGCTTCTGATCTGTCAGCGCCCTTCCCCGCTGGTAGCGGGCGGCTGCATAGAAAACGGCAGCGAGGCCCTTCCAGACCAAGCCGGAGCTTCGGGAGCGGCTCCCCACCAGGGCCGCAGATCAGCACAGGCAGGCGCTTCGGTTCCCGACGCGTCGCCCCCGCCCTTTTCCCCCTCCAGAGTTGGGACTTCGGGGAGGAAAGGGAGTGGGCCAGGAGCCGCTTCAGCGCTTGACTTTTTCGGCCGCCCCGGAGAGTCCCAGGCGGCAGGGACTGCCAACAGGTGAAGGCGCGCCCTGGGAGACGTTTCTCGCCCAAGAATCGCGCGCTCTACGTTTGCCCCGTTGGTCTCGCGCGAGAGGCCTGCCACTGCCCTCACCCGGGAAGATGCCTTTGCCCTCCGAGCTGAGGACCGACTGGCCGGCCGGGCGGGGGCTGAGCTGGCCGACGGACACAGCCGTCTCCTCTGGGGCCCCCGTGAAGGGCGATTCGCGCTGGAGCGCTGTGCGGAGCCGGCGCTGGCGCTGCGGGGGAAGGGACCCGGCCTGCGGAACCCGAGGGAGGTGTCCAGGGCGCTTCTGCAGTTGCCTCCGCTTTCTGACGTATCGGGGCTTTCCGATTGTCTTCTCCAATCGCCAGCTTTCAGCTGAAAACATAAAATGGTACATGACACCAGCCGGCCATTTAGATTCTCTTCTCAGAGGAGATGCAGCAAAGCTGTAACAACTGAAGCCATAAGACAACAGGAATGGTCTTCCCTTCCTTCGCTGCCTACTGAGAGAAGACGCATGCTGTGAAGCATTTAGTTACATTGACCTTGTTCCTATTATAGCAAGATGCAGACCTAAACAACGGAGTATAATTAAGTCCCACTAAAATCGGAGGGTTTTGATTTGGACTAAAATGATTGTCGGGATGGGGCTTAAGAATGTCCTGTTATACTTCCTGGAGGTAAATATTTCTTGCAGAAGATATTCTGTAAATACATTACGGTTACCTGAGATAGAAAACGCTAGCAATAATTTATAGGCCTGGGCAGTCAAACTGGATTGCTAAGACCTTAATAGCTTAGCTGCAGTCTTTACATGCTGAAAAGCATTATGTCCTCAGTGGGCCTTACTTCTGGCTAAACAGGCACATCCCACTGCTGTTACCATATCCTCCTGAGATCACTAAGCCAAGTTCTGTAGATCAGGCTTATCTTCACTTAGGGTTATTGTTATTGTTGTTGTTACTATTACTATTACTATTAGTATTAGTATTATGGCAGTTGCCACTACTGATTCAAATGGCTTTGGCATATTGAAATGTACTTTATTTTATTAATTTCATGGCTCACAAAATATAAAATGAGTTATAAAATACACTAGTTTATTTCAATTTATATGAAATGGAAATTAGCATATTAGATTTAAACTAAATTCCAAACATTTTAGAAGACATACAAATGAATTATAAAATGTTCAGAAATAGAAGAGAGTATATTTAAAATTGTCAGAGTAGCCAAGCTCAGTATGAACTCAGTCATTTATTATTTTAAAATCAGTCTAACTGACTAGTCAAACTTTATTAACTTTATCTTAATTTTAATTTCATGGAATCAAAATAGAACCATACTGACAAGAATCCCAGTACTTTTCTAAGTAGGTGGTGGATTGGACTGAATATTAATAAATGCTTTCCCAAATGCATTATCATAAAATAATGATGCGTTAGATAAAAGATTGAGATGCTTGATTGGGGTTGATATCCTTCCCAATTTAAAACATTGTACTTTCTACTTTTCTTTGTTCCAGATGCCAACTGGATACTAGTTTCAGTTTTAGTTTTAGTGTTGTAATGTTTTGCTGGGGAGCAAAACAAAGATAACTTGATCAAATTTAATATTGTGTAAAGAATAAAAGGTATAGGAAGTATAGTGAAATGTTAAATCCTTTATTTTTTCCTCTCCAGTTGCTTAGACCTGCCCACTTTCACTTTATTTGTTGCAGTTAGAATTTCCATACCAAATGCTTTGTCAAAAATCATTCCTGCATTATATCAGAAGCCAAAGTTAGTTAAAGATACATGTTGATGAAAATATTTTGTGTTCCAATAAATGACTGGATGACTTTAGTTTTAACATTTCATTAAGACAACTCTTATAAGCATGTGCTTACATTTATAACATATTTTGCATATTGTTTAGTTGTAATACTACATACCCCTAGTCATTAAGTTTTATTTTTTAATAACTGTCTATAGCACTGAGGAGACAGCACATGAAGTGAGTTTTTATTAAATAATTTATCCCAGTTGGTGCAGTGGGTTTGAAAGCTCATTGAATGTATCTGATATTTAATTGTGTTTTCTTCTTTTCATAATACATTCTCTTGCCACCACAATCAATATATTTTTTGCACTAAACACACACACATACACACATCTATAGACAATTCATTTTATTGACATTTTTTCCAAAATAAAATAAACACTCTATCTTCCAAGCATATCTAGTGATACTTGTGATTTAAAAAAAAAATTATGGTGGCTTTTTCAAACAGACCCTGGATCAATGGGTAAAAAAGCAATTTTAAAAGGCTAATTTTTTTTCTTCTCGGTGCTTTCTGGTTTATAATATTAAAAGTTGCATACCCTATCTGCAGTAAATATGCATAATTATATTACAGTTGACTTCTTCATACATACATGCATTTGGTGTCTAAAACAGTTCGCCTTGGGTTATTTAAACAGAAATGCTTCAGTGTTCTTGTACAGATTAAGATACTGCAAAATTATAGTTGTTCTGCCTCAGGACTTTGCTATATATACACTTTAGAAAGAAACCTCCCATTCCCCGAAGATTAAGGCATAGCAATCTTTCAGGCATGCCATTCATCTTTGGAAAGAAAGATTACTCAGCTTTCTACATTGTGACTCTGTTTAAGTTAAGTGATGGAAAGGGTACTCCAGTCCCATGCCTGCCTTGCTGCCCATTCACACTGGCTGAGAAGAATCCTCACCTTCTGTGCCCCAGTTGCTACATGGTAATGAAGCTCAGGAGTAGCTATTGCTTTTTGTCTCCCTCCTTTACCTCATGTTGTGATGACTATTACAGTGTAGCCAAGGAGGGAAAAATAATCATAGAGCTCACCTTGTACATGTTTAGAAAGAACTAGTCTCAGGTAATCTGAATTCCTACATACATATTAATAGGACTATATCAAACACCATGGAAAGCAATGATAAGAGTAGACACATATGCTGTCAGTCTGATGCTGAAGCAATTATGGAGTTACTTTTATGGGCTATAGCAATATCCTTTCCTGTATTTTTAAAGAGCAGTTTTTTTCCCCCCCCAACCACCAAAATCCCAATTTTTAAAATCCTAATTCTAGTTGTCTTTCCTCCAGTGATCCTTGAAAAAAAGCAAATACTACATTTCTTTTGTGGACCATGTGTAGCTCAAAAACCGTCACTTATATCCAATCTGTATAGCTGATCCAAAGTAATTGTGCTGCTTCAATTCTTACAAGTTAGCTATGGCCCTGTACCAAAATTCATAAAATTATTTCATTATAATTCCATGATGGCATTTATATTAGATTTATATAATACTATGTGCACATTGGGAACAACGACTAGAGTTTCTCTTATATACATTCTTATTCTTATTTGAAATTTTAAAAAATAGTGTGCATTGTTTGAGGAATTTTAAACAGAATAACGCTTTTTTTTTGCACAAAGTTACAGTGACAAATAAATGATAAAAACGATGAAAAGAAAACATATCAAAGAAAAGTACGGCATGTCTACATTTCAGATTTTAGTTAAGAGGTCCACCAGTGACATTTTAAGAATCTTACTTTGAGAATGCTCTTTCTTTCTGAAGCTCAAATGGTCAGTAGAATCAGAAGGGATTAGTTCCCTTTAATCTACTTCATCTCCAGCGGGTCACCCAACAAAACTCTCACTACTGTTTTATATTATTTATGATTAATCAACTAAAATATTCTGTGTTGACCTTGAAAATATAGCAACATGTATTGGATAAAGAGCTTTGAAAGCTTAAAGTAATCTCTTTTATAAACAAGATTTTTAAAATGCATTATTTAATGCAGAGAATAGAATTTCTAGAAATGCTTTCTGTCATACCTAAAACTAGAATTGGCAAAAAATGTTTCTAATAATTCTGTTCTCTCTATTAGACAGAAGTAGACAAAATTAACAGTTGATCAGATGTTAATATATAAGAGCACATTACTAACTGATGTTATTTATTGGAAAGACTAGATATTTGATACCAGGGGATTTTTTCCTTCTGTAGCTTCTATTCTTCAGGGGCCACTGCTGGTATTCAAAGACATAAATTGTGAACAGGATTTGTAGGTGTAACATTAGTTATTTGGCATTTGACTACCATCTACAACACTTGTCTTTTGATTTAGGAGTATATGAAAAAGCTGCAAGATTAATTGATAGAAAATAAACTCATTGCTTTTGAAAACACTAGTTTCTGGGCATAATCTGAAAGAAGTTAGGTGTAAGTGAAGTCCCACTGAAACCTATGTTGTATTCATTCAGGTGTTGCCCTTCTTTAAATCTTTAATAGATGGAATATCCTTCTTTGAATGAATTCTCATAAATCAGCTAGAGAAGTTTGTCCATAATTCTGTTGTAAGAATTGTGAGAGAAGATCCTCCTACATAAATCTGTGGAATTATCCCCCGAAATATATACAAAAATATATTGATATATTCTGGTAGACTTTCATATTCAAATACAGATACTTAATAACTCTTATGAGTATTTAATTTTATTTATTATAAGCAGTCTTGATTTTATTACATAAAACGAAGATAGAAAAACAAGCAATAAAGCACTGCTATTAAAGTTATTTGTATCAATTTTTTATTCGATATTTATAACAAGGTAATAGTTTTATTTTCTTGAACAGAAATTCCCCTTCCATTTTCAGCTTGTTGCTACATGGTAACTATTTTTGAAATATCCTTGGTATTTGAAATATCCCACGTTCCTACATTACATTGTAATGTAATGTAATCCTATGTTACAATATAGTGAAATATCCTACATTCCAAATGTAGTATGTGAGATAATAGAAATATATTTACTTGTTAAAGTACAGACTGAAATTCCACAACACTAGTGAAATCAACTTGAGGGTACCTTAACAGGTCTAAGGCATCTACAATTCTTATGGTTGAGTGCAGAGAAGAGCAAGAAGGATGGTAAGGGGCTTGGAGGCTAAATCCTATGAAAAATGGTTAAAGGACCTTGGTGTGTTTAGCCTAAGGAAAAGAAGGCTAAGGGAAGACATGATAGCAGTTTTCCAATACACAAAGGGATGTCACAGGGCAGAGCGTGTGAATGTATTCTTTATAGCACCCAGGGCTAAGACCAGAACCAAGTGGTAGAATCTTAATGGAGACAGATCCAAACCTGAGATAAGGAGGAGTTTCCTGTGAGAGTTATTAAGCAGTGGAACAGCCTGCCTCCTGAAGTTGTGGGCATTCCATCATTGGAGGTTTTCAAGCCACTTGTCTATGGTATGAGGATGAGAGGAGGACTCCTGCACTACACAGGGTGATGAACTAGATAATATCCAAGGTCCCTTCCAACCCTGTGGTTCTATGATTATGTGTATCCTAACCCAGGCAGTTAACAAAAATAAATGTGATTGCCATTAATTCTGAAACAAAATCCCCCATAAATTGCCTGTTTTAAAATCTCAAATACTCAAATTGTTCAAAAGCCCAAACAATTGTTTCATATAACAAAGCATTTGGATTTCAAGTGAAAAGCTATTTTGACTCCTGTTGAAAATTTTGAGTTGTATAATGAAATGTAAGGTTTCCAGCATGAAATCTATCAAAGTTTTTTTTCCCAAAATCTATCCCGTATGTATTATATTTCCATTGAACTCAGTAACACTTATTCCTGAGTATATAGGATTATGCCATCAATCTCTAAAATTTACTGGTTCTGAAAAGTTGCAAGATAGGAAATCCTTATTTAAATTATTTTAGAAGTTTTAGGTATTAATTGATCTAGTGTACATTTCAAAGAAAATTCAAAAGCACTTCACCACTAGAGACCTTCATACTGCTGCTCCATATGGATATAACTCACAAAACTGTTGTGTTGGCAAACCAAGCTAAGGAACAGGGGTTGTCAACCATACATGCTCCGGAATCATAAACCTTGGAGCGTACGTTTTTAAACTGAAAGTTGTTGCATCTTCTAAGTCTCAATAGCACTAGTAGATGTTTATTGGACATTAAAGTCTTTAATATCTGAGAATGCTTAAGGTTTGAAGAGATGCTATTGCCTGCCTTTAAAATACTGACAAGAGAAAGTGCCAATGAGTCACACCCTGTGCTGGCACTATTTACTTCTTAGGAATTAATATAAAAACAGCAGCTTTCAGTTAACTGTTTTTCATATACATATATTTTCATATATGACATAGTCCTACTCAAAATACAGAGAACAAAGGGACTGAGATTATTTTAATAATCTTTTTTTTCATCTTTGAAGGTGAATTGTCACCAGTCTTAACAAATTTATTTATTCATTTGTAAATTTATTCACCACCCATCTCCCCCTCACGGGGGGACTCTGGGTGGCTCTGGGGGACTCCGGCTTAGTAGTCAAGTTTCAGTATACTATAAAGGATGATAACAGTGAATAGTCTTCTCCAAAAGACATTTTCTTCTTGTTTACTCAGGAGTGAATCCTGCTGGGATCCAGAGGAAATTATTCCCAGATAAATGAGCATAGGATTGCAGCCTTAATGCCTTTTTAAAAAAATATCCTAGATTTTTGTAAGTATTTCTGGATTTAAATATGTGCAGCATTGACAATGTTGTGAAGAACCTCAACAGCTGAAAGGAAGAAGAACCTCAACAGCTAAAAGAAAATTTATTAAAATTCTGGGAGGCAGCCTGGTGCCAGAACAGTTCTCATGCTTCAAATAGCATGCTTGGATTTCAGAAATATTTTTTTAGAAAATATTTAATCTTTTTATTAAAACCATTTCCTCAAAAACAAAATATGCTAAATTACAACCAGAAAGAAGTGTTTCTGGATAATACGTGTAGCAAATATACCACGCAAACTCTTCCCAAAACAACTTTTAAAGTAGGTCAGTTAGCAGTTAGAATAAAGAATGTCATCTCCCTCTCCCCTCTTTTACTAACTGGATGAACTAGTAGTTAACCCTGAATTTCAGGGTGTCAGAAAAACATAGCAAGTGGATTGGAGGCTTGTTTTTTTAATTCATTCAATTGTGTCCGATTGTTGGTGACTGCCTGGACAAGTCCCTGCAGTTTTCTTGGCTAGATTTTTGGAAGAGGTTTGCCATTGCCTCCTTCCTAGGGCTGAGAGAGAGTGACTGGCCCAAGGTCACCCAGCTGGCTTTGGGCCTAAGGCAGGACTAGTACTCACAGTCTCCCAGTTTCTAGCTTGGTGCCTTAACCACTACACCAAACTGGATCTCTGAAGGAGGCTGCTTGTTTCCTGTTTACTATCTCTAGGAATTTGATGCATGAGCTTAGAATGTCATCTAAACAATTATGCTTACAATCTAAAGTAAGCATCAGAAGTTTTATTATTCTTTTATTTAACATTCCATGTAATATTGTATCTATTTTTACATATTAATCATACATAAATAGACTTATTTATTTATTTATTATCTTAGATTTTTTTTTTTAATCCCACGTTTATTATTTGTATAAGCAATTCAAGGCAGGGAACATAACCTAGTACTCCTTCCTCCTCCTCTTTTCTCCACAACAACCACCCTGTATGGTGAGCTGGGCTGAGAGAGAGGGACTGACCCAAAGTCACCCAGCTGGCTTTCATGCCCAAGGTGGGACTAGAACTCACAGACTCCTGGTTTCTTGCCCATTGCCTTAACCACTAGACCAAACTAATGCTAATACAGTTGGTGATTATCTTGATATTAACTGTACCATGCTTTCGTTTTCAGAGCCTTCCTTTTTAGTATTGAACTGGTAACTTTTATTGCCTTAATCTCTGCACTGTAGATTCCAGAATTACCTGTTAGTTTGCTGCAGCAAAGAAAGAAAAAAAGAATTCTCTGAAACTTTAAAAACTAATGGTATATATTTTAATGGACTTAGCTTTCACTTTTGATTTCTGTTATATACAGTACTATCGTATACTTGGCTGAATATTTCTATTTAGTTGTAAACCTGAACAATTACGATATACAGATGTTATCCAGAATGTATGTGAACAGCTAACAAAGATTGAATGTTTATCTGAAACTACTCCAAGGATGAATACATTGTTTATATTTTGAAGAAATTTTTAACCAAAAGGTATTTCTTTTATAAAAGATTTAAAGGTGGCCAATACTACAATAACAACAACATTAGCAACAGCAGCAACTTCAGGCCCAATCTTTGTCCCAAACTAATTGCTGTATTGTAAATCTTTTTTTCCTGGATGTTTTTGAGTTCTTTTGAAGTACTTGGTGATGTCAAAGGAGAACATGGTAGGCAGGAAAGTGGGTACTTTCAAAATAAGTAATTTTAATAGGAATGTTTCTCAGCATATCTATCAAGTGGCAGGAATGTATGTGTGCATATATATATAAATCTTCCAGTAGTCAAGGGTTATATTTATTTAAATATAAGCAGGTATAATTCTTCCTCTTCTGTATGTTGGAAAGGGATGTAGGATACAATCCTTTTTCTCAAGATGTGGGAAAACTGCAGTTCGCAAAGAATGCTTTAAAATTTTCTCAAGACAAGGATAGGCAATGTGAAGAAGTTGCCTTTCCTTATCCAGACATAATGCAGGCGTGCAATCTTGAACTGCTTTAAATAACTACTAATTTTCACAATAAAATATAGTTGGCACATCTTATTTGATAAGTTCCTTACCAAAACACTGTCTAGGAATTATGTTCAGTTGTTACTGTTTATTTTTATTGACATCTTGGCTCTGGTTATATAAGTAATGAAAAAAAATACAACTATGAATGTATATTTTGCTTTCTTAGTTGTATTTTCAAAGTGTAAAAAATTAAACTGAGGAAACTATGATAGGCCTGCATGTATTATGAAGTATAAAGAAAGATTTTCCCCCCCAAAACTCTAAAACTTGGAGTCAACCAATACATTCCTGGTTAAAAGCATAGGACAAATAGCATGACATAATAATCAGTTAAATAACTGCTATAAAACTAAGCTGCCCAATGAGGTAGCTGGCCTAGCTAGACTTTGGCTTCCTCCAGAATGACTATTTGAGAACAAGTTTCTGTTTCTTTGATATTTCAGATAAAGTTACCTTTAGTATCAGTATTAGGAAGAGAGGCTGAGTTCTGATTCTTTGTATCATATAAAAATAGATTTGTAGCTTTAGAATAAACGTTGTATTTATCCCTCAGGACATTGAATTTAAGAGATGTCACACAAAGTACAAATAGTCAGAGAAAAAATTTATAAACACAGACAAATACTCTGTGCAGCGTCCACCTTTCCCATGTTGTTAGCCTAGAGTAGCTATCTGAAATCCATTCTGGAGATTCTCCCTCCCCAGTAAATATATGTACATACATATGCAAGTATGTGTATATTTTTAAATCCAATAAATCGTGTCCAATTCTTGGAGACTGCTTGGACAAGTCCCTGCAGTTTTCTTGGCAAGGTTTTTCAGAAGTGGTTTGCTATTGCCTCCTCCCTAGGGCTGAGAGAGAGTGACTGGCCCAAGGTCACCCAGCTGGCTTTCTGCCTAAGGCAGGACTAGAACTCAGTCTCCTGGTTTATAGCCTTAACCACTACACCAAACTGGCTCTGCGAGTACATATATGTATGTAAATATGTATATGTATGTAAATATATGTAAACATGTATTCCTGCCAGACTGAACTCACCATCTAAAAAAGGCAGGATCGGGATAAAAAAAATATATTACTTGGATTAATTGCTGATTAAAATTAATTGCCTGTAACATTTAACAAAATTAACTGATAAGCATCTGCATTATCATCCATACATAAACCATTTTCAACAGTAGAAACCTATCGGTAAATATACACACAGTATTCCCTCTCTCCTTCCAGCTGAAACAGCACAGGAAGGAAGGAGGGAGATGGGGTAAACAGGAAGGGAGAAACAAAACTGGATGAAGATGAGATAGTAGACAAGTAGGAAGAAAGTAAAGAAAAGAGAGAAGTATTGCTTGGGGATTACCAAAAAGAGTTAAATTCACCAGGCAAACAGCTCCTCCAAAACAGCAGTTAATTTCATAGTAATCTAAACACAGGAACCTTTTTTTTAATCAGCAAAGCAGCTAGGGCTGCAAACATTTATACCTCATGTAACTGCCTTTGTTTTTCAAGAACAATAGGAAAAATATTTTCCTATTACGGGTTAAACCTCTGAGCTGCCGAGCTTGCCAATCGGAAGGTCGGCGGTTCGAATCCGCGTGACGGGGTGAGCTCCCGTTGCTAGTCCCAGCTCCTGCCAACCTAGCAGTTTGAAAACATGCAAATGTGAGTAGATTAATAGGTACTGCTTCGGCGGGCAGGTAACGGCGTTCTGTGTAGTCATGCTGGCCACATGACCACAGAAGTGTCTACGGACAAATGCTGGCTCTTCGGCTTTGAAACAGAGATGAGCACCGCCCCCTAGAATCAGACACGACTGGACTTAATGTCAAGGGAAACCTTTACCTTTACCCTAAACATGGTATTACTCCCTTTTGATACAGGATTAAATTCTGGACAGCTTTAAAATTTCAAAATGGTCAGTGAACCTACTCCTTAATCTTGCCACAAGATTATTTGTATATGTACAGTAAACTGTTGCTGGCTTTGGTGGTGGGTCGGGGGGAAGAAAGAACACCTGTAGCAGTTTCTGTCCTCCCACTCCCCAGACAAAATGTTCTTTATCCTTTAAAATATTTCTTAATGCCATTGTTGACATATTGAGCTCTGGGCTGAGTCAATTTCTTACCTTTTCAATCTTCCTGCCAAATTTGAACTCTGATGTGTAGTAAATCCTATATACTAAATGGATTGTTAAGTACTAAAAGACTAGAACCCAGGATAGATGAAATGACCATATGACATCTTACTGGTGTCCATAGGAGTTAGGACATTGCATGGCACCATTAAGTAGAAAGATTTTGATCAATTGGAATGACCATTTTTCTGTTACAAAGTAATGTTCAAGCAGTCCTCTTAGGGTAGACAGCTGCACAGAACCCAATATTGTATATCAATAGCGCACTGTGTTACATCATTCCTGGCAAAAATAGACATAGATTTTATCACACTTACTATTTTTCTACAATGGGATAATTTTGAAGTTACATACTTTATAGTAAATACCTAAAGAGCTTCAGTCTAGTGAAACTCACTCAAATCATGTTAACATCACATGGAACTTTTAGCTGAACATATGTTACACATTGACCTTGGACAAAAAACAGTTGCCTTTTATCCTTTTTTCAGTAAAATTGCTTAATTTTAATGAGAGTTGAGTCATCTGTTCTATTAAGAGGGTAAAAATAATTGCAGGAACTAACATTTCAAATAAGAATATATTTTAGAAATGTTTACAATGTCTCTGTGTAACAATTGCAGAATCAGATCTATAAGAAGAAATGTATCATATCTGATAATAAATAACAAAACACAGAAATATGTTTCCATTTTGGAAATCAAACACTGTTTAATGTTGATTATCCATGGAGCTATTCAGCATGGTCCTAGTTCTGGAAGCAATCTCTTCAATGAAAAAGAAGTTTTCAGCATATACAAAACAAATAGTTACGTGAGTGTGGAAAGAATTTCTTTTATTGAAAAGAATAGGGAACTTAAATTTGGGGTTTAATACTCTATCAAAAATCAGATTAATTTCAAGCGAAGACAAATATTCCAAAAATTTTCAGGGTTGGAAAGGCTGGGTGTGGATGGGGGCTCCCTGTTTCCGATACTGGGCTAAAGACAGGAAACAGACTTGAAAGTTTTAAATATAAAGAAAGTTCATTTATACAGTCAATTGGACTTTCTCAAAGAGTTGTTTTGATTATTAATATTTTTTCATCTCCTTTGTTTATACTTCTAAATAAAATACGTGAACATGATTGTTCCTGATTTAACTTTATGTGCTACTTATTTAATGTATAATTTGCACTCTTTGGAAGGAATTTGTATTTCTACATGAAAATATATATCTTTACATGGTGTAGATACACAATGCTTTGATTATCTATTGTTTATAAATTGTTTGTAAAGTTAAAATATAACTTTTTACATGTTTTAGGAATATAATGTAGCATCACAAAATATTTGGAATCAGTTTTGCTTGCATAATGTGGTCTAGAAATCCTAGGTTTCTGCCAACAGAGTGCAAGCAGTAAATTAAATATATAATTTATTTTAGTCTTCATACAGTAATTGAAGAGCTATCGCAAGTCAAATTTTGCCTATTTACAGACCTTTTAAAAGAAAAGTTACAGTTTGTTAAATAATACTAAACAATTTTTAGCAAATATTTTACCAAAGGCACATTTCCTGCAAATCATTTCTCAAATATATCAAAGGCTAACTTAGGCCCCTACATGTTTTTTAAATAACCCTGTAAAACAAAACAGTTAATAAATAAAGACTTCTTATTGGCAGTAGGAAGTATATGTAAGTAATATCACATTTACTAAATTGTCCCTTAATGTTTGTAATTTTCAGCTGCACCTCAAGAGATTTCCCTTTAGTAAGGTAAAATAACAGAACATAACGAAGAACACAGTTGCCTCATTGTACTCATTAAACGTGTTCATTGTTTGTGAGAATAAAGCTGTGTTGGTAATTTATTTTGGCAAAGCACTTCTATGTCCCTTTTGGTTGCTGCTTGTAATTCTACCTTTTGATTTGTTTTTGCACAATGTTTCTTGACTTTATTTTTAATGAAATAACATGGAATGTGTATTGTATACAACTTACTACTTGCCTAATTTGCACTTCATGAACAAATGGCATACTTTAATAGATGGAAAGATTCCCCCCTCCCTCCCAAAATCCAGTTCTTCATTTGTTTTGCTCACCATGCTGCATTAGCACAGTTTTCCCTTGTGTCCATCTGCCCATGTACAATTTAGCCATGGGCATCTGTAGACCTTGTGGTGATCAGTATTGCAGCAAAAAGCCATATGTGTTTAAATAAATAAATAAATAAACCCTCCTTATTTCATTTGCTGTTTTAACTGGATGGATAACTTTTGTGCCTTAAGTCAGAGGAAGAGAAAATACAAAAATAATTGCTTCTATTCTTTAGGCAGTTTCATTTTCCGTTTCCAATATGGAATGCTTGTCAGCTTTCCTGATAAATGACGGCATGTATTTGCATAGATTTTACATTAGCAGAAAAATTAGTTTATTTGTGAAAAAGTAGTTTACATAATAATGCAAAGAATGGAATAAATCATGTTTATTAAGCTAAGAGAAGAAACTGTAGAAGCCCTTGCAGTAAAGGAAATATTGCCCCCCTCCCCCCCTTCAATTATTTCAAACTTTATTTTAAATGTGTATGTGCTGGAGAACTTTGTAGTCCACTGACCAGACTCTTCTAACAGCAATCTTTTTTTAGAATGGGAATTCCATTTCTCTTATTTAAATATGGAAGTCCATTTACTAAAGACTCTCAGTAAACTTGATTTATACTTTATGAATTTTATTTACAAGCTTTAATAGAAAACTGTTGTTACTTGTAGATTATGCATAAAGGACGCATTTAACATTGCTCATATCTCTACTGATGTGTTGTTATCTGAAGCGTTTCTTTGAAAGATTCCAGTTGCTGCATCATCATTTAGCAGAACCATGAAAATAAATGGTGTGGGACTTTTCCTCATAGTTTTAATATATTCTTTTAAATCTGAACATTACTAGTTTCAAAACACATTTTAAAAACTGGAATTTAGTCAGGCTTTGAACTACTACAGCATTCTTCCCACAGAAGCACAATGCCTTTCTTTGGGTGAAAAAATGTCAGAATTTTTTCAGGGAAAACGTTGCATCTTGTGGCCTAGAGGCAAACATTGTGTACAAAGTATTGGGCATTTTTACGCTGTGGAAAATGCAGCTGTATTCAGGGCTGTTGTCTCATCCGGTTTTGCAAAATATCCTGTTGCTGATGAAACTTGCCATTGCTACCAAACTGTTTTAAAAAAGGGTGTCTTTACCACTTCTTGAATCTGGGACACCCTGGGTACCAGTTGTCATAGCTCAACTAATGATGACAAATATCCCTCTCCATGCAGATTGCAGAGTTTGCTGGCTGCTACGATCAGGCAGCCAGATTACCTTTCTCAGACACTAACTTAACCTTTTAAACTCAAGTTCAGAATGAAATTATTATCTAATTTGTTTTCTTTCTCTTTTAAGTGAATACATAAATATATTCAAAAACAGTTTTCATTCCTGTTGCACTAAAAGAATGGGAAACTGACCTGATCATGCCCATAAGCAGCAAATACACTTTGCAAGCTTAAAAAAACTGGATAAAGACTATCTGTACTGTTTGTAATCAGTGCTGATTTCCCCACTGGCATCAGAGAGCCTCATAGCATCTATTTGTTAACAGTGTGATTGTATAAGGTTTGCCTGAAGTTTTAGAATAATATTCAAGTTTTATTGGATATTAATACTACAACCATATCTGGGAGCCTTCAGTCTAATTCATATTTCATTTGCTCATTTGAACCAAGCCTTAGGCTTCAGCTCAACACGGTATCTAAAATTTCCCTAATGTTATGTGTACAAATGTTTGCAGTTAATTCATGGGGATTTGAGTAAGCATTACAGGAGTAATTGTTTGTCAATGTTTTGTCCTTAATAGAAGTTTACAAATACGAAACATTTTCTGCAGTTTATGTTGCTACACTTTGCTGTCTTGTATGATAATACTGAATTCATTCTCTGAATGTGAATCGCTCTGTACCCATACAAAGCCTACCTGCACACAAGATGATAAATTGGCTTTGAAAAAGCAACATAGCAGTCTTTAGGGGTCTTTTTTTTTTTAATCCTGCAAAGAAAAGCCACAAATAGCCCAATGAAGATGAAACATAGATCAGAGTATGCTGATGAAGTCTTGGGAGGGAGAATTGGAGGTGGAGAATAGAATGGAGTAATCTGAAACATTCAGTAAGAGCACTCCACAGTGCAACACCATGTTGCAGTTCCTATTTTTCCTGTTATTAATTATTACAAGGCATGATTGCGTAGAAAGATTCAAAAATAAAGGGAAAGGATGCAAATTGAAATCCAGTTATTTATTTTTATAGTACTTCTTTTTTGGCAAGCTGCTGCCAAGGCAGTGTTCAATAAATAAAAAATAAAACAATGTAGCAATATATTTAAATAGCAATTATTCTTATTCTTATTTAATAGACTGAGATGTAGCTGAAGAGGCAGAGTGCTTTTTCAATAGAGGGTGAAGAAGAAGTCCTAAGAGGTCTATGTTGTGCTTATATGCTTTAACCTGAGATAATGAGCTATTTCAGTACTTAATTAATGTTGGGGGAGTCTGTCTGATCAGAAGCTTCATGCAGAAAGCCATTCACCACCTCAGTGATCTAACAGCTAAAAGAGAATTTGCACAGTTCTTCTCAGCAGTCTACTTATAAGGCCAGAAAAATTGTTCTGATAAAAATTGTTCTACCTAAAAGTGGTTTTGCTAACTTGAATGCATAGGATGTGCCTTTGGTTCTAGAGAGATCACAGCCAGAGAATCCTGTATCAGCTCTGATATGAGAAGGATGCTCCAAGGTTGTATGCTAAATAATCCTTACTGGACAAAAAATTCCCAGCTGATTTGACTTTTTGGGTTTTCCAGGGAAAACTTGCTGTTCTTAATGGTCTCTGACCCTGTGCACCTTCATATAACTTTAATAAAAAACCTTCTATAGATAAGTTTGTAGTGGGAGACCCGCTCCTCAAATGTACAAGGTTCCCCCACATTTTTTTAAACCACTGCAGCAGTAACAACAATACATTTATCTCATTTTATGCTTTATGCTTGGGAATGGAAGATCTGGAAAACGTTTAATTAAATCAAAATACTGTTAAAACTGTAATTATTCCAATGCGTGGCTTCATGTAAAGGGTGGGGAAACGTAAAGCCATAATCGAGGATGCTGGCTTTCCAAGGACTGCCTTTCAGTTTGAAAAAGGAAGAGGTAGACTTGGTCTTGATGGTGGTGTATCTGCATGCTGATATGGGAGCAGGTCAGGGAAGTTAAATTTCCTCTCTTGTCTACTTCACATGTGATGTTGACTATTGCAGCTGTCAAATCCTCTACTCACCTTTCCCAGTGTTACATATTATTGGCTGTGGAAAATTGCTGGTTGCTTGTGATTGCCTGAGGAAAAAAATGTATTCTCCTGTGTGATTGGCCTAAACATGATGTCTTCCCCATACCTCTTGGGTGACTTTTTAGTAGGCTTATATTTTATTATTTGTCACAACCTGGTGACGATGGAGGCATTGACTGATCCATTGCACAGATAAACAGAAGATTGTTCTGCTCAAATTCCTGAAAAGATATTTAAGGTCCAGCACAAAGGCTAGCATATGATAAGCAGGTACAAGTAATGCAACACAACTACATTACAGCAATAGTCCTCACACACATGAAGTTGCTCCAAGCTGCAGACCAAGTGATGAATTGTAAGCTATTAGGTTGCCAAATTATCCCTGTCCTGTCCTGTGCAAAACATATGTAAATTGCATCAAATAAAACCTAGTTCTTAGTTTATGTTGTTATACTTCCTAAATTGCAGTAAGGTCTGGATGAAATAGAATAAATCATACTTAGGTTCAAAACAGGAAAAAATCTGGCTATACAGTAAAAGTATATTAAAGGTAGTATGTGTGAAAGGTGAAAGGGCCCCTGTGCAAGCACCAAGTCATGTCTGACCCTTTGGGGGAGTGCTGCTTTCACAACATTTTCTTGGCAGTATACATATAACAAATAAGGGAATAAAAGGAATTCTATAAAATTTGTCATAAAAAAAATTAATAGTAATATAATACTTGTAAACCAAAGCAGAGTCAAGAAATTGGAGCATCGCTTTAAACAGAATAGTTTAAATACTGATTTAACCACTTAGCAAGGTTGTATACTAGAAACAAAACTGTTACGAAAGCTATCCAGTTTGTAGGGTAGATGTTGTAGATGTAAATAGAATTTCTAGCCAGTCAAGGAAAAAGTACAAATGGCCATTTAAAAAATGGAACATGACACCCAGAAGCTGTTAGTCCATAGTTTGACCCAAGTAATTCTGTAGCTACATACCTAGACATGCAGCCATTTTTTTTCCGGGCTTGCATAGCTGTTTTATAAACTGCTCCTGGCTGTCTCATACCACAAAGCGGTATGAAGTGAAAAGGCTGTGCCTGCACATATTTTATTTATTCTCCAGTGCTCTTGAAGGTAAGACAAGAATCAATGGGTGCAAGCTTAACTGAGAGAGATCCAAACTTGAAAAAAAGAGTTCTCCCTCCCTCCCTCCCTCCCTCTGACCTATTAAGCAATGAAATAGCCTGCCTCCTGAAATCATGGGTGCTCCATCACTGGAGGTTTCAAGAAAAGATTGGATAGCCAGTTGTCCCAGATGGTATAAGGATTACTGCATTGGGCAGGGGGTTGGACAAGAAAAGCTCCA
This sequence comes from Candoia aspera, assembly GCF_035149785.1. Taxonomy (NCBI): domain Eukaryota; kingdom Metazoa; phylum Chordata; class Lepidosauria; order Squamata; family Candoiidae; genus Candoia; species Candoia aspera. Next base: position 91,326,267 of record NC_086157.1, on the reverse strand, counting down.
AGATCCTTTCCAACCCTATGATTCTACCTTAGTGAATGTTTTTACTGTCATATTTGACTCAAGCATATGCAATTTTGTATGTTATTTTAACTAAGTTAATTTAACTTAAATATTTGAAATGGCAGCTTGTATGCACTTTGAAGTGATTCAGAACCATGTCCCAAATCATTAATTTTGATAAGATTAATGTATTCTACTCTAATACTTGTAATAAATGAACTTTGGCAATCACATTTTGTTTAAAAGCTTCACAAGCATCGGGCTTCTGGTGGGGACATGGCGGACTGAACAGATGTGCCTATGGGCTCAGCGGGCAGAACTGACAATATGGCAGTTTTTTTCGGGCTCAGGCAGGTTTTTCCTGAAGCCCAGGAATGTTTTTCCAGAAAAAGGAAAACACCTGGAATCACCCCATCTGTCTTCCGGATGGCTGCTTGCAGACAGAAGATCGCAAACAGCATTTGTGTCCAACTGGTAAGAGCTAGCTGGGAGGCTGGGACATCACCATTTCCAAGCCACACGTAGCCTTAAAGGGACATTAAGACCGGCCACTCCATTTCTAAATCACCCAATTTATATATTTTTAAAGTATGCATACCCTAAGAGAGGCTTTCTACAGCAAGGAGAAGTGGGTTCTTTTGGTGCTTATTGTTATTTTGGGGATTATTATTTTTTTAAAAAAATCTTTTTAAGTTTTGGATTTCATTTTCCATCCATATATTAAGGAGGATTGAGAGTAAATAATTATTATTATTTTTGTACTAAATGTGAACATATTAGCATTTTCCTACACGTTGAATCGGCTGTTTTGAACTTTCAGTTTTCTGCTTCTACTTTCCTTGGGGAACTGTCTGCCTATCTCACTTTTGCTTATGTAAACACATTCTGGAATCCTTCATATCTTCGACTTTCGCTGGTTAAGCTCCTAGGGGGTGCGATAATCTACTGCGTGAGACATGGAGGATTTTAAACAGACTTTCTCTGACTTCCACCAAGATTTTAAACAGATTCTTTCTGATTTCTACCAAGTTTTTATGCAAGGCATTCCATACATTTTGGAAAATTTGAGGTCTAAAATGTGTCCTCTGGTTGGGGATGTCCTGGATGAAACTGAGGAATTTAACAGTGACAGAAATGTCTCCTCTAAGGGTGAGATTGGGACTTCTGTTGAATTGCTGGATGAAGATTGGATAATCGAGTTGAAGAAATTAAAGGGAGAGATCAAGTTGAAAGCCATAACTGAAATTGATTTTCTGATGGAATGCCATGGAAAAGAAGGGGTTATTATGTATGGGAGGTCTCCTGAAGAGAAGTCAGAGTTTTTGAGGGGGGCAGTTGGGCTGTTTGATTTTTTTAAGAACAAATTCTGTGTGTATTGTGGGCATATGTAAATGCTCTGGTTTATTTTGAAGTGGGATAAGGGTTTAAGAATATTTATCTGGATTGTTTTTAGGGTTTGGCTGATTTCATTTATCTTTTTGGATTAAGATTATTAAGGTATAATTAAAAATTTATAAATGTCTGGTTTTGGGTTTAATACGATTAAGATTATTAAGATTGTTGTATTATCAAGTATAATGGCAGACAATTTATATGTTTTTTAGTTTGTCTACTACTATTATAGTAGACAGGAATGTATGGAATAGTAGGAAGGAATACCTGTTAAATTAAATACCTGTTATCTTTGGGGGGGAAGTTGATTAGGAGATATGTATGTATGTATGTATGTATATATCTTTTAATATAAGGGGAGGGAGCAACTGTATTTAGTGATTTTTATAATGTGCCAATGGAATGATATATAGAAATAATGTGATTTTAGTTTAATAGGGATTGATTATGGAATATTGTTGTATATCCTTGTTGTTAAAAGTCGAAAGTCACCTCTTTTGGCAATTTTGAAAAAAATTCTCTTCTGTTTCTACACTTCTTTAGTTTTTTCTTTGTATTTTCGTTTGTTTGTTTTTCGATAGCTTTTATCTTTGCTTGAAACTTAATAAAATTCCTGTTTAAAAAAAAAAAGCTTCACAAGCCTCAAGGGTAGCGTAACACATTATTTTATGCAACAGTTATACTGTCTGAGAAGTAAAAAGAGCAAGGATGTAACACTTGGGCCACAGTATTCTGCAGTTCGTTGCTTGAATAGATATTGATGCTGAAACAAAAGAAGCTTTTTCGTGTTTGGATTTGTCCCATCTGTGTGATCTGGTGGCTATGTGGGAGGAGGTGTTATCACATGAATCCAAATGCACAAAGTCAGTTGTTTTATAGACTCCTCTCTGTGCTTGAAGGAGTTTATAGGTTGCTTGCTCTATTGTTTGTCACTTGCAGCTGACATGTGTGCATTGTCCTGGGCATCTTTGAGGTGTAATTACAACTAATGAAGCCTGGAGCACAGCTCGTTCACTGAGTAATTTATTCATTTTTGTCTGATTTTTCAAAAGTTGCTATACAGTTTTTATATGATGCACAATATTTGAACCTGCCTGGAGGTATCTGATACTATTCCATTTCCTTATACATGTGGAAGTCAGCTTTATTTTTAGAACTCTAACAATTAATTATGCATTTCATTTGCTAGGTATGTGCCTTAAATATTTATTCAAATGGGCTGAGATGTGGATCCTTCAGAAGTATAACAAAATAGTAAGAGTGTATAAAAGCTCAGTTTATGTTGCTATTAAATTAAATGTACAAAAGAATAGACATTAATTTTTAAATTGAACAACAGATATACAGCATAAGTTATAGTTAAAGACAATATATCAGCCCCACCCCCAAATAATGACTGAATGTAATTACTAAATTTTTCCCTTCCAAAGTTCATAGCTCAGTAAGAGACTATAAGAGCCTAGGTGTACAGAATGTTGAAAAAATCAAAACCAACTCTATTTTATATTTTATTAAAAATTGGTTTGTGATCAAGGGAGTATTACTTTATGTTTGATATGAAATCTGAAAGTTTTGCTTTACCTTAGTGAAACAGATGTGATAGATTTTCATTTCTGGAGGATAAGATTCAAGTTACAGGGAGTTACACCTGTTATACAGGTGTCTAAAAACAAGGAAGTCTTCAAAAGGTGAAATAGTTTGTATTACAAAGTGAATCAGTAAATTAGTAGTATATGAATACCCATATTATCTTAACTATACTATTTAATTTAGATTTTGATACTTTAAAATTTTAACTTTCTGGGGAACTAAAGTTTTATAATCACTTTCACCAGTGTACTCTTTAAGATTTGCTCTTGTTCAGTTTTTCTGTTGAGAATCTCACCTTAAACATTCTAACCAGTTGCTAGATAAAGATAGTTGATATTTAATATGTCATAATAATCCAGTCTTCCTTTAGAGAGAGAGAGAGGGAGAGAAAGAGCGTGATCAGCCCAAATTAATCCACTGTAAAATGAAGGCCTCTTCATGAAGGTAATGGACCTTTAACTAACTTCTGTAACTCACTGGTCTAATGTGAGTTGGAAGCTATAGGTTTTTGATTTCCCAGTTTAGGACTGAGAGTAACTAGGTTTTCAAGAGTCCTAGATCTCAATATTAAAAACTTCTTTAAAGCTGAACAATTTCCATAGACTATGAAATCTGCATTTCAATTAGGAAATCAGATTAACCTAAGTACAATAAATTATATTAAACAATTCAATACAAAAGATTGTCTACCATGCTTAGAATGTTGTCTAGCTACTAATCTGAGTCTGGAAATAAGTCAGATTCATAAACAAGCATTCAAAATAGCATATTTTCAAACATTGTCAGTATTAACTACAGTTTGTAATATTCAGATGACATGAGAGGCCATGGTTAATTAAAATGGAGACAAAGTCTATTTTTGTGGCAGTGCTGGAAGAGGAAAGAGGAAAACAACCAAGGCTAGCCTTATTTCCATGACAATAAATGATGATGTAGCAAAACTAATTCTTTGATGTCTTTATTGTAAAAAAATAATAATAAAACAGCTACAGATTTAGGGGTGGAACTTCAACACAAAAGACACTGAATTTCCCCAAAATAATAATATAAAGGGCTGTACTATACAAGTCTATTATATAGTAGGTTGCATTATGAATCACAAAGTAAATATAGCTCTGCGTAGGAAGTATGTAATGAGTTAAGAAGAAGAGAGGAATATATTCATCTAGAAGCAATTTAATCCTGAAAAACTATGAACTGAAATCCCTAAATCTTGATTTTCTTTTCCCTCTCTACACCATTTTGCTTACATTCCTTGTCTTTTTAGATTATAAGCCTTATGATGGGGATTTTTATTTATTGTAAGCAACACTGAGATTCTGGGTATTTTAACATATTTTTGTTAATACAAATAATATAAACCGCCCAGGGTCCCTCTTTTTGGGGGAGATGGGCAGTGATAAAATTTGAAAAATAAATAAATTAATAAAGAATATTTTATTAATGAGAGTTTTTTTTAAAAAATTAAACCTTCCTTGGAGGTTTTAAAATAGGAAATGGACAATATGCCAGGAAAACAACATAAAATCTCTTAGCATAGCCTACTTCTGTGATTTTTACATAGCAATCTGTGATAAAAAATGTAGATTCTGAGATATCTTTCAGGTTTTCTTTTAAATTCTAAATCCTGTTCAGTGATTCTGTTTTTGAGTTTAATTCAGCCAATCAATTCTGAATTTAGCACATACTAAAGTAGGAGAGATCAAAGGTGAGTGTGGTACTCTGCCTCTCTTCCATTCATTTCATCTCCTGGCTTTAGGTCAGCTTCTGAAGCAGGTACCCCACACAATTCAGAAGCTAGGTTTTCAAGAGTCCTAAACATCTAAATATCAAGCACTTATTTACAGCCAATCTTCATAGTTCTATGAAATCTGCATCTTAATTAGCTTACTTATTACCCAGGGTAACTAATAACTGTTTATTGAATCCTAAGCATCTTATGCAATACTACTACAATGTTATGCATTGGGGTGTGCATGCTTAAAAAATGAAGCTCTATTCCTTATACAAACAAGCACCTCTCTGCTATTCATTAAAGCAGCTGATCTTTTTTCTAGCTCTGTATGATATGAACCTGAAAATTTTACAGCTGCTTTAAATAGTCAAATCATTAACATAAAGCAGCTGCCATCTAGAAGCCAGTAGAAAAGTTTGTGAACTATGTATATTACTGTCTCATTTAATAAATATATTGCTGTATTTTGAATGAATAGTTTCCAAAGATGTATCAAAGATAGCCTCATATATTGTTCATTGCAATGCAACTCTGACTTTATTAGATGACAAATAATTGTATCCAAAAGCCTCCTTCCAGGGGGGTTTGCTGATAATGTACCAACCCACATTTCTGGGAAATCAAGATCTGTAGATATCTAAAATACAATATAACATTATTGTTTTATCTAACAAAAAGATAGTTGTAGTCTTTTTCTTGCCATTTAGTGGTCATCCAGGATGATGCCTGGATGTGGTAGCTCCATACAGTCCTATCATTTTTATGCAGATTCAGAAAAATATGAGCAGCATTCTATTCATAGTTCTAACAGCTTTCCTTGGTTTTCTTTCCCACTGAAGACACTGCATGTATCAAAAAATGATTGTGTATTCCATCCAGAAAGCTGTGAGCTCCTCTAGAGCAGAAATAAAGGTAAAGTATATGATTCTACCTAGAATGGGTAATGGGCAGAAACAGGAGACGCTTCCTTCTGCAAATATATATGCCTTCTGTTCATGAAGGTTTTCCAGATTCTATGTTTTATGTCTTCGGTAACATTAGTGGTCATTTCAACAGTTTTACCTACTGAGTTGGAAAAAAAAGATTGGATTACCAAATAAATGAATAAGGTCTGATGATACAGCAATTAAAAGGTTTATTCATTCTCTTGTCAACATGACTTACATCAACCACATGTCCTATAAAAATCAGCTTTTGAACAATTGCTTGTTTCAGCTTTTCCTGAAACAATCTTTTTCTTTCCTAGATACTTCTTTTTAAAATTGTATATTCCATTTAAATACCCAATGGAAATAAATTGTGTTGAGCAGTTACCTCATTATTCCTGACCTTAGATCTTATTTATTTTAAATCATATTAATTAACTAGCTACCATTGTGTTTTCTAATAGTCTTATACTGTGAAAAATAGAACTGTTGTAGTCTCCGATCAGAGAAAATGGATCCCTTCTTTCTTTACTTTTTTTTTTTAACAGAAAGTCTGGTAGTTACCTGGTTGAAATTCAGATTGTTTTATTATGGTGTCAATTCTTTGGTTTTGGCAGCACTTCTAAAAGTGCCTATCCACAAAAGGACTACCACAAGGAATGAATGCAAGTGTTGACACCACCTAACAAGCAGGGATTATATGTTTACAGAAGGAGTAATATGATAGGTCAAGTCTAAGAGGCACTTCTCAAGAGCACTTCACCACATAATGAGTGACTGACTAGCAAGTGCGCTGCTGCCACTCTTTGGCTTCATTTCAGTGCTGATGCCTGCCTCTCTCCTCCAAAGCCCTCTTGATCATGTTCAGCTGCTCTGTTCTCATGTGGGGAATAATAGTAGAGTAAAGCTGCTTTTCGGTCTCATTTTTCTTGCTAATTTACACATTCAAGCCATTTTTTGTTTGCTATCCTTATTTGCTATTCCCTTTTGTCAAGGCACTGTTCTTTTTTTTTGCCTCAGGCCTAGGAACTAATTTGAGCTTCTATAATTACTTCATGTTTTACACCTGTCTGCATATCATGCACCCCTTGTCTCTGCACTTAAGCTGTATATTTCCTTGCAAATAATAAGGAAAAATGCTAGTTTTCACAGGAGAAGAATCCTCAAGTTTTTCTCCCCTCCCTTTCTACTTCCAGAAAAAACACAAACTGCTGAGACGTTTTCAGCAATGCAGCTGACCTTTGGGGTTCATGAAGGACGAATGAATGCTGCCCGTTCAGACAGTTTGCGTTAAGATATTGCTGAGGAAAGAGCTCTAAGCATTATGCTTCTTGAATGAAGTAGTGCTTGTAATCATTTTAAAATAATTAAGACACTGAACACACCAGTATCATTCCATGAGGCTGCTGTTCAGCTGCTCTTCTGCTTTAATAATAGCTTATTAAATCTGGGTCAAACACACTCCAAAGACTTCCACAATGAATGAGCTATTCAAAAAGTTATGTTTCTTTTTTTAAAGTAGCTGATTAGATTTTTAACTTAAGTGACAGCTGCAGTTCATTGCTTGCTCTATAGTGTCCTGCAGCCAAAGTAGAAGCCTTTTGTAAATTGTTCTTCGGTTGGCAAAAGGATTCTTAAATAAAGCTGGGTTGCTTTCCTCTCAGAGCTCGCCCCAATCCAATTAGGAGTTTAACAAGGGTCAAATTAAGGAGACTTTGCACTTCATGTTTGCATCATTAGCCATAAGACTGTTTTCTGAGTGTATGACCATCAAGGGGTGGGCCGGCAGATTGGATGGGGGGAGGGAAGGCAGCAAGGCAGAATAGACACAAAGCTGTCATCCACCATGTGGTGCATCTTTTGACTGAATGGAGGCCCAGCAGGCTAGGAACAACACTTCCAGTTGTCTTTGGGGGTTTGTTGTCTTGTAGGTTTCAGCTGGTAGATAGTTGTTTGAAGGCTACAGGTGTGAGTCAGAGCTGATGAAGAAGTGTGTGCTCTGTGCCAACTCATTTCTTTCCTAGTAGCCTATTGTTATTGGACAAATGACTGGGAAGACATGAAGTTAGAAATCTCTTGAGAATTCATTATTTTTGATGAGATGACAACTATCCAGCTTCATTGTACTCATTGCTCATGCTGTTTCTTGGCATTAATTTTTTTCTGCACATTAAGGATATCATAAAATCCAATTTTTTTTAAAATAACAGTAGTAGAGAAAAAGACAAGAACCAGATTGATAGAGACTATGTATTTAATTAGCCAACTTTGTTGGTAGCTGAATGGAATAATGTAGGAAATCAGAATACCTGTCTGATACTTCCATTCTGTAACATCTTTGTCTTGAAATAAATATTTACATTGTCTTAGTTTATTTATCTCTTGCCTAAGAATGTAACTGAATTCTTAAAATTGTCATTGGAAGAAGAAGAAGAATAGGTAAGACCCTGTTTTACACATAACTTTTAACAGCAAGAAAAAGCCTCCTGCTAATTAGTGTTAAGATGTGTGGGATATTGCTAGAAAACTGTTGCTGTATCTCCTTAGCAAATACTTTGTGCTTCCACACAGAATAATTATTTATCTAAAAATAGCACTTTCATTGTTCCTCCCCCACCACAAACCCATTATAAGGTGCTTTAATATCATGTGAGTTTTTATAGCTTAATCCCTTTTCAAAAAGCTTTTCAGAAAAAAGCTCTGAATGGTCCTCAGTATTAATTTGATGTGACTTCTGTACAATATGATTTGAAATTCTCAGAAGCGTGTGTGTATTTTGCAGCTTACTCTTTGTACATAAGAGCTGTGTGTAGACAATACCAGCTAAATGTTCAATAGAATCTAGGTTACAAGCTTTTATTCAAAGTCCATTTTTGCTGCTTTTTTCCTACTTTTATATAATTTACTTGAATCTATAATGAATTAAACATGCACTAATCACTGATTTCTAGATATGTCTGTTGCTATATGAAACTTTATTTCTTAAGGTTTCATTCAAATGTGGGAAATTTAAAATAGGATTTTAAAAGCTGAGATAATGCTGAATATATTTGAATATATTTCACATATCTTGAAATAACATCCACTTATTGATATGATTTGAAACTACAAATAATTTTACACTTGAAATGTAATCATTTTCTATCATCCTAGACTTTAAAAAAACTTTATTTTGTCTTTTATTTTTGCTTTAACAAGGTTGGAGTGAATTTATCTTTGTGGCGTCTTTAAAAGAATCATCATGCTCTGACTAATGTTTCTGAACACATTTTGTCCAGTTAATGCAGATAGAGAATTCAGTGAGTTTGAATAAATAAAATAATATTTAATGAAAGGTTCAAAATATTGTTACTGCTCACCCAACTTTAATCATTCAAAACAATGAAATATTTACATTTACTCTGCAATTCCTATTAAAGTCTTCAATGGATATTTTTATGCTATGATAGATCTGTAATCTGGAAGGTATAAGTATTTGACTAATAATGACAGTAAATGCTGTGAAATTTATTAAAAGGGACATGTTTTCCTGAACAAAGCATCTCAGAGACTATCATAGTCATAATTGGAAAATATTTTAGAAATGTTTAGAAATAATATATTTTACAAATGCTGCCTTTTTACTATTGAACTGAGCACAGAGAAGGTCTGTCAGTCAAGTGCCATTAATAAAAGAGTAGGTTATAAAAATGGTTCTTACTAATTAAAAATACCAAACTTTTCTATTCGCTATTAGCAGTTCTGATAAAATCAGAAATATTCAGGGGCTATCTTTATTAACAAAAAGGCATTCCTTTTTGTTGGAAGGATAGGCATCAGCAGTGTGAAGCAAAGGAGGGTAAGGAATGAAACATGCATAACAACGTTGCAATGCAAACTCCACCCCTTAAGTATACATGTGATGTGGCAACACAACTAGGAAATAATGGAGGTTACAGTGTGACTCACGATGCATGTTTCATCATTTTAGCATCATTGTGGTCAGGAACAGACATCTGTGGCTAGAAGATGAATGACACACTACTATACAGGAATAATCCTTTCAGTTAAACTTGAAACTTAATCCCCTTGTGCTTCTCTCTTGATAAAGAAATTGAGAAAGAGAGCCCAACATCTACAGTGATGTGTTTAGTATCCCGTGTCTAAATCCAGACATTGGACTTCCCAAGACTGCATTACCCATGTGAATTGGCATCCACATTCTATTTGCATAAGCAGAATATCTTTAAATGTATTTACATGTTCTCATATTTTTTCCTCATATTATGTATTTTTTATTTCACATAGATATTGATGCCTAGTATAGAGTGTTAAAGATCTGTTTTCAAGCAAAGGACTTTTTCCAGGCATGTTGCAAAGTGCTTAGTAAATGTACGATAAAAAATATTGCCTGGACATTACAGTAGAGATGGGCAAACGCTGCTGAACCTCAACAAGCCACAATCTCAGCCAAGATGGCTAATGGATGACTGGAGTTGTACTACAGCAATAATTGGAAGGCCACAGGTTGCCCATTCTTGTGGCAAAATTACTGAAAGACTTTCGACTAGATAATGACTTGACAATGTCATACAGATGTTGTATAGTGTTCTTATCTTAATGCATTAAAATCTGTCTATATAAATTGTGAATTTGGCTTATTTGTGCTTGGCTAAGATAATCCAATATAGACTTTTAGATAACTGAATATAGTTTTGGGGAGAATATTTATTTAAATTAATATTTTTTCACACCCATCTGATATCAACAATTCATGTAAAATGAAGGATAATCTTTAGTTAGTTTGGATAAACTAAAATATAAATAATATGTGTAATCAGAATGTTATATATTATCTTGGAAAAGGAATGTTATGCAAAAAGTAGGAAGATTATGCAATTTGTAGAATTGCTATCAGTATTCTATGCTGCTAACAATTATCACTGTATATCCTTCTGTTCAGTATATTTTTATAAGTAAATAAGATATTTTTTAAAATCCCATAACTTCTGTGAAAATAGCATTTATTTTATTACTTCGAAGAACTTTTCCATTCGTTTTAGGGTTATTCCATCCCTCCCCCCCCCAATGTGTAGTAATGGCATTCCTTTTTTATGCTTTATCTATATGTGTGAAAAAGAGACAGAGATAGGAATAATTTAGATCTGGATTGACAGCCTTGAAAACTAAAGGCCTTTATTTATGCATGAGCACTAGCAAGGCAGGCTTTCTCACCCTACCTCACCCTTCCTTGACCTGAAGAACCAAAGTCTGCTCTAGGGATAAAAGCCAAGTTGCAGTCTTGAACCCAGACAAGAATAAGTCCCACTGCAATTAAATGGAATTTAAGGGTGCATCCAGAAGAGCAGTCTTAACATATTTCATTTCAATTTACTTTTACCTTTTTGTTTACTTGAAAAAGTGAGTCCATATTTTATACATAGATGTTGCATTCACTTGCAATTCTGAGCCCTGCATATTTTTGTCTTATAAATGTGAGTTTTGCTAGATTGCATAGTTTGGTACAATTATATCAATAAAGGTATCTCAAACCAAAGCATTTAGCCTTTCTTCCTCCTACTCAGCAGTCTAAAGAGGGAGATCTTGATTAATGGATACATAGTAAAAATCACTTATAGCCATTCATAAAATCATAATTATCTATAGTAACAGTTGCAAGCATACAGTCTGTGTTGAATTAGTAGGAAAATGTAAGTGCATTCAAATTAGCAGCAGCAGCATTTATTTATTTATTTATTCAAGAGATTTGTATGGCTGCCAATCTTAAAGCACAACTCTGGGCAGCTCACAGCAATAATAAAACCATGGAACCATAAAAACATAAAATGAAAGCCCAACACCTCTGTCACCTCCCTGGGATGCTGCAACAACCAACCCCAGACACTCTACCTCAGCACCTAGGTAAAAACCCAGGTCTTGATGGCCTTCCAGAAGGCTAAAAAGGCAGGGGCCGGCCAGATCACCAGTGGGAGGGTATTCTACAAGGTAGGGGCAGCCATGGAAAAGGCATGCTTCCAAGGTCCCACTAGATGGCAACATTTCAGGGAACAGATCTGGAAGATATACTCAGGGAGAGGGAATCCCATAAATAACTTGGTCCTGTGCCATGTATGACTTTAAAGGTGATAACCAGCACCTTGAATTGCACCCAGAAGGAAACTCAGAGCTAGTGCAACTTGCACAACAGAGGTGTAAACCTAGAAGCACCCAGCACTGTGCGCGCCACTGCATTCTGGATCAGTTGTAGTAGGTTTTGAAGAGTGGTCTTTAAGGGCAGCTCATTGTAGAGCACATTGCAGTAATCCAAACTGAAAGTGACCAAGCCATGAGTGACCATAAGTGACCATGAGTAAGCAAGGCCATCCAGTCTAGGAAAGGGTATAATTGGCACACAAGATGAATCTATGCAAAGTGCCCCCCACCCCCGGCACGACTTCCACCTGCATCTTGAGCAAGATCTGTGAATCCAGGACAACCACCAAATTGAGCACCAGCTCAGTCAGAGAAGATGCAACTTCTTCCAGAGTCAAAGATATCACCAGACCCTGGGGAGCCAAAAACCCAAAGCCACTCTGTCTTGCCAGGGTTGAGTCCAAGTCGGTTCCTCCCTATCCAAACTCTCACAGCTCCAGGCTTGGTTAGTACCACAACAACATCACCTGCCTGGAAATGTATAGCTGCATATCACCAGCATACCGATGATACCACACCCCTTCCATTGAATGACCTCACCCAACAGTTTCAGAAGTAATAAATTCCCATCCTGCTATTAAAGGGAAAGGAATATTTTAAAAGGAATCATTTCAAAATTACAATGAATATACTTACATTTGCTTTTGTATTATAGCATTTCAGAAACAGCCTTAAATAAATGCATTTCCCTTAACATTAGTAATATAAACCAAATCAATTTCAGAGTCTGCAGTTCCAGAATCTCTATCATTACTCTATCTTATCTCTGTTGCAGAAGTTCCAGCCAGGATAGTTCAAACTTAGGAGAACTTCTGCCCCTAATTTTCATTTTGTCTGTATTATTTTGGTTTCAGGAGGTATTTGGATAGGAAATTCATGGAAAGAACTTGGCATAGAGGAGATAAACAGGAAGGCCTGAGTTGTAATTTAACTCAAGTGGATATAAGGAATGCCCACTTACTTCTTTCATGCTACTGCTTATGTCTGTTTCTCATTTCCCATGGCTCAATTTTCTGTTAGCTTCAGTAACATCACTAGGGAAGTGCCTCCTTGAGTTATACAAACACACAGTATAACAAACACAAAGTATAAAAAAAAAATATTTGGAATGCTTTATAGAACCAAAAGGATGGAGCAGGTATATTATACTTTTCCTAAAAAAAGTTACCCACTTTTAGCAGATGTTTGGGGTGTCTTTCCTGGACATCACTACAGAAAGAGATGGTTCAACTTCCTTGGGCACTGATAAATGACCATCGTTTACTTTGAATAATTAGCCAGACATAAGTTCCATTGTGTAATTTTGTATAATTAGCCAAATATGAATCCCATTGTTTTCCGTAATGCATTGTTAGCTTGAACATAAGAACACAGGCTGCCTTGTGCCATGTCAGACTATTTCTTCATCTAGCTGAATATTGTCTGCTACCACAAGCAGAATTTTCCTAGGCCTCAGGCAAAGTTCTTACATTGCTTGCTACTTGATCCTGTATATTCGGAGTGGGGAACTTATTTTGGCCTGGGAGATGAAGGAATTGGAATCAAGTAAGGAATTATGTGGAAGTAATAAATTAGGTGACAGCCATAAGTAGGCAAGGGTGAAAATTAAATGGGTCACCTCACCAGGCCATGCAAACTCCATTCCAACCCTGCTGGCATTTAGAAAAGCTGTTAAGACCTGGCTATTTCCAAAATTATTTGGGACTGGTAAAATGGGGGTTTCCACCTTGCAGTAGGTGATTGGCTGTTATTGAGGTCATCAGTCCTTGGTGAGATGATGAATAGGAAGATCGTTGTTATTGCTAGTAGTATTGTCTAGTTTATGTTATAATGTGTATGTTGCTGTTTTATTCTGTTGTTTGTACTATTTGGTAAACAGCTGACAGCCTTGTTTGGATTAAGCTGCATATCAATTGTAATAAATACTGTAAATGTATACTCCTATTTGCGTGGGGCAATATGACCCGTCACCGCTTTTCGGTGAGAATCACACCTTCATGAAGGGGAAGGCTAGCTTGTCCCCAACATCTCATCTCTGAAATATATACACATAGACAATAAAGCACTAAAAGGCCACTGGAAGCTATTTTAAAACATTACAGATAGGAAAGCTACATCTCTTTGATCAGCTTTTTTTCCCATTCTGGAAGAAAGGCAGACCTGGCAGTAAGGGAGGGCTTGTGAGCTACACATCCTTTATGTCTGTTTTAATTGGAGGTGCCAAGAATCTAGAATGATGTGGAAGGGAAATACATATTCTATAACTGAGATACAAACATCTCCAGAAAGAAGTTTTCTGATAAAGCTGAATTTTTTTCATCCTGGATTTTAGCATTTCCTCGTATGATTTGCCTTTTAGCTACACAGCTTTGATGCGAGTCCTTTCTAACTTGCAAGACTTCAAGTATTTTATAGAGTAAGGAGTGTACATTGAATAAGGCCTGAAAAATAAAAGGAAGCCAATGGTTATTTTAGATTAATAGTGAAATATCTTAGTTCTACCCAGGTCATGGAATAATGTGTGATTTTGAGGAAGTGAGCAATGAGAAATAATAACTCTGTACATTGTATGTTTGTATGTTAGTAGCTAAGAGTAAGGTTGCAAGCTTTTCAACAGAAGTCAACAAAAGTACCCTTAATCACTCTAAAATTTAGATTTAGTTATTGTTTGTAGGAGTTTATGAATGCTGTATCATTGAACTTGTATCAATTATATGATTTACTCTTACCAGGGATCACCCCTTATGCCATCATTATTTGACTTGACTTCTTTAGCCCTGCAAAGAAATTATAACATTTCTTGAATATTATAAGATAGAAAAAGGAAGAAGATACAATCTTTCATTCTCCTGTATTACTTAACAAATATCAGGAGCATTTCCCATGTTTTCCCCCTCTCTAACCAGTATGATTTATTTCATTTTATTTATTATTCAAATTTTGCTACCGTCCATCTCCCCCAAAAGATTAATGTGTCTGTGATAGAATAGATGCTTGGTTGCATCTTTTTATAAAATATTTATTAAAACAGCCAATAAATATATAAATGCACAAATACAGAGCAATTAATACCAAAAAGCAGTATCTGTTGCGCAATTTTTCAGTGTAGAACTAAATATCACACAACCTTGGAAAGTCCTTAAAGGCAGGTACACTATTGGTTTTAAAAGTTTAGAAGTGTATTTATATTTTAAAAAATGTATTTGTAGTGATATTCAATGTATTTGTATGGTTAAATGGACAGGAAAGTAACAAAAACATGAAACGAAAATTCATCTACCACCAATGGCAAGTTAAAACAAAATGTATGAAAAGAGGACAGGCAAATTGTAAACAGGTGTTTTACATTCTTGTAGTCATGCACTTTATCTTTGATATCCTTATGAAAGTTTCATTGCACAGTCTTCCTTTTTTTTTTTTAATAACTGTAAACCTGTGCAAGTTGTGACCGTACAGTAGGTGTATGTCAGCTCTCCAGAACAATTTCTCAGGAAGGTGCCAAAACTAGAAGAAAACTAGTGAAATGTGGTAGATATTATACATAGCTAGTAAGAAGCATTCAATTTTGTGGTTCTCAAGTGTTGCAAGCCTGTTTTAATATCTCACAGTCAGAACATAATTTGTCTCTAATGGTATTAAGATTTAACAGCGTGGACCGCTTCTTCTGAACAATTGAATCCACCCTTTCTCTTTCCCTCATGTGATGAGTACTCTCAAAGCTAGCTGGATAACCAAGGTTTTAATAGATATACATCTGCATAATATAATGTGTACAGATTATTTTTAACAAGTAGAACAGTCATTTAAATACCAAGAGATGGGGTTAGCACTAAGTATGTTTTTAATAATTAGGGTCAGGTCTGCTAAAGCAGCCTATAAGTTGAGTAATAAATAAATACAGTAACTTTATTTACCTTTATTTTCATTTAAATAATTTCTATCATTGCCTCCTAAAATCTTAGTTAGAAATATTCATCAATAAATATATTAGTGTAGAGGAGCACATAGATGTCCTTGGAAAAACTATGTGGCGACCGTTAACTCAGCCTGGGAAAACAAGAAAGCGTGAGA
Source organism: Candoia aspera (assembly GCF_035149785.1). NCBI lineage: Eukaryota > Metazoa > Chordata > Lepidosauria > Squamata > Candoiidae > Candoia > Candoia aspera. Next base: position 91,310,361 of record NC_086157.1, on the reverse strand, counting down.
AAGAAACTAAAAATTGCCTTGCTTTGACTCTCTTTAGTATAAGAGGGAGAGAAGAGGAAGCAGTGTCAGGCTTTCAAGCTTCGGTTATTATAGCCTGTATCATACAGTTCTAATATTTCTTATGGTGTTTGTTTCTTGACTTGATTACTTTGAAGGACTGGCAGCATGAACATTCCTAGCACTGCGCTATTGAATCGATTATAAATTATGAACAGTCTGCAAAGAGTTCTTCAAAGCCAAGAAGAATCCCAACTAGAAATAATACACTAAAAAAGAAGACTAAGAAACTAAATGGATATTATGTGAAAAGCCATTTCTTTGTTAAGTGATATATCTAGGCAACAAATTCATAACTGTGTTTTATGATCACTGTGTAAGTGAAAAGTATAGATTGAGGCTAATCACACAGATGTTTAATACTGTCCTCTAGTTATTTTCTGTCTATATTCAAGACAGAAAATAACTCGAGAACAGTATTAAACATCTGTTTAATTTGAATATAAATACTTCTCTGTTTGTTTAACTAGAAACAAAATTCTAGAAAAAAGTTTCTTCCTGCTTCTGGACAGTGTTTATTAAGCCTATGGAAAGCAGATTTTAATTCTACATCAAAGAACCCCTTGAGGTGGAAAGTTAGGGGAGGATACATGAGTATGTAGCAGACAAAATGTCACTTGAATTTTGCTGCTCAGTAGTTTGATATAGTCATTTGCTGATGTGAAATGACGAGGGCTTAGAAAGCAAGGTTTTGTTTTTTATCTGTCTGTAGACCTAGTGGGGCCTTACAGAACCCAGTCAGCAGGTCATTAACTTTGTAGAAAACAGCTTGCATTAATATGCTCTAATCCAGTATAATTAGTCAAATTACTGCATGCCGACCAGCTTGTCATGTGTTGTCAGATTTGGCATGCATGCTGGATAGTCTTGGTCCCTCTGGAATGCCACCCTGGACCTAGGCAAACTGCTTGCTTGTAGTATGGATGGAGACGCCTGTAGTAGCTGCGTGCTGAGAAAAGGAAGGCATATAAGAGAAAAAAAGTATATACTGTATCTCTCCTGCTTATTTTAGAGAGAAAAATTGAATCCGTGCAACAATTTCCCCTTAAATGTAGCAAGACATTTAGGTGCAGGAGATTCAAGCTAGTTGTTCTTTATCACTTTCCCATATCTAATAGAATTAGCAGTCTGTTATAAGAGATTAGCATTCATAAAAAGATTTGCAATAGATAATTACAAGAGGATCATCTATGAATTACATACCGTGCTATGACGCAGATTATCAAGCAACCAATATCTGTGTGAAACAAACATACACACACTTATGCATATCCAGCAATACTTTTTTCCACTAGGGGAGGAAGTGATTAAACTGTAAAAGGGCCATATTAGCATAAATTCGCAAGAGCTCTTGTTCTGGCGGCATGATAAAAACCTGTGTTACCTTTGCATTAACACTGAATTGCTTGTTGTGCTTTTGGCAATGACAGATAAGTCAGTGTAATTCCCCATTGCGACGGAAATGATGCTCCAGATTCCACACGCATCCTCAAGATGTCACTGACAATAATCTTCAAAGAACGGCCAGTGAAAGTGGGCTGTATGTTTGTAGGATGATATACTGCAAATGACAGGAAGAATTATGTGAGTGAAGACGAATCTGTAACATATTATTAAGCAATTTCACGAGAATAACAGGGATAAAAGGATAATGGATGAGGGTGTCATTATTACCTTCATGTAGAGGGAAAGCAAAAGCAAAGGTAGAAAGACAAGATTAATTGAGGAAGGGTGAAGCATTCATTGCTCATCAGCTCTTTTGTACTCTGTGTTCTTGAAATTTCAGACAAAAAAAAATTGCCCAGAGCCGCATTTTAATGCAGCTTGCAAAAGGGAGCATCAAACTGACAGGGCAGTTTTTAGACACCACTCAGTTTCTATCAGTCCACTCTCCAGCATCCTCATAAAGCTATTTGTAGGTTTGCTCTTTGTTGTAAATAGGCTATTGTATGAAACTCCTCTGCTTGTATCTTGCAAAAAATGTGCTTTTGCTGGACTCCTGTATGTTGCTCCAAAGTCTTTGCCAGCTTCTGTTTAATGAGCAGCTCCTGACTTTAATATACATTAGTTTCAGAATAGTATTGCTAATGATGTTTGAAAGGATGAAGAACAATAGTATTCCTTATCTGTTTTCAGATCAGTAACCATGATATGAAATAACCACTGAAGAAATACAAGGAATGTAGGGATAAACGTAGGTATCAACTATACTCACCAGAGGAGAAGGTCACAGGTTCAACTCCTTCTGTCTCTAGGAAGAATTGAAAAAGGCTGTCTCCAAATTTGTAGGTAGATAATTTACTGTACAAAATTATATATTATCTAGACAGATAATATAGACAGTTCGAAAACATGCAAATGTGAGTAGATTAATAGGTACCGCTTCGGCGGACAGGTAACGGCGTTCCGTGTAGTCATGCTGGCCACATGACCACAGAAGTGTCTATGGACAAATGCCGGCTCTTCGGCTTTGAAACAGAGATGAGCACCGCCCCCTAGAGTCGGACACGACTGGACTTAATGTCAAGGGAAACCTTTACCTTTACTATACACAACAGTGTGAAATCACAGTTGCCAGTTCTTTAGCTGGTGCTGGCCTTCATTCAGATTGAGTTCTTTCCAAAAACCTAGGCCGTTGTAATGTATCAGCAAAATACATGTGCAGATCCAAGCAGTGAGGCCTTTTGTAATTGACAGATGGAAATTTTGTCAATGCACAGTTTTTCTAAGTGCTGTCCAAGGTTTTTAAATAATATTTTAATAAATCATAATAATAACATTTATTGTTATTATTGTATAGATCAAGGATCTGATGTATAAAAGCAACCCCCTAAATTCATATATGGAGTTATTAAAACATTAAAAATTAATAATTATTAGAAAGTATAAAGCTTAGAATTTACTAGTACTGTTTAACCCCAGAGTTTAACTTGGCAATGAACTTCAAATCCAATTTAAAGGATTTTATTTTCAGTGTGAACTAGAACTGAACTCAAGGATCCCTGAAATAAAAAGATTATAGAAGTCATTCCAAATAAAAGGTCCATTATCAGAGATTTCATAATCGAGTATTATCAGTGAATTATTTTGAAGTGGTAGGAAAAGGCCTTGTTTTTTAAGTCTAGAGGCAACCATGCTATATTTCCAATAAAGGCTTTGGAGAAGAAAAGGAACAATAAGATAGAATGTCCTGAGACTAATCAATCTCCTGTATCCTGTATTTACCTTGATGCAGGAACAGAGTAACTATAGATCTATTTGCTAAAATGCACAAACGTGGGATATCTGAAATGTCTAACATTTTATACTGTACATGGAGAAGTTGTAACTTTCTGTCAGTTTACCTGGGATTAAGCTGTGTTGAATTTTCCAGGAATTACTTCTAAGAATACACTATAAGATTGGACTGCTAGTTGTATAGATTGCAGATTGTTGTATAGATTGTGATCACAGGGTTGAAAAAGCTTTTTATCAGAAAGACATAAAAATAAAGTTATACCTTCACAGTGAGATTTATTCTGTTGCAAGGAACACTAGGTTAATGTAATGCTTCTAAATTCTAATGAAATACTTTTGTTGTGTAATAATTGCTAAATAAAATGAGAGTAATTTTTTCAACAGATTATTAATGCTAAATTTGTGCAATGGAAACCTGATTCCTTACTATAATGGGGAAAAGTTAATATTTTAAAGCAAGGCTAAAGGTTGACAGGAGATAAATTGAATTTGTTTGCAAAAAGAAATTTGTTTCTTTAAGTGAAAATTGGGGTCAGCAGGTCAGAGCTTTCTTTGCTTCTAGATGAATGAAATGAATTGAATAATGCCACTGTTAGATAGCAATATGTAAACGAATGACAAAACAGTACATTAGAAGTTTGAATATGTCAAAATTATAGTTATATTATGATACTTTCTGATGGTTATTCTATACATCTGATTCATCTTTGAAAAACAATATATAAAATGTCTTATTATTTTTGGTTCCTTATACTCCTTGTTTCATTTTGTTTTACACAACTGAATTTTATTATTTATTGGGGTGAAACAACACTGAGGGCTATTTTCAGCAGGTCAAATCTATCAAAACTCAGATAAGGGCAAACCATACAATCCCTGCAGTCCAAAAGGAAGATGGGTATAAAACAAAGAAATAAAACCACAATCCAAGAATCAATTAAGCATTCTTAACCTAACTAGTTTTGGTACTTGCTTCATTCTGTGTTTGACTACTGTATGATCTACCAGAGGACCAGTGCTGTCCTAAATGAGCACAGTGGTGTCAGTAGAGAGGTTCTGCAATAGTGTGAAAAAGCTTTCTAAACTTGTCAATGGTCCACAACAACATCTCATGTATACTGTGTCAGAAAAAGTGTGCTACATTTACAATGCACTCCTATAAATCTTACATCCAGCTAGCAATTTCCCATTGACCTTAGTTTCAACAAAGCAGCTGTATCATGTACCTTCAGGTCACACTCTGGCCTCTTTTACAAAATTCCTCTCTCCATTACCCAGCTTGATTACTGCTGTTATTTTTCAGAGGTTGGCTAAGCAGAAATTGCCTGAGAGAGCTGCATTATAGTGATGTGGCCTGGGCATACATGCCTGCACATTCTACAATCTACTTTTGATGAAATATATTCCCACACTGCATTTTAAATTATGGTATATACATTTTTTTTCCTATTCAGATGTTATTGTTCTGCAGGGTACCAATGTTACATATTCACCAATCAATCGTAATACTGATTGGTGGATGCTCAATCAATTTTTCAATCACGTTCACTGATTTTACAGATATCATGAGTAGTTTTGGAAAATAAAAGACAATATGTTTCTCATTTGTCCAGAAGGTTTCTGAAATGCCATATGCTTTGTGCCTCAGTAAGTACAGTCTATTTTGTACTTCTTTGTTTCCTTTCCTCTATTCTTAATTCTCACTTTTATACTTAAATAATACTTTTTGCTGCTGTAGATTAACAGTAATTTTTTTCAGATTGTTCCTTCACTTGTTTTCATCAGTTTATAACTTTGAATCTGAGAAATGTGAATTTCAAAGTATGTGGATGGAATTTTCTAAATTAGTTGTAAACCATATGCTAGCAGCAAGAATTTTATCATGCCAACTTTAAGAGTTTATGCATTATTTCCATTGTTGGTCCTTAGGATATATGATTGAGAGTAACCTGGAGATAAATTTTTTATCATTGTAGACTGAATCTATCAATACTTACCCACTTAAAATCTGTCTAATTTTTCTCACCCATTGATGGAAATTCTAGTAGGAAAGCAACATGATTCATGATTATTTGCCAGTCAAATAACATCTTCCTAATGCCCACTCTAGATTTTTGTCTGCATACCTTTATTTCTTTATCCAAGAATTTGGCATTTAGAGGTAAGATTTCTAGTGAGAAGGGAGAAATTAACACTCTAAATTGCTCCTTTGGCCAATGGTCAGGGAATTTGGTACCCTCCAGAATTTTTGAATAAATCCATGCCCATTCCTTATGCTGATATTTGAAAACATCTGGATGGTTGTAAATTGCCTACTCAATGTAAGAAGCCATACTAAAATCTAAATATATAAGATGTACTATTCCTTCATTTGTTGTTTATTCGTTCAGTCACTTCTGACTCTTCGTGACTTCATGGACCAGCCCACGCCAGAGCTTCCTGTCGGTTGTTGCCACCCCCAGCTCCCCCAAAGTCAAATCCGTCACCTCTAGAATATCATCCATCCATCTTGTCCTTGGTCGGTCCCTCTTCCTTTTGTCTTTCACTCTCCCTAGCATCTTCTCCAGGGTATCCTGTCTTCTCATTATGTGGCTAAAGTATTTCAGTTTTGCCTTTAATATCATTCCCTCAAGTGAGCAGTCTGGCTTTATTTCCTGGAGGATGGACTGGTTTGATCTTCTTGCAGTCCAAGGCACTCTCAGAATTTTCCTCCAACACCACAGTTCAAAAGCATCTATCTTCCTTCACTCATCCTTCCTTATGGTCCAGCTCTCGCAGCCATATGTTGTTACAGGGAACACCATTGCTTTAACTATGCGGACCTTTGTTGTCAATGTGATGTCTCTGCTCTTAACTATTTTATCGAGATTTGTCATTGCTCTTCTCCCAAGAATTAAACGTCTTCTGAGTTCCTGGCTGCAGTCAGCATCTGCAGTAATCTTTGCACCTAGAAATACAAAGTCTGTCACTGCCTCTACGTTTTCTCATTCTATTTGCCAGTTATCAATCAAGCTGGTTGCCATAATCTTGGTTTTTTTGAGGGTTAACTGCAACCCAGCTTTTGCACTTTCTTTCACCTTCATCATAAGGCTCCTCAGTTCCTCTTCGGTTTCAGCCATCAAAGTGGTATCATCTGCATATCTGAGATTGTTAATGTTTCTTCCAGTGATCTTAACCCCAGCCTTGGATTCATCCAGCTCAGCACATTGCATGATGTGTTCTGCATACAAGTTGAATAGGTAGGGTGAGAGTATACAACTCTGCCGCACTCCTTTCCCAATTTTAAACCAGTCCGTTGCTCCGTCGTTTGTTCTTACCATTGCTGCTTGGTCGTTATACAGATTCCTCAGGAGGCAGACAAGATGACTTGGTATCCCCATACCACTAAGAACTTGCCACAGTTTGTTATGGTCCACACAGTCAAAGGCTTTAGAATAGTCAGTAAAACAGAAATAGATGTTTTTCTGAAACTCCCTGGCTTTTTCCATTATCCATCGGATATTGGCAACTTGGTCCCTAGATCCTCTGCCTTTTCTAAACCCAGCTTGTACATCTGGCAATTCTCGCTCCATGAATTGCTGAAGTCTACCTTGCAGGATCTTGAGCATTACCTTACTGGCATGTGAAATGAGTACCACTGTTCAATAGTTTGAGCATTCTTTAGTGTTTCCCTTTTGATATGGAGATATAAGTTGATTTTTTCCAATCTGATGGCCATTCTTGTGTTTTCCAAATTTGCTGGCATATGGCATACATCACCTTGACAGCATCAACTTGCAAGATTTTAAACAGTTCAGCTGGGATACCGTCATCTCCTGCTGCCTTGTTATTAGCAATGCTTCTTAAGGCTCAGTCAACCTCATGCTTAGGATGTCTGGCTCTAATTCAGTGACCCCACCATCAAAGCTATCCCTGGTATTATTATCCTTCCTATACAGATCTTCCATATATTCTTGCCACCTTTTCTTGATCTCTTTTTCTTCTGTTAGGTCCTTGCCATCTTTGTTTTTGATCATACCCATTTTGGCCTGGAATTTACCTCCAATGTTTCTAATTTTATGGAAGAGGTCTCTTGTCCTTCCTATTCTATTGTCTTCTTCCACTTCCGTGCATTGCTTGTTTAAAAATAATTCCTTATCTCTTCTGGCTAACCTCTGGAATTTTGCATTTAATTGGGCATATCTCCCCCTATCACTGTTGCCTTTTTCTTTCCTCCTTTCTTGGGCTACTTCTAGTGTCTCAGCAGACAGCCATTTTGCCTTCTTGGTTTTCTTTTTCTTTGGGATGTATTTTGTTGCTGCCTCCTGAACAATGTTGCAAACTTCTGTCCATAGTTCTTCCAGGACCCTATCTACTAAACCTAGTCCCTTAAATCTATTCTTCACCTCCACTGCATATTCCTTAGGAATGTTAGTGAGCTCATATCTAAGTGATCTGTGGGTCTTCCCTAATCTCTTTAGTCTGATCCTAAATTGTGCAATAAGGAGTTCATGATCTGAACTACAGTCACCTCCAGGTCCTGTTTTTACTGACTGTATCGATGTCCGCCAGCTTTGGTTGCAAAGGATGTAATCAATCTGATTTCGGTGTTGTCCATCTGGTGAAGTCCATGTATAAAGCCGTCTCTTAGATTGTTGGAAGAGAGTGTTTGTTATGCAGGGTGAGTTGTCTTGGCAAAATTCTATCAGCCTATGTCCCGCTTAATTTTCTTCTCCCAGGCCATGCTTACCTGTAATTCCAGGTGTCATTTGACCGCCCACCTTAGCATTCCAGTCTTCTGTGATGAAAATAACATCTCTTTTAGGTGTATTGTCCAGTAGGTGCTGCAGATCCTCATAGAACTGATCTGCATCAGCATCTTCAGCATCTTTGGTTGGGGCGTATATTTGGATCACTATGATGCTAAATGGTTTACCCTGAATTTGAATTGGGATCATTCTATTGTTTTTTGGATTGTATCCAAGCACTGCTTTAGCCATTGTACTATTAATTATAAAGGCTACTCCATTTCTTCTGTGGTCCCCTTGTCCGCAGTAGTAGATCTGGTGGTCATCTGATGTGAAATGGCCCATTCCAGTCCATTTCAGTTCACTGACACTCAAAACTCTATCTTTAATCTTGACATCTCACCAATAACCACATCCAATTTCCAATATGGGACAATATAGTTACTATGGCCAATTGTTAAGCATGATGCTTCTGATGAATGGGAACACATATTGTGCCAATATTCTCATTTTAATATAGGGCTTCTGTATCTGGACTATAAAATTCTGCACAGCCATTACATAGAAAATATAATGCTACCATATAGTGAATGTCACGATTTTTTTATTTCAGCCCTATTTTAATATGAACAATTTGGTTATATAATAGCATCATTCAAATGACATGGATATAATTTTAAAAAAAATCTATGATTTATTGTGGAAAGGAATAGACATTTTTAAATTGTTATCATTTGCTCTTATAGGAGTACATACCAAGGTGAAAAAAGTCTGAATATTTAATCAGCACTGCTTCCTCCAAGCTGTGATGAGCTGTTCTTTGGGAAAAACATACAGAGCAATAGCATAGCCTAGTCCCCTCCTCCCATTAGCAGGGCTCATATGGGGAAAGAGCGAATTCAGTTAGGAAAAATAGTGCAAAGCAATGTGTTAACAAATATTTCCTCAAGGATTGGTTCTCCATTCCCTTTTCCTCATAGCTGCTTTGGAAAAAACAAAACAAAACTGGGAGGTGAATTACGGATTGCACCTGTTTGGTCTCAACGAACTCATAAAAATGTATATGTACATACATACACAAAGCTAAACTTGGGCATGATGGTGAATCTGCCGCAATATTAGATAGGGCAGGATCAAAATCTTGGAACATAATTCCTTAATTACACTGAAAGCATTTGTAAGGATGTGGCTTGCTAATTGCTTCATGCTTATGTACAGTATAATTATCATCGCAGAACATTGTTCTAGGAGTGTAGTTTCGGTTGTACTTTGTAAAAAAAGGTAAATACTCATTCAAGTTCTGCTCATATCCTGGTGACTTCGTGGACACATCCATGAAGTTTTCTTTTCCACACTATGGAAGTGTATTGTCATTGCCGTCTTCCCATTTAGCCTGTAGCCCTGATATTTCTTATGCTCTCAAGTATCATTCAAACACTAACCAGCTCCAACCATGCTTAGTTTTTTGGGGGGATTAGCCAAGTGTTCATATATTAGGTAAAGGTAAAGGTTTCCCTTGACGTAAAGTCCAGTCGTGTCCGACTCTAGGGGGCGGTGCTCATCTCCGTTTCTAAGCCTTGGAGCTGGTGTTGTCCATAGGACACTTCCGGGGCCTTGTGGCCAGCATGACGACACGGAACGCCGTTACCTTCCCGTCGAAGCGATACCTATTGATCTACTCACATTTGCATGTTTTCGAACTGCTAGGTGAGCAGGAGCTGGGACGAGCAACAGGAGCTCACCCCGCCGCGCGGTTTCGAACCGCCGACCTTCCGATCGACAGCTCAGCGGTTTAACCCGCAGTGCCACCACGTTCATATATTAAGCGTTTACAGTTTACTACTAATATTTGGAAATGTAATTCTGCAGATTATGCAGGCTCATTTTTTTTTCTTTTTGTTCTAAATTAAACTATCCATTGACTTTAAGCCATCTTTCTGGAAATGTATTAAGTAGTGTATTTTACCATAATATATAGTCTTAATCCAATTAAAATGAGAGCCAGTTTGGTGTAGTGGTTAAGGCATCAGGCTAGAAACCGGGAGACTGTGAGTTCTAGCCTGATGGACCTTAGGCACGAAGCCAGTTGGGTGACTTTGGGCCAGTCACCCTCTCTCAGCCCTAGGAAGCAGGCAATGGCAAGCCACTTCTGAAAAACCTTGCTGAGAAAACTGCAGGGACTTGTCCAGGCAATCTCCAAGAATTGGACACAACTGAATGGATTTAAAAAAAAATCCAATTAAAAGCAAGACAGAATAAAACACTTTGTGAATACATAATGAAATTTAATAATTACAATTTATTTTATTGAGATAATTTTTAAAATAAAGTACAATGGAACAGACATTTTCATGCCATTGTCATTGATTTTCAATAAATTAATTGCTACTTAATACTTTATTAAAAGTATAGGGTAGCTATAATCTGTAATACTCTCCAAATGTATTGAACTATAAATCTCATGAGTACCAGTTTGGGAATAATGTGAATTGTCATCCAAGAATCAATTTGGTGGGAAGCTGTTTTGTTATTCTGGTCAACCTTTACAACTATCTTAGAAAAATCTGCAACTATCTTAGCTTAAAATGCGATTAATTTGGAATAGCGTGGAATATATTTATCTATGCTTCCTTTTAATATTTCTCACCAGAGAACAATGTGTAATTAAATGACATAGCATTGTTTCAGATTCTGACACTATTTCTTTTTTTGTTGAGCCCATCTTTTCAGGTTGAAAGCCTAGAAAGTTATTTTCTGGTGGTGTGATTAGATTGGGGTTGAACTCTCCAGCTGGCAGGCCTGTCTATGACTGGCGGCGGACTGTCCCCAGTGCTTGTCATTTCCTGACATGCCTGACAGGATGGGGACAGCAGCCCCAGATAGGTTCATTAGATGGTGTTTTCTACAGCTGGGCTTAAAATAAAATAAATAAAAAGCTGCTGGGGTCTTTCTTGTTGGTTTAAACCTAGTCCTTGTTTTGACAAATTTTGATCTGTGCACTTTTTAGATTTTGTGACACATTTTTGTTTCCTTCCCCTTTGGCCTGCACTTTGTGCTGTTTGTCTTGTTGCTGCTTCAAAATTCTAACATAGCTTCCCCCATGAGAGCATGGAACATGCTTATCAGAGCCATAAAGAAAAATAGAGCCATATAGTAAACTAGGAATAACTGTTCATTTCCATGGAGATCAGCACAAAGGCAAGGGAAGGAAAACCTTGGGTTCTCAATAAACCAATTAAAAAAAAAAGTTGGAAATTTTTATGATGCCGAAAACATGCCATTTATCAGAGAACATGGTATCATTGCTAGCAAACTGCACTGACAAATGTATTGCTCTGTGGTGCTGCCAGAAGTTTAAACTGACTTCATAATTATACTTTACTTTTCTGGAAAGAGCCAGATTTTTTTTTTTTTAATAATAAGCTCTGAGACAATATAAAATTAATCAGAAGCATGAGTTTACTATTATTTAGAAATAATAGAAATTTAGAAATGGTCATTTATATAGCTTATTTTAATATCTATAACTTCTTAAAGAGATGTATTAGCCTGCTGTGTTCCTTTGATTATTATTGCATGACATCAGCATTGTCTTATTTGAATAACAAGGTAATTGAACTGAGCCTAAGGAATAGGCCAGACATAATCTCAAATATATAGAATAAGCTACTGTAAAAGCTTCTTAATTCTCATGCACAGGTTATTAATAAAATTATTAAAATGAATCTAGGTATTGTTGTATCGCAATTTCCATGCAATTCTACAAAGACATTTCCATTTTATGCATTCATATCCATGCAAATTTTTCCTCTATTTATTAAATAATAATCCCTTATTGAAATGCTGGATCCAGTAATTATAGAAATCATATTAAGCTGGTAATTAAAAAATAATTATTGACTTTTTTAATTTACTGGTGGCTGATTATATATATCCTAGTCTCTGTATTAGCTTTGGTACTGATCCATAAAGAGAGTTTATTAATTCTGACTATTTTAGATAGTGGAAAAATGGTCACATGCAAAACACTTGGCAGGTACAGGTGTCTATCAAGATACAAATGAAATCCCTTGCTGGAATCATTTACTTTGCTTGTTTCCACCAAGCTGCTTGGCATCTTACAGCCTTTTATGCTGGCTGGGTTTAATGGCTTGTGTATATCTAGTGCAGCTGAAAACCAACCCTCCATTCATAGAAAGCTGAGCACTTACCTTTCCTTTGTATTGTTAGTTACTGCTGCTTTAGTTTGTGGTCTCTATGACAACTGTTTAAATTGGGATGGCCAACTGTCATCTGGAGTATTACGGAAAGAAAAGTGTTAGTGAGCCCGTAGTCCCACAGATAGAGCATTTCAACATAATCCAATTTTAATTGAGCTCCAGAGACTTTGATGTGCTGCAGAAGGTTGGGAGAGAGCTATTCCAGGGAGAAATTAAAGCAGCGTAGCAAGGCTTCACTACTCCAGACTGTCACCATTTTAAAGAAGCATTAGCATCAAACTTAACCTTCCCCTATGGAACATCTCTTTCAGCCTCTCCTGCTTTTTTTTTTCCATGCCATATGTTACAAAGGCAAAGGTACTTTCATCTTTCTATATACATTTTTACACCCTCTTGATTAGGTTTGAAAGGCATGTACTGGACTTGAGATGCATCAGAGGCTGTCTCTTGGACCTTGCTTTGCAATTCATATAAAGAAATAAAAAGCAGGAAAGGGATTAGTTTACAATTGTCATCTGGCATGTGTTGGATTTTTCTCTGAAAGATTGCTGAGAAAGCAATCCAGCTGGGTGTTAGAAAGTTAAAGATTAGATATCACAATTATTTTTAGCTTGGCTTTAGCATTTCCCATGAGTGTGTGAATCCTAGTTTATTTGAGAATGTGTACATCAGATAAGAAACCCCTCTTTAGCCATTTCCACAAAATACTCCTATTTGCCAACAGCAGAAAATACTCACAGGGGAATGAAAATCAGCAATGAAACTGATATTGACTAATAATAATTGGAGAGGAGGGAATGTAGGCTCTTTAACTGATCATAAATACCAAATAATCTCTAGTTTTATTTCATTGCTAGGTGCTAAATGATTTCAGTGATTCCATAAACTTGCAGCAGTGCAAGCAGGTTTAGATAAAATCAAAAAGCAATTTCTGTACTTTTGGGGCCTTAACTTTCAAACCTGCTACTGATACATAAAATGTAGTCATTAAAACATTGAGAGTACACAGTTGTGTCAGAAGTCATAAGTAAGAAATGAACAAAGCAATGGTTAGGACTGATGCTTCCTCTTTATCAGAAGAGAGATACTAATCTTAAGTAGAAATAGCAGTCTTAAAGCCATACTGTTTAAGAATACATTTATTCATATGTGCAGACCATCCTCTCCCTTGAAATGGTTAGTAGTTACAATATTTTATTGTTTTTTGATGACAATAGATGTACCAACTAGATCTGCAATCAAAAGTTGCAGGAGTGGTCCTGCTTTGTGTTCTAGATAGCCAGTCTAGCCTTCTTAAGGATACACCATTCCATTTTCCCTGTCCTAACAGCCAGGAACCACGCTGAGACAAGGAACAGGTCTCTAGTGTTTTATTGTTGCTACATAACAGGGAAATCCTAACAAACTGAAGAAGCGTGGGAAAAACCCAGACATATAAACCCCAAAGGTTAAGGCGGGCCCGATCGGTGTCTCTTGGAATGGCTACCTAATTCCTCAGTGCTACGCATGCGCTTTACAGCCTGGATGGGAGCCCCCTGCTCGCCATCCTTACTCATGACATCCTCTCTCATCAGCTGTTTATTCACCATTTTCTACAGAATTAAGTATCATTACATTCTATTCAAGTACTACTAGTAATATATTAATAATGAATGAGCCTTGTAGAAGAAGCAGCTCGATCTGTGACCATCTCGATGGACATGGCTGAGAAAAATGCCTGGCAGATGCCATCCAAACACAGACCAAGCAGTGATTAAATGTTGTTTCCTCTCTTAGCTGTTTCTGGCAGACAGCATGCAGAGACCAAATGTTGGGCTTTGAAATGGTTAAAAGAGCTGTTTCACAAAGGGGAGACACTGATCTCCAAGTGTGGTATCTTTACCAGCTGTACCCTACTACCTATCTCCTCCATACTAGCACCTGGACGTACTGTCATGTCTTTATACTAGCTTAGTTCAGTGCATGGCCATTATTGCATTATTGTTGGGCAGATTCTGACATGCCTGTTGAAAAAAAACCTTTGCCATTGTGAATTAAGAAATACAGAAGTTGTTACACATGTTCTCTTTTGATCTCTTTATAGAACTATGTGTGCAATATTGACCATGCCTATTTTAAGAAGTTACCTAGGCAGAGGTTTTGCTTTGCATCTCACTGTTTACAGGACCAAAAACTGAGCATTTCCTGCAGTGTAACTAATTTTTATGCTACCATTTATTTTGCATGTAGTATATGTTCAAAGGTGAATTAATGCTCAAGAAAAGGTGATGTAAGAGCAGGTTTTTAGACTAAGGTATTATTTGGGTATCAGCCTCGTGTGGCGCAGAGTGGTAGGTGGCAGTATTGCAACCAAAACTCTCCCCATGACCCGAGTTTGATCCCAGCGGAAGCTGGATTCTCAGGTAGCCAGCTCAGGTCGACTCAGCCTCGCATCCTTCCGAGGTCAGTAAAATGAGTACCCAGCTTGCTGGGGAAGGTGACGACTGGGGAAGGCAATGGCAAACCACCCTGCTATAGTCTGCCAAGAAAACGTCGTGAAAGCAGCGTCCCCCCAAAGGGTCAGACGTGGCTCAGTGCTTGCACAGGGGACCTTTCACACACACATTATTTGGATATATACTTTCTGTTGCATCTGTGTAACTGGAAAACTATATGAATACGTATCAGTCCCTGTTGCTAGTCTTTTTGACATAATAAAATTGTTTACTTAGTAGAGACTTAAGTAAAGGGAGTAAAAAGTAATGATGATATGACTAAACTTTCTCCTCTGTTCACTGATTCCCTAATCTGCCATTGTTTTATGGAGTCTCGCTTGTCATTCTTAATTCAGTTGTACTATTCAACTGCAATTTAAATCCAAACAGCAGGAAACTACATCAAAATCAGTTAATGTATAAAGATATCTATTATAATAACATAGGAGCTACTTCCCTGGGCTGTGCAAATAAGATCAAGATTCCAGGCCAAGGGGAAACCCCACCTACCATGAATAGGGGTTTTCAGTGGCAATGGCTTCCTTAATAATGCAAAGTGAGAGGGCAGCATTCAGTCAAAGGAAGAAGCATGTGTATTCTACCACCAGACTTCTCCCAACTTGGTAACTCTACTCAGAGAAATAAAACCTAAGCTACTAAATTTGACTTGATAGATACAAGTGGAAAACCCCCGTAACTGGAAAGCAGCAGTCACTCAAAACAACAGGTTCCAAAATGTATACTATACTGTACATTCAAGAGAGTGAAAAGAATAGCCCTATGGAGATTAGAAATAAATAGAGGAAGAAATAAAAACATTTTTCAGTTTACATCTACTACAGATTGTCTGAACAAAGAAAGAATGCTGATGCTGTTTTCCTGAGAAAAATTACAGAGATTTCAGAAAGCAATGATTAGTAGTCATGGACCACATCAACTATTCTGATATGTCCTGGGAGGAAACTCCAGTCAGCATGGAATCTTCAAGTAATTACTATCAAGTACTGCTACAACTTTCTCTTACAAGATGAGGTTATCAGCTATCCTTGATTTGATTTTAATCAGTAGGAAATAATTGGTCACCGAGATTAAAACAGTAGCAAGTTGAGGGAAATGATAGGATAAGGCTGGAATTCATGATATTAAAGAAAGCTAATGGTGAATGTAGCCATATGCATCTTGAATTTTAGGCAAGGTATTTTAATAACTTCAGGTAAAATTAGATAGGAATATAAAACTGATTGTACAGTTATGGAAAAGAGTTCAAGATACATATAAATAACTGAACAAAAAGAGTTACTTAACAGCGCAACAACAAAAAATCCAGCAAAAGTGTGACAAGTCTAAAATTCTATGAGGTAGGTATTTTCCAAGCAACACCATTATGGATAAGGCATAACATTTTCCTAGCAGAAAAGGTTTGGAGGTTGTTATACTGAAAAAATTAGTTGGCTGGCTTCAGAGAACAGTTAATTCTATCCAAGTTAATGTAACTTCGAATCAGTGACCTATCCAATTGATACTTCATATCTCTTCGTTTGATGTGGATCTGGCAATCCCTGATCAAATGCCTAGAATGTTCTTGGAGAAAAGCCATACAATTGAAACCTAGTCCCCATACAGCAAATCCAAGGAGTTCTAATAGGATTCTGGAAGTATATAAAGGCAATAATTTGATTAATTAATTTTTAACCTATAATGACCATTCAGATCTTTGCCAACCCCTTCATAAGTCCAACCTCAGATTGCAAAATGCTGTTGGGGGACACAGTTAGGAACTTGAAAGATTGAAAATATACTGATATTTTTGCTAATGTGATTTTCCAAAATACCATATACTCTTAGATTCATGTTATTATTATTTACAATCCATTAATATATGTTTCTTCTAAATAGGTTAATTACATAGAATCCATAAATACCTTTTACAGAAATTGGTACAAGCCCAAGGGTACTTATTTTGGGTTAACTCAACTTTTATGTTAAAGATATATGATATTAGTTACTATATATCAAAGGGAAAACTAAAAGTCTGTTAAGGAATATTATGAGGTGCCTTGGTCAGTATGTAATTAAGTTCATGGGAGAAGTTATTTGATGCTAGAAAGCTCCTTAATACAATAAAGGACTCTTACAATAAAAATCTAGTAATTATATGTTCAGTCGGGCAAGTTAGTTTAAAAATAGTTTGCAGGCATCACAGTATCATGGAAATATTGTTTATTGAAATATGTCCAGCATTTTTTGTTCTGTAAAGGCTTTAGCATAAGGAATATTACTTACAATGCACAGGTAAGTGGAAATGTTGCCAGGCAATTTTACAATGCAAATTCCCATATGTGCATCTGTGGCCAAATGTCAAAATGAGGGATCTTTTCACAGAATTGCCAAGAGATCTATGCCCTGTTTTACTAATTAAGGAAATTGTTACTTCTAACTTGTAAATGGGAAAGTTACTCAGACTCCGAAATAATAAGGAATATGTAGCTCAAACAGGCTCTCAGTCTGAATGATTAGCTTAGAAAAACATGTCAGGTTAAGAGGCACATAATTTCATTTTACACCCCACTCCATTACCCACAGCAGCAAGAAATGGCAATCATTTATATTACAAAAAAAGAAAAATTGGTTAATTCAGGGGTGGGCAACTTTTTTCTCTCAGCAGACCCACTTTCTTTAATGTTTTGTCTTCCAAAGATTACTGGGGGTGGGAGTGATGATGCTGTGTCATTTGTGGAGTTGGCTTAAAGCAATTTGTTGTTTGTTCCGAAAGAGTTGGTGAATTTGTATCCATTTTAGAACATCACTGAACCTCCTCCCAAAGTCAACATTATACTACAAAATATTGCAATATTGCCTGTGAAATTCACCAGCAGGATCCTAAAGAGCTTTGGGAGCCACAAAAATGGGTCATGCCTGTTTTTCGGTTGTAGAGTATCTATCCTTGCATTAATTGTTTTGCTCATATCCATGTTATAGTTTTAATAATACTAATTGAGTATTATTGAGAGACTGTGTGTGAAATCAGAAGGAAATACAATGGAAATGGAGGATTTGGATTAGCCTATGGCACAATGGATCTTGGGTGTCACAGCATGCCATTTCCTTAGAAAAATAAAATGTTCATATTATTTACTGTAAGAGCACAAAAACAACAGTCAATATGTGTCCTTTTTATTGTAAAGGTTCTTGCTTATACAGAAGGCCTTCATGGAAAATGGATGTTCAGTGAAATTCGAGCTGTTTTCTCAAGACGTTACCTTCTTCAGAATACAGCCTTGGAAGTATTCATGGCAAACAGAAGTATGTTTATTACATCTTTAATATAAAGCAAGATTTTTTTAAAATTAAAAATACTACCTACTGAAATGAAAAATGCAGATATTAATTAGGCATTTCTCTTTTAGTATATTCGCACTTCCTACCAAGAAGTAATTTGCAGAGGGTCTAGAAGAATAATTAGTACTGGCTTCTATTCTGAGCAAAGGTTAGGGTTCAAGACCTAACAAAGGTGGGGTAGAGAGACTATTGAGTGGAGTGCAGTGGGATGGATCATATTTTAATTGTGGATCGTTATTAAGTAATGATGGTCCTGAATTTGCTATGCTGTATTATCCACACAGCTGCTTAAGACTTGAAAATTATACATTCCAGACCAAAACACAGTGAGAGGGAAATGGAGAGAGAGAGATCTAATTCTGTCCCTAGTTTAAGGAAAAGTTCCTCCATCCTTCCATGAACCTCCCTCATCTAATGATAACACTCAAATGTTGGGAAGGGAAGGATTGTAAATACCGCCCAGAGTCCCCCTGGTGGGAGGAGACAGGCAGTGACAAATTTGATTAAATAAATAAATAAGCAGGGGTTGAGAGGAGTAAAAAATCACATTTTCCTCTCCAAAATTAAAGCTGTCTTTGTGATCTTGGAAAGGAAATTTCAATCTGCAAACATGACTGAAATTAATAGAATTGCCGTTATATAAAGCAAATTCATTTAGCCTTCAGTCCTATGACCCTAAAACTGTTTCACTGATGCAACTCATATCAGAAGGTCTTGGGTTTTGTTTTGTTTTTCACTGAATAGTCCCCATTGTTAATAGGGAACAGGCATATTGTGGCTTTTGTATGCATGCTACAGGACCTTTAAGATTCCCACAGGACCTTTAAGATGACTATATATGTCTCTGTGCTCAAAATATGAGAATCCCTTGCCTTTTAATTTCCTAGAAGAATAAAAATGTAGTTTGATTATATTTCCAGTTATGCTCTTAGGTTTTGTTTTGTTTGTTTTTGAGGACATATTCAGAATGTTGTATATAAAGCACTTTTTTTTGTATGTCAGCAATTCTCTAACCTTTCAATTCTCTTTGTATTGCAGCTTCTGTAATGTTTAATTTTCCTGATCAAGCAACAGTGAAAAAAGTTGTATACAGCTTACCTCGTGTTGGAGTGGGAACCAGCTATGGCTTACCACAAGCAAGGTATCTTTCAGTATTTGATTTTCTGTTTGGAATTCATGCAACAGTGCAATGTGATGGTAATGCATAAAAGTGCAATTATGAGGGACATCTGTTACGTAAATTAACTTTATATTACTTTAAAGTGGATTTCAATTCACTGTTGGATGGCTTCCTTTTCAGAACTATTTCGTTGTGATTGTTAAGTAGGAATGTTTATTTGTTTATAGTTATTCATAGATACCCACACTGTAAAAACTGGCACCCTTAGTTCCAATACTGACCCAACTCATGCACAACAGGCATATGCAGAATTCAGGTTTATTGAAGACAAGTGCACAGAACCAGAGAAAGCTATGATTGAAAAGTTCACGCCTAAACCCTCAATTGAAACATTCCAATGCCCAGCACCCCGCTTCCTTTCTCTTTCTCACTCTGCTTCCAATGGTCAGCAATACCAGCCACAGATGTCTCCAGCAACATGACCTTGACTCCCCACTTTCAGCTAAAACAGCAGTAATTCACATGCCTTGCAATTTCCTTTTCCCATCTTTCTTCTTGACACGCATTGACTCATATTGCAGACGAACACGATCAGACAATTCAGCAATCATATGACTGTGGAGTCTGACAAAGGACTGAAGGCAATTTACAATCTAACCTAACTAATTAAACTATCTTCAGGAAAGCTGGGGAGGGAGAGTTATGATTTTTAGGATCCTAACATCTCCCATAATGCCTCTTCCAGCCCAACTCCAATATCTCTGTTTTTGGTCTTTCTGAAAATGGAATTTCTTGACCTCAGAAAGATTCTGCCAAGAAACTGGAAAGGCAGGAGAGGATCCCTTATCAGACCACTTTTTTCTCCCGGAACAGGGCCTTACACATATTTGGTCTCCTTTTTTCAGTTTATTTAGAAAATTCCCAAGCAAAGATCAATATTGTTGGGTTCCTTGTGCTCTATGGCAGTTACATGAGTCATGCTTTTAGGGATACAGAGTGGATTATATAGATAAATATTTTCCTTTTGAATTTAATTGTGGTAGAAAAACACCATAAACTTTATTTTAAATAAAGATGCCTATAGCGATAGAAAACTCTGCTGGAAGATTTTCTGAATGCCATGCCTTCATAAGACGTGGTTCACCCATTGGTGCTTTCCTAGTGAAATATATATGGTGTCCTTGGTGCCCTCTGTGCTTGGTTGTTCGTTTGCAGACATTTCATTACCTAGTTGGGTAATGAAACATATGCAAACAACCAAGCTCAGAGAGCACCAAGGACTCCACAGTTCAACCCAGAGCTACATATATTCTCTTCTACTGAAACACACACACATACACATACCGTAATACCACAGGAATGTTAGGGAATTGCTTGCTTCCTTGATCTGTTAAAATGCTGCCACTCTACAATTAATAAGGATATTATTCCATATATACCTTTATAGTATATTCAAAAAAATAGAATTTTTTTTAGAATACAAAAAAAAAATAGTATTTTAGAATATACTAAAAATAGTATATTCAAAAAATAATCTTGATCAATGCTGGGCAGATTTAGCAAAACACCATAATGCTATGTCCTTCCAGCATTACCTGAACCATACGTGCATCATTTATTTGATTCCACTATAGTAATATTTCTATGAATCTCTTTAGTTTCTCCCTTAAAGAAAGCAAATTATGCCTAAAGATAAATAGATTCCTCTAATACCTTTATGTTGTCAATAAAACAACATTTATTATTGTCCACACTACAGCTATCAAGTTGTGTACAATTAAATATTTTTGTGGTACGGTTGTTTTGAATGAAATATAATTATTTTTAACAATTAATTAATATAAAGTAATTTGGATTATATTGGTAATGATAGCATGGCACACAAAAGTTGATAAAGTTTTTAAAAGTTGTAATAGTTTATATAGAGAGGTGGAGAGCAAACAAGCAGTTGCAAATGCTGGAGACATCAGAAGAACAGAGAGTTTGATTCGATTTATTCACACCTGCCCCTTTAAGCGCTCAGGGACAGGGCTTTAAAACAAATACAATCTCCTTGAAGCTTCAGTCTGTCAAACTATTAAATCAAATCAAAATGTCCAATTAAAAAGATAAGTCAGCTTAGAGGTAGTAGTTTATATCCTTTTACCTTTCTCTCCCCAACAGGTAAGTCTGGAATACCAGCCTCAGCTGAAGAAGTCTTAGCAGCCCTTTTTTTGGACAGCTCCCTTCTTTCCCATCTGGCATTATTGCTTGATGGAACATCTTGGTTCTCTGCCAGGGAAGTGAGCTATGTCCTGACCAGTCCTCTTTGAAGTCCAGTAGCAGTTTCTTTTGACATTCAGTTTACTGCCTCCCTTATCTTTTCCTCCCTCCTCAAAAGCGCTGTTCTCTCACAACTTTTAAGATCATCAAGCACTGAATCTAAAAATACTCATATCCTGATGATGAGGCTCACGGTCAAAAAGGCTGTTCTTTTCCCTTCAAAGAAAACATTAGCAATTGTTCTCCATTGTGGTTTGCTTCATGGAGTTTGTCAGTGTTTGGATTTATCCTTCATGCTTTTTAACAACCATATGTTACCTGTGGAACTTATTCATGGATGTGGGCTGAAATGTACTTAGTGTTCAGATGACATAGAGCATTATTTCCCCTTTTCATCTTTCTTTAAACTGGAGGTTGGGTAGGCTAATAATATGAATGAGGGTCAATCAACTGAAGCTTAATCCAGAAAAGATAGAGATACTGTCCAGTGAGTAGTTCTTAACCTGTTCTTGAGGATGTTTGGGAATGTTCTTGGATCCATCACTGTCAATGATTGCACATCTGGCCTTAGTGGATAGGATCACATTATATCAACTCAGGCAGACATACCAGCTGAAACCCTGTTTGTTCAGAGTCAACTGTCAGATACTCTGGACTAAGACTCAGCTATAAATCTCCCACCCCAGCTGCTAGGCTCAAACTTGGCAAAAGTCTATTAGACACTCAATAAACAAACTATTCTGAAGCTACAGTATATTAAAGTTGCCTGTGCTCTGTTAATGTGAGGATCCTGTACCCACAACAGTTTAAGCCTTGCTGTTTTTTCCAGTCTTTCCCACATTTCAAATAATACTTTTCCCCCTGAGCTTGATAGCCTAAAAACTGAGCAGTTGTTAGTTGTTGGCATAATTGACATCTCTGCCCTGGAACTCCTGGTTTTCAGCTTGTCTCTCATACTAATCTGATTTCAATTATCTATACTGTAGTAACCAATTCAGTTGGATTTCTACAATTGTCATAGGGCTAGGTCTGAATTGCTATTTTGCCTGGCTGATGTGTTCATGTAATTCTTTGTCAGTGCCGTTCCTATGGAAGCTTCCCAGATTACATCCTGTTGTCTTTATAGTTGCAGGCAAATGTATTTCCCATCTCCGGTGCATTTCATATTATGTGATGTCTTAGCCCACTACTGCATCACCGCAAGACTAATGTTTCTTTCTCTTCTTTCTTTTGATGTACAGACTGTGTAAAGGGATCACATTATAAAGACATTTCAACAAATTCTTGAAGGTTTAAAGTGCATACTATCTAAATATACTTTTAGTAGCATTGTAACAAAATAAAAAGAAAATTAAATATAAAATATAAACTTGTTCAGTTATAGTATATCAGTTGTTACAGTTAGTTCATTATCAGTTAATTATTGGTGTAATATTCTTACAATTTCTGTAATAGGGAAGGAAAATAGAATTACTTGACAAATGGATCCCAAACAAGTGAGTCAGTTTATTGGCTGAGAAATACTGCTTTACAAGAAATCCATATATAAATGGGACATTTAACATTACATAAGTAAAATAAATGTGAATTTGAAGAATACCAGCAGATCTTTCATGTCTGTTTTCTCCTGCATTCCAAAAAAAAACCCAACCAACCCTTGTATCATGGGAATAACATGCAACAAAAGAACATCAAGAGTGGGTGTTCAGGATGTAGAAATCAAAATACAATTTTCTTGTCATATCTTGTCATAACAAGGTACCTTTAAAGCTCTACATGGCATGGGACTAGGCTATTAGCAGGACTGCCTCTCCCTTTGATTATATGCCTGGCCTACCATATTGGGTAGGGTAGGCACACTTCAGGTCCCTTCTCTGACATGCTGCCATCCAGTGGGACCCAGGAAGCATGCCTTTTCCATGGCTGCCCCTACCTTGTGGAACACCCTCCCCCCTGGCAATCCGGCAGCCTTCTGGAAGGCCATCAAGACCTGGCTCTTTACCCAGGTTCTGGAGTAGAGTGATGGGAGCCTCTGGATAGTTATTGGGGCAACTTAAGAGAATGACTAAGGCACTGGGTTTTTAGTTTTTGTTTCATGGTATTATGGGTTTGTAGTTTTATTGTTCTTGTGAGCCACCCAAAGTTGTACTCTCTGATGGGGAGCCATACAAATCTTTTAAAAAATAAATAAAATATACCTGTCATGAATTCATGTTTTGTAGCATAGTGTGTCTAAGAGTGATTAGGTGCTTATAGAAAATCACAAAACAATCGTTATGGTATAAGATTTCCTCTCTTTGCCCATAAAAGATTACCCTATATTTGCCCATCTTAGCCTTTCATAGCAATTTATTCATGCCTGAGCTGGGCATGCTGGCGGATGAAAACTCCTTCTCTTAACTAATTACTCTTTATTTTGTTTTAGTTGTCCAGGTAACTAAAAAGAATATGATATACCTATAAGATGAATAAGGAGGTTCTTAACATTGTCAGTCAGTCATCTCTTGCAAGATACAATGCTTGATAGATATCTTACAAATCTTCATAATATTCTGTAGAAGTCAAGAGAGTAAACTCTCATGTGGACATTCCTTATTCAACTTTCATCATCCTTATTTGGAATTGTCCTAAAAATGCTTAACAACCTATTTACTATAATCATAATTATTATCCACATAGCCTATGGATGTAGTATGATGATTTGATCAAGCACAAATAGAAAAGTTCAAAGGAAGAGAAACTAAGAAGGAAAGAAAGCAAAAAACAGATGGATGGTTGAGTAGATAAATTATAAGTTATTGAAAAGCTGAAGAAGAAATAAGAGAGAAAGCTAGAATAATAAAAAAAAAATAATAAAAAACCTAAGCAAAGTTGGGCCAAGTTGAACTTCTAGGTGGATATTGTTCCAGAAAAAGGGGATAGCAGTCAAGAAGGTCTACTTCCATAAACACTGTAAGAGCAAAAACTCAGGGGCAGTCCACTCTTTATGATCTAATTGGGTGGGCAGAAACTATTGGAAGCAGGCAGTTTTGTAGATATCCAAGTCCTAGGCCTTGGAGAGCTTTAAAAATTACCACCTTGAATTGCACCCAGAAGCTGAGAATGCAGCTCTTGAAGTACATGGGCAAACTAGGACATGTCCATAACAACTCAAGTTGCTGCATTCTGGACCAGTTGTAGCTTCCAAGTGGTATTCAAGGCTAGGCCCCTGTAGAGCTCATTGCAAGTCTAAATAGGAGGTAACTAAGGTTGTAACTGGCACACCAAATGAAATTGTGTAAAAGCTGTCTTGGACACAGCTCCTGCCTGTCCCAGATATGCCTAATTTCACATGTATAATCATGTACAATATGCATATAATTATACTGATTTTTATTTCTGATAGTTCATGATTTATTCTGTCAAAATCATGAAAATCTGTATTGTGAAGTGGGTAGAGAAGTATTTAAATATTCTGCTTCAGGAAGTGAAAGTCTTGTACTGGCCATAGTTCACACAACTAGACCACTTCTGTGAAAAATTAATTAATATGATGGCCAGAGTCAGGGCATTATGGCATTCAACCTCCATACCCTTGGACAGCAATGAAGATGATACAGCAAGATAGGTTAGGCTTATTATCAAAGCAGTTTTGACTTTCCTTGATTGCATTCTCAGAACACAATTCTGCACAACTCTCCAGTTAAATTATCCATGAATTAAAAAGCTTTAAATGTATCGTTCTGTATGGGATAGATGATCTATTATTCAATTTTAGTTTTCCTATAAATGTGATTTTATATTTATAGATATGTTCTTAATTTTATATAGCTATGTTCTTAATTTTAATTGTCTCTGATAATTTGCTAATAATGGTAAGTGTTTCTTTCAATAAGAATGTTACTTTTCAACAAAGGATAGATTATTTTGAGATTGAAAACATGAATAATTGTCAGTAGAGAATCTTCAACTAAGAGTTTAATTACAATTTCTAGACGAATTTCTCTGGCTACTCCCCGTCAACTTTATAAATCTTCCAACATGACTCAGCGGTGGCAGCGAAGGGAGATTTCAAATTTTGAATACCTGATGTTTCTCAATACTATAGCCGGTGAGTCTTTCTGTATATTTATTCTTCATAATATGTTTAAATTTATCAATTTTTTTATAACATGAATGGATGGAGTACAATATTCCTCTGTGATGTAAATGCAGCTTTATGATTAGTTCTGAAAAAGTATATAATATTATATTGGAAAAAGAAGAATTTATTACTCTTCAGATTTATTTTATGTGGTAGTAGCTAGTGTTTTTCTTTTTACCATTTACTTTAGTGACATCATGGTCTGAAGCTTTATTAGAGTCAGCAAACCACTGTTAATGTGAGACTGGAAATAATTATAGAAAAATGTAATTTTGTTGTGTTGTAATTCTTAGCAGTAGCAGCAAGATAGTAAAAGAACAGTATTCAGCTTAGTTCAGATGGTACTTCAATAGTGTTATGATTAAATTACAGCATATTTTAAGTACTATGAACTGTGATCATAATTAGTCTAAAATTAAAAAGCTTTTTATCTATATTAATACAAATGATTTTATTAATGCATATAACTAATTAACATATTATACCACATTGATATTTATATTGATATGGTATCTGATACTGAGAAATTCAATTTATTCAAGTCTTCAATATTTTATAGCAATCCTTTTGTGCAACCGTTTTGTTACAGGTAATTTTTTTTCCTGGTGGAACTGAAAATTCAGTTGACTAACCAGAAAGCTTTACTTGTTTTGTATCACATTCAATAAATATGTGGCTTCTAAATTATGTGGAAGCTTCAGCAAGTGGAAATCATGGAGATGAGATGAGTGATTTGTTGAATGCTAGTAAAGAATTTACAAGTGCTAGTCCAATACTAATTTATTTCTATATTTTTTAATTAGATTTCTATCTCACCTTTCATTCAGGAGCTCAGTACTATATATGATCTATAACCATAAATCTTATTTAATATATTTTTGATATTAGTATCTTCTGATATAGTAGTGTATTATTATGTGACATAAACCTTCTTAGACAGTATTCTCTTTACTTTTACAATAACAGCCAGCATCCATCTCAACAGTCCTAGGCTAAATGACCCAGTATAAAGTATGTTACTACATAATCTAGATTACACACTTGTTTTGGTAACTCATTATTATTGCAGATTTCTCTTTTCTTAACCTCTTTCTATTACCATCACTATTTTTCTTTCTGTCCTTTTTTCAGTAACAATAATTTCAGTTTTATTTTGTTTGTTTTTTACTTTTCCCTAATCTAAATCAGTAAGTGGATACCCCTTGGTTTTCATCATAGACTTTGTGTAACATACATCCTTGGTGCTCTCTGAGCTTGGTTTTTTCCTAGTTGGGTAATGAAACATCTGCAAGCAAACAACAAAGCTCAGAGAGCACCAAAGACTCCACAGTTCAACCCTGAGCTACAGATATTCTCTTCTATTGGAACATACATATGATTTTTACACCTGCATAGAAACTCTCATCAAAAACTACCATGGTTGTGTTTTTTTGATCAGTTGGCCTACCAGTTTGCACATGCCTAGGGATACAATCCCTCTCTTTCTTTGAATGCCTGGAGAAGTATATAACTTCAGAATTTACCATCAAAACCTCATAAGCTGCCACCCAAACAATACCATGAGAAGATAGCCAATTTCTTAATAAAGGCACATTAAACCCATACTATCAGCAGAAGACCTTATCCAGGACCATTAGGTCTTCAACATATTTATCTAATCTGAAAAGTTCAGGTCAGTAGTACTTCAGAATAACTTACTGCTATTGAGGTAGGGACACTTACTGGGTCTAAGAGGGTGTAAAAAATATACATCCACATCATTGTATATCTTTAGTTTAAAAAGTTCCTGAATTTGCAGTAGAGGTAGAAGCATTCTAGACCTGCATCCTCCCTTGGACTGTCAACCAACCTAGGAATTTTAAGAAATAAATGTATGGCAGTAGTAAAGGGTGATTTAAAGCTACAGGGTACCCAGATAATTGGCTACTGGATATTGATTCTAATTTTCACCTCCTCAGCCGTTTCACCATAACCTCTTCAAAATGCCTGCTGTTCAGCTCCATAACAGAAAATCCTCTCTGTACTTTGTATTATGTATAAGCCTAACTAATTTTCCTTGATCTCTTGGTGCTTTCGGTACCATCAAACATGGTATTCTTGTGGACCATCCCTGGGCAATTAGAGATCGCTGGGATGAACAGTTCTGCAGTGATTCTGAAAGGGTAGTACCATTCTGTGGTGGTGGGAAAGGAGAGTTCTACTCAGAGATTTCTGTTCAGTGGAGCGCCTCAGGAATCTCTCCTCTCTCAGCTCCATTTTAACAACCACATGAAACCACTGCAGGAAGCCATCTGTCAGCATGAAGTTCAGTGTCATTAATATGCCAATGACATCCAGTTATGCATCTCATCCCCAGAATTAACAGGTGATGCTGGAAGTGCTGACCCACTGCCTAGAGGCTGTCAGGGTCTGTACGTAGAGGAACAGACTTCAGTTGAATCCCTCCAGGACAGAATTCTTTGATTCCAGGGAAATTCCATCCCTGACTCTGATCAGAGTTGTACTCCCCCAATTAGAGGCAATCCTCATTTTGAGAGTTTTACTATTCTCACACCTTGTGTTTTAAGAGCAGATGGCAGCTGTGGCTAGAAGGGCTTTGTACAGTTATATTTTGTGTGCCAGTTATGACCATTCCTGGACTAGGAAGCCCATTCACAATCAGTCATACCCTAGTCACCTCCCACTTGGTCTACATGGGACTGCTATTGAAGAACATTCAGAAAATATAGCTGGTACAGAATGTCAAGCCCAGGCAGTGATGGGTGTGTCCCAATATACACAGATGACCTGTCTGCTTCAGGAGCTACATTAATTGCTAGCTGGCTTCTGAGTGTGATTCAGGGTGCTGATTGTCACCTTTAAGGCCCTATATGGTCCCACACCTGATTATCTGAGGTGCCACCTTTTCCTGTATTCATCTACCTGTCCAACCAGACCAAATAGCTCAGTTCCCTTCAGCTCCCATCCTTGAGGGATTATCACTCGATGGGATCTCAGAAGGAAATATTTTCAGTAGCTGCTTCCGCTCTTTGGAATTCCCTTCCAGCAGATATTTGGTCAGCTTTTTCCCTTTTTTCCTTTAGGGTAATTATGAAGTTCTACCTATTCTGTCTTGCATAGGAGAATGTTGTAAATCAAGGTTGGATATACAGGCACATGGCATTGGTATTTATCTTTTTTCCTTTTTAAAATTTTATATGTATTTGAGGTCATTATATGCTGGCATTGTCAACTGCCCAATGCCTTCAGGACTGGGCAACATACAGACAAGTGAGTGAGTGAGTGAGTGAGTGAGTGAGTGAATGAATGAATGAATGAATGAATGAATGAATGAATGAATGAGAATCAAGGAATCAAGGGCTCAGTTGGTAGACCTAAAAGGAGCTGCAAACAGATATAAATTGGAGTGGGGCAGCTAATATATTCAAATAAATAAATAAAATAAAAACTCCAAAGGAAATAGTGGAAGAAGTTGTTCTGGAGCTGTTCCTTCAAGCTGTTCCTGCTCTGGTGAGATTTTGGTATGAAAGCATCACCCAGAAACAGGATGCATGGGGTTGGAAAATTAACAGATTTATCCTGCTGTAGTTATGCATTCACTCTTGTTACTGTGCCCTTTGCATGGAACAGTACTATAGCAGCATTCTTCCAGACATCAGGCACAGATATAGTCTTCAAAATTATATGTTAAATAAGTAATTCAGCTATTCCATAAGCAAGCCACTTCCATATCTTAACATTTTAACATTTTTCCATTTACATCATCTACACTTGCAGTCTTA
Organism: Candoia aspera; assembly: GCF_035149785.1. NCBI lineage: Eukaryota > Metazoa > Chordata > Lepidosauria > Squamata > Candoiidae > Candoia > Candoia aspera. Next base: position 91,281,020 of record NC_086157.1, on the reverse strand, counting down.
CAGTTTTTAAACATTCACACAAGTTTATGTCTTCCTTTTCATCAGTTTTTTTTCTTTGACATTTATAGCATTCATTTCAATTCCATTCTTGACATATATCATTATCATTCCCTTCCCATATACTTCTCTGATATACTTCTTCCCGCATTCCTTCCATTCAACTTCATCTCAGGTCATTTTATCACATTTAGTTTCAATTACATTCACTTAACTGGAGCTGCCTTGTTTAGGACTGCACCACATCAACATGCTACATTAACAAAGGAACTTTCCTAAATTGTAATCAAGTCTAATCCTGATTCTTTGTATACTTTCTCTGGTTATGTACAGTTCATTACTACTATTTCTTATTTAAGTGTTTGTTATCTTCTGTTTTAATTATGCTGGCACCATTGCAAAGATGAGAGAAAGAGTTTGGGCTCAGAGTCCCTGAAACCATGGACTCTTTGATTTTCCTACTGTTTCTCTATCCTGCTGTGTGATATTGCCTACCAAATCATTGTTTCTTTAGAGGATTGCAACAGGACTTCCAACAGGATACGTTCCCAAGTTCCATAAATTACTAAAGAGTAATAAGTTAGGGAGAATCTGCTTTAAGTTTGCTGAATGGAAATTATTGATGAATAAATTTTCATTGCAAAATAACCTCTAATAGATGGGCAATAAAGAGCAGAAATAGTGCATGTATAGATTATATTAAATATTAATTAGGAACCTAATTTATATTTCTGTCTTGTTTAATAATGTTATAAGTTCTTCCATAGTGGTCCTGTCCTCATATCTCTTTTTCCACTTGGGGGAAAAATAGAATTTCTTGCTGAAATGTCGTCTTCAAAATCTCTGAAACGTGTTTACAATATTTCTTACTGTCCTGGACTTGCAAATATTCCTCTGATGTTACTTTCATCTGTGCTTTTTAAGAAAGCACAAATCAAAGAATGTCAATGTTCTATTCAGTAATAAAATTACAGTTATTAATCAGAGATGGTTTGCTAATGCAAAATTCTCTTCGTTTGCCTAACTAGATCTGAAGCTTAGAATCCGTTTAGAATTCTGAATTTGAGAACTCTCATTTTGACAAGCAGTTGCATTCTCACTTCATTCTGCTTCTAAGGTTTTTGCCTTTTTCCTACCCTTCTTGTCATTGAACATATTTCATCATGTTTACAGCTCTGTGTGTTTTTTTTCCAAAGGTAAACATAGCACTCTGTTACTTATCAATCATGCTAAGTTTTATACTCTGCCTGCCCTGGTTTTTGTCTTTAGTTTGTAGACTTAAGACTTCCTGACTGGATTATATTATACTATGGTCAGTTCCCAGAGATCCTTTGATTTATATAGTGCAGAAGGAAAGATCACTATTTTACTTTTCTTACTGAGTAGTAAAATGGAGTATATAGAACAGAAACTCTGCTTTACAAACAGCAAGCATTCACTGCTTATTTTTCTGAATTCGGGAACAATATAGAAGAGCATAATATTTGAAGTAAATTATCCATTACAGTACTGGTCACTACAATATTTGAATCTATTTATAGTTAGCAGGCTTATTGCATTACATACCAGAATGCATTTAATGTTAAGTTTAAAATCAATATACTTAGTATATCGTAAGTGAAAATACTGAAGACAGCAAAGCAATCTAAATACCCTGTTAGAATGTATTCCCTAGAAAAGATGGAAAGTATTGCTTAAGTAGAACACATAACATGAGAAAGCTTTAATAAATAAAAGAGACTGTATAAAAAGGATGAAGAATATTCCACCCTTATTTAGGATGGAAAGTATCTTTACATTATAGTCTAAAACTGACATGTTTAGGTAATGAATTCAGCCTCATCTCTTCTCCTTGTTCCTCCCTCCCTTCCTTTTTAGCATTTTCCACATTTTTACTCTGTAATGTACAAGCCCTCACTGGTTAATTATGTATATATTTAGGTACTGCATGTGTTGGGCTTATTATTGTCATCTAATTAGATGTAACTTGAACTGCTTGCTTCTAGAAAAACCATTAAAAATTCTCTCCTAATGACCTAGAGATGACAAAATGTCTGTAAAGTGTGAAGAAGCAGACAAGCACAGGAACATCGCTTTTAAAGAGTGTTAATCCAGATGCCGCAATCATCTAATTAAACAATATTTTGCTGTCATTAACATTTTCACCAAGGAATTGCAGTTATAATTTCTTTGTCAGCTGTCTCTATATCACTTTCCTTCAAAACTAAAGTGCCATATAAAAACATTAAATTGGATGGTTTAATTAAAAAGTTACTTTAATGAAGAAACATTGAATATATTTCTGAAATTTCATTTTTCTGTGCCTTAGGTTTTATTGTTCAAGTAGTTTAGTGTTATAGGCTAGCAATATTTAATATTCAGGCTTTAATCTTAATCTTTATAAACCTAGCTGAGAGAAATTTTGCTCCTTCAGTATAAGTAAATCGTATGCCAATAAAAGCATGTCTTTCTGTAGTTCATTTTGTAGCTAAGCAAGTAGCAGAAATCTTTGTGCTTAAGTTATCAGGGATAGTGTAACAAATAAAATAGGCCTCCTGACTGCCATTGTGCTGCTAACCTTAACTGGAAATGTAAGATGTCTCCTGGGGGGAAACAGGTACCTTTTATACACGGAGGTGTAAATATCCAAGCAGGCACACAGAGGAATGTGAGAAGTAACCTGTGCAGATCTCACTGTTCCTTCCAGTGGCAGACACCACTGGAAGTTAAATCAGCATACATTGGGTCAGGCATTCTAAAATAGCTATAATCTTATGGTCAGAACATTAAAGACATGAGATGTTGCTTAAGTTAGGAAAAGATTATATGGCAGTACATTTTTAACAAAGTGTACACTTCATAAATAAAATGTGTGATCTATCTGTTTTGGAAAAGGCAATATTTTCTACCAATTAAAGGATGCAGCACTATGTGCTACTATGGCAGAGTTTTTATGATATTTTACAGTAATATTTTATACTGATTATGTTATTGTAGTGTATTTATTAGTAAATGAGTGACTATTGATAAGTATACAATATAAGGTAGCTTTTTTTTCTTAGTTTGTATTTTTTATTTGTATGGGGTTCTCTTTTCTAATTTTTTAAAGTTCTTTTTTAAGTTTAAAGATTGTTAATTGTGTATATATAAAATTTTTAGAAAAAATGTTTTTTTTAAAAAAGCTAGACACTTAATATATGGTAGTCCACTGAATGCAAAAAGCATAGGTGGGGGAGAGTACCATTAACAAACCTGACAGGCTACACTTAATTCATTGTGAAGCAAGGCGTATGCCTAGAATTTACATGTCAGCTCTTTGTGTATGATCAAGTATAATAGATTTGATGCATATTAAAATAGAATCATAGGTAGGTGCCACTATGATTTATATATATTAATTGCTTATTCTGCCCATACGTTGTGCACATACAAACCCTTTCATGATCAGTTAACCTGCATATGTAGAAAATCCCAGTATGCTACTTATATAGGCTTTGTATAGCAGAACTCACAAATAATAGAAGTTTGGGGTTGAATCTGCCACTTCCTATCTTTTTGGCGATAGGAGAAAGATTTGAATACAAACAGACATCATGTTGTTAGTAGTTTGGTTGAACTTCCATAATTTTTGTAATATTTTATCAGGACGTACCTATAACGATCTCAATCAGTATCCTGTGTTTCCATGGGTATTAACAAATTATGAATCAGAGGAGTTGGATCTAACCTTGCCAGGAAACTTCAGAGATCTTTCAAAGGTATGTTTCAGTTGTTTGTTTATTGAAATAATTAAGCTTATTTCTATTCTATGAAAGAAAATACTCATTCTGGCTGTTGGGAAACCAATTTTAATTATTATAGCATAATGCAGGATCTCTATTATTAGTGATCTTTTTGAAAGTACTACCATACTGCATACAGAATATTGCAAATATAGTGTAATGTTACAAATTCTAGTTACAAGATCCTCAGTGTAAAGCAAGTGTTCAGAGAGACTTTCTGAGTTTTTCAGAATTACCACTTTTTGTTCAATACTTTAGATTTAGTTCTATTTAATTTGTAGGGTAAAAAGGAAATCAGATTTTGTATTCATTTCTTGTTATAATCTAAATTGTAATGTTGTTGTTGTTAATTGTATGCCACCAACACCAATCTGGCTCAGTGAGGCTTATAACACAACATACAACATCACATGTTGCAATACAATAAATAATACTTCCATGGTACAAAACTCATGATATACCATTTTTTTTTTTAAAAAAATATCAGTTCAGTCATTTCAGATTCTGAGACACTGCCTGGACAAGTCCTTGCAGTTTTCTTGGCAGGTTGTTTGCCATTGTCTCCTTCCTGGGGCTGAGAGAAAATGACAAGCTCAAGGTCACCCAGCTGGCTTTGTGCCTAAGCGGGACTAGAATTCAGAGTCTCCTGGTTTCTAGCCTGGTGCCTTAACCACTACACCAAACTGGCTCAGTAGCCATGTACAGGGAACTGTTTACAGCAGAACCTTCTGTTCCCCAAGACGTATTGTCATTATCTACACCTCAAGCTTTTCCCTCTATTGGAAAGGGCTACTTAACATCTGTCTTATTGTAATATTGTCAACCCATTTACCATTATTTTCTAATATATTGAATTAATTCTGTGGCCATATTAGAATTGTATAATACCTTTCAAGCTTTTGCCATATAAAATAAATCAATTCAAAAAGTAAAGCCCTAATTTCAATTCAGTGTACTTGGAAACAAATAATCCTACACAAGGTAACAATTTTTACATTTATCAGTGCAGCACATCAGGTTGGTTTTGTTATATTTAGGGTGTTTCTGTTTAGAATATAGGAAAAACTCAGAAAATTTTAAACATCTACTTTTTGATATAATCAATTACTTTTACAAACTGGAAAAAACACTATATTAAATAATGTATTTTAGAAGCATCCTTTTTTGTACTTTCCAATCTATTGCAATGTTATCAACACAAACCACAACACATTTAAATTAAGCAAAGTAATGTACTGTATGTGTTTGTCAAACATATCTAGCACTAGTTTCATTGTTGCAAAATCTTATTGTTACTGAGTATCAAGCCTTACTGACTTCAGTGGACATTTTTCCAGGAAAGCAGGAGTAAGATTTTAGCTTTATTAGAAATAATATTGTGCAAAAAATTATGAAGGATCCACTCCAATATTTCTCATTAGAATGTTTTTTAACTAAATCTTCGGGAATAGGTGGGTGGGTGGATATATGGATGGATGGATGAATAGATGGATATAGTACTGTATACATATACACAATTTTATTATAAACTAATAGTAATAGAATGTCTAACCAAGGCTAAGAAGTCAGTTTCTGTTAGCACCAGTAGTATATTGACTAAATGGTACTATTGCTTGTGCTGCTAATACTCTACAGTATCCCAAGTCCAGAAAGCCCACTTTTCTATTCCACAATCTTTTGCATCCTCTTACTGTCAAAGTCAATTTGCAGTGTAACAAAAGGTACGGTTATTCAAAAAGTACAAAAAGTACAAGCTGAGGCATTCCTGGGTACATGGAATTGGACACAATTCTCCTTCATGTTTATAGAAAGTATTTTTATATATGTAATCAATTAATTGCTAATTCATTGTTGTCATTTTTGCTTGTCTGTTTCAATGAACAGCTATAATCATACATCAACGTTTTACAAAATGTTTTAATTACTTCTAAGTGTTTTAGGAGTTTACTCTAAATGAATTATTTATTGTTCAAACTCAATAAATAATTTTAAAAGTAGCAAATATTTAATAATTAAACAGTCAATTCAAAATGTGGTCACATTAAAATATAATCTGATATCTGATTCAAATAGGTTACACACAGTCATCTTTGCCCATACGTAAATATTCTATTTCTGCTCTTTTGCCCTTAAATAAGGCATTTCCTTTCCCTTTTTCTAGGAAATGACCTACAAAGGTACTTTTAAAGTACATAATTAGTTCTGTAATTATTCAAAATAGCCCCAGGAACAGTTCTTGGAAGTCTGGACTTAGAACTCAGGATAATTTTGTGTGTCATTGTAAAGATACAGCTTTATATTACCAGTTTTAAACCTTGGTTTCTGCTTTTGTTAATTGCCCAGTTGAACAGGAAATTTCATGAGTGGGCAACTCTTGCACTGTTTTTTTTTTAATGCAGCATTTGTCTTCATATTTCATTATATATTTTAATTGGAAGTTTGAAAAACAAGGTAAAGTATTTGTCAAGGTGTTTTATCAGTTAGACATTTGAGACTTCAACTTATATTCAAGACATAGAAAAGGTCAGAGGTTACATTTATTGTTTGACAAGTTGAAAAGCTAATGAAAGAGACTGTCATAGATCCATAGATTATCTCGGCATGAACAAGCCATCAGGAGATCTGCTTATTTTCAACTTGATTGGATATTCCTGTAAGAATACCACTAAGCATTCAAATAAGAAATATTTTTGCAATTTTTATTTCATGCTAGATTTCCTCTAAGAAAAATAGTTTAATATGGTTTTCCTATATAAAATTGTATAATACTAAGTTGTTATGAATATATGACTTTGGCATCCTGTATCGTCTCTCCTCATTAAAGAATAAATAGGCTTTTCCCTCATTACTTCCAATCATACAACCTACAATAGGATGTAGCTCCATCACTAACTGACAAATTCTTCTAATATTAACCAATGTGAAACACATCACACACACCGATCTGCCAAAAGGATTTTTTTATTATTATTAATCACAAAGTTCTTTACTGGCAGATGATAACCATAATCAGTTACTTATATTATTGCTTCAATTTACAGAAAAGGAAGTAATAATGCCTTGAGGTTTATAAATGCATTAATTGTACTCATTTAATGAGTGCACAATGGAAGTGTGATTTTTTTTCAAGCAAGAAAATCTTTATATAACCAAGTGATTTGGTTAAGCGACTGTCTGGCTAAAGCAATGCTAAAGCTTTTCCATTTCCTTTACTTATAACTTTTTATTTAATTGGGAGCTAAACAAAACTAATTTATTTCCCATCCAAAGTTCAATTCTTTTTTTACTTAATCAGTTAATGTATGTTAACTTGCTAGTTATAAAGTTATTGGAATTCTCCTGGTATCATATCTATTTGTAATTGGAAAGAAGCAGTAATCAGATGCTAGGAACAGTTAAGTCATTAAACAAATATTTGGCAACCCTATACTGTATGAGAGAACTATACATTTATCAAAGAAAGTATATGTTTAAATATCAGATTCTTGGATCAAACAATATATGAAAATAATTATTTGGATGCCTTGCCTATGCATATCTTGAAAAATGGTAGTACAATATGGATTAGATGGGCTATGGCTGGATCCTGCTATAAATCTGTGAACTTGTAAATACGTTAATAAAGCAAATCTCCAAGACAATGTTTATTTCAGAGAACATTAGCAAGTGAAATGTCAACTAATAAATAATATTTTTCTTCGGATGTCATATAAACTGTTTTTTTTTTCAGGAAAAACAATTAACCATCACTTCAACAATAATATTTAATAACATTTTGCATTCATATAAATTGACTTTATCTTGCTTGGAACCTCAAATTTTGGGGAAGAAATAAGTATCTTAATATCTTAATAGTATATTTTAGAAAGCTTTTTCCAAAACTGAATAAATAGTTCGTTAGTTCCATTTTGCCTCTACATTATCCAGTAATGGCACTCTTGGAGTTCTTCAGGGCAATGCTATTCTACAATAAGCTCACCAGCATAACATGAGAATAATAGCAGCCACCCATTTAAGTTCCTCAACCACTAATATTGGGAGACATACTGAGTTTTAGGAAGCAGACTGCACATTGCTACAGATAATCTCAAAGATATCTTCAGGTCAGAAGACAGAACAGAAAACTCATGAGGTCTGCAAAAAGAGTACAATATGTTCACAGGTGTCTGAGGAGAGACAAGGTGGGAATATACTAATCTGAATGCCATAACATCTTCATGCAAGTGATGCAGCTGCCTTGCATCAGATGTTATGGTGTCATCACACAATCACATTTGCATGATGTTTGTGTCATCATGTTGACATTGTGGATTGTCAAGATGCCACTAGTTCTTGGATTTGAGCTAGTATTTATGGATTTGATCAGCTTGGGCAATGATCCTAGTCAAAATAAACATTACATCATGTCCTACTACTGCTTAGTTCTGGGAATCCTTTGTCAGCAGGATTAACTTCTAATTCTCATATTGAAATGGAGCTAGTATCAGTTTCAGATACTGTAAATTGTAGCATAAACATACAAAATGTTTGGTTAAAATAAATACATGTACCTAGCCTTTTATGTGAGTTCATTCACCTTCTTCTGCAACTATTTCTTCTGCATGTACAAAAGTTATTGTAATGACACTACTTTGTGGCATTTTAAAATTGCACCAAGCATCCATGGCATTTTAGAACAGGTTATCTGTGAAAGGAACCACACATTTTCCTTATTGATTTAATGTATAGAGTTATACTTTAAAAGAATTGAATGGTTGTGTTTTCAAAAAAAATATATTCTGGAGCAGGATTCAAATGCAAAATAATTTTAAAGTTTGCTGAAATCAAATGTCTTAGTCTTTTGTATAAAATGAAAATAGGCTAACGTGTTATGGATGGACTATCAAAATCATACTAGGATCTGTCCAGTTAGCATCAGGTATTGAACAGAAAACTTTAAATCGGTTATTCATACATCTTCCTTACATGTATTCCTCTACATGCCTAATGAGAAATAATTTCCATTGAGTTCAGTGAGGTTTACTTCAATGTAATTTGATATAGGATTGAAGTCTCAGTCTTCTGTTACAAACCCCAATAATTTATGTAGAATTACATTGGCTACCATGGCTTTGTTTGTTTTGGAACAATTATGTTGTGCTTTTCCACCAAAACAATTCCCAGAACAGTTTTCAAATAATATATAAAAATAGTCATGCCAAGAAAATGCATCACAATTAAAGCAGCAATTAAAATCAGCAGGCAAAACCATCCCATAGTAAGTACTTATTTCTATTTTAGAGGTCATGAAAGAGAAAGGGAAATACATTATTCTTTTAATGAAGGATTATGTGCCATTAACAACTGAAGTAAAACTCCCAGTTCCAGTCCCTGCTGTGATTACTACACAACATTCCTTTCCTGTCAAGTCTGATCACAAACATACTTAAAATAAAATGTTACTTTTTTTTTCAAATCCTATCACATTTTTTTCCAATCCTATCACATTTTTTTCAAATCCTATCACATCAGTTCAAAGCTAGGCTGTATCTTGTTGAATAATCAGAAGGCAAAGCAGTAAAGAAATAATTATTTAACTATTAATTAATACTAAAGTATAATTTATATTCAAAGGACTGCTTTTTTTGTACAGAATGGTGAACCAGAAAAGGCTAAAAAGGTTGAGTAGCCTGTGAAACCTGAATAAAATGAAAAATGTAAATATTTATTTTATTGTTCTTCCAGTAGTTGGAAGTTGCCTGGAAAAGATTAAGAAATGGGTCATGCTTTCCTTTCAAGAATGTTTAGTGAGGTCTTGCAGTGCAATCTGCATCAGATAAGCTTGATCCTAAGGGATTACTAAAATATTTTGCACACATGAGAAAGCTATTAGCATACCCTTGACACAGCAAAGTATTAAACAATGAGAATGTTTAGGGAAATCAAAATTCCGGTATAACATTAACTTGTAGTATAATTATCTGCAAGATAGAACCTGTGAAAAACATTTGTTTTTTTGTTTGTTTTTTAAATCTGAAATAAATATATCTTGCTTCATATTTACCAAACATTTATTTACAACCTAGAACTAATTCTTTAAGAATCTGGAATGTATAGTCAATATATTCCATGCTTTATTTTGATTATGTTTATAATAACTTAAGTTGGTAGTATACTGTGTTGGCTTGATATCTTGGTAGATATGTTTATAATATCTTGACTTACTCTTTCTAAATATATATTTAAAATAAATGCAATAAATTATATATTAGATTATAGAATAAAGCAATGATTGTATGACCATAAGATTATGGTGATCATTGTTTTAACATTTAATTTTGGGTTAACTAATAAATATATACCTGAAATTTATTGTAGTTTAGGTTCTTTTAAATGTTCAGAATATTTTGTTTTTTTATTCATTTTATTAATATCAGTATAATTAGTCTACCCAAAGGCAATGAACTGAGCTAAGATGATCCACCTGCTGTACAGTGTAAGCTGAGATTTCAAATGTTTCTTGGTAGAGGGGGAAATAATTTCACTCTGATTTCATTTACAGGAGAAATAGTACAAAAAATGTGCAAGCTATGGGGCACTGCCGGTCATTTTTCTATGTGATGTCCCTTTACAGGAAATAGAACTGACATCATTTTTGAAGTTAAAACTTGCATTGTGGAGTAGATTGCTCAGCTCATTTCCTTCAGCAGATTGCCTTTGGCTGGCTTAATGATGTTTTAAGAAAAAGAAGAGAAAATCAGGTCAGCCACTGATCTGCCCATCTGGTTTCCTCAACTCATAATATGAAATCCACCATTCAGAAGAAAACAGCACTGGAGACCTCATTGATTATGAATTTAATATGATTTAAGAGCAATAATGATGTGGATGATTGGACTGAATGGAGTCAATTGATTTTGGAGCAGGATCTGTATTATCTAGGTTAAAGTAATTGAATAAAAGAACTGGTCTGGATGGGTTCAATGGGGTGGAAATTAAAGAACAATGTTAAGTGATTTGGTTCGACAGCTATTTGATTTATCTTCTGGAAAATTTAAAGTCTTTTGAAATGTGCATATATACATATAAATTAATGTATGGAAATTCAATCAAAATTTGTGTTCTCTATTTCCATGACATATGAGAAAAGTTGAACTGGTCATTCTAGGTATGTTGGTTAAAATAAATATATAAATTGAGGAGAATTAACAATTTCCACAGGAAACCAGAAGTTTCTGTTCAGGTAAAATGTGGATAAAGTATGATAAAGCAAAAGAGTTTAATAAAGTTATTAGAATGTCCTAGAATATGATAAGATAAAGGGACAAATTATTCTGTGTTTTCTTTAGTGTGTTACTACAAGCTTTCATAGTATATCAGTGTTCACCATTCATAGCACATTAAGGAGGCCAATTAGCATAAGAAAACTTAAAATAATTATTTTCCAGTATACTAAATAGGCCAAAAAAAGGGGGAGGGTCTGTTCTGTTTTCTCTTTATAAAGAATAATCTTTATATGAAAACTGGTTGTATTTATGAAAGGTTCTTATTTTTTCAAGCTGTATGCATATTCAGACCACAAAAAGCAGAAACAACAAAAGCAGAAAAAAACACCACTGGTTGTCACAACTCAAACCACTCAAACACATACTAGACAACGATACTCCACTTTCCTAGGCACTGGGTGACAGGTTCATATTTGCATACAGACCCAACATGGAGAAGATTCCCATATGCAACAAACAACAACAGAACAGTAATGCTAAAATAGAACCATACCCTGCAACAAATCAAGATGTTTACTTTGTCCCCACATTTACACCAATAGCACCACCACCGGCCCAACAGCTTCACATACAAGATTGGAGATGCCTTCACATGCTCTTCCCCTAATGTGATATATACCATGATCTGCCTGCAAAGCCCCCCAGGATTCTATGTAGGACAAACAATGGACAAACATAGGGCAAAAGAATTAATGGATACAAGTGTGGCATCAAACCAAGGACCAACAAAACATTTTAACCTCCCAAGGTTCTCTGTTACACAGTTCAAAGTAACCGTTCTGGAACAAGGAAACATTACTAGCACAATTGAGCAAGAGACTGAACTCACATAAATAAGATTTCAGGCTACCTTAGAAGGTCTCAGCAAACACAATGGGTTTTAACACAGTACAAGTATTAATTGAAAAGATACATGTGTGTCTCACATGTAACCTGTATCTGAAAAATCACCATCTTCCCATTGCTTCTCTCCCTGTCTTATCCCAATTTGAATCCTACATGAATGTAGCCACTCATGAAGTGAGCTGTAGTTCACAAAAACTTATGTCTTTAATAAAATATGTTGGTTTGAAAAGATGCTACCAGACTCCTCCTGATTTTTTTGCTTTGAGATGATCATGACATTTATAGATGTATATCACACAGAAAAAATAATGTGTTAATTTAAGCTTCTCACATGAAATTCCCACTCCATCTCAAGCAGTCCAACCATATTACAGTTAAACAGAATGAGTTATCAGTGTCTGGTTGCTGAATGTCATATACTGCGAATATTAAAGAATGTTGAAGAAAAATGGGATGCAGATTTATAAAGCTTACTTATTTATTCTCTTTACAGCCCATTGGTGCTCTAAATCCAAAGAGAGCAGTCTTTTATGCAGAACGCTATGAGACATGGGAAAATGATCAAACTCCACCTTATCATTATAACACTCATTATTCCACATCTACTTGTACATTATCCTGGCTTGTCCGCATTGTAAGTATTTTTGCCATTTTTACCTTAAGTATCTTGAATGACAAAGCTGTCTTCTGTCTTTTATGTTAAAAAAAATGTTGTTTAATTATAGAACTGAAATTTCAGGGAAACAAGATAAGTCAACCTTAAGGAAGAAGAATCTTAATGTTCCAGTGCAACCTTTATCTCATTACAATTATCTACAGAGAGAGAAGGCTAATGGTAGGACTTAGTATAGTGAGGCAGTATCATTACTGACATTACCCAAGGAATTACAGTATTTGGGGTAACAGTAGCATTAGTGGTATAAGTGAAGATATTTTTTACCTGAGAAGTACATCCCAGTGTCCTTGCATGTGGTTTGACAATTTCAGGGAAGCATTCTCTGCATCACTACAATGGATCCAGTGTTACTGTTTGCCATTGTACAGTTCAGCTGCTTGGGACTCAAAATATCTTTAATTATCTAGTTAATGATGTTACTTTTTTTGTAGAAATTTTCAGAATGAACAAGTTTGGGAACTGATTATTCATTACAAGAGCAAAAATAATGTATTTACATATCATTATCATGCCTTTCAATAGATTGCATGGAAAACAACCAGTTCAAACATAACAGAAACATCAGTGTCAAAGGCAATCAGTAAACGCCAGTCTTTGCACAATAAATATATACAAAGATCATAATAAACCAACCAATTTACAATAATCAAAAGCAATCCCATGCGCTTTCAAAATTACCAGTAAGTGAATTCAGTTACAGAAAAAAATCCATAAACAATAACATGTAAAAGTCATTATGTTTCCTTCTTGGCTAAGGATGAGATTTTGTTGTAATGCCCAGACTGCTGTCAACTCCTTCCACTACATCCTAGAGTAAAATAAATGTCTTTTTGAACAATTCTTAAATATGTTAACATTGATTGTTGTTCTAAGATTATTAGGGAGCACTTTCTCTAGAATCAAGTCCATGTCCCAGAAAGTGGGGGACCAAGGGACCTCCAAAAGTTCTGCAAGGTGGCAAGAGTCGCTGGAGGAGTACGCAAGAAATAAAAGAAGAAAGATTAAACGGAGCATTGCCCAATTTCAGGACCTAAAGACCAAAACAAAGTTTATATTAGGTCATTGTTCTTACAGAGAACAGTGAAGCATCTTGCAATGCAGGGACTGAAGACCCAGATTAAAGAGGAAAGAGGGAATAGATGCTTACAGTCTGGCATGAAACTACCAGGTCCTGCATCAGGAGTATCATTGCATCCATTTTCAGGAAGCAATGGACTAGCAAACATCCATTTAGGCAGGCACTACAGGCTTTAGCCATTCTACTACAAAAACACCCTTTTGTGCACCACTATCACCAAGACCAGAGATTGGGGCCATTCAACAACCCTAGATGCAGGGACTCAGAAAGAGTGCAGGAAAGGACAGTTGAGCTTGTGACAGTGTAAATTAGAAAGTTGTAATGGATTTCCAAGCACATAATCATGCTAAGCATAGGACTGATGCAATTGAATGTTATGATACTGCCAGGCCCAGCCCAAGAACAATGAAGAGTCAGTGCATTCAAACACCAATTCTTTATTTGCTCACACCATACAGACAGGATCTTGCCAGACTAAAGCTACTCTACCTAACCAAAGGGGAAATAACCTGGGAGACTCTAGGGCAGGGCTATCCTGAACCTCTTTGTTTTCCCACCATTGTCTCCCGGACTGGGCCTCCTCTTATCTCTTCTAGCTGCTTTGAATGTGCTCCCTCCTTCCTGAGAACCAGCGGCACCGCCGAAATCCACCACAGATACTGAAAACCCAGGATAGAAAAAAACTGACAATATATACAGTATATATTGTATAAGTTCTTTTGTGTACATCCCTGAATATAAAAAGCAGAACAAAATAAAATAAAAATTAGATTGAAAAAACATTAGGATTATTGGAGAATTTGGTCCATATTTGTATGTGAGCAAATCTAATTTGCGCATCCTTGACCAATACATGGATTGAAATACCATTATCATTAAGTTCCACAATATTTTAACCTAAAAATTAAATTTAATTTTTTAAAAATTAAAGAAAATTAGGGGGAATACTTTTTGAAGAGAAGATGAGATGATGATGGTGATTATGATTTCATATTTATATCCAACTCTTCTTTGTACAGTGCTTTTTAATAATGTGTAAGCTATGTGATAACTGTAGATGAGTCTGCAAAGCACTGTTAAGGATTAAAAATCCAAAAGATAGACACATTACTTTGGTATAAAAGGCTTCCCTGTGGAGTTCAACTATGGGAGATTTTAATCCTTTACTCTGAATCTTCTTACTTTCTGTGTTTGTCTCTGACTCTTAAATAATTTTGTCATCGAAGTTATAATTAAGTTTTAACATAATTCACTGTAATTACCTTTCCTACTTTTTTTATAATCTTCACTTCATATTTAGAATCTCTGCTTCTACTAATAAGCAGCTTCAAAATCTTACTTAAAACTCAAAATAAAGATACACAGTGGTGTGCTGTGCCTTTAAAATTCCAACTTCAGGTTTTATTTTAAGTTGTATTCACACTAATAGGAATTACATTTGACACTATCAGATTGTTTACTGAAAGCTTGCCATTGATTTTATATAATTCTTTAATTAAAAGTCAATATAATAGAACTGTGCAAAATCATTTAGAGGTGTTTTGTTTTGGTGTCAGTCCAGTGGAAATGTCAGCTATGCAAGGACACACATGTTCAGCAACACAAGGAGGTGCTTGAACTGTATTGGCTGAGCCTTTCAGAGGTTGTTGCACTTTGAGCCACACTTCAGCAGACATGGAATGGAATATTCTGGAGAAGGGTTGGCCTGAATAGGAACTCACCTGCTGAGCAATATTTGGTTGCAGCTCCCTGTGTTCTTATTTACTCATTACAGTAAACCCAGTCCTCTTTCCATTTATAGAAAATGCTGCAATGCTAGCATTTTGTTTTAGCATGTGCAAATTCATATACATAGTATTATCTATATTATTTTTATCTATATTGTCTATACCTACCATATAAGTGAAAACAAAACAGATGACATGGTCTTGGCTTCTAGCAATATTTGCTGAAATAAAACTAATTTGGGGTAACTACTTATCCCTCTTGGTAACATGAAAGGAAACCAGTGAAGCTTACTGGATATGTTGCTAATTGTATCTTGGGGAGAACTGACCTCTGATCAAGGAGTTATTTAGAGCTTGGAAGCTCCACATTAAAAAATTATTCTGCCAATAAGGCAATAGAGATAGTAACTTACTTTTTGCAAACTCAGGAGACAATTAGAAAAGATTTTTGTTTGTTTGTTTGTTTCTACTATCTCATTAACCACCTGCTCCTTTAAATGGTGTGGATGGCAGGCTCCTTTCTTGGTTTTGCTTGGACAAGCAGAAGAAAAATATGATCCAGGTTCCCCCCTTCCAACTAAAATGTATTCCAATCCTTCAGACTTACATATGGCTTTGGTAACATACAATAACATACAATACATTAATTACAGCACCAACCCATGATATTTTCCTACAGATTGTTATCCCCCTCTGCCACTTACATAAAAGTACAGATGCAAAGGCCATCCTGATATAAAAAGCAGAATGGGAAGGGTAAACTTTGGCTGCCATAGCTGGAATGTAAAAATCTATCAACCAAAGAAGACAGTTAGCAGCAAAGAAGTTCCTCCCAAAGCCTGTTGTTTACTGTCACCTATTAGTCACCTCTCCATAGCTGGCTGGGGAATTCTCGGAGTTGAAGTCCACACAGCTTAAAGTTGCTGAGGTCGAGAAACAATTGGTAGTGCAAGTTATTCAATCCCAGCAGGCATTATTTGCCAGAAACAGAAAATAGGACATGGCAAGGAGTTTGCTTACAGGCCTTTCACTTCCTTTGTCATCCTGCTGTGTGATTGTACAGGCAAGGAAGACTCCCTGTGCTTTGGTATAATAGATCAGCAGTTCCCAACCTTTTTGGCACCAGGGACCGGTTTCGTGGAAGACAATTTTTTCACGGACCGGGGGGGATGGTTTTGGGATGATTCAAGCGCTTCCTCTTTTTCCCGACCTTTTATTCTTGTTTCTTCACGCCGTTTGGAGATAGCCAATGGCCTTGCTTTCTCTGACAGGAGGCAGAGCCCAGGCGGTAATGCGAGCGATGGGGAGCGGCTGTAAATACTCAGGCTGTAAATTCGATCACTCGCCCACCGCTCACCTCCTGCTGTGCGGCCCAGTTCCTAACAGGCCACGGGCCGGTACCAGTCCGCAGCGCGGGGGTTGGGGACCCCTGTAATAGATCATGACTTCTGCCTTAATATTAAAAAGAAAGGTGTGCGCTGTTTGTATGCTAAATAAATTATGAATAATTGTTGTTCTTTACATTAAGTAACATTCTCACAGCTTTAAACAGTATTTGCGATTGGTTGACAGGTTATTTACAATCCACAGATGACAATAAATTATTTTATTTAACAAACTGGAGTCTTCTGCCTAGACACACTATGTTTAGACATCATGTTCTGTATATCTGTATTTTTTGTTTGGCATTGTTTCACACTCATAATAAAGCTTTCTTTCCAGACTATACTTTTTTCCCATTGTTGCTGCCAAACACTGCATTTTAGGAGACGTTTTATATATACTGTTCGTGCTTAGTTACATTTTTAAGTGATCATAGCTATTATTAACAGAATTTTAAAATTCCCACTGCATTTAATCTAATAATGCAAGCATTTATAATCATCCAACCCCTCTAACCCTGCTTTTGATACTAGGCATTTTCTGTAATATATCATTAGTATGGTATTCACATAACTAAACATACAACTTAACATTTTATTAATGTATTATAAACCGATTAAATCCTATTTTAACATTCTGTTTTTTCATACTGCTAAGGATGTTCAGAATCAGGACCTCCTGACTCCATCAAAGGTCTTTAAACATTCCTACTCCAAGGAACTAAGAGCACAGAACAGACTTAAGCAAGTCGTTATAAATGAGTCATTAGTTCTCCCATGCAGAGTGATTGGAAACTCTTCACTCTGGCATTTTCTATGTCAGGAAAAGTGAAAACAAGTAGAGGTTGTTTTGCCCTTCTGTAATCTTTTGAAGCACCAAGGCTTCATACAGATTCAGGAAGGTCTACATTCAGTTCTGTTCATGTCCCATTTGCCTCAAAGTGAGAGCCACTTTACCAAGCAGCCAAACCCAACTTTTTAGATTTAGCCAAATCTGTTGCCCTTCTATGTGCATTTATCTGGGAGTAAGTACTAATGAATTCAGGAAGTTTTTTGTTTCTTTTGTACAGACTAATAGGTTTGCACTGCAAGTTGTTTTATAGTAAGAATATTATTCTATAGATTTTAAAGGACTATGGCACAAATTATGGAAACATTTTGTACTTAAATTTAAATGTGAATTCCATTAAAGTAGCCTGGCCAGATCGATTTGCAAACAAATCCAGCATAGTCTACTAGGACATTGCTGCAATTCAAAATAGTATTGAGACATCTGCACCCTTTAAAGTAGTGGTGAACAATATTTTCATATCCAGGGACTGCACTTAGTAGATGAGAAGGATGAGGGCTGATGTGATTGTGTGAAATGGGAGGGACCAGTGACATTAAATGGGTGGGTTTATATTACAAATGGGTTGCCACCATTTTCTTTTTAATTGTACATTGGGGATTATACAGTAAATGTGATTTTTGTGTTCTTATTTCAATAAGTTCAGCTTTTCTAGGCTCACACAACAGCTTTACTGTGCTTCGCACTGAAAAACAGTGACAATTTTTTATCACAGTGACAATTTGGAACTGCAGATTGCATTGCTGAAAGTGGGTAACAGGAGCAGGGCAAGCTCTTGTAGCTGTGAAGTTATCTACCTAACTCTGAAGACTGGAAAAATAGAACCATCACTAATTTGATTTGTATAATATCAGCTGATAGTTCAAATATGAGTTCTGACCCTTTGCCGAAGAATTTATTCTCTCATTCTGCGCCATGATAAGGATATATCCTAGTCATCCTTGGCATCTTTGGCATGCACTTGTTTGTGCCTTGTGACTAGCACAAGAGTTTCTCCCCAACAATTTTGCAATGAACTGGCTAAAGAGTAAGTATCACTGAGTCCTGGTGACTTCATGGACATGTGTAAAAAGTAAGATTATTTAGTTTCAGCAGAAGCATTTTGAAATAATTACTAACAGAACAGATTTTTCTTATTAAAAGTCTGAAACCAAAGTTCTGAGTTTACATTTGAAACTGCATTTAATGACAGGTTTAATTTCAGCAGAATTCTCCAAAATTAAGGACTTTCATATCTCTTTCAGTGGGAGACAACCTCATTCTTAAGTCACTTTCACTGAAATCAGTGGGACATAGAAATTATTAATTTTTGCTGCTCTATTTCATTGTTTAAAACTTGAAATATTTGGACATCATAACACATTTCAGCAAAATAGAAGGGAATTCTCCAAAGCTCTTATAAAAACTATAAAAATATTGTTGGATTACTTAGAATATTATG
Source organism: Candoia aspera (assembly GCF_035149785.1). Taxonomy (NCBI): domain Eukaryota; kingdom Metazoa; phylum Chordata; class Lepidosauria; order Squamata; family Candoiidae; genus Candoia; species Candoia aspera. Next base: position 91,261,976 of record NC_086157.1, on the reverse strand, counting down.
TGTGCAAAATAGATTATAATAGAGGAATAATTTGAAAACAGTAATATACAAGCGGCATGTCATTTTATAGGATTCAGATATTGTTTTTTATTATACCTTATTAGTCACATCAAAAAATGAAACGTACAATGACTTGATATAAAGTGCTTATTAATTCTTTATTACTTCTTTCCTTAATTAATTTTAAATTTTAATCATATTGCTTATTATACTTCTTGGCTTCTTATAGTATATTTCTCTCTCTGCCTCCATTTTTTTAATGGTAGGAACCCTTCACAACATTCTTTCTCAATGCAAATGATGGCAAATTTGATCATCCGGATCGAACTTTTTCTTCAGTGGCAAGATCATGGAGAAATAGCCAAAGAGACACTTCAGATGTCAAAGTAGGAATAATATTTTGTATATGCAAGTAATTGGGTAGCTGTCAATATGATTACATGCTGTAAATGCAGAATTGTGGGGAGGGGAATGGTTGTGTTTCACATACACAGAAAGGAAAGTTGCATTGGTATCATCAGTTTTAAAAGCCTATTTTACATACAGTGATAAATATAGGCCTTTCCAATACTTGAGCTATTGAAAGGTCTTTTGTTCCTGCCAAAATAAATAAATAATCCTATCCCAATTTAAATCAAATAATCACAAAATGGAGAAAAGCCCAATAAATTGTTCTTTCCTGCTGTTAACTCAATATTTGGCCCATTTCATAAACACAGCAAGATTGGATTTGACCTTAAAGTGTTATATTGTTATAGCTTTTCTAGCATGGGTTTTCCATCGCCTGGGGCAATTAATAAAGCATTAATGACAAGATACATTTAAAATGTATGCTTTCTGTAAGCCTTAGCTTTTACCTCATTGTGCCTCAGGATATTATGCAACAGTACACATTAGATTAAACCTGTATCTACATAAAACATAGAAACAACCAGACAACAGGATGATTTTTGAAGTATTACCACGCACTCATTCTTGTATAAAAGGATTTTATAAGTTTTTATTGAACTGTGAAACCTGTGTTCTTGCTTTATATTAAAAAATAAGATCTTCTCCTGATTTTTCAATTAGTTGGCAGCCTAGAAATCCTGTAAAAATACATACTTACATACACAGCATTTTAAAAAAATTGATAAATAAATATCGTCATTCATTCAATCAATTTTATCATTTCATGCTTGCTTGAAATCAGAAGATATATTTGAAGTTGTTTACACTTATTGTAAACCCCCTTTCATCTTTTTTAAAAAAAATGTATATTGGTAGAATTGTTTTTACAGGCTCTTGTAAGCTAGAAGTCCATTCCTACTAAAGCTACTAGGACTTACATTATTTATGTATTGAATTTCTCCTCTGACTTAGGAGAAAGGAATAATTGGTTGAACAAAAGAAAGGTAAACTCATAAAACTGTTAGCAGGTTCTTTTATGATTTGGATTCCAATGGAAATCTATGTCATCTGATATATAATCAGCATAACATGAAAGTGATAGTTTTTGGCCCACTATCTTCCATACCAATATATGCATTAATGCGCTTACATTTTCAAATGAAAATAGACAGCATATTTTATTGTTGTATTTTATCATTATACTTTAAAGAAGAATAGTAAAGCACCCCAGCTTGGTAGAAAGAACTGTGCATGTGGAGGGGAGAATCTATGCATTATTTCTGGAGGCTAAAATCCCTGTTGTGTTCACATCTTGTGAAATATGCTGGTTGGCCATGAAACTTTGATTTAATATCGTAGTTCTTTTAGAAAGACGAATGCAAGATTTTCTTATCAGGAGTGTTTGCTTGGCCATCTATTTTTTTTCCACTAAAATTCACTCTGAATATATAAAGTAGATATTAAGATGAAGCATCCATCCAGCTTATGGAGGCTTTTTTCCCAGGCAAAAGCTGGATGTAATAGTTTATTTTGTAATGGCTTATTAGAAATACTATAAGCCTAGTTCTCTGATCTATGTATATATCTTTAATACATTTGCAAACTTAGCTTAACAAGACCAGAATAAATAAAGTACTATTAAATTATTGTTATTTCTTTTGCTTTCTCCCCTTCTCCATGTATGTATGTATGTATTTATGTACTGGTTTCTGTTAACTGCCATAACCTTAGGATCAACATCATTTTATTTGTATATGCTGAAGATATAAAACTCTAATGAATGTTAATCCTAAGCTATGACTGATTTTTTTGCCTTAGTATTGATCAGATGCCTTCATGAAGTACTCACTCACTAAAATATAATTATAAATCTAATTGGTAGTTTTATACTGATTAGAGGTACAACCATCCACTTGGGCAATACTCCCACCCCTCTTTATTTACGATATAGGTTTCTGTGTATGCAAAGTAAACCACACAGACATTATCCAATCCAACTGTGATTTGCTGTTTTAACAACAAGCAGACATGAGCCTCAGTTTCACATATCCCTTCGTCTCATCTCATGCAGTGTGAAAAGATAAGAAGATTTCCATTATGGATTTCCAGCAAGGCTGGCCATAAGTCCTATATAACAGAGGACAGTCTGCTATTTAAATAGCCATCAAAGTTTGTATTGAAACACAGTACTCTGTTTGAATTCTGCTTTTAAAAGAAAGAAATATAAAGAACAAATATTGGGGACCTTGAGATTGCCTGTCACCAATGAAAACCTGAGCAGTTGACTAAATAGGCACATATTTCTCTATTATATTAAACATTTTATTAATCTAAATTATGGTTTTAAATATGTACCTAGGCAGGCATACAAATTCACGTGTAAACCTGAACTTTCTTTTGGCTTATGCATTTCCTTGTTGCTGACAGTTATAGCAACCACCATAAACAGTTTTGAATATTGTCTGAAACCATGTTTTTCCTTAAACCAGGACTGTTTGATATCCTGATATAAACTGAATGACTTGAGTTTTGCCATTTGCAAAACAGCAAATTACGATTTGTTGCAGATTACAATTGTAATGTACTGATCTGATTCCCTTAAATTTCAAGACTAAGGTTTATAACTATCCATTCTCATAAAAAAAATTACATATGAATTTGGATAGTATGTTTATTTGTTTTTCAAAAGCAGAAAATCCCTTAGGAACAAAAGACACTTACTGCCATAATTGATAAATTAGCATAATGGACTACCCTGCATTAAAAAGTGTATTTTTTAAAAAAATATTTGTAGAGGTCCTACATAGAGTAATAAAGTAACTGTAATGTAATAATCCTTTAGTAAAAACACCTCTTTAAAGTGCAAAAAATACAGTGTTCAAAAACTAATTTTTTGAAAGCCTCTCATATTGCTCCTGGACAAGACTGTAGAAATCGGAAAAGGTAGCTATAAAAAGATGTCATTAAGGTGACATATTGTAAATTAATATGGTTAATGGACATTCTTTTAACTGAATGACACCCCCCCACACCAAGGTGAATGTTGAAATAATGGTTACCAGGGGATCAACTTGAATGGGGAAAGGAAAAAAAAAGCATAAAGAGAATAGAAGCCTGAAAACCTTGTATGGAATTATATTAACTGAAAAAGTCTGTATTAGGTTTGATTTCATGACATAAAATGGTATATTGCAGATGTATTAAACTGAAATACTGAATTTGAGTCTTATGGTACAGAATTATGATTGAGTTGTCTTCTATAACATCAAGACATCTAAAGACTAATTTTTCATACATCAAATTAATCCCAACATTATAAATTAGAAAATGTACTTCAGCATTTCCGCCCCCTCATTCAAAGTCATAACACAAGTAATACTATTAATAATACTTTTGGGTTGTAACATAGCCAGTAAAACAAATTAGAGATCATGTTAAATTTGATCATATAAATTTGGCCATATAAATGTGATAAATAAAATAAAATACAATTTAAAGACATAAAATGTCTGTTATAATATTCATTTTTATCCTTTTAAGACTCCCTTGTATCTTTGTTATTTTTTAGTAAAAAAAAAACTAAGTCACATGAAAAGTAACTGCTTATTAAATATTACAAATCTGCACTCTCTTACTGTATAGGAGAAGTAAGCAAGGTGACAACTTAAAAATCAGATAGGATTATTGGGTTTATTTATTTTAGAAGCTTCTTCCACAATTTTCCAAACTAAATTCAAGATGGTAGCAAAACAAAACACCATATAATATCTAAAGATATACAGTATACTACAGAACAGAATGGCAGCAAGACAGCCACGTTAATGCTGTATAAGAAGCCAAGGAACTATACAAAGAGAGTTCCTTAAAAGAATACTCATAAAGAGTTATTGTCAAGAATGTATATTGTTCTATTAACCATGCAAAATATAAAAGGCTATTGTTAAGGAATTTATATTGTTCCATGCAATTTTGAATCCTCAAGTACTCTGTCTAGCTGCATGTACCACATTTTAAGAAAGATTCAGGAAAACTGGAACAGGTGCAAGAGAAGGATGGTGAGGATGATCAGGGAATTGGAAACTAAATCCTTTGATGAGAGTCTGAAGGAATTAACATACTTAGCCTTGAAAAAATGGGGAGATATAATAGCGTTTTTCAAATCAAATTGTCTGATAGTGATAGATAATTACCAACTAAAGGCTGGACAACCATGTCTTGTGAAAGGGAAAAGAGTTCAAAGTGGAATGTATTGAAAAATAGGATTCACTGAAAAGTCTATTCTGACAGGTTTGGAAATGCTGCTGCTGATATTCAGGCTCCCTGCCTTCATCAACTTCATGTACAACATCCACATAAGCCAAAGATCCCCCAAATACCAGTGGTGTCAACAACTTGTCTGCCTTTGAAGGGGAAGGGGATGAATAGGAACCCAGAACAAGGGAGGAGGTCTTCTCTGTTTTTGCACTCCCTCTTTTATCCTAGCCTGCAGCTTGGGAAGTAAATGCATGCCTCAGCCCCTAATTTTGATGCTTATCCATTATCTGTCTCTGAGGTAATGGCAGGGGGTCTTCTCTGTCCTCCCCAAGCATGGGGCTTTCAAGAACGGGATCCTGATTTAAATGAATTGCCTAGCTTTCTTCACAGAATAATTCTTTGACTGAACAGGAGGGGGTTGAATGCTTTGCTGAGGCCAAGATACATTGTATCCACCTCATCTTCTGGTCACCCTATAAAAAAAATGAGATTGGGTTTGTTATGCATGATTAATTATTGATAAGCCCATGATGAGTCCTACGTAGCAACACATTCTTTTCTAAATCTCACAATCTGGCTGCTTAATAAACTTTTCCAAAGTTTTGCCTGGTAATAATGGGAAGTGTATTTATTTGTTTGTTTGTTTGTTTGTCAAATTTTACCACCACCCATCTCCCCCCTAAGGAGGGACTCTGGGCCATTTACAATAGAAGTAAGATTTAAAATTCAATACAAACAATACAGTTGTTTGATATGTAGTTATACCGGTCCTCTTTTTTCTCCTTTTGGAAGTTAGGAAAAAGATTTGCCCTTCTCCAATTCTCTGGAACTCTGTCCATCATTCAAGACTTCTCAAAGATCACAGAAAGGAGATTTAAGATGATCTCTGCAAGTTCCTTCAAGACTCTCAGATGTAATTGGTCTGGTCCTGGAGAACTAAATCATTCATGGTAGTCAGATCCTCCCTAACCACCTCTATATTTATCTTAGGTTGTCAATTCCTTTTTTTGTAAATTTTAGGCCATTTGGGGAAAAGATCAAAGGAAAGTAGGAGTCAAAGAACTCTTCCCTCTCTCCAGTACTTGTTACTATCCTACAGTCTTCTCCTAAGTCAGGTCCTCTTCCTCTTACCACTGATGTAATCAAAAAACCAAAACAAAGCATACTTTTATTGATGTTAGGTTTCCTTGCAAGCCCAGGTTTCTTTTGCATTTCAGTTTTTCTAACATACTTTCAGTAGTTATTGGATACTTACTGAAGCACTTGCCCTCAACTTCGATCCCTTTGCATATTCTTTTTAACTCTTCGCTTAGTCAAAAGCTTACTATGTAGCCACACATTTCCTAAGCTGCTTTCCCCTCATTTTTCCTCCATTGGAAAGATGTGTAATTATACTTCCAGTATCTAATTTTGAGAGCTTCCCAATTCTCCTGCACACCATTGGACATTGAGGATTTCTGTCCATGGCATCCTGCCTACCATTTCTCTAAGATTTCTGTAATTGGATCTCCTGAACTCTAATGTGCTATTTGATTGTGTTTCAATTTATCTTGTAGTATCATGAACCCCAATATGACATGGTCACTTCCTCCTAAGGGTTATACTGTTTCTATCATGCAACCAGCTATTCTCTATTGGTTAGGATCAGATCAATGGCAGCCAATCCCCTTTTCTATTCTTCAACCTTCTGGAAAATAAAACAGTCAACAAGACCACTGAAGAATGTTTGGGAGTGGTTGAGTTGGTTTTGTAATATATGTCTGGGTAAATTTTAGTAGATTTTACCATTATTATGATGTCTTTCCTCCTGAAAGTTTGTAATCTCATCCAGAAGGACATTATCAGATCTTCTGTCAGGCTTTCATACATTCCTCCTTCCCTTCCCTATTCCTTTGAATAAATTATGCCCTACCACATCATATTCACCTGGAAGATTCTCCATGAAAGAAGAGTCAAGGAGAGAATGTCCTTCAGCTTCCCTTATATGGGGGATTTTCATGTGTGGAAAAAGTTGGCAAGATATTGCTTCAGCTTGTATACGCTGCCTTTCCCCAAGAGAGGTGTCTGTATGGAGAACAGTAGTGTAACCACACAGGAATTTGAGGGGGGGGGGCTTCAATCCATACAGGGCATGAAAGAGCGGCTACTTCTTCATAAAGCTATATCTCAAAGTCATCCAGCCTTTGAATCAAATTCAGTTCCTCAGTTCCTAGTATGGATTAAAGTACCTGAAGAACTCTGGGATCCATTCAGATATGACTAGAGATAAGGGTGATGATGTTGGGTAGAATCCCTGTGTATTGCCAAAGCAGTTTGCTTCTTCAAATGGCAAAAGTGTACCTTAAACCTAGTTTGTTTCCCTAAATGTTAGCTTCAAGGCTAAGCCAATCAAATACAATATAAGGCATTTGAGAAAGCATGAGTTTATCATAGGCAGGATCATCCATAGCAAGCTGAGATTTTTTTTCAAAATGGTATGATAAAACATTATGATGTTACAATCTCTTGTATTTGCATTTGATGTTATGACACACATACAATAGGGCTGGAATTTGCACTGCAATGTCGAAACACATGATTTATCATCCACCCCACCCAGATGCCCATGACCAAAGGATAAAGCAAATACATAGGATAAAAGCAAATACTACATGGAGATATAACTTTATATTATTTATTTTAGAGAGGATGTCTAAACAATTGTCTCTATAGTAGACTGGAACATAGTGCTTTGTTTATTAATACAGAAATTACTTAGAAGTTTTAAAAATAGTACAAATGTAATGTAATAAGCAATGTAATAAGAAAGTTAACCTTTAAAATTAAATGCAACAATATAATAAGACTTCTTGAATAATTACTGTCTATGCAAAAACTGCAGACGTTGCATGATAAATAATAATACTTGTTTCTTCCACAAACAGGAACTAATTCCAGAGTTTTACTACCTGCCAGAAATGTTTGTCAACAGTAATGGATATAACCTTGGAGCCAGAGAAGATGAAGCTACTGTGAATGATGTTGAGCTTCCCCCTTGGGCCAAGAAGCCTGAAGACTTTGTCCGCATCAATCGAATGGTAAGATGTTTTTAAATCAAGCTTACTAATAAGTTCATAGAATGTATAAGCTAAGATATTCCTAGTTTTTATTCACTGTAAAGAAACAACTGAAATATGAGGAAGAAAAAGCACACAAAGGAGTTAGTTGACTGCATCTACCTTGTGTTGGGTTTTATACAATGATTTTCACTGGAACTTTCTTTAGTGGAGGCTTATGATAAAACCATAAGTCCCTTTATAAATTTAATTATTTGGCTCAATTTGATAAAGGTTCTTGCAGTCCCCAATAAAAATATAATTGATTTCCTGAAAAAACAAAATCAAATTGGTGTATTATGGGCTAGGAGTAGTGTAGAAAAGTGTTAACATTATTTGCATGCATATCTAATTCAGTTTCACATTAATAAACAACTGAAACACAATTATATATCAAAATACATATATTTCTGAATATTGTGATGAAATATTCTAATCAAAGCAGTACACAAGAAAATGTGTGCACAGAAAAATTATAGTAGGAAAAAAATGAAAAAAGGGACTATACAAATATTACATGTGGAAAGGTGAATATAAAAATGGAGATATTCGGAGGAATAAACTGATTCAAATGCTTTCCCTATGTATATACAGTATGTGCACATGCAGCTGCTTTGCTGGCATTCCCAGTTGAAGTGTTCTCTGTATATGAACAGACACCCATAAAATTATAATATTTTTAATCTTAAGATTGCCACAAGACTTGTTTTTGCTGCAAAAAATTAATATAGATACAACTCTGGAAACTGTTGTTTGGGATACATTATTATTTGCTCACTGTTGTCATACAATATAAAACAATACTTTCCTAGCCAGCGTGGTGTAGCAGTGAAGGAAAGACTAGAAATACTGGAAAGGCCAGGTTCTAGTCCTTCTCAGCCACAGAAGCTCACTAGTAACTTTAAGCCAGTCACTCTCAGTCCATCCTATCTCACAGGTGTGTTGTTTGAAGGGAAAAATGGGAGGAGGAAGTACTGTGTATTCCCCCTTGAGGTCCTCAAGGAAAGTTGTGTGATATAAATTTAACAGACAGACAGACAAATATTTGACAAATCTTAACTATATAAAGGATACAGTTCAGTGCACCTTTTTCCAGGAGTCAGCTCAACTGTAGACAGTAGGACCTGCTGCTGAGTAGGCATGCATTATAAATATAAGTTACGTATATATTTTATACTTTATATTTATTTATTTATTTATACAGTCAGTCCCATTATTAAAATAATAAAAATAGCAATAGTTAATTGCGTATGTTTAAAATCCATGTAAATCTATCCATACAACCCAGATGGCTGAATGCAATGCTTTTATGTCCATTATGTTTTATAATCTAAATTAGAATTTATGGGTGCTGAATCTAACAAGACTATTTAAAGATTACTTGTTAAAGTGCATTTCCCAGAGCTGCTGTCTCCCTGCATAAATCAACACATTAGGGAGGCTCTTCACAATTTATTCAGTACTATAACCCATAGTAGCACGCATTCTCTTTTTTAAAAGAAAGTGCTTTCTTAAATATCTTTATGTCAGTATTAGATTTCTATAAAAATGTTACACATGGTTCTGTCTCACCTATCTCATTCCATCCATAAAAGGCCTCTTGCAAGATGACTGGAAATTTTACTCCAGCAATAGGGTATATCCCTTTTGTGTCAGATAGCAAGTCTACTGTAAGACTTCTCTCTGTTTGAGTCCCTGGAGCAGTCTTCCTTAAACTTGGCAACTTTAAGATGTATGGACTTCAACTCTCAGAATTTCCCAACCAATTTGTTGACTGGGGAATTCTGGGAGTTCAAGTCCACCCATCTTAAAGTTGCCAAGGTTGAGAAGCACTTCCCTGCAAAGATGCAACTAATCAGAGTAGAATATGTGGATAGTTAAACAATATGATTTAAGACATTTCTCAGTGTTTCTAAGCTGTAAGTGCTGAGTGTAGTTTTATATTTTCTTTTCCAGACAGAATACAGAATCAGTCTCATTTTGTTTCCCAAAATCACTAGTGAGTCTTGTGTTTATTTGAACCTCAGCTTTAAACTGAAATGGAGGACAATTGCATTTATTGATTTGATTAATATAGCCTCCCACTCAGCACATGAATCATAATTAATAAACATCAATAACTCAATAAAGCAATACAATTAAACAAGTCTTAAAGAAAAACACAAAAACAGAAATAGAGAAAATATAAAGTGTAGGGACGCGGTGGCGCTGCGGGTTAAACCGCTGAGCTGTCGATCGGAAGGTCGGCGGTTCGAAACTGCGCGGCGGGGTGAGCTCCCGTTGCTCGTCCCAGCTCCTGCTCACCTAGCAGTTCGAAAACATGCAAATGTGAGTAGATCAATAGGTACCGCTTCGGCGGGAAGGTAACGGCGTTCCGAGTCGTCATGCTGGCCACATGACCCGGAAGTGTCTATGACAACGCCGGCTCCAAGGCTTAGAAACGGAGATGAGCACCGCCCCCTAGAGTCGGATTCGACTGGACTTTACGTCAAGGGAAACCTTTACCTTTACCTAAAGTGTGGGAAAACTCATCCAAAGGGGTCATACTTCTCCCAGACCCACCGCCTGAGCAAAAATACAAGTCTTTCATGTCTTTTGAAAGGAAGCCAGGTTGGGGACAACTGAATCTCAGGGGGATGCTGTTCCAAAAGGCAGGAGAAGGCTTGTCTCCAAGGTCCCACTAGATAATATTGCCTAAGTAACAGGACCCAGAGAAATTCAACTCTGCCAGATCTTATTGGCTGAGCAGAAATTATCAGGGATAGATGATCCTGCAAGTAAGAGGTCCTGTGCGATGAATGGCTTTATAGATAAGAACCATCTCCTTGAATACACCTGGAAATGTGCTGGGACCGCAAAGTAGAAGTGTTTGCCATTCTGAAAAATACACAAACTGTCGAAACCAAAAATATACATTTCTATCAGACTTTGTTTCAGAGATTGCAGTAAATCTCAACTCTCCAGGAACTCAAGCCCACATTCAGTTTTTAGGTGCTACCTAACAACTGAAGCTTCACTGTTTCAATATACGGTAGCTTAGAGAAGTTGCCTTACAGTAAACAAGAAAGCACTACCTGTCGCGTCGCGCGACCAGTCCTTCGCCCTTCGGTCTATGGGATTCCCTGGGGGGGAATGAGCCAACGATTCCCTCGCAAGGGTGAGGTCGAAAAAACAACGGTAGGCACAGGATTCTTTTGTGGCAAGTGACGCTACATCTCAGGAGGTTGCTGGTACTCTTCCTGGTGCCACGCCCCCACCTCCTTTTATTCAGCAGTTCTATCAGGGCGGGGGAGTGAGTACAAAGAGAATAGGGAAATACAAGTCATGCCCTTATAAGGGAATATACAGCATTCTGAGGCTACGTGAGAGACGTGCAATCTAGCTGTGCAGTAATGGAGTCAGGTTCGTCACATTTCTACCTTTTTTATTTAATTTTGTCCTCCCCCCAGAGGGTCTGAGTCGGGGAGCCAGGGACTCTTCAGTCCAAGGAGACCCATCCCAGCGTCCTCTCTCGGGGGGTAGTGTGACTGGGGGTCCTTGTCCATTTCCGATTCACTATCAGAGGACCATCCCAAGAGTGGTGTTTTCTCCATACCTACAGCAGTGACCAGGTGTTGAACAGCAAGCTTTGTCTCGGATACCTCTGAGTCCAATGTATGAAGTCTCTGCTTTAAGAAGCGGAGAACGCGACCCAGCACACAGGGGCCTATGGTGCATACGAGAATCAATAACAGGAGGGGCCCTAACAGAGTGGACAACAGTGTGGTTAGCCATGGAGAAATGCTAAACATATTTTGATACCATGACATGGATTGTTGGCGCTCCAATTCCCTTGTTTTCAAACGGGAATTGAGCTCTTTCATAGAGTCCAATACTACCCCTGAGTTGTCGGCATAAAAGCAGCAGTCTTCCTTTAGAGCAACACACAGACCCCCTTGTTTGAGGAACAGAAGGTCGAGACCCCTACGATTTTGCAAAACCACTTCGGATAGAGAGGTAAGGGAATCTTGTAGCGCCACAATAGATTGTTCGATGGCGCGAAGGTCAGTGTCAATGATAACGCTAAGGTGACGCAGGTTCTGATCATTGACAACAAGGGCTGACACACCGGTGGCGGCTCCGGCCGCACCTAAGCCCAGTAGGACTGATAAAGTTACAGCAGTCACTACTTCGCGCTTAGCCTTGAGGGGATAATGAGGGGGTTCTAAAATGGAAATAAGTTCGTCAGGGGAATAGATAGAGATTTTGGGGAGTAGGAGCACCTGAATACAAAAGGCGTTAGTTCGTAACAAAGTATCACCATATACACATGCGGTGAGGCCAGAAGAACATGCCCAAACAGAGTTGTTCCCAGGGATAAAGTATTGCCCTGTCAAGCGGGCAGAGATATTACCAGAGGTAGTGTAGAGTACACCGTAGCCACCATGGCCGGTGTAACCGTAGATGTTCAAGCGATTTTTTGGAAGATAGAGGGCACAGTGATCATGAGAAGAATTAAGGCAATATTGAGTATAGTTAGCAGGAACACGGCCAAGGCAGCAGCCCTGCCCTATTATAGAGGTGAGAGTCAACGTGGTGTTTTGCCAGCGGCAGGAGGCGGCTGAGGTAGAGTTTCGGATAGGGTCAGGAGAACCGACTGCTTCATAGAATGGTGGAGAGGAAGACAAACAAAGCCAACAGCGAGATGTGTTAGAAGCGGCGTGAACAAGGGAAAAGGAGGAGTTAAGAAGAGAGACAAGGGGGTTTTCTTGTTTGGCGAGGGGTTGAAGAAAGGTGGAGTGAATGTCGTCGGCATTGGGCCCAACAGGTGGGGACTGAGGGAGAGTGACCTGTCGTTGAATGTAGAATATGTTGCCATAATGATATGCGGGCCATCCGGGATATATGCGACCTCCCCATTTTACACCTGAGTCCCAGGCATTCCCCTGAGCTTTTCCTGCAGCAGTGAATTGTACAATAACCGGATTACATTTATTCCAGCCCCCCTGTCCTGCCGCACCCTTTCTGGTCGCGGTGCACTCAATGTCCTCTCTCAACCGAGTGAGAGTGATGTAATCAGTCTTATACGGAGGGGTCCAGTAGATGTGGCCGGTGGAAACGCAGGACCAAGACTTGCAAAAGTAATCTGCTAAGCCTCCGCAGTCGTGCACGTGGTCAGGGCGGGTGTCATATCCTGGGCACACGTAGAGGGGATGGCTTTTAACGATGGAGTGGGTGGGTTGTGTGAAGCCGTCGAGCCTCCTGTAGGCTGTCACCCCTAAAAGCATTTCTGAAAAGTCAAAATACAGGTTAGGGAAACAAGATACAATTGGGCTATAACAAAAGGAGGTATTAAGGATCTGTCCCAAGGCATCGCGGATTGTCCAGGTGATATTGTAAGGGCGATGCGATTCCTGGGCGTCGGATGCCAGCAGGCGTCGTCCCTGCCAACGGGCGGGCTCAGGAAGGGAGAGTTGAAACAAGGTGAGCGTAAGGCGAGATGAGGTGGCGAACCCCTTAATTAATTTTGTTATTTCACAGTGATATTGTCCTAGATCGGTCAACTGTACGTTGGTGATAGCAAGGGTAGTTTGGCGAAAGTGATAAGTGATGGAGTAGGAATCGCCATCTTGGAGAAGAGTGTTGTTGCGAAACCAGCGCCAGAAGGTGCCTTTTCTTTTGATGGGAGAGCGTTGAAGACATTCCATGGCGTTGGATGCTGAGCTGCGGCCGATGGTGGCAGGGTAGCGTAAACGATGGGTTCGAATGAGAGAGGTTGTTTTAGGGTTCGTTTTGAGGGGAGCAGAGATGGAAGAGAGATAACAGAGAAGGAGGGTCAAGGAGGTGCTTGTCAGGAGGCTGCCCATGATATGGCCGGATACAGCGAGCAGGAACCCAGAGCACTCGATCAGGAAGTTGCACAGCAGCGTAGCCTTTTCCCCAGGTGACGAGTTGCGCAGGGCCTTTCCACTCAGGGCTGGGCAGTTGCCTAAAATAAACAAGGGGACGGGAAGAGGGAACTACTGGCTTAGAAAAGTGTCGAGATGCAGCCGTAGCAGGGGGGGTACCGGTAAGATTAAGGAAATTCAAGGTAAACAAGGCGAGATTAAGGATATTTTGTAACATCGGGAGGCTTGGGGGGCCTAAAGCCTTTTTCCCCGTTTGCCGATCAAGGGCATTCTTTAGGGTCTGGTTAGCCCTTTCCACAATAGCCTGACCTTGGCTGTTGAATGGTATACCGAATCTGTGGGTAATGGACCACTTACGGCAAAACTCAGCAAAGGGAGTGCTGACGTAAGCAGGGCCATTGTCAGTTTTCAAAGTTTTGGGACATCCCGATGTGACGAAAGTGCGAATACAATGATTGATTACGTTTTTTGTGGCTTCTCCTCTTTGCAAAGTTGCCAGGATGAATCCCGAATAAGTATCCACAGATACATGGATATACTTCCAAGGTGCAAAAGAGGGATAATGAGTGACATCCATCTGCCATGTGTCACAAGCTTGGATACCCCTGGGATTAACTCCCTCAGGGATGCACTTTGCCTGCAAACTGCAGGTTGGACATTGTTGAAGAATGGCGGTAGCTTCTTGATATGTAATGCCAAATTGGCGCACCAATGCTTTTTTATTTTGGTGGAAATAAGCATGGCTGTCCCCTGCTAAAAGCGGTGGAGGAAGAGGGGAAGAGGCCATAATTTTGCAAGCCTCATCTGCCATGTGGTTGCCTTCGGACAGGAAACCGGGTAGCTGTTGGTGGCTTCTAATATGCGCTACAAACAAAGGGGATGTTCTGTCCTTCAGGAGAGTTTGAAGCTGCAAAAAAAGCGTCATGAGAGAGGGGGGGGTAACAGGGGAAATATATGCATCAAACATGGCCACAGCCATTTGAGTGACATACATACTATCTAATATAACATTCAAAGGCTGTTCTGGGAAAAGAGACAAGGCTAACAGAAAAGCGGCTAGCTCAGCCTGTTGGGCAGATGCTTGTGGGCCTGTTAGGCGTTTATGCCATTTGCAATTATTTTGCCATGTACAAGCCCCTATGGTTTTGGAGCCGTCTGTAAAAACAGTGAGGGCTTCCTTGAGTGGCTGCTGAACGAACGGCGAGGTTAGTGTGAAGGGTACTGTTCGCAACAGTTGCAATCGAGGATCAGGGGGAAGATGGCATGACACCTGGCCACACCAGTCCTCCAAGGCATCCTGCAGTGCAGTGGAGTTTTGTAGGAGGGGTTCCCATTGAGTAGCCTTAAGGGGAATGTACAGGGTGGAAACATCCAGTCCCATTAGGGCTCTAATCCTCTTCCGGCCTTTCTCAACAAGAGAGGCCATTTGTGCTGCTCTGGTGATGATGGATGTCTTAGGTGTGTGTGGCAAGTGTAGCCATTCTAAAATATGTAGATGTTTGTTATCAGACGTTTGGACAATGATGGCAGTTAATAATTGATGTGTTGAAAGAATGGCAAGAGAGGGTGGTTTGTCAGTGAGCGCACGGTCCACCCATTGGGTCGTAAGGACGGCATTGACCTGTTGTAGGGCATGCAATTGTTGGTCTGTAAGGTACACCTTGTCAGCTGGGTTTGTCAAACCCACTAACGCTTGGAATAAAGGTGATAACATGGGTGTAGTTAAAGCGAGGTATGCGCGGGCCCAGTTAATGACCCCCAGACATTGTTGTAATTGGACCAAGGTGGTCGGCTGGGGAAGCGTGAGCATAGGTAGAAGTGGGGCAGCCGTGGAGGCTAAAACTTTGTGGCCTAGATATTGCATTGGATAACGAGACTGGACCTTTTCTGGTGCAACGTGCAACCCTGCCGTCGCTAGGGTGGCTAAAAGAATAGGAAAAGTTTTTTGAACTGTTCCTTTCGGGCCCTCAGCAGCGACTAAAATGTCATCCATATAATGATACACAAGAAAATGCGGAAATTGGGATCTATAGGGTTGCAATGCTTTATTGACAAAAAATTGGCACATTGTGGGTGAGTTCAACATGCCTTGTGGGAGGACCTTCCACTGGTACCGAGCAGTAGGCTTTGAATTGTTGAGCTCCGGTACCGTGAATGCAAAAATAATTCTGTCCTTTTGTGCCAAAGGTATGGAAAAAAAACAATCCTTGAGGTCTATTACAATAAGGTCGTGTCCTTCCGGAATCAAGTTGGGGTTGGGAAGTCCACACTGCAGAGGTCCCATGGGCTGAAGGATGGTGTTGATAGCCCTAAGATCCTGTAGGAGGCGCCATTTGCCAGACTTCTTTTTGATGACAAATACCGGAGTATTGTATGGGCTGGTGGAGGGTTCGATATGGCCTTCAATTAACTGCTGCTGGACCAGGATATGTAAGGCGTCCAGTTTCTCTTTGGTGAGTGGCCATTGATCAACCCATACCGGCACAGAGGTTTTGAGAGAGAGAGAGAGAGACCCTAAAGGGTCCTGTAAAGCCATTAGGGAAGTTGAATAAAAGCGTGGAACTGTGAAAGCAAGTCACGGCCCCATAGGTTACAGTGCAAAGGCAAGATATAAGGCTTTAGATACGCTGTAATATGAGAATGAGCAGTCACAGCAGAAAGCCAATGAGAGCTGACCTTAGCGGCCTGTGCTCCGCCTACTCCTTGCACCGAGGAGGCTTCGGCGATAGGCCAGGAGGAGGGCCATTCAGCGGAACGAATGACAGAGACGTCGGCGCCGGTGTCAATCAAGCCTTCGAAAGAGCGACCATTTAGTGTGACAAGGAGGGTGGGTTTAGAGGTTTGGACTGGTTGCTGCAAGGCAAACAATGATGGCATATCAGGAGAAGGGAGAAGTATGAGCGTGGCGACAATTGTTCCTTTATTTAAGGAAAAGCACCTATCTCCCACTCCTGCCAGAGCAATTTGTGTCAAATCTGACGAGTCATACAAATAGGGAGCAGCAACCATTCCCTCAAGCGTAAGCGAGGAGTTGGGAATAAGCAAAGCAGGGGTAAGAGGAGGGAGGGGTTTATGCAGCGTGACAACAAGAGGAAGGGAAAGGACAGCCCCCGGATCGTCATACAAAAGATCCTCTGCCAACTCCACAGGGAAGCTGGTGATGGGTAATTCAGCCTTTGGGGCGGGGTTAGCTGACAACCCCCGATCTAGTTTTCCGAAGGCTGGTGAGGGGAGGAGTTGTTACGACATTGCGAGGCCCAATGATAGCCTTTGCGGCACCTGGGACAAGGAGTTTTAGGTTTGGAGGGGGGGGGCGGCCCCTTTTGAGTGGAAGGGGGCGCCCCACCTCCCCCGGGTGCACGGCATTGATTCTTAAAGTGGCCCGGCTTCCCACAATTGAAGCAATTTCCATGACGAGTGATTGCGAGGGCTTCCGGGGAATGGAGCTGAGGGGAGGGGTTAGTAGAAGGTAGCGAGGTGGTAATGGCGGCAGCGAGAGCGCTCACTTTATGAGAGGTGGTACCAACGATTCTGCAGAGTTGCAGGAAGTCTGCAAGCTTGACACCCGGTTGATTGACTGCGGGTTGCAGAATGGTCTGGCAGTCATGATTAGCGTTAGAGAAAGCAAGTTTCATTAGCAGCTCTTGTTTAGCCGTGGCATTATCAATTTGTCGGTCTAAAGCAATCTGAAGGCGACTTATGAAGGAAGCATATGGTTCATTTGGTTCTTGCATTATTTTCAAAAACGTTTGGGTAGATTGAGAGTCGGAATCATCCACTCTTTTGAGAGCATTCATGGCGCACATGTGAATAATAGCAAAACAACGACGGGGGGAGTTCTGTTGCTGGACTAAGGTTGCGAATTGTCCCTTTCCTAATAATTGATTTGCGGTCACCCCTGCGGGAAGACCTCTTCTAATTTCTACTTCCACCCCTTTGTCGTATTCAGATTGCCACACAACGTATTGCGCCGGGGTCATAAGCATAGAAAAAAGCATTTTCCAATCATACAATAACATAACAGTGTTAGCAGTAACTAAAGAGTCTAAAACTCCCCTAGTAAAAGGAGAGTGCAAGCCGTAGGTGGTTACAGCATCTTTGATTTGTTTCAAAACCTTAAGTTCAATATTGTTATACAAATTTCCTCCCGCCGCCCCTAGGCCGATGGTCATGGGAAAGGCAGAGGGACTTTCCATTTCCAATGAGAGGGGGGAGGAGAGGAGTTCAGTGATGGCGCCTCCTAGGGGGTGGTGTTGAGGGGAGTCGGGGGTTGGAGCTGAAGGGGGAGGAGGAACGGCTGGGTATGGAGGGGGTGGTGGTGAGGCAGCATCGAGATGGGCGGCAAGAGGGGGTGGGGTTTTTGGGCCGGGAGGAGAAGGGCAAGTTTCCGAGGAAGACGGGGGAGGGGAAAGAGTGTTGATGGCCGCCATAACAGCCTTCCAGGCAGTCAGAATAGGCACGGGTGCTCGTGGGGTATCATGAAAATATTTTCCTATCCTTTCCCAAGTGGATGCTTTGAGCGTCCCCTCTGAAGGATAGACAGGGCAGTGTCTGTCCATGTACAGTAGGAGTTGAGTCACCGATTTTTTTGAAATGGGAAAGATGGTCGTACCGTTAGTCTTTTGACAAGAGTTAGCCTTCTTCACTAAATCATAAAGTTCGTCCCTATGAACTGACGAAACTTTGGAGAGTGGGGAGCCCATTACTTACGATTGCAGAGCCTTTTCCAGGTGCGTAGTAACGAGAGTGAAGGCAGTGCACCTCTAGACAGAGATCACACTGTGAGACCGAAGGGATCCCGGACGAGCCCCCAGTTGTCGCGTCGCGCGACCAGTCCTTCGCCCTTCGGTCTATGGGATTCCCTGGGGGGGAATGAGCCAACGATTCCCTCGCAAGGGTGAGGTCGAAAAAACAACGGTAGGCACAGGATTCTTTTGTGGCAAGTGACGCTACATCTCAGGAGGTTGCTGGTACTCTTCCTGGTGCCACGCCCCCACCTCCTTTTATTCAGCAGTTCTATCAGGGCGGGGGAGTGAGTACAAAGAGAATAGGGAAATACAAGTCATGCCCTTATAAGGGAATATACAGCATTCTGAGGCTACGTGAGAGACGTGCAATCTAGCTGTGCAGTAATGGAGTCAGGTTCGTCACACTACCTACTGCAATGTGGGTTTATGAATGTATGTGAAGAACACAAACATACACAAACACATACACAATGTCTGTTTGTCAATCCAGACTTCAAATTGTAAGCTTTCTTCACCCTTTTACGTCATTGGACTTCTGGCTCATCTTTTCCAGTCTTGAGATCAGGAGACACCTGTTCAACATTCAGTTTTGTCTGGTCTGACCACCACTGGTTTCTGCCTTACCCACTTCAACTCTTACAGCTTTTCAGGACTTTGCAATGCAGTGTATAACTCAGAATGTGCACATAAAACTGTATTTTCATAAGTAGATGTAGTTCCAGCTGATAGAAGAGAAGGGGGAAATGATTTTCCCCTCCCCCAGGCATTCCCAAAGTCTTTTCTGGAAGGTTCCCTGGATTATGAGAGTGTTAGGGACCGGATTGCAGGAGAAGAAACTCCATTCTGGTACTGGAAGACTGCTAGTATGATGATGCATTTCCCCTATGTTTATTATGTAAAAGTGTGCACACAAAATGTGTATTGTACTGCAAAGTATACAAAAATACATTAGGATAAATTGTTTACAAAAAATGTAGAACTAAGTAAGTGTGTGCATCTAGAGAAATAATCCAAAATGGATATAAATTTTCATGCAAGAAGTTTACAAAGTGATGTAAAAATGAGCAATTTTATGAAACAAATATATAATCTAGAAACTGAAAAACTGAACTAAAAGAAAACTAAATAGAAGAGTTCTGACTTGACCTTCTGTGCAAAGTATTCCCTTTAGTTTTTATCCACAGGCTCAGATGGTATAGATTGGACTATGCATTTCAAAAATAGAAATTTGATTTTGTGCCTCTCATATTTTGAAAAAAATTTGGACATCTGAGCCAGCTGGATATTTTTTCTCAGTTATTATATCTGCTAGCTCATAATAGTAACTATTGCAACAGTAACAATCATAGTTGCTACAGATAATATTAGAGCATAAGAAAAATTCTTCTGGATTGGGCCAAAGCCCATTTTAATCCAGAACTGTTTTTCTTGTAGCAACTAACAACGTATCTATAGGGTGCTTACAATCAGGAAATATTCCTGTTGATCCCATGCTGCCTCAAATCCAGATTTGACATAGTATATGATAAATCTCTCCTCCAACTACCTTAAGTTTTTTCCAATCCCATTTTAAAGGCATCCATTACCATGTTTCTTGCAAATGACTTTTATAGGTTTCCTGTGCACTATGTAAAGAAAGGTTTTCCCCTTCTCTCTTTAAATCTCCTTGTAATCTACTTCACTTCATTCCTTTTCTCCCTTCAGCAAGATATAGCCTTGATCCTCCATTGCTTCCTTCCCCAGCCAAAACCAGCCACATCCTATGGCACATTCTCTCATTTCCACATTTACATTTCCCCATCTTCCCACTTCTCCTAATACTTTCTCCTTATCACCTACCACTAACAGTTTGTTATCCCCCCAAAGCAAAAATTTATTGAAAACTAGCTAAAAATTACACTTCCTCATTAGGTGTTATTTGAACAAAAACCAACAACAATCCACATATTTAACCAGCTCACTGCTTACTCCTATGTCAAGATCATTAATGAATGAA
Source organism: Candoia aspera (assembly GCF_035149785.1). Lineage (NCBI taxonomy): Eukaryota > Metazoa > Chordata > Lepidosauria > Squamata > Candoiidae > Candoia > Candoia aspera. Next base: position 91,241,605 of record NC_086157.1, on the reverse strand, counting down.
AAGCACTGATCCCAACACAGGTTCTTGAGTGACTTCACTTCTTATTTACCTCCATTGAGGAAACTGACCATTTATTCTTACTTTAAAAAAAAAATGTTAGCAATTTATGAAAGGAAGGATTTTCTTATTGCTTAAGGAACTTTGCCAGAGACTTTTGAAATGCAAGTATACAATGTCAAGAGGGTTACCTCCATCCAGGTGCACACTGATATTCTCAAAAATATCTAAAACACTAATAATGTATTTGCCTTGGCAGAGTCCATGCTGATTTTTCTTCAGCACCAGCCTTGATCCTCTCTGTGCTTAGTTAGTTTTGCCTGATTATCTTTCCTACCAATTTGCTGAACAGAACAGAAATTAAGCTGACTGTCCTATAACTTTCCAGATCAACTCTTGGTGCCTTTTGAAAAATTGGTGCTCTCTTGGCTATCTTCCAGTCCTCTGGCAATGAACCTGATTTGAGTGGTACATTGCATTTTGTTTCTAGGTCAGGACTTTGATATTTGAATTCTTCAAGAATTCTTGGATGGAAGCCACCCAGATATGGTGTCTCTCAAGATGACCCCAAATACTTCTCTTGTTATTTTTGCTTCAGTTGCTCTGATTTACCCCACCTTTCCCTAGAGAGTCAGTACAGGCTTGATGTCAGCCCTATGAGGTAGGTCAGGTCAGGAAACAGATTCTACAAGTAATATTGGAACTGTATTTTATGGTATAGGCTATAGTAACTGACTCTTGAAAGCCTGACAGCATTTCCCTCCATTTCTCTTTTACTCAAGAGAGTTAAGACAGAGCTAGTTTGGGTTTCTTTCTACTGTTTTCTTCCTGTCAGGCTTAAATTATGTTTTGCTAACTGTCATCAGATAGTTTCTCCAAGGTAATCTCTGTGGTTCTCTACACTTAGGTATCTATCCATTGTTCTAGTTTCAAAGCACTCGGTTTCTCTGCAAACTCCAGCTCTTTCAGTCCTTTGTTGTTAACAGCCCAACAGCTCAACCTCTTTCCCTGTTGCTTTTTATTTTGAATATATTTAAAGAAGTTCTTACTACAAGAAGTTTTCTCTCTCTCTGCAGTATGCAACTTAAATACTTCTTTTATTATTATTTCCTTAGTATAACTTTACACTTTCCCCCCATACTTTATGCTTCTTTTGTCCTCCTCATAACAACAGGTTTTCCATTTCCTGCAGAAAGGTTTCTTCACTTTTAAAGCTTCCTGAACACCACAGAAAGCCATGTTGGCTGTTACTAAATTGCACTCTTTCTTAAATTGTGTAATATATTCTAGTTGAATCTTGGTTGGTTGGTTATGTGCCATCAAGTCAGTGCCAACTTTTAGTGATCACACAGATTGATATTCTCCATCACAATCTGTGCCTAACCTGGTTTTTCAGGTCTTCTAATGGTGTACCCATCCCCACAGTAACTGAGTCCATCCACTTTGGTGCTGGTTATCCTCTTCTCTTTTCTTTAGTTTCATTCAACATCTCAAGATTGCCCTTGCTATTTTGATCAGTGGGTGATAATATATCCCTAGATTTAATTTACATTTGTGGACAGATATTGCCACCCATAATGATTCTATGGAGGAATCTGATTTTTCTTTTTTTGGTATGTTAGATTTTATACATGCTTCCTATATAGAACAACACTTTCCTCCATATAACCTTCCCTGTCCTGGTATAAAATTTGCATCCCCAAAACAATAGTATCCCACTGATTCTGGCTATTCTATCAGGTTTCTGTATAACTATGTTTTCTTTCACAAGCAAGAATTCTTAATTCTTGTCTAGTTTTGGAGCTTTCTAGTGCTGGCACGGAAATACCTTTACACCATGTCCTCTCTTAGATATTGTTGGCACTCTTTTTGTCCTTTTCTTCTCACTGATATGACAAAATAAACCCCAGCAAACAATGGTCCTGCCCCTTGTATTTCCTGAAATATCCACACTTTCCTAAGTGGATGCTGCCCAGCACCTGTCAGCTTTCCTCCAGCACCTGTCCAGCACCTGTCAGTGTTCTACCATGTTTTTCATGTTATGCACCAGCAGCCTGTCTCCATTTCACTTCAAGTGGGATCTGTTGCTGTTATACAGGTTTGACTTCCTCACAATGCTTTCCAGTGCCAAATGAATCTAAACACCTCCACTTGATACCATAGTGTCATCAATATCTAGATGGCCCTGCACATAGAACAGGTAGCATGCCTTCCTTGGCTATCCTGGATTTCAGTCTGATATCTAGGATCCAATGGATATCAGATGTCCTCTTTCCCCAAGATCATGATGACATCACAATGAAAATGACATAATTCATCACGACGTGCATGGTAACATGATGATACACATGATGGCTCTTCCCGCATGTATTGCCCATGCCAATAGCTAACTTACCTTGATGCTTAGTCCCTGGAGATGGCCAACCAATGTGCTTCTCCCTACTTTCCTCTCCTGCTAAACTCCATCGCAAAAGTCCCTCTTCCCATTTGTCCTCCGTTCATTTGCTGTGATTGCCAACTGCAATCGTTTTCTATAATCAATCCAATAATTCTCAGAATATCTTCCAAAAAATAAAAATCCATTTAAAAATAATAGGGCAAATTGCTGTAAATATTAAGAATTAAAAACAAGGTTTTAAAAGTCCACAATTATTAATATAGCAACTTTTCCTATTATATGCATGATTTTAGTATGCTTCTTTTATACAGAGCCTTCGTGTGTTCTTTGTACCTAACTGCCAGATTTTTTAATTACATTTTAGTGCCAAGAATTCTGAGATATTTGGCAAATCATGTTATCTACTTGAAAATTAAATAACATGATTTGCTAAATATTTACAGGTTTCTTTTATATTTTTTGCTGGGTATCCTGATATTTATAAATGCTGTTGCATTTTTAACAAGAGTTTAAATATTAAAAATCAATTTATATAGAACATTTAAAAAAAACCTTTATTCAAGACTTTCCCAATTTTGTAAATAATCACTTGTGAGAATTAGCGGACACTGATGATTACTGATTTGTTACATGCATTCATAAATTAATGGTGTATTCATGTGTAGCAGTATGTGTATATATGTGTGTGATTTTGTGTGCATGTGTGAGGTGTGTGCCACTAATCCCCATTCTGTTTATATATGTTATTGGATGCTAAATATGATAGGGATACTATAATATTGCATAATAACTTGATCCCATCTAATTTAGAAAATATTTTGCAAACTAAATGAGAATATTTTATATGTTTTAACTGAGAAATAATCTCTTATTGAAAGAAATTCCTGTGCAGATTGCTCTCATTAAAAAAGCTAGAGGAGTGATTATATTCAGTAATTTTTAGGATGTGTTTCAGTAGATTTTAAGAGCATTCAATTTATACATCAGTGATTGTTGGCTCAGTTTAATTTATCCATAGCAATCTGGACTGATTACTACTGACATAGCCATGAAACATTAATAAAGCATTGTGTTCAATGCTAACACAATTATGGCCTGACCTCAGTGATGTCACAGAGGACAGAAACAGTAAGTGTTCCTGCTAACATTACCCTAATGCTGGGTTCATCAATCATAATCTACCCGTTTACAAAAAAAAGGAAAAAGCTTTTCACAGATGTGACTTCGTAGTCTTGCTGAGCTTTTTGATCCCAGAAGACTCATGTGGTGGCCATAAGAGTCTGAAATAAAACAGGTTCAGGAACAAGCCAAGCATGTTAAATCAAGGTAAGAAACTGTAATGTAAAACACGCACAGACACAGTACAGCCTTTAAAGCAAGTGTTTTGTAATTTCAAGACATGACCTGTTGTAATCCAAGGCTAATTATGACAATATTTTGATTATTTAGGATGCAGGTTGTAGTATATTATAAATTGCAGTGCTGAGTATAAGAAACAGAAAATATACTTTCAGATTCAGGAAATGTCTTTCTCTAGCTAATATACTAGTTTTTCATTTAGAAAGACAGAGTATACAGATATTTTATACAAGCCCAAGATTGTGTCCATATTAAATATATTGTCTCCTTTCCAGTTCATTTCTTATACAGTTTCTTATACAGTACAGACCACAGGGGACTGGTGAATTATTGGGGTGGCTATCCTATTATTAACATCTTTTTGCCTAATATTTCTTTTCTTTTAACTTGTTTTTTTACAATTTTAAATGTTAATTGTTGTTGTTGTTGTTGGTATTTACTAATTAATTGTTTTTAGCCTTGTTGTACACCTCCCAGAGTCACTTGTTTGTGAGATGGGCGGCTATATAAATTTGATAAATAAATACATAAATACATAAATAGTCTATTTATGGATGTTATTCATTTCCTGTCCTTCACATTTTCCCTCTCCCCCTTCTGTCTTCACAATGACATTTGAATGTGACACTTGAATCATCAGTGATTAGATTAAGTGAATGGCTGTAGGTAATCCAGTAGTTCATCCACAAAGTAGGCCAGCTTACTCATGTCTTACGTTAGTACCATTTATGAACGAATTAAAAAACAGCAGTCCCTACATAGTGGACTTCCATACGAATTTGCCTATTGGTTATAAACTTTTCAGGGCCTCTTCCAAAGTCCAAAGAGATTTGGTAGTAACATGTACAGCGTCTTTTCTGTGACAGCACCCTAAGAGAAAATGTATTAATAACATACCGTGAAACCTTCATCTAATGAACCAATTACCGGGAAGAGGTATCCGTTATTCCCAATTGTGTGTTCAATCAGAGAGTATATTACCTTCAGTAATATTTTACACAAATTATACAATTTGCATCATTTATGTCATTTGTAAAATTATATAAGTACAACAAAGAATCTGTCCATTACCTTTGAAGTCTGTTGCATCAAGGTCTGCTAAATCAAGATTTCATTGTATATAATCAGCATATAGTACATTTTGCCAAGCTTAACTTTCTGGCATCCTTCTGCTCTCAACTTTGTTTAATGTTTACAGAGAGCTGATATATAAAAAAATTCCATTCTCATCCATATGGGTGGTATGTGTCTTCCTCAACCTCAGGTCCTCTACCAGAGGCCTGGGAGTTTGAGGGTTCTGCACAGTAGCTTAGCTGTTCCTACCACTGCACTCTTCTGTACAGAGAGCTCTGATGTTGTTCCTGGGAACTGTTGGAGCCACTTTCCCAGCTTGGGGGTCACAGCCCCAAGTGCCCCTACCACCACTGGGACCACTTTGGCCTTCACTTTCCATATCCTCTCTAGTTCCTCCTTCAGACCCTGGTACTTCTCCAGCTTCTCATATTCCTTCTTCCTGATGTTGCTGTCACTTGGCACTGCTACATCTATCACCACCGCTGTCTTCTGGTCCTTGTCTATTACTACGATGTCCAGTTGATTGGCCAGTACCTGCCTGTCTGTCTGGATCTGGAAGTCCCACAGGATCTTAGTCTTGTCATTCTCCACAACCTTCTGTGGAATCTCCCATCTGGACTTGGGAGGGTCTAGCCCATACACTGTGCAGATGTCCCTGTACACAATGCCAGCTACTTGGTTGTGCCGTTCAGTGTATGCTGTTCCTGCCTGCATCTTACACCCTGCCACTATGTGTTGGACTGTCTCTGGGGCCTCTCTGCACAGTCTGCACCTCGGGTCCTGTCTAGTGTGGTAGACCCCTGCTTCTATGGATCTGGTGCTTAGTGCCTGTTCTTGTGCTGCTATGATCAGTGCCTTAGTGCTGTCTTTTAGTCCAGCCCTTTCCAGCCACTGGTAGGATTTCCCAATGTCAGCCACCTCAACTATCTGTTCATGGTACATCCCATGCAGGGTCTTGTCTTGCCATGGCACTTCCTCTGCTTGATCTTCCTTCCATGTCTGTTGCTGGCTCAGGCATTCTCTCAACAGCTCATCTTTAGGTGCCATCTTACTGATGTACTCCTGGATGCTCTGGGTCTCATCCAGGAGAGTGGCTTGGACACTCACCAGACCCTGCCCTCCCTCTTTCTGCCTGGTATAGAGTCTCTGGGTGTTGGACTTGGGGTGGAAGCCTCTATACATTGTGAGGAGCTTCTGGGTCTTCACATCAGCAGCCTCCATGTCCTCCTTTGGCCAGCTCACTATACCAGTGGAGTATCTGATGACTGGCAGGGCATACATGTCGATGGCGTGGATCTTGTTCTTCCCATTGAGCTGGCTCTTTAGGACCTGTCTTATCCTTTGGTGGTACTTGGTTGTTGCTGTCTTCCTTGCCTCCTCATTGTGGTTCCCATGTGTCTGTGGGATATCAAGGTACTTGTAGCTGGTCTGTATGCCTGCTATGTGGCCTGCTGGTAGTTCCACCCCATCAGTCTTAACTACCCTCCCTCTCTTTACTACCATCCAGCCACACTTCTCCAGTTCGAATGACATCCCAATGTCCTCACAGTAGATCCGTGTCAGGTGGATCAGCGAGTCGATGTCTCGTTCACTCTTAGCATGCAGCTTGATGTCATCCATGTAGAGGAGGTGGCGGATGGTAGTTCCACTCTTGAACTTGTATCCGTATCCACTTCTTGTGATAATCTGGCTGAGGGGGTTCAAGCCCATGCAGAACAGCAGTGGGGACAGTGCATCACCTTGGTATATGCCACCCTTGATGGCCACTTGTCGAAGCTGCCTTGAGTTAACTTCCAGTGTTGTCTTCCACAGTCCCACTGAGTTCTTGAGGAAGGTGCTGAGTGTCCTGTTGATTTTGTATAGTGCCAGGCATTCACAGATCCATGTACAGTATGTGGCATTGAGTTATAGGCTTTCCTGTAGTCAATCCAGGCTGTGCTCAGATTGGTCTGTCTAGACCTTGAGTCTCGGGTGACTGCCATATCTATAAGCAACTGGTGTTTGGAGCCTCTGATGTTGTTCCCAATGGCCTTCTGAGCTGCGCTCATGTACTGGCCTATATGGTCCTGCAGCTTGGTGGCTATGATGCCTGATAGGACTTTCCATGTTGTGGGAAGGCAGGTTATTGGCTGGAATAACCTGAAGTTGGATGGTGTTGTTCCCTTGTTGAGGTCTTTCATGATCAGCACTGTCCTACCTTGTGTTAGCCAGTCTGGTGGGAGCCTGCTGCTAACAGCTGGTTCATCTGTGCTGCTAGGCATTCATGCCCTGCTGTTAGTTTCTTTAGCCAGTAGGTGTGGATCATGTCCAGGCCAGGTGCTGTCCAGCTCTTCATGTTCTTCACCCACTGTTGTATGTCTGCTACTGTGATGGTTACTGGTTCCTGCTCTGGGAGATTTCTGTGGTCTGCTCTCAGGTCCTGCAGCCACTTTGCACTGGTTATGTGTCTTCTCTTTTTCCCATATGTTCTTCCAGTACTGTTCAGTTTCTGCTGTTGGTGGCTCTGCTGTTACTGTGTTGTTGCACTGCAGTTGGGAGTACACCCTGGATGGTTCTTTGGCGAACACAGCATTTATCTTCTTGGCCTCTGCTTCTCTAGTATATCCCCTTAGCCCTAGCAGTCTCTAGGACTTCAGATGGAGTCAGGCCCTTGTATTTTTCCAGTATCTTTAATCTCCACAACCTTCTGTAGTTCTACCAGCTAACTAACTTCTCTCCGAGATGCCTTGATCTTAGCCTCAAACCTCATTTTCCAGGGGGGGTATGTACTGCTGTTCTTCTTGATCATGTAGCCAAGCATCTCCAGAATTACAGCAGCTGTAGCATATACTATTTCACTGGTTTGAGTTATGGTGGTAGTAGGGATTGTTGCGAGGGCTTTATTGGCATCTTCTAGCATACTATCTGATGGTACTTCTCCACTGAGCCTTGGTAATCAGTCTTGAGAGTTGACCGTAGCTAGTTTATCCATGATTTTGTCTCATATCAGCTGCTGTGGTCTGTAATGGAGGGGGTGGCAGCGACGTTCCAGCTTCAGGTGTTGGCTGGACCTCCAGTTGTTCTTCTGCGTCTTCCTGAGTCTGGGATATAATGTGTAGTTGGTCTGTCTCAAGTTGTGAGAGCAGCTTCCTCTTCACTATGTTGAAGCTTTGGGTAACTAGCTGTTTCTCAGTTAGTGTGGATGCGGGTCTTCTGTCTGTCCATAGTTCCCTCATGCATTTCATATATCCCCTCTGATTAGCTCTGCTGTTGTAGTAGCATTCCATCAATTCCAGGTTCTCTTGTCTCTTCCATCTATGGTTTGTTCCAGTAGCCCACTTATCGTCAGATTGTCCTGGTTCCCCAACATCTGACGCGGACCTTGTTAATCCGGGTGACGTCCCAGCCGGCATGACTCTCTTTGTTCATGTCACTCTCATATTTGAGGTAGGCAGGTGAAGCGTTAGGAGGTCTTTGCCCAAGGACCCCTACTGGTACCGTAGGTACAGCCAGGATTTGAACCCCAGTCTCCTGCTCCAAAGGCAGCGTTCTAACCACTACGGTATCCAGCTGCTATGAATAGATAGATAGATAGATAGATAGACAGACAGACAGACAGACAGACAGACAGACAGATTACAGACTCCCCCCTTTGGGGGGAGATGGGCGGTGATAAAATTTGATAAATATAAATATACACGCGCGCACACACACAAAGAGTACATACACTGTAAAATAAACGCATTTACAATTGCTTCCATTTCTGTTGATCTATACTTGTTTACTCTGAAGTAAAATTTACTAAATGCAAATGGGCTTGGTACCATTTACTAGGGCATAGGATTGTCGCATTAATGATTTAAGAAGAAAAAAATGTAATTTTTTGATTGTAAGTTTTTTACTTTTTTTAGTTAATTTTTTGAAGAATGTATTTTTCTTAACTTATATTTAGCTAGTAACATTATTTTTTGACTGATTTGGAAGATTTAATGCCAGATAAATTCATTTGGCTCTGACTCAGTGAAGCTACAGTATATTTCTACTGTTAAACTGAACATGTGTTATTATTCTAAATAATTTCCATCTGAAGCCTCTGCATGCTCATGTTCTATGTATAGAATGGTTAATGTTAGAAATATTGAAAAAATGGCTGAGGCAGGAATAAAATATAAGACTTCAAAATCTTGTGTCCACTATCCACCCAAGTTTCCTTTTATGAAATTCATAACACACTGGTACTGTTTAAAATTCTATATATATTTTGTGTATAATAAATCAGAGCTAGTACATAAACAACTATGCCATTCTCTAAGAATAGAAAAATGGTATAGAAAACATAGTGGAAAATTTTAGTCTGTAATTGGAATAAAACAGTCAGAATTTTACAGTATGTTCTACAAGCCAGTTAATCTGGTATACTAGATTTTAAACTGATTGAAACCCATTGTCTCACAAGGTTGATTTTAACTAATAGTCTAATGAATTAATATGGATTAAGTGGATGACTGGGAACAAAGGCTTTTGCTGATTTTGAAGGATTACATCGTAACTAAGAAGCCACAAAGCTCATTGGTATTCTTAATTTTATAACCTGCCTTTATTTTAATTTGAAAATAGACAGGGATAGGAATATGTTTTGTCAAAGAAGTAGATGAATGTGACAGAAGGAAATTTAGCAAGAGGCAAATACAGAGTTCCTCACTTTGAAAGAAAAATCAGACACAGGTATGTGATGAAAGATACCTGACTTGATTATAATCCTTGTGAAAAAGTTCTTGGAATAGTAATTGATTGTAAACTTAAGAGGAATCAACAGAATGGCATGGCTGCAAAAAAGGCAACTGTAATTTCATTTCATTTATTTATTTAGCTTTCATCAATCCATGTTCCAAACCACAGGAAATAATTGTTTCATTTTATTTTGCTTTGGTCAGATCCCACCTCAAATATGTATCCAAGTCCTGACATAAGTTTTAAGAAGGTTTCAAAGAAAATGGAACCGATTCCAAGAATGGTAGCAAGGATAATCAGATAACTAAAAACTAGTCGTCCAAAGAGAGATTGAAATATCTGAGCATGTTTAATCTTGAGATGAAAAGACTGAAAGGAGATATGATTGTGTTCTTCAAATACCTGAAAGGATGTTATACCTCTTGTCATTCCATGGTTCAGAAGCCAGTAAAAGGAATCTAAGTTAAAAGAAGCAGATCTGAATTTTTTAAAAAAATGTATAGTTTGACAGTTGAACCAATTACACACAGAACTGGTGTGCTCCCCTTGACTGGTTCCTTTCAAGTTGAGTCTACATTGGTTCTATAAGAGATGCTTTAATATGGATGACCACTCTAGACCCAATTACCTAAATGGCCCATTGCAACTCTGTGAAATACTATACATAGACAAATATAGAAAACCATTTTGAAACATTCATAAAAAGGCAAAATGCAAACCTTAAAAAATAGCATGAAATAAATATTTTAGTACTTCTATTGTGGTTTCTCATCAAGGTCTCAATAGAGGTAGCAGCACATAAGAAGAATTGAATGCCAATAAAAGCTCACAATAATAGTGTATTTACCAAGTTCATAGCAAATGTATTAGAAATTTTAAAGGAAGTTCTGAGAAGACCATTATAATATGCCATTGGCTTTGTAAAAGAAATAGAAAATGATACTTGTTTGAGAAGCATTTTTCCTCTTTCACCCTCTCAATTTCATTTCTAGGCTCTGGAAAGTGAATTTGTATCTTGTCAGCTTCATCAGTGGATTGATCTCATATTTGGCTATAAGCAACGAGGACCAGAAGCAGTGCGGGCTCTTAACGTTTTCCATTACTTGACATATGAAGGTTCAGTAAACCTTGACAGTATCACTGATCCTGTTCTCAGAGAAGTAAGTACCTCTAGTTCCTACTTTTTTCCTTCAGTTATTACTAAATGTATCTTAAAATTATTATGTTTTCTTTTGAAAAAAATTGGTTGTTTTGTTATTCTTCAAAACAAAAAGGTGTTTGTGCAATTGCCTTGGTCAAGCTTATTTGTATCATAAATTGTCAGGAGTAACATCTGGATCCTGCATATGGATTCAAGGCAGTGAATTATGGAAACCTGGCTTAAAAATTTACCTCTTTTGAGGCAAACTGAATCCACATTTGTTTCTAAGCAAAATGTGGGAGAACCTCACTGATGTTACAAGTATTCCTTTGGATTTTTTGCAATTATATTGTATTAATCAACAAGTGACATTATTTTCACCTCGTTTGTGCTAACGTATTATGTTTACTGAATTACTAACTAGAGGAGTTGGACATTTTGAAATCCATACATATGTACATTTATTATTTTTATACTGCTTATAAAATCATGTTTGATTTTGTTTGTTTATTGATAAGTCAAATAGATACAGAATAAAATAGCCAAAACATTAATGAAATTGCTGGTTTCTTTTAGCGTGTGTGTGGTGTCTTTAGCACTTTTTTTAAAAAAATGGTATCTGCAGAATGTGCTTCCATGTATTGTCTCCTAACTTGTCAACTCATCTTAGTAAAATTATTATTAGATTATTGCTGTAATATTAAAGCATTCTGTAAAATGATTCAGTTTGGTTGAAAAGTGTGAAGATGCAACAGCTGCAAGATGAGTGTTGTTGTGTTGAGGCTGCATACATCAGCTTCCATGCCCCATGATATCTGCCATCTGTTGTATGCAAAACAAGCAATAATTTATACAAGGGCAGTAGAATATTTGTAGCATTTTTTTTCCTGAAAGCTGAGAATCTGGAAATTTACAGTTAATTACTTAATTATCTCACGAACTAGATATTAAATTATATTTCTATAACATTTCTACAGTTTAGGCTGTTTTGTACATTATGAGACATTAGAATTCTATTTCATGTTAATAGCAGAAATGCATGAACTATATCTAATTTCATGCAGCCATGGGAAAAGTTGAAATATTTTTTATCTCTCACTTTAGTATTGGAAAGGCAGGGTATAAATCTAACAAATACTTCAAATGGTTTGGATATAAATTTAATTCATCATCCAAACAGACTCAATAAAATCAGTTTAGTCTCATTTATTTCAGGAAGTCCAAATAATTAACTATGAAATATCAAAAGGAGAAACTTCTTGAGAACATTTTTGAGGACAAGGTTTAGGGTAGCATTTCTGCATTCCCAATGACCCTCTCTAAAATAGTTGTGTTTTTAGGATTTCTGTGTATTTGTGTGTGTTGTGGGTATATATTCCTCTGCTTCATCCTGATAATCAGGCTTACAGTTTCAGACTAAATACAGGATAATAATTCCTGCCTCCCCTCCTATATTCAGATATTTAAGAGGGTTTTAAAAAAAATAAATGTTTTTGTCATTTAGATAAGTAGGCAAGAAATTGTTAGGATTCTAGAATTTAATTAATTGTAAAGAATACACCGTTCTTTCTAATTTGGATTCTCATACCAGATATATTATTTGCTTGAAAAGCTACAAGCATCATAAGGATAGAAATCCAGTTGAAAGAAGTCAACCTGGTAGTCTCCAGGCATATTGGAAAATGCAGCTACAGAATTCCCAGATAGTAGGATCACTGGCTAGAAATTCTGGGAGTTGTAATCCTAGTTTATCTGGAGGGTACTAGGTTGGGTAATGCTGGTATAGCTTTGTATCTTATGAATTATGTTAAATTATTGTACATGAATATCATATTTTTCAAATTACTACAGGCTTCAAGTTACTTCCACAGTTTCATTTCTTCATTTATTAGAAAATTCCTTCAGATTTCTATCTTAAAAGGTTGAGATATGTTTAATCTGAGACGCTGTAAAAAAAACAACTCTTTTGCTGACAGTAAATATGTATCAGGTTATGCTTTTCCTATTTTTTCCCATAAACTATTAACAGATCTTGTTAAACTGTGAGAATGACTTACTGTATCATGAGACTAGGATCAAGGAAAAAAATAATCTTCCTTTTGGAAGAGGACTTATATTTCATCTTGCCTCCTTATGCCTTCCTACAGTTGACGTTTTTGCCATACAATTCACATACTATTTCATACAGTGTAGGAAGATGATACCTAGCTGTTTTTATAAGGTATCAAGTAGTTCACATCTGTTAACTCAGTAATATTTCCAATAGCTCTGAAATGTAGGCCAGTGGTCGCTCTCCCATATTTCTGCAGTCTTATGTTAACTGAATTGAAGTTTTTGAGGATCTCATTAAAATGAGGTATGTGTTCACATTTGATCTCTCTTTCTCTCTCTCTCTCTCTCTCTCTCTCTCTCTCTCACACACACACACACACACACACACCTTTATAAAAGACTAGTTTAATACTTAGTTTTATTTCATTCGGGGAAGTATTGTAATCAAAGGCAGCTCCCAGAGCCAACCAAACCACTTTTCTTTAATTATATCTATGTCCAAACATTATTTATAGTCTAATGAAATGGTGCATTGGCAGGGGAGGGGGGAACTATTGTTAGAGATACACAAATTGGAAACACAGCAAGCTCTAGTTTCATCAGATAATACTTGCAAGAATGCTGATGTACTGCTAGATTCCCTTTTTTCTTTTTTTTAAAAAACCAAGAAATTTAGTAAAGTGAAAGATAAAATTTAATAAACAGCTCAAGGATATTGATTCATTTTTTCCTTGACAGGTGAAATCATAGTTACAGCACTAACCACAGCAATTATTGCATTAAAATGTCACAAAATTAGAGGTCAGAATAAGAGATAATTTTCTTCCATGTGTCAGATTAAAAATTGACATTCTTTGACAGCACAGGATCTCTAGCTGAGAAAATTATGACAGCTTAACTCATCTTGCACTTGTACAGCAGTAACTGATAATGAACTTTTCCATGACAGCCTTCTCCTGTGGAGAAACATGACAGAACATCCCTGCTACAAAGCCTGTATCTCTGTTTAATATGTAAACAGCAGTTACATTGGACACTGGATGTTGTTTGGGATTGTCTTTACTATTGGTGTACATTATAAACCTAACCAATTCTTCTAGTCTGTTTCAGCTGTCATAAGAGTGCTGCTGTAAGAATGCTAATTCATAGAATTAGCGGACATATAGAATGTAGACTTACAATGTAGTAGTACCAACATTGTTGTATACAATTTCCTGCTTGTTTTCCTTGATGTTAGGCACAATGCTATTTGTACAAAGAACTATCCTTTGTAGTACTTTCATTATTGTTCATGAGCTTTGTGCAAGTTTCCATTTGGAAATGTGCCAAGAAAGAACTATCTGTGGAGTCCTTGGTGCTCTCTAAACTTGGTTGTTTGCTTGTAGCATTTCATTACCCAACTAGGTAACATCATCAGTGCTAGTGAGTGTGGGGTGTGCTCTCTGTTTATGTACAGTAGCTTGCCCTGCCAGTTTTGGTGGAGTGTGGTTTTCTCCTTGGTAATCCTTTATTAGGGTATTGTTTTCTGCTTGATTGTTTGTTTGGTGTTAATCCCTGCTTATCTGGGTGTTTGCTGCTGGAGGGTATGTGTTCTGGTCTTTTTGTCTCCTTTTTAACTTTCTTATTATCTCTGTTGAATGGTATGCAAATGTTGTTTACCTCTATGTGCCTGTTAATGGCTGACTTGTCTGAGTGCCAGGCTTCCAGGAATTCTCTAGCATTTTTGGATTTAGCTTGGTCTGGGATTCTCACAGTTTCCCAGTTGAAACTATGGTTGAGTCTGTCCATGTGTTGTGAGGTTAAGCAGTTTTCATTGTGTCTCATTGCTAGCTGGTGATCATGGATGTGCTCTGCTAGTCTTCTGCCTGTCTCTCTTATATAGTGGCTGTTACAGTCCTTACCCGGTATGTTGTAGGTGATTCCTGATTTTTCTTCTTGGGCTGCTGGATCTTTTGGTTTACTTAAGATGTTTTGAAGGGCTTTAGTTGGTTTGTGTGCTATGGTGATGCCGTGTAGTTGTAACAGTCTGTTGGTAGTTTCTGAGATGTTTCTGATGAATGGCAGTGTTATCCTTTTCATAGCTTGTGTTGGTTGTGCTGTAGTGGATTGAGTGGTCAGGCACTTTCTGATAAAGTTGTGTGAGTATCCATTTTGTTGGAAGATGCTGTATGGGCATCTGGTCTGTTTCCTTTTTCTGGTGTTCTGGGTTGCTGCAGTGATTTTATGCTCATCTGAATAAAGTTCTTACACAGCTCCTCTTGTGGGAGGTTGGGTTGTTGCTTTGGATGGAGCACTTGGTTAGTGTGGGTAGCTTTCCAGTAGACTTGCATTTCTAATTTGCCACCGTTTGACAATGAGGATATCCAGGAAGGGTAGTGTGTTGTTGTTTTCTTCTTCCCTTGTGAATTTTATTCCTTTGAAGATGTTCTCGATTGTTTAATGTTTCTTATCTAGTTGTTCCTTTTTTATTAAGACAAAGGTGTTGTCTACATACTGGATTCATACTTTTGGTTGCATGCATGGGAGTGCTATAGTTTCTAGATGCTTCATTATGGTCTCTGCTATGAGTCCTGAGAGTGGTGATCCCATGGGTGTTCCTCTGATTTGTCGATATATCTTTTCCATCAAACTGAAAGTAGGTGGTGAGACAGGAAACATGTATAAACAGGGAGCAAACCTGACACTCCCTCGCACTGATGATGTTACCTGGTTGGGTAATGGAAGGTCTGCAAGAAAACAACCGAGCTCAGAGTGCACCAGGGACTCCACAGTTCAACCCTGAGCTACAGATATTCTCTTCTATTGGAAAGAGCTATCTAGAGCAGGCATCCCAAACCCTTTCAAGACATTGGCTGCATTTGATGTTTTCAAAGCATGGCTTTGATGCTCAAAGAAGATGGTTACCATAGAGAGTTTGCCAACTCCAGTGCCAATGGGGCAAATTAGTAAGGTTGCACTTACCACTCAAACCCTCAACATACTTTTGTTTTTGTTTTTTTGTTTTTCTGGACACATTTGTATATTTACAAATAAAGCTTTGGCTGCAATCACTCGCCATTTCTGTTTTCCAAAACTAGCTACAGATTCTATACAGAAGCTGAGGACATTCTTGAAAATAAAGATGATTCTGGATGTGCTTTGCTTTGCAACATGACACCTACCTTTCTCATTTTGTTTAAAATCTTCCATAATGTAAACTACAAGCCCACTGAAGGGAATTTTGATTTGCTGTTTTAGTGGAGATCCTTGATTTAAAGTTCCTTCTTATAAATTGAGCTACAAGAAACTGAGTGGTAGCTTTTCAAGCTGTGTTTGCAAAAATTACACCTATTCTTCTGATACATAAATTGTATTGTTGTTAGTTTTTCTTCTGGAAAAAACAGACATGACATGTGTTTATACAAAACTAATTTAACACAGTGATGTCAATACATCACTAATGTTTTGCTGCTCCAGCACAACATGAAATTAAAATGGCTAAATAGCAATCATTGGCTTGCTGCCCCAAATGTAATTACGTTTGTCAGATGCACCATTGAAAGCAGGCCTTTTCTGTGTATGTTTGCAAGAGTTAGTATTTCAAATGTAATGTTTATTTTATTTAATTCTTGTTTCAAATATTTGCCAAATCCACATTTACATTTCTTAGATGCAGTTGGTTTATTCTTAGTATTGTTTTTAAAAATTAGTGAAGGATTATATTCGACAATTGATCTTTGTATATTCTTTCTAGACTTTCCTCTTTGTATCCAGTCCTATATAGTATATGCTGTACAATTTCAAATTGTGGTATGCTGTTGATTCAATAAATTTAGCTGTTTCCCACCTAAATACAGTATGTACCCATGTACGTCTACTGCAGCCTAAGAATAATTGTGTCACTATGAAATAGGAAACTGTTCTGTCAAATATGCTCTGAAATGACTGAAAGGAGAAAATTGCTGGTTCAGACCTAGCTAGTCCAATGTTTTGTTGCCATACTGACCAACCTAATGTATAACAAAAGTTTAACAGTCATGTCCTGTTTTTGTTCCTCAGCAGAGAGTAGTGAGGAATGAAATATAATTGAGGTAATATACAACTATCATTAATAGTACCACTCATAGTTTATAATCTATAAAATCATATACACTCCTTTAAAGCCACCCAGGCTGTGGCCATCACTACATCTTGTAAAAGTGGGTATGCTCTTGCATACCTCCCATGGTGTAATAAAATGTTGCACTATGATTGTGAGACAGATTCAAGTGTATACTCAGTTATGAATTGTCACAGGGTCACTTTGCTCTGTATATTAACCCGCCTAACTCACAGGGTGCTGTTGTGAGTTTAAAATGGGAAAAAAGTATTATTTATACCACTTAGAACTCTTGGGGTATATGAATGAATGTTGGAAATGTCATCTTTTATTTGTTGCTTAATAAAAAAATCCCGTCACACTAGCAATGGGAAGGGGTGGGAGAGAGTTATTCAGTAAATGAGTAAAATTTGACGGTTCTCATAGCCATCTTGCAGCCTCTCAGCTAGCAAAGCACATTTTCTATGCAGTATTTGTTTATTTTGAAGATGTTTGATGTTTGCAACATTTCGATTATTTTACGTAGTCTAATACGTAGTCTCATGTTTTGGCCTGAGTGGGTTTTTTTTTTCCCAGCTGCCCTTATTTTGGTTTTCATATTTTATTTTCTTCTCCTATCTCTTTGTTTGATCTGACAGAAATAACAAATCATCCCCCAGGATCCACCATAGTAAAATATACCCACAGGAAGCATGGTTTTATACTTATTTTTCTCCTTGTTGAAAACTATGCTACTGCAGAAAGTTGACATGATAAGGCTGTCAAGGTCCAACAAGATATTTCTAACAAAATAGATGGAATGCTACCCTTTTCCAGTAGTGGCAGTTCCTGAAAAATAGAGGTAGCAAAGACAAACATGCTGTATTTTTAGAATATTATAAAATAGTTCTTTGCATTCAAGTTTTTTAAAGTTATTCTTCTTATCAACATTTATCTTCTGCATCCACATTTCCTAAGGTAAAAGATCTGTAGAATGGATCATTTAAATATTTATTGTTGTCCACATGCCTTTATAAACAGATACATGCTTTCTCTCAAAGCATGGTTACTCTCTACAGAGCATTTATGTTTGAAATGCATTTGGGAGACTATCAGATCTCTCCTCAAGTGAAGGAACATGCATAACATGGCAAAAAGATCCTCTTCTGTGTCTGTAGTCTTCGTTGCCCATCAGATTTATTTTTAGAATTTTATAAAGTATCTGTCATTTTACCAGTTATATATTGAAACTAGTGGCATCTGCAGGGGATCAAATAGGCAAGATAACAGACACAGGAGTGCAATTGAAGCCCCAACCCTTGTTTATGTGTGTTATACAATAGTGCATTACTTTGATCATATAGCCATGGCCACCACCTTGCCTCTTTGAAGCCTCCACTGTGGGCACCTCTGATTGAAACCATCATTTATACTGTAGGTATGATTTAAAATATTACTTCAGACTTTACCTTTGATAGGACCATCAAGAGTTTAAAACAAAAATATTTCTGTAGACGTTAAAGCCTACTGATACTACTGATAGTTATTACCTCTTCTCCATCCATTACTCGATAAATCAGGAATAATATATTTCTTGTTTGTGAAAGCTGACTGTTTTATTTGCCTCTGCTTTCTGCATACACATAATGATTGTTGATTTTCAGAACTTAAGAGCAAATGTTTTAGCATTTATTTTGAAGTACCATTTTATTCTAGCAAACATAAAAACTGCTTCACTTCTGGTTACAGAAGAAATAGACCAAAGTCTTTTTTCTATTTTATTAACCCAGATTTAAGCTATATTACAATCAATACCTGTTTAGAGTAAAATATTCAACCATGTTTTCCATTCATCAGCTTCTTACAATGATTATTGCTGAGAAAGTTAAATGTTTATCTTACAAAATAACATTTTAAGCCCAGATTAATGTTTTTTAAAAGGCTACACAGTATGTTTGTGATATTTTTGTCATAACATCCAAAAGTGTATTCTAAGATTTAAAGTAATTGAAACAATTTTGAATTTGGTTTCAAAACACAGTTATCTGAAAGATTTAAAAGTTTTCTTAATCCTTCATCATACAGGATTGATTTGTCCTTTGTTAGAATTGTAAATACTGGGTATTAAGATAGTCAGGTTCTTATTTTGGTCCCTTCACTATCAAATTACTCTCTGGTGGTAGAAAATAAAATATAAAGCTTCACCATCTAAGTCAGTTTTGTCTGCTTAGCTGAGGAGATTCTGTTTTTATTGTTGTGCTTTCAAATTAAGTTTATTTCTTTTTAAACTCTTCTTTTGAAGAAATTGGCTTTTTCATACTGTTAGACACCATAAGCACTATTTGTTGGCAGAAAGACAGGATATGAATCCAATAAATAATTGGATATAGGAAAGTGGTGGTACATAAGCAATATCCTCTCTTGTTTCTTTTCCTGTAGTCAATACAGATAGTTACATTCCCATCCCTCCCATCCTGGTGCTTTCCTTAAGAGATAAACAAAGGAACTACAAATGCAGGGCCAGGACAGAATATATCTCTGGAAGACAATCAGTAGAAGTAAAGATGACTATTGAAGTAACAGAAGTAGAGATGACTGTAATTATTTCACATAGTTGCCAGTAATTTTAAGGAGAACTGGACCAAGATGTTTATTTGCTTTCCAATTAACATGCTATGAGTTGGGGCAATAGAGCAGTAATATCTAGTATTAACACCAAGAAAAACTAACTGTGACTGAGCCATCTTCTTTGGCCTATTGCTTGTTTGTTTCTTTGCTTGTTTATAAATAGTTTACATCCAGTAGTGCAATAAAATGCAAATTAAGGTATCCTCACAAACATAAAACCTAATCCTAATCCTAATCCCAGATCATGAGCCCCACTTTAGCAATTGCTTCCAATGAGGTGTCACTCATTTTTACAAAGGCTCTTTGGAAGAGCGCTGTCTTAATGCTCTACTGAAATGACAATAGGAAAAGAACTGCCTGTGTTCTTTGACCTGCTCCTGCTTCTGGGGACCCACCACCTTCACAACCTGGACAGGGAATCTGAATCATGTTCTCTCAGCTACCACATAGGAAGAAGATGATCCCAGAGGAAACAAAAAGGCAGTAGAGTACTTTATATGTTTATGTATTCAATTTATATTCTGCCTTTTGTTCAGGAGCTCAAGGCAGTATAGATAATGCTCATGTCCCCATAACAACTCTGTGAGGTACATCGGCTGAAGCTTAATTGGAACCTGGGTTCCCCTATACCACACAGGCTTTCATGAAAGAAATTTGAATTTAATCTGGGTGGTTTAGACATATTGAGTGTATGAAAGGAGGGAGGTTCCACATGTTTCAAGAAGTGTGTTTTGCAGCTGTATATTTGGAATTCCTAAGCAAGTTACTTACAGTCTCACCAGTTTCTAATGAATTGGAGAAAAAAACTCTGAGTTTATGTGAGTTGGTATGAGTTCTGAGATCAAAGTTCTATTTCTTTATTCAGAATTGTGGGAAGCTTACTTATCTTCACCAGCTTGCCTTTCTGCTAAATTCACCAGAGTGTGAATTAATAATATAATAGGTAGCCATTTTGTGACAGCACTCATGACATTTTATGTAGGTGTTTGATTCCACATTTATGCTCAGCAGGGTTCCATTGACAGTAGAAGAAGTGAAGGGGGGCAGGCAGTATTCTTCCCTTCCAGCAGCATCCTCCATTTTTTTCTGGAAGATGGAAGTTGAGAAGGCTGAAACTTCAGGGGCAAGAGAGAGTTAGCAGCATCATTGAGCCACCCACTTTATTCCAGTGGAAGCCTCCATTGGCTCCATCTTCCTTCCAAGATTAATTCCAACCCCACCCAAGAAGTAAGAGGGTCTTTAACTTGTGAATGGACATGTTCAGATCAAGCTCAGTATGTTTATTAGAATCTTTCTCCTTTGTATGTTGAGTCTCAAATTAATAAGAAACATTGACTAGAACTGTAAGATATTAAAAACTGGACTTTACTTTGTCCCAGAGGATATTTCATTTCTGCGTAATATAAATTGAGAAGATAGGAAACTTAGCACTGAATCTGGTAGAATAATGACAGAAATTTCATTTTGATTTAATAGCTTTCTACTATATAGCCAACTGTTTTTCTAATGTGTTCTACAGACTGATTGAACATAAAACCATATTTAAATATTTAATATCATCCCAAGAAAATGTAGATATCTGATTTACTAAACATTTCTGTTTTTTATTTGAGGCATTAAAAAATTATGCTTTACATGCTTATATTTTATTTCTATAATAAGCCAGAACAACAAAAAGGTCTCCATTAAAATACATTCCTGCATGATCAAGTATCATTGCAGGATTTGTCTGATTAATTCCAACCCCCACCCATCATTTCTGCTGTGCCTGTCCCACAGAAAGAATTCGTAGCTGCAATAAATAAAGGGAATACAATACCAAATTTTGTTTATCTGCTATATTATTGTTTCTACATGTAATTTATACAGGAAAAGAGAATTAGAGCACATGTTGCCAATTTGCAAGTGATTTCATCTGTTAATGGAAATGTCTGTTTCCCTCTACTCTTCGTTAGTCATGCAAAAGAAGATGGCACAGATTTTCATGCTTCTGCTGGAGCAAGGTTATAAGAGGATAAAGGCCAATTGTTTGCATCTAATGGCTAGCCTTTTATTTTTCATTAACTTTAAAATGTTAATTTCTATTTTCATTTCATATTTGTAAGTTATACATAATTAATATTATATAAATATAACTGTAATATATTGCTCTGCAGTGGAAAAACTATGACCAGAAGATAAATTTTTGCCTCCTCAGTCTGTCATCCACGTGCAAAATATAAAAAAAATCACCTTCATGTTCACCTAGGGACTTTCAGCCAAAGTTGAACAGCACTGCCCTTCAACAATAGGATTATTATTTCTCAAACTGGACACATGGCTACCCCAAAAAAGTGCTAAGCATTCTGTAGTTGCCTTTCAGAGATGTTGTTGTTTTAAGAAGGCAGTAGATGGTTCATGCCTGTGACAGTTCTTGTCTTGTTTAGCCTTCAGGTATGATAATTTTAAAGAAATGGATATGGATTTTCTGTCCTTAGCTTTCTTTAGAACTAGGCAGTGATATTAAGGGGAAAAAGTCCTGGAACTATAATCCCAGCTTCTAAAAATTTCATTTATACTCAGTCCATTTATAGACGGCTTACTTGAAAATCTGACAGTTGGATAACTCTCCAGTTTCCGATGAACTTAGTTCTTTTGTGAGGCAATATTGGTATGAGAAGCACTTTGCCAAGTTTATAACTAAAAAGTGAGAAGTGATGATGACAATATTCTAGAACTGGTTTTCTGAAAGGCTAGATGAGAAGCCATCATGGAACTTTCTTAGGGAATCAAATCAGAAATAACGGGTGTAGAACAGTTGGAATTTGTTAGTGTAGAATTCTGACAAACTACGTAGAATTCTCTAAGTCTTCTCTGAGTTGGAGTATCTGAATCCAACTTTGCAAAATGTTTACATACCCCCATAATTGTTACTTTATAATGCAATCTTAAATAGAAGTAACTGCTGAAGATAAGCACTGCAGGCCACTCTGTTATAGCTTGTAAAATATTTCAATTTTTTCTTTATTTTAAAGCAACAGCAAACTATAAACTCGATGATAATCCTTGTCATGATCTAAACCCAGTACTTCCAACAGTACTGAATGTAAGGAGTGTAAGTATTTACCATGTGTAAGTAAAACTAAAACAAACAAGCAAAAATTACCCAAACTTTGAGTGAATGTATGGTGATAAAGTTATATCCTCACAAATAAACGTGGTATTCTTTAGTGTTTGGTACAATCCTAATTTTAAAAGCTCCCTATTGAGTTCTTTAAATAAAAAGTTAACTAGGCAGCTGTAAGCAATTCCTGTCAGATTTCACGAGCACCAAAGAGCATTTTTTATCAGGAGAGAAGGGAGCGTTTCAAATTCACAGTAAAGCTTTCTCCTTTCAAGTTATTCAAACTGCATTTTTCAATTTTAGCATTTAATTTTGAAGAGAATAAGATTTCTTTCAGCCAATGGTCTCCAGGCGCCTTAAACATATAATGAAATCCAATGTTGCTTCTTATACAAATAAAAACTGAAATTAGCTGAGCACATGGTGGGTGGGCAAAAGGGAATACGTGAGACCCATTCACGAGAATCAGTTCCATTAGTAACTCCAGACAAACATGTTGGGAAACTCTGTGACTTGCCCTAAGGCATACATTCTGATAAGTACACTTTAAGTTTTCTGGCATGTCTGAAGACAAATAAAACTAAGTGGAAAGAAACAGTCATTGTACCTCATTTATTTTTAGCCAGTGTACCAAATTTAATCAAAGACATACTCATTTCACACACAGCCCATGCATGTAATGCTGTTTCAACAGCCTTAGTTTAAATTTACTGATGTGACACCATTTAAAGAATAAGGGTATCAAGACTCAAATCTATATATTACTAAAACTCTCCTGTTTGTCTGTGTGTAACCTTTAATTGGGTGAAATGGTGCATTGCAGGGCAACAATTTTTTAACCAAGGTATCTCAAATGGGCTAACTTACAGAATGTGTCCAAAATGTGGGACCCATGAACTCCTGTAGTTTTGAAATTTGGCAAATTTTATAAAACATTTTATGACATAAAATTATCATAAAACATTTTATGACATAATACAAAATGTCATAAAACACTTCCTGTGATCAGCTCCTGATGTTTGACTGTGCCATGCAGTTCAGTATGAATGACATGGTTATTTTCAAGGCAGATACATTTCTGAATATCTCCCTGAATTTTTAAGAACGTTTCCAGTTATGGCAGGACATTAGAAGTTTTGCCATTGTTGAAGGCATGGAGGAATCTGGTAAGGAAATATTTCTGAAATGATTACCCAATGGGTCACGGGTCGTCTAATTAACTATAACAATAGTCATCCTCTATTCTTCCTCACTGTCTCATTCTAGTTGTACAGGGAGACCCAAATGGCCTTTGATCCCTTTTTACTCTGCTAGGTTATTCTATCTACCCTGATGCCTTTTTATGTACACTTACATTACAATTTGCTGATGAATTACTTTTTAATGGTTTGGTAAAGGATATAACTTATATAATGTTGTAATTAAAATATCCAGGAAAGAATCAGACAGTAGATGGCAAGAAAGAAAAGAGTTTTTGCAGAAGATTTAAATACATTACAATACTTTTATTAGATGAATGCTTGGACTGACATAGATAATTTCTAATAACTGCAGGTCACAGCTAAAGAGGATAAACTGGGGGAGTTGCAGCAAGTGTCTAATAGCTAACTGCTGGGTATTGCTAAATATCTGGATGAATAATTGAATATGAATACTCCCATTTAAACAGTACATCCTGGGATAAATATTAAAAAGAAATTCATATTTACATATTGCTCAGAGATGTAATACTTAACCACTGCTATTGTAGAATAGTAGAAAGAAAATCAAGTGCCACCCTTGGTCTGCCTTACGAAGCTGACTGGTCACACCCCTGGTAAGAGCAATTTGACTTATTTTTCTAGTAGCCTGCAATGTAAGGAGGAAGAGAGAGAAAAAAGAGGATGTTATAAAAAGAGAAAGAAAAAGTGCTGCCAGAAAGAGAGAGAGAATGGGTGACTGTCTACAAGAAAGATCAAATGACAAAAAAAGCACAGTGGCGTATGAAGAGCAGTGTACCCATCCTCCCATGCTTCTACAGATGCCCACAAATACACAAGCCCAGCATACCTCTTCATCCAATTGTATCATTACCAGGGACCCCAACATACAACCTAGCTAAAGAACTTACAAAAAAACTTGGACATCTCACACAGGAGATCAAATATTCTATCAACTCCCCACTACGTGCCTTCAGAAAATCAAAGACTTAAAAATAGATGAAGATGAAATTATGGTGTCATTCGATGTCACAGCACTCTTTACATCCATAGACCCAGCAATAGTGAAAGAATACATGACAGCAGTTCTACACAACACACCTGACCTAGCCAAATACACTAAGATGAAATACCCAGAATCATGGACCTCATCAACCTCTGCCTCACCATCTCCTTTCAATTTGATGGACAAAAATACCAACAAATCAGACGAACACCCATGAGATCACCACTCTCAGGACTCATAGCAGAGACCATAATGAAGCATCTAGAAACTATAGCACTCCCATGCATGCAACCCAAAGTATGAATCCAGTATGTAGACAACACCTTGGTCATAATAAAAAAGGAACAAGTAGAGAAGACACATTAAACAATCGAGAACATCTTCAAAGGAATAAAATTCACAAGGGAAGAAGAAGAAAACAACAACACACTACCCTTCCTGGATATCCTCATTGTCAAACGGTGGCAAATTAGAAATGCAAGTCTACCGGAAAGCTACCCACACTAACCAAGTGCTCCATTTCAACCTCCCACAAGAGGAGCTGTGTAAGAACTTTATTCAGACAAGCACAAACGCTCTGCAGCAACCCAGAACACCAGAAAAAGGAAACAGACCAGATGCCTATACAGCATCTTCCAACAAAATGGACACCCGTGCAACTTTATCAGAAAGTGCCTGACCACTCAACCCACTACAGCACAACCAACACAAGCTATGAAAAGGATAACACTGCCATTCATCAGAAACATCTCAGAAACTACCAACAGACTGTTACAACTACACAGCATCACCGTAGCACATAAACCAACTAAAGCCCTCAAAAACATCTTAAGTAAACCAAAAGACCCAGCAGCCCAAGAAGAAAAATCAGGAATCACCCACAACATACAGGGTAAGGACTGTAACAGCCACTATCTACGAGAAACAGGCAGAAGACTTGCAGAGCACATCCATGATCACCATCTAGCAGTAAGAAGACACGATGAAAACTGCTTAACCTCACAACACATGGACAGACTCAACCATAGTTTCAACTGGGAAACTGTGAGCATCCTAGACCAAACTAAATCCAAAAACACTAGGGAATTCCTGGAAGCCTGGCACTCAGACAAGTCACCCATCAACAGGCACATAGAGACAAACAACATTTGCATACCATTCAAAAGAGACAATATGAAAGCTAAAAAGGAGACAAAAAGATCAGAACACCTCTATCTGCTTTTGAAGCCAATTCTCCCTATCACTGACACAATGTATTCCCATCATTGTTCTCTAAGAATAGAGCTCTCATCAGAAAAAGAGTTGCTGAGCCATAATATACAGTTCAATAGGCATTAAACAAAAATATTTTTCTTTGTTCTAGTAGTCTTATGAAATAGCCAAGGATTTTTGTCTGCTTATTCGACCAACCAGGGACTTACAATGGTTATCGTGTCTTTAAAATAAAATCTCTTCTAAGCTTTTACATGCATACATGTCAAGTTGAAATCAATAATCCTCAACTATCTTCTCACAGTTTCTTAAGATTTTAATGCTATTTAACAGCTATAAACACAAATAAAAAAACCATTAGTATGAAACAACAACATTTTCAGGTTGTATATGCTATATACCCTGTGTGCTGTCAGTCATGTCTGCTCTAAACAACAGAGTACAATCAAACTGAGTTTGTATAAGAAAAAGCAGTAAGAATTATTCCGCCCCCTTTGTTGAATGGAAGAAAAAAATAGAAATACAATAAAGAGAACTTATTTGACTTTGTTGACAATTTGTTTTCATATAGGCAATACCCTAGATTTAAAGGCATTATCGTGCATGTAGTATTTAAATTTGTTGGATTAATGCCTAATCTTTAGGCATTCTTTTAAACCAGGGGTTCTTAAACTTTTTGCCATGACAGCTCCCTTTAGTGTACTCTTAATGTACACACCTCCCCTAACAATCTGACATGAACAATGGAAACCATACAATGAAACGTTGGGAAAGGTGGATTTATTGTAACAAGGTAACTAAAAGATTCTTCACAGCTCCCCTAGACTCTGTCTGCACCTCCCCAAGGGAGGTACACCTCCCAATTTGGGAATCCCTGCTTTAACCCTTTTATATGGGGAAAAAGCATCAGGGCCACTTCATCCTTGCTGCTATGAATCCAAATGTCACCTAATATATTGTCAAACGATATATTCTGTGTTCATATAGATGGATCCATTGTGGATTTTCCATCAGTTGGCTTGTGTGGAATAGAAAGGAGGTGGACGAGTCTGGTCATACCCAGCAGTACAGAGTTGCAAAGGAAAGGGCAACAGCAAAATTTCAAAATAGTTTTATCTGGCTCTAAAAGTAGGAAGTTGCTATGCCAAGTTAGGCTCTTGGATTGTCTAGTTTGGGATTATTTTCTGTTCTGATTGGCAGTAGTAATCCTGATTTTCAGCACTACCAGGAAAGCTCAAGGACTGCACCTAGGCCCTTTAAATTATGTGCATGAACAGTATTCTTCCTCTAGCATATTAGATGAAACACCCAGCATGCCACAGTAGCGTCTTCAGACACCTAATTAACATAAAAAGGCTCTATTCATGCTTATAAAATTAGAAACAGCAGCAGGTTGTTGTTTTTCTCTATGCTGCAGAGGAAGTTTAACTGCTTCAAAAAGAAAAGACTGACCTGCCAACTTGGGGTAACAGTTCATGCACCTGAAGAAGTGAACTCTAGACCATGAAAGCCTGTGCCAAAATAAACTTACAGATTTTGAAACTGCCACAAGAGATGTAGTCTTCCGGTTGTGAGTGAAAGATCCTGTAAGTGTGGTGAGATGTTGCTGATGCATGGTGCTATTTAGTTGTGATTGTTACAAGGTTATGATTGTTTTGACCATTTGTTTTATGAGTACTGTATTGTTATTACAGTATGAATATTTTGCTGCTTGTGAGCTGCTTAGAGCCCAAATGGTATAAGAAGCATTCCTAATAAACAAACAAATATCTTGTGCACCCTTCTGGAAACAATCTATTTTTGGCATTCCTTTGTGGCCTAGAGTGGGGTGGATGGCCATCTATCAAATATGTTGATAGTATAAGGGATCCTGTACTAAGCAGGGGGAATGGACTAGGTTATTTTTATAATCCTTTCCAACTTTATGATTCTTTGTATATTGAGCATAGTTTTAACTTGTGAGTAAAGGGTATTGATTGGTGGTTTAAGATAATGGCCTTAATGAATGTTTTCTTGTGTGAATGTCATGCATTTGGTGATAACTGACAATTCCAAGAGAAATTTGTCAATTTCTGACATGGTTCCCTTCACATTTTAAACATATATCAGTGAAAGACCCATGACTGTATTTCATTGCCATGTACAGTATCTGAATTTCCAGATAGGCACTAAATTTGCATAACAATGTCAGACTTCACATCCTAATTTTGAGATTTTCCAAATGTTGGCTATTGTTTTTAAGGTAAAAAACCCTGAATCCCTATCCCCTCCTTTCCTACCCCATACCCACTTTTGGTGGGGGTGAAGTAAAGATATGGTTGGTTGCACAGTCAGCAAGATGTTTAGACTGGATTTGGCATTTTTATCCACCTATCAAGTCCTTCCCAAGGACCCGGGATAGGCAGATGTTGTTGTTTAATAATATTAAAGGTATCATCACAGGATGTAAGCTGTTCCAAGTAAAGCTGCCTTTTGCAATTGACTGAAGGTGATTTTGTCAATGCCAATGATGTTCAAGTGCTCCAGATGTTTTGGAATTGCACTCAAGATGCCTATTATTATTGGTACTATCTTTGCTTTCTTTGCCACAGTAAATTCTACTTCTTTTTGCCATTATTATTATTATTATTACTATTATTCCTGAGCTCGCTGCTGCAATGCTTGGAGGTCTTTGAAATTTAGTCTGAAACATAGTTCCTGCTTGGGAGAGGCTGCTTGTCTGATAACTTTAATGCTTTTGTAACACCTAAGCAGGGCTTCTCTATTTTTTCCCTCCATATTCAGTTACCTCTTCCACTCACCACTTTTGTTTCTCTTTCTCCTTTTTTCTTCTCTTTCCAATACAGTTATCTCTTCCTCTTACCACATTTCCATCCTAGGGTTGTTTGTTTGTTTGTTTGTTGCTGTTCCTACTGGAAGGAGAGAGAAGAACATGTCCTTGTATATGCATCTGGAGTCATTACTTTATTTTGTAATGAAATATCTTATTTTTTTGTCCTGGCACTGTCCTTTTCATGAAATTTGGCTTCTGGTAGTATGTATACTGCACACACACACTCACACACACACATTTATATGCATCCCCACACAAATGTTGCATACATGGGTGGAAGAATATGCAGGCTTGGTTTCAGCTAGAACAGTCAACTATTGCTGGGGGGTGGGCAGGGGCTATACACTGCACAGGATTTTTGGATGGATGGATGGAATATTTGTAGTAGAACAAGAAGAGTACTGTTGTGTTCTCCTGAACACTCCACAGACTCAGACATACTTTCCTACCCATTTCAGAAATAACACAGAATGAGCCCCAAATAGTATAGGGAGAAAAACAAAGAACATAGGATGAAGGAGGACATCAAGAAAGCCCCAGCCATAGATGGCTGATAAATGTATGAGACCAAACAGACTGATTTTTTTTCTTCAGGTAAGGCAGATTGTTCCCTGAAGTGGTTGGAGTGCAGATCTTGCTTGGGCACAGTTTATTTTTGAAGTATCAGGAATGTTTGTTTATCAGGGCATTTCCTGGTATCTGTTTTTAAATAGCACTGCCTGTACCATCTGATGGATCTCTGTTCAGAAATCATTGAATTTAATGAGCTTACACAATGGTAAGTGGACATGGGACTGCAATATTAGATTCAATTATGACCTAGTTTCAAGGCTGAATGTGATTTGTGGGGATTTTCTTGATAGCTTTGTATGGGGTTCAGCAGTGATATTTTGTGCCAAGTATTCACTAGGCCTTTCAAACGACAAAAAGGATAAATAAATATTTGAATCATGGGGAAAATAACCTGAAATAATATACATAACTTATTATGCATGAATTACAGTATATTTTAAGGCTTTTTATATTTTTTTATATTTTATATTTTAATTATAGAGTGTTCTTACATGCATATCTAAGATGTAGGTTGGACTCTAGCTGTCCATGCAGGGGATGGGGTCAAGTGGTAAACAAATTAGAAAACATGTGTTACAACAATTCTGTATCTTCTGCAGCTATTGTCTTTACTTTTGCATTTAATTGTTTCTTCCAAACATTCTAGTTGCATGTAATGCTCTTATTTCAGAACACATTGGGTAAACAGATGGTTTCCAAGCTACTGGAAATAGGGGTGTATTTTTCCTGGTTAGAGTAATTCCCTGGTGGCATTGTTCCTTAGAGAACACCTAAGCATTAGTCAATTATGCCATAGTAATATCCTGATCATTTGAATATGCTCTATGTATTTAAAAAAAAAATTGAGTGTAACCTGTGTAGATTTTTTAAGCAGGGCAGGATAAAGGGTAGTAAACACAGTTCAGTATTGCCGCTTCTACCACAGCTGTTTACAAATCTGCTGCCACAGAAGTCATGAGGGAATTTCTTCTACAGGTTGTCACCAAACCATTTCATTTTCGTTATAAGCAGTCAAAACTGAAAATATTTTCCATATCTTAACACTTTAAGGGGTAGTGGTATCCATTATATACTGCTGTACTGTGGGCAGGAAATGGGCAATATTCCCTGTCCTCCTCCTTTGAAAGGTGGGAATTTGCATTGCTAGCCACTTCATTAATTGCTTCACACAGTAGAGTTTTTTCCAACAACTTATCTTCAACACCAGCACCAAATCAGCTTGTAACTTCAACTGTGCCAGTTTTTGATGCTGGTTAGTTTATTTTTTTATAATGTTGCTGTTAGTACAATTTTTGATGTGCAGAAAAAAGTAAGAAAAATTGTTGGGAGGGATAATACTGGAAAACTTCAAATTATTGGTGATATGTGTACCCTCAATAAAATATGACTAAATGAGCCATGAAATAGTACATGCTAGTCTGCAGAAGACTAGTAAGAAAATGCCTACATACCAAGAAAAACAGCAGTGAAACATAATAAAGTTGTATTTGGGATAGTTACTTTATCTACAAGTAGATCAGATACTTTTAGCAACATAATTAGCTCCTTTGTGCCTAGTTAATCTGATGGAAATTATGATTATTTTTTTTATATTTGGTTTCTCCATGAATTATAATTCTCTTTTTCTAATTCAAGATCCCAGATGCTTATTTTCTTAGAGATCCTCATACTTTCCTCCTTACAAAGGACTTCATTAAGGTATATGCTGTATTTAGTGCAGAGAACTCTCACAAGATCTTAAGCTGCATGTCCTCACAGGTTAACATTTTCACATGCATTTCTAGCTACTTGAAATAGCAATGATTAGTGCAGTAACTGAAGCATGCTTGAAAGAACCAACACTTGTCTACAAAATACTAACACTTGGATGAGTCTGCAGCCTGGGAGAAGAGCACCCAGTGAATTTTCTAGACTTTTTTCATGGCTGACCTAGGATATGCTTGTATTGTCAAGGAGTGTGTTGACCTATATTTTTGATGCACATTGATTATGACAATCACTCTGCTTTCCCTGCAGGCGATGGAGGCACAGATACAGAACTTTGGACAGACGCCATCTCAGTTGCTTATTGAGCCACATCCTCCTCGGAGCTCTGCTATGCACCTGGTGAGATAAAACTGCTTGTTAAGAATTTATTTCCTCTGAATCCAAGAATCCTTTATTGGTCATAAATGCCAATTTAAGTAACACTTTCTCTTTATGAGTTCTGAGTTCCCTATAAGCACAGACTTTGTGTGTGTGTTTGTGTTTGTGCAGAAAAACAGTATGCTGAAAGAGAGAGAGAGATAGGGCAATTACTAAGTGATTTGTCAAATATTTGATTCTTTAAATCAGCTTCTACTATAGTAAATTCACATATGATTAATATTATGTTGCAAAATTAAAAAGCCTATGTTGCTATGGCAGAGATCATTATTGCACAGACCATTGCTTAAAGAAATGATTTATGTGATTCATGAATGTTGGCTACTTATCCAAAATGAGGAATTGTAGTTAATCTCCTGCTGTCTCTCCAGAGAGGAGATACTGAATACTTCAGTTTGAACTCCTGATAATTCATAATCCATTTTTCTGTATTTATTCCAGAGGAATATAAAGTATGTATATTTTCAGTTATATTGGAAACAATTCTATTTCTTTCGTTTTTTGATCCTATTTTAAACCTCTAACTTTTGAGGATTTTCTATAAAGTTTTAGTAAATATCCAGAACATTTTTTTAAAGTTGCCATTAAATATTAAGGGCAAAACTGTTTAGGCAATACTTTTTCTTGCAATTGATTATATTTTAATTCATTAGATTTATATCCCTCATTTTTCCCAGAAGCAAAATGCAATGTATGTAGCATTCATTCCTCCCATTTTAATCTCAAACCAACAATCCAGTAAAACAGGTTGTATTGAGTAACAGTTCAAACTTACCCAGAGAGTTTCTATAGCTGAGGGTGGATGTGAACCTGGGTCCCTCACTACCCAACCCACTACAACCCATCCTAGTCCAACAGTAGCAAAAACCCTATTATTTAAAATATGGCAAAGAAAATGCTTAAAACCTTAAGGGATAGCAAAATTACAATACGCAAAATATTCTTACACATTGAATGTTCTAGAAATTATTTTAGTCCGTATGTGTGAAATATGATCTCATCATCATTCTGATTATATTGAGCACTTTCTTTCCAATTGAATCAGGCGGTGTTGCTGAGGTGTTTGACAGTTGTCTGTATGCAGTGATGGACCGGATGAGGTCCAACAAATAAAAGATTTTTCATGGTATGATGGAGATTCTGTGGATTAGAGGTTCTCAGTTCTGGGAATTAGGAATGTACACAGTTCAGGATGTGTGTAGAAACTGTAGAGGATGACCTTGATGGAGAGAGGGAAGATTCATTACCAATGCAACAAACAGATAAATGTGGCTTGAGCCCATACAAAGAGAAATTTATGAAAATATCTCAGAAAGGCACCCCCTAATTCTCAACAAGATTAAAGAAGGAAGAGGGGAAGCACATTCAATTTGCAAGATTTTGTTAATATAGCCATTTTAATAAAGCAGTTTTAAGCCAATGTGGTGTTTGTTTCTTGGTCTGGTCTGCCTTGTAGGGTTGATAATGTATTAGCACTTCCTTCAATGGAACAATTCTACTGCTTCAGGACTGTTCTTGATTCTAGTCTATTACTGGGAAAACTGATGGCAAAGAGGACCCAGCTTCAGCTATGCTAGGGCATTAGCTGAAACTGTGCCTGGATTGGGATAGCCCTACTTCAGTAATACATGTAGTCAAAACATTACAGTTGGATTACTGTAATTCAGATCAGTGATGTAGGGGAAGATTATTC
This sequence comes from Candoia aspera, assembly GCF_035149785.1. Taxonomy (NCBI): domain Eukaryota; kingdom Metazoa; phylum Chordata; class Lepidosauria; order Squamata; family Candoiidae; genus Candoia; species Candoia aspera. The sequence continues at coordinate 91,208,425 of NC_086157.1, read as the reverse complement.
AGAAGTTATCAGTGATGTACAATACAACTGCCTGATTGTTAAGTGGAGTGGTTAAATGGGACCACATGATACCAACCCTGAAGTACTGCAATGGGTGCTAAGAGCTACCAGGCTCAGTTTAAGGTGTTGTCAGTAGCATAAGAGACTGTTATGAGAAAGAAATGGGAGTCCTTGTTGTTTTCTTGCAGACGTTTCATTGCCAGACTAGGCAACATCTTCAGTGCAAAGAGGGAGTGGGCCTTGCTCTCAGTTTATATATTGTGGCTTGCCCTGCTTGTGTTGGTAGGGGTGTTGTTCTCTCCTTGGGAGTTCTTTGATTGGGCTATTGTTTGCTGCTTGGTTGATTGCCTGAGTTAATCGTTCCTTGATTAGGGTGTATTGTGCTGTTTGATGGCTCATCTGGTGTTAATTCTAGTGTTGATTTTTGCATATCTGTGTGTTGATTGCTGGCAAGGAAGTTTACTGGTCTTTTGGCTGTTCTATTGTCTCTTTTGAATGGTATGTAAATGTTGTTTACCTCTATGTGTCTGTTGATGGCTGCTTTGTCTAAGTGCCAGGCTTCCAGGAATTCTCTGGCGTTTTTGGATTTGGCTTGGTTTAGGACGCCCACTGTTTCCCAGTTGAAACTATGGTCGAGTCTGTCCATGTGTTGTGAGATTAAGGAGTTCTCATCGTGTCTTCTGACTGCTAGTTGGTGTTCGTGGATGCGCTCTGCTAGTCTTCTGCCTGTCTGTCCTACTTAGTGGTTGTTACAGTCTTTGCATTGTATGTTGTAAATAACTCCTGTTTTTTCTTCTTGGGCTATTGGGTCTTTTGGGTTGCTTAATCTGTTTTGAAGAGTTGTAGTTGATTTACGTGCTATGGTGATGCCATGTGGTTGTAACAGTCTGTTGGTGATTTCTGAGATGTTTCTGATGTATGGCAGTGTTATCCTTTTCATAGTTTCCATTGGTTGGGTTGTAGTGGGTTGGGTGGTGAGGCACTTTTTGATAAAGTTGAGCGGGTATCCATTTTGTTGGAAGATGCTGTGCAGATGTTCTTTTTCTTTTTCCTGGTGTTCTGGGTTGCTGCAGTGTGTAAGTGCTCGTCTGAATAATGTTCTTACACAGCTTCTCTTGTGGGAGGTTGGATTGTTACTTTGGTAGTGGAGCACTTGGTTGGTGTGGGTAGCTTTCCTGTAGACTTGTGTTTCTAACTTACCATCATTTTCTCTACTGATGAGGATGTCCAGGAATGGTAGTGAGTTGTTGTTTACTTCCTCCCTTGTGAATTTTATTCATTAAAGATGTTATTGATGGGTTTCTTCCAGTTGTTTCTTTTGTGTTATGACAAAAGTATCATCTACACACTGGATCCATACTTTGGGTTGTATGTGTGGGAGTGCTATCCTTTCCAGACGCTGCATTATGGTCTCTGCTATAAGTCCTGAAATCAGTGATCCCATAGGTGTTCCTTTGATCTGTTGGTATATTTCTCCATCAAACTGAAAGTAGGTTATAAGCCAGCGGTTGATGAGGTCCATTATCCTGGGTATTTCTATTTTGGTGTATTTGGCTAGGTCAGGTGTGTTTTGCAGAACTGCAGCCATAGATTCTTTCGCTAGTGCCGGGTCTATGGATGTGAAGAGAGCTGTAACGTCGAATGATACCATGATCTCATCTTCTTCTATTTTTATGTTTTTGATTTTCTGGAGGCACTTTAGTGGGGAGTTGATCGAATGTTCACTCCCCTCTGTGAGGTGTCTGAGTTTCTTTGTAAGCTCTTAAGCTATGTTATATGTGGGAGTCCCTGGTAATGATACAATAGGCCGAAGTGGTATGCCCAGCTTGTGTATCTTGGGGCGTCCGTAGAAACATGGGAGGACGGGTCCACTGCTTTTCATCTGCCTCTGTTCTTCTTGTGTAATGGGAAGAACTCTACAATTGATGAGAGAAGAGTTCAGTGGTAGCTTTAAATGCAGAAGTGGCAGCTCAGTCCAGGTTTTACAGAGCCAAGGAATAGCATATTCAAACCCTTCAAAGAGTCCACTTTAATGAATCCATTAATAACAGGGGGACGTAGTTTCCTAGGTTCTGTTCCTTACCCCTGATTCTTTCATTAAAACTGCTATTTGAGTTCTGTGTGATTCCTTTTTCCTTTATTGTGTCCTGTGATACAGGGCATGACATTTAGCCTATTAACCCCTAACATCTCTCAGTGTCTTCCAACATGTGCCCTAAAATCAGTTGGGACTTCCCAGCTTATAGTTCTACTGATGGGTTTGGCTCACAGTGTTGTGACCAGTGGTAGGACCTTTTCAGGGCTGGTGTCTCCTCCTTTAGGGAGGTTGCCTGCCCCTTTGCTGTCTTCTACTAGACAACAGCTGAAGACACGCCTGTTCACTCAAGCATTGTAGAATGACAACTGCTGCATGACTAGATTACTTTTTAGGTTACAGTACACTGAGTACTTCCCCACTCTGTTCCGCATCACTAAAAATCACCAGCATAACATTAGATAACAGTAATACATTTTATTAAGGAGGGTGTTTTCCATGGTGTTGCCATTTTCAGCTACTTCTTTCTGTTAATGCCAATACATTTAGTTTTGTTGTTGGCTTTGATAGAGCTCCTAAGCTAATTCCTCCAGTTTCTGTTTCTTCAGCTTGTGTATTATGCAAGCCTAATGAATGACTAAACTACTGCTTCCGTTTGACATCTTTACTGTATAAACAACCGTAAGCATTTTAGTGAGATTTTCTATCTGTTAATGCTGACTGTATCATTACATGCCCTCTAATGATAACTTAATGGACATTTGCTGTGACTTTTCTGTATTTGCTGTAGTAACTACTTCTCTAGTTTTGCTGTCTTGTGTCTGTAGCAGTAGCTGTACAAAAAACAATTTTTCCCCTGATTGTGTAAGTACTTCCTGACTCTCTTAACCTTATTTTCCCTTCAGACCTTCTCACTAATTATGTTATTCTTTCTGTTTTCTTCTGTTCTCTTCCCCTTTCTACTCAACAGTGTTTCCTTCCACAGAGTCCACTTATGTTTAAAGATCAGATGCAGCAAGATGTTATAATGGTGCTCAAATTTCCATCAAATTCTCCTGTCACACACGTGGCAGCCAATACACTCCCCCACCTTACAATTCCTGCCGTGGTAACTGTGACTTGTAGCCGGCTTTTTGCGGTGAATAGATGGCACAATACAGTAGGTATGTGTTTCAAGATGGATTTTGTGCTGAGTTTGTATTTCACAAATAGTTTGGGTTGGGTTTGTATTAAGCTTCGTGACACAAATAAATGTAAATAGTATATGCAAACCCAAGGAGGATTTTTAAAAATGCTTCCTATAACTTAATCCACCTCTAAAGATAACACTGGGGAATTAGTTGCCACCTCAAAAAGTTACCCATACACACACACACACACACACACCCCTAAATAACCAGTCTGGCATTGTTTTGAATGCTAGTTTATATCCTCCCAATTTAAATAATAGTAACAGTTATTCCACTGGATCGCATGTGAATAACAGTGCATTTCTAGGGCCAAGCTAAATATACTATGCTCACCAAGTTGGTTTTTTAATGCATTAAAGTATGCAGCATGGGTGAGAGAGAGGGTTTGTTTTTGTTTTTGTTTTAAAACATCTAGAGAGAGGCTAAAACATCTAGAGAGAGGATTTCTAACTTTGGCACTGTTGCTTCAGGCATTTTGCTTCCCTCCCTGGTGCATTCCCCATATTCGAACCAGGGCAGGGGAAAAGCACTGGAAGTTACTGGAGCATAGGGAGGGTTCAGCTACAATCACTTCTTTTATACAATTCATTCCTGATATCTACACATTAGATACACACATCCTATTTAATGCAGAAAAAAAAATGGTACCAATAAACAGACCAATTAGTTTCCATCTAATTTCATTCAGACACAAATGAAAACTTTTTATGAAACAAACCGCAATAAACAGAGGAAATTAATGGGAAATTGAGAAAAAGAAATTGAGAACATCGGTTTAGGAATATGCACACAGAAGAGATGAGTGGAAATAAAGAGATATACAGCAAAATGGGAAAGGGAACCAAGCTTCTGTGCCTGAAACAAATGCCCTCATGTAGATCTTACTTTGGGCCTACCACTTATCCCTTTGATACCCTGTTGGAAATTTGTATTAAACTATAATTCTGATAGGTGAAAACAAAAAGTTTACTATGAGAAGTGTCAAACCTCATCACTTGAACATAGCAGAACTGATATGCCAGTTCACCAGCCCACTTTTCCTCTTATCAGAACATGCCTGGGTTAGAGAGCCCAGGAGTTGTTTTTGATTAGGCTGTGAAGACTTGCAACTTTTAAGGTCCAGATGAATGGAAAACTACATCCCACTAATGTACAGTACCAGAATGTTTTCCAGCACTCTGTCATTCCCTCTCTCTCACACACACACACACATATATATTTCAATACAGTAAAAGTATACAAAACAACCCCCCCCAAAAGAAAATAAGAAAAAGAGAAAAAGGAAGGGAATGAAAAAAAATACAATTATGCCTTCCACCCTTCTTTTTATCGATTAAGAAAGATCTTAATGTTTTCCCCATCCTCTTTGTCCCTTTTTAATCCCAAAATTGTCAATTCGATATTTTATTCTTTCAACAAAAAGTCCAGTCTTTCAAAAAATTCTTTGTCGTTTTGCAATGTCAAAAACAGGAAAGAGGAAAATATTAGGAATCCCATAGTACAAACCTAATTTTGTATAGCCATTATTGACCTTTTTTAATATTCCTTAGGTCTCAGGGGAGCACCAGGATATTCTCTAGATCAAGCTCATCACCTTCCTATTGAAATGGATCCATTGATTGGTATGTTATGTTAGATGGAAAATAAATAAATAATTAAGAAATAGTTTCAACAATAATTTAGTATATTATTTTTTCATGAATTAGAAGATTTAAAAGTAGAGAAAAATATCTACAGCCCACTCTAATTGTACACTGTGAAAAACTGTAGTTAAGAGGAATCAAAAGGAATCAAAACCAAACAATTGCTTGCAAGCAGCATGCATGAGAAAAACTTTGGCTCTTATTTTGAGACTTGACATATGGGATTGAAGGTATATTATTCTACTATGATGCCTGAATTAGCATGCTCACTCACATCCAAAGTTCAGTGATAAGTTTATTTGCATGATATAAAGTCACTGAAAGAATTTGCTTTTTTCCTATTCCACACAGCCAATAACTCTGGTGTGAATAAACGGCAGATCACAGACCTTGTGGATCAAAGCATTCAAATCAATGCTCATTGTTTCGTGGTCACAGCAGATAATCGCTACATTCTTATCTGTGGTTTCTGGGACAAGAGCTTTCGAGTTTATTCAACAGAAACAGGTGGAATTTTCACATGGAATTTTAATTCATTTTCTTATATCATTCACAGTATGTCAAAATAGAGAAATGTTGTTTAAAAATTAAATAAAGTAGAACAGAAAATGCTTGTTTTTTTTCATATCAGAGAAGGAATTGAAATAACAGTTAGCGACTTTACAAATCCCAGGAGCTAATTTAAAAACAATGTTTGAAATCTCAGATTTTGGAGATGTTTGCTCTCAGCTATCATCCAGTCTTAGGTAAGAATGAAGTCTTAACAAGATTTCAGGGTCCTCAGATGGAATCTTACAATATCTTTTGCGAGAATACTCATTTAGGATGTTCTTGTGAGGGAGGAATTGAATTTTTTTTTTCCTTCAGGGTAGGATGAATCTGTTATTTATTAGTGGCAGATTCTCTTACCATTCAAATCCCCATTCCCTCCAAAATTAGTTAAATTTTCAAGAGGTTTTAAATCATTCAGAATCCCAGGGGCAGCAGCTGCAATGAGAATTCTCAGAGAGGCTTGCAATTCAGCATCTGGCCTGGCTCTGATGGTTTTGTGACAGGAGGAGATCAGGAGGGTGAGAAATTGTAACTCCAATCATACAACAAATACTTTGCATAGAGAAGGTCACAGGTTCAGTTCCTAGCATTTCCAGTGAAGAATGATCACTTGTAGGTGAGAGGCAAGATATCTGCTTGAGACTCTGGAGAGCCATTACCATTCAGGAGTAGACAGTTTTCTATGTTTCTCTGATGAACAACAAGTCAATGTTATATCACTTTGACACCTGGGAACAAAGAAGCCTCTTCAGCCTGTAGGATACAGGGTGAGAACTCTAGAGGGATCAGCTTTTTTTACATTCATACATGTTAAAGCTGCAGTCCATTTAATACAAATTACATGGTATCTATTGTCTGAAATGCCATCTCATACATCAAAAAGAGGTAGTAACAGACCTGCAGGGTGATTAGATTCAATGAGAGGAAATGTTATGCCTTTGTCCAGTCCGATACTTGGTACAGCCTGCATACAACATGTTCATACAGAATACCTTATCCCTTGCTGCCTGAAGATAGTCACTGATACCTGTTTTATAGTCCATTGTTGAAAATGTCTTTTATTTGTGCTTTGTCTTTAAATTTGTTTGCTGGCTGCCATTTGTATTCACGACGCACTGCATCATGGGGAAAAAAGATCAGTCAAGCAACCTCTCTTTGTTGTAGGCAAACTAACACAGATTGTATTTGGCCATTGGGATGTAGTCACTTGTCTTGCCCGATCAGAGTCTTATATCGGTGGGGACTGCTACATAGTCTCTGGCTCTCGTGATGCTACTTTGCTGTTGTGGTATTGGAGTGGCCGACATCATATCATTGGTGACAATCCAAATAGCAGTAAGTTATTACCATTTTTATCTATCTATGTAATGTTTATCCTTTATATTTTCAATTATGACAGTACAGACTATCCATCTTCTCCCTCATGGGCCCTCATTCCATTTTTTCTCCAGGAAGGCAGCAGCTGCTTTAGTTGCTAAGACCTCAGCAGTTCACTTGCAAATACCAGAGATGTACTGAATATACAGTATGATGGTCTTCATTTGCCCTGCCAAATGCCTGCAAAGTGGGTGGCTGCTTTATGAAGTGCCAAATGATTCCCTGTAGCCTTCTGGTACCACCATTACTGACTTATGGATGATTGCTCACAAGGTTTCTCCACTTATTTTGCCATTAGAGGCTGTTCATCATTCATGGGTTTCCTAATTTACTGGAAGAATAGTTTTCTACCAAAAGTTATAGGAAGGAATATTTTTTATAATATCTGTACTTCTTGTACTTTACTGCCAGGAGATTAGGGCTTATCTTGTATGGAAAATGAAAGTGAGGGGTATAGGGTAAGTTAAATCCAATTAGTTAACATCTTTAAAATGAATCTCTAGGAAGATGTGGACAATATTTTTCAGAACAGGATTAGTTTCGCAAAAGCTGTCATCTGGAGATGTAGATAAGATATTATATATTACAGAACATAAGGAGATAAGGAACTCAAGAGAAAAATGTCAGGTTATGGTAATTATGTGGGTTAGGTGTTTGACTTTCTAATGATCCTTTAAGCTGAAAGATAGTTAATTATCAATTTCAGCTTCAGTGCATCCAATTATCAAAAGGAACTTCAGTTGTTTCAGAAAATCATATAGAGCAGGATCTCTTTATTTTTTTTTTCCATCAACACCACTAATCATACATCTGATATGTTATATTCATATGCATATACACATGCTCTCACACACTTAATCACTCTCTGGTGTTTCTTATTAATAAAATGACTAAGTAAGCTGAAAAGCATTACTGATGTGGCCCTTGCTAGTTTTTATACCTAAATGCACACATATAAGTACTTTAATATACTCATCTCCTATCAGCCTTCTAATATTGCCTCACACCATTAGGTACACTTGATATATTGTACTTTTTCCTTTCTTTTCGTTGTATGCTGGTCACTGACCAAAATCAATAAATTCTATCTAATCTATTTTTAATACTTCCAAATTTACGGCTGAAAAGTATATTTATTTATTGTTAAAATGACATTTAACAAATTTATTCTAAATAAATAATTCATTTTAAAAATTTGTCAGCTCTCCTGCTTGTTACTGCATCTGAAGGGAGCTGCTCAAATTTTCACTGGCGTCCCTGTGTTGGTCCTTTCAGTTTTATCTAATATACAGAGTTCAGCCTTGAAGTTGATCAAATGGAGACATATAGAAGGTTCTGTGAGTTTAGAAACTGGGATGCATAAAATGTTGATATTCTGGATTTAGAGTTGGAGAAAGTTTTTTAATTACATCAGTTATTTAACTTAAACAATCCTGTCTTGGTTGTGCATAGGTTTACATAGTTTCTTCTGCAACTCAGCTCATAAAACTGGCTACTTTCTGTTTTTTTCATTAGTACATTTTAGGTAGTTTTAGTTCCTTCTTTCTAATTAGGATTGGGTGGAAAATGTGACTCTTGGAACAAATGAATGAAAGAGAATAAGGGAGGGAGGGAGGGAAGGAAGGAAGGATTTTTTTTCCTCAAAAGGATACAAATCCAGAAACTAATTCAGAAGTGATAAAAATTAATTTGCACACTTTAATTGGAACCAGTTCACTGCAGAAAATGAGGCGAATGGAGCCAGCAGCTTGTGTTAAGACATGATTGAATTTTTTGTCGTGTAGGTATAGTGGACTTGGCTGCTTATCCTCCTGAGTCTATCTGTGCAATATATTGCATTCAGCCTTTGACTGGTTTCTTTAAAACAATCAATGCTATTCCTGTCATGTCCCCAGGGTCTGAAATTTCATTGATCTTGGGACTTGACATTTCTCATTACATAGCAGCAAGTTGCCAGAGGTGTGAGTTGCTTTTCCTGGCCATGTTTGCATTGAACACTATATGAGCACATCGTGTCAACTGGCCCAAACCTCAGTTTGTGGACCAATTATAGTAAATAGCCCTTAAAGGCACTAAAGTGCATTTTGTCTCACTTGACACATTTTACATATACTTAAAGGGAATGTTCAGTACTCCAATAAATGAGTGTGGTAAACTGCCTGTACACTAAACTTACTAAATATCTCTATAAAGAATTCCAGGGAGAGAGTAGCATTGATTTTATGAATAATACTTCTGAAGGCATTTTGAGTCATTTGCATGTAAATATTTCAGATATAAAAGACTCTTTAAATTAATTGGGAGGAGATAATTAAAATATTAACTGTATGTGTACATATTACTTCTTTAAATGGCAAATTATAAAACCTTAGAGAGAAGAGTATACTATGGGCTTTGAACATCAAATCCTTTGTTTCATATTAAAATTGCATTGGCCAAAAATGAAATACTGATTGTTTAGATGCCAGTAAGAATGCAGAATTATATTTCCCCAAAACTAGAGATACCCAGGGGAAGCAATTCTTGCAGTTACAACTGTTAATGTCTGTATTTGTTATCAAGCTTCTCAACTACTTCCACGTAGATATGTCCACTTTATTTGAAGTTAGTTGTAGTTCTTGTTTCTACCTACAAATATAAAGATTGGGTATCACTTTGACTATTTTACTGTATTACATGCTTGTATCCAATCTCTCCTTGGAGCTTGTAGAGTGTATATGATTTGAATCTTTTCAGAATAATGTGGCAAGGAAAGAGTGCTATGTCTGTGAAACATACATGTATGAGCCTATAACTGCTAGACAAGCATGGGGATATAAGGAACATCATAAAGATGTTTGAGAGTCTAAGGGGCTATCAGAACCCAAGCAGGTGTAAACCTAGTTGACACAATGGTTTCTAGCAATAAACAAATTAATGCTTATAACCAGAAACAAAACAGTATTCCCAGCACCCCTTGCTAGATTTTATTTCAAAAGAATCCTTCCAGCTTATATCTGCCTCCTAGTTGATGATGTGGGCAATAGTATGTTGTATTACAAGACAGACTTCAATAGGAGGTCCCAGCTTGCATAAAATAGTATAAGCATGCTTGCGATAAAACTGAGTTTTGATTGCTCTTTGTGTATATGTGAGGCCAAAAGAAAGAAGAAAAACATAATCATGGTCAGTTAAAGGGGTCTGGTCTTGTAGAGCAGTGTTGATGAATTCATGCAGGTAGTACAGGCTTAATTATGAATATATCAGAAAGTATGAAGTAATGTCATCTAGACTGTTTGAGGTGCATATGAAATCATGAATTTATTATTTGCATGATATTCTCCAATTAATGGTGATAATGAAAGAACCAGGGATCCGTTTGGAGGGAATTCCCTGAAGTCTTGGAGATGGGCAGTATAAGAATAGAAAGACAGGCATGAAATAAAGCGTGTAACATTCTGAATGAATCTCTGATTTTTTGGGGGGGTTGAATTATTTTGTAAGTGGAAGGTGCAAACAAAATGCCATGCTGGCTGGGAAATTCTGGGAGTTGAAGTCCACACATCTTAAAGTTGCCAAGGTTGAAGAATACTGCTTTAGGGACTCAGGAATGACTGAAAATGGAGATGATGATAGAGAATAAGGACTGAATTACGAAACAAGTTAGTAAGAACTTCAGAAAGATAGAGGTGGAACATTTGAAGAACAGTAGGCAATGTATGAATTGGTGTATGATACGATGAAAGTAAGGATGAAAATTATGCATTAAGAAGTAGAAGGCATTAGGGTGAATTGGATGTAGGTGGTTTCTTGTTTTCCCTTTCTTTCTCTTATCTCCTGTCTCCAGTCTCTTTGCTCACTAGGTCGTACTCTTTCTGTCTCTTTCTGTGTTTTCTATAATGCTGCTTATACCAAAAGGGAGCATGATGGATATGTATGTGGATGCATGTTCTTCCAGTTTCAATGCTCAGAATGAGAGTAGGAAAGAATCTCTAAAGAAGTTGTAGTAGACAGTGTTACTGTGGAAGTAGAGTGCAAAGAATTCCCTCCATGTGTGGAAGATATGGCAATACGTTATACAGTACCAGCAAATTGGCATCAGCCAAGCAGTAGGAAGAAGCAAAAAACACACAAACTACTGTTTCCTGTGGCTTTGTCTCCATGCCTTTAAAGATGCTTTGTCCACTATTTGGGATATAATTATTCACTTATAATTATATATATGTAATTAATTAATTAACTTATAATTATATATAATTTGGGATATAATTATTTGGGATTATTCACACACACATACACACAGAGATATATACGTATATGTATGTGTATGTATGTATGTATATATGTATGTATATATATATATGTGTGTGTGTGTGTGTGTATATGTGTATATATATATATATATATATACACACACACATACATACATACATATATAAATATAAATATAATTCTATAATTATTCACTGTTGGCTATATACAGTCCATCAATGCTCTTTGGTTGGCCTGGTTAGGACCTTACCACAGGTAGCCTTCTTGTGGAGAAAAAGTAAAAATAACATTTCCAGGAAACTGCCCTTTGGGATTTGATATTCAGTATATTTTATTGATGCCTGTTTCACAATATTCTTATTCCTCTTTGGGTAGGAAAGCAATTCTGCCAAAGATTAGATGCTTTGATGTCTTCCACTTTTCAAATTATTAACCTTTATTGCACTGATGATAGTGTGTGTCACTACCAGAAAGGAAAATAAAAAATGTTTCTAATTCACATGAAATATTAATTTGTAAGGAAATGTGGAACCATACAACTAAATGGTTAGATTATTATTTCTCTTTCATTCAATATCTTCTATATTATTAATTGCTAGCTTTTGTGGGAAACAAAAGCTAGCTTACTACACTGAGGTAGCTCAGGCTTGTAGATTTTACCATTTTGCCCTAAAGTGATTCAACAACGCAGATACAGAAGTACAATGTTGGGGAAATTACTGTGAGTTCACAATGACAGTGTTTCAATTCACAGCAGTCAAGTTTCACCTGCAGTTCCCTTAGTATCTTAGCCTTTAATCTTTCACTGTATCTATCAGTAGTGCTATTAAGGTGAAAGAATTTTGTTAGATTTTGAATGATTGCTACAGTCCCTGACATTCCTTTGTTTTTTCAGCGAAATGTGGTATGTGAAATTCTCTTTCCCATTTAGCAGGTTTGCTCTAATAATATAACACTGATTAAAATGTTATTTTCTTTCATTTGCTTGAAAGAGTGAAGTGATAGTAACTGTTACTGCCAAGCCACAATTGATTCTAAGTATATTACAGTTAGGACTTTCAGAGACAATACCAAATAAAGTAGAACACAGTACAGATTCACTTTAATTATAGATAACCTACAGTTGAGTGTATTAAGCTTAATACTCCAGAATTATGCGTAATGTAGGTAATAGTTCCTTTTCCTTTTCTTTGCTTTCTTTTCAACTGTCATGAAAAACTCAAGGTTTTTTAAGAGCTAAGTCAGATAATTCACACTTGAGAGCAGCAATTTCAAAATGAGAATATTGTAAAATAAGTTCAAGCCCTCTGCCAGCTATAGTTTAGCTTTCTTCAGAAATGTAGCCAAACCCCTTCACTTCCTGTTACATTTCCTATTCAGCCCTTGATCCTGGAAAAGTTGCCTATTTCTAATCTAATGTTTCATTCAGTGCAGAAAGCAACATGTTTTTAAAATTGTGGCTGTACATTGCAGCTGCAGTTGTGAAAGGATACAAAAATCATTTAGAGGATTAAATCACTTGTTTAGATAATTTTTATTTGATACCTCCATCTCCTACATTCCTTCAGTACAGACAAATTTACAAAATATGGAGTATAAATAAATAACTATTGATATCTAAACATCCCACCCAGAAGCATAGAAAGATATATCACTGGATTAGCTCTTTTTCTGTTTACTTTTCACAATATAATGCACCTGTTACTTATGTAAACATCTTTCAAAGCAGAGAAACCACCTCTAATATTATTCAGCTTTTCTATTTCAATTCAAACAGGTATATCCCATATTTTATAGGTATTCTGTCTTCCCCAACCAGATGTCTCCCAGACGCATTTGCATGATGGCTGGCTGTTTCCTAGCCAGCATATGCACTGAAATCTAAATAATTAGGGCTATGCAGCACTTAATTCAAAAAAGGTATTTCGGAATGTAAATGTCTGTGGGAAGCAAGAGTGGAAACCCAAGAAAAATCACAGGACAAGAGTTGCAGAGAGATAGTATATTTTTACACTGAAGCATCGTTTCTTGTTTTAAATTGTTATACCATTTTAACTCTTGTTAACTACTCAGAGTCTTTTACAAGTGGGCAGACTTAAAAGTTGAAATTATAAATATCAAATCCAAAGCATTACACAGCCTAATAAATAACATTTTGTTCAAATGAAAACAACAGCAAAGGTTATATTTCTAAACCCAGATGAATTATCTAAATATATATTAAATTATTATGACTAGTATAGACATTATATTTAGTGTTTCATGAAGAAATACAATATATGAATCAAGAAATTCCATACACTAGAGATTCTAAAACAGAGTCCTTCACAAGATACAAGCAGAAATGCTCCCGAATAAAGCTCAAGCCAATTTATGTGTTTTTTTCTTTTTTTTAGGTGACTATCCTGCTCCCAGAGCGGTTCTAACTGGTCATGATCATGAAGTTGTCTGCGTATCAGTATGTGCTGAGCTGGGACTTGTCATAAGTGGTGCTAAAGGTCAGTTGCTAAAGGTCATTTTTAGTTTAAAACTTCTTGCCTCAAAATAAATATTATTTCTTCACACCATCATTAACCTACAGGTAGTCCTAATTTAGTGACCGCAATTGGGCAATTAGGACTAGCAACTCGGTCGTTAAGTGAAGCAGTCACTAAGTGGAAAATTACGTGACTGTGAGTGTGCTAACGATTTTACTTCAGCTTTCCTTTTTTTTTGCAGCATCAAAAGGATACCACCCCAAACCAATGGGTGAGCCCAAATGGTGGGGAAGGTTTCCAGAACTTGATTCATGAGGAAGCTGGGTAAAAGGGTAAATCTTATAGCCCTTTTTCCCCACTCACCTGTCCTTTGGAATGCTCACCCCAGCACTGGAATAATTAGCAAGAAGGGAACTGATGTCTGTGTTTACATTCATTGGAGAGAAAGGGACTACAAGAGAATAAGCAGGCACACAATGGGGAATACACATTGAAAGGAATGCGCTAGCATCAGCTGTTTGCATAGTGCACTAGCAGCTGCAAGCCACCAGCCAAGCAGGAGGCAAACAAAGGCTTTTAGTATGGAACTGATTAGGATCTTGTCAATTTCAGGTAGCAGCTGCCTGCAGTGGAAGGCTTCTAATGAACTAATTAAGGTTACAGAGCTGAGCTTGTTAACTTGCGGTTAGCACTTTTTAGGGATGCTGCTCTGCGATGAAAAGCAGCTCTGGAAGAGAGAGCTTATTTAATTAAGTTCTCTGCTCTGCAAAGCGGGGGGGGGAAAGAAACAGGTCAGGCACAGGACAATGTGTACTGACTGTTATGGTGAACATGTGACTGAGAGAGAGACACTATGAAGGTGGTAAACATTAGTTGCAAAGTTACTTTTTCATCATTTTGTAACCATGAACAGTTGTTCTCCAAGGCAGTCACTAGATGAGTACTACCTTTAACTGCAACAGCTAATATCAACAATTGAATTAGCCCAGGCCACCTCCGGCAAAAAAGCAGCATAAGCATTGCTACCAGAATTCAAATCTATAGATAATTAATACTGCCGAAGTTGCTGAATGGTGCAGAATCCTGGACCTGGCTTTGAAATTATTTGAAAAAAACTTCCATGTTTCCTGAATGCACTGCCTGCACTGAATATTAGGGATTTCAATCTTTCTGAGATTTAACTTTCCTGACACCGGTTCTTCTACGTTTCCAGCCTACCTCTCTGAACTCTTCCTTTCTGACCACTTCATTGCTTATTATTATTTATTATTTATCAAATTTGTCACCGCCCATCTCCTCCCACCAGAGGGACTCTGGGCAGTTTACAACAAAATAATCAATAAAACAATAAATATATAATTCAATTACAATATCTAAAAATACAATATCTAAAAATACAATTACAGATAAACAATAAATTACAGATAAAAATTATACGTGTCCTTTTCCATTTTCAGATCTTAAATAAACTTTTTCTGCAATCGCACTGGCTTCTTTTATTGTCCTCCACTCTTTTATCCTTATTGGAACTGTTTGCAATTATGCCTTTAATATTTCCTTCTTAAGAAACTCCCACCTCTCTTGAGCACCCTTTCCTTGTGGATTCTTCTGCCATGAGATCATACCCATCCTTGCTCTGAGTTTATTAAAATCCACTTTTTAGAAGACAAGATGCACGTATGATTATGTTTTTGAATTACATGGTCACTTTCCCCCAACATCTCTCTTATTTCCACTTCCTGAACTCAGTCTTCCCTTTGATAAGATTGACTTAAGTAATTCAATTCCTATATATTTCAGTGGTTCTATTGAAGACTAGACTGAACAAAAAGGGTCCTGAACTAAAAGTAGCTATTAAAGACCTTTGACCTCTTGGAGATAATTTTAAAAATTTAGAAAATAAAGAATGAGAGACCCTCTTCATGGACAGATAGATGTAACAGTGCTTCAAAGAAATTCTTTGTTTAATTTTTTTCCCCACTTCTTTAAGATGACACATTCAGTACCTGAAGTACATAGTCCTCCCACCTGTATCTTTCATGGCTTATACTTCCTTTATTTGTCTGGTTTTTTATTTACTGATGTAATCAGAATCAACTCTTCAAATTTTAGAAACAATTAAAACAAACTCGCAATAACATCCAACAATAAATAGTAAATAATAAACTATACAACATTACAATAAAACAAGTCACAACAACAACCCTGGCATGAATTCCAGTTAAGTCTCAAAGACTCTCCAAAACAGCTCTTTCTTGACAGTCTTATGGAAACACTGAAGGTGGACGTTGACCAGATATACCATTGTCAGCCCTATGAGGTAGACCAGATTCTAACACCAAAGCTTTAAACTACTTTTATTATAGGGTCACAGTAACAGAATCTTGCAACTCTGAATGTGCCTCCCCCCTCCCTGCCTTTATCCTAAAGAGAACTAGAGAGGGTCCACTCTGAGATGCTTTCTCAAATTCCATTCCTGCTTTGGGCTCAGATTTCTCTTATCTGACCATTGCCTTGGCTGCAGCTCTTCTTCTTCCTCAGGGTTATTCTCACAGCCCATTACAACCCTCCCTCCCTCCCTCCCTCCCTCCCTCCCTCCCTCCCTCCATCCATCCATCCATCCATCCATCCATCCATCCATCCATCCATCCATCCATCTATCTATCTATCTATCTATCTATCTATCTATCTATCTATCTATCTATCTATCTATCTATCTATCTATATATTGAATTGAAGGAAGACTATTCACTTATAAAGGGAGGGGGGCTAGAATAAGTGTTAAAGTAAAGGGAAGGACCCTCCTCTTCTTTATAAATCCAACTAGTTCAGCTTGCTGAGAGTGAGAGTTTTTTGGGTAAAGTGCCTCAGTTGGTCTTTTCAGCCGATTAGAACTTACGTTTCACTTCACTCAATAGGGAGAATTATCCATGGGAATTCTAAATTATGTGGGTATAGAGGCCAACCATTACCTCAATGGAGCAGAAGTCCACCATCAGTTTTAATCCAAACCTGACTTGCCCCTGTTCTGGCCTCCTGCTGCTAAAACCTCTACTAAGAACAGATATACAGTAAACCTTTAAAGAATCCCTTGGGTATAGCAAGTGCCCTGGAGAACAGATGTACTCTTCTTGATCATGGAGTTTTTCCTCTGTCAGTAGAGAGGAATTCTACCCCATCCTAACCCTTTGGTAGGTTAGGATTCCACTTTAGTTCATGTTGAAATCATTAGGACTTAAATAATGAATAACCTTTCTCAGAAATTGTAGTAGAATCTCTGTTACGCTAACTTAGTCTGTATCCAATCCTTTGTGAATCATTGACTGAAATTATATGAATTTCCATTTCTGTAATATGCTGTTATTAATTTATAATATACAGAAGGACCTTGTCTGGTACACACAATTACTGGAGATTTGCTGAGAGCGCTAGAAGGAACAGAAAACTGTTTGTATCCCCGCCTAATATCCGTGTCTAGTGAAGGCCACTGTATCATCTATTATGAACGAGGAAGATTCAGCAATTTCAGCATTAATGGAAAACTTTTGGCCCAAATGGAAATTAATGATTCAACCAGGGTAATTTTTTATCTTATATTTTAATAGAAGGCATTAACATTAGTTCAGTGTCACCTGAAAAAAGTTACATTTATAGAAAAAACTTTTCAGGTTCAAATCAAGTTAGAATTATTCTTAAAAACTACACCAAGACATTGCATAATACACAATGTTTCCTGGATATCTGTTGCTTAATTGTCTGATAATGCTTAAAACCTTAATTAGCTTGACCTCTGTTGTCCTTTAATTACAGCATACTCAGAGGCATTGATGGGGGGGCAGTCAGGGGGCCAAATAATGAAAGCAGCTCATACCAGACAACTCAAGCAATGACCCTTTTGTATGTGTGTCATAATGTTAACATGCTGGATCCTGTGGAGATATCTGAGCACCATCATGAATACAGGGCTCTGAGGAACAAAATCTACCAGCAGCAGCAGCCAAAGGAGAGTAAAAGGATGCATAACTCAAGCTGTTCATAGTGGTATATATCAGTGCAAAGGCTGAACTAATGTGTGCAGACTTCAAGGCAAACCTTCTTTGCTTTTGCTTATAATAAAAAGCCATCTTATTATTTAGCATTTTGGAGCTTATGGTTAGGCTTTACTACTATCAGCAAAACGTACTAAACAAGGAAGTGCTCTTTTCATTATAACTGTGTATTCTGTACAGCAATTTCTTAAATAATTATGGTTGCCTCTGTCTTTGGCTTTTATGTAGGCTATCCTTCTGAGCAGTGATGGGCAGAATCTGGTTACAGGTGGTGATAACGGAGTAGTAGAAGTATGGCAGGCTTGTGACTTCAAACAACTCTACATTTATCCTGGCTGTGATGCTGGCATTAGGGCAATGGACCTATCCCATGATCAGAGGTAAGCTGAAACCTAAAAAAAAAAAAAAGGTGTAATGTGCATTTAAAATTCTCCTTAGTAATCTTTCCCTTAGTTAAATGCATAGCACAGCTGCATCATTTGGGTGTTAAACCATGAGTCAGTAACAATTTCCAACCCAAAGCACACATACATGCAAAAAGATCATTTCAAAAATTTAGATAACATCTTCTAAACTTAAATATTCTTGTGAAAGATCTTACAAGATTTTATGAACTTATAAACTGACATTTTTATAAAAATTATTCTACTTTAGGAGAGGTAGTTTTGGGTGGGACAGTGTGCACCACACTCCTGACCCTTGAGTTAAATTAGGTAGCTGTATTTAGGAAGATTCTCATGGTGCATTTTGGCTGTGCTTCCACTAACTTGTATTTCAAAGAAAGAAGTAACGTAATATATTAGATAATAATCCTATGACATGGACTACAGAGTTCATATCCCTCTTCAGCCTCAATTCTGTGGAGGTGAGCCAGAATTGAGCCATTAGGGTTGCTGTGAGGGTAAAATGGGATATCCATAGAACTCTTTGGGGAAAATGTAATTATTTTTGTAGGTGCCCTGCATTCATCATTTTTCATTGTTGATTTTTTTACATTTAACCCAGTCAACCTGTATGTCCGTCACACTTCTTTAGCAGAACACTGATGGAGAAATGGAAGCAGCCATTTTCCAAAGAAAGCCCCAAATTTCAGCCATTTGTTATCTTACAAAAATATGCAATGGCATCATAGAGCAGGGTATTCCATTCTGCCCCGCATTTTCAAATGACTACTGTCCTTCAAACTGGTTAAGTGTAATTTAATATGAACAGTAAAATGTCTCAGATATTTACAGGCCAGATCTCTGTTTCTGTTTCAGGACTCTAATTACCGGCATGGCGTCTGGTAGCATTGTAGCTTTTAATATAGATTTTAATCGTTGGCATTATGAGCATCAGAATAGATACTAAACCAGAGTGAAGAACTGAAAGCAAAGATTAAACGGAGAGCACAAGTGCTACTGAAAGGTATCTCTGGTGGAAAAAGAAATCTGCATTGACCTCCGTTGTACATTCCATTACACCCAGCAATAGCTGTACATTGTAGTCAGCAACCATTTTATTTTGTGTGTTTTTTCACAACTGAACACCAGCTGCTGCAGAAGCGAGCTTGTATCATGTAAATTATAATGACTTAATAGATGTTTTGGTAATTACTTCATATACTTTTGTTTACTGAGAAAAGGTAGAAGAACACATCACAAGAGACTTTTGAATATTCTGAGGAACTTGTGTCTGGCTGTTATATGGTTTGGGCCGTGAACCTAGCATCCATTTCCCATTTCCAGCCTCTTTTCAAGCTGATAAATTAAAAGGAAAAAACCCTACATTTGATACTTTGTACATCAGATGCACATCTTAACTTTAAAGGGATACTTTTGTAAAAGTAAAACCTTGTATAAAAAACAAAAACTGTTTCTTAATTTTATTGTGGAGTTACAACTTGCATGTACTTTAAGCCTGATGTCTTGAAACCATATCCACAAGTTGAACTGAACAGCTGTCCAAGGCCCAGCTTGTATTTAAAGGTTGAAATGGGGTGCAAGCTGCAATGTTGCCATTGCCACTGAAACATGGTCTGCATATTTCAGTCTAAAGCCACCCCTTCTAAATGAAGTTTTGCTCACTACATGAAGCATTTGGATATGAAGCCATTGTTTGCCATAGTTATGCATTATAAAAATAAAATAATTTTCCCTTAAAAATTAATAATGTGATAGACAGACAGGAGCATGGTTAAGATGCTATGCTACAGCGCTTTATGATTCCCACCAAAGCAAGATTGCTAGACTTCTAGATTCATCACATTTGGCATACTATACATTGCAGGGAGAGAGCAATTAAGATTTTCTCTTCAATTCCTTGGGAATAAAGCTTGGTTAAAAGCAAACTTAGCTTCATTGGGGTTATTCTTTTAAATATTTTTAAAACTCCTATGTTTAACACACATTTTCCTTTGAAGGCACTTCATGTTTGACAGTACTGTAACAAGGACTATCAGGATAATTTTCCGCACATTCTCCGAATCAAGTAACATACCCAGGGGTATATACACTTTACTTCATGTTTCTTCTTTGTATATTTGGTGACTGTATTGTCATAGATGTACATATTGTGTCGGTAGGGCTATGAGGCATGTAACAGGAATGTAATTTTCTCAGACTTTACACTCACTCACACTCATTTATTTAAAAAAGATAAAACAAGATAATGGATTCTTTGTACTGGCACTTTGGCACCAGAAACATATTATTTATTGACATGGTTCTTATTTGTTACTCACCTTGTATTAGTAAGTTTTAGCACTAAATACCTTCTTCATTGTTGTTTGTATTTATAAAATTCTGAAATCATGGGGAATCAATGTAATGATTAAGTTATTCATCATTAGTCTGTAAGCAATATCTTGAGTTTGTAGCTTAGAATTGGGAGAATACTGAACATCTGGAAGATAAGTTCATTTCATCTCAAGATCATGGTGAAATATTTTGGCTATATAAATTCCTTAAGCTATTGTAACCATGTTTTATTGCAAAAATGTAAAATATGCCAGATGTGCGTGAGTTGGAAATCAAAAAAGAAAAATAAAATATGCAAAGAATTCATGAATTGTTTCTCATTTTATCAAACATCTGACTCAAATGTTTTTTGTAGTAAAAAAAATACTTTATAATGATTTATAAACATTATAAAAACTTAATTTACAGTGCCTATAAGATTAGCTCAAGATATACAACTCATCCATATCTCAGGGGTTGGTTTACATGCACAATGTTCCACAATCTTTTATGTTCTAGCCATATTAGTCTATATTTCCATTATTCCTAATCAGCATGTTTATTGAGATTATGATAGTAATTCAATTCATCTAGACAACATCAGGCTGGGGAAGGTTCCTTTTATGTTTCCACTTTAAAAAACCAGGGAAAAATTGCCACTGCTAATCAGTGATTCAAATGGATAATTTATGGCAACATAAATAACCTGACCTGGGTACAGAGTTTTCTATGAGCCTAACTTATAACTCAAAGTCACAGTACTCATTTGGGAAGTATTTGGTAACAAGATGGCAATTTATTTTCAACAATTACTGAACATCAATATTTCTATAAGAACAGCTATGTTAACATAGGGCTTTCAATCTTTCCACTAGTTCACACAAAAATCTATTGATTATGCTTTTTATGCTCAGATATGATAGTCTGAGGAGTATAGAGATAACAATGAGAGATCACATATCAGAAGTGTTTGCCTTAAGATACCTTAAGGTGTCTGCACTGGCAAAGAAGCATACTGTAGCAATGTTGTATTTCAGTTTGTGGAGAAGCATGAGTAATTATCATCAAACCTTTGAACTTGTAAAACAGATCACCTACGCAGCAGATGACAGTGCAAGCTTACCTCAGTTGATCTTGAAGCTAAGCAGGATCAGAGCTGATTAGTATTTAGATTGGAGATCACCTACACTGTAGGCTAAAACTAGAGATTTGAAAAAAAAATCCCAGAAGTCAATGGCAGAGCATTTCTACCTGACTGCCAAGAAAACTGAATAGATGCAGCCACCAAGCACTGAGCTCAACTTGCAAGGGCCTTTTCCTCCCTTTCTCTCCTGCCCTTTCTTCTCCAAGGTACCTTCCATGCAAGAAAGAGAAAGCCTTCAGTTTGTGGCAGACAGATTCTGATTAGGCCCAGTGTACTAGAACACCTATAACAGGAGCATTATAATACGGTATCTTGCAAGCCATACATTGTAAGATTACAAATGCTACCCGTGAAAACTTGTTATGGAGGATGCTTGTTAATACACACTGTTATCAGCCCTGCTGACCAAAAAAAAAAAGAATGTTTGAAGCAAATTCTTATGCTACAGAAATAGTAACAAACTCACTAAGATAAGGAGACTTGATATCTTCAAGAGATGTTTGTCCTCCTGTAAGAAAACGCATACATATTCACACTTATAGAATATAACTGAATTTCTTAATACTTTATACTGTAAGGCAGAATATTATACTCAGGAATGTGTTGCACTAATTAAATTATGAATTGTAGTACTATAGAATGTTAACTCTGAGGGGATCTTGGAGATTATCTAGTCCAACACCCTGATCAATATTGAAAGTTACTACAACAGCATCTTTAGTATATGGCTGTCCGGCCTCTGTTTAAATTATTCTAATGAAGGAAAGTCCATCAATTTTAACCTTCACTGATTCCCTAAGTGATGTGCTTTATGGACTCTCACTGAAGTCACTGGGACTTAGAAAATGTGTTAAATGTTCATATATTGTCATATATTTCAGTAGCCTGTTTTTCAATGATTAAACAATCTAAGTTCGGTAGCCAAATTGTACGTCTCCTTTTGTCATCTCTCAAACCTGCTGAGTAGAAGCTGAGATTCACCAGAGGATCAATCCATTTCAATACAGATTTTGAAACAACAACTATTATTAAAAATATCCCAAAGATTTCTCATAGACAGCAAATTGGTTTTTTCCCCTCTATTTAGCTATTCCCATTGTTTCCTTTGTATTGACCATGATATTGATATTGAAAGATTCTTAGGACTATTTTACAAACCATGGCACCTTACTGCATTGGCAGGATCACAGAATTAAATAAAATTAATTTATAAAAATAAATGGCCAAAGTCTTATGGGATGTCAGTGGTCTCACCTGAAATTTTGAAGAATAATGCCAAAATTTCTCATAAGATCCTGCTTGCAATATGATTACTTGCAATATCTTTACAGAGCGCCACTGATCCATAGCCCGCAGGTTGGAAGCCACTGTGCTAATCTCTAACCATATCATTGTTAGAGCAATACATGGACAAATCAGTCACTGGCACCAGTCAGTTGAACACATCTACTCAGATTGTGTTGGAGAAAAAGGGTGCTTCAATAAAATTGCATGCAGGATGGGCAGAATTCAATATAGTTGAATACATGCTGGCATTAGCTAATCACTGCCTAGAAAATCCACGGTATGAAATAGAGCAGTAATTGGCGCATTATAAATTTA
The DNA here is from genome assembly GCF_035149785.1 of Candoia aspera. NCBI lineage: Eukaryota > Metazoa > Chordata > Lepidosauria > Squamata > Candoiidae > Candoia > Candoia aspera. The sequence goes on along the minus strand of NC_086157.1, from coordinate 91,185,388 downwards.
AGAAGCAGGCTACAAATATTCACAAAATTTCTTACAAGGAAGACCCCTGCCATATGGAATATGCATGATCAGAAAATACCTGATCATGCATATTCCATTTACCAGAAGAGAAATTGCTCCCTCCCAGCACTTCTAACCCACACTAATACCCCATTGTTACTTTTTTTTCTGAGCAGGTGAGTACACTTTCAAACAAGTTCTCCTTTGAGAGAAGACCCAAGCACAGTAAGAGTTGAGTAGCTCTGCATTCCCCATCCTGCAGTCTTCTCCAAGACTCCAAGCTTCTTGTGTTTCTTTCTCTTACTACTGGCATAGCCAAATAAATCCCATTTTGTGGCTTTTAGCTTCCCTTGCCTCTGGTCTTTAGTATTTAGAAATTCTATCTTGCTGCAGACATTGGTTTCTTGCTGATATACATTATCTGTTTGACAGTTATACCCATCTTCCATTTCCTATATACATCCCTTTTAGTTTAGTCAAAAGCTTCCCATGGACCCCCAATGGTTGCCTAAATATGCGAGTATGTGCTTTCTCTTTTAACTTTTCACTGGAATTGTCTAACTGTACTTCCAGCCTTTTATTTTTCTGATATTCCCAACACACATATCCTCTATTTGTCTTGAACAGTGGATTTCTGTCCATGGGCCCCACCTACTATTTCTCTAAGATAGTTGAAATGGGATCTCCTAAAATCTAGTATGCATGTATGTCTATGTTCCAAATTTCCTTTCTATAATAACTTGAACTAAAAAAATGACATGGTTGCTTCTTCCTAAGGCTCCCACTGCTTTTACCTCTTTAACCAGCTATTCTCTATTGGACAGTATCAGATCTAGGAGGGCATATCCACTTCAATCTTCTAGAAAATGAAGTAAGACCACTAAGGAATTTCTGGCATCTTTCATTCTTAGCTTAGTTGCTTACCCAAAAGATGTCTGGGCAATTGACGTCTCCTTTTATTACTCAGCCTCTTCCCTCTGAAGGTTCTGTAATCAGGTTCCAGAAGGCATTATCTAGATATTCTGCTTGACTACACAACCTATATCATACCCAATAATACAACTGCGTAAGAATACAAGGAAGAGAAAACCATATACATTCTCACCCCGGCCCTTATGTTCATATTCCTCTGCACAAATGTGCATTTCATTTACATATAATGCCACTTCTCCCCTTATGTATCACCTATTCCTTTTCAATGAATTATAACCTTCAATCCTTGCATTTCAAACCTGAGTTTCATTCCACCAGGTTTCAGTAATTCACACCAAAATAGATTTGTCTTTCTGCATTAAAATTTATGATTCTTCCTTTTTTAAAAAAATTTCCATGCATTTGTGTAAAGGCACTGGAAACCTTGGGTCATATAACTTGACCTCTTCCCTTGTTATTGGTTGCCTTCACATCCTTTTCAGCACTTGATGTCTGAAGTGTCATTTTTGTGGGCTTGCTTCTCCCTCTACCACAGCATTCAGTTTAAAGCTGTCTTGATCAGGATTGCAAGGAGCCTTCCAAACATAATTTTCCCAACTCTTGTGAAGTATACCCCATCTCTTGCCAGGTGTTCCTCACCATGAAAATCCATCTCATGATCAAAGAGTCCAAAGTGTCCCATTTAGCACCATCCAGGCAGCTAGTTGTTCACTTCCAGTACTCCTGGGCTATGTTATTCCACAAGAAGGAATAAAGAAAATGCCACCTGGCTCTCCAATGCTTCCCTTCTTCTACCCAGGGCTTCATAGCCCCTTGCTATGTCTTCAGGGCTGTGTCTGGCCATATCATCTGTTTCCACATAGGTGATAGAAAGGAATATTTATCAGTAGGTTTAAAAAGTCTTGGGAGTCTTTTCCTGATCAAGACTGTGAGCTTCAAAGAGTTGATGAAGATTCTCAGTCATCCAAGTGGAATTGTCTGTAGGTTGAGTCATGGCAACTGGATTTCTTTCTTTTTGGTAGAAATGTTTCACTGCTTGTCCAAGCAGCTTCTTCAGTCTGGGCAAAGGTTGGTGAGGGGACCCCATAGCCACTCTGGAAGACATATATGGGGTCCCCTCACCAACCTTTGCCCAGACTGAAGAAGCTGTTTGGACAAACACTGAAACATTTCTACCAAAAAGAAAGAAATCCAGTTGCAATGACTCAACCTACAGATGAGCTTCAAGGAGGCACCGCATAGGCTGAAAAAATAGTTTTAGTACCTGTTAGTATGGAGTCCCCCATGACTATTAACAGCTGCTTCTTCCTCTTCTGGGCAAAGGTAGGAATCTTCTCTTTCAAGAGTCTGTATTCTCTTTTTTAGTTCCTGGGTCTTGTGGCAGCTGTTTTTCATCATCATCCTGGTTGACTTCTAACTGACTGACTTCTAATTTCTCGGTTGCTTCCTGGTATTGTTTTCTATCCACATATATTTCCTTTGTCCAATCCTAGAATTTCTCATCTTGTCCATTAATCTGGATGTTGGACAGGTTCACCTCTATGAGTGTTTTATCAATGGACATCTTCCCCAACACACTAGTTAGGCTGATGATAAATGGTGATGTACACATGTGGGGTGTGTGGGGGGAATTGGGCATAATAGTTAAAAAACATTTAGACGGCCACAGCCATAATCAATGAAGTGGTTCTTATGTAATTCTTCTCAGCACACAAACATAAGCAAATTAAAATATGATTTCAGATTGTTCCCTCTGGATAGACCAATTAAGTGCTGTAGCAATTTAAATCTTCCAGAATACACTGAAAATAAAACATAGCATTTGCAAAATAAATTAAAAATAAATAAATAGGAATGTTCACTGAAGCAGCCCTAATTAGCATTTGGAGTAAAGAACCAATGTATCAAACATTCTAATCAACACTCCCTATAGTATCCCTGCTACTTGTGTTCCCTAACAAAACATGTGATATTTATGAAGTGATTTGGCTGTTAATTCTAGATAGCAGTCCCACAGAATCCTCACTCCGTGAAGTCTGCATACTGAAAATGTACAGATCATTCTTATGCATCCCATATGATGTGTTGGAAAACTAGGATGCCCCTTCATAATAACCAAACATTCCTTATACCTATCATAAATCCAGTTACAGGCCACTGAACAATGCATAGTATAGCTTTTTTAAGATAATGAAAGGTTTGACTTTCTTTCAAAATACATAATTACTGCAGGGATAACTCTTGTTTTAAATATCAAATACTTAGTTTTGTGACGTTTTACCACAGGTAAGTGGAGATGCTTTTTGTGAAGTTTTCTTTTACAGAATATTAGGTGACAAATTCCAGATACGTAGCCTGCAGTCTAGGATATGATTTATGAAGCTATACATATGAGGCCTCCATTACAATTATACATGCACTCCAGTCTTAGATGAAGATATGGTAAACTGTCCACCAATTCTAGATGTTTGTGCAGGAGAAGTTGCATGCTCTTGTGTGTGTGTGTGTGTGTAATGTTCATGTGTATGGTTGTTCATGGTGAGGCTCTTGCATGAGGGGAGCAAGAAGCAATTTCATGTGCATCTCTGGATGGATATATTCTCTAAGTATAGGATGACAGCCAAGAAAACGTTGCGAAAGCAGCGTCCCCCCAAAGGGTCAGACGTGACTCACTGCTTGCACGGGGGACCTTTAACCTTTCACCTTTCACATAGGACAACAAGACTGATAATTGGGGTTATAGCTGTGGCCTCTAAAGTTACATATACCATCCTTTCTTTGCAATCCTTGGAAACGCTCTTTGGATTCTTTGGATGGGATAAAAATGAATTAAAAAATGAATTGTGGAGGCAGGAGATGGTAAAGTGTGGTATAAATTTATCTGACCCTAACTACATATTTCCAAATCAGTTAAGGTCAACTAGGTGATGCAAGCTTAACTTTTAAATTATAAATCAAATTTGATATAATTCAGAAAAATCTTTATTTTTTAGGTGGGAATGGAAAATAAATCCATGTTACAAGACAGAGGAAAATGTCTACTATTATTGTTGTCAAAGTGAAAGCAGAAAATGAATGTAATTATTTTAATACCGGTTACCTTATTTAACTTGGATTAATGATAATCAGTTTTATGAAGGCCAAGCCTTCATGGCAGACGTTTACAGTCGGGCCCTTCTCACTTCCTCAGAATTCCAAATCAAGCAGTAAAGCATAGCCCATCCCTCCTGGGGGGTGAAGGGTTCCAGCATTGCCACTTAATCAGGTCAAAAAAGTCAAGGCTGTGAGCATATGATTGAAGCCCTTCTATTTTTTAATCTCAGATGATGCATGTAAAAAAGGGGCAGGGCTTCAAATGCATGTTCACAGTCATCATCTCGGTTTTGTTGATCCACCCTCCCCACATCCCTCTGCAAATATATTGCACCATACATTTTATTATTTTACAGGGGTGATAAATGAAGCAATGGTTGTGACCAACTACAAAAGTATTAAAACTGTTAACAAAGTATTTGTGCTATAAATTTCATGACCTCTCCAAACTCATTAAGCCATTCTGTTTAATATTTAAATTAAAACTGGATATACTCTTCAGGCTTTAACATTCAGAATATGGGGAAATGCACTCATTAACACTATTCACAGATTTAACTGAGCACATTCATAAAAACTTTGACAGGCAAGCATTTTACTTGCTAATTGCTGGGTTGGTTATGATTATAAATGGGCCTGAAGTGTAATCTTTCAATAAAGGGAAGGGGAAACCATATACTCATATTCCTTAACCACTGTGCTTGGCAAATACTTAAACCTTCTCTTTCATGAGTTTGCAGATTGCTCCAGAAACAACAGCCAAATAAACAGCTACAGAGAATGTATTTCAGAATTAGTTTGAAAGTAGAAAGCTTAAGAGACATCACTAAAGATATAAAAGGCAGTGATATAAAAGTGAATCAGAAAAGATATTACAGTATTTTCCCGCAAACTGCTGTTTTCTGGCCTAATATAACTGTCTGACCTATTTATGGTTAGAATCCTATATTCATTCAGCCAAAGATAAATTGCACTGAACTTACTAACTGAGTCCAATTTACTCAGGCTTATTTATTAGTAAGCATTTTTAGGATTAGATTTCAAAATGAAACTTAAAATGATATATAGTAGAGTATTAAGAGCAACTGCTAATAACAAGTTTATTTATTACATTTTAAAAATTCTGCTCTTTCTCCAAGCAGTCAAAATTAAGCTCAAGATTCTCCAATTTCCCTTTATATCTTCAAAATACAGTACCCTAATGAGGAAGATATGCATGAGAATGTATGTGACTGTCCCAAGGTTAGCTACTGAACACAGTAGCTAAACAACCTGACACAAACCAGGCACTATATATTTCAAGTGGTAATGAAGAATGATTTGAACTCCACATCTCGTTGCTTAAGAAACACAGGTTGGGGTGGGACATGTTGGGTTGAAAGGCAAATGGGACAGAGCTGTGCATCTTAGTCCTATTTGTCAAGCATTGTATATAACAAAAGAAAAGTAAGCATATAGGATTGTAAACCCATTAGTCAAGTCCACAGTGTGGTACATCCAGAAATATTATGTACAGTTCTACATCTCCAATCTCAAAATATAGTACATCTGTAGAAGTGCTATCCCCCACCTGGTCTTCGACAGATGGGTTGGGGCTGTAGCTTCCAGAATTCCCAGCCCTTTGAAGAAGATGAGGTAGGTCTTAGAATTGCAATAAGGTTCATTAATTAAATTGATTGGCAGGAGATTTAAAGCGGTTTACAAAATCACAGCACTTTCTCATAGAATGATTTACTGATTACAAAACTCATTAATTATGGCCAGAATCTCAAAAGAGATAAAAGAGGATTTTGCAAATTTTAGAAGAAAGGAATATGAGATCTTTGAGCCACAACAACTAAATAGAATCCAGGTTTAGAGATCATACGCAACTGAATATCCATAGTTTAAATACAGAATTGGGGAAGTTGCACTGTCTTAATGCTTTCCTTGTTGGCTTCCAAAAAACTAGTTGGTTGTGAATCCAGTGCTGAATGATCTTTGATTTGGCCCAGTAGTAATATCTTTGAAGAGGTAGACATGCTCACAGCAAATTTGATATTCACATGGATATCCATGTAGATGTATTGATATATTTATTACTAAGACTTGTGCTATTCCAGACTATTACTGAGACTTATTACTGTGCTACTGCAGACATATGACTCTAAGAAGCTAATACAATCTAATACAATATCAATAAACAAAAACATTGCATCCCCCCTGCTATCAGCAACTAACAAAATATCCATAACTGTTAAATAACTCCATATTCCACTGAGCACCCTCCTCTCTCAACCCAGGAAAAACAGTCTCATAATTAAGCATGCAACCCTTCAGTCCTCAAATTTTCAGTGAAAAGCTTTCCAAAAAGTTATGTGGGATGGGAATAATCTCACTTCAGGGGGCAAGCTGTTCTAAAGGAAGGGAGTCCTAACTGGGAATACTTGTGTCATGACCCTTTCCTATCACACCTCCCGGTGGGTGGAATTCCTAATATCCCCTCTCTGCTAGCACATATCAGGTCGCAGTTTCTACCTGAAGGTCCCAAGCCATATAGGTCAATACAGATAATAATCAGCACACTGATTTGCATATAGAAACAAATGGAACTTCCACCACAAAGGAGTTGTGTAACTGCAGCATTTCACACTCCTTATAAAACATGTAGATTCATTTTGTATCAACTGAGGCTTCAAGAGCAGCCCTATGTAGAGTAATTAGTATGATTCACTATTTTTAGTGTCCCCCATTCCAGGAAAGGCCACAACTGGTGCACCAGCCAAGGTTGGACAAAAGGTCTCCTGACCACAGTTCCCACCTGTCTTAAAGCAGGAGCTGTAAGTCCAGGAGTAGCCCCAAATTGCAAGTCTACTATTTCAGGGGAAGCATTACCCCCTTCCGCGCCAAAGTTGGAATCAGCTGTAATCAGTTGACATCTGAATCAACAGCCACTCCATCTTGCTGGAATTACTGAGCTGCTTTTTTCCCATCCAGACCCTAACATAGAAGCTAAACCTTGTTACAAATCTTTCCAAATACTCAGAAGACCTGAATAGCACCACAAGATAATAACAAAACAGGAACATTATATCAAAGCTATATATCTTTATATCAAGATTATTATATCAGATATGATATATATCAAGATAATATCAAAACAGGGTGGCTAAAGAGGGACCTCATGCTGGAAAGGTGCAAGAGAAATAATCGAATAAGTGTGAGAGACTTCTTGTTTTTTGTTAAATGTTAATTACCTTAAACCAGAAACTAGCCATGAGAGAGCTTTTGTAATAAAAAGATTCTCTATTTAACATGTTTCTGATATACAATGGTGTACAAATTCAAGGAACAGAGAAGATAAGGAGCTGTTACCTCAATCACATAAGCAGATCAGAAATGTCTGTATCTTCATTGTAATAGCGGCTGTCATATAATTAGGCTTGACAGATTATAATTTCATGGAAATATTACAACAGCGATACTCTCATCAATCTCCTACATTTGTGTTACACTCTTGAGGCTATTTACCCACTGCTAATGCAACTAAATTCACTGAATCTAATCCAGTATAGCATTGTGGTCTTAATATATCATCAACAAGCAATAATTCATCAACATTACACAATATGGCTTGACTCATACAACTTACTTTTTATTAAATGAACCCAGCTAGTAAGCTCTTGGTAAATTAGGCAGGATGAGAACCTTTTATTAGTTATAGCTTAGGAAAAACAATTTGGCTCTTCCATCTGAGAATTACCTCAGGCGCTCACTAAAGCAAATTCTTTGTCTGACAGCAAAGCCCCATAATGCAGCCTATTTCTAAGTCCAAATTTATAAGATCACAGGGCATAACACCAGTCACCAGAGGCACTCATAAAGCTTCCTTCCTAACATAACAAACCATCAATATTTGCACAGCCAAGAGGTCCTCTGCTGAAGGCACAGTTTTTCCATTCCCTGCGGCCTAAAGAGCTCTAATGCCAGTCGTGCTAGAGTTTGCTTGGGGAAAAAGTGGCGATAGATATTGAGGTATGACAGACTTCAGAGGCAATTTTATTCTGTTGATATATGAATGTAATAAAGACTTTCATTTAGGAGCTTGACTAAAAGGTAAATCTCCCTTCAGCTTTTCCCTCTTATCTCCCCCCTCTTATATCTTTATTTTGGCTGTGCAAAGCATTTGAAAAAAATACCTTATATTATGCAGCAACATGACTAAATCATCTCCTTAGAATCATTAAAGCAGCAGCATCTTTTTCAAGGCTCACATACCTGATTCAGAAGCTGGATGTTAAGGGACAGCCTACACACATGTTTGTGGAGTTCCTCTTCTATATTTCTTTCCTGCTTTTTTCTTGGATTATCAATATATGATGTGATGTCACACCAGATTGCCCATTCCTGCAAACCAAAGATGTGAGAATGGGGGCACAGCTATATACTATACTCCATGACATGTGATCTTTCCTCTTATAATAGATGTTATGAGGAAGAGTTAGAGAAATACAGTCAAGTTTAATCCCAAATGCAATAGATCATTAGTTGCTTTGTGTTCAATTAACCAGACCAGTTATGATATTTATGGTATTTCAAGATGATTTTAACAGTCACAATGATAATTGGGTTCAGTCTTGACTGTGGCCATTCCACTGGGATTATAACAATAAAACTACTCAGCAACCACCATGGCCCATCCTCTGAAAAGCCTAACCTAAAAGATAGTCATTTGAGATTCCAAATTATAGAAAGACAGTGTAAATAGTAGCTCCCCACAGAGGTTACTGCTAAAAAGGATAGGACAGTGTAAAAGTTAAGGCATTGGATTTGCGCCTAGGAGTTCCAGGTTTCAGTCCACCCTTAGGCATGGATTGACTGAGTGACTTGGAATAATCACTCTCTTTCAACCCAACCTCACAAATATATTGTTGTGAGAAAAAAATGGGAGGACAGAGGGCTATACATGCTACCTTGAGCCCCTGAAACAAAGGTGGGATATAACTCTAGGTAAAGGTAAAGGTTTCCCTTGACGTAAAGTCCAGTCGTGTCCGACTCTAGGGGGCGGTGCTCATCTCCATTTCTAAGCCTTAGAGCCGGCGTTGTCCATAGACACTTCCAGGTCATGTGGCCAGCATGACGACACGGAACGTCGTTACCTTCCCACCGAAGCGGTACCTATTGATCTAACCACATTTGCATGTTTTCGAACTGCTAGGTGAGCAGGAGCTGGGACTAGCAACGGGAGCTCACCCCGCCGCGCGGTTTCGAACCGCTGACCTTCCGATCGGCAGCTCAGCGGTTTAACCCGCAGCGCCACCGCGTACCATAAACTCTAGTTAGATATAACTCTAACAAATAATAAAAAGGGAGACATCAGGAATATTAGGAAATGACAAACATGTGCAGATGTGACATGGAACTAATCTGGATGTGAAATCTCATGTTGCCAATGAAATGTCCCACCATGAAAGAAAAAAAAAAACCTTACATACTTTCTATACTAAGATTAGTTATAAAGATAAAGCAACAAAAAACAGTGGAAGAAGCTGAGGTTTATTAAAAAATATTTCCATCATGTTGCTTAGTATGGTTTTACCTTCTTAACTTTAGAGACCTAATATAAATATACTTCTAAAGAACTGTTATAAATCTCAACTTGTGGAGTTACAAGTTCTCTATTTGCAGAGGATGGGTAATTAGGGATGGGCAACATGTTTCTATATCAAAGGAGCATTTCAAGTATTATAATTTCTAATATTACAAATGTTTCAACAGCTGCAATTACACTATTGTTTTGTGATTTCTGACTGGGTTGCTTTTTTAAAAACAACATTTCTTTTTTTCTCCCAGACAAGCCAACACAACTGCAGAAATCAGTCATACATTAGACCAGGAGATGTGGGAAAGGGGTGTTGGGAAAAAAAAAAAGCAGTTACGAACAAGGCCAGACAAACATTGTCTGTTATATGCCGCCCAGAGTCACTTTTGGTGGGCGGCTATATAAATTTGCTTAATAAGTAAAAATAAATAAATAAATAAGATGAAGACTGCTCACAGTGATATGTTTGCCAGCTTGCCTAGTTAGTTTCTCATCTTGTAGGAGGCAGGTTTCACTTAGTGTATGTGGAAATGAATCGGTGGCGCCATGTGCTATGCTTTATTTTGCAGATAGGTAATGGAGAGGTGAGTGTGTGTATGCATTATTGGGCTTCATATACAAGTGTAAGAAGTGCTGCAGAGGGTGTATAAATCCACAGATTACTAGTACAATGTGGGTTTGGTTGGTCTATTGAGATGTATATATGTGTAACCTCTTATGTCCTGCAGATGTTGAACTTCAAGGTACATTTTAAAAATGCAAAGACTTTATGTTCACTTGGGATGAACATTTGGGTTGAGCTTCAGAGTATGTATATGTCAGCCCCACAAGGTAGACCAGATCAGGAAACCTACTCCACAGGAAGACCAAAACTACTTTTATTGAGATCAGCTATAATAATAGAATCTTCCAAGTCTGATTGTGCTGTACCTCCTCCCCTTTTAAAAAAATATTTTAATGAATTAGAGAGGCCTTTGTCTAAGTTGCTTCTGAATGTTATCTTGTCATTCTGGATTTAAAAAAATATTTTAGTCTCTTTTGCCTAAGTAACAGTTCCTGCATATTTGCATCAAGGTCATCTTCCTTACTCTCTATAGTTACGTGGACTTTGTGACTTTGTGCCTTACTGACTTTGATCATCTGAGTGAATGATTTTGTGTCTTACAATGTTAATGTTTATTCATGCAATTAAGAAGCTTTAGAAGCCAAAGCTATTCCTACCTGAATGCAAAAATATTAGCAAACAATAACATGAGTTTGTTAGGGATGTGTGTATGTGTGTGTGTGTGTGTGTGCCACATCTGTTGCTTGACCTTGCGAGGTAGATGGCATAGTGAAAAAGAAGGAGAAGGAGAAGTTTTTAAATAAGAAAACTCATAGAAGAAAATACAGTTCTAACTGAGGAGCTTGTATATTATCAGGTTGGGAATGGTGCAGATCAAAAAGAATGTTAAAGGGATTAGCCCTTTTCAGCTACTAAATGTGTGGGCTCAGAACTTCATGGTTTACTTTGAAAACTAAAAAGACGTATCTGTTGAAATAAGAGCCTTTCCTGATAATAGTATTTGGTACAGTAAATTAACAGATTTTTCAGTGGGTGACAGAAGAGCTGATTCCCACTATTTCCTAAGAAAACCTGCTTTAACCTTTTTAAAAATATTTTAAAAAATAATTCCTTGGACTGATTTTTCTGCAAGTTGGTTGGTTAGTATCGGTCAGCATAGCTCCAGGTAAAAAAGAAGGAAGTAAAGACTTTGTGCTATATTCCCATTGTTTTCTGTGTGTAGAACATTTAAAATATTTTGAGTTTTATTCCATCAAAACATAACACTTGAGGCATTTTGAATTTTGTCCCATCAGAATGCAGTTAACTCAGAACATTCAAGCAGAACACTTTGAATTTTGTTTTGCACTTGAACAAAAGCCATTTGCCATTTTATGTATTCATCTATTAATTTTATGATAAATTCCATTTTTTAAAAAATCAAAACTCAGGATAGTATAAGTTAAAATATATGCAATATTGTAACATTTAAAGTAGATATTGAACTATCAGATCCAATTTTCTATATTCCAAATGCCATGTGCATTATGATTCTCTCTCATATTAAACTAATGCCAGATGTAGTTAGCAAAGGATTATCAACCTGCTCTTCTACTTTACAGGGATACATTCAGAGTATTCAATCAGTTAATCAAATTCTAACATTCAAATGCCCTGTTTGAAGGTTTTTCCCTCCAAACTGACATTGTCCTGAATGATGGAGTTAACGTCACTTGACATATTCCCAGGAGCCATTAATTTAAACTTTCAGTTTTGTCTCATGGCCTGTTAATTTTATTATGCCTTCAGGAGTAAAGGGAAGCCAAGAAATAATCCTGTTCCTCATTGTGTATTTTTCCGTTCCAAATAAAAAAGGTAATTTGTAATTTTTTTCTAATTCCACCCAAGTTGCCTCCTTGGTTTACACAGATCCTTTTAAAAGTGAGTAAAATGAAATTAGACCCGTATTTATACATTTTTTGCACTACTTCAGAATTTATTTTTGAACGTTGGTAAACTCTTCTTTCAATTTATATTGAATAAGTAGGCACAGCTGAATAAATGCATTGGGGTGGAGGTTGAACTTCCCCCGTATGTTTAAAATTATAAGGAAAATAACATGAGAGTAAGCAGGATAGACACTGGGAATAAGGCAGCCATTTATAAAGACTTCTAAAATATGTTTCTGATCAAAGATTTCCAGAGTCAATTTTTGGTGCTACATATTTGCAGAAAAACTTAATGGTAAGAGAGAAACCCCACCCATCCTTCCAAGTTTTGTATTGTATTAAAGACATAAGGCATTTTATAGATTTGCAAAGGCAATCTGGTCACTAGGAAAAAATGGTTTCACCAAAAATGAATAGTTTGCAGTCATTATGTTTTTATTTTTATTTTTTTAATTGTGACTGCAAATTTTTAAAATTAATATATCCAATCCAGCTAATTTGCAGCATCTGCTTTTTAAACTTGAGAATTCTATTTTCATTCATTCATTCATAAATGTGAGAAATGTATATGTTCTGATGTATGGAAACATGGTGAAGTGAATAGCCTTGAATTATGAAATTAGGAATACAATTGTTGAAGGCTGGTTGCTGAATTCAATAGAAGCAGTGTATGATGAATAAATAAAGCATATATGAGAATAAATGGAATGCTTAGCAAATGGCTTAATAATGAGTGGGGATTAAGACAAGGATGTGTGATCTCCACTTAGTTGTTTAGCGTATTTACAAATAACTGTGTAAGGAAAGCTTATGGTGATGCAGAGGTGTGTTCTTTGGGAACATGAATGGATAAGTATTTTGTATGCAAATGTTGCCATGTTTTCAACTGAGAAGCCAATGACTTGCAATGAATTTCTTTAAAAATATGGATCTGAGAGTTAGTGCATCAGAGGCCAACAAGGTTGTTTGAGAGGGAAAATGGGTTGAATGACTGCATATTTATTTATTTACTTTATTTGATGTTTAAACTCCTGCAATCATTTTATTCTTAGCAGTTCATAAGGAAAACATCCATGATATAATACAATGATACAAAGTTAATGACAACAATCATATATTTTTTTCTGAGTTGCTCATATGGGTAAGTTGAAGCAGGCCGTCCTACAGATACCATGGCACTGAGCCATATAGGGGGTCTATGGGTTAAAACCAACACCTGGAAACCTATAGCAGTCAGTGAAGGGCTTGCAGAACAGGTGTAATATGTTTAGTAATGTCTAGTGCCAGTTAGCACATAAATTGCTGCATTTTAAATCAAGTGCAATTTTGAGCAGTGTTTAAAGGCAGCCCATAGAAAATACATTGCAGTAGTCCAGGGTTCCTCAACCAGGGTTCCATGGAACCCTAGAGTTCCACAAGAGGTCACTAGGGGTTCCCTAGGAGATCATGATCTATTTAAATAAATATTTCAAATTCGGACAACTTCACATTAAAGAGGTAAGTTTCATTCTTTATTTTTAGTTTAAGAACACTGTTAATGCATATATACAGGCCTACACATGAAACGAATATAACGATTTTGTAACTTCTGGCCTATATTTGAGCCTGAATGAGCAGGGCTTCCCCAAGGCCTGGAAAATATTTCAAGGGTTCCTCCAGGGTCAAAAGGTTGAGAAAGGCTGTCCAACTGGTTGGTGATGAAAGCCTGATTTTTAAACTCATTCAAAGCCAACCTACCTTATAGCCTACTTAAATAAGCAAAGATGGAACCAAAGCTCATTAGAAGTTCTATAATTGTTGCATCAGAAAACATGCACCATGTTAACCCAATCTCTTTACAATACGGAATGAATAATAGAATCTGTAAAAAGCTTGGATGCACTGATTCAGACAGAGGAAATAGTCACTCAGAGACTCAGGCCCAAACTATTTAAGGCTTTCTAGAAAAGAACCAGCAGAAAGCTTATACACAGTGTTAATCCAGGGTTTATTTTGACAATGGTTTGTGGAACATATCTTAATTACCTGGTTCACATATAACACTAAATCATAAATCAGGAGTCAAATCCAAAATAACAAACAGAGTCCAAAGGCAAGGAGAAACACAGACAAGCTGAAGCCCAATGATCTAGGAATGAAATGTAATACATTGTAAGATCCCAAAGAATTGACTATAACAGGACATTGTTCCAGTACTTAATAGCACTTAGTTAAAGCTTTAAAACACATGCTTTTACTTTTCACTCAAGCTCAGACAGATCTATCAGACCTAATTATAAGTTCTGCACTTCAGTGCCACATTCTTTTTATGAATAACACGACTGATGCTATGTGCTTCTTCCCTCAAATATGTCTTCCTTCTCCTCTTCTTTTTTACCTTTGGGCTCTCTACCTGAAGCTACAGTAATGATATTCCAATGGGCTAGGCAGTCTGCACCTAATTCAAGATAATCATTTGTGGGATCTGGGGGCTAAAGCCTTTATCCAAAATAGCTTTTTCAAGTCACATTGGGCCTAAGCCCTCTGTATCAGCACTACTCATATGCCTAGAATTAATTGTATCGATCTAGCTAGAAACCCTCTCCTGTTCATCCTTTTCATCCAGGGAAGAATTATGGCTAGCATATGACAGATATTACCTGATGATATTATATAGACTAGTCAAGTAGATACCAGAAAGAAATTTGGCAACTGCTGCAGTTTCTAAATATTTCTCAAGAACAGCCTCACAGAGAGCATGTTGCAATCATCTAAACGTGAGGCAATTCAGGCATGAACCACTGCATTCATGTGACCCACCTTCTGCAGGTGCAGCCAGTCTTCTATCAACTCTCTGTCATTGCCTCCAAACAGTGTCCTTTGTGTTTTCATATAGTAGTGGGTTTGGGGAAGCATGTGTCACTTTTTAAAAATTTCTGTCTCCCAAATAATATAGAGATTGCTCAGCAACTTCCTAGCCATTACCTCCCACTGAAACATCTGTCAGCCATTAACAGACAAACCATTTTTTGGAAATGTATATACCCTTTTTTGGAAAGGTATAACAGAAATGGCTGGCAAGCTTTTAGAGTAGAATATTTAGAATTTGATTGTGATTATAAGCCCACCTGCTTCCCAAAATTAAAATAATTGAAATTACTAATATATATTATCAGTACAGTCAATGCCAAGGAATAATAATAATAATAATAATAATAATAATAATAATAATAATAATAATACACAGCAAATGTTGGTGGTTTAGGATCAGTTCAAACTTTATCTGAAAGCTCAAGAATTATCCAAACATATAAGGTACAGAGTTTGCATCACAATGGCACAATGTACATGTTGTCACTTACCTCTCACTTCCTACCCCACCCCATGGATGTCTATGCTGTCATGAACAATGACCAGGAAAGTGTCATTAGTAAACACTTGTGGGTACTATCCAAATAAAAAATCATTGGGAAGTCTAGAGATGCAGAGAGACCGGTAGATTAGCAATAAGTTCATGTTAACAAGATGTCAGAATCTCAACACTGCATGCTAGTGCAAAGTAAGGAAGGGCACTTCAAATTCCCACAATTATCCAAGCCTTTCCCAAACAATCTTTGTATTACTCTTTTAGTTCCCTTTGTCTCCAAAGGCATCTAAACAGGTCTTTAGCTTTTATCCAAAGAACATAAAGCCTTTTAAGAAAGTCCATCCATCTCTTATTTCTTGTGACACCAGCACATTAGGGCTGCCTATGTCCAAGAGAACTATATTAAAATGGTTGTCTTCCTGCATTTTTCATGCTGTTCCCTGTAGAATTGTCACTTGAGGGTCAAATTGGAACTCATTCAACCAGAGCTGCAATAGTGACAGCATCCAGAATCAGGTCAGTTTTACTCCAGAGGTTTTCAAGGCAGACATTTAGAGTTTAAGATACAGTCTTACTAATCTGCATTCTCTACACTGTGCATTACTACAATATTCTTAATTTAGCTGTGTTCTGACAGAGCTCTAGCCTATTGTATTTAATGTTATCTATACAACAGTTAAATTTTGATTAGACATGTCCAATGCTTACAGCTACAATCTTATATTCATCCAATCTGAAGAAATACCATTTAATTCAATGGGACATATTGTGTTGTATAGAATTGATGCTTTAATTTACTCATTGCTATTAGAGAACCTAAGATTTAAGACTGAACTGAATAGTTGGGGAAAACTGCAGAGTTTACTAACTACATAATTTACATAATAGTGCTGTGGTAAACGTTCTGATGTCATTTCCTCATTTCTTGCTATAACATTTTAAAAATGCATTGTTTATTTTAAGTTCCTATTTAAAAGAGAATTAGAAGACATAGAATAATGCCTTCCAACTTTCTGATACTTTGTCCCCAAGAATTAAATTGAAATTACAGTTTTACAGCTGAAAAGGTTTGATTCAGATTAAGAGTAAGAACTGTCCATGTTCAGAGAAACATGCCTGCTGACTTTCATTGTGAGTAGTTATTTGCATGGAAAGAGACAAATCTGAAAGCATTGGTTTGTTCAGAGATTCAGTAGTTAGCGGTGTGGCTATGAGGGCAGTCATTGATGCAGAAAAGAGGCCTCAAAAGATGCAAGGGAAGAGACTAATTTGAAGAATGTGAATGATTTATTTAATTGATATAGTAACAAATTACCAACAATGCTTATACATCAGCAGCAGGAGAGTATATCTATCCAATGCTAGGCAGTTCCAACTTTAATTTCACATAACACCCCCAATACTATATTGGTCTGTGGTATTGTTGGAAATTGGTAGAAAATACTTAAATGGAATAAGAAAAACTATTACTGTGGACTCCATTGCCCCAAATGCCACTTAGTAACCTTAGGTGAAGATTCTGCTTCAAGAATGATGACTAATCTTTATCAGCTTTTATAAAAAGTATGGAAAAAGTGTTTACACAGAAAGAATAACCAAAAAGATATGAAGCTGGAACAGAGGTACAGTAGACTTTCCTCTATGGATGGATGCTTTGAACTCCCATGAACCTTTACATCCTTTGCAGCCAAAGGTGGCGGACATCTGTACAGTCGGTAAAAACAAGGCCTGGAGCTGACTGTAGTTCAGATCACGAACTTCTTCTTGCACAATTTAGGATCAGACTAAAGAGATTAGGGAAGACCCACAGATCAGCTAGATATGAGCTCACTAATATTCCTAAGGAATATGCAGTGGAGGTGAAGAATAGATTTAAGGGACTGGACTTAGTAGATAGGGTCCCGGAAGAACTCTGGACAGAAGTTGGCAGCATTGTTCAGGAGGCAGCAACAAAATACATCCCAAAGAAAGAGAAAACCAAGAAGGCAAAATGGCTGTCTGCTGAGACACTAGAAGTAGCCCAAGAAAGAAGGAAAGCAAAAGGCAACAGTGATAGGGGGAGATATGCCCAATTAAATGCAAAATTCCAGAGGTTAGCCAGAAGAGATAAGGAATTATTTTTAAACAAGCAATGTGCGGAAGTGGAAGAAGACAATAGAATAGGAAGGACAAGAGACCTTTTCCAGAAAATTAGAAACATCGGAGGTAAATTCCAGGCCAAAATGGGTATGATCAAAAACAAAGATGGCAAGGACCTAACAGAAGAAGAAGAGATCAAGAAAAGGTGGCAAGAATATACAGAAGACCTGTATAGGAAGGATAACAATATCAGGGATAGCTTTGATGGTGTGGTCAGTGAGCTAGAGCCAGACATCCTGAAGAGTGAGGTTGAATGGGCCTTAAGAAGCATTGCTAATAACAAGGCAACAGGAGACGACGGCATCCCAGCTGAACTGTTCAAAATCTTGCAAGATGATGCTGTCAAGGTAATGCATGCTATATGCCAGCAAATTTGGAAAACACAAGAATGGCCATCAGACTGGAAAAAATCAACTTATATCCCCATACCAAAAAAGGGAAACACTAAAGAATGTTCAAACTATCGAACAGTGGCACTCATTTCACATGCCAGTAAGGTAATGCTCAAGATCCTGCAAGGTAGACTTCAGCACTTCATGGAGCGAGAATTGCCAGATGTACAAGCTGGGTTTAGAAAAGGCAGAGGAACTAGAGACCAAATTGCCAATATCCGCTGGATAATGGAAAAAGCCAGGGAGTTTCAGAAAAACATCTATTTCTGTTTTATTGACTATTCTAAAGCCTTTGACTGTGTGGACCATAACAAATTGTGGCAAGTTCTTAGTGGTATGGGGATACCAAGTCATCTTGTATGCCTCCTGAAGAATCTGTATAACGACCAAGTAGCAACAGTAAGAACAGACCACGGAACAACAGACTGGTTTAAGATTGGGAAAGGAGTACGGCAGGGCTGTATCCTCTCACCCTACCTATTCAACTTGTACGCAGAACACATCATGCGACAAGCTGGCCTTGAGGAATCCAAGGCTGGAGTTAAAATCTCTGGAAGAAACATTAACAATCTCAGATATGCAGATGATACCACTTTGATGGCTGAAAGTGAAGAGGAACTGAGGAGCCTTATGATGAAGGTGAAAGAAGAAAGTGCAAAAGCTGGTTTGCAGCTAAACCTCAAAAAAACCAAGATTATGGCAACCAGCTTGATTGATAACTGGCAAATAGAGGGAGAAAATGTAGAAGCAGTGAAAGACTTTGTATTCCTAGGTGCGAAGATTACTGCAGATGCTGACTGCAGTCAGGAAATCAGAAGACGCTTAATCCTTGGAAGAAGAGCAATGAAAAATCTCGATAAAATAGTTAAGAGCAGAGACATCACACTGACAACAAAGGTCCGCATAGTTAAAGCAATGGTGTTCCCCGTAGTAACATATGGCTGCGAGAGCTGGACCATAAGGAAGGCTGAGCGAAGGAAGATAGATGCTTTTGAACTGTGGTGTTGGAGGAAAATTCTGAGAGTGCCTTGGACTGCAAGAAGATCAAACCAGTCCATCCTCCAGGAAATAAAGCCAGACTGCTCACTTGAGGGAATGATATTAAAGGCCAAACTGAAATACTTTGGCCACATAATGAGAAGACAGGACACCCTGGAGAAGATGCTGATGCTAGGGAGAGTGGAAGGCAAAAGGAAGAGGGGCCGACCAAGGGCAAGGTGGATGGATGATATTCTAGAGGTGACGGAATCGTCCCTGAGGGAGCTGGGGGTGTTGACGACCGACAGGAAGCTCTGGCGTGGGCTGGTCCATGAAGTCACGAAGAGTCGGAAGCGACTAAACGAATAAACAACAACAAAAGTAATGCTCAATGAAATAATAATAATAATAATAATAATAATAATAATAATAATAATTTAAACTCTTATGTTGGGAAAGGCGGAAGGAAAGAGAGGAAGAGGATGACAAGCAGCAAGGCAGATCAATTCAGTTACATTGGCAATGGGTACATCATTGGGAGACCTGAAAGAACAAGTTAGGGACAGATCATCATGGAAAAAATCTATCTATGTGGTCGCCAGGAGTTGAAAGCAACTTGAGGGCACATAATCAATCAATCAATCAATCAATCTCACCTGACTCTCAATGACTCTGAGCTGCTCACAACAATCCAACAAAGAAATTACAATAAAAATCAATAAGACAGAAAAGATAAAGATAAAAGATGGCAAGCACAATGAAGGGAGGGGTCTCACTCTCCCTCACCAAAGGCCTGGGTGAAGAGCCAGGTCTTCACAGTTCTTCTAAACAACAGCACAGTGGGGCCATCTGGATCAATCACCACTGTTTTCTGCCAGTGCTCAAAGTTGGCTAAGCTACTTTTTTGCAAACTACCCTATCTCACTAGACTGAGTCTTAATTGGACTGATCTCCAAGTTGAGGCTGCTGTGCTTCGAAGCCCTCTCTTTTTTCCTGTTTCACTTTGCATTTAAAATTGTGTGTGTACCTAAACCTCAACACACATAAAAACGCTGTCCTTTTTATTTCTCATATTGGTTTTTCTCTTGTATCTGTATGTAAGTGGCCACCTAGTCTATAAGCAGCCGGTACACTTCTCAAGACCAGGCGGTAACTTTAGGTTATTATTGAAAACATTGTTTTCAATGGGTTCTTAAGGAATAAACCCATTAGAACTTAAATATCAGTCAATGTGCACAAAATTGTGATTGTACTGTTACCGAATTATTAATAAAATTCCAAAGTGGCTGAACCTTCACAAAACTGTCCAAGTAAAGGGGTCTGATAAAGAAGATTTATTACTAAGGGACTTCAGCAAAGGATCGTTACCTTGTCATGGTGCTGGAGCTTGAGCACCTCAATGATGCCATGAGCTAAACCGTGAAGGGCCACCCAAGAGGGAAGGTCATGACAGAGAGGTCAGACTAAATGCGATCCCTGGGGAAGGTAATGGCAACCCACCCCAGTATTCTTGCCATGAAAACTAAATGGATCAGTACAACAAGAGATATGTTGGTATACCATCGGAAGATGAGACCCCCAGGTCAGAAGATGGTCAAAATGCTACTGGGGAGGGACAGAGGATGAGTTCAACTAGCCCCAGACATGATGACGCAGCTAGCTCAAAGCCGAAAGGATGGCTAACGCCTGACGGTGCTGGTGGTGAACGGCGAATCCGATGTTCTAAGGAACAACACACCATTGGAACCTGGAATGTAAGATCTATGAGCCAGGGCAAATTGGATGTGGTTATTGCTGAGATGTCAAGATTAAAGATAGACATTTTGGGCATCAGTGAACTGAAATGGACTGGAATGGGCCACTTCACATCAAATGACCACCAGATCTACTACTGTGGACAAGAGGACCACAGAAAAAATGGAGTAGCCTTCATAATTAATAGTAAAGTGGCTAAAGCAGTGCTTGGATACAATCCAAAAAATGATAGAATGATCTCAATTCGAATTCAGGGCAAGCTATCTAACATCACAGTGATCCAAATATACGCCCCAACCACAAATGCTGAAGAAGCTGAAGTAGAGCAGTTCTATGAGGATCTGCAGCACCTACTGGACAACAAACCTAAAAGAGATGTTATTTTCATCACAGGAGACTGGAATGCTAAGGTGGGCAGTCAAATGACACCTGGAATTACAGGTACGTATGGCCTGAGAGAACAAAACAAAGCAGGACATAGGCTGATAGAATTTTGCCAAGACAACTCACTCTGCATAACAAACACTCTCTTCCAACAACCTAAGTGATGGCTTCATACATGGACTTCACCAGATGGACAACACCAAAATCAGATTGATTACATCCTTTGCAGCCAAAGGTGGCGGACATCTATACAGTGAGTAAAAACAGGACCTGGAGGTGACTGTAGTTCAGATCACGAACTTCTTATTGCACAATTTAAGATCAGACTAAAGAGATTAGGGAAGACCCACAGATCAGCTAGATATGAGCTCACTAATATTCCTAAGGAATATGCAGTGGAGGTGAAGAATAGATTTAAGGGACTGGACTTAGTGGATAGGGTCCCGGAAGAACTCTGTACAGAAGTTCGCAACATTGTTCAGGAGGCGGCAACAAAATACATCCCAAAGAAAGAGAAAACCAAGAAGGCAAAATGGCTGTCTGCTGAGACAGTAGAAGTAGCCCAAGAAAGAAGAAAAGCAAAAGGCAACAGCGATAGCAGGAGATGTGCCCAATTAAATGCAAAATTCCAGAGGCTAGCCAGAAGAGATAAGGAATTATTTTTAAACAAGCAATGCACGGAAGTGGAAGAAGACAATAGAATAGGAAGGACAAGAGACCTCTTCCATAAAATTAGAAACATTGGAGGTAAATTCCAGGCCAAAATGGGTATGATCAAAAACAAAGATGGCAAGGACCTAACAGAAGAAGAAGAGATCAAGAAAAGGTGGCAAGAATATACAGAAGACCTGTCAGTGAGCTAGAGCCAGAAATCCTGAAGAGTGAAGTTGAATGGGCCTTAAGAAGCATTGCTAATAACAAGGCAGCAGGAGATGACGGCATCCCAGCTGAACTGTTCAAAATCTTGCGAGATGATGCTGTCAAGGTAATGCATGCCATATGCCAGCAAATTTGGAAAACACGAGAATGGCCATCAGACTGGAAAACATCAACTTATATCCCCATACCAAAAAAGGGAAACACTAAAGAATGTTCAAACTATCAAACAGTGGCACTCATTTCACATGCCAGTAAGGTAATGCTCAAGATCCTGCAAGGTAGACTTCAGCAATTCATGGAACGAGAATTGCCAGATGTACAACCTGGGTTTAGAAAAAGCAGAAGAACTAGGGACCAAATTGCCAATATCCGATGGATAATGGAAAAAGCCAGGGAGTTTCAGAAAAACATCTATTTCTGTTTTATTGACTATTCTAAAGCCTTTGACTGTGTGGGCCATAACAAATTGTGGCAAGTTCTTAGCGGTATGGGGATACCAAGTCATCTTGTATGCCTCCTGAAGAGTCTTTATAACAACCAAGTAGCAACAGTAAGAACAGACCACGGAACAACGGACTGGTTTAAGATTGGGAAAGGAGTACGGCAGGGCTGTGTACTCTCACCCTACCTATTCAACTTGTATGCAGAACACATCATACGACAAGCTGGGCTTGAGGAATCCAAGGCTGGAGTTAAAATCTCTGGAAGAAATATTAACAATCTCAGATATGCAGATGAAGGTGAAAGAAGAAAGTGCAAAAGCTGGCTTGCAGCTAAACCTCAAAAAAACCAAGATCATGGCAACCAGCTTGATTGATAACTGGCAAATAGAGGGAGAAAAGGTAGAAGCAGTGAAAGACTTTGTATTTCTAGGTGCGAAGATTACTGCAGGTGCTGACTGCAGTCAGGAAATCAGAAGACGCTTAATCCTTGGGAGAAGAGCAATGACAAATCTCGATAAAATAGTTAAGAGCAGAGACGTCACACTGACAACAAAGGTCCGCATAGGTAAAGCAATGGTGTTCCCCATGGTAACATATGGCTGCGAGAGCTGGACCATAAGGAAGGCTGAGAGAAGGAAGATAGATCCTTTGGAACTGTGGTGTTGTAGGAAAATTCTGAGAGTGCCTTGGACTGCAAGAAGATCAAACCAATCCATCCTCCAGGAAATAAAGCCAGACTGTTCATTTGAGAGAATGATATTAAAGGCAAAATTGAAATACTTTGGCCACACAATGAGAAGACAGGACACCCTGGAGAAGATACTGATGCTAGGGAGAGTGGGGGGCAAAAGGAAGAGGGGCCAACCAAGGGCAAGATGGATGGATGATATTCTAGAGGTGACGGACTCATCCCTGGGGAAGCTGGGGGTGTTGACGACCGACAGGAAGCTCTGGTGTGGGCTGGTCCATGAAGTCACGAAGAGTCGGAAGCGACTGAACGAATAAACAACAACAACATTACTAAGGGAAGAATCCCTTTTCTCCTCATGCTACTTTCTTCTCCATTCCTGGCTAATCTCTCATTTTCTCCAATTCCATTCCTCACACTCTACATAGATACTATATTTAAAACATAATTCATGTGTAGTTATAATAGCTATATATGTGTCTCAGTGTGTACAGAAACAACTGCCACTAATTTTCCTGAAGCACTCTCATTTTCTTCCCCAAATGGCTTAGTATAACTTTATGTAAGTTCCCCTGCTTGAATCCCATTAATCCTATTAATCCTGTGATTTCTGTTTTCTGACAGTCTTATATCAAACAAGGCAAATTCTTATTATAAATGCAAGCGAATACCTATGGAACAAAATTGGGTGGAAATGTATATTTTTTAACGCTGGAATCTTGTTCCAGAACATAATAATATAATGTTGAAAACTTAAGTCCCCAATGATCTGTGCACTGCCTAAGCAGGTAGTGGCTGAAGTACCAATTGGCTTATTAAGTGACCTCTTTGCCTTTGGTCAGTTTAGGCCTTTGCATACTGCTTTCTAGCAAGATAAAGAGTAGGCTAGATTACAGTCTTAGTTGTACTCATGCCACCTGCAGCATTCCCAGATAACAATACAGATGACAAAGACAACATTTCTTTCAGTGTGTTGACCAGTATGTCCCAAGTCAAAGAAAGCCAGGTTTTACTGCAGGTATTCTCACAGCCCTCTATGCTAGTTAGAATCTAAAAACCACCTTGTGAACCAATATCTTGTTGTCCACATCCCACTGATGAAGGGAATGATAATGAAAAAAAGAGGGATAATCTATAATCAAAAAACTCATGTGAAATGACTATATTCTAACAATAATATATTTTAATTTTTATGTTACATGATTTGAATGGATGGGTGGGCTTTAGACAAGAGGGCACAGGAAAAGTAATTAGGCCATTCAGAGACCCCAGAAGGAATGATAATGGTGATTCGTTTTCTCAGAAAAATGTATGGTTTTAGCAGGAATCTATTCATGTGTACACATGGCAGACTAATGAATCTAAAAGCACAGTTGATGTGTTTATGATGAAAGACTGAGAGAATTACTGAAAACACAAGAGTAATGAGAGATTGTGAAAATAATGGGAAGTGACTGGATCTTGGGAAACAATGGATATGGAATAAAAGGAAAGGTACGAATGAAACAAGAATGAAAGTAGAAGATGGTGTAATTGAAGACATGATAAAATATAGATGTGGTTTGCATATGGATGACTTGTTTAATGTGTGTGAAGTAACTATAAATGCTTAACAATTGGAAAAATGGCATTATTGTTCCTTACAGAAAGACAGCAAGAATGAATGCAAAAACTACCAGGGATTAATTTGTTAAATGTGAATGAAGGTTTTGAATTATGGAATGTCTTGCTCAAATAAGGAATTGAAAGTTGGTTATGGAATGTGATTATAGTATATAATGAAAATAAAACATGTAGGAGAATGGATGGAATGCTTAGGGAATGGTTCAGTACTGAGCAGAGAGGAAGACAAGAATGTGTGATGTGTAATCTCTCTTTTTATCGTTCCTACTTTTTTAAAGTGTAAGCCACACAGAGTCATTTGAAGTTAGGTGGCCTTAAATTGTTTTAAATAAATAAATAAATATTCCCTTGATTGTTTAATATACTTTTGTGTAATTGTATAAGGAATGCTTGTGGTGACAGAGTTGCATTTATTGGAGATGTGAACACATGTACCCTATTGTTTGCAGATGGTGCCATATTTTTGGCTGAGAAATCAAAAGATTTGCAGTATATGTTAGACTATATCATGTAACAAAGAATTAATTCATCAAAGACCAAGACATTTGTGTCTGACAGATAAAAATGGAGTGAATTATTGCAAATCCTCCATAAATAGTGAAACATTAGACCAAGTACATACTGTAGATCTGTATACTTTTATAGAATTTTTAATAAAGATGGGGTAAAGGCAAGGAGACATGTTAAAATGTGTACATTCTGAAGAAAGAAAGTAGGTGGTGTGTGGTCTGTTGACAGAAAGAATTCTTGTGGAAATAAGTGGAAATTTACTTATTTGTTTTACAGGACTTACAGGATACTTCAATCAGCTGAGTCTGAGCGCATCCAACGTTCCAATATGCAATTGTGTTTAAAACAGAATCAAATCAAATTAAAAGCACACCATACATTGCAAGCACATAAAACTAAGAGCCATGATCAAAACAGTTACAGTCAATCCATCATCACAACAACCCAGCCCACTGGCTTGGTGAAACAAACAGGTTTTCACCAATTCTCTGAAGTCCAGGATGCAGGGGACCAGTCACAGATCAGGAGAATACTATTCCAGAGAAGCGGGGCTGATGCTTCCATGGCCCCTGAAGATGGTAACCTCTAATCAAGGGGGCTCACAGAGAGCCTATCTTATCAGATCTTATTGGGCAGGCAGCTATTACTGGGAGAAGACAGTCCCATATATACCCAAACCCTAAACAAGGGAGAGCTTTAAAGGTGACAACCAACACCTGGAATTGCACCTGGAAGCCAACTGGCAACCAGTGCAGCTTTCAACATAAAGGTGTTACATGTGTGCCTTGAGGTACATACATCATTACTCAAGCCATTGCATTCTGGATTAGCTGTAGCTTCTGAATGCTTTTCCAGGGCAGCATATTGTAATAGTCCAATTGAGAGGTGACAGTGAGAAATGCTTCCCACTGTAGGAAAGGATACAACTTGTACACAAGAAGAAGCTATGCAAAACCCCTCTTAGCCATGTGACTTGAAGGTATATATATATGCAGTATAAACTGTATGCACCATAGAAAGCAATGTTTTTCTGCATCTTGCAGATACCATAGTGTGAATACCATCATCTCTGTCAGGACCAAGCCTGCCTCTGATTCGGATTTAGTTTCACTTTCCAAGTCAGAGGAGGAATTGGAAACTTATCACGCTCGATTTGGAGAAACGAAACTCCAGCATGACTCAGCAGAGTGGGAAGAATCTACGACGCTAATTGGGCAAGATCTGGAGGAGGATTTGAATACACCAATCAGCACGTGCCAGAGATGTGCTGAAAAACGCACGAAGGAAAAGGCAGCCCAATTGGCTGCAGGGAACTCCAAGCACTCCAAGGAATGGTATAAAAGGCAGCAGCGCAGACAGCGTGCTGCCAGAGACAACTGATCCTTTAGACCTGCAGCTTCAGAAGAAGAATCCCTACCGACATCAGAAGTGGTGTCTGTGATCGAAGGAGAAGCAGCGCCAGGCTTGCATTCTGAAGTAGGGATTTCTGCGCCTACTGCAATGAGGAACCAGCATCACCTGAGCCTGGCAACCTGTGCCTTGCCTCCAGCTTTGAGAGCTTGCATTTATCTCAGCAGCACAGCCAAGCTGAGAGTTTTCACGCTGCCATTCGTCAGCAGTTTACTGCAACTGCGCTTTGCAAACCCCAGTGATTTTCGGAGGTCATTGCTTACCTTGTTTAGGATCTGAGTTCATGGCACACACAGTGCTTCCAGCTGAGTCAAGCTGAGTTCTAAGTTCTAAGCCTTGCTCCAAGTCCCCTGCCCAGAGAATTCAACCCAGTCCAGAGCTTTCAGCTAAGTCAAGCTGAGTTCTGAGTTCCAAGCCTTGTTCCCAGTCACCTGCCCAGAGAATCCAGTCCAGTCCGGGGCCTTCAGCCAAGTCAAGCTGAATCCCGAGTTCCAAGCCTTGTTTTAGATCTCCTGTCCAGCGAATCCAGTCCAGTCCAGGGCTTCCGGCCAAGTCAAACCAAGTTTTGAATTCCAAGCCTTGTTCCGAGCCTCCTGGCCAGCAAATCCAGCCCAGTCCAGGACCTTCAGCTGACTCAAGCCAAATCCCAAGTTCCAAGCCTTGTTCCAGACCTTCTGTACAGCAAATCCAGTCCAGTCCAGGGCTTCCAGCTTTGAGTTCCCAGCCTTGTTTCAAGTCTCTTGCTCCCTGCCCAGAGAATTCAACCCAGTCCAGAGCTTTCAGCTAAGTCAAGCTGAGTTCTGAGTTCCCAGCCTTGTTTCAAGTCTCTTGCTCAGAGGATCCAGCCCAGTCCAGGGCTTCCAGCTGAGTCTAGTCCAGTTCCAAGCTCCAAGCCATGCTTCCAGTCATCCTTCTTAGAGATCCAGTCTAGCCAGGGGTTTCCTGCCACATCCAGCCCTGTTCAAGTACCAAGCCTTGTTTCCAAGTCTCTATTCCAGAGTGATTCCAGTGCTCCAGCAACCACAACCACGTCCAGTCTTGCTCCAAGTTCGAGCCCTGTTCCTGAGATCCAGTGCATTCCTATTTGTGGCTCATAGCCTTGCATCCAGATCCATTGGCTCAGTCATTCGGTTTCAGTATGATTCCTGTTTGAGAGCTGCTGTCTCCAGTCCTTGTGTTTCTGTTGAATCCAGTCTCACCTCCAGAGACAGATTTTCTTGGAAGCCTTGCTGTGTCATTTAGCCTTCATTTTTCTAGTCTTCGTACTTCAAGGACTTATTGATTCTAAATAGTTCTTTAATAAAGAGTTTTATTGAGTCTGGTGCATGGTCTGAACAGGACAATCTCCTCCGAGGTGAGACTGGCCCCATCCCTGATATCCTTCAGGAAGTCCCTTAAAACATGGTTGCACCAACAGACTTGGGGGTCTCAAGGCTGTGCTGAATCAGTGAGATGGCTTTATTGCCCATAACAATAACTCTCTCTTTTATGCCTTTATTACTTACTTTGATTATGTTTTAATTGTTGAATTTTTGTTAGTTTTTATTATTGTCTTTTTTATTGTATGCTGCCCAGAGTCACAAATCTAATGGGTGGCTATATAAATATGATGTATAAAATAATAATAATAATAATAATAATAATAATAATAATAATAATAATAATATGCACCTTTACAATGCAGGGGTCAACCATTTCTCTGCACACGCATTAGTATTCAGCATTTTCTCTTCACTCAAAACATGCTCATTAATATTTCCATTTCCCCCCTTAAAAGGGATTTAAATATAGATCATCATAAAGTACTTTTAAAACACTTCAGATGATTTTTCAAAAAAGTGAGAATTAGGAGAAAATAGCTCAGCCAGTTGCAGTTGTGACCATACATTATCAGGGAAACCAGCAAAAGAGCATCCCTGCTCTTTGCGGTCAATAGTAGGCAAATCTGTCACTTGATCACATGATAGTTTGGGCTCCCATTAGAAATAATTATTTCTGTCTCAGTGGAGTTCACAATATGCACACCATTTATTCAGTTGGGCAATGAAATTATTTCTATAGGAAACAGGTTTTTTTTCACTATAAGACAGAGATTTGCTCTTTCCCAAGCCCTTTTGTTAATCAAAATTAAGGTCATCTGAATCATTCCCATAGTCTTACATTATAATGTACGTAACAGATTTTAACATCCATAAGAAAAGCCTCAAATGGGGATTTAATTCAAACATCAAACATGTCCCAAAACCCAGTATCACAAATTTCATTCTTAAAATACATCCATTATTGTAAGTTCTAAGTTACACCCCATCTGTAGTTCTTGGGATTTCAAATAAAGCTTGATCACAAGTTTTCTTTTTTGAAAGTATTAAGATAGATTTACAGGCTGCTAGCAGACAATGTCAAAGCCTTTGTTTCACAAATCAAAAGGCAGCTGCGGCTCTTATATCTGAGTTTCTAATTTTTGACCAGTTGGCACATTTGAAGTGTGAGATCATGACTGCCTGGGTTGTTCTGCATTCAGAAAGTGGTGGTATGGCCAGACACAGAACAGAGACCCAAAGGGGCCTAGGATGTCTGCAGGGTGCCTACAGACCCAGTGATGCTCATGTGCATCACACTGGGAATCCCAGATTATATAGTAAATTCTGCCCAATTGATACCCATGAAGGTGGCTTTTTTTATGAGACCCTGGCTTTCCTGCCTTAAAGAGTAACGTTAATGTTTCTAAACACTCATTGTAAGCTGCCTTAGCAGGAATTGTAACCTGAGATGCAGGAACTACATAAATAAAAATAGGTGATAGAAGAGAAACTTTTGTTTTATTTATTTATTTATCCAATTTATATGACCATCCATCTCAACAAGTGACTCTAGGCAGCAAACAAAATTAAAATAAAATAAAGACAATTACAAAAGTTAAAATACAAAGCAGCCAAGAAACATCAAACCCAAATCACAACCAAGAAGCAGGTCCCCGCACACACTTGGGACCTCAGACCCAAGCACAGACCCAGGTCTTTAGGGCCTTACGAAAGGCCAGCAGGGCCGGGGCCATCCACAAGGTGGGTGCTATGGCAGAAAAGGCATGTGTTCTAGGCCCTGCCAAATGGCATTCTTTGACCAACGGGACCCAAAGCATGCCCATCCTGCCTAACTGGATCAGATGGGTAGAAACAACTGGGGAGAGACGGTCCCTCAACTAACCCAGTTAGTTTAAAGGGCTTTAAAGGTGACAACCAGCACCTTGAATTGCACCCGGAAGCACACTGGCAACCAATGCAGCTCACAGGGTAGTGGTGTTCCATGTGCCAAATAACTGGTGCCATTTACTACCCATGCTGCCTCATTCTGCACCACTTGAAGCTTAGACAAAGTCATGCTTTTTATCCATGCTCCCTCAACCAGGCATTGTGACACTTTTGGCTTAGCATAAACAAGCGTGCACTGGTGGACAGGTGCTCAGTTGCTCAGTTGCTCCCCTTGGTTTCTCCTCCCCACTGAAGAGGCTAAATTAACAGTAGATGCTCCTTCCATTATTTAGTGTGACAGACCAGTCAGAACGTCTGGTTTGCTTCTGTTCTGACTAATCAATGGAAAGCCTTTTCGTTCATCAATGAAACACAAAGCAGCCAAGAAATATCAAACCCAAATCAGTAACACAGCCAAGAAGCAGGTCCCCACACACACAGAATCAGTCATAACCTCAAGAGAAGATAACGGTTGCCAATGATGTCAAACACTGTGGGGAGAGAGGTGTAAGCAGGTATACATTCTTCTGGCTTCCCACAGACCTTAAATGCTGACTGTAATATTTCCTTGCTGGTATTGTTTCACTTCAGCGATATAATCCTCGACATATTTACCTGGGAATAAACCCCACTAAAAATGGATGGTAAATGTCCTCTCCCTAAGGCTGTTTCATCTGATTTCATCTGATTCAAAACTATGGCAAATCCTCTCCAAGTGTTTCTTTTGATGCTTGAAAAATAAGATATTGTTCTAGTGATGGGAAATACAATACAGACTCACTAATACCCAGGTTGCTTTAGCACTTTACTTCTTCCAGTCTTTAAATGAATACCATACAATCCTGGCAATTTACTGCTTTTTACTTTCTCACATTAATTCCTCCACAGAGATTTTGGTTTCTCATTCAAGGCTATGCACTGATTTCTCACAAGAATGTGCCCTTGAAACATGATTTTCTACAAAGCTCTGCAAGGAGTACAGATACAGGGAGTTACTTTTATTTATTTCCTACTAGAGCAAAAACCAGGTTGAAAATGAAATGGCAGCAGAGAGCTACAGAAATATTGTACTGATTTTCTGATTTCTAGTTGCCTGCTGAGCTATCTGGATATCATCATTTTTCTTACATAAAAGTTATTTCACTTGATCTTGGTGTTCTTTAAAGCTTTGAGAATTAGCTTTGTTGTTGTTTTGTTTTTGTCTTATCCAATGGAATTTTTTTCCCCATTAGCAATGCAATTTTATACACATCACTTTTTCCCAGTTGAATGTATGTAGGATAGAGCCTGAATTTCACACAAGAAGTGAACATATTTATTCAGTGGTTATTGTAACACTGTAATTTTGAAAAAGTGTTAATTCTATTGAATAAATATACAAATGTAAACCACATTCTCATATTTCCACCTGCTGTCGTATTTGTCACTGGTCTCTAAAGGGGTGTGTGGAGTCTAATTCTTTTGAAGCCCATTGATATATACACTTACTCAGAAACCCAGATCTCTGGATATTAACATATTATTGAGAAAATATTTTCTTATGGAAGAGGTTGCCTTTTTTTCAAATTTAGATTGCAAATTAATGTTAAGAATAAATCAAAGCTGTGTTGTGTTTATCTAGACATTTCTCCTTTAATTTACTTACCCATTTCACTAATCACACATACTTTTCTTAAGCTGAATCTCAAACTTGCAATAGATCCAATTTCCAATCAGAGGGAGTGTCTAAGAGTAACATTTTATTCACCTTCTGACCCAGCTCTTTTTGCAAATGTCAACAGTTGAATTTGAAACTTTTCATTTCCCTAAGATAATAAACACTGGAATGTGTTTTGCAGAGGAAGACTACATAAAATAAAAGGAATCCAAAATAAAGAGTCAAAAGCAGATGAACTTCAAATGGAGAGAAGGGTAAGGATGGGGAGGAGGTACAAAACATGGCTTTTACATATTTTCATTGTGACAATTAAATAGTTAATTAAACAATTTACAGACAATTCTAAAAAGAAATTGGAGAAGTCTATCACTCCAGTTAAGAACAGATCTGGCTGGTATGTCTGAGCAATTTACTAAACAATTTAAGGCAATGCCAGAGTGAATGACTGATGTAGCTTGAAAAACCAGCCAAGCACATGATCCTAGTATTCAGGATGCATATAATAATTTTTTAAAAATGCAGAAGACTTTGCAGACTTTAGTAGATTTAGAGGACTGCAGCAAAGAGAGCGATCTTTGGAGAAAAAGCAGAGGATGCTGAGGAGATTACTTTTGTTGGGGCAAGGCTTAATGAATTATTTCCTGAGCTTGGCAGGAATGTCACACAAACACATAGGCTCATAATCCTAGGCTCACAAGAATGCAGAAGCTTGGGGATATTTTCAATGCTGCTATGAGAGACAAACTTATTTGGAAAATGTATGAGTTGGGAAAGCTAAACTGGGAAGGAGACAAAGTATTGTTATTTTCAAGATATTATTAGCCAGCCACTTTACATTAAAAAAACCACAACAAACATTTAAACACCTCTTGGACCAATTAATTAAATCAGGAACAAAGTATAAGGGTGGGGGTCCATTCACACCAAACACAAGCTAATCAATTGTAAATCACAAGATATAGAAACAATTTTGTGATGTCAGAGGCTTTATCACATCAATAAAAACTAGAAGATAAGAAAAAGACAAATACAGAGAGAATGAATATGAATAACTGAACTTTCTTTTGTTATTGTTGTTTCTTTGCCCATTTTGTTAACAGTTAATGCTAAGATTGTGAGCTTTATATTTGCATTATGCTGATACAGTGAAACCTAAGACAGTTAAAGGAAAGTTAGATAAGCCTGAATTTTAACAAACAAATTAGATTAGCTGGGTTGAAAGAAGGGTGGAAACAGTACTGCATACCCTCATTAGATCAGGTATGGAATTCTATTTGGGAATTTTATAATGTTATGATTTCCTGAAATTTAACTATGGCCTAACTTAGCGTAAAGGGATCTACTATGAGAAGACAAAAGGGCACACCTGGTTTAGAGAAATGGGGAGGGGTAAGGGATGTGAAGGGAAGAGTGGAGTGTAGAAGGTTGATTGGGCACCTCAATGTGCATGATGTATTTTTTATTTCTGTTAGAAAGATAAGTTTATTACTAGTACACTCAGCACAGAGCCTGGGGATGAAAAGTTTTAGCATCATATTATATGGGGAGCAAGGTAATAGCATTTGTAGGAAATTATTGATAAATGATTGTTGTAAACTAGTTTCCTTGCATGTGAAGTGTTTAAATGATGCAGTTAAGTGATTTAGAACTTTTAGGTATATAAGATTGTTCCATCAGTTGAAATGGCATAGAAAAAGTACAGAACACTGTCTCTAAAATGATCATCTGCTTCTAACATCTTCCTATTTCTACTGCCTGACATAGATGCCTCTTGCCTCAGCTGGGCACTGGGATGACCCTACTCTTACATACTCTTGGCATTGACTCCCTTCCCTCATCCTTCCCAGGAACATCCCCATACCAGGATGAGGCAGCAGAGAAGGACTTGTGGCCTGCTCCAACATTAGTGTAGGTTAATAATTACTTAGCTTATTGCAATTGCCAGAACTGTCAACACAGGAAAATTTTTATTCTGCAGCTTTCAGCAAATCAGAAATTATTGAAAGTTTGAAAATGGAAAATCACACAGTCCAGATGACCTCTGAAGATAATTTTATAAATGATTTAGAAACATTTTAATTCCAAAGTTCTTATTGATATTTAGTCCATTGCAGCAGGGTAAGTTCTTCCAACCTTGAAAGTTACGTTTATGAGGCAAGACTCAAAAGATGCTGCTTCTTACAGACCAATTTTATTACTTAATGTAGACTATAAATTGTATGCTAAAACAGCCTTTCTCAACAGCTTCTGCAGAACCCTAGGTTTCTGTGAGAGGTCGCTAGGGGTTCTGCAAGAGATCATGACCCAAAAAAAACCCATTGTTTTTTTAACTTTGCATGCCGTATATTGCTAGCATTTGCAGTGGTCGGAATTTTTATGCACCATGACTCAAAGTCTGGCCTGCTGGTTTTGTTGTAAACATTGTAAAACATGGATTGTGTAGGTTAGACATGAATTGTATTGTGAAGGGTTTTTTTGTGTGTGTGATTTTTATGCAGGGGTTCCTAAGACCTGAAAATTATTTCAAGGGTTTCTACAGTGTAAAAAGTTGTACTAAACTATTGACTAACCATTTTATATTAATTAGAGGTAGAATTATACATCTAGATCAATCCAAAAGAAAGAATAGTTAGTATAGATATCATTAAAAACAATTTATTTTTGTAAAAGTAATTTCGTTTTCTTATCTATATGCTCTCTGGATGTACTGAGAGCCTTTGATTGTGTGGATAGATTATTTCAGATGTATAAACCTACAAAAGGACAAGTAAGAATTAATAATTACGATTTTTTGGAATTTATTCTTTTAAAAACACTAAACAGGGATATCAATTATCCACCCTTCTGTTCAATTTACTTATAAAAATATTAGCAATGGCATTACAGAAAAAGTCACATGAAGAGTAAATTACTCTCTTGTTAATAAACAAAAACTGTTTATTATATTTATTTGCAGAAGATTTGGAATATCTTCTAGACCTATCAATTATTAAAAATTTCAATTAATTTGCATCCATATTCCCTATTTTTTTTAAATCTGTTCAATCATGTCCAATTCTCGGAGACTGCATGGACAAGTCCTTGTGGTTTTCTTGGCAAGTGGTTTGCCATTGCCTTCTTCCTAGGGCTGAGAGAGTGACTGGCCCAAGGTCACCCAGCTGGCTTTATGCCTAAGGCAGGATTAGAACTCCCAGACTCCCGATTTCTAGTCCAGTGCCTTAACCACTACACCAACCTGGCTGTTGAGATACCCCTTATACAAAATACATAAATAAATAAATAAATAAAAAATCCAACACTTTAGAAATCCCTTTAATATAGAAATCTTTTAAATGTCCAGGTGTAAATATATCAAGTATAGCCTCATGTGGCACAGAGTGGTAGGTGGCAGTACTGCAACTGAAACTCTCCCCACAACCCAAGTTCGATCCCAGCAGAAGCTGGATTCTCGGGTTGCCGGCTCAGGTCGACTCAGCCTTCCATCCTTCCGAGGTTGGTAAAATGAGCACCCAGCTTGCTGGGGAAGGTGACAGCTGGGGAAGGCAATGGCAAATCACCCCGCTATAGTGCCAAGAAAATGTCACAAAAGCGGCGTCCCCCCAAAGGGTCAGTCATGACTCGGTGCTTGCACAGGGTACCTTGCACCTTTCACACAAATATATCAAGCAAACTTAGGAATATATTTAACATTAACTATACTGTAGTCCAGTATGGAAAAAAATGAGCAAGGATATGATAGGCTAGCATAATAGTTCCTTTAATATCTTAGGCTGAATGGCATAATAAAAGTGACGGCTCTTCCCAAATCAACCTTTTAATTTCATACCCTCCTAATGGACATCTCAAGTAAATCATACAATTTTGACAAAGAAAAATTAAAACACTTTGTTTTAAATTATAAAAAATTGAGAAATAATAGATTTTTAAAATATTCACTATAGAATAAGAAGGATGGGAGAATAGCATACTTGAATCTATATATCCAAGCAGCAGTGCTATCTTCAGCAAAGGATCGTTACCTTGTCGTGGTGCTGGAGCTTGAGCACCTCAATGATGCCATGAGCTAAACCGTGAAGGGCCACCCAAGACGGGAAGGTCATGACAGAGAGGTCAGACTAAATGCGATCCCTGAGGAAGGTAATGGCAACCCACCTCAGTATTCTTGCCGTGAAAACTAAATGGATCAGTACAACCAGAGATATGTCGGTATACCATCGGAAGATGAGACCCCCAGGTCGGAAGATGGTCAAAATGCTACTGGGGAGGAACAGAGGATGAGCTCAACTAGCCCCAGACGTGATGACGCAGCTAGCTCAAAGCCGAAAGGACGGCTAGCGGCCGACGGTGCTGGTGGTGAACGGCGAATCCGATGTTCTAAGGATCAACACACCATCGGAACCTGGAATGTAAGATCTATGAGCCAGGGCAAATTGGATGTGGTTATTGGTGAGATGTCAAGATTAAAGATAGACATTCTGGGCGTCAGTGAACTGAAATGGGCCACTTCACATCAAATGACCACCAGATCTACTACTGCGGACAAGAGGACCACAGAAGAAATGGAGTAGCCTTCATAATTAATAGTAAAGTGGCTAAAGCAGTGCTTGGATACAACCCAAAAAATGATAGAATGATCTCAATTCGAATTCAGGGCAAGCCATCTAACATCACAGTGATCCAAATATACGCCCCAACCACAAATGCTGAAGAAGCTGAAGTAGAGCAGTTCTATGAGGATCTGCAGCACCTACTGGACAACACGCCTAAAAGAGATGTTATTTTCATCACAGGAGACTGGAATGCTAAGGTGGGCAGTCAAATGACACCTCGAGTTACAGATAAGTATGGCCTGGGAGAACAAAACGAAGCAGGACACAGGCTGATAGAATTTTGCCAAGACAATTCACTCTGCATAACAAACACTCTCTTCCAACAACCTAAGAGACGGCTTTATACATGGACTTCACCAGATGGACAACACCGAAATCAGATTGATTACATCCTTTGCAGCCAAAGGTGGCGGACATCTGTACAGTCGGTAAAAACAAGGCCTGGAGCTGACTGTAGTTCAGATCACGAACTTCTTCTTGCACAATTTAGGATCAGACTCAAGAGATTAGGGAAGACCCACAGATCAGCTAGATATGAGCTCACTAATATTCCTAAGGAATATGCAGTGGAGGTGAAGAATAGATTTAAGGGACTGGACTTAGTAGATAGGGTCCCGGAAGAACTCTGGACAGAAGTTGGCAGCATTGTTCAGGAGGCAGCAACAAAATACATCCCAAAGAAAGAGAAAACCAAGAAGGCAAAATGGCTGTCTGCTGAGACACTAGAAGTAGCCCAAGAAAGAAGGAAAGCAAAAGGCAACAGTGATAGGGGGAGATATGCCCAATTAAATGCAAAATTCCAGAGGTTAGCCAGAAGAGATAAGGAATTATTTTTAAACAAGCAATGCGCGGAAGTGGAAGAAGACAATAGAATAGGAAGGACAAGAGACCTCTTCCAGAAAATTAGAAACATTGGAGGTAAATTCCAGGCAAAAATGGGTATGATCAAAAACAAAGATGGCAAGGACCTAACAGAAGAAGAAGAGATCAAGAAAAGGTGGCAAGAATATACAGAATACCTGTATAGGAAGGATAACAATATCGGGGATAGCTTTGACAGTGTGGTCGGTGAGCTAGAGCCAGACATCCTGAAGAGTGAGGTTGAGTGGGCCTTAAGAAGCATTGCTAATAACAAGGCAACAGGAGACGACGGCATCCCAGCTGAACTGTTCAAAATCTTGCGAGATGATGCTGTCAAGGTAATGCATGCTATATGCCAGCAAATTTGGAAAACACAAGAATGGCCATCAGACTGGAAAAAATCAACTTATATCCCCATACCAAAAAAGGGAAACACTAAAGAATGTTCAAACTATCGAACAGTGGCACTCATTTCACATGCCAGTAAGGTAATGCTCAAGATCCTGCAAGGTAGACTTCAGCAGTTCATGGAGCGAGAATTGCCAGACGTACAAGCTGGGTTTAGAAAAGGCAGAGGAACTAGAGACCAAATTGCCAATATCCGCTGGATAATGGAAAAAGCCAGGGAGTTTCAGAAAAACATCTATTTCTGTTTTATTGACTATTCTAAAGCCTTTGACTGTGTGGACCATAACAAATTGTGGCAAGTTCTTAGTGGTATGGGGATACCAAGTCATCTTGTCTGCCTCCTGAAGAATCTGTATAACGACCAAGTAGCAACAGTAAGAACAGACCACGGAACAACAGACTGGTTTAAGATTGGGAAAGGAGTACGGCAGGGCTGTATACTCTCACCCTACCTATTCAACGTGTATGCAGAACACATCATGCGACAAGCTGGCCTTGAGGAATCCAAGGCTGGAGTTAAAATCTCTGGAAGAAACATTAACAATCTCAGATATGCAGATGATACCACTTTGATGGCTGAAAGTGAAGAGGAACTGAGGAGCCTTATGATGAAGGTGAAAGAAGAAAGTGCAAAAGCTGGTTTGCAGCTAAACCTCAAAAAAACCAAGATTATGGCAACCAGCTTGATTGATAACTGGCAAATAGAGGGAGAAAATGTAGAAGCAGTGAAAGACTTTGTATTCCTAGGTGCAAAGATTACTGCAGATGCTGACTGCAGTCAGGAAATCAGAAGACGCTTAATCCTTGGAAGAAGAGCAATGACAAATCTCGATAAAATAGTTAAGAGCAGAGACATCACACTGACAACAAAGGCCCGCATAGTTAAAGCAATGGTGTTCCCTGTAGTAACATATGGCTGCGAGAGCTGGACCATAAGGAAGGCTGAGCGAAGGAAGATCGATGCTTTTGAACTGTGGTGTTGGAGGAAAATTCTGAGAGTGCCTTGGACTGCAAGAAGATCCAACCAGTCCATCCTCCAGGAAATAAAGCCAGACTGCTCACTTGAGGGAATGATATTAAAGGCAAAACTGAAATACTTTGGCCACATAATGAGAAGACAGGACACCCTGGAGAAGATGCTGATGCTAGGGAGAGTGGAAGGCAAAAGGAAGAGGGGCCGACCAAGGGCAAGATGGATGGATGATATTCTAGAGGTGACGGACTCGTCCCTGGGGGAGCTGGGGGTGTTGACGACCGACAGGAAGCTCTGGCGTGGGCTGGTCCATGAAGTCACGAAGAGTCGGAAGCGACTAAACGAATAAACAACAACAAGCAGTGCTATATTATTCCATTGTGGAAGATTTAACCAAACAGTAAATATAAGTATTAACTATCTGGATAAACATTTAAGGTCTATCTTCTTCTCTCTGCAAGATCTCTGTAAAATGAAGAAATTAAAATATGAATTTACTTAAGTTATAATCCAATTGTGGGGGAAGAGATTTTCAGCAGATATATTGGGCATTTCTCCATTAACACCTTTGATGATATAACCAGTATTATATAATAATCAAGATAGAATAGCCTACTTGAAATTGCGTAGTTGAAGGGTTTATAGGACTCTTATAAAGATTTGGAAACTTACAGCAAAGAGTAGGTGGAATGATTAGGCTATAAAGAGCTGCAACTATTTGGTTTCAACTAAGAGAATGGGGAAGAGAACACAATACAACATTTTTCATTTTTCATCCAGTTATTTCCAATAGTGGACAATGATGGACTTTGCTGCTAGAACTTGATAAATTACGTTTCTTGCTTTGTAATTTTTTATTCCTTCAAGTAAATATATGTAATAACCTAAATGTGGTAAGAATTCAGTATTTCTTTGGTTATTTTCCTTCCCTTCCTTTCCCTGAATCTATTCATCTACTCTATTCCTTTAGGTTTTTTGTTGTTTATTCATTCAGTCGCTTCCGACTCTTCGTGACTTCATGGACCAGCCCACGCCAGAGCTTCCTGTCGGTCGTCAACACCCCCAGCTCCCCCTGGGACGAATCCATCACCTCTAGAATATCATCCATCCACCTTGCCCTTGGTCGGCCCCTCTTCCTTTTGCCTTCCACTCTCCCTAGCATCAGCATCTTCTCCAGGGTGTCCTGTCTTCTCATTATGTGGCCAAAGTATTTCAGTTTTGCCTTTAATACCATTCCCTCAAGTGAGCAGTCTGGCTTTAT
Source organism: Candoia aspera (assembly GCF_035149785.1). Classification (NCBI taxonomy): domain Eukaryota; kingdom Metazoa; phylum Chordata; class Lepidosauria; order Squamata; family Candoiidae; genus Candoia; species Candoia aspera. The sequence goes on along the minus strand of NC_086157.1, from coordinate 91,145,723 downwards.
TTCCTGGAGGATGGACTGGTTAGATCTTCTTGAAGACCAAGGCAATCTCAGAATCTTCCTACAACACCACAGTTCCAAAGCATCGATCTTCCTTCTCTCAGCCTTCCTTATGGTCCAGCTCTCGCAGCCATATGTTACTACGGGGAACACCATTGCTTTAACTATGCAGACCTTTTTTGTCAGTGTGATGTCTCTGCTCTTAACTATTTTATCGAGATTTGTCATTGCTCTTCTCCCAAGGATTAAGCGTCTTCTGATTTCCTGACTGCAGTCAGCACCTGCAGTAATCTTCGCACCTAGAAATACAAAGTCTTTCACTGCCTCTACATTTTCTCCCTCTATTTGCCAGTTATCAATCAAGCTGGTTGCCATAATCTTGGTTTTTTTTGAGGTTTAGCTGCAAGCCAGCTTTTTCACTTTCTTCTTTCACCTTCTTCATAAGGCTCCTCAGTTCCTCTTCACTTTCAGCCATCAAAGTGGTATCATCTGCATATCTGAGATTGTTAATGTTTCTTCCAGCGATTTTAACTCCAGCCTTGGATTCCTCAAGCCCAGCATGTCGCATGATGTGTTTTGCGTACAAGTTGAATAGGTAGGGTGAGAGTATACAGCCCTGCCATACTCCTTTCCCAATCTTAAACCAGTCCGTTGTTCTGTGGTCTGTTCTTACTGTTGCTACTTGGTCATTATACAGATTCCTCAGGAGGCAGACAAGATGACTTGGTACCCCATATTGCTAAGCACTTGCCACAATTTGTTATGGTCCACACAGTCAAAGGCTTTAGAATAGTCAATCAAACAGAAATAGATGTTTTTCTGAAACTCCCTGGCTTTTTCCATTATCCATCGGATATTGGCAATTTGGTCCCTAGTTCCTCTGCCTTTTCTAAACCCAGCTTGTGCATCTGGCAATTCTCGCTCCATGAATTGCTGAAGTCTACCTTGCAGGATCTTGAGCATTACCTTACTGGCATGTGAAATGAGTGCCACTGTTCGATAGTTTGAACATTCTTTAGTGTTTCCCATTTTTGGTATGGGGATATAAGTTGTTTTTTTACAATCTGATGGCCATTCTTGTGTTTTCCAAATTTGCTGGCATATGGCATGCATTACCTTGACAGCATCATCTTGCAAGATTTTGAACAGTTCAGCTGGGATGCCATCATCTCCTGCTGCCTTGTTATTAGCAATGCTTCTTAAGGCCCACTCAACCTCACTCTTCAGGATGTCTGGCTCTAGCTCACTGACCACACCGTCAAAGCTATCCCCAATATTGTTATCCTTCCTATACAGGTCTTCTGTATATTCTTGCCACCTTTTCTTGATCTCTTCTTCTTCTGTTAGGTCCTTGCCATCTTTGTTTTTGATCATACCCATTTTTGCCTGGAATTTACCTCTGATGTTTCTAATTTTCTGGAAGAGGTCTCTTGTCCTTCCTATTCTATTGTCTTCTTCCACTTCCATGCATTGCTTGTTTAAAAATAATTCCTTTAGGTTAGAATATCTTTATTCATATTAATTGCATTCTTTCCCAGTCTCTTAGTTTTACAGTCATGGCTATCATCCATATAACCTGATAGTCACCAGATTGGTTTAGAAATATTGACCCCACCCCCATCAGTTCAAGGAAAGGACTAGTTTACCAGCTTCTGTAACACATAAGATATTCCTTGCTAAATTGACAGGTACTGTCCTTGCTAAAAATAAGGAGAATATCAGTCAATGTGGCCTCATTTGGCCCGTATGTGTGCAGCCAAAGCACAGTTTTATCCCAAATGGACTCACAATATTTTATGTAAACTAGGATTTCTACTCTCCAATAAAATACTTTTGCACTCTGCATGTGCCCTTTTCAAAGATATGCAGCTGGACATTTCTGGAAACAATGCTGAATTAACAGAATGTTAATCAGTGCTTTTATGCTGTTATGTTCTTATGTCAAGCATCCTATTCCATATGATCCAGAAAATCTAAGTGTTAATATAACCAGGTTATTATTTCAACCTTTTGGCAGATATGTAGAAGGAACATTCTGAATAAAAGATTGTGTCTCATGATCAACTGTTATCAGCAGCTACTGATGATCCTGTTCTTTACATAACAAAATGTTTTTTTCTGAAACTGATGGGCTAAAACATTATAAATAGAAAAGCAGCATTCACTGTCAACTGTTTCTTCAGAAATAGCCTAGATAAATATGGAAAATAGATGAACTTTATGATAGATCTGAAGTCTATTAATTAACTCTGTGGCAGGGCAGAACACATCTCTGGGATGAATATGACAAAGCTTTTCCTAGACTGATTTTGTTATCACATCCTGATATCCAATACCTTTTAAACTTTTAGAAAAAAATATGAAATATTTTAGTCTGTGTCAGAAGACAAACATCACAATGTTCCAAGCTGTATATTGTATAAAAGGCATTTTACAAGGTGTGATGAGTAACTATTTTTCATTTTAATAATACTCACTGTATACTATATTAGATGACACTTTTTCATGTCAGGATAATACTTCCTTATTTGAAAAGCATTCTGTTGGTAAAGAGAGGTGAAATAGAACAATTCAGTAAAATATCATCTCTCATTTGATTTTTAAACCCCTCCCCCATTGCATTTTTAAAATGTAATATTTAAAGATTGTATTAGGATTAAAAAAGAATTTTCACAAAGTAGAAAAGTGGTGCTATAAATAAAAATGGTTACAATTCAGAGCAAGTTAGGAGATGTATGTAACTGGTAAATGAAAGGTAGATGTATTTATGTTGATTTATTTAATCAGTTTACCAACCACTTCAATCTCTGAAGCAATTCTAAATAAATAACATATTTACTGCCCATCTTTTTCCCATGCCATAGTTTAAAGTGGCATAGATTGCCCTCCCTTGACCTGTCAGGACTGTGCAGCATATAGAGTTGATAAATAAGTAAATAATTAGTACCTAATGTGATTGTTTAAAGAAGTGGGGACCTATGTTCCATACAACCATGCCAGGTGCTATATTTTATACCAGCTAAAGTTTCTAAGGTGACTTTAAAATCGGGAATTCATTTTATGTAGAGCTGAGAGTTTAATGCTCTCCTATTTTTGCTGCCCCTTCCAAAATGCAAAAGGGGCAGCAAAACATTTTTAGTGTTTTAGTTCTTTTCTCTGAGGTAGGAGAAAATTCAGCAAAATTTCACAGAAAAATCTTTCTATGATGACTTTATTCTTAATTTACAAATTTATTACATTCAACTCTCTTGTAAAATAATAATCATAAAAGATACCATAGGGGGGAAATGATCATATTTCTAGGTTATTTTTCTTTAAAAAATGTTGACAGTATTGCTTCTGAATGCATACTTGATTTGAAAAAGCTAGGGATTACCTCAGGATCATCCAGATCTTAAATGCAGGAATGGATCAGGCTGATTTGAAAAGATGTAGGAGTTGTCTGATTCAATTCAAAGCTCCATGAAAGCAGATGAAATCAATGCCTATTTGCAATTTTGAGATTTGCAGGGACAAAGGAATGCAGCAGCTGGGTACATGCAACCTGGCTGACCCAATCTGTCTGTTTTTGCAGACAAAAAGCTAAACATCCTAGTTAGACCAGGGCTGCTATCTTGGCTCATATCCCAGCCTCTTTGCAATGGATAGGCAGATGCTTTTTTGTTTATTTGTTTTTTTTTATTTTGCAGTTTGGGGAAAACAGATGCCTGTAACTGCCTGATTGCAGTTGGAGTCACCACAGACAGGTTGGGGAGGATATTCTTCCTGCTCCCACCCCACTTTATGCCCTATTTCATTCCTTCCAGAGACTCATGAAAAAACAAACCATGAGCTGGCTACAGCAGGGTTGAGAAGTAAAGTTAGGGCAAGCCAGAAAAAGCTTAAAGTGTTCGGCTAAAACCACTGGATGCAGGAAATAAGGAAATAGATTGCCTTGCCACTAGACCTTCTGGAATCCAGGATTACAGTTTAGCTAGCTCCCAAATAAGGCAGTGGAGAGGGAATACAATGGAGGAAAACAGGTAATTTGGAAGGAGGTGGAGACATAGTTCAGAACATATCAAAGACCCCAGGGCTGGCTGTGGCAGGACAGGAGGGTTAGAAAGAGAACAGAAAGAAAGGAGATTTGGAAGCCACAGAATAGTGAGCCTCCTCTTTGCTGGCAGAAAGACAGTTGCGAGTAAGAGGTTAAAAGAGAGAAAGGGCAAACTGTTCTCCCTCATAGCACTTTACCCAGCTGAGATCCCACTCCATGCTGCTAAGAAGTCAAGAGGGACTGTGCAAAAGCCTCAGGAGGTTTGGTTGGCAGATGGAGCCAGGCTGCAGTTTCACTGATGAGGAAATAGCCCAGTGGTACAACTGTGGTAGAATCAAGGTGTGGAGAACTGAAAGGAAGAAAAGAAAATTGGAGAAGGCAGGTTCAAGCAGCCAGAAGACTAGCTACCCAAGGGATTTACAATGAGCAGTGGTTGCAGAATGAAAAATTATTAAAAAGTTCACAAGTGATGAGATATGCTTTCTTATTGGGTATCCCAGAAAGGAAAGGAAATTACCCCTTAGACTCCACATTGTTGGGTAAAACTTGACAGCATTGTTTAAAACAAATCCTAAAAGAGATGACTGGGATCCTCTTAGTAGATCTCATTTAGAATCAGCTCCTTAAACTCAGGACCAGCTTCTGTGTTACACCAGATGCTGCAGAAGTATGGGAATAGAAAACAACAAAAGCAAAGCAAGAATGTGTAGCGTAGTGTTTCTCAACCTTGGCAACTTTAAGATGTGTGGACTTCAGCTCCCAGAATTCCCCAGTGAGCACGGCTGGCTGGGGAATTCTGGGAGTTGAAGTCCACACATCTTAAAGTTGCCAAGGTTGAGAAACACTGGTCTAGCACAACCCAGGTTTGCAGGACTACTGTAGGCTCCTGACTTTGTGCCAGGCAGCCAGATTAATGGCACATCTCTCTTCTGTGTTTAGATAATGCCACTGACTAGGATGGCTATTTTAATCCCCAAATAAACTTGGAGCTGCTTGGGTTAAAACTAATCTTCCCCAATTCCAGTGCTGACTGGTTTTTGAATTCACAGCATGCCAACCCTGCCCTTCATACATTTAAGCATATTGTGCCAACAGTGTATGTGCAACCCCAAATGATTTACACCAAAGAATTTCATATAAAGAAAAATCCCAAAGTAAGTTGAGTAAGAAGAGGTGTACTAGATGAAGCTTCAGATTACAACTGAAATAACATTTTGCATTACTATTCAGGTATTCAGTGTCCTTTAGTACTTTTTTCCAGAATTAGGAATTTTAAAGGATTTTGGTGGAATATGTGGGACCTAGGAAGATTCAGCAAAGGATCGTTGCCTTGTCGGGGTGCTGGAGCTTGAGCACCTCAATGATGCCATGAGCTAAACTGTGAAGGGCCACCCAAGACGGGAAGGTCGTGACAGAGAGGTCAGACTAATGTGATCCCTGGGGAAGGTAATGGCAACCCACCCCAGTATTCTTGCCATGAAAACTAAATGGATCAGTACAAGCAGAGATATGTCGGTATACCATTGGAAGATGAGACCCCCAGGTCGGAAGATGGTCAAAATGCTACTGGGGAGGAACAGAGGATGAGTTCAACTAGCCCCAGACGTGATGACGCAGCTAGCTCAAAGCCGAAAGGACGGCTAATGGCCGACGGTGCTGGTGGTGATCAGGGAATCCGATGTTCTAAGGATCAACACACCATTGGAACCTGGAATGTAAGATCTATGAGCCAGGGCAAATTGGATGTGGTTATTGGTGAGATGTCAAGTGTAAGATAGACATTTTGGGCATTGGTGAACTGAAATGGACTGGAATGGGCCACTTCACATCAAATGACCACCAGATCTACTACTGTGGACAAGAGGACCACAGAAGAAATGGAGCAGCCTTCATAATTAATAGTCAAGTGGCTAAAACAGTGCTTGGATACAATCCAAAAAACGATAGAATGATCTCAATTCTAATTCAGGGCAAGCCATCTCACATCACAGTGATCCAAATATACGCCCCAACCACAGATGCTGAAGAAGCTGAAGTAGAGCAGTTCTATGAGGATCTGCAGCACCTACTGGACAACAGGCCTAAAAGAGATGTTATTTTCATCACGGGAGACTGGACTGCTAAGGTGGGCAGTCAAATGACACCTGGAATTACAGGTAAGCATGGCCTGGGACAACAAAACGAAGCAGGACATAGGCTGACAGAATTTTGCCAAGACAACTCACTCTGCATAACAAACACTCTCTTCCAACAACCTAAGAGACGGCTTTATACATGGACTTCCCCAGATGGACAACACTGAAACCAGATTGACTACATCCTTTGCAGCCAAAGGTGGCGGACATCTATACAGTCGGTAAAAACAAGACCTGGAGCTGACTGTAGTTCAGATCACAAACTTCTTCTTGCACAATTTAGGATCAGACTAAAGAGATTAGGGAAGACCCACAGATCAGCTAGATATGAGCTCACTAATATTCCTAAGGAATATGCAGTGGAGGTGAAGAATAGATTTAAGGGACTGGACTTAGTAGATAGGGTCCCGGAAGAACTATGGACAGAAGTCCACAACATTGTTCAAGAGGCGGCAACAAAATACATCCCAAAGAAAGAGAAAACCAAGAAGGCAAAATGGCTGTCTGCCGAGACACTAGAAGTAGCCCAAGAAAGAAGGAAAGCAAAAGGCAACAGTGATAGGGGGAGATATGCCTAATTAAATGCAAAATTCCAGAGGTTAGCCAGAAGAGATAAGGAATTATTTTTAAACAAGCAATGTGTGGAAGTGGAAGAAGACAATAGAATAGGAAGGACAAGAGACCTCTTCCATAAAATTAGAAACATTGGAGGTAAATTCCAGGCCAAAATGGGTATGATCAAAAACAAAGATGGCAAGGACCTAACAGAAGAAGAAGAGATCAAGAAAAGGTGGCAAGAATATACAGAAGACCTGTATAGGAAGGATAACAATATCGGGGATAGCTTTGATGGTGTGGTCAGTGAGCTAGAGCCAGACATCCTGAAGAGTGAGGTTGAATGGGCCTTAAGAAGCATTGCTAATAACAAGGCATATACCAGCAAATTTGGAAAACACAAGAATGGCCATCAGATTGGAAAAAATCAACTTATATCCCCATACCAAAAATGGGAGACACTAAAGAATGTTCAAACTATCGAACAGTGGCACTCATTTCACATGCCAGTAAGGTAATGCTCAAGATCCTGCAAGGTAGACTTCAGCAATTCATGGAGGAAGAATTGCCAGATGTACAAGCTGGGTTTAGAAAAGGCAGAGGAACTAGGGACCAAATTGCCAATATCCGATGGATAATGGAAAAAGCCAGGGAGTTTCAGAAAAACATCTATTTCTGTTTTATCAACTATTCTAAAGCCTTTGACTGTGTGGACCATAACAAATTGTGGCAAGTTCTTAGTGGTATGGGGATATCAAGTGATCTTGTCTGTCTCCTGAAGAATCTGTATAACGACCAAGTAGCAACAGTAAGAACAGACCACGGAACAACGGACTGGTTTAAGATTGGGAAAGGAGTACGGCAGGGCTGTATACTCTTACCCTACCTATTCAACTTGTATGCAGAACACATCATGTGACAAGCTGGGCTTGAGGAATCCAAGGCTGGAGTTAAAATCACTGGAAGAAACATTAACAATCTCAGATATGCAGATGATACCATTTTGATAGCTGAAAGTGAAGAGGAACTGAGGAGCCTTATGATGAAGGTGAAAGAAGAAAGTGCAAAAGCTGGCTTGCAGCTAAACCTCAAAAAAACCAAGATGATGGCAACCAGCTTGATTGATAACTGGCAAATAGAGGGAGAAAATGTAGAAGCAGTGAAAGACTTTGTATTTCTAGGTGCAAGATTACTGCAGATGCTGACTGCAGTCAGGAAATCAGAAGACTCTTAATCATTGGGAGAAGAGCAATGACAAATCTCGATAAAATAGTTAAGAGCAGAGACATCACACTGACAACAAAGGCCCGCATAGTTAAAGCAATGGTGTTCCCAGTAGTAACATATGGCTGTGAGAGCTGGACCATAAGGAAGGCTGAGAGAAGGAAGATCGATGCTTTGGAACTGTGGTGTTGTAGGACAATTCTGAGAGTGCCTTGGACTGCAAGAAGATCTAACCAGTCCATCCTCCAGGAAATAAAGCCAGACTGCTCACTTGAGGGAATGATATTAAAGGCAAAACTGAAATACTTTGGCCACATAATGAGAAGATAGGACACCCTGGAGAAGATGCTGATGTTAGGGAGAGTGGAAGGCAAAAGGAAGAGGGGCCGACCAAGGGCAGGGTGGATGGATGATATTCTAGAGGTGACGGACTTGTCCCTGGGGGAGCTGGGGGTGTTGACGACCGACAGGAAGCTCTGGCGTGGGCTGGTCCATGAAGTCATGAAGAGTCGGAAGCGACTAAACAAATAAACAACAACAGGAAGATGTAGCACTGAGAACTTGCATATAAAAGCTGAAAATGCCTTGTTGCGTTTAGTGAAAATTACAGAACAAAAAATTATATAAATTACCAAAAGCTAACAAATGCATACAGGTGAGAAATTCCCCCCTTGAACTGAAGACTCCTCTAACCTAAAAGAAGTTGTATCTGATCTTCTGAAAATTTGGAGGTTTCTTAGAGCTACCTTTCTTCAGATCACCTTCCTACAACTCCCACTCCCTTAAAAAGAAAAAAAGGGGGAAAAAAAGGAAAATGGAAAGGCTATAAGCGATATGTGCTTCCCTTTGTGGGTCTCTGTGTGGGGATCTTTGAAATCTAAAAGTGCCCAGCCAAATTGGTTTGGGCTCTGAAATGAACTCTTCATAGCAATGCAAAGTCTGGGGCAGAGGGGAGGGCATGAATGTTGTTTGATAAACTTTACACAATGATTTTTAACTTAATATTTGAATTCAGAACATTTTTATTCCTAAAAACATCAACTTTTTTTTTAAAGTCATTTTAGTGTTTAACCCAGTTTGGAATACTAAGCTGATTATATCAAGTCAATTCCATTTATTACAGTGTATTCTACACTGACTGATCCTTCAGTGTTGACAGAACTTCCCCTCTGAGGGCAGAGGAAGAAATCCTGGTGGATTTATCTTTGTAGGCTTCCTCTCAGCCACTAAAACGGCTTTCTGATTCTGTACATCACGTTTTCAGGCAGTGAAAAGGAATTGTACCAGAGGTTCTGCTTGAAGTGCTACTAGCCTGCAGAATCCTCAGCTATTCAGTTCTGCAAACATATTCTAAACCAAGTGAAATATGTTTTTAAAGACACTGCCCCAGCAGGTAATACTGTTTTGCTGTTATAGATTCAAATCAAGAGAATTCAGAAGTTGAAAAGTCCATTGCTACTCTTAACTCATTCCAGATTATACCATTCACTTCCCCTGTTATTGTATAGGAGCCAAGTTCTACTGGCAAACATTCTTTTTGAGGATTGTGCTGTCAAACTCCTCTTGTCTTGATACACTAAAAAAGAAAAAGAAAAAAAAAGAATGGTGAAGAGAATAGGTGGATTGAATTAACTTGCTCTTCTGAGTAAACCTTTCTTCCATTAGTGAGATGTTTCTAATATAGGCAGAAAAGAACCTTAAGGTTTTAATTTATGAAGCTGTAGGATGCATAAAATTATTAGGACCAAGCAAAATGCTTTGTAGTAACATTGGGTGAAAAATTTGCTGTGTTTTAGAAATGGGTAAGGAAGATGGTCAATATTTTATTTAATTTTTTAAACTTATATCAATTTTAAACTTATATCAATGTGATTGTCTGCATAAGTTTTTTTTAAATGTGATTGTTACAAGGGACAGATTATTTTCTCAAAGCTACATTGGAAAAGGAGTGTCTTGTGAAACTGACAGAAAGATGCATTTCTTCAGGTGTCAATTTGCCCTGCAAATAATGCTGTTTGGAACTCATGGGAAATCTAAGACTTCAACTGTTTAGATCTAGAATTCCTTTATTTCAGGCACATCAACCTAAATGAGAAGAAGATCAGCTTCTACCAGGTTAAGAATCCAGAGTCCAGTCAAATATAAGGCAAAAGGGTGGATTAAAACATGGACTTCTTTCTCCCACATTTATATCACAAAGGATTAGTAGCTGCTCTTTTCTCAGGCTTGTCTATTTATGACCACCTATTTTGTAGGCGTTTTTGTAGTGGACTTCCCTTTTTCTTATCCCTTTCTGCCTTCCCCCTTTCTGCCTTGCTAACTTCAACCCTGATCCTAGATGGCTAATTTATTTAACTTATTAGCACTAGATGTATCTACTTGACTAAGAATAAGGGTTAAATGTTGCCTCAGAATGGCAAGGAGGTGGCTGTTGAGAAAAGAAACTGACCAAGGTTTGGAAGAAAGCTTATAAAAAGAACCAGAGAATCAAGCTGGAGCTCATATTCAATTGGCTGCCAAAGGAAGTTCAGCCAAATAAATTATCCAAATAATGTAATATTCTCATACAACCCTTCGAGGATGCCTAATACATTTGCTCATTCAGAAAATGTTCCACAGGGTGTGAGGCTGACAAGTCAGTGACATGGCACCTTTCTCTTTCCTTATTCCTCCGCCTCCCCATGTCAAAAATTCCTTACTTTCACTAATTTCCCACAAATAAGAACATTTTTCTATGTAAGTGCTACAAGATGCATGTATTCATATAACAAGCAAAGTTTATGGAGGCAGGTATGTCACTGTTATTTATCGTGCATCATTAAAAGTCGTACAGGCAAAATTGTCCCAGCCAAGTTTAAGGAGCAAGTTTGAATTGCTTTCCTGATCTGGAAGCAAAAATTAGATCTCACTTTCTCCTGCCATATGGCTTAGGGGGACAAGCAGCTTGGCTGTGGAGTGTCATTTATAAGACGGAGTACTTTTTTTTCCAAATGACTCTTCATGAAGATTTGGAAACTGGTTTGTTTTTCTTCCTAAGTATCTGTGGATTATTTTTAAATCTGCCTGAAGTATTCTCTTTAAGAAACAATTATTATTAGAAGGATTTTTCCTGGCAAGTTTTAAGCATGGCTTGGCAAGGTTTCATTTCACATTGTAAGGTTCAGACAATGCAGATTGTCACAGCTCTAAGTTCTCAGAATTAACCACTGCTTTATCATTATCTTTTTTTAAAAGGGGAAGGGGTTATACAAAGAATATAATACAAAGAGTCCCCCTTTTGGGGGAGATGGGCGGTAGCAAAATTTGAATAATAAATATAAATAAATAAATAAATAAATAAATAAATAAATATGTAATACATGCAGACTGTTACAAATGTGGTTTTTGAAATAACTTGGAGTGCTTATTTTCAAAAATAAAAATGGTAAAACCAGTGAAGCCCACCAAAATATATCTTCTGTCTCTTATCCCTGCTCCCCATTTTTGAGAGCCATAATGGCTGTGTTGAACATTATGCTAAATTATGAAACATAGTTCCAAATCGCACTGGTTCTGTCTAACCCAGAACCAACCAAACACATGGCTTATTGTGATGTGCAAACCCATTAATGCCTGCCTTCACTGTTCTTCAAGGTGCTTTGTGAAGTGAATAGATCTTCCCCTCTTCTCTTTGGAAAACAAATTGGGGGAAAAAATGTGGTTTGGTTCAATATAAACAAATATTTTAAAGAAGTCTAATATATATGATAATTATCCTTGCAGTTCTTAAATTATGCTAATTATCTAGTTATATTACAAGTAATTTCAGGACTGGATTTCACACTATAAGCAATTTGATTTCTCTGATACAGGGTTTCTCAACCTTGGCAACTTTAAGATGTGTGGACTTCAACTCCCAGGCTGGCTGGGGAATTCTGGGAGTTGAAGTCCACACATCTTAAAGTTGCCAATGTTGAGAAACCCTGCTCTTGTGTATAATTTATGCAGGAAATCAGGGGAGGGTGATTATGCTCTATTCTTTTGGAATTCTTTATAGGTTCTTGTCATCCACAACATCGAGCTAAAAAAAGCACAGTTTGATGTTCTTATCTTGCATGGCAGGTTATTCCAAAGTTCTACTGATTAACTATTCCTGAGATCCAGTGTGATGCAATGGTTAAGATGCTGAACTAGGAGTAGGAGATGCAACTTTTAGACTTCCCTTAGGCGTGGAAGCCAGCTGGATGACCCTGGACCAGTACCTCCATCTCAGCCATAGTGAGCATCAGGGTAAAAAAACAAAAGCCCTCACTATGTTAACTGAAGAGAGTGCAGTGCAAAACAAGTCACCCTTGCAACTAAGTGGGAGAAGTGCTAGGAACACCAACAGCTAAGGAACTATTTAAACCTTTAACTAATGTTCCGTAGAACATTTGAAAAAAACACCTAAGATATTTTTAATGGCAAGTTAGGTATGTATGAGCTGGATGACATGTCTGTTAGATGGATGCACAGTTGGCTTGAAAATGCTATGCACCACCAGTTCCTCAGAAAAGTGGAGTGAGATATGAAATAGGGTTTCAAAGAGTTTAACCCTAGGCCCTGTGCATTTATTAAGATAATGAAGAGATGTAGGACATGCTTATCAGATTTATTGCTAACATCAAACTGGAATAGCTCATGGAAGCAAAATTAACTTGATAATTTTGTTAATTAGGCATAAAATTACAGAATGAAATTTAATAGACAAATGAAAAGATGTTCACTTGGAGCAGGAATACCAGAAGTACTTCTTCAAGTCCACATGCTGCCCTATGGAGAGTTGAATATGGCCCTCCAGAGCCCCCCAAACCCACCTAAAGTGTAAGAGGTGAAACATTTAGGGCATTTTGGGGATTGGGGAGGATTAAGGGGCAAAATGGGTGCTTTAACCATTGCAGAGGCTTAGGACACCCATTTTATCTGTTTTAAATCTCTCCAAGATAAAGATAAAAGATAAGACCAATTTTTCCCATTTTTCCTTTAACCATCTCCCCAAGCTCCAGAAAATGCAAAAAAAAAAGACCTTTTCTCCTATCTACCAGTTTCCTTTTCTACTTGCTCTCCTGCCTGTTAAAAAAAAAGAATGAAAAAGAAAGGCTGCAGTGTTGTCTCTTTATCAGTAGAGAGAGCTGTAATGCTGAAAAATAATGACTCTGCTGATGAAGGAAATGTAGCTTATTTGGGGGGCATATTAGTAGTATTGACCCCCCAAATAATAAAACAGTAACTTTTTGCTATGTTTTGTATCATAATTTGGGGTTACATTACATTACATTATCTTACATTATCTTACATTATGTCAGTGGCTGTCTTAATTTATTATACTTTCATCCTATAGCTTTTATTATTGTCTTATTTTATTTTATATTTATTGTTTTTATTTTTGTAAGTTGCTGGAGTTTTATGACTGGGGCAGCACAGAAATGTTGGTAAGTAAATAAATGAAATGAACTGAAGGGGAAATAATTAAAGAAAATAATTAAATGGGAGAAACATAAAAGTAGTCCTGCTTACTTTTGTGTGACCTGTGACATGTCATGCAAAGCCTGGTGTGGCCCTAATAGAAATTGTACTTAAAGAAAAACATATCTAATATACAGGTACAAGATGGGGAATACCTGGATTCAAATAATACATGTGAACAGATCTTTGAACTGTGATTAATCCCAAGCTGGATATGACTTAGCAATATGTCTTAGTTGCTAAAAAGACAAATTGCATTCTATCAAGAGAATAATAGTTTCTGAATCATTGGAAATAATAATTTCACTATATTCTGTGTTGTTCAGATGTGACCTCAAGTTCTGCATATCACATTTTGAGAAATATTTCAGAGAATTTGAAACAGGTGCAGAGAAATATAGCTAGGAAATTATTAGGAGACAATGAGGAAACTGGGTATGTTTAGTACTGAGAGAAGGTAACTGAGGGTCGATAAATCCCTGAAGAGAAAAAGGCACAGAGAAAAAGACCAAGATCTATTCTCTGTTGTGCAAGACACCAAGAGACATAAACATGGATGTTACAAGAAAGCAGGTTTCAGTTTAATATTTGGAAAAACCTTAAATCTCTAACTGCAGCTTTCCAATAGAATATTGAATGAATTGGCAAATTATTTGTCACTTCACTTGATGTGTTCAGGTGGAACTAGACAGACATCAGTTGTGGATAGTTTAAATTGGATTTCTGCAGTGGCAAGAGACTTGTCTAAATAGCCCCTTCAAAATCTGTGAGAGCAGTCAAGATATCTAAGAGTTAAAACACCCCCAAAGATTGAAATTATTAAAAAAGCATGGCTGAAGAGCAAGATCATTATTCTTTTCCTAAAAATGGAAAGAATGGGGGTTAAATGCAGTGGTTGAGGGGGTATGTTCTATAGCTTAAAGCAAAATAAAAAAGGACCTCTTTTTGTGTGCTCAACAAATGGGCCTCAAAAAATTAGGGCTTGTTTAAGACTTCAGAAAGTGAGTTCATATTTAAGAAGGCTGGTCTGAACAGATTTATATCATATCAAAATAAATGCCCCTTTCAATTATCATGTATTTTGCTATTTAGTACTTTAAAGATTAAAACCACACCTTACATAGCACCTAAATGATGTCTTTTAACTCTGTAATACTGAGAGTCCATGTCAGATGGTCTTTTATATCTGTCCTAACAGTCAGGAACCACGCTGAGACAAGGAATAAGTCTCTAGTGTTTTATTACTGCTACGTTAGACAGAAAATCCTAACAAACTGAAGAAGCGTGAGAAAACCCATACAGATAAACCCCAAAAGTCAAGGGGGGTCTGTTCTGTGTCTCTTTGAATGACTGCTCAACTCCTCACTACTACGCATGCGTTTTCCCCCCTGGATAGGGGCCCCCTCCTGCTCACCATCAGTGCTCATGACAATATCTGCATGAAGCCCTTGAGAGAGGTCATGTGAAGATTTAGAATGAAATAAGGTGAAACAGAAAAACTATGAAACCTCCTACCCACAAAAAAAGGAGATAGACATCTCTGTCAATTGCAAAAGCTAATTGAAGAGGCTGAAGTGGTTCCTGTAATTTAAATAAAAATATAATACATCTCAATTAGTGAAGAAGGTTGTGACTGTGTGATTCCATGCCTGCTAAGTCTGGTATCTGAGTGCCAGCTATTGTTAAGCAACCTTAAGAGGTGTGGGATGTTTGAGGAAGTGATTTGAGTGTGTTCCTGGAGAGTACAAATATAACCTGAGAAAGAATTAGCGAAGCAGCTCTTTCCAAAAAAAGATTTATTACAAAAATTACATGGACAGAATAGGAAAAGCCCAGGTCCTAGGCTCCTACATCCTATCAGGCAGAGTCAGAGAGCAATTAAACTGGTAAGAGAGGGAAAAGTAAAAAGGAAGTACTTTGAACTTAGGAATCTCGAAGATAAAGAGCAGGCAGAAAGAGAGATAAATGGGGAACACAGACAATATCTGTCCACCCCCTACTGCTCCTTATGGTCAAGGTGATGAGATGCTGAAGAGTCAATGCAGCTGAAGTCCTACTTCCAACATGTGTCAGGGGCAAGAGACGGAGGAAGGGTGGGAGAGAGAGAGATGCATGTATTTTCTGAACTGAACCTGAACATTTTCTGAAACTGAAAGAATACAAGTTATGCTTTAGTTTCTGAAAATAAAAGATGATTTGGGCCCTAGGTTGGTCTCATAGATTCTTCTTCACTTAACTAGTATTTTCTTCACTAATAAATGTCAACATAATTTTCCAGAGGTAGTGCAAAACATGTGCTACCTTAACACTTAATTTTCACAAAAGATGGGAAAGGACACTGTCTGAAGTGCCACTAGATCTTACATTGCTCCACAATCAAAGAGCGATTGCCATTTTTAAAAAATGTATGCATCCCCAGTAATTGTTTTCCTGCTCCAAAACAGTTTGTCTACTTCAACCCTTTGATTCCACAAGGAATCAAATGAAAAATGTGAGATCCTATTGAGTAAGGCAAATGCAGAAGAATATAAATATCATCCAGTGGTGAAACTGGAACTAATGGCTCCCAGGCCTCTGAGTCCAATCTGAAGAAAGATATCAGCATAGTGTGCTATGGAATATGGTTTTGTTTAAACCTGTAACATACCATGAAATGCAAGTCACATGAGTGCCCTATATGAATCCTCTTGAGAATCCTTTAACCACTTATTTAGATGTCTTAGGTATAATTAAATATGATGTTAGTAAATCTTATAGGGTCAAGTTCATCGTAAATGTGGTCTTTTTTTTTTTTTTGCACTATTTCACTAGCTCCCAAATGCAAACCACTCAACTAACTAAGCAAGAAAAAAAATAAGAAAACCAAAGCAACACTCTTGACGAATAGGAAAAAAGAATAGTGATGAAGAAGCAAAAGTGAGGTAGCTGCAATATTAAGAGAATGGATAGGAGGGATAATTGTTAAATATCTACTCTTCTAAAATGGTATCTTTGCAAATGCAATCCTTATATTCAAAAGGCAGTGGGTAACTCAATATCTCGTGGTGGCATGCAGTTTCCACCTATCATCTTTTGAACATACTTCAGCCACCGTCGCCAAAATCAGTGGCACCCTTTTCTGTCATTCTAAGGTGGGATGTATATGGAAAGTGTAATAAAAGCTCTGAAATGCACCGAGTGTAATTAATATAGAAATACTCCTCTTCCCATACTCCCAAATGTATTCCCCAAAATACAATAAAAAAAATAAAATCTTGCCTCTGCCCATGTGTGTTAAATGCAATTAACCATTTTTATTTCAGGTATGTTTAACAATCTCCCCACTGGATCACATTAAAATTACACCTATTTTTAGAGGAACTTCAGAAGAAATGTTGAAAGTTGTCTGTGATATGGCTGTTAAATGGCCAATACACATGAAATCGTATTTCAATCTACAGGTTTTGTCGGAAGCTATTTTATTATTAGCGAATAACTTAAATTGTATTGTTTTCAATGAGAATTAATGATCAACAGCTTTTATCAGCTGCCTTGAGAGGGCAAACACTGTAAAAAGTGGGACAAACCTATTAAATAACAACAATATATATTGTAAGGAGTGCTGGATGAGAGTTGTTGGACTGATCTGTGTGACAACAGCCTTGTGATTTTGAAAGTTAACACAGTATATAATCTGATAAATAAAACATTTAAAAAAGAAACCCAATGTATTAATTATATTTTTATATAATGTCAAAAAAACCACAAAATGTAAGTAGGTTAGTATATTGTACCAACTGATATAGTAGATCAGATTTGAAATCATTAAAATATGTGAGTCAGAGAACGTTTCTGTGAGTAATAGAACTGCCCTGCAAAACAAGGGAGAATATGGAAGCCTGGAATTTCATCTTCAGTTCGCAGTTTGTTTTGTCGTGCTTTCCCTCCTCTGGTTTCTGAGTTTGCTGAGTACGTTCCTTGATCCATTCCTGTGATCAAAATGAATCTGTATTATCTGGTTCTTGGTGGCTTGGCTTCCCTTCATTGCAGTTTCATATATTGATGTTCTTCTCCTCTCATAGTTTAATTAATCAAAGGTTTTGTTCACTTGATTCCTTCTGGTGACTCTTAAGAAACCAAAACGCTATTTGCCTGATAGTGTCCGTCAGAGAAAATGCAGGCATGTCCTTCTACGATACACAAACAGAAGTGCAAAAGTATAAAAGTAGCTTTGGATTCTCAAAGGGTCCAGAAGTCCCAGATGCTGTTTTACCACTAAAAACAGCACAGTTTTGATGGCAGGAGCAACACAATTTCAGGGAGGGAATTCTATTGTAGTTTTTGTGTTTCTTTCTTCAAAATGACAAGAAACCATGCCTCTGAAATTTGGCACTGCAGTCAGAGAGGACTTCAAGGCTGGTGTGGAAATGTGTTTTGGAAACTGCAGGTTGCACATCTCTGTATTTAAAAAATGAGAAGAATGGTTCTTGTATTATATAATTTGAATGTCTGTTTATACCACGGTGTGCCTGCAGTTCTATATTCAGGCCCCCTAAAAGGACTGAGTTTTCAATTTCTAAGGGGACAGGCATCAGCTGTGTTGGCTCTATCTAATCCTTCAAATGAACACATAGGAGCTGGGCATGAGGACAGCATGTGTGATCTTATAGCTGCCTCTCCCAAATTTCAGTAGACTGAAGGTCTGAAAGGACTGAAAATTCATTTTCTTTAACAATCTGAGTGAGAGCCCAGCAAGTACAAGCAAAGCTTATGATTTCTCTGGCTCATAATGAAAACAGGATGATACTGTCTAATCTGCAGAGACACAATCTTGGATGCCTTTATTATAATGGAGCACCCCACAGATGTTTTGCAGTGTTTTCAATTAAAAAACACATTGTAAAAAGAAAGAACCACACTGCAGTCATCTAAAGATAAAAGTGGAAACAGCAGAATATCTTCCCGACACATTTTTGAAGGAGAGGAACATCTCTGACAACACAGGAAGCTAGGAAGCGTATTATTAACACTGAGAACCCTGTACTGAAGGATTTCTGTATGGTAAATAATAACAGTTTAGAATTTGGGAAAAGGGAAAATCTGGAAAGCAGTTGTTAAGGCTGTACATGGTAGATTGGGAATTCTTTCATCCTAAGGCCAGCAGTCACCCTGGCACAAGATTCAGGACACCACTTGCCAGAGTCAGTTTGATCGAAGCTAAAATAAATGTGGCCAAGTTATACTCTCAGATTTTTTCCATTCTTTCTCTGTTTTTGTGAATTTCTGTTGCTTTTCCCATATCCTTTCTCCTAGAGATCCTATAGTCCCTTGAAATTGTTTAAGCTGGCTTGGCTGATGAGAGATAAAGTCAAAACATCTGAACACACCAGGTTCTACCAAAGCTCAATTTTTTAAAAAAATTATACATTTATTTATTTACTTATTACTTATTATTTTTCCAATGGAGAGCCAATTTGGTGTAGTGGTTAAGGCACCAGGCTAGAAACTGGGAGACCGTAAGCTCTAGTCCTGCCTTGGGCACAAAGCCAGCTGGGTGACCTTGGGCCAGTCATTCTCTCTTAGCCCTAGAAAGGAAGCCATGGCAAACCATTTCTGAAACCTTACCAAGAAAACTGCGGGGATTAATTCAGGCAGTAACTGAGAATTGGACACATTTGAACAGCAAAAAACAAAAAAACAACACTTTTCCAAAGAAGTTTGATTATAAGGAAACAATTTACTATACATTTCTATGCATTGTTACTCAGAAGGAAGCTATATTACATCCAGTTCCAAAGGAAATGTGGATACATTTGCACTTAGAAGGCTACCATATGCAAAAGTATCTTCTTTAGACCTTAACCTAATAACATAGGTGCAAGATATTTAACGTTCTTAACACGAAACCAATAATGTCAAATATATTACTTAATCAGGACAATTTAATAAATTAGTAAGTGATTTAAAGAGAATAACAAAACCCCTCAGGTGGCACATTAATTATGGACTTACATTTCACTGATCAAGAATAATTGGATTATGAATATGGCCAGAAATAATAGATCTATTTTCAGGGTCAGTGGATTTATCTTTCTACAAATGAGAATAATGTCTTTTAGTTTGCATATCCAAAGTAGCTTCCACTTCAGAAGTCTGAAACTGTTCAGTTGGCTATTTTGGAAAAAGAGCCAAGCTGGGCTTTCCATGCTAACATTCATGTAGGCAGAGAGTAAAAGTAGTCCTATTTGGTAAAAAGTATTTTTTGCATCGTAAAAATCCATAGAAAAAGGCAAGGTGTATCCAGTTATGGATCTGAATCAACTACTTAATGATTTATCCTTCAAAAGCTGTTCAAGAAATCACCTTTTCTTTCATTTCAAAGTTGTCAAGGGAATAAAGGGACTTACAACATATAGAGCATCCACGGCTGCATTTTTCCACCAATTGTTGGCTGGACATAATAGTGGAACATAGGTTGATATGCCAGGGACCTCTTGGCAATGTGTGAGTTGTCTCCTTGGTGAACCTCCCATTATCACTGTATCCACAGGTCTTTTGGCACTCCTTCCATGCTTTAAAATTGTTCTCCTTTGTGCAGTGTCTATTTTTCCAACAGGAAAAGGTGAGTTATGATTCTTTTGCATATAATAGCTGTAAACTATGGAAATTTAAAATTACCTATTAACCAACATTGGAGCATTTATTAAGGAAAAGGGCTAATTGACACCCTCAACCCATCACTCAGCTGATGAATGTGCAAAAATGCATCATTTTTCCAAATCTATGCATGCGTGTGGGTGCGCACACACACACACGCACATTTCCATCCCTCCCCTATACACATAGCTCCCTGAGCTGAAAAACACAGGACATCGGAATTAACCTGGCAGGCTGATTGTGAACAGTGGGAAGATGTAGATGGTGTAATGGTCTGATGCTGGTTCAGTGCAAGGAGACAGGTAGAGAAAGCCTTTCCATAGCATATTTCTGTTGGAGCATTTAAGAGGAAACTGCCATGCATCACGCTGTGCTTAAATTCAATTCATTCATTTATTTATTTATCAAATTTGTCACCGCCCATCTCCTCCAAATGGAGGGACTCTGGGCAGTTTACAGCATAAAACAATAACTATACAATAAAATTCCAATATAAAATATAGACTAAAAATAATTTTTAAAACTACCAAGTATAATAAAATTCCGATGGCTATGGTCTCATTCAGTCCTTGCATAGGAGGGGCACTTCAAGGCACTAGCCAACCCCAAGTATGATTATTCTCCTCCCTGCCCCAAGCCCAATGGCAGAGCCAGGTCTTCAATTTCCTCTGGAAGGCAGGGAGCGATGGGGCTAATCTCACGTGGGCAAGATGTTCCAAAGGGCGGGTGCCACTGCAGAGAAGGCCCGCCTCCTGGACCCCGCCAGATGGAATTATCTTACAGACAGATTATAATCCCACATCACTCATCTTTTACACAAGGCTCTTCAGATCACAGGTAAAGGATACCCCAATGATAAAAAGGGTTTCAAATTGTCTTACTGATGTCACAGTTGCTGAAGAAAACTGAATGAAGACATTGGACCAACACAAAGAAATTTACCACATTAAATTTACCACCTGATTCATATAGTGATGTAAAACAAGGCCAACTGTCCTGAAAAATTAGAATTACATGCCGGGGTTAGAGCTGGACTCAACTGTAAATTGCATAAAGCCAAGAAAGGGTATGAAACTACTACATTCATCACTGAATTTCAAAGTTTGGGGGACTCTGCTGATTGTTAATGAGAATGCAGCTGATACAAAAGTGGTCAGGAATGCTGAGATTTAGCAAAGAATTATAGCTCTGAAGGAGAATATATGCTTTGCTTGGGAGCAGCTCAGGGCCACAGAATTATAGAGTTGAAGAAGGCCATTTAATCCATCAAGTCCAACCATCTGTTCAATTTAGGAATCCAGATTAAAGTACCCTCAACAAATAGGCATTTAACTGCCATTTAAACTCACCTAGTTATAACTGACTCCACTGTCAAACTGCTCAGTTAGATTATTTTCTTAACCTCAGTAGTGAACCTACTAGCATTCATTATTCCATGTCCTGTATTTTATGATGATAGAGAACAGTTTATCATACCACCTCAGTCTTCTTTTTTCAAATTCTTCAATCTTTCTTTATAGAAAGATATAGCTTAGTTTCTAGTCCCCTGATCATCTTGTTGCAATGCATCGACTCTCTTCCAGTTTCTCTGAACCTTTTTCTTTAAGTGTGGTTTTATTTCTGGGCCTGTTCCCATGTCACTAGGAAAGGCCCAGTCTAAATTCTTGGAGACATCCTGCCAATCAGTGCAGGTAAAACTAGGTTAAATTATCAATGTTCTGTGGTGGCGATGGGGGAGGTTGTGAATAGCTGGCCTATGTAGGAGACAAATTCTTATATTTCTGCAGGCATTCTAAAGGATTATACATTGACAGTAATGAGGCATAGTAGCATTTAAGATGCAATGTTGTAGAAGTTTCATGGAGGAAATCTATCTATGTAGTTGCTAAGCTAGACAGCGACTTGATGGCCATAATCAATCAATCAATCAATCAATCAATCAATCAATTATAGAAGTTATTGATACACTAAGAAGAGCAGTAAGAGATCACAGGAAACACACCAGATACCATGAGGATGTTCACCCCTTCCAGATGCAGATTTTACAGTTGTTCCAGGTGCTGTTCCAGGTGCAGCATGATGGTGAAAAGCTTGAGCTATATGCCAGCAGATGTAAAAGTTGTAGCTTTGGATCTGGTTCTAGATAAGTTTTCCTGAGCTTCAGCAACTTTAAGATGTGTGGACTTCAACTCCCAGAATTTTCCCTAGCTGGCTGGGGAATTTTGGGAGTTGAAGTCCACACATCTTAAAGTTGTCAAGGTTGAGAAACACTGCTCTAGAGGATTCATTAGCTGTATCTTCAATATAGTTTGGTCTACAATAAAGCATGCTATTTATCTTACTGCTTCAAAAAAGCTTTCTCAACTGAGGTTTGCTACTCAAAGCCATAACATCGGGTTAAACCTGATTTGCCTGAAGCAAGCTCTATCTCCTTTCCAGTCTTGTTGTTCTTCTGTAAATAGAACAACAGTTTTTTATTCTATTTATAGAATAATAATAAGGACCACAGAAAATGTTGCTTTTTTGTTTTTAGTAGAGTTTGTTTAAGTATTATGGTAACATTTTGCTTCCCCCATTTAGTAATAACTCCAGAATTCTTGATAGACTTAATGGATCTATTGGCTTATGGATATTTCAACTCGCTTTGTATTATAAAAGAAAACTTCACATGTTTATGGGAGAATGCATGGAGATCACAGAAAGTGTCAAATGTCATGGCTTTATTCAACTTTATGCCCACTGCTCTCCTTTCATGTTTACAAATTAATACAGAGAGTTTCTAGAGCATTCTCTGTATGAAAAAAATGTATATGATGAGCAAACAGTGTAATTACATGACATCTATCTCCCTTTTTCTGTTCAAAAGCTACATAAACAAACAAAAGTCTTCTTTCTGATCAGTTGGTTACAAATCCTTACTGGCTGTTCAGCAGCATCCTTTGGAATACAAATTGTAAGTCTTTTTTGTTTCAGAATACAATGATGTCCTAAACTGGGCAATTCCTGGATCCAAGAATGATCTCTCATAGTGATTTCAACTTGACACAAAATCTATTTCTGTTAACTAGCCTGCATCCAATCCATTATCCTTGGATATCTGAGGTTTCATATCCCGTCACCCCAGCCAGAACAGGCAAAATGTCTAGAGGATGTTAGGTCTCCTATCCCTGTTCTGCTGCAGCCAGATATTGGTTTAAAAAGAATGGTATGTGAAAGCACACTAAAAAAAAAAGGCTGTGTGTCACAAGAAATAAGTAAGTAGAAGAGTCTACGTTTATTTTAGTATGGGCCATAATCAGAACTTGGAAAATATAAAAGAAAACTGTCACAGGTTTAAATTTACAAGATTCTCCAAAATGGATTCCACACCCATATCACTGTAGCATAGATGGTGATAGTAATGAAATTTGATAGTCATTTTTCTCTTGTCAAAATTCTCATATAAAAAAAATTTGATTTTGAGAGATATGACTGGGGGAAATCATGTATTTGACTGTTTTGTATAAAAAGAGATAAGGGTGCTAGAGTGAACGTGCTTAAGAGCTTACACTGGGAAAACTTCCATAACAAAAATGATATAGAGTAATTCTGAGCTTTAAAATAATGTTTCTTGGGGAATTTACCTTATTAATTACATTATTAGAAGATGTAAATAAAAACTCTGTAGGGTTGGGACAGCTGTACACAAGTATGTATGACCATTTTCAATGGTGTTTTAAAAGGCCAGCCTGTAAAACATGATAAAGCACAAAATTGTCCTACTAAAACAGGCAATAAAACTGACCATACTGATGCTGATGTGCACAAAATGTTTTTAGGTAAAAATCCCTTAAAAATTATTCTGAATCCTTAGCATTTTCCCCTCCAATGAGGAAGCACAGACTCCTTATCTGCACTTGCAAAGAGAAGAGGCACCATAGTCACCTTGCTCATAAACCAGGATTAAGTCTTCCATACCAGATGGTCGAGTTGAAATTTTGAGCATGCTTGCAAATCTAATTTCCTGTGAGATATATGAGAACTGTAATATGAGGAGATCCTTTGCCACAAATGCTATCCTGAACTTAGTCAAAAACACAGTTGCATCCTCAGCAAACTAGGTGTAGAAGATGGAGGCCAATTTTGTTTCTGCTGTTTCCTCCTGGGCAAGCTAATATAAAAGCTTTCAGATTTCCTACACTTACAGTGAGGCAGGTGATGTGTTGATAAAAGGAAGACTACAGTGCTAGAAAAGCAAAAAGCACACCATCATGGATAGAACACAAGACAAGTTGAAAAGTGTGGTTTCTAAGCTTGGTTGCGTCTTGCAGACGTTTCATTACCAAAGAATGTTCTCCACTATTGTGAGTCAAAATGTGCAGGCAAAGGTGCTCCTAATCTTTTTTCTCAGATAGCCATTTCCTCACCCAGGGCATGCAATAATTACATTTCATGTTTCACATTCTAAAAACATCCTTTCCCAAAGGGGAGAGCATTTTCAATTTTTGTTCAGCAAATATCTATGTTTTGGTAATTGATGGCTTGACTGAAGGTGGTTTTTTTTTTAATTTAAAAGCAAAATAACTACTTTAAACACCCACACACAAATACTTAATTAATAAATTGCTGTGACCTGGTAGGTTTTTTAAAATTTTGGCGGAAGTTTAGTTTACTATACCTTTACACATACCATTTTGAAAATTACTTTAACCCTCTATTATTTAAGCTCCATGGGCAATGCAAGGAAAGCTCAAGGAAGGCTGATTTTGTGTGTGTGTGTTGTTGTTTCTTTTTTAAAAAATTGCATTCATTTTCTTGTACAAAATCAAAACCATTCAGAAGCTTGTTTCAATTCAGGCACTCCCTCTGCAGATTCTTTAACATGCAGCAGAAAAATGCTATTTAATTTCACACTCAGCTAATCCTTTAATTATTTTCTTTCACACAGAATAGAAAAGTCTATCAGTTCCATAATAAAATAAAATTAAAAAGTTAGATTGTTATTTTGAACTTTGGACTGTCTTCTTTTTTCTCTCCCCATAGCCCCAGCCCCCCAGCCCCAACTGGGAACATAATCAGATATCAGATGTTGATGGTAGTGATAAATTGTGATAAATTATCCTTTGAGGTTATTCTTCTATTCGTGTATCACTTGTAGTGAAAATGAATCAGCAGGACTGGGTGTAATTTTCATTCCAACAGATTTTTTTCAGCTTCTAATAAATGGGCTTTTTTTATTAAGCAGTTTTCACTTAAGAGTTACAATAAAAAAGCAACATTTATTTCATAGTGAAAAAAAGGCCTAACTCAGGATAAGTGATATTGTGTGGGTGCTGAGGCCATAGAAATTAACCACACTTTATTGGAAAGGTCATAGAGTGGAAATTTAACTTTGTGCTTCCTGGGTTCATTTATTAAAAGGTAATATTGGTAAAACCTTCTTGAGTACAAAAATGTTGGTTTAGGATAAGTATCTTTTGTCCTTATAGGTCAGAGGGGGCAATGAATAGTCCAGACATTATGGTCAGTCATCAGAGATGATAGAAGCTGTAATCCAACATCATCTGGAGGACCATTTTTCCCAACAGAAACTATAAGGAGTTGAGGGGAGGGTGCGCCTTATTTTTATATGAGCAGAAGTAGGCGAGGCTCAGAAGAAGCTGTTTGAATAATATGTTCAGGTAATCTAATCTATGATGAAGGTGAAAGAAGAAAGTGAAAAAGCTGGCTTGCAGCTAAACCTCAAAAAAACCAAGATCATGGCAACCAGCTTGATTAATAACTGGTAAATAGAGGGAGAAAATGTAGAAGCAGTGAAAGACTTTGTATTTCTCGGTGCAAAGATTACTGCAGATGCTGACTGCAGTCAGGAAATCAGAAGACGCTTAATCCTTGGGAGAAGAGCAATGACCAATCTCGATAAAATAGTTAAGAGCAGAGACATCACACTGACAACAAAGGTCTGCATAGTTAAAGCAATGGTGTTCCCCGTAGTAACATATGGCTGCAAGAGCTGGACCATAAGGAAGGCTGAGAGAAGGAAGATCGATGCTTTTGAACTGTGGTGTTGGAGGAAAATTCTGAGAGTGCCTTGGACTTCAAGAAGATCTAACCAGTCCATCCTCCAGGAAATAAAGCCAGACTGCTCACTTGAGGGAATGATATTAAAGGCAAAACTGAAATACTTTGGCCACATAATGAGAAGACAGGACACCCTGGAGAAGATGCTGATGCTGGGGAGAGTGGAAGGCAAAAGGAAGAGGGGCCAACCAAGGGCAAGGTGGATGGATGATATTCTAGAGGTGACAGACTCGTCCCTGGGGGAGCTGGGGGTGTTGACGACCGACAGGAAGCTCTGGAGTGGGCTGGTTCGTGAAGTCACAAAGAGTCGGAAGCGACTAAACAAATAAACAACAACAATCTAATCTTACATATTCCTCTTTTCTGGTTTAGTGTTTTCCCCATATAAGAGCTTCTCTGGCTGGGAATGAAAATGTAAGTCCAACACATTTGGAAAGTGCACAGGTGAAGAAAATGTGATTGGTGGAGACACCTCAGAGTCTCAAGAATCTTTCACAAGATCTAGGCATTTTTTAAATATAATTATTATGTGGGAAGAACATCTGTGAAGGCTCCAATATCTAGTCCCCAAGATATCCAATGTCTGAGTTGAGTTGTGGCTTAGAAGAGAGATGTGATTTTCCCTCCACTTCCCTCTTGGGAATGTTTTCTATTTGTTGTTCTGGAACTCACTTGGTGTGCTTTCTGCCCAATAGTTGTTCTACCTATTTTCCCTATTCTTGATATTGGATTTTTTAACAAAATAAGCCAGGCTCAAAAGCCATGGGGATGGCTGCTGGACCTTGTGAAAAGCAGATTTCCCATTCTGAGGATGAAGATAGGTACTTGGACAGTTTCAGTCACCATGGAATTTAAATATGGAGAGTTCTCTGCTTTTATTTTCTGGCTATTTTGTAAGCTTTTATTGTTTGCTGTAACAGAACACAAGGACCTCATGTACATGTCTTTCAGTATGAAAAGTCATTTCATATGAATTTCTCCTATCTGAGATGGCAGAATAATCACAAGAACCCCCACTAATATTGCCCATATTATTGAATGGAACATAGGAATGTTTGTGTCCACCAAAAAGGATTTGGTAATGTTTGAATTGATATTAATTTGTGTAAGTTAAACAAAATCTTTCAAGGTATTCAGATAAACAGTCTCAGGACATTTTACAGCATTATAGAGTATATTTGTGCCAAAATTTAGAAGAAGGCATAGGTAGAATTGTTTGTTCTTGCTTTGAAATGATTTGTACATCAGCAATCTAACAACAATGGGTTTCTGGCAAGAAATGAACATGCAAACATACTTTCAACACATGTACAACATAGCAATTGGCTTGTAAATGGATGCATGTATAGCAAACAAGCAGAGTCAACATTACTTTGTGCAGTAAGCATGTGAACAAGTCTGTTCAACTACTGTGTTAATATTATTTCTCAACTTCAGTTAACACTTTAAAATAAAAACAAAAATAACCAAACATGCTTACTTGATTGGCTTGTACTGGGATTGTGCGTGTTGTCAATTTTTTTTTCAGAAGTTCAGAAGGGGTCTTTCACAGACACAGGCATGCAAGGGCCACAACTCTTTAAAGCAGTATCTCCTTTTAAAAAGTGCTGCATTTTGCTTCCACATGTATCAAATCATCTCTTCCAAATAACTTTTTCAGTGTCCATAGCCCTGGTTTATTTATATGGACTGTGGGTTGAACTATAATCCAGAACATCAATGCAGTATTGATTTTGGAGAAGATGTGCTGTAAGGTGTAGAAATGTCTCAGAAGCATTAGCAATTCATCAATAAATTGTTTTATAATGTTTTCTGTGGTCAATTTATCTAATCCTGTAAGATTCATAAATTACTTATTTTGGAGAGCTGTTGTACATTGGCCTTACAGTGTTCTGTTTGTGTGTGTGTGTGTGAGTGTGTGTGTGTACATGTATCCAATTTGCCCTGAATTTCATGAAAAGTATCACTTGGGACTGAGAGATTACATGCCAGACATTTGCCTGTGACACAGTTTTACAATATTTAAGCCTGGGAAGAGGGGGTGACAACAGTTTGAGAACCAGAATTTGTAAGTGAAATACCAAGACAAAAGCCATCGTGGCATCAGGTGATAATGAAGAAAGCTCCATAAGGTTATCCAAATGAAATAAAAGAGACAAGCACATGACGGGCCCCACAGACAACAGTACTTTCAATGAACTTGACCTGTGGTCATCAGGAAGCACTATTACCCTTCAGAGCCAATTTTTCTTTAACATAAAAGCATTTTGCTTTTTTTGTAATGGCTTTCCCATCTATTTTTTATTTGTTGGAATGTCTTCTTCCTATTCCAATGTTTCAGCGAATATGGAACCATCAGTTTTTTCCCTCCTGTTTGTTTATTGATGGGTTTAGTTTTTTCTGTATGCTCCACAGTGAAATTAGATGAGGGCTTCTTAGTAATGAAGTTAACAATGATTTGAATCTTTTTTTTTCTTTATCAGCTTGCATATTAGTTTCTGCTTCAGTGTCAGGGAAAGAGAAAATGTTAATTAAATATGAAGTTTAATTGATTCTCCTTTGTAAGGATGATTTACAGAATGCATGTTATGATACAGCTGTTGCTAATGATTAGTACTTTACCTAATGAAAAAAAAAATTAGGATTTTTATCTAAAAAATCCAGACTGTTGTTCATTTATCAGTATGGAAATACAGTCTCAGTCTGCAATCTTATTTACTTATGAGGAGTTCCACAAAATGCACTGAAACTCACCTCTAACTAAACATGCAGAGGATAAGTAATCCACACCATCACAGTAATCTTTGTTTTTAAATACTTTGTTTTTAAATACTTTGAAAAAAGGTATCTATTCACTTCCAATATCAATCCAATTTATAACTACACTGACATTGCATTAAAGCTGCATATTATTTTTGAGAAATAAAAAGTAAAATATAATTTATTAGGCTGTAGAAATCTTCAAACATCATACTTAATATATCTTCAATTTAAAGATTTTCAGGAAGAAAACTAAAGGGAACAAAAGGAACATGTAGCATTGTTTATAATACCAAAGCAGTTTAAATACACCATACATAATTGGCATGCTTGTGCTTTTGTGTTAACTGAGTATGATCAAAATGGGTTTTATAGACAAGCACCAACCAACTCATAATTAGTAAATTGATTCACTACTTTATACTGATGAGCTTTCTTACTATTAAGATTAATTTGGAATGTACAGCCCTCAATGTTGATTTACTTTGGAAGTTATGATATTGTGAAATGGAACACTGGGGCAAAGTTGATGTGTTATATATTTTAACTTCAGACCTTTTAAAAATAGTGTTCACTTAGCACCAATATAACATGCTACTTAGTGTTGCTTTAGTTGTTCTTACATATCAATTGGCCACTCAAGATTTGACTTACATTGGACTAAACTGCGCTGAAAAGTATTCAGTTGGGTAAACTCAAAGTATAACTTGGATCTAGTGCCTTGAGTTTCATGCTATATGAATGTACATATCTGGGTTTGTTTTATTATGGGTCCTCTAGATGTAGAATCATAGAATCATAGAGTTGGAAGGAGCCTTGGTGGTCTTCTAGTCCAAACCTCTACCCAGAGCAGGAATCTTCAGACCATCTCAGACATATAGCTATATAATCTTTGCTTGAAAACCTCCAGTGATGTAGCACCCATGGCTCTAGGAGGCAAGCTGTTCCACTGCTTAATAGCTTTCATGGGCAGGAAGTCCTCCTTCTTTCAAGTTTGACTCTCCCTCTGTAAGGCTTTCACCCATTAGTTCTTGTCCTACCCTTGGAGAATAAATCCACACCCTCTTCCCTGTGACAGCTCTTCAATTATTGGAAGACTGCTATCATCTTGCCCCCTTGAGCTTTCTGTTGTTAGGCTAAACCTACCCAGTCCCTTTAGCTGTTCTTCATAGGACAAGTTCATTTCATTTCAGTCATCAAATAGCAAATATAAAAATATGATTTTTGTAACATATAACTTACGTAGTGACTTGTTTAGGTCATCTGCCCAGTACATTAGCAACAATAATTAGCAATAATTCTGATCTACCAGTGACTGAATTCTGTTTAACTTTAGTTAAGAATGTTAACTAAAATATTCTAATTAAATTTTCATTTTGCACATCTGTGTTACAAAAGTTGGGTATAAGAAGATATTATGAATTTCATAGTGAAGGAAATAAGCTGCATTTTAAAACAGTTTTTCTACAGTCATTTTAGCTATTTGCTTTGAGAACATTGGAACCTCTCAGTTTAAGGATTTTAAAATACAAAGCACATCCTATCACAGTCCAAGAATGACTTCTAAAAGGTTATACAAAGTTAATGCCAGTAAAACATAAGCCAATAATCAAGCACTTTGTTGGCAGTGAACAGGAGGGGGACAGCTGTAATTGGTATAATATGGCATAAGGATGAAAGAGATTTAGACATCTTTTTTAATGCTATTCCTGGATTGTAAGAGAAAAATAGAGGTAATGTAAAGCTGCATAGCTGATGCAGCATATCCATAATACAAAGCATTTTAGGCCTGGTTCCTCTACTTTACTTCTTATAATCAAGACGAAGGAATCACTTTGCTTTTAAGTGCTAGTTTTCTACCAGGAATCAAGAAATCTGTATTATTAATGGGCATTTTACAACACAGGATTGCATTTATTATTATGAAGAGATATTATGTGACTTGTTATAAGAATACTTATTCACCCTGGTGTGCTACATTGATTTATGACCAAGGGGTATACCTTTCAATCATCAGTATATCTGAAGTCCATATTGTTTCATAGGCTCAGATATATTCTAGTTATTTTCTCAATCCTATTAACCATCCAGTAGGAAAAAGGCACAGTGATAAAAATGCTGCCTTTTGGCTAAAATCAAGCAACAAAACCTTAAAATGAGTAGCTATAGGAAAAGTCAACTAATTATAAATATGAATAATTTGTAACTTCTCTTCTAAGTTAAAAAACATTTTCATATCCCAGAACATAGTGCTATATTCCTGAGATTCCAAAGGAAGTGTAAGATTACTTACAACTAAATGAAAGTGACGATGCACCCTTTATTTTTTCCTTCGTTATACCACCACCACGAAGCAATGAGTAGCCCAAAATAAACCAATCTCCATTTCTTTTTTGACCACTGACTAGAATTTGTATTTACCACTAAAGGATTAGTTGATTTCTGTCATTGGAAAATATTACAAATTAGGCACCATATAGGAAAAACAATATATATTTCAGCATAGTTTTAAGAAAATAATAAAGAATATGAAATATATATTTCATACATAAATATGTATATGTTTATACATATTGTACTAAAGCCAGTATAAAAAAGTGGAGATTATAGATTTGTGGGTATAATGCATTTTAAGTAATTTTATTGCATTTTAAAAAGTTTTATTAATAATTACAGGTCTATGTATTTTATTGTTGACCTAAAGGCCATAATAAAGGTTTGATTTAATTGATTGATTTGTGGGTTCATCTGTACTTGTTCTGCCACTGAGTGTTTGTTAACTAATCACATTCCCCAGTTTTTCCCCCTTTAATATCATCTAACACATGGAAACCACAGTAAATACAAACAGTTCAGAGCTTCAGGTTTGAAAATAATTGTGAAATATTTCCCTTTCATACCAACTTTGTAATAATCCAGCTGATTATGGATTTTTATTACCCAAGCATGGGTTTTTTAGCCTCCTTTACTTTATTTTCAAGGATAAGCCTTATCTTAATTACTGATATTTTATTTATTTATATTCAATTTATATTGCCGCCCATCTCAAACTAGTGACTCTGGGCAGCTAACAACAATAAAAACAGTCATGTTATAAAACAATAAAAACAATAACAAAAATTAAAAATAAACATAAATACAGCCGAGCGATCTAAAAGCCATGGTGTTAACATAACCATGAAATGGGGCCCTTCCCACACTTGGGGCCCACACTTGGGGCCTGGGCACAAAGCCAGGTTTTCAAGGACTTCCAGAAAGCCAAGAGGGTCAGGGCCATCCTAATATCAGGAGGGAGGATGTTCCAGAGGGCATGTGCCACAGCAGGAAAGGCACACTTCCTGGTCCCTGCCAGCCGATATTGTAATCTACTCAGGATTCTGTTCCTTTTTTACCAGTCCAGAGTTGGAATAAATGTACACTATATGCCGAAGTCTCAATGTGAAGCATAAAAAAAGAAAAATATAGATTCTTGTTTCTTAAAATCATTCATGTTTTAAACCAGCATTCTTTCAGTAGGGAATGCACAGGAAAAGCCAAATAAATTGATATTTGTTCTAGAATTATTAATTAGTTTATTGGATCAGTTCTTTGCCAGTGCCAGAAACAAAGTTTCAACCTTTACATAGCTCGTTTCTCACATGTTGTTGCATAAAAATAATATTGCACAGGAAATCCTTTGCAGTATATTGGACATTTTTGCCACTGAAACATAGTGGTTGTCAATTGTTTTGTGGCAACAATTGAAGGTACTGCTTAAAAGCTTGAGGCCCAGCAGGAGTCAGCAGGAGAAGTCTGCTTAATGAAGCCATCACTATTTGAGACCTGCCTTAAAGATGCACTCGCTTTCTGAGATCCATTTCATAGAATTCCTGAGCTGTGGAGAAGGAGGGGACTATACAGACAACTAGTCCAATCTTCTGCAATATGCAGGAAATCCATTTAAACCATCCTTGAGAGGTGGTTGTCCAGCCTTTTTTTAAAGAATCTTTCAGAGATGGAGAACTCACAACCTCCATAGGCAGACTTTTCCACTATTAAACAGATCTGTCAGGAATTTTTTCATAATGTATAAAGAAAATCTAGGTAGCAGCAACAAATAATTCCTGTCCATCTTCCCTATGGCAACTTGTCTATATACTGTGCACTACCTACCTGAACACTGATATGATGTCTCCCTTCAGACTTCTTTTCAAACATTTCAAGTTTCTCTAGCTGCTCACATAGTTCCTGCATCATTTTTGTTGACCCCTTCTAAACCTGTTCTAATTTGTCAATATCCTTCTGAAATGTGTGATGCTCAGAATTATATACAGTACTCCAGGTGAAGTGTCATTAGTGCATAGTCTTCTCCTATGTTGTTTCCAACTACAGAATATACTCCCTCAGCATTTGCATTCTTTTTATATTCAGCATAGTAACGATGGTTATGCCTTTTCAATTTCTATTGGTTTCAATAATGATTTTTACCTGCTTTTAATACTATTTTAAAAATCATTCTTAGTCACCTTGAATGCCTTCAGTTGGGTGTATTAGACCATCAAGTCATATCCCTGCTTAGTGCAATAAACCAAAATGGAGAGCCAGTTTGGTCTAGTGGTTAGGGAAACAGGCTAGAAACCCAGGAGACTGAGAGTTCTAGTCCCGCCTTAGGCATGAAAGCTGGCTGGGTGACCTTGGGCCAGTCACTCTCTCTCAGCACAGCTCACCTCACAGGGTTGTTGTGGGGAAAGAGGAGGAGGAAGGAGTACTAGGTATGTTCCCTGCCTTATTTATCAAAATAATAAAGGCAGGATAGAAAATAAACAAACAAACAAATAAATAAATACTCCTTGGCAGATGGATGATATACCAGCAAAAAGTAGTTCACTACCTCATTTGATGGTTCAATTGCTGTTACTGTTAGGATGTTTTTCCTAACTTTGAATTAAAATCTGACTTGCTGTTACTTAAGATTATTATTCTGTGTCCTGTATTTTGGGATAACAGGAAACAACTTTTGTTTTTCTTATATTTGATACCAGTTCGGTGCTTGAAATGTACTATATTTATTGCGTTGATAGTATTCTCAAGTCTAAATATTACCCGATTGAAAATCTTACTTCTTTACTTTCTTTGCTCCAGTTCCAGTTTCTCTGATACTTTCTTAAAATGTGGTGCCCAGAGATATAATTGAGTCTTACCAATGTAAGACTATTTCTTCCTGTCTCTGTAAAAATTTTATTTTGTTATTTTTAAACTACTTCTCTAACCTCTCAAAATCATTTTGAACTGTGTTTCTGTCTTCTGAAACTTTAGCTATTCTACAAAATTTTGAGTAATCTGAAAATCTGATAAGCATTTTCCCCACCTCTATTTTTCTCGTTAATGAAAAAGTGGCACAGGAGCAAAGCCTGAGGCACTCCACTCTGCTCTGAAGTGTTTTCAAACCAGCTGTGGATCTATTTAATGGACATCTCATCCAGCTCAGTAGCTTTCAAAATCAGAATGTCATTTGGCTACTCCCAAAATGTTTTCTGAAGTGAACATATATTGTGTCCACTGTATTCCCATTAGTAAAAGAAAATTTCCTAATTAAAAAAAATCAACTCAGATTGTGGCAAGACTTTTTCTTGACAAATCCGCATTGCCTTCTGGTAGTCACCACCTTGTTTTCAAGGTACTTAGACATTTAATACTTTATGCTTTGCTCTGGAATCTTCTACAATCTATCCAAGTATTGATGATAAGCTATAGTCCCAGATTCTCCTTCTCCCCACCTTGTTAAAAATAGGGACAACCTTTGCTATTCTCCAGTTGACAAGCACTTCCTCTGTTTTCTAGGATTTCTCAAAGATAATGCATAGACGTTTTGCCAAACCATCAGTTTGTTTCTTCAAAACTGTAGGATGCTATTTATTTTGTCCTGGAGATTTAAATTAATTGCAGTTAAATAGTTCTGCATCTGTTTTGTCCTGTATCTTGCTCACTACAGTTACTGTAACTGACAGAAAATAAATCCTCTTGCTATAGAAGATAAAGCCAGAATAGGAAATGACCAATCTGGCCTTTTGATTGTTGTCATCTGTTCATCAGTTCATCTTCCCTTAACTACTGATTTTTTTTTGGCTTTGTTAGGTTTTGAGCATACTTGAAAAAAGAAACACTTGTTGTTGTTCTTAGTACATTCAGGTACCATCTCTTCAGTTCTGTTCGGTTCTTTTTTCATTTTCCTTGATGATCTGAGTTTCACCTACTATGTCTTTCTTTTAAGCATTTTGTGCAATCATATTGCTTTCTTTTGCCATTTTTTCTTCTTTTTTTCTTCACTGGAACTGTTTACAATTGTTCTTTAATTTTTTCCTTTTTTTTAGAAACTCCTACACATTTTGGATGCTTTTTTGTATTTAGCTTCTGCTGTGGAATCCAAACAATTTATTGCTCTTAGTTTAATAAAATCTTGACATCCAAGTCTGAGATATGTTTAACTATATGTAACTTTAGTTTCTTAATATCAAAAATTACTGAGCATTTTTCCCAAAGACCTCCACTATTTCCACGTGTGTAGTAACTCACACTGTTTAGGATCAAGTTAGAGACAGCTAATCAACTTGTGCTTTCTTATAGACACTAAAGAATGTTATCAACAAGACAGATAAAATATTTTGTAAAAGGGCTATGCTTTACAGAGTCTGTCTTTCAACAAACATTGTGAAAATTGAAGTCCCCCATCATTACTTCATGGATCTTTGAAAGACCTGCAATTTGCTTTTGGAAAGTGTCAGCCACATATTCACCTTGAAGGGTGGCTCAGACGGATAGAAATAAATTGATCAAACAAACAAATAATTTGGGGAAGACTTTTTTTTAAAGAAGGCCCTGGTTCTTTATGAAAAAAAGACTGGATTATAAATGTTTTAGATTACTGGAAGAAATCAGTAAGTTTGCTAATGCTAGTTGTCCTCAAACAGTATTCAAAAGTTCCTGATTTCTGATCATGGAGAGGGTTTTTTTTTAAAAAAAATCTGCTACGTCTTCTCATTTTGTACAATATTACAATGCAACAACTTTTATTCTATGAATCTTTTTTTTAAAAAAAATACCATTTAATTTCAACTGCCTTTAACAGCCAGATCCTATGAGTTACTGTATAGATCAGAAGATTATAGGATTTACTGCAAAAGAAAGATCCAGCATTACAGTAGTACAAGAATCCATAAAGATGTATAATTACAGAGTGCAAGAGTATCTCAAGGAATAGATCCTTTTAGATGTTCCCACCAAAAGATAGGTCAACAGCTGAAAGGGAGATGGCTTTCTTGGTTGTTGGGCCCTGCTTATGAAATGCTGTTCCCAGAGGGCCCATGTAGTCCTGTTGTTGCCTTTCCAGCCCAAGTCATTTTGCATTTTTCAGTATATTAAAAATAATCCTTTAATAATTTCTGAACTTAAGTTTTTTATTTTGACTGACAAAACTATACTGTAATAGTGACTTTGTTTTATATTACCTTTTCCATAGTGTAATTCACTTTATTGTATTTGGTTTTTTCTGTTTTTATAGTTTTAGTAGCTTTGGAATTGTCCCATGGATGCTGATTAGGGATTACAACCAAGTATGGTGCTGCTAAATTTTGGATTGGTTTGATGGTTTTCCTTGATGTAGCCAAAGACTGCAAATGGATCAGATTGTCCATCTATCAAAAATTGACACTGGGAATCAAGAAACATCGAAATTAAACATTCACTGGTCAGAAAGATGAGAGAGTTCCAGATATTTTGAACTGATAATTATCCAATGAGCAATTATTTCTCATTACATTGCTGTAATTCATTGATTTTTTGATACAGTAAGTAACTGTGATAAACAAACAAGATCCAAAGAATGTTAGCAGCAAGAGTGATATTTCCCATACTATTAATACATGACTTGATTCCATTGTTTGCCCTCCAGGGAAAATGTATAATATAAGCTGTCGAAACAATAGTAGGTTCATCCATAATCTAAGTACAGAGATTATCCATGAGTCAGCTGCAAATTTGTATGACTTCTGCTGCTACAAATAGAAAAAGTAATAAAATCTTGGCTTGCACATGCCTATATCAGCAATTTATTTTGGTGCAACTTATCCATTTATGGCTTGCAGTGGATGTCTCCTACTGTCATCAGTTTGCAAAAGCCATTTTTTTCTGTAAAGTTAAGCAATGGAGAATGAGGAATTGTCCTAAATCTCATGTGCTTCACCAAACATAAACAGCCATTGGGTAAAAGGCATTTATCCATTAATTCCAGAATGAGTGCCTATGATGACTCTGACAAGTTTTTGGGTTGAGATGATACTCAGTAGTTTTTATATTAACTGTGCTGTAATGAACTAAAGTCATACAGTTTGCATTCTTTTGGTTAAAATCTTTTCCATAATAAAGAAACACACATATTAACAGAATCTAAAGAGTTAGTAAAAAAATACAGCAGCCATTACTTTCCCAGTTATTTTTGTATCTGAAATGGCAAAGAAAACATTCTAGAAACTCTACATGTGAAATTTCAATACTCCACATTTCTGTTTACAATTGTTAAGAACACTTTGAAAAACGTAACTTAAAAATGAAACTTTTTTATTATTCAACTCAAGTTATGGGTGAATGGACCATTTTACAATAATATTACATTTTAAAACCAAAACTATAAAAAGATGCTTAATGTAATTTAAATGTGTTTTTAAAACACTGATGGAACATTTCTTTGCGGATTTTTTTATCCCAGTCTCATACATACACTGTCTCACTAAATTCTGGTAAATATATTTTTACAAACACATTAGGTGAGTAATTGCTAATCATTTAATAAATAACAACAGTTATTTATGTTTGGAATTTCAAGATCTTTCCTTGATTTACAATTCCAGTAGAATGAATTGTTCTCTTTTTAAAGCATTGTGAAGAGAGTATATCACTATAAACTTAACATTTCAATAATATTCAAAGAAGAAGCCATGGTATGTAAAAATTGATTGTGTTTATTGCTGCCTCCCAAGCATATCTTTTGTCTGTACCTGTACATGTGAGCATAGGACATTCTATCAAGACGACTTCCAGAAATTGCATTTCAATGAACAAATGGGGAACTGAAGGCAGTAATTTTGAGATTATTGCCACATCACCCAAAGTAATTTGTTTTCAGGCAGTTCTACTGCCTATGAAATAATTTAAAGAAGTAGTAACACACATTAAGAATGGTAGATTTTTGCAATACAATACAGTAAGTATGGGATGCATATTTCTTAGCAAAATTTAGGAACCATTGATATTTTCTGGAATCCAGATAGGATACATCCTCTTCTTGACCTTTGTAACAATCCACAAGCCTCTAACCAATGTCAGTGTCTATCAAGTGACTCTTTGTACTTCTGCATAAGAACATAAAAACAAGTTCTATAAAGATCATAATGCGTATTTTATGATTATGGAGCACTCAAGTCAGATTACTAAGTAAGTACCTGTAGGAAAAATAAGTGTCGATAAAGCCCTCATTTTGGCTAGACAAAATTATTTAAAATTAAGCACTCAGGGGGTTAACATATGCTTAAATTACACATAATAGCTCCTATTTCAATTGATGAAAACATTCATTGCTGTTATCCCCATCTGAAAATTATATATATATTTATATTTATATGTATATCTCAAAATAGCTTTAACCCTTTGAGGATCGTATTAGCAGCAAATCACAATCTAGACTAGGCTTCCCCAATC
This sequence comes from Candoia aspera, assembly GCF_035149785.1. Taxonomy (NCBI): domain Eukaryota; kingdom Metazoa; phylum Chordata; class Lepidosauria; order Squamata; family Candoiidae; genus Candoia; species Candoia aspera. The sequence continues at coordinate 91,107,107 of NC_086157.1, read as the reverse complement.
TGTTACTCTCCAAATGTGAGGCAATAATGCTTGGAAATTCTAGAAGGACAGCCCCACCACATCTGTGGGTGTCAGGCTGCAGGAGGCTAGTCTAGACAGAAGACAAAGACCATCTCAATCATATAGGAAATGATTGTTACAAAGATACTCCTCTCTGGCATCTTTGTCAAGCAACTGATACAGACAAAATCAAATGAAAAAATTGCACACGGTTTCAATAATTGTTGTCAAAATCTCAAAGGGTTAAGCCAAGACCTTCAACAGAAGTGATGTATTAAAAGGGTGAATTGGGTGAGCGAACAGTCTCAGATGAACTTGGTGAATAGTCTTCTGATTCAGAGTTGAGTTCAGGAGGTGGTGGCTGTGGCTTATAACGTCCCCTCACATCCTGGTTGCGTCTTCGTCGGAAAACCTGCCTCTCCTTATCAAGAGCGGTGGTCTGGCAGGGGCATAAAATGAGAATAGATGAGATTAGGCTGTGCATGAAACAGCAAATCTGACTCCCATTTTTCTCCCTTTTTCCTTTTCCAGGCAAAAACCTCAGCCCAGGTCAAATTAACTCCCCCTCCCTAGTTTTGCAAGCTTTAATCCATTACATGACTCAATTCATATCAAAGTGCATAATCCAACCTATAAAGAGGCAGTGTGATCTCATCAAGCATGTACAGTATGAGTGCATGTCTCTGTATGGATGCCATATGTTAGACTTCTGGAAGCTATTAATTTTTTCAAATAATGGGTTCAGGTTTCAGACAAAATGCAGACTAACCTGCTGTTTCAAATGAGATCTTGGTTCTGAATAGAAATTCAGTGCAATTTAATCAAATGAGAGGGGTAAATATTTGCCAATGTTCAAAACAGTGAAAGTATCCGTAAAAATAAACTACTACAAATATTGGGTTATTTTAGAACTATCAGACAAGAGAAAGGTAGTCTCAAAACGCTTCCTGCCTCTCTTACTTCATGCCATCAGTACTCACTACTCCTCTTTCCCCTTTAACTCAGGCACTCACTCACACATGTTGCAAAACACACAGACCATTTCTCCATCCCATAAGTTTGCACTAAGCTTTCCTGTTGCTCTTTTTATACCTTTTCCAGCCAACCAAACTCTACTCTCCCCATTCTCTTCATCCCATATTGGCCATGTTTCAGTGTGAATTAAACTGCCACCATATTCCACTAACGTGTGAGCTGTTGGCCAATAATCTTAGTAGCCATTTTCTAGATCATTCCATCTAGATTCCCCACCCCCCTTCCTATTTAAACATACACAGAGAGAGACTTTTGGGGAGACTTAAGTTCAAGCATTAAAAATTTCCTACCTCATATCCATAAGTGCATATTTATTTATTTTATTTATTTATTTATCAAATTTGTCACTGCCCATCTCCTCCAACCAGAGGGACTCTGGGTGGTTTACAATATAAAACAATACATATATAATAACATTCCAATATAAAATACACTATAAAACAATTTCACACATTCTTTTATAGTGTATTTTAAATTGCTTTTTAAATTACAGCTACAGAATTTCAAAGTCATTATTTAACAACCCAATGTAATGTTGGCCTTAATAAGCGTGTGTTTGATTTTCATAGTCAGTCCAAGTTTTGTTAGTTTGGGATGTCTTTATGCGTAATGTGAATTTCCTTCATTTTCTGGAAATGGGACTGAGAGTTAGCCTATGAACTACAAATACTATAGTAAACAAGGCTCAAAACTATTGGATAGTTTAGAAGCCGAATAGAGCTAAGTGTTGTCAGAAATGTTGAAAAGACCTTTATGATGGGCTGATTTTAAAAAAGAATATAATCAAGAGGTTATAATACTTCAAAAGATACTTCGTTTTCTTTCTTGAGACATTCACAATTATTTTTTTGTTGGAAATCTACCTGTTATATAGTGACCCTGGTTACAGGATGGAAATACAGTTATAGACAGAGCATTTTTGAGAACAAGATGAAAACTAAATCTATCAGGTTACTGCAGAATAGTATTATAGTAATCTATGTTTTAAAATAATGCAATCAGGGTCCCAAAATAATATAATAAAGGCAGATGATGGACAGAGCATATAAAGGAAATGGATTCAGTTAAGCTAAATTGTTCTGCTAATAGTTTTATAGTTAGAATATTTAAAGGACTAATACAAAGTGGCAATAAAAGTTCATCTTTGGATCTTTGGAAAAAATACAATCATTTGAAATAAGAATACTAAATTCCAACGACTATGGTTTGCCAAAGGTTCTTTGTTTACTGCTGGTCCTCGGAAAAGGCCTAAACGGTTTTCAAAGTCATGTCTTAAAACCAACTTTATGATTATATTTTAATAGAAAGCAGAAGACATTTGGAATCATATTCACATTACATATATGGCATTTAGAGTATATAATTCTCTGTAGCAAATGGAGAGAATGGCATACATTACTATTCTATGACATACAGATTTGCATTTAAAATATTTCTGTGCACAAAAGGAATTCATTTAAAGATTGACTCACATCACATCATTTTTATATTAATCCCAGATTCATGAAAAATTCTTTCTTCAGCAGGGAAGTCTAAATTAAAATCTCCACTGCAATCTAGAGGAACATTCTGCTAGTGCAAGGATAATCAACTTTTTGTTTTGATTTTAAGGGTGAATTAATCCTCATATTTCTATGCAATCGAGGTTGATCTTGTTTAAATGAAAATCTTCTTCCCTTATGTCTAATTCAATCCTTTGCTTTTCTAGCTACCCAAGTCAATAAGGAACCTACACATGAGGATTATAGCAAAATCATGGTCTGTGACATATCCATCATGTAGGAGTAGTACATTGGTACAAATGTGTTTGCAAAAGTCCTTCTTGCTGCCCGCCCAGCTTTCTATTCTATTTAATGTTTAAAAATATGCGAACATTAAAATAAAAGGGATGCTAGTACCTCTTTAGCCTTCTTCTTCTTTATTTATTTATTAATAAAATTTATGACCGCCCATCTCCCAAAAGAGACTCTGGGCAGTTTACAATAAAACACAAATAAAAATATAAAACTGTAAAACACTATAATACACAATAAAATAAATACGATAAAAACCCTGATGGCTGGAAGTTCTCTGTGATTTGCAAGCAGAGCAGGGTCCTTCTAAGGAACTAACCATCCCCAGGAATGGCTATTCTCTCTCTCCCGCCCCAGGCATAATTATAGAACCAGGTCTTTAGTTGTTTCCTAAAGTCCAGGAGGGAGGGAACCAATCTCACTTCCAGGGAAAGGATATTCCAAAGGGCAGGGGCTGTTGCAGAGAAGGCCCGTCTCCTGGACCCCACCAGATGGAATTCTCTTGCATATGGGGTCCGTAGCATGCCCTCTCTGCATGACCGGGTGGGACGGGTTGATGTGATGGGGAGGAGATGGTCCCTTAGGTAACCTGGACCCATGCCATGTAGGGCTTTAAAGGTAATAACTAACACCTTGAAGTGGACCCAGAAGCATACTGGCAACAATGCAGGTCATGGAACAAAGGGGTAACATGTGCTGATCTTGGGAAACCCAAGATCACCCACACAGCTGCATTTTGCACCAGCTGTAGCTTCCGGATATTCTTCAAGGGTAACCCCATGTAGACCGCGTTGCAGTAGCCTATATGGGAGATAACCAGGACTTGAGTGACTGTTTGAAGGGCCTCTCGCTCCAGGAAGGGGCGTAACTGGCACACAACATGAAGTTGCACAAAGGCCCTCCTAGCAACAGCTGCCACCTTCTCTTTGAGCAAGAGCCATGAGTCCAGGAAGATCCCCAAGTTACACACTGGGTCTGTCTAGGGCAGTGCAACCCCATCCAGAACTAAAGATGACAATTTCCCAAGAATCAAGGAGCCATTGATCCACAGCCACTCTGTCTTCCCCGGGTTCAGCCGCAACCTGTTGTCCCCCATCCAGGCCCCCACAGCCTCCAGGCACTCGGAAAGGGTGGCCACAGCATCACTTACTTCACCCAGGATGGAGATGTATAATTGGGTATCATCTGCATATTGATGATACCTCACCCCGTAGTGACGGATGATCTCACCCAGTGGTTTCATGTAGATGTTAAAAAAGGAGCAGAGAGAACACCCAACCCTGCAGCACCCCACAAAGTAGGGGCTGCGGGCCGGATCTCTCGCTCCCTATCAACACGGACTGGGACCGACCCTGGAGGAAGGAGGTGAACCAGCGCAGAACCACACTGCCCACCCCCAACTCCCTAAGTCAGTCCAGAAGAATACGATGGTCAATGGTATCGAAAGCCGCTGGGAGGTCAAGAAGAGCAAGGATGGATGCACTGCCTCCATCCAGCTCCCGCCAGAGGTCATTCTGTCAACTTATAAAAATGCCTCAAGGAAGGGGAAGGAGAAGGAGAAGGAGAAATAGTGTGTTTCTCTACCTTCCAAGACAAAGGCTGGGATGGTAGAGAATATAAGTTGTATATGATGGGTCAGGGGGTGTTAGAAGAAAAGGTGTGGAGCAATTACAAATTTCCAGTGTCACTACTAACCTAAAAGATTGCTTATTCCTCTATAAGTCTTAATAACTCAGTTGCAAGTTGACCCTGCATATGTAATGGCAGGCTTCCATGTAAGTGACTTAGATACAGAAGTAGGTGTTAAAACTTCAGTTCCTCTCTGTATCTTTCTACCTTTGCAAACCATACTTTTCTTTCCAAGATGTCTACACACCATTTCATATATTGCCATTTATCTTGAAACTTCTCATCTCCCTTTTCAGGATGTCATCAAACTCATACAACCACAATTTTCTCACTCTTTCTTTACTCTTCCTTCATATATTGTTTTGCAATTTTATCCTTATTCATTCTGTCATACATAACAAAAATACCTTAACATCCCTCCTTCATACTAGTCACTCACATTTGTTTTCAATCTGCATTCATTTAGCAGCCATTTATTATTAACCTTATTTCTATATGTTTCAACACATAGACTTAAGTACCCCATTCCTACAGCATCCAGTGTTTAACCTGACATACCCAACTCTTATTTCTGCACAATAAAATGAACACCAACATGCTTATTTACAGCAATTTCTGCTTCTATCAACAAGCATTCATTCCTTGCAACAATTCATATCACTGAAATATGCTTTTCTGCAAGCATCTGAATGTTTCATCATTTCTCTATCTTTTTCTCTATCTTCAGTAAACATTCTACCAAGGTACACAAATTTAGTTATCATTCTACAATACAAATGCATCTACTTTTTAGTTTTTCCACAATTTATGAATAATTGCTCCATTTTCCTGTTAAGTACAACCTTATTAGTCTTTGATTCATTAATGATCACACTCCATTCTGTTCATTGCACCATAAAAGCTAATATTTTCTGCAAAACATTCAGGTTCTCAGCCAACAACACAATGTCATATGAATATAAAATACACCCCTATTTGTATTCCCCAATGAATGTACTGAACCTTCAATATCATCATAAGCAATCCTTATACTATTATCCATAAATACATTTAACAACTCAAATGGCCTCATACATCCCTGTCAAGATGATAGAAAAACTGATTACTAACTTGGATGAAAAGTAAGGGAAGGAGGACTAGATTTAATCACCTACCCAGTCAGGTGACCTACTGGGTTCACATGCCATTTGTGACACTAGTCCAGATTAAAACCTAAATGAATCCAGGCAGATTTTCCTATGAGTCAGTCATATACTGAACAAGTACTGAAAGACCTGATATGCTAAACAGATCACCTGACTAATTGGTCAGTTTGAATTTTCCTCTAAATGTGAATGTACTGAGTTGCAGCTTGGAGTTTATTTAGCCATTTTGCCTAGTTTGGGAAGTGATCTTACCCATGTGCCAAAATGCTTGGAGATACACACTTTCCTGGTTTGCAAGAGATGGAAGATTTTTTGGACAAAAACTTGTCCTTCTCTACAGGTATAACCTTTAGGTTTGGATTCTCTTGTATTCAAGCTGCAATTTATTTAGTAAATCACATGAGCTATGGAAGTGCATTTACCTTAAAATATATAACAAAGGAGATCTGGGTGAACTGTGGATTCACTAGACGTTGTTACGTTCATATCATTTTGTTCTACTTTCATTACACAAATATATTATATATGGATATATGGGGAAAAAAACCTTAAAAGTTGCCTGCTTATATAAAAGAAATAATTTCAAATCCAAATGTGCAAAATATGATTCTGATTATTAATTAAGAAAAGGCAATCTACAACTTATCAAATGCATTATTGTATTATTGGTATGTGTATTGTATTTCAGAGATTACACATAATGCCAAACAGGGCTAAAGTTAAGGTCCCCTAGTGAAGACATTATGGAACATAACTAATTATTAGTAATAACTAACAAAGTAACTCTTAGTAATAATTTACTTGTATTAATAGATTGAAGAAATAATCTCCATTCAGTAGCAGAAGGGATGACCATTTGTAATCATGATAGTTCCATCAAATGTATACCACATGTATACCAAATTCTCTGCATTAATTCTCCAACAATTCAGCTGTGCACATAGAATAGTAGATTATGTATTTGCTATAAAAAAAGACAAAAGGAGGGTTTGTAGATTTCTTCAGAAGTGTTCCAAAAGTGCTTCTATTGTTAACAGAAACAAAAATTGAGAAGGCTTGTAATAGCAGCATCATAGTTTTGTGCACTAATTTAAACCCAAGCCTAAATGGGCACAAGTACAGTATCTATATGGAATGTAGGGGCCCCATATATGGCCATAAAGAACTTAATATATCTTTTGACAAGAAAGCTTTATCTAGCAGGCCTAACACTTTATGGACTTCACCTTAAAAACTGAAAACTTTTGGATTTCAGCATCATGCATAGGCAGGATTCCTCCCTCCCTCCTTTCCTTTTATATAGCTGCCTATCTCGGTCTCTGGGTAGCCTACAATGATTTAAACAAAATAAAACAAAACAACCCAACCCAACCCAATAAAATAGTTCATAAAATCAAGCCAGAAGCTGTTTTTGGAAAACTGAAAATCATGTTCTGTTAAGACATTTTGATTGATCCTGCTAAAGGAGCCACTAAATATTGCTTCATCTAGTGTCTGACAGAGCTGACAAAACCATTCAGATTAATTCCAATTTCATTATCAATTGTCATCTATGTAATATAATGTCTCTATGAAATCAGTAGTTATCAAAAAATTTGTAGCTGGATGACATCAATATGCCAACAGCAGCCTTCTGCAACAAGTTGGCACATTCTAGCAGCCAATCCACTAAAAGCTTAACATTTCCTAATTAGAGATCATATACAGTTGGAGGCTGAGGCTAGATCCAGGTGAAATACATTTTAGCATGAACAATTTTATTTATGTTTCACAGGGTTGCTCTGTGGTTTCAGTAAAAAAAAGGTTGATTATTATTTCATTATAAATTAATCAGTCCAAATGCTGTTGTCATTACTTGATGGAGAAAGCATTGTGGTTCACCATAGATTCCCTTACTATATTACTTTTATTAGACATCAGATAATATCAATGAATAGAATACACTTGCAAGGACGGTTTTGAAAAAAAAAGTATATGGAAGTTTGTACTTGTTTCTAATATTCTTTCCCACAAAAATGAAAACACTATCAAAGTTAATTAATTTTAAATATGTAAAGAAGGATGATGAAATATTAATCTATATCAGTGTTTCTCAACCTCAGCAACTTTAAGATGTGTGGACTTCAACCCCCAGAATTCCCCAGCCAGCATGCTGGATAGGGAATTCTGGGAGTTGAAGTCCACTCATCCTAAAGTTCCTGAGATTGAAAAATACTGATCTGTATCAGGGAGGAGCCAGACAGCTTCTAATACTATAGCTATTGATAAGAAGTTTGCAACCTTCTTAAAAGTTTCGGAGAAGGGTGCCAATAGATTCCTGGTCACAATGGCAATTAGAGTTGTTAACAACTGGAAGTATTCAACTTGATCACAATGTACAATGGACATTTTAATCACACACGTGAGACAGATTTTACCTCTGAGTCTGAACAGAAACAAGTTTGGCTTTCATGTGGGAGGCTACCAGTTGTTGTCCTAATAGTGCCCCTTTTGTTTGTAATTCTGGTCAGTGACCATAATAAAAATATTCATTCATAGCACCCCAATTTGGGTCAAAATAAATTGTCACCCATCTGGTGCATATAAGATGTTAAAGAAATATCTAGGGATAGTCCAGGAAGGAGGAACGATTATGCTTAATAATTTCATTATTAAATACAGAATAAGAATCTGTTGAGAACCAGTTTGGTGTAGTGGTTAAGGAATCAGGCTAAAAACTGGGAAACCAGGAGTTCTAGTCCCGCTTTAGGCATGAAAGTCAGCTGGGTGACTTTGGGCCAGTCACTCTCTCTCAGTCCTAGGAAGGAGGCAATGGCAAATCACTTCTGAAATCTTGCCAAGAAAACTGCAGGGACTAGTCCAGGCAGATGCTGAGGATCGGACATGACTGAAAGGCAGGGGGAAAAAAAGAATCTGTTGAAATAAAGTGTAAGCTCTTTTAGGCAGGAAATCTTGTCAACCTAAAGAGGTCATTGGACAACATAGCATGAGTAAAAGTTTCAGCAAAGCTATATATTTCAATGGCAATCACAATGACAAACTTTACAACAGAAGCATCATTAATCAGTTTTCTCGAGTAAAAAACCCTCAATTATAGTATCGTATCATTTGCAGAGAAACTGTTTAATATACTGTAATTTTAAGTTTATATTCAATTATCTTAGTGTCTTATATTCTGGGGAGAGCTAACTACTTGGTGGTAAACATTTAACCATACTATATAGATACACGTGTCTTTATTTAACACACAAAGGTCAAGATAGATCCCAGGCAGCAGGAATGGGGAAGATTCTGCATGAGATCTCATAAAGCTAGTCTCAGTTAAAATGAAGTACAGTGTCAGATTAGATGGTTTGAAGATTTGACTATGAATCACCACTTATGAGCAGTATGTGAGGTCAGGAATAAAGGACGCTGTAGATTTAAACTCAGAATGAACCAAGGTTGGAAATTTTTATACATTTACTAATTACAGGCAGGAGTTCCAGCTGGCTCTGATTCCATACGATCCCTATATAGCAAACAATCTTGTATTAATATGAAGTATGCATGAGAGTAACATTTCTCTTAGAATAGTATCAATGATTGTGATCTATATGTACGCTATAACCCATTAATGGCCAGTTTTTCACTCTGTTTACATACAGTGTCTATATACTGGAAAGCCAGTCCTCTACATGGAATGAAGTAGAGACATATAATCTCTACATGGAATGAAAAGCCAGCATGTACAGTCACCATGAGAACACCTTGCTATTGTAGTCTTCATACTAATTCCTTTAATAATTCTTTCCATTTATAATTTTATAGTATTTTGAGCTATGTATATTGCCCAGATATATGTTAATCCTTGAATATTATCCTTCTCATGTTTTAATTGATCTGATGATTACCTGGTTTTCATAATTCCTCTAAAGCAATAGATAGCATATATTTTTATGAAACCAGAACTTCATATTAGCACATTTATTCATATCTCATGTACGAACTTAATCCTATGTTTTGAATGCATTGGATATTAAAACATACCTGTGGAACAGAGATTCAGCTACATAGCGAAAGTTGCAAAATATAAGGAGAAGGCATTTGAAAACTTTTATAACTTGGTAATTCTTGTATCTGCTCCCCAAAGCTAGGAACTCAGGAGACATTACCATCAGGAAACCTCACCCAATAACAGATTCTAATATTATGATTATTTATCTTTTTGCATTTTAAATACACAGTGTTCTAAGTAGAGAATTTCAGTTAGTAGGAGGGATAAAAGTATTTCCAATAAATATATTGTCTCAGAATTAATGAGTCTGGAATGTTTACTTCACCTGTGTAAATTCACACCTATATATTCCTTTTGATATAAAACTGATATCCCAATTTATTATTTACATAAAAACATGTTATACTTAGTAGTATTCAACACATGATCAACTTAAATGTGTATAGGAAAGTAGTAAAGCAAAAGTTTAAATCATAGTTACCACAAATAGAATAATTTCTATTAATTTCATCTGCCAATTACCACCATGTAAACATTTTCCAGTCTTGAATTTTTCAAGCAAGTGTACTTAATCAATTTCTAATACATGCAGTTGGATAAATGCTGATTAAAGACTTAAAATACCTAACATACAGATGTGACTTTGAACACTGGTGGAATAGAAATTGAATATACAGTTGAAGGCATTCAATATTTTTCTTCCTTTGAGGATCAACTTCTGGACATGAGAAAGGCAATTTTTCCAGCTTAATCCATTGCAACCTAATCCACATATTTTAATTAAAATATGTAAAGAGAAATATTTATTTTACTGTAAATGCTTGTATTGACTACTGCCGCAAGTATGTTAATAAAGGTGAGATCTGCACAACCTGGGCAGGCCTTCTTCAGCACTGAAAGCAATTTCTTGAACATAAATACATTTGACAATATTTAGTCCAACCTATTGAGTGTTTTTAAAAAGTTACAAAAACCCATCTTTACAAGGTTACCAAAATGTATAAATACTGAACATCAGTAAATATCTTATACATTTAAATTATACAATTGGGAATGATAGATATTCATCTTTGTAGCAAAATTATACATTATTCCAGATAACACCTATTTTCAACTGAATAAGAATTCCAGTCACAATCCTACCACATAATATAATGTGACTTACTAAAGAGCTAGATTCATGCAATATCGTTTTTTTATCCACTTCTTTTAAAACGGAGTAGCAAATATGTGCATACTTTGAAAACACAAGCTAACCAGCGCATATACAATGCATTATATTTCATTGAACAGGGGAAAGCTTCTCAATACTATGTTATGTCAATGCATTGTTCATTCTAAGAGATAAGGGTTGTGGTTGGGAAGGGGGAATTTAAAATGACAGTATATAATTTTGTATCTCAGAGAGAAAAACCAAATATAAATGTATATCTATATGTATTGCTATCCTGTTGCCATTTCATCTGTCTAAAAAGAAGGAGCACAGGATATTAGACACCTTAAAAACTATAAACATAAAATAAAATATTGCTTGAACATTTCATTTTTCTGTATACACTGTCCTTTTAACTATGGGGAGAACTTGATACTGAGCATGTGCAATGAAGAAAAAGCTTGCAATGTCAGTGTGAATAATGGGTGAAGAAAGAGAATGAGGGTGTGGCATCTTAATCAAGATTAAAATGAAACTGATAAAGCAGCATATGGACTGGGTAACAAATAAAAAAAACATGTTTATTCACTGAAGGAACTGGTTAATGGAGACTGCCAGCACGTTGCCATGGAAACACTGACTGTTGGAGCTGTACCATCTCATACCTTATCCAATACATTCCTGGTTGTTGGTAGTAGTCCAAAGACCCTGATCGCTTGATGGTAAACCCGTGGTCCAGCTGAGCAGAGAGAAATGGGCAACTCAGTGGATCGATATTGTGCTAGAGAATTAAGACCTCCAGACCAAAACTGTTCCTTATTTAGTGCATTTTTATTTTTCAGTTTCACAAGGTAGTACTCTAACATTCTAAAAAACAAAATAAAAATAAAACCTATGTATTGGAAATGGAAAAAAGAAAAGAAAAGAAACAAATAATAAAGAAGACCCTATACCAAATAATTTAGCTGGCTAAATCAGAATCTTGTTTATTGATTACTACATAGTGCACTTATTTCAACTTGTGATAATAACTGGTTTGAAGATAAACAAATATTAGGTATCTGGTATGACATAAGGTTTTTCCCATTTTATAATAAATGTGTTGTGAATGGCTTTTGTTTTCAGTATTTCTTGTTTTCTAAATCATGATAGCAATCTCTATAACCAAATAAATTAGATTTTCACAGATTAAAACCATGACACTTCATATTGATGGAAATGTGTAAATATGAAAAAAAAATAACATTTTGACATTCCCACCAATCTCTGTTACTGGTTTTAAAAAACTTTGATGTTGGATATAAAGAAAAATCCTAGATAACTGTGTATTACTACAGTCTACATATTAATCTTAAAATTTTATGAGTATAAGTTGGCATTGCTAAACCTTTCTATCAGAATTCAAAGCATAGTCTTAATTTAGTAATTTGGGGTGAGCAGATTTCTTGAAACTAAAGGAAGGAGAAACTATTCCATTTAATTTCACTCCTGGAATAGTAACAAAAGGGTGTTGTTTTTAAAAAAAAAAATACTTTCGTGTGTAGCAGGGTACCACTTAATAAGTAATTAAATGCTATTTAGTGCAGGAGGTTCTTCAGAGAGAGTAGGGGGAAAAGGCACATTGTGCAGTTTAATACTGGAGAATGCCTTAACATTTACATACACATACAGAAAAGGGATGTGTATCTGTGTTTGTCTGTGCTTTGTTAGAAGTATAATGCAGTGACATAATGCCAGAAGTTTACAATTTAAATTACAAGAGGCAGCTTGAAACAGTTCCAAAAAATGAGTTATTTACTTGTTGTAGTATGCATCCTGACTTTGTATCCAGAGCATACAGAAAATAATGTTTATTTTCTTTCATCAACTTTTTTTTTCTTACGCAGAATACTTTAAAACATCCCAAATTATTGAAGACTTCCAGCTGAAATGACGAAGGCCTTAGATTGTCTACAGTACTATATCCAAGCAGATTGGTCTACTGCTGCCATCTACTGATGCAGGAGGGTAATGCACTTATAATATCAAACAGCCAATGCCCAGGATTTTGAAACAAAATATTTTATTATAATGTCATTACCTGAGTGGAGAGAAAATATTTCACATCCCTTTTCTACAGTGAAAGCTCAGCATTTTAAGTACTTGAAATGTTAGCACTAATTAAACAAATTAGAAATAATACCTGGTGGAAAGTAGAAAATCAAATAATAAATGGCTTTTTACTAATATAAATGAGAACAGGTGTTCTTTGCTCAGACCAGACTCAGGTCCCAATGTAAAGTGCAATTCACAAGCCACTTAAGGCTACAGAATTGGGGCAGTTAACACATATAATTCTCTGCACCTGATCTCTTTCAGTTACATCCATTCAGGTATCTAGCAAAAAAAGAAAGAAAGAAAGAAAGTAGGATACATATGTTCCATCATTACTATAGAGACTTTTTGGACAATGGATAATCTGAGCTCATAGTAACCACAGCAGAATGCATGTATCTGTGTGTGTGTTTGTGTGTGTGTGTGTGAGAGAGAGAGAGAGACAGACCGACAGAGACAGATAACCAGACACCAGGTCTTCTGCCTTCATTCAGCTTACATCTTAGATTCCATATATTACCTACATTTTTATTGCCTCCAAGAAAAAAAAAACCTGGGAATGTCCTTCCCCAACTATTCTAGCAGTATCTTTTGTTGCTGGTAATTGCATCAGTCTGATAGGACCAAGTGCTGACAGCATAACATAAGTATTTTTTGCCTACTTAAGGTAAAGACATTTCCCTTCATGATAGAAGGAGCAGGTGAGCAGATGGACTGTTCCTAGGAACTCAAAAGGTTTGTCTGAAGGGACTTGTGGTAGGAAGGATGCTCAATGAGCGTCAAGCTGCACCTAAACTTTGAGTCTCCCATCAGGGGAGATGGGCAGTGATACAAATTTAAATAAATAAATAAAATAAATAAACTTGTGCAAATTCTCTTCCTTGGATTCTGTTGGGAGGAACTATGTGAACCTTCAAAGGTGCACTTGTTCAAGAACAAAAAGTTTGATAAACATTTATTCTGAAAATGTATAGTTCTTAAGCTCTCTTATTTTACTGATAAAAAGGACCACATGGCTGTATGTAGAATTTATTAGTGTCATTAGGGCCAATTCAATTCACTAAATTGGTGTTCACAATTAACATACCTTTTGTTTTTAATATTACTTGTTGGTTTGTGCAGACCCTAATGTATGTTATCATATATAAGAATAGTTTGGAAAGGCAAAAGAGGAGCCCTGCTGAATCAGGAAAAGGTCCATCTAAATCCCAAATTCCGTGTACTACAGTGTCCAGTTCAGGAAGCTCACAAACATGGACAAGACAATCACAGTACAATAGTCTGGGCTTAGAAAAACCACCAGAGAATACAAGACCACTAGAGAATTCCAGGGCTGTAGAGAAAATGTGTATGTAAATGTATGTATGTATGTGTGTACATGTCTGTATACACACACACCTTGTTTTTTAAGAATGTTCATGGATGTGTTCATGAACTGAATTGAGCTCAACTCAAAAGAGTCTTGACTTTACAATTCTATCATTCTGGACAGAGTATTCAGTCATCAAAACTAGTAGCTATTGATAGCTATATCTTTCATGCATTTGTTCATTCCCATTGGTGGTGATTACATCTGACTGCAGCAACTTCCATAACTGAACTATGCACGTTTATTGAATTTTTAAAATAACATATAAAGGTATCTAAATTTAATCTACCAAGCAAAAGTGGATGTTTAAGTGACTGACCATTCTTTAAGTGGACCTAGTAAATATAGAGGATGGCCTTGAAGGGCAGAGGGAAGTTTCATTACCAAGGCAACAATCAGATAAACAAGGCTTGAGACCAAGCCAAGAAATTGGTTTACAAAAATGCCTCAGACAGCCCTGTCTCCTTAATTCACACGAAGATAAAAGAGAGGGGAAGGGAAGTACATTCAGACTTGCAAGATTCTGTTACTATAGCTGTTCTAATAAAAGTAGCTTTAGGTCTGCACAGTGTCTGCTTCTTATTCTAGTCTATTTTATAGGGCTGACAGGTCCAGTAAAAAAAAAAAAAAGTAAAATTGCAATCAAGGCTTTCTTTTATTAAATGTGATAAACACAGGTAAAGGCTGTCCTAACAGTAAAAATTGTTCAACAGTGGAACAGACTACCTTTGGAAGTGGTGGAATCTCCTTTCTGGGACTTGTTTAAACACATATAAATGGCCATCTGTTGGGAATGCTTTAATAGTGTATTCCTGCACTGGGGAGGGATTTGGAACAGATGATCTCCAAGACCCTTCCAGTTTTTGGAATTTATGATGCTGTGAATGTTTTTAGACTTATGCCCGTGTAGGTGACTTCTTGGGGCATTGCCTTTTGGTTCTAGGAAGATCCTACTCATCCAGTTGGTCCAAAGGTTGTTTTAATTGTACCTGGGAATTTATGGGCCAAGATGCAAGACAAATTTCTGGCTTCCACCTTCTGCTTCCTCATTTTATTCATAAGGGTCGAAATGTAAAAATCTGCAGGGAATACTGCAGCAGAGATGTTATTGTGGAAGCCAGTGTGTCTTACAACATGATCCAGTATCTTTTCACTCTGAAGTAAATCCCACTTAGTTCATAAGTGTGCACAGGAGTTCACTCTTAATCAAATAAGCTTTAGTTAGATAGAAGCATGATATAATCTAACCAAAGCAGGTATAGTTAATACTAGTTCTACTTTATGTTCTGGAGTTCTGGAGAGTTTAGCTTCTCTTTATAACCACAGCCAAAATGTTGCTTACCAGTTTAAATTGATATTTGTGTTAATATATAATTTATTAGTCTTTTAATGTTATTCAATCGATCAAGCTAACAGAATGATTTTCAGGACACAATTGCAGGTCCTGTTCTTGGCCACCAGGAGGCAAGCATCAAGTGACCAGTTTCATTCTCTTTGGAATTTTTGAGATGTGGGTAGTCAGATGTTATTCTATGGCATTCAAATTCTCTACTGGGAATTGAACTCATGGACCTTTACACTTTAGATGACTATATACAGTGCAGTAGCTTTAGGAGCTATCTAGGTCCTGAAGTTTGGTGGCTGCAAAAAGGGATATAGAGAAGCTCTCAGAATGGTATATGCAACCCAGCTTCCCTGAAGCTCTGTGAGCAGAAAGACATCAGGGTTATATTATGGCATGCCTCCATGTGTCTACCCATGTCTGATGACCCCAGTCAAATCCGACTTGCCTCTTGGTATGCAGTGTAACTGAAAAATGCCACAGGATATACACTGTGTAAAAATAGAGGAGAGGTGGAAGTCATGTAAAATCCCATATATTGGACTGTATTTACCATTCTGAGAGTTGCAGGTCATATATTTTCATCATATTTTGTCTTTTTCTTCTTATCACTACGCAGTTCTTACAAGCCTCAAACAATAATTTACTTCCTTAAGTAAAACAGGAACCTCAAAAAATCTAAACAAAATTAGTTTTCCTTGTGCCTGCTTGAAAACAACATGCACAATGGCATCATAGTACACACAATATAATGCTGTGAACAGCCACAACAGGAAAATAAATGGGACTGCAACTCATTGGTATATAATATTATTTGCCTGTTAATTTTTTAAAAAGAAGAGCTCATTTGTTTTTATTAATTTCAAAACAGCAAAGTGTTATTAATCAACTCTGTAGGGCAATACCACTTCACTATCAGTCTTCCAAGACATCTGTGTTCAGTTAAATCCTAATTACCAGCTCTCCTCTTTAGTGACTAGAGACACCACAAGGCAGCAGTTAACTCACTAGTTTGAAACACTCTGAGACAACAGTGACAAATTGCTAGAAAGTCCATGCATATTTGAAGCAATTACTTCTTATTTTTAAAGCATTTTTTCAGTCTATGGTGTAATCAAAGAGTGTAAAGAAAATAGTTTACTGCTGCTGCTGCTGCCCTTACCTATTTATTGCAAATAAAACCTCAGAGAGATTTCATTAGCCTCAGTGACAAGGCATGGTCACAGAGAGAGAAATTTCACTGAAATATCTGAAAAACGGGTGTTTAGAAATGTATTTTTTTCAATAAACTTTCAAAATAGCTACTAATACTCAATATGTATTGGCACAAATGGCAGATGAAGTGGTAAGTGCCTAAGTATCAACATCAACAGTTCTCAACAAAGTTTGTCATCGTATTTTACCTTTAAATGTCTCCAACTGACAGATGGAATAGAAGAGATATGCGAATATGCCATCAAACCCACAGAAATGTCAACTGCCTTTCATTTTTAAGAGATACGTTTCTTTGAGCAAAATGTCTCATTCTTCCAGTGTCAGGAGGAATAGGGCAAAGTGGACTCTAAACAGCTGCTATACAATTTCATAGTTCATGTTAAAAATGTCAGAAGTATGCTCTTTTTTACTTTGGGGTTTGGGGGGTCGATTCAAAGAATACCAGAGTTAAATGCTGGGTTGACTGAAAAAGGTGGCCAGATCTCTTTTTTGGCATCAGACTAATGGTGGGAATGGTGCTGCGTATTAATATATAATGTATGTGTTTTAGGACTCCATAAGCAGCTTTGGCTTCCTTAATGTGTACACATGCAGTGATGCAAACACATTGTGATCTTTAAACATAACAATCTAAGCATAAGGCTACCTATAATTCTGTGTAAGAATTTTTCATGTCTAAAAGAGCTCCTTTTATTAAGCCAATACTTTGAAGAAGATGGAAGCTTTGCAATAGGAACTGAGCTTCCCTTCCACTCCAGAACACCACTTTCAGTGAACTTCAGAAGAGAAAGCACAAAGACACAAAGATCAGTAAACAAAATTAAGTCCTTTTAGGGTAACCTTTTGAATTGTTTTAATGATGTTTATATGACTATAGAGTTCCAAACTTCATGTTGTAATGGATGATGTTATGTTGTATGCTAAATAATGTCTTTTATTTTCTTATTATTTTTATTATTAGACATACTGAATGCCATTCTTTTGTGGAAAAAAATAAAATGGAAAACCTTGTATTTGTAAGAATAATGAATACCCCATCATTTATTTAAAGGGAATGGGGAAGCCTTGTGAATAGAGAAGCCAATATTTAGATTTTATATACATGGTTATTTGGTATGCCCTTGCTAAGCCTAGTTTCAGGCTGCAATCCTACATCTAGTTTCCTTCTCATATTCAGTGGGACTTAATTACTGCATTTATATCTCTCATTTCCTTTGACGGTTCAAGGCAGTGCACATAATTTTACCTCCACAACAAGAAACCTTTGAAGTAAACTAGGCTAAGAGCAAAGGGTAGATTAGCCAAAGCCACACAGTGAACTCCAGTCCAAGTCCAACATTTTAAATATTACACTATGCTGACAAATACAGCATAGTACATCTGAACTGGATTTGAAACACTAACAAACATTCTTTTATTGCTACTGAGATTGTCTATTGTAAAGTTGATGAAAGTTAGAGTAGTTGATTAGTGTTATCTAGCAGAAATAAATAACCAACTTTTTAGAAAAGTTAAATAGAGCTGCAGGGTTTCTGTTCAAGGTTATAATGAACCAAAGTGATGGAGAACGATAGGATCATGCAAGTCCAGTAGCAAACTGATAAGGTGCCAAAATAACACAGTGCTAAACACAATGCAAAGATCTGTGTATTGCTTTATTCCCATATCATTTTTGATTCTCAGCAAGAAGCTGCAGTGCAATGCCTTTTCTTAGTTAGAATATTTGAACTACTAAAAACAATAAACTTTTACTGCAAATCTTGCAAATTAAATTTAAAAATAAAAGAAAATTAAACTCAATAAAGAAGGCAAAAATGGGTGCAAAGGGACTAGCAAAGCATTCTGAAGAGTTTTAAGAACTATGAAAAACTGTAAAGAGTGGAGGACCTGAGTGGTACATCTCACAGGCAAGCGTGCTGGCAGTCCAATTGAAAAGGGTTTCAGCTGGACAGTTGAGAATATACCTGGCAATTCATATGAAGAATGCATACAATGGGATGTTTTAGTTGTGGGAAAGCTATGGTGGTTTTCCTACTTAAAAAAAAATATTGACAGTATGTTAGATGATGAATTTAAAATAATAGGAACAATAAAGTCCAAATCTAAGGAAAACATGACAAATTGTCTACCATGGTAAGGAGGGCAAATTTGCCAACTCAGCTGTTTTTACTTCTGCTGACTTAAAATCAGCCTCTGCCTAGTACAACAGCTACCCAAAGTGCGCATTCTGGTTGTACCACCTATAATTTAGTGAAGGTAGGGAAGAAACACTGATCAGTCTGATGTGGTAAATGATCATGTTCAATGAATCATGATGTTTCAGTCTGGAGCATGGTTCAGGGAGGCATAATTATGGAAGGAAGCTTAAAATGCAGGCAGACTTAAAGAAAAAAAGATGGGAACATTAAAAAGATGACTACGCCAGTATATTAATTAGTAGAAAACCAAGGTCTTCATACATATGTTTGGGTGATCAATAAATACTAAACCTTTCACTACTGTTACAGATATGTTTTAAATATAAGTTCTTGGCAAAGGGTCAAAGTAAACCTGGTTCATTTCCATCTGCACTATGATGTACAGCTGACAT
Organism: Candoia aspera; assembly: GCF_035149785.1. NCBI lineage: Eukaryota > Metazoa > Chordata > Lepidosauria > Squamata > Candoiidae > Candoia > Candoia aspera. The sequence continues at coordinate 91,087,745 of NC_086157.1, read as the reverse complement.
GTTAAACAGGACTCCCCATAATCTCCCAAACTATGTCCTGCTGTACAGCGGCAGCATGTTGGAAGGTTTATGTTGAACTCTATTTAAATCTCAGGCCAGTTTAATTCCTTCCTGGAGGGAATATTCAGTCACATTGTGTGCAGAAGAAAACAGTTTAAAGTGGAATATAATCCATGAGCATACATCCAGTTGTATCCTAGAATAGAAATGGGAATACACACACACACACACACACATGTCTCCATCCATTTCCACTCTAGGATACAGATTTATGATGACTTGGTATCGATCTATCTGTCATCTCTATCCGTCCGTTCGTCCGTCTGTCTGTCTGTCTGTCTGTCTGTCTATCTATCTACAGTAGACTCTCAGTTAACTAGCACCCATGGGGATTGGTAGATGGCAGATAAATGTGGTTTCTGGTTGCTTGAGAGTTACTATTAGATTTTATTTAAAGTATTATTTATTCGATAATACTTGAGAGTGCCAGTTGCTTGAGAGTGCCGGTTGCTTGAGAGTTCCAGTTAACTGAGAGTCTACTGTATCCATCTATCTGCTATATATTTATCTATGTCATACCAAGTCATCATAAATCTCTTTGGTGTCCTTAAAAATGAAATGCATTATGGCTATTACAGTTTCACTACAGTTAGGGAAAATCCTATAATTGCCCAGGCAAGGGAATTGTTATGTAAACTAGTACCACTATCTACATCTGGGCTGGCAGTGCATCTGCCAATTTTTCAAACACAGAACACTGCATGGATTAGCCTTGTGTGGCATAGAGAGGCTGGAAGCCTTTGTAGTGACCTGCATTGAGCCAATTCAGGTAATATGGCCAAACCAGTTGAAGTAGGCAGCCATATCTATGTCCAAAATGGCTGTATTTCTTTGCCCTTCATATGCTTATTTTAATCATTATAAGCTACAGTATCTCTTCCTTATAATTGGGATGTGATTTTTTTCTTCCAAGGAAATGCTATTTAAATGGTCATCTCAGTGAAAGATGAAAGTGTGTTGCATTTTTCTCCTCATAGGGACTGATTTTCAGTAAGAAATATGCATGCTGCCTAGCAGCTTAGGATGACAAAGCACTTAAAACGTGTGATCTCCCAATGATGGGATAACGGAATATCTGTTTTTCACTGCAATTAAAACTGAATATATTGATTGAGCATGGGGGGAGGGGCTCCTCTAAAAGCATAATCATTTTATAAATATTGGAGGAAAAAATGCATTGCAGATGCTTACTGCTATAACGGAAACTCCAGCAGCTGTGCTGTTGGGCTTAGGGCCTGTGTTGAAATGTTTTTTTATCTTCCCAGCTACTGACAACTGATGCTCATTTTCTGGAAGGCCATCATCCTACAAAGCAAAAACAAGCAATTCATTTCAGGACTTGAACAATTTTGGGGTTATTTTTCCAAAATTTCTGTCCCAAGGTATTCTTAATTTACAGCAATTTAATTGATTTTGTGAATCTGCACTTTATAAACAGTTTGCTACCCTTTTATCATCAACTAAGAGCTCCTGAATAGAATCCTATCTGAAGACACCAAAGTATTGTAACTGCTAGATATGAATCATGTTTCCTATTATGATTTACTGCTTAACTTTAATAATATGCCTGAAGGTAGCCCAAAGCCAAGGCACTGTAATTTCAACTGTTTTGGGTACTTTCATACACCATAAAATAACCTGAGGAATCTCAATACAATCATTACTTCATGGACCATATAGATTTTTAGAATGACTCCACATTTTCTGTGAAAAATACCCTGCCTTTTTAAAAATTATTTTGGCAAAAAGGCATTATAATTCCATTTATTTATTTATTTATTTATTTATACAACTTTTAATCCACATAGTCATTGTGACAAACCATCTTGATTGAATACATTCATATTCTCATAACTACAGCGAAAGTTTGTTCAAAAGCAATAGTAGGCTAGTGTCTCTGCAATATTGGGGTTATTGATTTTCTGAGCTATTTTGGACATACATGTATTTTATAATATTTATTTCAGTGATTTAAACCCTTCTGAAATGCTGAATTCAGAATTAAAAATAATTGTTATCTTTCACAAAAAAATACTGTACTGAAAACATTCTGGTATATCTTTAAATGCAATTTATGCAGTGAATTACTATAATGAAATTATTAAGAGAATCCCTGAAGTTTGTTTGTATCCATTCATCCAAAATCAGAAGTATTTCACCCAGAAACTGATTCAGAAATGTCAGAAGGTTTAAACCACATGGAGTCTGGAATCTTTTTGAGTAAATATAATCTATTGGCCAAGTAGAATTGGACATGCCTAGCTTCCAGTAACTAGCACTGCAGTCAGGTTTCTCTCACTGAAACTAAAATGGAACCATTTGCCCCCAAATTGGTAGCTATACAGTTGCCTTGTGCATCAATATAACCACAGTAATTTTATCAGATCTTAGTTGATCTTCTGCAGCATATATAATGCTGTACATACAAAGTCCAGCTATAATTTGTTGCATTATGAAAGATGCATATCTTCTATTTGACTATATAATCAGCACTTAGAATCTATCAAGACATTGGGTATGATGGATCTTTCATGTATGGGGGAAAGCCATAAGAATTATTATACTATAAGGACAAATCTATGCCTGAATTGTAGCAATGGCTGTGTGTGATTTATTACAATTTGAATTAGGCTTTTTAAAAAAAAATAGGCAAGGGAAATAATTTTTGAGCAATTTAATCAAATTATATGGAGTTAAATTGGATAACTCATTCCTTTTTTCCCTTTCTTTGTGCAAGTTCCTCCCCCCTTTTCTGGTTAGTTTGATGCAATTAAAAAAAAAAGACAAACTTAAGGACCCTGTCCAGTTTTAAAGTTTCTGGCATTTTCACCAAGCTCTTTCTTTATCACATAATACTTTTATTAATGATGTAGGTGAAATCTGTATCTGAAACAAGAATATCCAATCCCATGTCATAAGTTAACATTTAATGGAAAAAAATGTATCCTGATAAGGCAACTCCTTTATGGCAAGTTTGTGATCTGGAACTGGCAAAACTCCAGGAAGTTAGTCACACTTTCTGAAGACACAACACCACACTAGGTCTGGCATTTTCCTAAATGCATTTTCAGAATATATGCAGAGAAAGTTATTATTGGAAATAGAGCTACATTTTGCTATGGTATGTTTAAAAATTTCATATTTCCAAAACAGCATTCCAGCTGATTTGACACATAAATGAATAAAACACACGGTGTGGCTAAAAGAAAACCAGTAGCAACATTTACTTACATTAACCCATGGATGCTCAAGGACTTGCAAAGCTGAAAATCGCTGATCTATATCTACCTGAAGCATCATAGTAATTAGTTCCTGTAAAATGAAAATATTATACCCAGTAAATTCATTTTAATAGGATACATTTGATAAAGCATTTTTCAAACATGAGAATAGCAAATACATTATTAAATATATTGAAAAAAGTAAGATATAAGAGTGGAATTATATTCTAACCTTACATTTTAATTTATAAGCTGATGACTGAAAAGTCTATGAATAATAGAAGACTTAACTAAAATGTTGGAAACTCCCTGAAAAATTCAAAACTGTATTTGAATCTATTAAGCATGGTCCAATATATTTGTAAGAATATTTGATTATTAATATCTTCTAAATTATATGGAAGATATTTTTCCTAAATAACCCAGAGAACCAGTTCATTAATTTTCCAAGTTCCAACTCAGATCCAGAAAGCCCGCTGTAGCAGAAGTACTAATTCCAGTATAATACTGTATTTTTTTATTATTTTTCATCTAATTTGTATGATCAGTTTTCTAAAATCCAAGTTCTATTCTTGGAAGCACAACAAAACAAACTTGGATAGAATCTCTGTTACCTGCCCTTTGTATGATTCCTTTGAAGTTAAAATGCTTTCCTTCCAGACAATGTTCATTATTCTGTTTGGCCTTAGAAGAGATCAAGGGCTTATACATCCCTTGCATGCACTGGGGAACTATAAATTGTCTACAGCTTTCCAGAAAACTAAAGTAAGCAATTATAGTAGAACTATTTCCCCAAATTATAATAAATGAGAATATCATTTAAAGCATTGCTTACGTCAATCTCCTATGTACTAGAAACATGCTTCATACCATTAATGCTTCATAGCATTAATGAAAGCATTTCTTTAGTAATTCTGGGGATACATAATCTAGTAAAATGAACAATTGCAGAGTACTCAGTTTGGATGAAGAAATACAGGATGTGGATTTAGGGGTAAAGTATCAAAAGCATAATACAGAAAATCTGAGGAGTGTTAGTGATTTGGAATCTATTTTAAGTATGCCTAGTATGGATTTTATTTAATGTATCTGTATTAGTTAAAACTTTACAATATGTTATAATAGAATAAAGTCATGGGTGTACAAAGAATGGTTCTAAAGGAAAGAAAAAATATTTTGAATATACCTTTGCAGAGTCAGATACGTTATCCCAATATGGAGATGGGAAATCTACTTGTCCCATCAGAATCTGATCAAAAAGAACTTCCTGGTCCTCTCCACTTCTGCATAACAAAGAAATCAAACTGTCATTCTCTCACTGCTCCTAATGAACTAAAGCCAAACAAAAAGACAAGATGCTTTTTAAAATGCGGCAAAACTATTTTAGCTATGCAGTGCCGTAAGTGTGGTAACTTGAGCAGCGTGAATATCAAGTCAAATCTTTATTACGGACATAGACCAGCATAAACATGAACACCCAATTTGAAAGGGGGAAAAAAAGAAAGAAAAGAAAGAGAATAAGAAAAGCCTCATAAAACAGTCAGTTCTATATGGGGATAGTTCTGACATTTATAAGGCCCTGCATATTTCTTCTGTTTCCATTAAATACATATCTAGTTTACATTGTAGGCAATTCTGTTAACATAGTATTCAGTTTCTAGGAAAAAAGAGATTTTTCCGTAGTATGTAAGTATTAATAACAATATGTCCCCCTACTGCTAGTTCATGTTTTACAAATGGGAGAAGGCTAGCAACCAATACTCAACAGAAAAAACATGTGAGCTACTGATAGAACAAAGATGCATTGTTAAGAGATGAATAGAAAATCATAGTCCATACCCACGGAATGGAGGAAAACCACACAGCAGGATGTAAGTGATCACACCAGCTGCCCAGATGTCCACCTTCAGGCCATATCTAAAATTGATAAGGGATTATGGTTAGGAAACCAAGATTGTATGATCTAAGGAAATAAAGGCAACAGAAAATTATATGTTGGCAAGGATCTTCATTAAATTAAATGATCTCATCTGAATAAAAGCTGTATTTTATATCACATTTGTATGATATAAGGACAAACTTGCAAATATAAGTGTATGTACCAAACTTAAGATATCAAAATTCAAACGCAGTATGGTTTCTATCTAAAAGGACATTGCTTAATTATAAGAGAAGAAAAATTAGTTGTCCACTGAATCTCTTCTACCACATGACATTACAAGTTAGTTTACCCAGTTTCTGCAATGATTTCTGGAGCAACATAGGTAGGGGTTCCACAGACTGTGTAAAGAGGTCCATCTACTATAGTGGCGAGGCCAAAATCTCCCAGCTTCAGAGACTTGCTTCCATCTTGGTGCTCATAGACCTAAAAAGAAAAATGCATTTAGGTTATGACAGAAATGTGATCTTCTCTTAATAGCCAAGCTTATATTCTTTAAGGCAGTAAACCTGCCACTCTCCGGCTGATTCATGCATGGATCTGGAGTGAGGAGGAAAGAAGAAGCCAAAGTTGAGTGGAGAGAGTGAACCAGTCCTCAGTTTAATGAATATCATCCATGAGACAAAATATTTTAACTAAAATATAGGAGTCCCAGTACAGTACATCTTCAATGGATATAGTCCCATCTATGTATGATCACAATTCTTGCACAGGGTACAGTCCCGTAGAGACTGCTTCACTTCAGGATACTGTTGGGACCTGAAGAGCTGAATTTTTCTATCTTATACTCTGCCTGTGAAAGAAACAGCTAGAAGCAAGGACCTTACTGATTTGCTAGTTTTCCTTATTCTTAACAAGGAATGATAGAATTAGCTAAAAAGCACATAGAGTAATTATAATAAAAATGGTGTATATGGACATTCAGCATTTTACTGGTAATACTGTATTAATATTTCATTTAAAAAGTATTATCCCAGCACTCCTTTCCAGAATGTGCCATGTAATATTGGAAGGTCCTATCCTTTTTTGTTCTTGGTAACATAAAGCAAACCCTTTAAAAAACCATTTTTTGACTAGGGAAAGGTGTTCAGTTCAAATGACCTGTGTATTTGAAATGAGACAGTAACAGTAGGAATGGATGGGACATTTGGTGTTCAGAAAGTCTGTTTTGTCTCATTTATAGTGACTTTTTAACAGTAATACTCTTTTGAAATCTACAATTTTTTTCCAAATTTAAAAATATTAAGTCTAATGTTTAAAAAAAACCCCAAATTATTTATGCACTGGCAGAGGGTTTGTTTTTTCTTTACTGCTACTCTCTTTTCCCTCACAGGCCATGGAAGCTTTGATAGAATACTTGACAATTCCCCAGAAATGGTAGGGTGTCACATAAATCACACAGAAAAAATGTAACTACCATGCACCAAGAGGGGAAGACATTTCTGTCCATTGCTATGAAATGTTTCTATGAAACATTCCATGAAAGTAAGGATAAACTGTGGGGAAAAATATAGGCAGCCAGACAATTACCTAGGGTTAGGGTTAACACATATCTTCATTTCCGTTCTTATACAAAGGACATAGGAGGCTATAAATTTTCTTTTCTAAAAATGTAACCTCAGGCACTGAACCATCTCATGCAATATGAGATGAATATAGATTATGGAATGCAGCACATTTCAATCTACAAGCTTGAGGAGCTACACATAAACTTGATTTTCAAGTATCCCATCTGAAATACTGGGATTACCATTTCTCAGACATGCCCAGGAAGGATATATGCTTCATGCTTTTGCTTTGAAAATACCAGAGGAGCTTACGGAAGATTCATACCAAAAAACCCTTTAATTCAGTATAATTCTCAATCAAGTATTTTATTTAGGTATATAAGCAGAAGGTTCTTTTAAGGTTGTTATTAGCTTGGTTATAATTTCTCCATCAAATATTGTTAGCTGTTGAGAATGAGGGACAGAGCTTCTCTTTTTCACATTTATATATGCTTTAAGAATGGAATCCTATTGCTGACTTGATGCACCTCCGATTCAATTATTCTACATTTCTAGGACCAATGCCAGCACAGGAAGCTGTGAGAAAAACATTTAAGACTGATATTTCTAACAACTCCCCTAGTGCTTTTTTATTTTTCTAGTACACTTTTGGTCTTTAGCAAGGCAACAACCAAATCCATTCTAAGACCTGAGGCAAAGAGAAATAATATTTTGTAATTTTCTTATAATAAAAATAATGTAAGGGCTCCTATTCCAGGCCACTGTTATCATCAAATATATATTCTAAAGTGGTGGGGTTTTTAAATACAGAGACTTATTATTCCCTCCTTCAGTTAGCTTACAGCAAATTCATGCAACTGGAATTTGTCTTCAGAAGGCACGCAATCAAGTTCTCAACACAAACCAATGGCAACACCAAAGTGTATAAGGAAAGAGATATATAATTGCAGCTGTAGTAAAAACATTGATTGTTATGTAGCTCTGGTTTGTTAACTATTAAGAAAATGTTTATTGAAGTAGCAGATATACTACCATTCTATAAATTATATCTCAACATTTTTAATAACACTTCAGATATTTAACAATGACCTTCATGGGACATCTGATGAATCTTAGAGACTGATCCACCTGGCCAGTACGTCTTAATATATAGTTTTAGATATTTTTGTTAAAGTTTTTGTGTTGCTGGGATTAATGGAAACTAGAGGAAAATCTTTGGAAATCTTAATCATAATTTGCATACGTTTAAGAAATACCAACTAAAAGAATTAAGTCATACTTTCTACAGCTGAATTTTTCCTAGAGATTTTTAAAAAAGGAACCTTTGAATGAGAGACTATTTTCTTAAAGTAGACATGAATCTTTCTTCCTATAAACATATAGCAAATATAATGAGGGAAACAATACTGCATGTCCTTAACCTTTGACACTGTTCCACAAGCCAGTGTTTGCCAGATACACTGGAACTACAACTCCCAAAATTTCCTGCCAGTATTGCAGTCACTGACTGGAGATTGTAGGGAGTTGCTATCCCAACACACCTGATGGGTATCAGGTTGAGTAATGTGGCCTCAGCAAGAAAGATTAAAACACATAATTAAGGCTGAAATATGAAACAGTAATAGATTCACTATCTGCCCTGTCAAGAACAAAGAATGTAGATGATCATTTAAAGGTCATCTTAGTCAGAAAGTAAGTTCTACTTTCCTTTGAGCCCTGAAGGGCAATTAAAGAGATGTGGATTAGTGTAAATTACCCACTATGTAGTGCTTTCACTGTTTTAGCTAAGCAATAAAACAGTGTAATTGTACAACACTAATTGAATCCAGCAACATATAATTGTGTGCTACCATATGTATCCTATTATTCTAAAGAGTGTCCATATTTTCTAAGCTGCTCTGTGATCACTGCAGATGGTAACAGTCAGAGAAGTTGTTCTCCTGGGCTTATTATACGGCTATAAAGCTATCCCATGATTTGACAAAATAATCACACTTAATAGTAGCAATTATGGAAAAATGTTCCAATTAAAATGGAAAACTGATCTTTCCAAATGAAATGAACATAGACTATTACAGCTTTTCCATAAACAGTAAACATTTCAATTCACTACAGCAGCTAAAAGGCTAAGAGAGCTTATCGATAAATATGTATCTATAAATACAATTTAGTAACCTCTTTATACCCTGAGCGTTCTTTTTTCAAGGACTGGACACACCACAGTGCAAAAGATAACCATACAAAATACTTTATTGTGTGTGCTATTGTAGCAGATACCTTTCCTGTTGCCCTGGGTTAACTCCACCCTCATAGCCTTTGTAAGTTGATGTAGCCACATAAATAAGTCTTTAATACTCAGTCCTTATAAAAAAATAAAAGTCTTAAAGTTTGTTAAGTGGCATACAACTTCTGCCTCCCTCCAAAATTCTTGCACTTGTTGGGATTAGGTGCTGCCTCAGCCTGATTGCTCCTCTTCTGGTTGCTACCAAGCTCCAGGCCAAGCTCTAAGCCAAACTCCAGGCAGGAATCACACCACAATGGGTTGTTTACTGTAGCTTGTGTTCCTGGTAATTGACTGGTAGCTCTCTTGCTTGCCTGTAACAGTTGTACATTCTCAGACATCGCTTCCCACTACCTCATCCTCCTGTTGTCGTCTTCTCCTTCTCTCCTACACACACACACTTTTGTAGACTGAGGGCCTGGGTGGGGTGAGGTAGATGGATGTCGGCACATTCCTAAAAACGCCAGGGTATGGCTCAATTAGACAAACACCTGGAACACCAGCATAGATGGCTGTGAGTAAACTGTGAGTGATGGAATGAATGAATGAATGAATCCATCTCCTCTCAAGTGTCTGGGGCTGTAAACTTTTACGGCCCCTTGAAGGAAAGGATAAGCTGAGCCGGTCCTTGGGGAAGTTGGGGTGGGAAGAGTTTCTGCTGGCTGCAGCTGCTTCTCCCAAATGCAGACAGCAGCTGCTTCTCCCAAATGCAGCTGCTTCTCCAAATGCAGCTGCTTCTCCCAAATGCAGACAGCAACCCCAGCTTCATTTCCCTACATAGACCAAAATGTAATAATCACTGTCTACATTTAGATCAAAATCATCCAGAGTTTAAGAATGAAAGGTGATTGGAGAGATTTTAGGATCTCTATCAGTGGCACCCTGAGGTATCCCAACCTGACCTTCTAGAAAAAAGGATTCTGTCTTATGTACTAAGCATCATAGTTTCTCTGGTGATGGAGAACATAGAAAAGGAAGTGGTACTACTTACATTTTAGCTGCATTTTACACAGCACTTCTAGTTAAAACCAGCATTTTGAAGCAGACTTGAAAATGATTTCAAAGTTATATGATCATTAAAATATGTAACAGCCAGGAGCCCAGTTGCTTCACTTTTCACCATTTCTGATTGCTAAACCCTTCCCAAAGGAAGCCCCAGTGGAGTACATTGCAGTATCATATTTATAAGAGGTGGCAACCCCCACCATGGAAATCATGAAGACTTATAAAGGAAATGGAAGGGAAGAAAACCATCACTAACTTTCTTTTCTTCTTTAAGTCTGGATTCCAATGTGCTTGTGGATACTTCCTTGGTGCCCACCAAACCCCCAGCCCTACAATTAATATCTGTAAACCAACTAGAGTCACTTGTGGTGCGGGCATATAAATGTTGATACTGATAAATACTATTTTAATTTTAAGCAATAGGCTGGTGTAATGGTATGTGGGAATGACCTTGGGGAACAGGACGAAGAGCACAGACTAGGCAATGGTCAGATAAGAAGCAGCTGAGCCTGCAGAAGGAATAGGAATGTAGCAAACGAGAGACCCTCTCTAGTTGCTTGGACTGTAAAGGCAATGGGGGAGAGATGTACTTTCAGACTTGCAAGATTCTGTTAATGTAACTTTACAATAAAGATAGAGCTAGTACTCCTGGGTGTGCTTCTTGTCTGGACTACCTCACAAGGCTGATATCATCTCCTACTTATGAGCATGCCAGAAGCACCTGGTGTTCTTTGTGAGAAACAAAACTGTGAATAAGATGGGCCTTGGCTCAATCCTATAGGGCCATTTTTCTGTTCGTATGTTCTAAACCCGAAAACTATTTTAGGCTGAAAGTCACCCCTAAACATTTGTCTGAAATATGGGATAAGTGACTGACAGGTGACTGATATATATGTATCAAAATCTCTACCCACATTGAATGTTCTACTTACCAGTAGATTCTCAGGTTTGATATCCCTGTGAACAATGTTCAAGCTATGAAGGTATTTGATGGCACTGGCTAGATTGTACAGCATCCCACTGGCATCCCTCTCTGTATACTTATTTGTGGAGGTAATTGCATCAAAAAGATCTCCTCCCTGAAATAAGATAAATGTAACATATTACCATCATTCCACTATGATTCTGGAGAAGGTTCATAATGGTCAACAGCATCATTTTCTTTCAGGACATCTTAGAGGCCCCATTCTTAGAGAAAAGAATGAAATCTGTGGTGGACATTCTATTTACCTATTAATGATGATATAAACTCAAAGAACTCAGTCTACCCTAGAAAGAAATGTACTTCAGCTGTTCTTGGATTCTATCATTTCAGATTTCCATTGGTGGTAGCAGTGGTAAAATTCTTATATTACAAGTTAACATTACTTCAAAAACTCCTTCCAATAATATAGATATTGTGAAGGTTTTGCCAGCAGTTAGAAAGTGGGAAGGAAATTGGATGTAAGAGAGTAAAAGTAAAATATTTAAAGTAAGCAGGGAAATGTTGATGTCCTCTTAAGACCCTAACGTAGGGGTCCCCAAACTCTTCAGCTTATCGACTCCTCGTGAAATTTCAGGTTATTCATTGACCCCCAAACATTTATTATATGGAAATAATGAAATAAATACTATCTTAACTAATAATGCTACAAATAACAACAACAACATCAACTTCCTGGATAGTCCCATTGACACTTGGGGGTCAATACCAATCACTTTGGGGAACCCTGACCTAATGTGTTAATTCTACAAGTAACCTAACTGGATATAATTCAACATTTTACTTTTAATTAGCAACTCTCCAATTTCCCAGTTTCAGTCATACTATATACATGTAACAGATCATTAGCTAGGGTGGTCAAAGATACTATTTGATTTCATCACTAACATTGCACCTGCACTTTTCTGGAAACAAGACAAACTGGAAATAGCACTTAATGATACCTCTTTTTTTTAATAAAAAAGGGATAAACGAGGATGGAAGAACAAACCTTATCACCTACACCATAAGGCACTGACATCCAGAAGTACAATAACCAATTACTTATTTACTAGCTTCCAATAGAAATGCTGCAACAATCCCTTTCTAATGGGAAATTGAAGTTAGATCCTTTGTACAGCAGGAAGAAACCCTGTCATAAATCATGCTTGTTAAAATAACTAAGGCAATGCAAGGCTTGCATAATAATTTAGTCCCAGTATGTACAATGGCAGTGTGCCAGCAACCAAGTCCTTTCACCTTTTCGTAAGTCCTACTTGCAATTTGTTTTTATTTATATTTATGAAATGCCTTCTTTACATTTAAGGAGAGAAAGATGTGCCTGAGATGAAAACAGAATGTATCTGCAGCAACAAGATCCACTTATATTAAGCTTGTTGTGACCAATGAAAGCAAAGTGATCTTAACAGAAGTCTGGCATGCCAGCAGCCTTTTCCTCTTGAGAACCTTTGTCATCGGTGAATTTAATTTAACCTTTAGACCTTCAAAAAGTGGTCCATAGCAGATGGTTATTCAGCTGTAAATGGGAAGTGTGAATGGATGGTTCAACAACCTTCCAAGAATATTTGTTTTACTATTTGAAAAAGGAACAAGATTTATTCAATTTTAAACAGACAAGCCCATCATAGCATTCCCTTTTGGGGCAGGCAACAGTACCCAAAGCATAGAAAGGGAATACAAAATAGTAAGCTATAGAAATTAAATGCATAAGTTAAGAAAATAAAATACAGCTAAATCTAGTTTATACCAACATCGTTCACTATACCTCTCCATATCTTTCTATTCTTGCATAGAGGAAACCGAGGAAGATATTCACTTGGAAAGGAAAACTTTTACTTCCAATAAAACCCACCAAAACAGGGCTATCTTTCTTTAAGAATCCAATTTGTTCTGTTAAATAGTATGTTGTTACTGTTAGTCGCCATCAAGTTGATTACGACTCATGGCAACCCTATGTATAACAGAACGAAATACTGTTTGGTCTTGTGTCATATGCCTGACTGTTCCAGTGTTTGCATCCATTGTTGCGGTAATTGTATCAATCCATCGCATTGAAGGTCTTCCTCTTTTCCGCTGGCCCTCAACTTTACCAAACATGATGTCCTTTTCAAGCAATCAGTCTTTCCTGATGATGTGCCCAAAGTAGGAGAGTCTAAGCCTAGTTAACTTCACCTCTAGGGAGCATTCTGGTTGTATTTCTTCTAAAACTGATTTGTTTGTTCTTCTGGCAGTCCATGGTATTTTCAATAATCTTCACCAACACCACAATTCAAATGCATCAATTGTCCTTCTACCTTCCTTTTTTAATGTCCATCTTTCACAGGCATATGTGGCAATTGAGAAGACCATGGCATGAGTCAGATGCACCTTTGTTTTTAAACTGACAACTTTGTTTCTGAAAACTTTAGGGAAATGTATATGCCTTATATTCCACAGCAGCCTTCACTTCCTAGAATTTTAGAGCTGGAAGAGACCACAAGAACAATCTAATCCAGTTTCAGGCAGTTAGCAATTTTTTGTCTCCTAGCTACTTCCCCCCATTTCTTTGTCCCCCCCCCCTTTTTTTTTTACCGGTCGCCCCAAACAATAATCCCATCCAGTCACAAAAATCCAGTCACCTGCTGCCTTCCAGCAACTCTCCCAGCTAAAGACTTCCCTGCAGAACCACCCATCAAACACGTAAAGGAAACTGCATACCTTTCCATTTCCCCTTTGTTTTTCACTGCTTTATGTATCCATCAAAACTTTTGCTAGTACCTAACACCAAATCTTTAACAAATACAGCTCTTCAAATCTCCTGATTTTGTTTGGTTTGTCTTTTCTTTTACCACTTATCAATCTGGACCAAATCATAATCAGTTACAAAATCTCCTAAGCTTCCAGGTGGAACTTCCCAAGTATTCCTTGATGGCTTTGAAAGAAGGGGATCTACATTCCTAACTGATAGTAATTGGTCACATATGTAATGTCAGACTCCAGCAGTGGTTCAGCAGGGATATGGACTAGAAAGTCAACTTGGTTAATGCTGTTGTGTAAGTCAGTTCTCAGTCTCCATGACAGGGAATGCTCTTAGGTTTAAGGAAACATGCGACAATCAAGAAAGAGAGGACTAATGCCATCTCCATGGAGCTTTTATATCACTAGCAGATTTGCTACTACAGCTGGAGAGTGACTCTCCTCATCATGGCATGGAGGAAAGAGTGGGTTTAAAGTAGGCCAGGTAGAATCCCAGTTCCCTCTTTGAAAGTTCACATTTGTACCATTGTAATGGAAATAATTTTCCTGGTTAATGTAATCTCCAGTGTACATGGAAATCTCTTCACAAGCAGAGTCTCTGTTTTCAGACATACCTGTACTGGTATCCTCAAAAACTGGTTCCTTGTCTTTATCAGGAATCATGATATAGATATTAGTATGCCACTGAATTCTTTTTATTACTGCACATTTTGGACCAACCACAGCCTGAAAACGTGGTAAGGCATTCCAGTTGGACTATAGTTTGAGCTAGTAGAATATGGCTGTGAGATAACTCTTTTAAAGCAGGACCATTAATGTTATAAGAATCCTTGATCATATAGAGACGTTTAGCAGCAGAAGGAATTTCCCTTTTGGCCCTGGCTACATTGTTTTTTTGCATCCAGTGGCAATAAAATAGGTCTTTTTCCCTGGACAGGGATCTTGCTGTACATATTGACTTTGGTTCTCATTGCTGAGCTCCCTGAATTTGGCTCAAAGGAATGATGAATTTTTGTCCCTTATCACATTCATGCCCAATATTACAAGTATTCTTAGCAATTTTAATTAGAATATGGATCCATGGCTATCTTGATGATGAAGAAACATCATCAATTCCCACTTTTGTGGGAATTTCTATCTGTGAATATCTATTTCCATTTCTATACACTGCAGTATAGGGATTTCTAACCCAGTGGTGGCTGTGCCTTGTCCTGCCAGTTGCTTTGGGCTCTAAAATGATTTAGGAAAAACTATACACTAACTGTGGTACTTCTGAATAGTGTCCACAAGGCATTCTACAGGCACTCCATTCATGGGGAAGCAAATGAGTGGGCACCTACGAAAGACTTTTGTCATTGAAATATTCCATTTTGGCCAAGGCTATGAGGACCAACTGGCTACCTGTATTTGGCTGCAATATGCCTTCAGTTTTGTCCTGTTATCCTCACATTTATAGCGTACAATCTGCATTGGTCATCCATCTTGGGAGTCCTTTGGTGGCCCTGTTTGAAATGGGCACTAAAAAACCTTGTTCTTCCTCTAAAGATTAATTTCTTCTTGCTTGGCACCCATTCTGTGTTGGAATCCTTAAAGACTGAAACATTAGCTCTGTAAGCTCTGGTAGGGAGTGACAATATATGCCTCTACTCCAATCTTCTTTCTGTCACACCCTCAGGCTACAGGAGTAGATGCTTCTTCCTCTTCTGCCCAATCATCTTCAAACTTAAGCCAAATCGTGAACACTCATTTGAGGATGTTCCTTAATTTGCCTACTGTATGCCCCATCAATGGCATCTTTGTAAGTGCTCAAATGCTAATTATAAATGGTTCTTTCACTTTTTAACATCATAGGTGTAAACCTATAACTTCAACATGGATGCTTCAGTTTCTTGACTTTTTTTTGCAACCAGGTCCCTGTTGTTACATTGTTGCTATAGGTTTTTAATAAAATGTCACAGATAGCCTGAGGTGTTTTTATCTCTCCAGATAAATGAAATTTGATTGTGTCTTTGGATTGTCAAATAATATTTTATTTTAATATGTCCATCTCTTCTTCAGAGATTTATAACATTTGCAGCATTGTCTTGCCTGACAGTATTCTAGTTCCTTCTCCTTAACAGGGTGGCCCCAAAACTTGCACAGCCTTCTGTAGTTATTTATCTTGGTGTAACTCATCTGGACTTTTGGGTACCAATGGAAGCTCCATCCAGATGCCCTCTTTCTATATACCTGTTCCTAGAATGTTTATGAAGAGCATTATCTCTTTCTCTTCTTATTCTAACAATTTTGTTCAATCTCCTTTTGTAGTGCTTCCACTTTATCCTGTTCATGGTCACCAGTTGAAAATGAAAGACAAGGAGGGCTTTTGTTTGTTTGTTTGCTTTTAAAAGAAGAAATTCCTTTACTTGAAATAAAAGTCATTAAACACAGTGTTATCTTTCTTTAAGAACTTGGGTTTTTTTCTGAGAAACTGGGAACTTACATGCATTACAGATCCCACATTGGCAGCCTTCATTTAAAGCATACCATTCTTTTTTTGCTTCACCTAGCCATCCAGCTTCTTGGCACTCAAACCAACAGTCTCATTAAATCACAAAGATTCAAACACTTTCCCCCTCTCATCAGCTTCTCCTATCCAGGGATCTACCTGCAGGATGGCCCACAAAACAGAATTAAAGGGAACAGAGCCCTTTATATTTGCAAACCATTCATGCTTCCACCACATCCATACATGGCTTCATACATTGTCCTGTGTCTTTAAACTTGTCACTTCTTTCTTTTTAAGAATCTCAACAACTCCATCCAATCTTGACTTTCCCTATTTTCCCCTTGTTCTTGACTTATTCATATATTTGTTTTGTGATTTAAATCTCATTTGTTCTCTGCATATGGCAAAACCTCTTCAATGCGCTTCTTTCATACTGGTCACTCATTTTTGAAATCAATACAATTCAGCATGCGTTCACTCTTGGTCGCATCTCTTCATATTTTACCACATACACTTTTTAAGTTCTACTTTCCCATTCAAGTACTTTTGTACTTCTCCTGTTGTACCCAGCTCTCATTTCCATATAACAAAGTAAGCAGAAGGATGCTCTTACACATATACATTTTAGCTTCTTTCAATAAACACTCATTCCTCACAATTAAGCACAAAGTACCCCCTACATCCGACAGGAAGCTCTGGCGTGGGCTGGTCCATGAAGTCACGAAGAGTCGGAAGCGACTAAACGAATAAACAACAACCCCCTACATTTCCAGCAGCATTTACCAGTTACTTCATCCATTTTCCCATCTTCAGTCAACTTTCTATTAAGGAAAAATAGATATGCTATGCTCCATGTCCATATAAGCATTATTTCCGTATACTGCAGATAAGACTAGAAATCTGGCTGACAAGCTAAGCAGAAGTAGGCAAACTTTCATGTATACTTACTTTTACAAGCTCCATGACAAGATACAACTCAGTGGGCATATCCATTTCCTCAATCAGAAGAACAATATTGGGATGTTTGACCCGTCTTAAAATAGAAACTTCATTCTGAATCATGTGCTCCTGCATGAAAGAAAAAAAATATGAAAAGAGAATGGAAGAAATCCATACAGCCTCTCCAGGTCCTTTCTCTTGTTTAATGGGGTATGTTGTTATAATCCATCACATCAGTCCCATCTTCTGGTTTTCTTGGCAGAGGTAGCTTTCCAGTACCTTGGTTCTAGGGCTGAAAAAGAGATAGACTGACCAAAATCACCTTACTAGCTTCTTTGCATAAGGCAGGACTAGAACTCATGGCTCCTGCCTTCTAATCCATTGCCTTAATCACCACTCCAAACTGATTTCCTTTAATGGGACATCCAGGTGTGTACTGTATATATGAAACTCGGTATCCATCCATCCATCCATCCATCCATCCATCCATCCATCCATATAAATTAATGCCTAAATCAATACTACAAACTAGCAGTGATATTGCTAAAGTGTTAACTGTGCTGAGGCTGAGGAAAATAAATATCAAATAAATATCAAAAGTAAAACAAGGTAGCAATTGTAGGTAGAAGATTTCAACTTGCAAGTGCTTTACCTAGGTTTAAGCCTGCCTATATTCAATGTCTTTTGAATACTGGTCTTTTAGTAGGCCTGTAAAGAATTACACTTCCAATCTTTTAACTTAAAAATTACACAAACATAAATCATATTTTCCCAAGCAAAAAGGAAATATCAACTGCATTTTACTTTAGACATTTTAGCTATTAATCTTTTTCTTCCCAGGACTTCTCCAAACCAACAGATTATGCCTTGGCCTTTTATCCTTCCTAAACTGAACATCTTGTTTTCATGTCAGGTCTGTGAATGAGAAGATATCTGAGATGATAGGCATGCCAATCTGATTTGCATCAAGTAGACCTACAGTATCTGGGTGAAAAGGGGAATGAGTATATATTCTCGACTAGAATTTCTGACTGAGTTTCCTGTATCTGGTTAAGCTTCTTCATGAAAAGGTGCAACTGCAGTAGTCAGAAGTTGCATGGTTTTGTAGAACAATTCAAAAAGTTGTTTTTAATCCATAGTTAAAACTCTAAATGGTTTGGGACCACATTACCCAAATGACTATTTTTCTGCATATAATTCTGCTTGAGAATCAAGATCTACCTCAGAGCCTCTCCACTTACTCACAGAATAGCAACATGTGAAAGGGCCTTTTCTGTGGCAGCTCCCCAAGCCCCTGTACCCGCCCCAAGATCCATATTGCTTCTTCATTGCTTGTTTTATGATATGGTAGTCCATTTTTAAAAATCAAAGCTTCTGTGTCCTCCAGAATATTTTGGATACCATGAGTTCAGTTTTTTGTTGATACTTATAGGGTACCCAGTTCAAACATCTGTGGGTGGTTTAGAAGAATAACAACAACACATAAATCAATCACATCTAATCAGGACTCAACAATAAATATAACATGGCAGCCCACCCATCATAAGCCAATATTAGCCTTTCGTAAAACTCTGAAGACCTGGCTGTTTCCCCATGCATTTGGGGCAGGAGGTTAGGCGATGCAACTTCATCATTGGAAGGTATCATTTATCTTGGGCATTATGGGTCATTGTGTTTTTATTGTTGGATTTTAATCTTTGTATGCCACCCAGGGTCACTGTTGTGAGATGGGAAGCTATATAAATTATTTAAATAAATACATAAATAACAGAAACCATAAATAATATACACTAAATGCCCAGTTAAATAATAGAGTCTTCATTGTCTTCTGAAATATGAGCAGGATGGGGGCATCATGTAGTTACAATGGAGTGTGTGTTCCAAACAGGAAAGACACTACCAAAGACTGTCTTTTGGGTCCACATCTCCCTGATTTGATACCAGGGCAGGATTGTAAAGCTTTCCATTTATATACACACAGGCCATGTTGGTATATTGTTTTCTGCTACAGAAATTAATGTTACCATGGTAATTGAGTACTTCCTTACGTAACGGCAGGGTGAAGAGGTCAAACTTAATTGTCCTCAGTTTGGGTGTTAAAAGGTGCATTGCCTGGGGAGGAACCTTGCCTGGATTTGTTTTAGTTTCAGTTTCCTTCTTTCTACACAGCCTCTCTTTCCCAGTGCTCTCTGAGTGCGTGTGAATGCACAGCTTGTAAAATATGTTTTTGTGCTTTCTGTAAATACATTTATTTTTATAGAAATGCCTGGTGTGTGTGATTTTTCTGATCTCTCGGGCCAAATGCTTTCTAGCACTCTGACAGGTTATGGGCCCAGTAAGCAGCCCAGGGAAACCCCAGAGAGAGCAGAGAGAGCAGCTCGTACCTCATGCACATTTTAAAGGCAGGTAGCAAAGACCTGTGAAGATTTTCTTTGGAGCCACCTGGCGATTTTCCAGCCACTGCTGGTCTGCAGGACAAAGAAGACAGCTGAGGTGACTTGCAAAAGAAGGAAGAAGCCATGGCTACCTCCCAGCCCTCAGCAATGCCTCTGGAGCGCCTATCAGAGACCAACTACTTGAATTGGGCCCTGAAGATGGAGATGTATCTTCACAGAGAGAATCTTTGGCTGCCAATTGGTGAGCAAACCCCCCAAAATCCCAGTACTGAATGGCTTAGACAGGATGAGAGGGCTAGAGCCACCATTATCCTGGGAGTTGAGGACACTCAGCTAGTGCACGTGCGAGGTATGCAGTCTGCAAAGCAACTTTGGGATGCTTTGAGAGACCTGTATGTAAAGGCAGCAGCAGGGAGTAAAGTTACCCTGACAAAAAAGCTATACAAAGCCTACTTTGCAGAAGGAGATAGCCTTCCTGAGCACCTGCATTATATTCAGCAGCTGTTTGTTGAGTTGCAGGAGAGAGGAATGGAATTTACACCTCTCACAAAATCCTATATCCTGCTGTCCTCATTAAATGAAATGTGGGACACGCTGATTTGTACCCTGGAGGCTATGTCTGAAGCAGACCTCACCCCATTGTATGTAACACAGCACTTACTCGCTGAAGGGGAGAAGAGAAAGATCCCCCCCCCCATCTCTTCTGGAAAGCTGCAGCACCAGAAAGCAAAGGAAAAAGAAGCTGAGGCAACAGCACTAGCCTGCCCATGCTGCTTCAGTTGTGGTTCAGCTGGACATTTGCAGAAAGACTGTACCTTGAGACCCAAGAGTAGAAAGACAGAGAAGAAGAACAAAAGGGCAACACAGAAGAAGGCTCTTCAGACAACCCAAATCGCACAGGTTGCTGAGAAGGGTAATTCTGATGTATGGGTGTTAGATTCTGGGGCCAATTGTCATTTATGTGATTGTAAAAGCTCTTTTGTGTCACTGTCTAAAGCTGACAGACAAAGTGTGTCTTTGGCTGATGGGTCTGTGACCAAAATTATGGGACAAGGTGACTTGTATTTATCCTGCTTGGGAGAAACTGTGAAAGGTGTGTTGTATGTTCCAAATCTACAGTCAAACCTTTTATCTGTAGCACAATTAGCTGCAACAGGGTATGTCATAACATTTAAGAAAAATGGTTGTGAGATACGTAAAAATGGAAAATTGTGTGCTACTGGTATATTAAAAGACTCCTTGTACATTGTGCAAAATGCAAGGAAGCCAAGCTGCAAGGCTGCAGTTGGCAACACTCCATATCATGACCAATGTGTACACCTGATGCACAGGAGATTTGGTCATGCTAATTTCAGGTATATAGCACAAATGCCACAGCTGTGTGCTGACCTAAAGATAAAACCCTGTGATAATACTTAGATTGTGTAGTTTGCAAAGAGTGCAAAACACTAAAAGCTCCTGTGAGTAAGCACAGTGACAGAGTTACAACTAGACCTTTGGAAATTGTACACTCTGACATTATTGGTCCTTTTGCTCCAAGTCTTAGACAAGCAAGGTATGCAATGACCATAATTGATGATTTCTCAAGATACACATTTATCTACATCTTAAAACATAAAGATGAGGCATTTGAGAAGTTTAAAAGTTTTGTGACATGGGCAAATGGAAAATTCCCAAGGCCTGTATCTGCACTCCAATGTGATAGAGGAGGAGAGTACCTTTCTCACAAATTCAAAAGGTTCCTAGCAGAAAAGGGGATAGAACAAATTCTTTATAACCCCTACACCCCTCAGCAAAATGGTGTTGCTGAACGAAAGGGCAGAACTTTGCAAAATGGAATGTTATGCATAATGAAAGATTCCAATTTATTGTTTAAATCTTGGGCAGAGGCAATGTCCACTGCCTGTTATGTGCAAAACAGACTACATAACTGTGATTCAGGACACTCCATTCCATTTGTTTTATGGTGTGAAACCAAAGGTAAGCCATCTTAGAGTGTTTGGTAGTACTGCATGGGTTCACATTCCAAAACAGCAGAGAAGGAAAGGAGGCCCCACAACAAAGAAAGCCATCTTTGTTGGCTATGAACAAAGCTAGAGGAGCTACAGGTTCATAGTGGGAGAGAAATTGATAATTAGCAAAAGCGCTTCTTTTGCTGAGCAAAACTGGGGGAGATTAAATTCTAGCTCTATCTACAACAGAACAGCAAGGACTTGCTGATAGCAATCTTTTGCCTAGTGAGGACATTAAGCCAGAAAAGCAAACTGAAGATCTGTCTGATGAGACAGATGCTTCTCAAGAAAGTGATAGGAGTCAAAACTTAAGCCCTGTATTACCTTACAGGTCTTAGAGAAGTAATAAAGGTGTTCCTCCATCATGTTTTCAGGCTGAAACAGTAAAGGCTGTTCACATATTCACAGAACCTGAGTCCCTAGAACAAGTGAATGCTTTACCACCTGACATTGCACAGAATTGGCATTCTACCATGCAACAGGAATTAGCATCCTTGAAAGAAAATAAAACATGGAAACTGGTAAATCTACCTCCCAATGAACGCTGTCTAGGTTGCAGGTGGGTTTTCAAACTGAAAAGGGATGCTGATGGCAAAATCCAAAAATATAAAGCAAGGTTGGTTGAAAAAGGGTTCACTCAAAGGAAAGATTTAGACTTTGATAAGACTTTTGCACCAGTTACTAAAGGTGAATCAATTAGATTACTGTTAAAAATTGCTGCACTCAAAGGAATGTCAGTTCATCACTATGACATTCAAACTGCATTTCTCTATGGTGATTTAGACCACAGATTATACATGCAGCAACCCCCTGGCTATGAAAAAGGGGAGAATCTGGTCTGTGAACTGCAAAAGTCAATCTATGGGTTAAAACAGGCTGCTAGGTCCTGGAACCAAAAAAAAAAGTAGATGAAAAACTGCAGAGTTTTGGTTTTGTAAAAAGAGAATGCAGATCTCAGTGACAGGAAATCCACTTCTGGATTTTAATTCAATTTGCTGAGTCAAGCTTAGGCTGGCATTCTAGATAGCAAACACTTGTTGCTCTTTCCACTGCAAAAGCAGAGTTTTATTCTCTAGCACAAACCTGTAATGAGGTTGTATGGTTTAAACAGTTGTTAAAAGACATAGGCATGGAAGTGAAGGCTATAACTATTTATGAGGATAATCAAGCTTGCATTGCAATGGCAAAATATGAAGCCTGCAAGAATAGGACAAAACATATTGATATTAGATATCAATATATCAAAGACATGACAGCTAAAGGGGAAATAATGTTAAAACATTGTGAATCAAAAGACATGATTGCTGATATTTTAACCAAACCTCTTGCTCTACCAAGACACAAAGAGTTAACAAAGCAAATTGGTCTGCATCTCATTCCGTAGCATAAAAAGGGGAGTTTTGGTATATTGTTTTCTGCTACAGAAATTAATGTTACCATGGTAATTGAGTACTTCCTTAAGTATCGGCAGGGTGAAGAGGTCAAACTTAATTGTCCTCAGTTTGGGTGTTAAAAGCTGCATTGCCTGGGGGAGGAACCTTGCTTGGACTTGTTTTAGTTTCATTTTCCTTCTTTCTACACAGCCTCTCTTCCCAGTGCTCTCTGAGTGCATGTGAATGCACAGCTTGTAAAATACGTTTTTGTGCTTTCTGTAAATACATTTATTTTTACAGAAATGCCTGGTGTGTGTGATTTTTCTGATCTCTTGGGCCAAACACTTTCCAGCACTCTGCCACAGGCCAGGCAGATTCCACTTGTAGGAAATAGTCCCTGATATATCCTGAAGACAAGATATGCAGGGCTTTATAGGTTAAAACAAACACTAATCTAATTTAACTACTGTTATTACACAGGGAAACCTATCAAGAACCAGTGAGGTAACCAGAGTTTGGATATTATATTGCAACAGCAGTTCATATTTGCTAACAACTTGGCTGATGAATTTTGTAACAATTACAGATTCTGGGTCATTTTCAAAGGCCTACGTAGACCATGTTATAGTAATCTAATTTCATGGGTTGATGGGTTGCTAGAGTTTCACAGTGCAGGTAGGGCTGCCCTTGGTGCACCTGTTCTTCAGGAGTGAGTACACTAGCATTTTCTTCAAGGCTGGTAGCAACTTATACTCCCGCAAAAAGGATTCCCACCTCCCAAATCAGCTACTCATCCTCCCAAGCTGTTCAAAGGAGTTCACAGCTGGCCAAGCTGACATTACAGGGAATCCTATCCATTTCATCAATTTCCACATGGCCAAATGACTCTAAGATAACATCACAAGACATTACCCACGTCATCACATTTGAGTCTGTCCAATTGATCCATAACTCTGATCCAATGAAAGCTATTTTTCCATAAAGTACTTTGCAAACATGTCACAGTGGCCTGCCAGATCATTGTTCCATCTGTTGTTTGCTAAATGTTAGACATTTTTTAAAAAAAATAACCACTGAACTGGAGTGCCTGCAGATTTGAGCTAATCCAATAACTGAACATAAGCTTCCTCTGAAAGATATTATGCTCTACTGTGGAGCCTGGTACTTACCTTTCCTCTACATTTACTTTTTTTAATGATTTTCAGGGCATATTCTCTACCAGTTGACCTAATGAGAGTCAGAAGAAGGAAGAAACAGATTAAATCATTATAAAATAACACAAAGATCAGAATTTCATTTACCCAATAAAGTGACAACAGTATTTTACAGTTTAACAGAATAACCTAAGATTATTCTGCAGAGCAGCCTATTCTAGCCTTCATAGAAACAGCTAGAAAATCTCCAGCAGAAAATAAGGAAAATTTTAGAACATTCCTATTTTGTCACTGTGGCAAGCTGCTATGAAATGTGAAGAGGTATAGTATATTGATTTAAATAATATAATTTCTAACAGAAATTAAATGAAAATATCAAAGATTAAAACCTTGAAGTTTGAATACAATATTTAAAACAAAGGCTTAGCAAAAATAAAAACTCCACGCACATTTTACCATATTGCAGCAACATTGCTCTAAAACAAAAAGCAGCAAGTCCCTTTAAGTAGGGCATCATTAAGTTTCCCCACTAGAGGGCTTAATGGCATACAGTAGTTACTCAGAAATAAGACACTTCTTCATTGAAAAGTTATCTTTATATAGACTACCATTTGGAATCCTCCCCCTCCTCCCTCTCTTCCTCCCAGTACTAATGTTTGTCACATATTTTACGTCCTAGCCATGAATGTTCGACTTCTATTTTTAAAAAATTCAAATTTGGTAGCCCTTCAGTTCTAAAATACATATATTATGTGCTATTTTATTCTTTTGCTCATTAAGCAATAATAAATCTAGCATGGTTTTTGAATTGCTCCACTTGACCCCCTTTCTTTACCTTCCCTCACCATAAAATGTTACTCTTCTTTGTTGTTTATTCGTTCAGTTGCTTCCGACTCTTTGTGACTTCACGGATCAGCCCACGCCAGAGCTTCCTGTCGGTCATCCACACCCCCAGCTCTCCCAGGGACGAGTCCGTCACCTCTAGAATATCATCCATACACCTTGCCCTTGGTCGGCCCCTCTTCCTTTTGCCCTCCACTCTCCCTAGCATCAGCATCTTCTCCAGGCTGTCCTGTCTTCTCATTATGTGGCCAAAGTACTTCAGTTTTGCCTTTAATATCGTTCCCTCAAGTGAGCAGTCTGGCTTTATTTCCTGGAGGATGGACTGGTTTGATCTTCTTGCAGTCCAAGGCACTCTCAGAATTTTCCTCCAACACCACAGTTCCAAAGCATCGATCTTCTTGCACTCAGCCTTCAAAGTTTTGTCATACATGTTACCCTTCAGGTGTCCTCAAATGTATGACAAAACTTTGGTAGGGTAGACTGAACTTACACAATTCCAGGGAATGCCCAGGAGAGACATATACAGTATTTCCTTATTTTTTGCTTTGTTAAACCATTTATTAAACTGCTGCATGAACTAAGAATACTAGGCTTAAATCTGTGCAGACACAAATTTGGCCCTTACTCAGCCTGGGTTATCCTGGGGGACAGATCCCTCCCCACAGATCTGATAGACTTCAGTAGAAGCGAAGAAGATATAAGCTGCCTTGAGCTTCTTCAAGGAAAGGCAAGAATGAAATGTAATAAATAAATTCCACCCACTCCCTGAACTGCAACTGAATAACTTCTTTATTTAATTATACACTAACTTAGACTGTTTAGATAAGAGTACATGTTTCATTCACTTTGATTGCACTGGTTGCTTGTGATAAACATAGTTACCCTCATCAGGCCAGGATTCTTTTGCATATAGCAGCTAGCTTCTACACATAAATGCCTACCTACAGAAGGATCTGTGTATGCCAATGGCTGCTGTTCAGGTGGTTCTTCTCATGCCAAAATGCTCCACAAGGATTTCTCCCCAAAATTCCCTTGTTTACCAAACAGGGAAAAGCCAATTCTTTTCTGCCGGGTTGACCCTCAGCATGTCAGATAAATGTTACTTATAATATTTTATATGCTATAACCAGTGCATCATTCACAGACTACAACAGATAGCAGCTACAGCAGAGATTTGGAAATCAAACCTGAAAAAAATTATGTAAGGAAGGACTTTTTATTTTCAAGGTACTTATTGTGCCTGCATATATAAGATGCTTTTTAAACAGCATTAAGTTTTTCAAAAAGCATATATGTCCAGCAAGACCCAACTACTGAAAGAATAATCAAGGACGGTAGAAAATCAAAGCTTTGCATTTATAGATTGTTCCTAAAAAACATTTTAGGCCTTTATAGGTCTAGCTGGAGTCTTTTTTTCCTCTTTATTTTGTTTATATGTAGCTGAGGCACTTCTTTGTTACAAATAGTTTGTACATAGAGATAGGAACTGCTTTAACAGTAATAAGCAAAAAAGCTCACTTACCTTTCTATACACTCTTTCACAATGGCAAAATTCCCATCTCCTATAGTCCGGCCAACTTTATACCTCTCTGCTATTGAGGCTGGAACCTGGAAGCCTTCATCCAACACTTCTGAAAAGAATTGTTAATAAGTTTTCTGGGTGGAAAAAGCAACACAGATATGACATATAATACATATTTTACCTATACCTATACAGCTTCAGACAACTGAAACCATCCAGAAACAGCATTTTGCAAAACAGAGAATCCATGTTCCTGACACCCTCAGAAAGTTTCACCATATTAACTGTCAAGCTTATGGATGCTGGATCCAATTTTACACATTGCTTGTATGATTTCTCACACATATTGGTGATCAGTTCACAGACGTACTATTTCATCTCAATGCTCGATTAGTTCAACACGCCATAATTAAGTCTATCTACAAAAGAAGTCTAACACTCAAGCACTTCTTTTATTACTTCCTGCAAGCTGAGAGCAACACAGACATGCTCATGTGATAACTTCTATCTTTCCTCCGATGATATTAAATATTCAGTTTTTAAACAAGTGTTCTCAATAATGTCACCAACAAATGCAACCTGGACACCAGATGCTTAAAGAAACTTTCACAGTTAAATCAAAAGAGAAAAAGAGGTTCTGTTTATTGCATTTTAGTAGCCATTAGAGAACCATTATTCTTCAAATGTTTTTTAAAAAGCTGGAGCCATAACCCTTCACTTAAATGAACCATGTTTAGCCTTTTCAAATTGTAACAACTCTCTCTGTTGTTGTTTTTTAAAATCCTCTTAAAATTATGTTCTAAAATCAATTGAACAATTGAATTGTCCTGGTCAGACAAATTTTCCTGTTTTGTTTTTGTTAAGCAGTTCTTACTCAATTTTATTAAAGAGAACTTTATTTAGCAAATTAAGGTCTAAGGGCCACAACTCAGCTTCATGGGAAAACCTGAGGGCTGAAAAACAGATGGGGCTACTGCACAGTTGTTAGCAAGGCAAGGTTGCATTTGGGGTTTCTCTATTTTTAACTACTCAGCAAACTTATTATAGGCCTTACACAATAGCTTTCATGTGTTTTCTACCTCAGAAAGGCTAGAAATTGTGCTATCCATTTTCAGCAATCATAGTTAGAATTATTTTGTTTATTAACTCTAATGTGACTCTGGGCAGAATACAATATCTCATCCCCATCACATTGGCCCGTCCCACCCGATCATCCAGAGAGGGCGTGCTACGGACCCCGTCCATAAGAGAATTTCATCTGGCGGGGTCCAGGAAACAGGCCTTCTCTTTGGTGGCCCCCAGAGGTGAGGCAGGCCCCTTCATTCCTGACCTTCCAGAAGGCCCTGAAGACCTGGTTCTGCTGTCTTGCATGGGGCGGGAAAGTGAATAACCATTCTTGGGGGTGGCTCGCACCCTAGAGTCCCTCCCACCAGCCTGGATTTTATATCTTTCTTGGATTTTATTTATTTATTGTATTTTATGATGACTGTTTTATGTGATTTTAATGTTTATGTTTTGTGCTGGATTTTATTGTAAACTGCCCAGAGTTCCTCTTTTGGGGGAGATGGGCAGTGGCTAAATTTGAGTAATAAATAAATAAAATAAATAAATAAAAATATACAAAATTTAAAATAACATAATCCACGCAATACACACACAAAAAAAGTCTGGGGAAAAAAAGCCACCATCTCACAAAACAGTCAACCCACAAAGAGCCCGACATTTATTGTAGCCTAAGGTTGGGAAAAGAACCAGATTTTAAGGTGCACATGTGTAAATAAGGTTAGGCTGGGGACTGTACAAACTTTTGGAGGAATATCATTCCAGAGGCCAGTGCTACATCAGAGAACACCTGTTTCATGGTTCCCATTGGGTGGTATTGCTTAATCGATGGGACCCAGAGCATGCTGATTCTGCTGAATCATGCAAGATGGGCAGCAACTATGGAAGACAGGTGATCCCTCAAATAACTAGGCTCCGTGTCATGAAGAGCGTTATAAGTGATAGCCAACACATTGAATTGTACTGAGTACAGCTTCCAGAGCAAAGGTAGACATAGGAAGGCATGCCCAAAGTTGCCTGTCTTGCTGTCTTCTGGACCAGCTGAAGCTTCTGAGTGGTCTTCAAGTACAGTTCCATATACAACCCATTGCAATAATCCAAACACAAGGTGGCCAAAGTTTCTTAGGGGCCTGTCTATACAGATATGAGTGCAACTGGCTCACTAGATGAATCTGTGCAAACAACTTCCTAGCAAGTTGCCACTTGTTTTTTCAGCAGAAGCTGTGAGGCCAAGAAGATCCCAAAAACTGTCCCAGTCCTGAAGGGGCAGTGCAACCCCATTCAGGATTAAGGATGGAGCATACCAAAATCTGGGTGGTCCAAATACCCATAGCCACTTGGCCTTGTCAGAGCTGAGACTGTTCCTCTGCCATGGCGTCCAGACACTGGAACAAGGACTTGACAGAATCACCTGGTTGGCCTGAGATTGAGATATTCACTGGATATCATCAGCATACTGATGATACCTGACATTAAACTCTCCACTGTTTTCCCTACTCCTACTGTGAAATTATTTCTAAAGAAAAAACAAATTCAGAAAAAAATCTTGAGGAAAATGTGACATTCCTGCACTTTTTAAAAATTGCAAGATGGCCAAGGTATATGCATAAATGTCCTGAGTCTGTTTATTTAAATTTGTTATAGCCACCCACTCCATTGGACTCCGATCACCTTACAAAATCTTACAATGAGTTTCATTGTATATTATTCCTCTAGCAGTTTACAGCTTCCAACAGCAAGTTGGATGGGCTCGATTACAGAGTCTATTGGGGTACAGCTGGAAGACCTGAAGGGGCAGATTGGGGACAGATCTTTCTGGAAAAGGCTTATCTGTGTGGTCACGAGGAGTCAACACCAACTTGATGGCACATCAAGTCAGTTAATGGCTTCTCATATCATAATTTCATTTCCAAGGGAAAACGTAGTAAGGCAAACCTTCCCACTGGATCACTGAGGAAGAGGCCTGTCTTTGAGAAATTGGTGGATAATTTAAAAAATAAATTCTGAAAAATTTAGTGAAATCACCCAATTTCTCTGCCAACAAACATGATGCATTTCAAGTGACCATTTTTGCCTAGTTTGTGATGAGATGCCTAATAAACTTTGAGAATGCAGTTAAGGGAAGAGCAAGGGATCTTTCAGAAGAGACTCCTATTTCCAGGGAAAGTGAGAAGCATGAGAAACAGATTAAAGAGTAAGTTACCCTTAATTACACTAGATATTAGTTGTGGAGAAAATAACTTGGTAGGATTTCAAGATTAATGTCATGCCCTGTGAGTTTGACAAGCTGAGGAAAAAAGAACCTCCTGGATTTCTGTAGAGACCTTTATTGCTTGTAAAAAATAATAATAATTTTAAAACCCTACAACTTCCTGACTATATAGCTTAGAGGCACAAAGGATTTCAGCCCTTCTTTGGGAGATAGACCAATCTCCCCAAAAATGAACAAAACTAATGTAATTACAAAAAAGACAAAAAAAGACACATTACATCAAAAGGCCTTGTAGGTAGGAATATCATGATGTGCTTCCTCCTGTAACTTGGAAATGAATGTAGAATTTTATTTTTTCCTCTGCCACTATGCTTTCTATGGCATTGTTATTTATAGTTTAGGTTTTGTACCTTTAATTTTATTTATGGAAACAGGATATGTAAACTGCTCAGAGTCAGTTTCAATTGAAATGGCATATAAGCCCAATTAATAAATAAAATAGAAATCCTTTTTTAAATCTTAAATCTTAAATGCATACTGTACATTCAGTGTTGTAGAAAAGGAATTATGGAGTTGCTTGAATTAGGATCAGCACCTAAACAGAACATCCACAAGAGCTGAAAAAGAAATGCTCCTAGCAGACCACATGTTAATGGTCTGCTACAAATAGGAATTTCTCTGGCAGAATCTCAAAATAGATGCTGCATGGGGTTCAATTATACCTCATAAGAAGATTATAAATAGCAATAATATACTCATGCTCACCTTAAACACTGGGAGAAGCCTGAAATTACATAGAATCCACTAGTTTATACAAATAAAAATGACTTAGCAGCACAGAAAAAAGAAAGGTGAAATGCAAGTCCTGAGTAGAACATATTTACTTATTTCTACAGAAATAGCCATTTTTCTTAAAGTGAAGCCCTCATTCTTCCATTTAGTTGGAATTCCCTTTTTTCTGAAATTCTAATTTTAATCTGAGGCTTTGCAAAATAGCACTGACTCTCAGTCTTTTCCCAGTCTCAGTCCATAGCTTCTCCTTTGATTCCCTCTTCCTGTTCTGTCTTTGCCTTTTCAAAGGACTCAATTTTTTTCTCCCTAGAAAATTTCTCTCCTTCCCTGTGTTGTCTCTTCATGTGTACATGAACAAGAATCATGCCTCACCTACGGATGAGGATTGTGGATGTCTGCAGTCAGTGAATGATCCAGACTGGGGTGCAGACTGACATTCACAATAGTTCATTTCATTCTGCACAAAATTATTATATCATCTCTTGTATTTGTGGCATGTATTCAAAAGGAATACATTAGGTTTAGGAAGTTTAGGAAGTAACTAATTAGCTTTCAAACCATGGCAATTAAAATCTCCATAAACAATCTGAACTAGAAAGTTAACCAAACAACAAAAACTTTCTCAAGATGTACTGGACATGTACTCTCATTCTTAATATATGATATAGAAATATTTTGACTGTTGGAAAAAATTGGAAAATGGCTATGGAAGTTACCAGATTACTCTACTCAGGAATACACAAATGCTAAGGACAGTTGAATACAAAACATCAATTGCTCCCTAAGAGCAACAATCTTTCTTCAACTTTTAAAGGCAACATATTATAGACAACTTTGTATTATGAACTTTCAGACAGAGATGCATTTTATCTACTTATATTACCTTCACCAGGCCCATCATTTTCATCCATTGAACTGCAGACTTTGGTAGAAGCTAGTGAGGTAGAGGAACCACTGTGCTGAGAGCTCTGGAAATGTAGAATTGGATTGGACAAAGATAATTAAATATGGTTTCAACAAAGCTAAATTACCAAATAAAAAAAAAGCCAGAGAATCTTCCTGAGGATCAGAAATATTTTTTAAAAAATGCTCCTGAAATATTCTATCCTTGAATACCTTCAGAAGCCATCTTCAATTTACTGCTCATTATGTAAAAACCTTCTACGCCACATTCTGTTTCCTTGTTAGCCTCCTTACCATCTCTGAACAATTCAGAACATCTCTGTCAAATGCTCTTTCACTGAAAATGTATTGCTGTGTTTCTCTGAGAAATCCGCCATTTAGGATTTGAGACTGTTAGTTACCAGAACATGATCTTATGCTTACTTAGCTGTAAAGTCTTGCCACAGCAGAAAGGATGTATATTCAAAAGGCCTTATTAATGTTCCCCATGCTTTCTTCCTAAGCAAGAGATGTGCAGAGAGCAGCTAACAATTTCAAAGCTATAAAAGAGACTTGTGTTCTCACCTTATTTCTACAGCCTGCTATACCTGTTATGGTATTTTTCCAGTCCTTGGGGAACGCAATGAGTTTCTGCATAGTAACTGGATATGCACCGAGGAAGCTGGTGGTCAGGAAACCAAAACCAGGTCATGCAAGCCATTATTTATTTTTGCATTTCTGTTAGCTAGATCTTGAAAGGTAACTATGGATTAATGTCCTATCTGTACTTAGCTATTATGTATCTAGTTGGCTTCCAATGTGCATATATATTTTAATACAAATGCCAGGGATTGACCATTATCTATTTTCTCTCCTTGTATCAAGTGTTCAAGCAATGAATCATATGTAAATGAATGGTTTAGTTGATGCATTTGCTCCCCATATAGATATAAGGTTTGATATATATATATGAGGTTTGCTTCATTAGAAGGAAAGCAGACCTTACCCTTTGTGTCCTGATATAATCACTATACCTTTCAAGCTTTAAAAATCCTTGCATCCTGTAGATTTTTCATGTGGCGACTGAAGGAGGTAAAACACATAATAGCATTATGAAATGGCCGTGGAGGTCCAGCTGAATCCCCAAATTTCCTAAGGAGTCTGTTATTTTCACTTTCATATTTATTTTGAAACCATATTTCATAATTATGGGGCTGTTTTGTATGGAAGAATATACTTTCCAGTCTGTCAGACTTAATGATTGTACTGATAGCCAGATTCTCAACCATTTGTACCAGCTTATCTACTTGTGACATTGCCAAATGTCACTATGTATCATCATCATAACAGTATATTGTTTGACCTTGCAGTGGTATTAATATTTGTATTAACTCATCCTAAACTTGGGAAAGTCTTGGGATAGAATGACAGATAAATAGGACCTCTTGCAGACTTCGTTCTTCAAATTCTTTTGTTTACCAGTCACTTAATTTGGCAGCTTCAAGTCCCTTCTTCTTTCAAAGCTTTTTTATTTTTATAATTGATTATCATATTTTTCCTTATTCCCATCTAGAGGAAGACAAGTGTATTACATTTGTAGCTAGCTCTCATAGCTGCATTCTCTTTTGAAGAGAGCGCATTGTATTTGAGATACAATACCTGGACTGCAAAATTCCCCCAAACTTCAGAGATTTAAAATTTTAGAGTTTTCTGTATCTACTTGCTACCATTTGGTAGTATTTCTGAAGTCTACAAATTGTAGCCCTAATAATAATGCCTCTCATGTCAAATTCCCTTTTTTACTAAGTAAGGATGTTATCAATAGCTCCTTAGCTAAGAGATCAAGTTAAGAGATTTTTTTTTGCAACTACTTAGTGATCACAGGTAATTATAGTACAAAAGAAGCTAAAATCTATTCAAAGTACACTTACTGTAACCTTTTAACTTCATTTCCTAGAGTCACATTCATACTGCTTTAATCTCTATAACTGATATAACTAATTCCTTCTTCTGAAAGGAAGAGTTTACTTATCACTGCCTTCTCTTTTCTACTTTTCAATGACAACTCTGTACTAACTTCATTTATTAACATACTATATTAACAGATGGCTGCCAACACAAGCCAGAAATGGCACATTTCTTGGAACAGTCTCTGAACTGCAGAATGCTCCCCACTGGCAGAATGAGTGGAGACAAAGAGTTATTCTGAAGATTGGCTCTAGCTATTAGAAGAAGATCCATAAATGACTTGTGATGTAGAGGTCTGCAATCTTGCTCAAAGGCTACATATTCTCAAATTCATTCTTTCCAAACCTAGTGCCCGAAAGACCATTACTAGCTGAGGGATCGTGGAAGTTGAAGTCCAACACATCCAAAGAACATCACATTGAAGAATTCTCTCCTGCTCTCATACTTCTTTTATAATATTGGGAAGAGATGAGACAAAACAGTGGGAAGACCTTCCCAAAATATTAAAGCTATCTGGGCATCAAACTCCCATGACAGCAATGATAATATTGCATGAACAAAGGAGACAGACATTTGCTGTCTGATGGGAAGGGAGTGGGAACTTACCACATGAACCAAACATTTGTATGGAAAACCTATAGTAAAATCCCACACAGAGAAGATATCCAATATTACTATACAGTTTCACAGTAGAGCATAAATTACAAGCTTGCCCATATTTATTTCTGTGTTTGCTTATTTCATTTTAAAATAATACACATCATGATGTAGTTGAACAATCTGTAGCCATTTATAACACTGATACAGCTCTACTTTATTTAGATCACTTCAAAAACATAAAGTCTGAATAAAAATCAGACCATCCTATGATCTTTGATTTCTGTATATGGTCACTTTTGAACAGCATTAATAATAGAACTGAATTACAAACTTTCATATAAATCTATTTTGATTTTTAAAAGTATGGAGTTCTTATTTAAAAATTGACACTGATCATTGATTGATATTAACTTAGGCACATGCATGCCTAACATCCAAAGAAGTTTGTCTATAAAAATATGTTTGTCTTTATTAAACCGTTGAAATTCCTATTAAAAGTGATGCCCCTGCATTAGTTTCACTGAGGAAAAATTACGCCTCACTTAGTTGCTCAGTTGATTGGAAGAGGTGCTAAGAGCAGGGGACATACGCTGTATGTAAACCATCACCTGCCTATGAGTAAAGC
The DNA here is from genome assembly GCF_035149785.1 of Candoia aspera. Taxonomy (NCBI): domain Eukaryota; kingdom Metazoa; phylum Chordata; class Lepidosauria; order Squamata; family Candoiidae; genus Candoia; species Candoia aspera. The sequence goes on along the minus strand of NC_086157.1, from coordinate 91,053,145 downwards.
TAAATTTAAAAGAAATGCAAAACCCTGTATCCAATATTCTTATATGCTTTGCTCTGCAAGTTTATTATTTAACCCAAAGATCTGCAGAGACAATACCAACATTCAGCTAAACATATTTTTAGTCCTATTTAAACGTACAAGCAGCCTATTATAACAGGGCACTGGAGATGTAGTCTCTGTAGTCTCTCCCTATCTGCTTAGTGCCACTCTCATGAAGGCAAATGTTTACACAGAATCATAGAATTGGAAGGGACCTAAGAGGTCATCGAATCCAACCCAGTGCACACTGCAGGATTCACTGCACCATCCCTGATAGATGACAATCCGGACTGTTTGAAAATCTCCAGTGGGGAGCAAACCACACCATGTGGGAAGCTGTTCCACTGACTGACAGCTCTTATTGTCAAGACGTTGTTCCTAATGTCTAATCTGTATCTTAAACCTTGAAGTATCAGTCCATTAGCTCTAGTCTAACCCTCTGGAGCAAGTGAAAATAAGTCCAAACCCTCTACAATAGGATTTAGTGTAGCTCACAATGATCTTTTAATTGTCTCCAGCAAGACATAAAGAATATCTTTTGTCAATAAGGCTACATTGTTACAAGGCAAGTACGTAGAAAAATGCCTCATTTGCATTACGTTTCCACCAGATGGTCTGGTATGACTGCAGCAGAATTTATAAAACTCTCTTAACAAATTATTCGCTGTTACCGAATTAAAATTTGGTTCAGTGAGTTATCTGATTTGTATTGAAATTTATCTTAAATAGAGAGTGGCTTTTGGTTTTGATTCATTCTTTTCAGATTAGTTACAAAAGATAATTCCTGAGTTTCTATTTCATACAAAAAATGTATCTATCAGTTAAAACCATATGACAAAAGGGAGTTCAGTTACCCCAAAGAGAAACTGGAAAGCAATTCTTACTCAAGGATTCAGGAAAAATGCTTGTGTCCCTCACCAACAAAATCTGTATTCATTTATAATATTAAACAGAGGGAAAAATGGCATAAAATAAGATTAATGACAATAGATTAGGAGATAGTTTTCTCACTAGTTTAAAGCAGATAATGGAATTTCAGAGTGTTCCTGCTCAATAATAGTGTGATGAAAGATAAACCAAAGATAAATGTCTGTAGGTTATTAATATATTCAATAATATTTACACTGTAAATTCCATTGAGTTTAGTTGGATACACAACTACATTTATGTATGATGGCAGCCTTAATGTGACAAGGCCAACTTTAATATAACGTTCTATAATTCTTCCACATAAATTCCATAAATTTGTATCACCCAAATGCATCTGTAGGGCTGGGAACTTTTCTGGAGCATATTTGGGTCATACCAGAGATGGGAGCAAGTAGTGATCTAGTCACATAACTCCCTGTTTAAATTCTAATGGGCTCCCCCTCACCAGCAATAAATTTCTAAGATTTGGGCTGAATATATTTCAAAAGTATTAAAGAAATGAAAGGAACAATTAAAGAAGTTAGGGATAAAAATTATTTTAACAAGCCGTGGTTTAGCTTGAGCATATTTCCAAATCTTTGGATTACTACTTTGAGTCAGTTTTTGACTCCTGGCAACTGCCTGGACAAGTCCCTGAAGTTTTCTTGGCAAGGTTTTTCAGAAGTGGTTTGTCACTGCCTGCTTCCTAGGGCTGAAAGAGAGTGACTGGCCCAAGGTTACCCAGCTGGCTCTGTGCCTAAGGTGGGAGTAGAGCTCATGGTCTCTAACTTGATGCCTTAACCACTATATCAAACCAGCTCGCTACTTTGAATAAATTCATGAAATTATAAGCAAACATTTATTTTGCTTAAAATACATACTGCAATTGTGGTGTTTTCATTTTTTTTCCACCTAATAGTTTGAAGACCTTAATACACTTGTTATTTTAGATTTCAATACAATTCATTTTTATCTCAGTAATCCTTAAGCTCTGCTCAGAGTCCTGGATCACAAGCTGAACTCAAATTCATACTTCTTTGAGTTCTGCTTCCCTTCAGATCTTCAACTGAAAGCATGGAAGCTGAAGAAACAGGACTACACAGATGGTCCTGTTCTCCCCTAGTGTCATGAGTAAGGATGGCGAGCAGGGGGCTCCCATCCAGACTGTTAAGTGCATGCGTAGCACTGAGGAATTAGGTAGCCATTCAAAGAGACACAGATCGGGACCGCCTTAACCTTTGGGGTTTATATGGCTGGGTTTTTCCCACGCTTCTTCAGTTTGTTAGGATTCCTGTTATGTACAAGCAATAAAACATTAGAGACCAGTTCCTTGTCTCAGCGTGTTTCCTGGCAGTTAGGACACCTAGTTTCAGTACTTAGCACATTCAGGGGAATGCCTAGACAGAGCTACACAGGCTCCATGTTAGTATAATTTGATGTTACTTTTCTGTAGAACTCAAATATATTTTATAGATATCACCTGGTAATAAAAAGTTAAGTTGAATTTACACTGGTTATACTTAGGAGTATAACCACCAAAACCAATTGATCCATTCAAGTTGATTACATTTGTCTCTAGCCCCTGTTGCTGCTTGATTCAAGAGGATGAAACAAATATTTCTTAAATATAAAATAATAACAAGTTCTTGCATGGGAAAAAGATCTGTGAAGTTTTATGAGTTTTCCTGGGCATGAACTTCCATTCAATGTGTTCTTGTAAGGGGTTCAAAAAAACACACACAAAAACATGCCCCAGGTCTTAGGGAAAGTGTATTGGATTTCCTTCCTCCGCTGCACTGAACTTAGGAAGATATTGTTATTTCATTCACTTTTTCCATTTTATTTTTGCTTTTTGCACTTTATGAAACCTAGCCCTATACAAATTGTAATTCCTATTTCTGTTATTTTTGTTCTTGTTCCTCTAATTACTGTTTAATGGATGAGGGTGAGGATTGGTCGTTACAAATCTCAAAGTCTGAAGGATATTTAAATTTTTCCATTAATGACTATTCCATATTTATAGAAGTGCTGTTCCTATTGCATAACTACCAAAAACTGGGCAAACATCCTGGGCAATTATAGTGAAGTAATACTCATTGTACTTCAACACAGATGTAGATCACATTAGGATCACAAAAAAAAAAAAAACCCAGATAATTCCAGACCAAAAAGCCTTCATGGAACCTGAAGTGCTCAGTATAAATGGCAAGCCTTAATTTGATTTCGGTCTGCACCATTTGAGATGTCATCACCATTAAATAAATTTTAAGAGGGAGCTCTTGCTTCAGTTTCTGGCCACCTGGCTGCTTTTATGACACACCTACATTAAAAGAAAGCTGCTGCATAAAAGCAGGATTTGGCCTGTGGTGTAAGTATTTCACATCCAGATCAGCCTAATTTAACAGATGGCCAACATACCACCATTGCTCTATGATGGAAAAAGGAAGATCAGCACTATAGGGTTTCAGCCACATTTTACTGAAAGATGTGTCCTGCAGTTCATTGGTAAATATTTTAAATGGGAAAACCCAGTAATAGTCCTTAGGCTGAAAGTATGTCAGTGCATACAAGTGCTTTAAGTGTACAAATTAATTTACGCTGAAAATCTTTCTTATTTTCTATTCATAGCTTGCAGGGAGCTGTTTATGTCTGATGTATCAGGGAAAGAAAGGTTGTAAATCAAAACATCTAGGAATCTGTTCAATGTCAGATTTCTCCGTAATATTTGTACTGGGAAGTAAACATGATTGTCAGATTAACTTTACCAAGGCTCTGGGGCTTCTAAAGCCTGCAAACTTATAAAAACTACATTGCCTCATTGTGAAGAAAAATGGGAGCCAGTGACATAAGATTAAGGCTATTTCAAATTCAGACTGAATATTCAGGCAATTCAAGTGTGTTTTGGGGAAAGAAAACCAGCAAACTACAATAATCATAAAGTACTGAATTTCTCATCTTTTAAAAATGCCAACTCCTAACATACACATAGCTGAAGCCAGGGGATTCAATAAACATGTAATATGAAAATACCCTTTAAAATGCTATTTTAAAGGGCAGTGAAACAATTTTGTCTGTGGTGAGCAAGATGATATTTTGGTTAGTTTTCAGGTAACAAGCAAAGGGCATCTTAACTCTTTCAATGCTCTATTTTGTAAAAAGCAGATATCATGTTCAATTAAAGTGACAATAAGGACAGCAGATTAACATAGACATGAAAATGAAGGAACATGATTTTTGGGGGGGGGCAACATATTTTTATTCAGAAAGCTTCAGTATCTCTCAGGGTTATCATACGCTACAGCAAGGCAGTTACTCAGGCAGAAGATGTTGGTATCATGACCAGAATACAAATAACTAATCATTTAATATGCTATTATTTTATATTTATTACCAGGAAAGGGGAGATATATTTTTGCAATTGATTGATGGATCAAAATAATCCAGGTAACTTTGAATCTTTGCTTATTAAGGGCTTTTCCTGTTCTACTCAAGCACCTAAATGTCTTCAGGTTACAGTCCAATGCACAGTAAAGTGAGCTAAGTTTTATCTCACGATTCTCTGATATTTATAGGCTCAACAATATTTTGTATGTATTATAATAACTTACTATGGCTAATTATTATGCAGGATAATAAAGATACGAATTCAAGCATCAGCCAGGGGTATGTGAAGGAAATATTTTTAAGAACAGAACAGAATTCATAATAGTAGGATTTACATGACATAGACATTAAAAAAAAAAGACTACACCTCCAATCTAGGGTACACCTATACATTGCTCCTCCCCTCTAGAAAGGGGAAAGTTGGGATTTATTTATTTGCTAAATATCATTGCTATTAAAAAAGGAAGGAAAAATAAATCTGCATTGGGGTCAGTCAATAAATAAATAATCCATGCCAGCACTTTTATTTTTCCATGCTTCATATAAACATGCACATGTGGGAAAAACACTCAAAAGGAAAAAAAAATAATTTCTTTAATGAATTGTTGTTCTGCTTCTCTTTATCTAAGCTTCCAGGTTCTTTGTTAATTCCTAGAACTCTGAGATCCTTTGCCCTCAAAGTAAACACTGCGCTGTTCCTGTCAGCCACACTATATTCAGGTAGCTACTAATCAATATCTGTAGAAACAGGAAGTGTCAGGTATAATAATCTTTTTAAAAGCTATAATAATTTCTATAACCAAAAATCTTTAAATCTAGAGGAATAAAAAAAGAACTGTAGAGCCTAATAACTTAACCAGATTTTTTTTAAATGATTCCGGTAGCACAAAGAAACCACAAAAAGTATTTTATGCAAACATCTAAACAGATGTTTAACAGTGCAAGAGCTATGTACTAATTATACCAAAATATCATATTATACTATATATTATGCTGTCCATAGATCTTATGCTATCTATTGCATCATGCCTTTATTTAGGTCTTTAATAGAATCATGCATATTTTTTACTTTAAACTGAGTTAAGGATATTTCATACTAAAGTTATAAAGAAAAGACAAATGCTAATAAGTTAAAATCCATCAGTATATGAGAATTAAATATTTCAGTTGCTATGGAAAATTCTGTTTTTAATAACATATGTGGGGAGAAATCTAGGGTTGAAAATGTGTTCTCTTGTTTATATGGTTCTTTTTTAAAAAAATAAAAAAGGAAAAATATTTTCTTAAAATAATTACATTGCAAGTGGTTCCTTTTAAATGTTGCTATAAACTTCTAACCATGAAGTGTCATACCAGCCCCACCAACCCCAACCCTGGTTCAGTATATGCTGGCCCTTGTAAATGATTGTAAATTCATTTCTTTTAGTGAGAAGGAACTTTGCTGAAGCCTTACCAAAGATCAGCAGAAGGAGTAGAATGGGAAACTCTATCCAAAACAGATCTTCTTTCCTAGATTCTTCTTTCTATCTTTCCATTATGAGCTCTCTCAGAAAATATGCCAATGGACTTTTTCCATATTCTTTTTTTAGATATGGGCTTGAATCCAATGCTAGTGTGAGCAGAAAAGATGTTGCCTCTGCTTATTTGGGACTCTTCCCCTCTCCCCTAGGATTTTTGTGCCACAATTCAGGTTTGCTTCCCTGACCCTGTAGGGAAGTCTTCTGAAGAACACAGGACATGCAGGGAAGTGAAGAGATCAGAAAGTCCCTTGAATAAATACCGTTTCCATTCTACTCTTGGGAAATGGTCAAAGTATTTAGTAAAACTAACAGCAGAGTTTCTCTCCATCCAATGTTAATCTCAAAATGCTACATGAACTCCAATTACTTAAGCATCCCTAAAGATTTTGCATAGAAATCATACTCTGTGTTTGTGTTAGTGGGTGTATAGTATGAACAAAAACTATTGTTTTAACAGTCTTTAACACTTGCACAACCTTTGTGCACAATACTCTAATGTCAATCAATAACTACTGGCATTCTAAAGAAGTATTAAGTCTTCATTCAGGCATAAACCATTAAGCATTTGCTGTTTTTACACTGAGCGTCATACTGAATCCAAATCATCTGATAGGAGCAGACCATACAAGCCCTGTAAAATGAAGTGCATTTATTTATCGTTTTCTGTACTGCCATTTAACTCCTAAATTTTGTACTACAGTCCTCCAGGAACACCAACATAAATATGTGTAAATAAATAATCAGAGTATCTATTCGTCTTTAAATTAAACCACCATCTTTTCCAATAAAAAGTGAATCAATTATAAGTAATAACACTTTCTCCCCAATATTTCACCCTTCATGATTTCAACATCTAGTCTGACATATCTACTTTAAACACTGATGTATTTGGGAATGCTTGCCTGTCCATTTCAACTGTTTATGTTTTTACTTCCTGGGGGTATTGAAGTACTTTGATAAAATGGCACTATACACGCATGCACACAATTCTGTGCTCTTATTGAGGGTAGCCAAGCAACAGTTCTTATCAGCGGAGAAACACAGAGGATCTGCCAAAGTGAACCTTTGTATGTTTATTACAACTATGCATCTTGTTTTCTACTCCTACTGCTAGCATCCTCTGACTGATCAAATAATTTACAATGCCAGAGGTGTGGGAGTTTAATGGGTGTCCTTATTCAAACTACACATGTCTCAGAAATGTACACCATATAAAAGAGAAAAAAAGATGTTCAATAACATATAGCATTGTCTCCTAAGTGAATCACAAGGAGATATTCAGAAAGGATGGAAATAATGCAGTAGTAATGTAACTTGGACGCGGTGGCGCTGCGGGTTAAACCGCTGAGCTGTCGATCGGAAGGTTGGCGGTTCGAAACCGCGCGGCGGGGTGAGCTCCCATTGCTAGTCCCAGCTCCTGCTCACCTAGCAGTTCGAAAACATGCCAATGTGAGTAGATCAATAGGTACCGCTTCGGCGGGAAGGTAACGGCGTTCCGAGTCGTCATGCTGGCCACATGACCCGGAAGTGTCTATGACAACGCCGGCTCCAAGGCTTAGAAACGGAGATGAGCACCGCCCCCTAGAGTCGGACACGACTGGACTTTACGTCAAGGGAAACCTTTACCTTTACCTAATGTAACTTGCCATGTGTCTCATATATTGTAAAAGTATTATAATATAATAGCGCAACATAATATGTTGATAGATGCAAAAAAAAAAAAAAATTACTGCTTTCTCAGCTTGGATCCATACATTTTTCTTTACATGCCCAACATAAGTATTTCAGTTAAATATTATATATAAGTAAACACCATTAAATAACCTTATACAAGCTCCAAGATCTCTCAGACCTTATGCTATGTATTTGTTTTGCTTAACTCAGTCATGATTTCAAATTAATATGTTGGGCTCAGTTTCTGAACTTTGATAAAATGAATAGAGAGAATGTTTATTAGCCGTGGAAATTCCATCTGGTTTTTTTTTTTTTTGAGTTAGAATCCCACCCTGAATTATTGATTTAGTTTACAAACACTGACCAGCTGTTCTGCATGGAAATGGTTCTTACAGAAGCCATTACCACATACAAGTTTTATTCAAGAGACTGTTAAAATCTATCAGAAGAATTCTCATTCTGTTGCCACACATAATCTGTATTTCCATTTAACTGGGGTTAGAAATTTTCTCCAGTCACAATTAATAAATATGGAAGCAGATGATGGTGATGATGATGATAATTAAAATAATAATCAGGAGGAAGAGGTCATTAATTAATCTAAGTACTGATCCCTGCTTATTTTAAATGACTGAAAATTTAACATAGGGGTAGGGTAAAAGAAAGAATTAAAAATATATATGACTATTAGAATAGGATTTAAATGTGGAAATGGCCGTTTAGTCATTGAGTCCAATGACTAATGGCCGTTTAGTCAATTGAGTCCATTGAGTCCAATCATGTGGGAATTTACATTCCCACATGATTAATGTGGGAATGTAAATTAAGCATCCCTGATAAGTGACTGTCCAGTCTCAATTAAATACATGCCATGAAGAAGAGTCTATGAACTAGGCAGCTGGTGCCACCATTGAATTACTCTTATTAGGGCACTTTTCTAATATTCAGCAGAATCTATTTTCCTATAACTTAAATCCATTATGCTGTATCCTGTATTTTATCACGATAGTGAATATATGTTAGCTTTGACAGTTGTGACATCCCTTCAAGAAACTGAAGTCTGTTTTCATAGTCTTTTTCTTCTCAAAGCTAAACTTACCCAGTAGCCTCAATCTCTCCATGTAACATTTGTTTCTAGTCTTCTAATTATTTTCACTGCACTTCTGAACCTGTTCCAGTCTGTTTAACTCTATTCATGAGACACTTAGCTGGGTCAATGAAGTAAGGCTCACTGTCATGAAAACAAAAAAAAGTGGCCTGTTTACCCAGCCAACTAGCCCTAAGAAAATTAGATTTAAACTAAAACAAACTCAGTTTTTCAAAGCTTACTTTATCCTATTGACTAAGATGACTAATTGCCCCTCTCAGCATCCTGGACATGCCCTATTTCTTTAAGCATTCCATCTCTATGAATAACTGATGTTCCTTCTATTGCCATACCAGGGTGAATAAAAGGCAAAAATGTGTGGAGATGTCTATGGCCCCACCAAAAACTCTGCAGTGATACTGACCCCAATCAAATATCTGCAGGTCATTATTTTTTTCTTCCTCTGAAGGAGGAAAAATAAAATGGCATGAAATGGGAACAAACAAGTCTTCCAGACTCATTGGAAGCAGCTTTATAAACTTTATAAAATACATGCTGGAGGGCCAATCAGGCCTTGTATCTGATATTGTATACTGCAGCTCATAAGGAAGACTGAGATGATGGAAAAGGGGATGGCTGTGTCTTTGTACCATAGGAGAAGAGCCACTGAGTGGGGCCAGAACTGAATGTAATACAGTGCAGAGTAAAGTGGAAGTACTTCTTCCTGCAGTTTGGGATTACATAAACTTAGGTTTAGCTTCATAAAACGTTAAGAGGATTATGTCAAAGGCTTCATAAAAAAAATATGAACTCTGAACCCTAAGAAAAGTGAGGCAGCACTTACATTAATGTAAGCACCCTACAACTATTACTTGAAATCAAAAGAACTGGTTCCCACTCAAAAGAAAGGATTTAAAAACAGTTGAAAATGAGAGGAAAAAAAGGTGGCATTATGTATGAACTAGTCAAAACAATTTGTTCCATGCACATACTACATATATTCAGATACCTTCTGGATTTCATAAAGCCACTCTTACCTTCATCAACTGCAAAACTTCAGAATCTGCTTTAGGTATGACTATGGAGGCATCTCAAAGGCAATGGCTAGGAATATGCAGAGCCCTTTAGAACTTCAAGTTATTTCACCTGTCTGGCTTTGTAGGGTTTGGATAATTTGGGTGGCTGGGAGATCTTTCAGACTGAATCTGGACCATGGGCCAAAGAGTTTCCACCGAAGTGTTAAACTGCTTTCTGTGTTATGACTAGGGTTGTGTTCCATATATCACTACCTCACTAGTTGGTGCTGTCTAATCTAGGTAGCAAGAGTTGTATTCACAGTAAAAAGCATGAGAATGCACCTAACATGATTCTCTGCTTTTCAGATAGCCAACACAATTTTCATCTCCCAAAAACTCCTTGGTTTATTCCCAATCTGTTCTCTAAACAATTTAAATTGTCTGAACTGCCCTCTTACATATTTGTCTCTCTCGTGTCATACCCCTGTTTGACTTTGAAATGAAGCAAAAATCATGATTTGTTGCTGCAAATAAATATATATGAGTCTCATACACATCAGTTCCCTCGTCACCGTGTAAGAAGAGAAGGCAACTCTTTAACAAAGCATAAGCAAAACTTTTTCTATTCAAAGAAGTAAGACAAGACGATGTACTTTTCTTGAACTTTGCACTCTAAATCCAGAAAGTTGAAGCTTCCTTCTTGGAATGCTCATAGCAGCACTGGATTATATTTATCTCTTTCCTACTACTCACAGGAAATAAGCCAACAATTAGGTGCTACTATACAAAGAGATCAAGAGATCTGACACACAAGATTCTTAAATGGTCTCCCATCCATTGAACACCTTTACATATAAATTGTTAATTAATTTAGTCAAAGCACGTAAGAAAAATAAACCTAATAATATTAGTAAACTGAAATGGGAGGTATGAGTGTTCTGTATCAAGGAGAATTTACTGGAATATGTAGGATTCAGAGAAGTGGTACAGATATCTCTTTCAATTAATAAGTGTCATGAACACTGAGGGTGAGCAGGAGGGGGCCCCTATCCAGGGGGGAAAACGCATGCGTAGTAGAGAGAGTTTGAGCAGCCGTTCAAAGAGACACAGAACAGACCCGCCTTGACCTTTGGGGCTTATCTGTCTGGGTTTTCCCACGCTTCTTCAGTTGGGTAGGATTTTCTGTCTATTGTAGCAGTAATAAACACTAGAGACTCATTCCTCATCTCGGCGTGGTTCCTGCTTGTCAGGACAATATGCTTGTTTAAAGAAGGTAATTATTGAGATATATCTATCATTGGTGTCCTTGTATCAATAGGCATAAAAATAATGCTTTATGCCAATGTATATTATAACCACAAAAATAAATATTTGCTATTTATTCAAGGTTGATTATTGATTTATGTGCACTGTATTACTGCTTTCTCAAAGAAAATTAATAGAAAACTGTATGGACCCTTCTAACATCCGATGTAATATGCCAGTTTCTTTGTATTGAATTATTTTCATGCACTGATGAACAATTCATTTTACTGTTTATTTTAGCTCTTAAATTAATCATTTTGGATTTAGAAATGATATCTAGTACCTTAGTGAATTATATGAAATAAAGGGTAAAAAAAAACCCATCAAGATTTCAGACTGGTTTCAGCAGTAAAATACTTCACAAAAAAACATTTTAAAATATGGTGTGATTAGAAAAAATTAATCTAAAGTGTGAAATAGATATTTCTGAAATACTAAATATGTTGGAAACTTTTGACTGTAGTGTAATTCTGTTCATAGAACATTTTCTGACACAAAATATGGACAAGCTCCTTTGATTGAGCATGCTATGCCTTTAAGAATAGTGGTATTTGGACAATATTGTGGAGAAGAGTCCTCTGGACAGTTCTCAAGAGTTCCTCAATGAATACAATGAATGCCAGCATTCCTGGAAGCTAGTTTGTACCTCAAAACTGTTAAATCCACCCACAGGAAACTACTGCAGCTCAGGAATTACTGTACGAATATACTTTTATGTGTCATGATTTTGTGAGGGACCCACAGCTTCCTGAGATGTAAAATTCCTGGGACACTTACAAACGTTCATTTTTCCAAATAAGTTCCTGGGAATCCATATCGCAAGAGTGTGGTAGCACTGTGCTACTACCATATTAATTATCTGTCCTTACTTTAAAGTTAGTTTCTGTACATTGAGAAGTCTACATGTGCAGAATACTTTCCATATCAGTTTCATCTTCATTCATTAATCTGCAGCAGTATTTCCCAGTCTTGGCAACTTCCAAATGTGTGGACCTCAACTCGCAAAATTCTTAGCAACGGTTGTGCTAGCTGGAAAATTCAGGGAGTCGAAGTCCACATATGTAAAAGATGTCGAAGTTGGGAAATACTGGTTTAGAGAATTCTTCTCTAACAGCAATATACTTGACCAACTCTATATATTGTAATGTTGCACAGTGTATTTTAGAAAATACATTCATATACTTGATAATGTGTTCAGAACTATTTTATTGTATCATATTGCTTGTGCCTATTAGAGGAAACAACATGAACTAACATGAACAAAACTTTAGAAAATGTGCTAGTTTATGCATGGTCTACTTCTGAAGATTTTTAGGGGGGGAAGAAGAAATTAGGTATAGCAGGAGACTAGGAAAAACTAATAATAAGATAATTTCAAAACATAAAAGGGAAACTCTCCATTTTGAATGTACAGGGTTTGAGCACCATTACTAGAGTTGCTCAAACTGGAGGGGGTCACCAGTAACCTTGGGGGTTACATTTTGCGGGGAGATGAGAGAAAATAAAACTGGAGAGAACTGTCTAGCATTGCCAGGACAAACTGGCTTGTGCAGGAGACTTAAGCAGAAAAGCCCAGGATTAGTTGTTACAATACTCTGGGCCCAGAAAGAGATCAGCATGTTACCTCTGCAAACAAGCCCTCAATAGGTGCCAATGAAACACCAACTTGAAGCAGGAAGGGAAGGCATGGGTGGAAGCAGGTGGGGAGATACTGCTGCAATTAGGAGCCTCAGGAACACTTCCACCACTGCATCATTGAAGCAAGGTTTGGACATATGAAGGGTTGTTCTCAAATCTGCCATGAAGTGACATCTTTGTTAAATAGCCAACACAGCGGTACATAGAGGTTCCAAACTCATAATATGGCATGTCCCAGGAGGGCTGAAATTACTGGCAGCCCAAGCTGATTCCCATCATTTCTGAACTGAAGCACAGGAGCAGCTTATGTCATGCAAGGAGGTCTATGGCCTTGGCAGAGAGGCTGCCTGGCTGCAGTGTTGGGAAAGAAGACTTACCATCCAGCTGAACCTGCTTTCAGTACAAAGCCCAGGAATAGAGGGCAACTTCAGCCAAGGCCACAGATTGGCCTTCTGCATTTAGTAATCTCTGAGAAGCAGGCCAGATGAAAAATGGATAATAGGATTCCATGCTTAGAGTCTTTTCACCTAGATCAAGGACACTGGTATCCAGGTTGAGCCTGGTACAAGACTTGTGAGCAAGTGGAAGCTGAGTGGCTCAACGTTGTCCTGGCCTTGTTCTAGTCCAGCTGGCTAACAGAGAGACATAGAGACTCTTGGAAGAGCCAGAGGTGAAGAGGCCTGATCCTGGAATATGTTGTGAGCAGACTGCAAACAGAAAATCATCACTGCCTTCACTCTCCAGGCATCAGGTATTTGCTTCCCCTGGAAATGCTGTCTTTTTCTACTGGAGCAAAGAGCTACCAGATCTATGCATCATACTTGTTTTTCATTTATACTTCTATAGTATGCTGGGGAGAGTCACAGGCAGCAAATGGACAGGGACTACATTCAGCAACTTAAAAAAACCAGCAGATTTCTCATGTGGGTCACTGAAATTGTTACTGACAGCTAGAAGTAGCAAACACATGGTACTGAAAGGAAATGGGTCCAAGGAAGAAGGCAGACGCTTCCTCCGGGGCCAGAAAGGCCTTGGTACAGCCTACAGAGGCCACCAGATTTGGTACTACTTTCAGTGGCAAATTGTTTGGCAACAGTCACAGGTCAGAAAAAAGAGGCTGAACTCAATACCACCCTTTAAAAAGTAACAAGGTTGTACAGGCAAAAACGCAGAGCCGTTAGAACCCAAGCAAAGTGGAGGGAGCAAAGACCTAGCACCGTTGCATGGCCAAATCCATGGCTAAGCAAACAGCAAAGCCTGCAGGGATTTTTGACAGTGCAAAACAGGGAGAAAAACTCAGAGTTCATTTTGACAATGTTCCCATTTTTCATGTGGAGGTGGATGCAAAATGGAAGCATTTTTCAAAACTTCCTATAGCTTTGCCTGGACAACCCTAGGTCTAGCCATTGTCAAAACATTCCACCAACCAACCAATTTATTTATTTATATTCATTAGCAAGATCATAGAAATTCCTTTATCATTTTATGGGGATTGTGATATCAGAACATTTGAGAATCTTTAGATTAAGCAACTTGATATCAAGTGTGCCTCTTGGCCACCTTCAAACCTTGCATTTTCTTACCCTCTGTTTCCGCAAGCTTCCTGGGCTAGTAGGAGAAGGGCTTGGAGACTTCCCAGAACGGGGAGTAGAAAGCTGACTACCAGGAGTTCCATTAACTAGAAAAACAAAGGAACAGACAAGAACACATGATTTTGGATCTGGTACCACTATAATTAAACACCACATAAACAACATATTGCTCACATTAACCAATGCTTTCTGCTTTGCCCTTTTACAGTCTTTAGACTCATAATAAGAATCAAATAAAGATGCTCTCATCTCTTTAATGTGGGTCCCTCAGTTTTCAATAGGTATACATTTTACTTAATAAATGATCAACTGATTTGTATTCAATATGTAGCCACAATGAAATTAAAATTATTGTCTTCAACTCTGGAGTCCTTGTCCATGCCAAAAAAAAATGCTGAAGATTATATTTGCTGTTTTTTTTAAAAAAAAAAACCTTAACAGTTGGTCTCTTCCCTTCCTTTTTAGAGATGGAGGGTTGTTTAATGTTATCTATCAGAAATATCAGATTATTGCTATACATAAAAAGGACATTTACTACTGCTGAGACTAACTTGGAACTGTTGGAAAGATTTCCATGTGATACTTCTGACCTAGACATTAACTCATCTGGAACTCTTTCATTTCCAAGATCACTACCCATCCTTTCACAGTTGCTTTCATAAATATCAAAGGCTTCTAAACTGTTGCTGTACTCATTACTATTCCTTCCTATTTACATAACATTTGCCTTAGCATTTAAAATGAAAACTTCACAGCTGTGAAAGCTGTAGAATAGACAACCTAGGTAAATAATGCTAACATTGCACTGAAAAACAGGAGAGAAAGAGAGATGCTATATAATAAAATGTCTTCTCAGACATGCCATTGCTAGGTCACAATCTATATCCATTAGCCACAAAAAATCAGTAGCTAGCAGACATCCAAACTCTCTATTTTGCATTAATATTTTCATGCCATGATAGTAATAAGGCATTTAACTTACCTTCTCTGAGTTCTAACATGGAAACAGACTTATTTTTAACCTGATACAGCCAAGCAGGAAAATATTTGCCTTTGTACTACACTCAGGCACTGGCAGAAACAGGAAGCGTTAGGATTAGTTAAGGGTTGCCAAAGCTGCTCACAGAGAGACCTGAATAAGATGCCGGATTCATAAACCAAAGCATTTTCTGCGTAAGGCTGACGTCTTCCGAGGAGCAGTAGGAGGTGTAGGTGCTGTCTGAGGGCTACATCAAAGGTGTCAATACACAATGCTTCAGGATGCTGAGCAACTGCAGCTCTCACTGATCTGCCAAGCCCCCAAAGCCTTAGCAATCTTATATGCTGCTGCACACTGAATCATAATGAAGTGCCTTTGGGAACAATATACCAAATTACTCATCTGAAAATCACAATAATAATAATAATAATTCTTATAAAAGCTTAGCTGACTGGTAGCATCCGAACTGCTATGCCCAGTGGAGAGAACTAGATTTTAAAGCATTGTTCAGTAGGAAGGATATTTTTCTTTTCCATCTGCCAACTATGCACAGTGATAAATATTCTGCATAGTTACCTATGTGATGTGTTCCTTATTCAGCTCAGACACAAAAAGCACTTTGTGGAATGTTAATTAACTATTACAATACTGTTATGTTAAATTTATCTTCAGAAGCTTGTTTTTCGCACATTGGATTAGAATAGGAAAGTTGCAGAATTAGCACAAAGGTGGAAAACCTGTAGCCTTCCAGATGTTGCTAAAAACCATCCCTAGCAGCCCCAGCCGAGAGATCAGGAATATCTGGAGGTCCAAATGATCCTAAACTTTGAGTTAGCCCTTGAACTCAACTACCACTATGCAGAAAGGTTTACCATGAAATTCAGGAATCTGTTGTTTAAATCATGTGAACTACTTACATGGAATTTTTGATGAATTAATGCCAAAGACATTTGCTTGTGAATCACCACTCATTCATCAACAATATTAACGGTGGGGCGTGCTTGGACATGGATAATTTATAAGAGATAACAGGGTATTCTAATGGAGGAAGACTGACACAAAGGTTGCCAACAACACATTACTACTAGCATGATTAATTGCTTGGCTTCTAAATCATTTTTGCTTAGAATTAAGATTATAGCACGATTTGCATTTAGTTTAAAGGCTTCTAGTCGATTGCTGCTTACCTAAACACTTCTCTCACTTCCGAGCAAAAACAATAGTTTAATGGTAGAGAATACATTTTAAATGCTAAACCCTTTTCAAAAAGTTGAAACATTCACAAGTTGTAGCAGAAGAAGGAAAGTTCTACATGTGTAATCAATAATAAACTAATTGAAACAAAAGTCTGATTCACTTTCCATTTTCCATTGCCTACTCCATCCATCTGACCCTAACATTTCTCAGAACCACAATGAAGGTTTTGAAAATTAAATATTTTATGCATTGTTACATTAGGAAGACAAGCAAATAGACAAGGTCTCACTCTTGCAATTCTGGGACTTACAATATTTTTAAAAAGAATATACCTTGCTTGCATTCTATTTGTGAAGCCAATAATGGGCTAATGGTAAAGAATTCCTCCCCCCCACAATAATATAACCCAGTAAGATACAGAAGATGCCATGTCACTAATACTGATATTAAGTATAACCCTGGCACAAGACACTGATAAATCTACAGTAGAGAAATTACTGATGAGATTACAAGAAAACTGGGTGGGGCGGAGGAATGCTGGGTATCTGCTTGCTATGTCTTTCTATATTCCGCAAAAGCAAATTTTCCTGCACTGAGGGACCAGGACTTAATTGACTATCCAGACAATGTAGCAGAACTGGAACTTTTATCTTTCATTCTATTTTTAAAAGCCTCTTGGACAATTATTTTCTCTTGCATAAACCACTGGTATAATAGTAAATGACAAAAACCAGTTGGAGAAAGAATTATAAAAAAGAATAATTCAGGTTGTGTTAATGGATTCATTTATAAGAATTAATTACTCTGAAAAACTTATATTGGTTTGCTGGATCATACACACTTAGAATTAGGGCTGGAATTTCCATCTCCATCTCCACTCCCACCACACTCCATGTAGAAATCCAGATTAAAGTATTCATAACATATGCCTCTCCACCTTCTCTGTGAACTCAATCAGTAAATGAAAGCCAATCACCTCTCTGGACAGCTTCACTCTCAAACTTACTTTGTTCAGGGTCCTGCCCTCTAGATGATACAGAACAGGTCCTGGTATCTTTTTAAGGGATGTCTTCTCAGGTAGGTGAACAGAATAATCATTAACACACACACACCTAACAAATCTTCTTATAGTTATCCCTTAGATCATAGTTGTTAACTTTTCTTTGAACCTTTTTTAGTTTCTCTGAATCCTTCTGAACTGTGGTGCTCAAAGCACAGTACTTGTTATATGTTTGACTAACATAGAATAAAATTGAGCAATTTCTTTCTGTGGTCTGGAAATTTTACATTTCCTGCTCAAATTTAAAATTGCATTTGCCCTTTCACATCACACTGCTGACTTGTTCAGTTCATAGTTAGCTACTATCTTCCAAGATCTTTTTCATAATACTGTTGCTAAGCCAGGTGATTCTTCATATACAAGTGTTCAAGTCAGTATTGACTCCTGGCGACTGCCTGGACTATTCCATGCAGTTTTCTTGGCAACGTTTTCAGAAGTGGTTTGCCATTGTTTCTTCCTAGGGCTGAGAGAGAGTGACTGGCCCAAAGTCACCCAGCTGGCTTTGTGCCTAAGGCAGGACTAGAACTCATGGTCTCCTGGTTTCTAGCCTGGTGCTTTAACCACTACACAAAACTGGCTCTTATTCTTCTTATATATCTGCTCATTAAATTTCTTTGAAGTGCATAACATTGTATTTGTGTGATTCCATTATTTTCAGCCCATTTTTCTAACCTTTTTTCAGATCATTTTGAATTTTATTTCTGCTTTCTAAGAGATTAGCAATCCCAATTTTGTATGATTGCAATAAGCATCCTTCCACTTCTTCGTTCAAGTCATTTATAAAAGTATTGAAGTGTACAGTGTCCAGGACTAAATCTTATAGTTCATACCTTTGATATCTCACTTCAACTGATGAGCACTCTCAGAGTACAATTTTTGACTCAGCTATGCACCCACTTGCCATGCCATCACAGGCACACACACACACACACACTTTGCTAGCTTGCTAATCAGAATGTGATGGGGACTTTGTGAAATGCTTTCCTGAAGCATATATTATTTATTTATTTATTTATCATATTTTTATCATTGCCCATCTCCCCCACATGGGGGACCCTGGGCAGTTCACAGTAAAAACAATTTAAATTTCAATAAAATTATAAATAATACCAATACTCAATAAATATAAAATACAATAAAATCCAAGTAAGGGCAGATCAAATTCAGCCCATAAAGGGATAAGGCTGGTCCCTGCAGGGCTAGGGAACTAACCAGCCCCAAGAATGGCTCTTCTTCTCCCCAATCCCAGCATGGTGACAAAACCAGGTTTTCAACTGTTTTCTGAAGTCCAGAAGAGAGGGGGCTAACCTCACTTCCGAGGGAAGGATGTTCCAAAGGGCGGGAGCTGCTGCAGAGAAGGCCCGCCTCCTGGACCCCACCAGATGGAATTCTCTTGCAGACGGGGTCCGTAGCATGCCCTCTCTGCATGGCTGATTATGCATCCAGCGTTCCCACAATCTACTGCAGAAGTTGACCCAATCAAACAATTATTTAATTTTCATCAGAAAATACTTGCTGTTGACAAATCAATGCTTCTCATGATCTCTGCATTATTTTTAAGATGCTTAGAAAACAATAACTGTATCAGGAACTCTAGAATCTTGTCAGACATCAATGTCAGACTGACTGCTCTACAATTCTTGGTCTTCTTCTCTTACTAGAGATACCATTTTCCTTCCTTCAGTTGTATGACATTTCACTCTTTTTCCAGGATATTACCCTTTTCTTTGCTACCTATTACACTTTTGTCATCTTCATTGAGTAGCTAGTATACAGAACTTTTTCTTTTTCATTTCTTTTGAATATGCATCAAAAAATCTTTATGTTGCTGTTGTTGTTATTTCCAACGTCAGCTCCTTCTGAGATTTTACTTTCTTGACATCATTTCTACAATTTTGGACTATTTGTATGTATTCTTCTCTCATAACCTGTTCCTCTTTCACTTCCTATATATGTTTCACCACCCCACCAGGGTTTTAATAACAATTTAATTCTTCTTTTTTGTTTTCTTGGATAGAATTACACTTTAAGATTTTACATTTTTAGGAACTCCTATCCACCCTGATTTCCTTTTCCCATTAGCACCTCCTGCTACAGGGTGCTCCATATCATTGCTCTAAGTTGATTAAAATATACTTGTTTGAAGAGATTGAGTACCCTTAGCTTTGATTTTCTTTTAAAATCAAGAATTCCAAAATTCCTCCAATGTTCCTAATGCGTCTACCTCCTCAACTCACTCTTCTGCTACTGATATCAATTCAGTGATATCAAATCAACTGGTGATTTCCTGAACAATTTAAAGGAGAAAACTATTTGCAAAACAAATCAGGAATTTCCTAAAAGGACAATGTTTAGCAGAGTTTCTCTCTCAAAAGATTACAGGGTAATTACAGTATCCCATTACTAATAAGTCCTGGCTCTTTGAAAGATCTACAACTGACTTTTTGAAAATGTTGTCTACATCTTCAGCTTGATTGGGCAGGCAATAATATGAAGACCATGAATATTCTGAGCCAACTTTTTTTTTCTGATTTTTCTTTTGGGATAAATTTTATTAGATTTAAAGAGAAAAATAAAAAACTACAAAAAACAAAAAAACCACAATGAAGAGAAAGAAACTAAGGAAGTGCAAAAAGACACAAGAGATTTTTTTTTCAATTTTACAAAACGATGTGGCTTCCAACTTTAAACAGCAAGGATATACAAAAATTTCAATTATCAATATCTTACTCTATATTAAACCCAAAACACCACATTATTTCTATAAATCATTCTACTTCAATACTTAATAAAAATCACTAAGTACAGTTACTCCTCCCTCTTATATTAAAATAAAGACAAGAAAAATTCATATAAACTTTAACCCTCTTTCTCCCCTCCAAAAAATAAAACATATTTAATTAATCCAAACCTACCACTATTATATACATTTCTCTCTACTATAATAAGAATCAAATTAAAAAGCTTAAGTTATCTACTATTATACTTAATACTACAGCAATTTTAATAGTAGCAACCAGATAAACATTCTTTATCCCTAATACAACAGTTTTAGTAATTATAATATTGATAAGCCCATAAAAAACCAATTCAAGACAGTAAATCCAAATCTTTTAAGGCAAATAGCATCAATGAAATCCTTAAAACAAACCAAATAATTTTTTTTCAACCCTTATCCCACTTCATAATGAACCAATGCAGTTACATATTCTCACAGTATGCACAAAGCTTTCCCTTAACAGCCAGCCCAACTGCCCCGCTCAAAGATGCCAGGTTCTTTTCATAGGATTCCACCAGGCGATCAATTTTACATATGGCTTGCAGATCACTCTCTCCCTTGGTTTCTCCAAGTCCTTTATTGAAACTTCATCCAGCATCACAATAATAGTTTCAATCTCAGTCTTAAAAAATTCTTCAATTTCATCCACATCCCCAACCTGAAGGCATATTTTAGATTTCATATTTTCCACAATGTCCTGGATGTCTTGCATAAAAGCACAATAAAAGTCAGAAGAAATCTGCTTAAAATCCTGGTGAAAATCAGAAAAGATCTGTTTAAAATCCTCCATGTCTTACGCAGTAGGTTATGGTGCCCCTTAGGAGTTTAACCAGCAAAAATCGAAAGTCAACAGCTTGTTTACAAAAAGTGAGAGTGAACGGAACATTCTCAAGAGAAAGTGAACAGAAAATTGAAGGTTCAGATCAGCCGATTCAACGTATAGGAAAATGCTAATATCTTCAAATTTAACACAAAAATAGTAACAGGAAGACATTATTTAGTCTTAGTCTTTGTTTCCTTTGGAAGGAAAATGAAATCCAAAGCTTAAAAGAATTTTTTTTTTTATTAAGAAGTAAACCCAGAAATAATTCTAGGCACCAAGAGAGCTAGCTTCTCCTCACTGTAGAAAATCTCTCTTAGGGTACATATACTTAAAAAAAAATACAAATTGGTGATTGAGAAAAGGGGTGGCTGGACTTAGTGTCTCTTTAAGGCTACAACACGGCTTGGAAATGATGAAATCCTGTGCCTCCCAGCTGATCTTACCAGGCAAATGCAAAGCTCAACTCGTAATCTTCTCGCTACAATCAGTCATTCGGAGGACAGATCCAGAGATTAAGGGGAATTCTGGGGCTTCAGGAAGACCTGCCTGAGCCCAAAAAAGGTGACCACACTGTCAGTTCCACCCGCAGAGCCAGTGGGCACAGCCGTTCACTCCGCCATTCCCACCGTAAGCCTGATTTTTCACTGAATTGTTCATTAGGCCTCATTATACACTCCCATATACTTTTACATTATACAGTCTTTACTTCAGGAATTTTGTTCCATGGGGCAAAATTTAAAGCCTTCCTGATCAAGCTTGTGATATTTTAGGTAGACACATTTCTTATGAAGTACAACCTTTCTTGTATCAGTAATCCATCATCAGACAACTCAGACCATGGTCCCAAAAACCAATTCTCTTTTGCTGACACCATTTGCAAGGCCTGTCAGTCATATGCGATATTCTTCTTTCTCTTTCTGATTATCTTTCATAAACAAGAAAATTAGTTGAACGTATCATATGAGCTCTTAGGGTCTTAAGTTTCCTTCTTAGAACTCCAGTCTAAGGTAAAACAGTTCTAGGTATTACTGATATTTGACCCAGCATTGATTATCAAGAAAATGTGAGGGGTCTTTTGTCTTGTTCTACAGCTATACTTCATTCTAGTATAGTGGCACAGCAGATCTAATATTAAGAGAAAACCAAGGAAAACAGGGGAGAGTCTGAGATTAATGTCATTTACTTATAGTATACTCTATAATTTATAGATGAGTTGTTCTCAGGGTTCAATGGCAGTGGTCTAGTTCGAAAAGGTGGTCACAACTTAGACTGAGGATCCTGGTACATGGTTTGGAATATGCAACAGAAATTCTTAACATGCTCAGGTGAGAATTTCAGGTTATGCAATCTCAGGACAATCTATAAAGCAAACTGTCTCTCTTGGGGCTGTTTACCTATCTTGATGGCACTCATAGAAAGCTGAAGAATACAGACAGAAATGATTACATTTGGCTAGCCAGCATGAGAAGATGCCAGCCTGAGGGAGAAAAATCTAGCCAGTGTAAATAACCCCTTACATTAACTTGAAAATTGGAAAAGGATATATAAGTAGTAATCTTCAGGTTTAGTCTACACATTAGACTCCATATACAATGAGGCAGACTTTACCAGCAGTGGAAAGCTTTACTTTGCTAGTAGAAATGCTTAGCAACTATGTATTAATCAAGTCTCTGTTGCTTTTATTTTGCTCTTTGCTTTTATTGCTATTTCAGTATTGAAAATGGGAAAGCAGGGAGAAAGGAATGCGCTTGCCTGGCTAAGCTTCTATAATGAAATCCTGCCAGAAAAATGAGACTTCCTTTGCTATGCTGTGTTAATAAAAAAAGAATAAAATAAAATCACAAGTGATGTCTTGGGTTCTGTATCATGGATCAAATCCCATGAACTGAAATCTTCATGACAGTTTATTGTAAGAAAGTTTTTCACATTCACATCACCATCACTCTACCCAACACAGATAATCAGATGCAAAGGATTGCCTAATGATAAACAGGCCCTAAGTATAATCTGTGATGAGCTTCCCTGAACAGTCTCAGTATCAAACTTGAAATTACCCTGTTCTGAGACCCTCCCAACTAATTCAGAAATAAACAATGCACAATATAGCATCAAATTCCTTTTCTTTCCCAAACACCTACTTTAAGATACTCAAAGGGATAACTGCGCAGAGGAACAGTCTCAAGCATTTCCCCCTCTAAAATGTTATACAACCACAAAACATTATTCTATTGATACTTCCAGCCCATCAGAATGAGGAGAAAGTGGGTATACTATTCTATCTCCTTACCTCAAGTTTACCTTCAAAGAAACATATTATGCAGTCAAAGAGTTTGCTGAATAAAGATTTTAAAAATCTGGGACACAGCACTTTTTCTTCTCTAAAGTTTATTTCAGTTACAATATTTGTATAGTACATACAGTTCAATTCATTGATGAGATAATGTCAGATCTGACTATTTGACAATCCACAGTAAGCAAGAAATACTTACTATTTTTCATTTTGAAAACAAACTATATTTGAGCCCCATTACTAGGTACATATACTTAACCACCTTGAAATAATCATTATGATAGCCAAAGAGTTACCTGCTACTCAGTTAAGTTTACTGTATGTATATGCAGGGTGTTACCTGAGCTGGTGGATGCTGGAGATTTGCTGCGTCTAGATGGACCTGGGCTCTTGGTGGTGCTCCGACGTGGTGTTGAAGCTATTTTGGTATAGGAAGTGGATTTCACTACACGACATTCTGCAAGTCAAACAAATAGCATTCAGTTAATAAGCTGAACAGCTTCCACATTTCTGCCTTAATATGATTTATAGAAAAAAGGTACTGAAATTATTCCCTTCTTGTCCTTTATAAAAGAGTCAAAGAATCAAAGCCCATGACTGGATCTTTCCCAGCTCCTGTTGTGCATGCCAGATGACATTGTTGGGGTGACTGCCAAAATTCAAACTTTCTTTAAAAGGTCTTAGAAGGAACCACTTCAAAATGAAAGCATTTGAAGCAGCTCAGCTACAGATAAATGCACACACGCATATAAATCTATCTGAATAACCATGTCTTCCAGTCTTCTACTTCATCATTTTTGCAATCATGTGTGAAGTACAGCTAAGTATATCTCAAAGGATGTATCTGAAATTTATTTCCATATATCAAAAAAGAGTATATAAGTAATGCAGGCCCCTGTCGTGTCTGTCATACAATATTTTAAGAAAAATGCAATATGTTTATTTTCCCTACATAATCCTCTGGTGAATGGCAGTTCACAACAAAGCACACAAAATGTATCATGGGCAGGACTAGACTGCTTTCGATTTTCATAACAGATGATGAAAATCAATGAGGAAATAAAATTGCTCTCCCACTTGGGAGCAACTCAGTACGTGTTTATAAATGTGCATAGGGCTGAAAGCCACACCTGGAAAATGGATCTTTGACTAATACATGAAGAAATCAAGTTTGCATGAAAGCTGATAGAATGTAGTCATAATGAATATGAAAATAATCAAAATACTTGTCAAATAGAGGAAAAAATTATGTAATTGAGGTAATGGATCCAGATGACTCACTTGAAGAGAAGAAATGAAAAAATATAAAGTTTACATGAATCTTCTTGTCTGGTTCTTATAGGGGTGTCTGATTCAAGTGACTCAGGTTCCATTTTGACCCTTTGACTTCTATGCCACCTACAGTGACTCATCCTTAATGCCTTCCCCTGGGCGATTGGCATTTGGGCCAGGTGGTTAGGTAAGCTCTGCTGGTGTCATGAGTGAGGATGGCGAGCAGGGGGCTCCCATCCAGGCTGTAAAGCGCATGCGTAGTACTGAGGAATTAGGTGGCCATTCAAAGAGACACAGATCGGGCCTGCCTTAGTCTTTGGGGTTTATATGTCTGGGTTTTTCCCACGCTTCTTCAGTTTGTTAGGATTCTCTGTTATGTAGCAGTAATAAAACACTAGAGACCTATTCCTTGTCTCAGCGTGGTTCCTGGCTGTTAGGACATCAATTCTAACAAACTCCTACTCCCATCGAAAGAGGGAGGAACAAAGAATTTAAAGGGGAGACATTTGGAAATGTCTTCAGAAAACCAAGAAATTCGGCTCGCCATCCAACAATTGGCAGCAGCCCTGCAACAACACCAACAACAGGTAGATCTACAGGTCAACACATTACAAGCTGCCATGCTACAGCAGTTACAACAACCAGCTCCGATTAACCCACAACCAGCGCCAGCAGCAGCAGCAGCAGCAGCTCCGCCAGTAGTCTTGAGATCCCAGGGCAGTCTACCAGAGAAGTTTGGAGGAGAAGCAGGACAGTTGAGAACCTTTCTCACACAGTGCACTATGTTCTTCGACAGCAGACCGGCAGAGTTTCTCACAGACAGAACCAGAGTCACCTTCATCCTAAGTCTGCTAAAGGGACCAGCAGCCAAATGGGCTATTCCCATGGTGGAGAACAACGACCCGATTCTCAATGACTACCAGAACTTTTTGGCAAGTTTCTGAGCACACTTTGACAACCCGATCAGAGAGGTCACTGCCAGCCAGGAAATTCGGAAGCTCAAGCAAGGTAACAAGAGGGTGGGAATCTACATTGCTGATTTCAAGTTGTTAGCAGGAGATCTGGACTGGAATGAGAGTGCATTAAAAGACCAATTCAAACAGGGGCTGGATGAAGAAATTAAGAATGAATTAGTGCACCAGGGAACACCAGCTAACCTAGAAGCCTTATATCAGTTGTCTGTGGTCATAGATGCCAGGCTAGAAGAGCTCAGACAGATGCAGCCAGGGAGAAACAGGGCCCTCAGAGCACTTCCAGGATTTCCAGCTCTCTCTGTGGCATCCACTCACTCAGGACCAGAGGAGCCGATGCAGATTGGGGCGAGCAGGAGGCTTATTTCCGAGGCCGAGAGGCAGAGAAGGAGAGAGAGAGCCCTCTGTTTTTACTGCAGAGCCCAAGGGCACATGGTGAGAGCTTGCCCAGCGAGAAGCCAAGCAACTTCAGTAAGACCCCCAGGGCAAGCAGCTGAAACAAGAGCCATCTCCGCCTCTGCTTCCAACCAGAGAAACTCCGTCAGTCTCCCTCCACAGAGCTCAGCAGGGAGACCATCAATCAATTAAGGAGGGCTCATTCCAAGGATTCCAGGCAATCCTTTTACTTTTTGTTGTTGTTTATTCGTTTAGTCGCTTCCAACTCTTCGTGACTTCATGGACCAGCCCACACCAGAGCTTCCTGTCGGTCGTCAACACCCCCAGCTCCCCCAGGGACAAGTCCGTCACCTCTAGAATATCATCCATCCATCTTGCCCTTGGTCGGCCCCTCTTCCTTTTGCCTTCCACTCTCCCTAGCATCAGCATCTTCTCCAGGGTGTCCTGTCTTCTCATTATGTGGCCAAAGTATTTCAGTTTTGCCTTTAATATCATTCCCTCAAGTGAGCAGTCTGGCTTTATTTCCTGGAGGATGGACTGGTTGGATCTTCTTGCAGTCCAAGGCACTCTCAGAATTTTCCTCCAACACCACAGTTCAAAAGCATCTATCTTCCTTCTCTCAGCCTTCCTTATGGTCCAGCTCTCGCAGCCATATGTTACTACAGGGAACACCATTGCTTTAACTATGCAGGCCTTTGTTGTCAGTGTGATGTCTCTGCTCTTAACTATTTTATCGAGATTTGTCATTGCTCTTCTCCCAAGGATGAAGCGTCTTCTGATTTCCTGACTGCAGTCAGCATCTGCAGTAATCTTTGCACCTAGAAATACAAAGTCTTTCACTGCCTCTACATTTTCTCCCTCTATTTGCCAGTTATCAATCAAGCTGGTTGCCATCATCTTGGTTTTTTTAAGGTTTAGCTGCAAGCCAGCTTTTGCACTTTCTTCTTTCACCTTCATCATAAGGCTCCTCAGTTCCTCTTCACTTTCAGCCATCAAAGTGGTATCATCTACATATCTGAGATTGTTAATGTTTCTTCCAGAGATTTTAACTCCAGCCTTGGATTCCTCAAGCCCAGCTTGTCGCATGATGTGTTCTGCATACAAGTTGAATAGGTAGGGTGAGAGTATACAGCCCTGCCGTACTCCTTTCCCAATCTTAAACCAGTCTGTTGTTCCGTGGTCTGTTCTTACTGTTGCTACTTGGTCATTATACAGATTCTTCAGGAGGCAGACAAGATGACTTGGTATCCCCATACCACTAAGAACTTGCCACAATTTGTTATGATCCACACAGTCAAAGGCTTTAGAATAGTCAATAAAACAGAAATAGATGTTTTTCTGAAACTCCCTGGCTTTTTCCATTATCCAGCGGATATTGGCAATTTGGTCTCTAGTTCCTCTGCCTTTTCTAAAGCCAGCTTGTACATCTGGCAATTCTCACTCCATGAACTGCTGAAGTCTACCTTGCAGGATCTTGAGCATTACCTTACTGGCATGTGAAATGAGTGCCACTGTTCGATAGTTTGAACATTCTTTAGTGTTTCCCTTTTTTGGTATGGGGATATAAGTTGATTTTTTCCAATCTGATGGCCATTCTTGTGTTTTCCAAATTTGCTGGCATATAGCATGCATTACCTTGACAGCATCATCTTGCAAGATTTTGAACAGTTCAGCTGGGATGCCGTCGTCTCCTGCTGCCTTGTTATTAGCAATGCTTCTTAAGGCCCACTCAACCTCACTCTTCAGGATGTCTGGCTCTAGCTCACTGACCACACCGTCAAAGCTATCCCCGATATTGTTATCCTTCCTATACAGGTCTTCTGTATATTCTTGCCACCTTTTCTTGATCTCTTCTTCTTCTGTTAGGTCCTTGCCATCTTTGTTTTTGATCATACGCATTTTTGCCTGGAATTTACCTCCAATGTTTCTAATTTTCTGGAAGAGGTCTCTTGTCCTTCCTATTCTATTGTCTTCTTCCACTTCCACGCATTGCTTGTTTAAAAATAATTCCTTATCTCTTCTGGCTAACCTCTGGAATTTTGCATTTAATTGGGCATATCTCCCCCTATCATTGTTGCCTTTTGCTTTCCTTCTTTCTTGGGCTACTTCTAGTGTCTCAGCAGACAGCCATTTTGCCTTCTTGGTTTTCTCTTTCTTTGGGATGTATTTTGTTGCCGCCTCCTGAACAATGCTGCCAACTTCTGTCCAGAGTTCTTCCGGGACCCTATCTACTAAGTCCAGTCCCTTAAATCTATTCTTCACCTCCACTGCATATTCCTTAGGAATATTAGTGAGCTCATATCTAGCTGATCTGTGGGTCTTTCCTAATCTCTTTAGTCTGATCCTAAATTGTTCAAGAAGAAGTTCGTGATCTGAACTACAGTCAGCTCCAGGCCTTGTTTTTACTGACTGTACAGATGTCCACCACCTTTGGCTGCAAAGGATGTAATCAATCTGATTTCGGTGTTGTCCATCTGGTGAAGTCCATGTATAAAACCGTCTCTTAGGTTGTTGGAAGAGAGTGTTTGTTATGCAGAGTGAATTGTCTTGGCAAAATTCTATCAGCCTATGTCCTGCTTCATTTTGTTCTCCCAGGCCATACTTACTTGTAATTCGAGGTGTCATTTGACTGCCCACCTTAGCATTCCAGTCTCCTGTGATGAAAATAACATCTCTTTTAGGCGTGTTGTCCAGTAGGTGCTGCAGATCCTCATAGAACTGCTCTACTTCAGCTTCTTCAGCATTTGTGGTTGGGGCGTATATTTGGATCACTGTGATGTTAGATGGCTTGCCCTGAATTCGAATTGAGATCATTCTGTCATTTTTTGGGTTGTATCCAAGCACTGCTTTAGCCACTTGACTATTAATTATGAAGGCTACTCCATTTCTTCTGTGGTCCTCTTGTCCACAGTAGTAGATCTGGTGGTCATTTGATGTGAAGTGGCCCATTCCAGTCCATTTCAGTTCACTGATGCCCAGAATGTCTATCTTTAATCTTGACAGCTCAGCAATAACCACATCCAATTTGCCCTGGCTCATAGATCTTACATTCCAGGTTCCAATGGTGTGTTGATCCTTAGAACATTGGATTCGCCGTTCACCACCAGCACCGTCGGCCGCTAGCCGTCCTTTCGGCTTTGATCTAGCTGCGTCATCACGTCTGGGGCTAGTTGAACTCATCCTCTGTTCCTCCCCAGTAGCATTTTGACCATCTTCCGACCTGGGGGTCTCATCTTCCAATGGTATACCGACATATCTCTGGTTGTACTGATCCATTTAGTTTTCACAGCAAGAATACTGGGGTGGGTTGCCATTACCTTCCCCAGGGATCGCATTTAGTCTGACCTCTCTGTCATGACCTTCCCGTCTTGGGTGTCCCTTCACGGTTTAGCTCATGGCATCATTGAGGTACTCAAGCTCCAGCACCACAACAAGGTAACGATCCTTTGCTGAAGATCCTTTTACTACTTACCAGTAATAATGCACGTCAACCCAGAGCACCAGGTCAAGCTAGAGGCCCTCATGGATTCCGGAGCTTCAACCAATTTTATTGATGCGCAGACCATACAAGACTTCAACATCCCGACCATAGAATTGCCATGTCCCATAGAAGTGGAGACCATTGACGGCCAGCCCCTCAAGGCAGGGCTGATTAGAAGGTTCACAGAACCAGTGCAACTGACAACGGGAGACCACACTGAGTGGACCCAGCTTTATGTTACTGCATCGCTTAATGTGCCTGTAATCCTAGGCACGCCTTGGCTGAGGATCCACAACCCATTGCTAAACTGGGCTATGGGAGCAATCTCCTTCCCAGCTAAGGAATGCCAGCACCAAAAGATTCAAGCCGCTTTCCGCTCTCCAGCAACCAACGCAGTCACGGAAGCAGGGGGGGTCCAGTTGCCAGCCAAGTATGCAGATTTCGCAGACGTTTTCAGCGAACAAGAGGCCACAGCACTAACCCCCCATAGGGACTGTGATTGCACCATTGAGTTGATACCAGGAGCCAGGATTCCAGCAAGGAAACAATATCCCATGTCTCCCAAAGAACTAGCCACCTTAAAGGATTACTTGGATTCTAATCTCCAAAGGGGGTTCATCCGACCATCTACTTCCCCAGCATCTGCTCCTACCTTCTTTGTACCAAAGAAGCCTGACCCGTTGGCACCTGCAAACCAGGAGACACCCATGAGAGTGGTCCACGATTTCAGTTTTTTAAATAAACAAACAAAAAAAGAAACTTATCCATTGCCTTTAATCTCTGATCTGCTGGATCGCTTACAGAAGGCACACATTTTTACCAGGTTGGATCTCAGGAGTGCGTACAATCTGATCCGGATGAAAGAGGGGCACGAATATCTTCGACACCAGGTTTGGTAAATTTGAGTACCTTGTTTTGCCCTTTGGCTTGTCTAATGCAGGAGCCATATTTTCCAGATTTATGAATCAATTTTTCTCTGATTTACTAGATAAGTATCTGGTCATTTATCTAGATGACATATTAATTTTCTCTGAGGATGCTACAACTCATGTAACCCATGTACGTAATGTCTTACAAAGACTGAGAGAGAACAAGCTATTCGCCAAGCTAGAAAAGTGTGCCTTTGATTTAATTGAATTACATTTCCTGGGCTATAAAGTATCAACAGAAGGCATATCCATGGATCCTTCTAAGGTCCAGGCAATTCTCTCTTGGCCACCTCCCCGAAATGTTAAAGAAGTACAAAGATATCTAGGATTTTGCGATTTCTACAGGTGGTTCATAAAAAACTTTAGTGACAGGGCTAGACCCCTCACACAGCTTTTGAAGAAAGGATCAAAATTCATTTGGGGGGAGAGAGAGCAAGCAGCCTTCCAAGAATTTAAGCAACGCTTTGCATCCCAGCCGCTGTTAAGACACCCTGATCCCACAAAGCAATTCATAATGCATTCAGATGCTTCAGATATTGCCATTGGGGCAGTGTTATTGCAATATACAAACAAAACCGAGAATACATTGCTTCCGTGTGCCTGTTTTTCATGCATGCTCTCACCAGCAGAGAGAAACTATGATGTTTTTAACAAGGAGTTGCTGGCAATTAAAGCAGCATTCCAAGAGTGGAGGCACTGGCTAGAAGGTGCAGCCTTTCCTGTGAAAGTTTGCACCGATCACAAGAATTTACAGCTTCTACAAAACACCAGATCCCTCACCCCACGCCAAATCAGATGGAGCCAGTTTTTCTCCCGTTTCAATTTTGTGATTTCTTATGTGCCCAGGGCGCAAAACTGCTTGGCAGACGCCCTGTCTCGATCCTTTCAGGCAACCCCCACCACTCACCAGGAGGTACAGGCTACTATATTACAACCTCACAACTTTGATCAGTCTATGAGGGGGAACCAAACAGAGATTTTAGCAGCAGGCAGACAAGCAGAGGACCTATTTACAAGAGTCAGAGCTCAGCAGCAACAGGACCTGTATGCCAGGGCCAGGATGGATGACCTCCAGAGGGGCCCGCAAGACACTCCCCCCCCCCCATTCAATGTGGAGGCAGGAATCCTCTGGCATAGTGGGCGATTATATATTCCCCCTTCATTGAGGGAAGAAGTACTGAGACTTTGCCATGACCATCAAATGGCAGGCCACGGAGGTGTTTTCAAAACTCTCCATAGAGCTCTGAGAGACTACTGGTGGCCTAAGATGACTGCAGCCATAAAGGGTTACGTTGCTTCTTGTCACACCTGCAGACGAGCCAAGCCTCTCCCAGGGAAGCCCACAGGACTCTTGCAACCCCTACCCACCCCCAGTAGGCCTTGGGATACTATCTCCATGGATTTCATCACTGATTTACCCCCGGTCCAGGGGCTGACTTCCATACTAGTGGTGGTGGACCTTTTCACAAAAATGGCGCATTTTATTCCTTGCAAGGGCCTCCCATCTGCACCAGCCACAGCGCAGTTGTTCATGGACCATGTTTTTAGGTATAGAGGCATGGTGAATCACTTGGTGAGTGACAGAGGCCCACAGTTCACTTCCAGGTTCTGGAGGGCCCTTTTCCAGTCATTAGGGGTCCAGATCCACCTGTCATCAGCGCATCATCCTGTTAGTAACGGGCAAGCCGAGAAAATTAACCAATGGTTACAGCAGTATCTCAGGTGTTACACCACTTATCAGCAAGACAATTGGCCAGCCCTGCTCCCCATGGCAGAATTTACTTATAACAACTCTGTACAATCCTCGACCAAGATGTCCCCTTTCCAGGCACTCTACGGGGTTAACCCTCGGGTGTTGCCCACCTCCTCCCAGCAGGGAACTGTTCCAGCCATGGCTGATTTTCTTAAAGAGCAACAAGCCGCACAGGAGTTGTTAAAGGAGCAGCTGAACAGGGCAGAGTGCTTACAAGAGAGCTGCAGATACTCACAGACAAGAGGGGCCAGCGATTGCAGTAGGAGACAGAGTGTGGCTCTCTACCAAGTTTTTGAACTCTACCAGACCCTCCAAGAAATTGGACTCTAAGTTTGTGGGCCCTTTCACTGTGGTACAGCAGATAAATCCAGTGGCTTATCGTTTACAGCTACCAGCATCCATGAAAGTCCATCCAGTGTTTCACAGATCATTGCTAGCCAAAGACCCTCCCCCAAGTGCCTTACGATCGCAACTGCCCCCCCCCACCTCCAGTAATTGTGGAGGGGGAGGAGGAATACGAAGTTGAGGAAATTCTGGACTCTAGGAGGAGGGGAAGGGGCATCCAATATTTCATACACTGGAAAGGGTACCCTGAGGAAGAGTGCACGTGGGAGAATGCCAGAGATGTACATGCTCCAGCACTGGTTCATCGATTCCATCAGCTTTTCCCTCACAAACCCAAGCCTCGCACTCTACCAGAGATTCCTCACTTGGATGAGCAGACAGAGGAATTCGTAAGTTTGCACCTTCCACCCCCGCCTGAAGCCTTGACTCGTTACAGAGGAGGGGGGGGCGCAGTCCTCCACCTCAGGTGTGCATTTCCCAGGGGGGAGGAGGGACGACTCTTCTAATTATCTAGCTATTTTCCAGCAGCGACCACGTGGGCCAGAAGCGTTATCAGACCTGGAGAGCAGCACTGATTCGTCCTTGGAGGAGTTTTCCTTTGAAGACTTTCCATCGTTGCCCAGTTCCCATGGAACCTTAGAAGGAGTCGTTGACTCTTATTCAGCCTCTGGAAGGGAGGGGGCTGAAATGGAATGTGAATCTGGAGGGGAGGGTGATGTCATGAGTAAGGATGGTGAGCAGGGGGCTCCCATCCAGGCTATAAAGCGCATGCGTAGTACTGAGGAATTAGGTGGCCATTCAAAGAGACACAGATCAGGCCTGCCTTAGTCTTTGGGGTTTATATGTCTGGGTTTTTCCCACGCTTCTTCAGTTTGTTAGGATTCTCTGTTATGTAGCAGTAATAAAACACTAGAGACCTATTCCTTGTCTCAGCGTGGTTCCTGGCTGTTAGGACAGCTGGTAACACTGAGTTGCATTTATTGTTTTGATTTCAGGCATCAAGGCATCAAGATTGTTAAGTATCATTTCATCTTGCATCCCATCCAGAGACACTGTTGTGAGATGAGTGGCCATATAAATCATTTAAATAAATAAAATGAGCAAATAAAACAAATAGTTAAATAATTTAAGTGACCTTAATTATTAACTAAGGGACGCGGTGGCGCTGCGGGTTAAACCGCTGAGCTGTCGATCGGAAGGTCGGCGGTTTGAAACCGCGCGGCGGGGTGAGCTCCCGTTGCTCGTCCCAGCTCCTGCTTACCTAGCAGTTCGAAAACATGCAAATGTGAGTAGATCAATAGGTACCGCTTCAGCAGGAAGGTAACGGCGTTCCGAGTCGTCATGCTGGCCACATGACCCGGAAGTGTCCTATGGACAACGCCGGCTCCAAGGCTTAGAAACGGAGATGAGCACCGCCCCCTAGAGTCGGACTCGACTGGACTTTACGTCAAGGGAAACCTTTACCTTTTAATTATTAACTGTGGAGGGTATTATCATTTTCCCTTTATTAGGGTCAGATCACTTCCTGGTCCAAATGCAATTGACTGCCACACATCCCCTCCATAGGGCCAAACTCATTCAGATGGTCTGCCCTAGGCACCTTATGGATCCTGCTAGTTTCTAGCAGGTGCTTGGAGATTTCCCCAACAATCTAGTGGGGTAAGGCCTGGTTCACCACTGACAAGAAGTGGCATTTAGGGCCCTTGATGAAATTGCTCCTAAGCAGTGTCTCTTTCTCAGCTGATCATGAGTATCTCCTTTATATCTGGATAATTCTTCTGGAGGGCATTTGGGGTGTGACACCACCAAATTTTTGTCAGTGGATTCTTTAGGTATTTTGCTTTTGTATTCTTAAATATTTTGCATTTTGCTATTTGTTGTAAGCCACTCTGAAGGAAAGTAGACCTGGTCTTGGAAATGGGGAAGGAATGAGCAAACCACTAAGGGGGGACTTTCAGAAGAAAATACTCAGTCCTGCGAAAGAGGAAGGTGTGAGAAAGAAACTCAAAATAACCCTTTCATTATTTTGTTTGGTATAAGATGGAACAGAGAGAAACTCTAACAAGTTTTCAAGATTTTGTTATTCTTGGAATTTCTGCTGTGCCTGTTTCATGATCTTGTGTACCTCAAAGGGCTAACATCAAAATCAACAGTCTCACCAGTCTCTCATCTATGGTTACCAGATAGCTGAACAGGCAAAGAAGAACATAGACAATTGGAAAGGAGGACACACTGTTTAACTTTTCTGGCATCTGTGACACTGTTTAACTTTCTGGGCATCTGTGACAATAATTGCAGTGAAAAACTGCAAAAAAAGAAGTATTTATGCCTACATGTATCTTAAATTATTTTTCCAGCATCAGAAAGACTGGTTTTTCAATTGCAGGAAAGTGCTAGAGCTCCTTAGGAGGCAAAAGCCTCCAGTATGTAACTGATTAAGGTCTTGTCAATTTCAGGCAGCAGCACAAGCAGGGCAGAGGGTCCTAATCAAGGTCACAGAGCTGAGCTTGTTAACTTGTGGTTAGCACTTATTAGGGATGTGCTGTGCTACAGAGAAAACATGCTCAGAAAGAGATACCCTTGTAGATCAGTGTTTCTCAATCTCCTCAACTTTAAGATGTGTGGACTTCAGCTCCCAGAATTCCCCAGCCAGTACCTGTTGTAGCTACTCGAAAAGCTGGACAATATTTGATTTTAAGGCTATGCCTGCTGGACCAAGGACATGAGAACAAAAAGGACATATCCTCTATTTTACCAGACGTCTGGTAACCCTAATCAGACCTAGAACATGATGACTCACCTTCAAGGTGCCCTGCTGTCTGCATAACAAGTTGCTAAGGCATTATTATAGCATCAACAGCAGTTGAATACACAGATAACAAACCTACAGTACAATTGTGAGAAATAAACACAAAATAACCCCATCTTGATTTTTTTGTCTGGTATAAGATGAAGTGGAGAGAAACTCTGACAAGCTTTCAAGATTTCTGTTATTCTACACTACAACAATAAAAAACATTCCTTGAATCCCTGCTGAGCTTGATTCCTAACCTGGTCTACCTAGAAGCTCAGACAGCTGCTAAGAGTCTGTTTAGATCAGTGTTTCTCAACCTTAACCATTTTAAGATGTATTGACTTTATGCTGGCTGGAGTATTCAGGGAGCTGAAGTCCACACATCTTAAAATGTGTAATAAGTAAAATAAAATGAGAATTGTGTATTTCCTTTTGCAGAAAAGTAGAATGTAACAAATGAAACACACACACACACACACAACTCATTATCCGTTAACCCTCTGAAAGCCATTTAAAAGACCAAATTAAAAGGTATGCTTTAAAGTCTTTCCTAAAAACAGAGACAGGGGCCAATCTTGACTTGGAGAGAATGCATTCCAGAAGTCAAGATTTATGCAGGAAATGGCTCAACCAGCCAACAAGAAGGCATGATGCTTGAAGGAGACACCTCTGAGGGAAAAAAGCATCAAGAAAGCATCACAGAATTTTATGTCAAGAATTATTGGGTCACAAAGGTTAAACAAAAACAGGTTTGCTTTTGTAATTTTCTAGACATTAAAACAATAATTGCCCAGGCTGGATATGTATAACACATTTTATATGTTACAAGGAATGTTCTTAATTCATTTTTAATTATGCATTTAGTGGCATACAGTAAAATGAACCAGTCTGCTCCATGCAATATGAGAAGGGAACAACAATTGAAACTTGGATCTGAAGAAGGACCTAAGGTCTGACTCTTGGGATCTTTAAAATGGTCAGAATGCCCTCTCTCCTCGAGAGCTTCTTTTTTTTTTCATTTGAGGCCCTTTCCAGACACTTCCTTCTCAACACGTTTTGTGCCAACATAATTTTTTCTTGATTGGACTAAAAATGCAAATGAAGTATATAATCTTCTTTGATATTACAAAGTACAGAACAGTATATTAAAACTGAGTATGTTAAAATTACAAGACAAAAACATACTGTTTCACATGCAAAGTGTAGGACACCTGCAAGTAGCCATCCTTTTCATGTTTGCTAAACTAATATAAACAAAGTTTATATTCACATGCCCAATGTGGACTTTTTTTTTGGACACTGAGCCTACATTCAGTTGTCTTTTCCTATCTCTCTGTTTAACGTATTGCCTAAGGTAGAATACTGAGGAACTCTAAAACTGGAGAGTTTGCATATTATTTTGTCATTTTTAGTAGGTCCTGGTAAATACATTGCCCTAAATTTGCTTTATTCAAGCTATTTAAAAAATTTAATGTTCCTTTTCCTATTTTTCTTGGCAGCAAATTCAGATATGAGATCATCAGTGACATTCCCCTTACAAGACTCCATTCTACAAAGTGACCAGATAATGACAGTCTTGATTGCAGCACTGCAAAAAAGCAATTTATTTTTAATCAATTACAGTTTGGAGAAAGTTCTTTGTCCTTCACAATTTTGAAATGGAAACAAAGGTGAAAAGCTACAATAATATTTAGAAAAGATAAAATAAGAAATTGGTTGAAACTTATCATCTCAATATTATGTGTGCTTTAGAAGCATCTTTCCATTTGCATTATATAGGAAGAATATAAAATATTTTAGTCTTAAGGGAAGAGAAGTTTGGGAGTTTTACAAAAGCATCAGCATCTCTCTCCAAAGAATCCTGATTCTGGGTGGTCTGTTCCAATCTGATCATAAAACCACATGGAAGCAAAAGAGTGTTTCTTCAGCTCAATTTTAAGTCCTTAATATAAGATTATATGTTTCTACCTTGAATGTATCACTCCCATCTAAACATTTTTGAACTTCAAGTTCATGAGATTTAAGAATGACAAAAAGAAATTATTGTGTATCAAGAACTTTAGCTGAGCCAGTAAGTATTCCTTGCTAGTAGAAGGTAGAAATTTAATTCACCTCCCAGACCCTCTAATTAGGCCAAGCTTGGAGTATGACTTAATGGGCCATATATCAACTAAATTCTCAGGTCAAACAAGAGGACCAAGGCTCAATAAATGGAGTGGGTGGGTGTCTGGGGGAACCCAAAATACTGAAATAATTTTGGATTCTTTTATTCTGACTTGTTAGTTGACAACCTTCATTCAAAAGAATTAATCTGATCATTTCAAATGTTGAATCGTACTTGGATGGGGGCTTCTGCTGGTGATTGCTTCTTTGCCTATCTCCCCAAAATATGTTCTCTGAGGAAGTTCTAACTACATGGGGTAGGCTAAGAGAAACGAGACCTCATACATCAGAATATTTCAAAATCAGAGCAAGCCAGTAAGCCATCATATGATAGGCTCAGGTATCTTACTTTTCCTTTGTCCCATTCTGTGGGGGATTTTTAATGAACTGTCTGTAATTTTAGAAGTGCTATAGGAATATTTTCTCCAACCATTATTATTGTCACAGAAGACTGCTTAAAGTGAAAGTGAGAATTTTACATACTCTGTTTTCTTATTTTAATACAGTTCCTAATTTATAATTAATGTATGTTTTAGTGTCCTGACTCCCAGGGTAGGGGTAGTTTTTTCCCCACCATGCACCTCAAGCTCATGCTATAGTTACGGGAGGTAGCACTACCCAAATTCTACAAATTTATTTGATTTGTCAGGTTTGGCTGTGGGATTTCTATCCATCTCACAAGGTGAGGGTAAGGGGCAGAGTATCCCTGTAAGAGGTAGATGGTAGCAGGAAAAATACTGTAAAGCATGGCAGGGAGGTAGTGGACAGGATATGTAAAACCCAGAGGATTTCTGGGAGAGGAGAGTGGAGACCCCTAATCTTTCACCATACTTGCTGTAGAAAGTATAGAGGATGGCCTTGATGGAGAGAGGGAAGATCTGTTACCAAGGCAGCAAACAGATAAACATGGCTTAAGAGATTTAAGGAAACATCTCAGACAGGCACCACCCTAATTCTCAAGAAGATAAGAGAGGGAGGAGGGGAAGTACATTCAGAACTGCAATATACTATTAATATAGCCATTCTAATAAAAGTAGTGTTAGGCCTATGTTGCATCTGTTTCTTAGTCTGGTCTACCTTGTAGGTCTGACACTGGCTTATCCCTTGCCATTACTTCCAACATTTTGATGATCTTATGTAAAATACCATAAAGCAGCTGATAGAGAAAACCTCTTTCTCTCTCCTCCATGTTGACACTGCTGTATGTACAATATTTTTAAAAATCAACTAATAAATAGGTATTATTGCTCAGGGGAGTAACTCTACCAATATAGAGAAATAAGTAGTAAAATGTTCACTGCATTTTAATACTACCATCTTTGATTACATACATTTTCTTGGGTCCTGACAGATGGAAAACTTTGTACCCTGCTCTTAATTATACTGTACCATTTATGGATTCTTTTATAGTCAACCACTTTTGAGAAGCTGGCGTCTTTGGCTTTTCCTGCTATATATACCAATGAACCCTAGTGTGAACTTCAGCTTAGATTAATTTGATAGCCTGCAGAAAAGGCTTCAGTGAGTTCTTTGTCACTGAGAACATTTATCAAATTATCAAGCCATGGAATTTGTTTCCTCGGGAATTGTATTTGGCTCCTTCTCTCTTGTTAGTGGGAAAGGATTCAGAACTCCTTCCTTCACCAACCCTTTAGGATTGTTCTTATCTTTATGTGCATATTTTAGTTATGTTGTAACTATTTCTTTTATTTTACTTTTGTTACCTGCCTTGTTGGGAAGCCAGAGAATGAAGAGAATATCATGATACCTGGTTTAATTTGACTCTGTTGGGTCAGCATGGGGATTTTCCATCATCACTTTGTATGAATGGCCTTTCCTAGTCAGAAATTGCCAGGTGTTTTTGTCCCCATGCAAAAGCATCTGAAAAATGGCCTGAACGGGTTTCATTGAAAGATGCTTTTGATGAAAACACATCAAAAGTTTTGGCTTTGTCAGTTGAATAGACAGTAGCAGCAGAAAGGGGCTCTACCTGAGACCTTAGGTTCTGTTGCCAGTCAAAATAGATAGTAGATAGACCCGGTTTGATCATCATGCTAAGTCATGTTTAACAATGCTTTGCAAACCACTGTGATTATGTTTGCCCAAGATATTCAGAAAAATCAAATTACGTCTTCATTTAATTTCTGAAACCAGTAATAGACTGATTTGCTATACAGGTAGTCCTCATTTAGCAACTGCCTCATTTAGCAATCATTTGCAGTTGTGACAAAAATAACTTTGTGACCAATCCTTGCATTTATGACCTTTGTAGGTCTGTCAAGCAAAGGAAAGCTGAAGTAAGATCGTAAGCACAGTTGCAGTTTCACTTAGCAACTGCTTTGCTTAATGACCGAGTTGCTGGTCCCAATTGTGGTCGCTCAGCAAGGACCACCTGCAAATCAGTTTCATACACTGCTTTGGCTATCAATGAATAATGAACAGGTCACTTACCTGATACTACTGATATTCTACATATCTAAGCAACTTATCTCTTTACTGGCCTGTAAAAATCTTCCCTTGCTTTGTTCTTCCAAACTTCCACTTCCACTCTCTTGATTTCTTCTTGATTATTCTATTTTCAAGCCGTCCTTGGCTTAACAAAAACTCAATTCTTCCTTAAATTGGATTTATTTCCTAATTTGGCTATGACTGTAACTTTAATGTGGGAACTCCTTTAGCTCCACATTAATCAATCTTGTTTATCCTGAAACCAGCTGTCAGTTGCTACTTGGCTCCTGCCTCGTTTTTACTTCTGAGGAGCTTGTCCAAATCTTTCTTGCCAGAGGGGGACAAAAAGTGATTTTAGATATGTAGTCAGATTCACAGAAACAATTGCAAATAATAAGTATTCATTGCACAAACGTTTAGGATTTTGTATGAAATAGGCTGCACTGCAAAATGTGCAACATGTTAAATTATTCTCATACTGCTGACTTTATAAGGAATGTAAGTTGGTGTGAAATCACTGGAGAATATTGCCTACTATTGTAATTAAAAGATGAAATACGTAGCATAGACAACAGACAATACACAAAGATTAAAATAGGGTTCACCACTCACATAAAAACAGTGAGAACAGCAGCATTAAAGAGGCTTTAAATGTATAATTCCTTAGAATGTGCAAATATTTATATGTACAGTACTATGTTTTCCTTTGAATTGTCCTCCTCAGAATTAATATCATAATGCTTTTTAAACAGACAATCCAATGTAAATAAATTGAATGAAACCCTTGTATGGACACTGTATGCCTTAGCAGATTTGATTCCCTCCATCACCACCTGTCTTATATGATTTTCCAGTAGAACAAAAAAAAAACTTATTTGTAAACATGGATCAGAACCTGTCACCAAGCATTTGCTAAGTTAAAACCTAAACCTAATCCTCAACCATCTTCTGCTTTTTTCTGTGACAGGGATTAATTTTTGGAATTGCCTCAGGGATATTGAAAACTGATTTCTCAGAGATGAAGACAGTTTCTGGGCTTTGAAAACATATGAACTATAAAGATAAACCACTGAGAAGATCAAAAATGCTTCTGGTTATTGAAAAGTCATTTAATTGTAAGTGTTAGGATGCCATTTCTGCTACTGTTGGGATATCATCTATAATAGAGCAATAATTTTTCAGTGTCTAAAAACCCTGAAGGGCAATAAGAAATAGATAACTTAGGCAATGCACTACTTGGTTTTCAGTTGCTAAGAAATATGGAATTTTTTTTCCATATTTAAGCATTTGAAAAGAATGATTTCTTTTAAAATTTATTTCCCTTGCATTTTTATGTTTCTGGTTCTGGACACACTATCACAGTTAGTGACAACAGAAAAACTCTTAAAACTAAATGCTACTTTTGTGTATGTAAGGCTATGGATAGGACTAACAAATCTGGGTTGCAAAAATTCAGACAACTGCTAATGCAGCATAAAAGAGCCAGTTTGGTCGAGTGGTTAAGGCAACGGGCTAGAAGCAGGAGACTGTGAGTTCTAGTCCCGCCTTAGGCATGAAAGCTGGCTGGGTGACATCTCTCAGCCCAATCCATCTCACAGGGTTGCTGTTGTGGGAAAAATAGGAGGAGGAAGGAGTAATAAGTATGTTCATTGCCTTGAGTTATTTATAAAAATAATAAAGGCAGGATAGAAATTTTTTCAAAATAAGGCATTTCTGTTTTTCTTCGCTACCACCCGGTGGTCATCTGGATTTGGTAGCACTTGTTATAGGAATTGTTCCAGACTTAACTATATTTGAATTTTTTTTTAATCCATTCAGTTGTGTCCGATTCTTGGTGACTGCCTGGACAAGTCCCTGCAGTTTTATTGGCAAGGCTTTCAGAAGTGGTTTGCCATTGCCTCCTTCCTAGGGCTGAGAGAGAGTGACTGGCCCAAGGTCACCCAGCTGGCTTTGTGCCTAAGGTGGAACTACAGTTCACAGTCTCCCAGTTTCTAGCCTGATGCCTTCACCAGTACAGCAAACTGGCTCTCTATATTTGAATTAGATGACTTTAAATCAACAGGATTTGATTTAAGTCTCCCTGATTACAATGGAAAACGAATCAGGATCCAGCAAGGTTCATAAGTTAATAACACTGTTTATATAACTGTTTTGCATACTGAAGCATTTTAGGCTAGTAAATTATAATTCTTTTTGGCTTTAAGCAAAAACTAACAGCAATATGTACAATATATAAACATGCACGTACATAAAATTATTTCACCATAAAATTATTGGTTTTGAAAGCATGTTCAAGCAAATAACTACATTTGTTATAACATGAATATTTTTCTATGTAGAAGGTATCAGAAGAGCCAGGAATTCATCCAAATTTCAATGAATGAATTCTGACCTAAAGTTTTGACCTAGAAAATGTTTGAGTTACAAAATCAGTGAGAACTGCTTTGGGTGATCCTCTTATCTCCAGGACTTTGAATATGACTAATTCTGAGTCTTGGAAAATATGGAGATTTCTGACTTAAAAGTTGGAGTTCAGAGCAAGTTGAAGCTGATGTCCATTATTAAGGTTCTGGGATCACCTATATTATCCACCTTTAAAAGTATAAAGTGCACATACAACCAAGAAAGAGAAACTACTTTAACTCATTGGGGCTCTGCAAGTGACTCGAAGAAAAACCAAGCAAACAGAGTAAAACGACTGGTCAATCACAATCAGCCAGGATATGTGAGAAGGTATAAATTATGTTTGTGGA
Organism: Candoia aspera; assembly: GCF_035149785.1. NCBI lineage: Eukaryota > Metazoa > Chordata > Lepidosauria > Squamata > Candoiidae > Candoia > Candoia aspera. The sequence goes on along the minus strand of NC_086157.1, from coordinate 91,010,548 downwards.
CAGTTGACAACCTTATATAGTAAGTATGGATCTTATTAATTTTCAGAGATACCTTAGGTTTTGAAAGAGCACATATGTTTTTAAGGTTGGTAATATTAAGTATATATTGCACAATAAATTACCCCATCCCCAAATCTTTAAAATGACACAGTTCCTCAAAAAACTGGTTATGTATTCATTTTACTTATTTTTTGTCAGACATTTAATTTAGGTATCTTATTAGCCAATGACCACATTTCTCAAATGTTGAGATCTGTACCAGAAAATGAAGCAAATTTTATTAGAGCATATATAAAATGTATAATAAAGAAAAGACTATTTTAAATCTGAAAGGGAGATGTAGAGAGATGTGAATTAAATTAAAAATTAATAAATTAATAAAATCCACGTTTTCCTTAGTCTATATAAGGTAGTGTTTCTCAACCTTGGCAACTTTAAGATGTGTGGACTTCAATTCCCAGAATTCCGCAGCCAGAAACACTGGTATAAACCCTCACATATCTTTTTCTGTAACATCAGTGTTGATACAAAATATTTTTATGTTGTACATGATTAGACTTCAAAGGAAGCTAGTAATAACTAAAGTAATAAATTAGCTCAATTTGTGGGCCCTATATTATAGAACTACGTGCCATGCCTAATTTATTTAGCACTAACTGAATACATTGATTAGTCTTTTGCCAATTTTTAGGTGGAGTTAAATCAAAACTGCTATCCGAATATAAGTTTCATCTTCAGGGAAATGACCTAATTTGAATATGTAACTGAGTTGGCCTTACTATAAAAGATGATCCTCTAATTAGGGATAGAATACTGTACCTAATGGGACGCGGTGGCGCTGCGGGTTAAACCGCTGAGCTGTCGATCGGAAGGTCGGCGGTTCGAAACCGCGCGGCGGGGTGAGCTCCCGTTGCTCGTCCCAGCTTCTGCACACCAAGCAGTTTGAAAACATGCAAATGTGAGTAGATCAATAGGTACCGCTTCAGCAGGAAGGTAACGGCGTTCCGTGAGTCATGCTGGCCACATGACCCGGAAGTGTCCTATGGACAACGCCGGCTCCAAGGCTTTGAAACGGAGATGAGCACCGCCCCCTAGAGTCAGACACGACTGGACTTTACGTCAAGGGAAACCTTTACCTTTACTTTACTGTACCTAATAAGATTGTTTCCAGAGGGTAAGAAAAAGGGTGTACAAACCATGGACTTCTGGTCAATAGGGCGATGTCCAGATTTATAAGCTAGATCAGTTCCAAATCAAGTGTTCATCTGCTTATCTTTTAGTCGCTTCATAGCATATTTTGTAAACAGGAAATCCTTTTCGGTTTATATTACTGGCTTGCAATGCTTTTCACTTGATTTATTACAGGTCCCAAACTGAGAAGAGAGAAAAAAAATAAATTATCTCTTCTTCTTTGAGGGGAAGCAGCTTGTAGAACTGCTGACTGTTTTAGCTGAATCTAGTCTGGATCCAAGAGAATGCCACTTTAAAAGCTCTTTCCCATAATATACAAAATTTGAAACAAGCACGTTAAACCAGATAAAAACTAGTGCATAACTTGAATAAAAAATTTCAAGGGTTAAATCAGAAATCCGATAATATATATATATATAAAAAAGCAGAGCCTAAAAAATTAGTGGTTGATTTACATGAAACCAGAGTAACTCAGCTTGAAAATGCTGATGAATAATGTGCTATAGATATAGAAACAGCTTTGAACGTTAACAAAAATCTACAATTGAAGTTACCTGTCTCCATCCCAGAGATTATTACAATTGCTACAAATTCCTTAAATTGTTGAGCAAGATGAGCATGTATATGTGAGATTTTTTTCATGGCAGTTAGACTATAGGCTTAAAATTGAAGTTGCTTGCTGTGTGATCAACCATTTCCATTCAGTTAAAAAATCTGTCCCGTTGTTCTGAGATTCATAAAATTTAAAGTGCAATGTCGTATTCTGCGTTTATCATGGCATGATCTTTTGAATGGAAAGCATAGAGATAATCTATGCTTTTCCAAAGCACCTCTACTGATGGTTCAGAAGTGGACTTTTTTTTAGTAAACTTTGATCACAGTGCCTGTACAGTGGGCACTTTAAAAAGATGTGTGAAACAGACTCAGCCTCTATATTCAAGCAAATACATTTTTGGCCTGTTTCTAGATATTGGTGTGATTTTTTAAAAAATCCAGATGCTGCTGAGAAATTTTAGAATTAAATCAATAGCAGTCTTTTTTAAGAAAAATACATCTCCTTTTTAGAGACAGATAAGCTGTAGGGGAATTATTGGAATGCATTTTCAGTTCACCCCATTTAGAACAGGAACTGGTTTTCTATCATTTTAGTGTTCTTTTGTGTTTCTTTCTTTCTTTCTGTATTTCTTTTTTAACTCCCCTTTTTAGTAGCTTTTTTTCATGATTAACTTTTCAAAATGTATGTCAGCCAGTTTCCTTCCTTGCTTCCTTCCTTCCTTCCTTCCTTCCCTTCCTTCCTTCCCATGGAATTATTGGTCTCTGCAAGTATAAGTTTTTTCCCCTCTTAGAGTTTTAATTCTATTCAATGTCCTCATTAGTTTTATAGCATATAAAGGCCTTATTTACCCTAATTAAATTGGCCAATTAAAAACCTCAAAGCTCATAAATCCTCCATAAGAGACAGAATGGTTTAATGATGTGTTGGCCAAATATAAATTGATGGAAATTATATTTGCTAGAGGTAAGTAGTTTTTATCGACAAATAGTTATAGTTTGTGATGGGACGTAAAATTACTGACCCACTAATTTTTCTTAATATTATCCACTAAGGTAATAATAATAAAGTACAAGATCCATAATTAGATACTACTCCACCTAAATCTAATTGTTGTACATGGAATATATCACAAACCTACTGTATATGGAAGAGTTTAACCTGATAGATATATGACAACTAAATCCTTCACAGTAAGAATATATTTTTTCCCCACCTCCACAGCAGATTAATTCCCAGTTTGGTTTTTTTTATATCTACACCCTTAGCTGAAGTGATAGATAGGTTTTATAGCAATATCTGATCATGCCCCAATAATGCTACCAATTGTTACAAGAAAGAGTTGTACTGACTTTGCTCATGGGAAGCTGGCAGGGAAAGTCGCAAATGTCGATTATTTGACCATGGGATTCTGCAATGGCGACAACTTCACAGACAAGTCCCCCTCATTCAGCACTGAAACAGTGGTTGTAACTCAAGAACTACCTGTAGTTTTATTGCATTCCATATATTAAAGGCCCCAAGGCATATTTGAAAGATGTTGGGACAAAAGGTATGATCCATGGATGACACCTGCAAGTAAATTTGCAATTTTTTTGGGTAAGACAAATAGGGGTATTAATACTTTGAATCAGCTTATTGCTAAGCAAGTATTTAAACCACCTGAGTTACTGAAAGAGGAATTTGGATTGCTCCAAACTGTGAAATACTAATGCATTTATTAAACAGTTTTTGATTTTACAGTTTGGTCCATAGGTACTGTATTAGCAACACCTAAAACTCCTGAAGAGTTAATATTGGTTTGTGCTTTGGATGAATTTAACACTACAGCTTTTTTTAAAAAAAAAATAAAGTGTTGTTAAGGTAGCTTTTTTTGCAAGAACTCTGGAATAAAGAGCTGGAATACCCCATATTAACAAATCAGTAACTGTGTCAAAAATATAAACTATGTTTCCTATGATTTTAAGATTAATTAGTCACATTTTCATGTTTATTACATACTTGTTCATATCATATGTCTTGTCATATCATATATCTATTACTGTGTTAGGTTTAATATCCATAAATTTGTTAATATGGTATAACAAAGTTCAATGTGGCTTAACAATGCAAGTATACTCTTGAATTACAGTATTTATGGGGATTATTACTAAATCAAGTATTATGAATTTACTGGGGTATAATTCCTTCCTTCCTTCCTTCCTTCCGTCCTTCCTGTCAGTTTTTGACTCCTAGTGACTGCCTGGACAAATCCCTGCAGTTTTCTTGGCAAGAGTTCAGAAGTGCTTCTGTCCTAACAGTCAGAAATCATGCTGAGACGAGGAGTAGGTCTCTAGTGTTTATTACTGCTACATTAACAGAATCCTAACTGAAGAAGCGTGGGAAAAACCCAGACATATAAACCCCAAAGGCTAAGGCGGGTCTGATCTGTGTCTCTTTGAATGGCTGCTTAATTCCTCAGTACTACGCATGAGTTTTCCACCCTGGATCGAGGCCCCCTCCTGCTCGCCATCATTATTCATGACAGCTTCCTAGAGCTGAGAGAGAGTGACCAGCCCAAGGTCACCCAATTGGCTTGGTGCCTAAGGCAGAACTATAACTCATAGTCTCCTAAGTTTCTAGCCTGATGCTTTAACCACTACACCAAAGTGGCTCTTTGGGTATGCATGGGGTATAGTAAATATAACTGAATGTAACTAACTGCAAAGTGATGCACATTGAAGCAAATAATCTGAATCTCATATGTACTTTAATGTGGTCTGAGCTGGCAGTGACTAAACTGGAAAGGGATCTTGAAGTTATGATGAAAAGTCAATGAAAATGTTGACTCAGTGTTCAGTTGGTTTTTAAAAGATGAATTTTATTATAGGAATCATTAGGATATTGAGTGAAAAATATGTCTGTCAACACAGTAAGGTCCTTCTACAAATCTATAGTACTAGTGCACTTTATATATTTTGCCTAGTTCAAGTCACCGTTCCACAATAAACACACTGTAAAGAGATGCAGAAAGGGCAACCGAAATGCTTAGTGATTTAGAGTTCTCCTACTAGGAAAAAAATATACGTTTGAAGCTTTTTAGCTTAAAAAGGAGGAAGGACATATACTGTAGAGGAGTACACAAGATATATAGTATAAGAAATCATGTTCATCAGTTGATGGTAGATTGGGGAGACATAGGACCAATAAAAGAACTTAATTATACAACACATAAACTATGGATTTTGCTATCATGTGAGCAAACGGACATAAATTAAGACAGTTTTAAGGGACTAGACAAATTAAGAGAGAACAGGGCTACCAACAGCTTTCATAGCATTATACCACCACCAGAGTCAAACAGCAGTTGCTAAGGAGGAATAGTGGAAAAAGCTGTTGCCATCATGTTCTGATTACAAGCTTACTGCATATATCGTTGATCACCCACCATTCTTTTAGTCATCAGTAGCCTTGTCAGCCTTGTAGACATTCCTCCAAGTTGAATGGGGTACTCCCTCCCACGTGCGAGAGGTGGGAGAGGGAGTACGGCTTATTGATTGGGAAGGATTGTATGGAAATACTCGCCTCCTGAGTGAGAGACAGGGGGCGAGGTGTAGTGGTTGGTGTGCCCCCTCCTAACCAGTGAGAGAAGCCGGGGGGGGCACAGTGAATGAGTGGGTAGGTGATGGTGAGGCCCTGACAACGCCGAGAGCGTGAGCTGGTGCGCTCGAAGAGCCCGCCATTGCATTGTGATTGACTGAGTGTATGAGGGTGTGAGAGATTGTGTGCTTGGATGGAGGAATCTCTATTTTTAACCAGGGGTCTTTGGAGTCCAGGATTGGGGGCTAATGGATTGCAAGACTCGGGGGATTGCAGGGCGGGACAGAGGATCGAGGTGGTGATGGGTCAGGGATGTTATGACGGGAGCCGAAGGGCGGGCCATCTATGGGGAAGGTGCCCCCGGTGTTTATTACCAGTGGCATGTTCCGGCCCTCCGTGCTCAAACCCAGACCCTGGTCAGCAGACCCATGGAGGCCCTGATCTGCGGCTGCTGCTTTGTAACACCAGGTCTGTTAACAACAAGTCCCCTCTTGTTTGTGATTTGATTGCAGACGAGGGGGCTGACCTGGTGTGCATTACTGAAACCTGGCTGGGCCCGGAAGGAGGTGTTCCTCTTTCAGAGATGTGCCTGGCTGGGTTTCGAGTATGGCACCAGCCAAGATCTCAGGGCAGGGGAGGAGGGGTGGCTGTTGTCATCCGGGAATCTCTTGTGGCATTCAGGGGCCATGCTCCACAAGTGACCGGGTGTGAGAGCCTGTTTTTCAAGCTGGGCTCTTGGGAACAGTTGTGGGTGTTACTAGTGTACCAGCCTCCCTGCTGCATAGCTGCTGGAGGCCGTCTCAGGGTTGGTGGTGGGGTTTCCCAGACTTATGGTTCTGGGGGATTTCAACCTGCCTTCCCTGGGACATGCCTCGGAGACAGCTCAGGAGTTCATGACCACCATGGTGGCCATGGACCTGATTCGGATTATTTGAGACCCAACTTGGGACAGTGGCCTCACCCGGGACAAGAAAACTTTCTTGTCGGAGCAATGGCAATGTGATCTGAGGGGAGAAGTACATCTCTCCCCTTTGTCATGGTCAGATCACACACTGGTGAGCCTGAGATTCTCCTATGCCACCCCCCTCCGCAGGGAGGCAGGACCTATTTGATTGGTCCGCCCCCAGCGACTAATGGACCCAGTAGGGTTTCAGAGGGAGCTGGTGGTTATACCCAAGGAACTGCTGCACGGTCCAGCAGAGGCCCTGGCTGCTGCCTGGAATAGGGAAGTGGCCGGGGCCTTGGACAGGATCGCGCCAGTGCGGCCTCTCTTATCCCATTGAACCCGACACTCCCCATGGTTTTTGGAGGAGCTGAGGGTTCTGAAGATGATTAAGGGACGCCTAGAGTGCTGCTGGAGGAAGACAAAGACTGAATCTGACCAAACACAAGCTAGAGCCGCTATTAAGGCCTACTTTGTGGCAGCAAGAGCGGCGAAACGTCAGTATTTTTCTGCTCTTATTGCATCTGCAGAATGCCACCCAGCGGCCCTGTTTAAGATTATCCAATCCCTCTTGGGGAAAGGGGACTTAGAGATGCATCTACAGGGCCAAACTGAGAAGTTTGCTGGGCATCTGCAGGATAGAATCGCTTAGATTCACTCCAAGTTGGACTCTGAGAATGAGGCAGTATCTGTGGAGATTCCCAGGGAACATTCTTACTGTTATCTGGCAATGGTTTGATCCTGTTGAGCCTGAGGAAGTGGACAGGATCCTCTGGACTGTAAACACCACCACTTGCCAATTAGATCCATGCCTCTCCTGGCTGCTGAAGGCAGCTCAGGAGGGGACATGTGGTTGGGTCCAGGCGATGGTAAATGCATCCTTGAGAGAGGGTGTATTTCCAGCAGCCTTTAAAGATGCGCTGGTGTGCCCTCTCCTCAAGAAACCATTGCTGGATCCCAGCGTACTGGACAACTTTCACCCAGTTTCCCACCTCCCCTTTTTGGGAAAAGTGGTTGAGAAAGTGGTGGCTTTGCAGCTCCAGAGGATCCTGGATGAAACGGATTATCTAGACCCCTTCCAGTAAAGTTTCAGGCCCGGTTATGGGACAAAAACGGCATTGGTTGCACTTATGGATGATCTCTGGCAGGAGCAGGATGGAGAAAGTGCATCCATCCTGGCTCTTCTTGAGCTCTCAGTGGCTTTCAATACCATCGACCAAGGTATCCTTTTGGGTTGGCTCAGGGAGATAGGGGTGGGTGGCGTAGTCTTGCGCTGGTTCACCTCCTTCCTCCAGGGCCGGTCCCAATTGGTGTTGATAGGGGAGGAGAGATTGGCCCCATGGCCCCTTCTTTGTGAGGTGCCACAGGGATCAGTACTTTCCCCTCTCCTTTTTAACATCCACATGAAACCGCTGGGCGAGATCATCTGTCACCATGGGATATACAATCAATTGTATATCTCCATCCCGGGTGAAGTAAGTGATGCCGTGACCACTCTTTCCAAGTGTCTGGGGGCTGTGGGGGCCTGGATTGGGAACAACAGGCTTTGACTGAACCCTAGTAAGACTGAGTGGCTGTGGATTAATGGCACCTCGCGTGCCAGGAACCTGTCATCTTTAGTGCTGGATGGGATTGCACTGCCCCAGACAGACCCAGTGTGTAACTTGGGGGTCCTCTTGGACTCATGACTCCTGCTCAAAGAGCAGGTGGCAGTTGTGGCCAGGAGGGCCTTTGCACAACTTCGTGTTGTGCACCAGTTACACCCTTCCTTGGACCTAGAGGCCCTCCGAACAGTCACTCATGCCCTGGTCATTCCCATATAGACTACTGTAATGCGCTCTACATGGGGCTACCCTTGAAGAATATCTGTAAGCTACAGCTGGTCCAGAATGTGGCTCCGTGGACGATCTTGGGTGTCCCAAGATTTGCACACATAACACCTTTGTTGCGTGAGCTGCACTGGGTCCCAGTTTGCTTCTGGGTCCAATTCAAGGTGTTGGTCATCACTTTTAAAGCCCTACATGGCATGGGACCAGGATATCTGAGGGACCGTCTCATCCCTATTACAGTGACCTGCCCCATCCGGTCATGCAGGGAGGGCATGTTACAGACCCCATCTATAAAAGAATTTCACCTAGCAGAGTCTCGGAAGCGTGTCTTCTCTGCTGTAGCTCCCGCACCTTGGAAAATCCTTCCCACAGAGGTGAGACAAGCACCCTCACTCCTGGACTTTCGCAAAAGATTAAGGATCTGGTTTTGTCTGCAGGCTTGGAATGGGAGGGGGAATAATTACACCTGGGGATGGCTAGCGCCGTAAAGTGATTCTGAGGGGCCTATTATACTCAAGAACTGATTAAGATCTTTTCGCCATGTAGATTTTATTATATTTGTATTTTTACTGTATTTTGTATTGTAATGGTTTTGAATTTTAATCCTGTTTTATTGTAAGCCACCCAGAGTCCCCCCGTAGGGGAGAGATGGGCGGTGAATAAATTTATTAAATAAATAAATAAATAAAGACAGTTTTAAGGGACTAGACAAATTAAGAGAGAACATGGCTACCAACAGCTTTCATAGCAATATACCACCACCAGAATCAAACAGCAGTTGCTAAGGAGGAATAGTGGAAAAAGCTATTGCCATCATGTTCTGATTACAAGCTTACTGCATATATCTGGTATGACACAGTTGCCCTGATTTAGCAGCATTTTTGTTATGTTCTTATAAGAAAACTGGAAATGGGCTGTAGAAGAAAGATTGGTAAAAATGTTCTCTTTGATTCTGGCAACATTCCACAAAGTGAGCATGAGCCATGATGATCAGCAAAGCATGCTAAACCTAGGAAGATGGTTCACAATTCTATCAGTTGCATTTTGTTGTTTATTCATTTAGTCGCTTCTGACTCTTTGTGACTTCATGGACCAGCCCACGCCAGAGCTTCCTGTCGGTCGTCGACACCCACAGCTCCCCCAGGGACAAGTCCGTCACCTCTAGAATATCATCCATCCATCTTGCCTTTCGTCGGCCCCTCTTCCTTTTGCCTTCCACTCTCCCTAGCATCAGCATCTTCTCCAGGGTGTCCTGTCTTCTCATTGTGTGGCCAAAGTATTTCAGTTTTGCCTTTAATATCATTCCCTCAAGTGAGCAGTCTGGCTTTATTTCCCGGAGGATGGACTGGTTGGATCTTCTTGCAGTCCAAGGCACTCTCAGAATTTTCCTCCAACACCACAGTTCAAAAGCATCGATCTTCCTTCTCTCAGCCTTCCTTATGGTCCAGCTCTCGCAGCCATATGTTACTACGGGGAACACCATTGCTTTAACTATGCGGGCCTTTGTTGTCAGTGTGATGTCTCTGCTCTTAACTATTTTATTGAGATTTATCATTGCTCTTCTCCCAAGGATGAAGCGTCTTCTGATTTCCTGACTGCAGTCAGCATCTGCAGTAATCTTTGCACCTAGGAATACAAAGTCTTTCACTGCTTCTACATTTTCTCCCTCTATTTGCCAGTTATCAATCAAGCTGGTTGCCATAATCTTGGTTTTTTTGAGGTTTAGCTGCAAGCCAGCTTTTGCACTTTCTTCTTTCACCTTCATCATAAGGCTCCTCAGTTAGGCTCCTCTTTCAGCCATCAAAGTGGTATCATCTACATATCTGAGATTGTTAATGTTTCTTCCAGAGATTTTAACTCCAGCCTTGGATTCCTCAAGCCCAGCTTGTCGCATGATGTGTTCTGCATACAAGTTGAATAGGTAGGGTGAGAGTATACAGCCCTGCCGTACTCCTTTCCCAATCTTAAACCAGTCCGTTGTTCCATGGTCTGTTCTTACTGTTGCTACTTGGTTGTTATACAGATTCTTCAGGAGGCATACAAGATGACTTGGTGTCCCCATACCACTAAGAACTTGCCACAATTTGTTATGGTCCACACAGTCAAAGGCTTTAGAATAGTCAATAAAACAGAAATAGATGTTTTTCTGAAACTCCCTGGCTTTTTCCATTATCCAGCGGATATTGGCAATTTGGTCTCTAGTTCCTCTGCCTTTTCTAAAGCCAGCTTGTACATCTGGCAATTCTCACTCCATGAACTGCTGAAGTCTACCTTGAAGGATCTTGAGCATTACCTTACTGGCATGTGAAATGAGTGCCACTGTTCGATAGTTTGAACATTCTTTAGTGTTTCCCTTTTTTGGTATGGGGATATAAGTTGATTTTTTCCAATCTGATGGCCATTCTTGTGTTTTCCACATTTGCTGGCATATAGCATGCATTACCTTGACAGCATCATATTGTAAGATTTTGAACAGTTCAGCTGGGATGCCATCATCTCCTGCTGCCTTGTTATTAGCAATGCTTCTTAAGGCCCACTCAACCTCACTCTTCAGGATGTCTGGCTCTAGCTCACTGACCACACCGTCAAAGCTATCCCCGATATTGTTATCCTTCCTATACAGGTCTTCTGTATATTCTTGCCACCTTTTCTTGATCTCTTCTTCTTCTGTTAGGTCCTTGCCATCTTTGTTTTTGATCATGCCCATTTTTGCCTGGAATTTACCTCCGATGTTTCTAATTTTCTCGAAGAGGTCTCTTGTCCTTCCTATTCTATTGTCTTCTTCCACTTCCGCGCATTGCTTGTTTAAAAATAATTCCTTATCTCTTCTGGCTAACCTCTGAAATTTTGCATTTAATTGGGCATATCTCCCCCTATCACTGTTGCCTTTTGCTTTCCTTCTTTCTTGGGCTACTTCTAGTGTCTCAGCAGACAGCCATTTTGCCTTCTTGGTTTTCTCTTTCTTTGGGATGTATTTTGTTGCCGCCTCCTGAACAATGCTGCCAACTTCTGTCCAGAGTTCTTCCGGGACCCTATCTACTAAGTCCAGTCCCTTAAATCTATTCTTCACCTCCACTGCATATTCCTTAGGAATATTAGTGAGCTCATATCTAGCTGATCTGTGGGTCTTCCCTAATCTCTTTAGTCTGATCCTAAATTGTGCAAGAAGAAGTTCGTGATCTGAACTACAGTCAGCTCCAGGCCTTGTTTTTACTGACTGTACAGATGTCCACCACCTTTGGCTGCAAAGGATGTAATCAATCTGATTTCGGTGTTGTCCATCTGGTGAAGTCCATGTATAAAGCTATCTCTTAGGTTGTTGGAAGAGAGTGTTTGTTATGCAGAGTGAATTGTCTTGGCAAAATTCTATCAGCCTATGTCCTGCTTCATTTTGTTCTCTCAGGCCATACTTACCTGTAATTCGAGGTGTCATTTGACTGCCCACCTTAGCATTCCAGTCTCCTGTGATGAAAATAACATCTCTTTTAGGCATGTTGTCCAGTAGGTGCTGCAGATCCTCATAGAACTGCTCTACTTCAGCTTCTTCAGCATTTGTGGTTGGGGCATATATTTGGATCACTGTGATGTTAGATGGCTTGCCCTGATTTCGAATTCAGATCATTCTGTCGTTTTTTGGATTGCATCCAAGCACTGCTTTAGCCACTTGACTATTAATTATGAAGGCTACTCCATTTCTTCTGTGGTCCTCTTGTCCACAGTAGTAGATCTGGTGGTCATTTGATGTGAAGTGGCTCATTCCAGTCCATTTCAGTTCACTGATGCCCAAAATGTCTGTCTTTAATCTTGACATCTCACCAATAACCACATCCAATTTGCCCTGGCTCATAGATCTTACATTCCAGGTTCCAATGGTGTGCTGATCCTTAGAACGTTGGATTCGCCGTTCACCACCAGCACCGTCGGCTGCTAGCCGTCCTTTTGGCTTTGAGCTAGCTGCGTCATCACGTCTGGGGCTAGTTGAACTCATCCTCTGTTCCTCCCCAGTAGCATTTTGACCATCTTCCGACCTGGGGGTCTCATCTTCCAATGGTATACCGACATATCTCTGGTTGTACTGATCCATTTAGTTTTCATGGCAAGAATACTGGGGTGGGTTGCCATTACCTTCCCCAGGGATCGCATTTAGTCTGACCTCTCTGTCATGACCTTCCCGTCTTGGGTGGCCCTTCACAGTTTAGCTCATGGCATCATTGAGGTGCTCAAGCTCCAGCACCACGACAAGGTAACGATCCTTTGCTGAAGTTGCATAGGATGTCTGGATATGAATTAAACATCTGCTTTTGCAGCAAAAAAGAGTATTTGAGCCAGAAAACCTTTCTCTTTTTCTTTAGGTTTAAAATGAAAAATTCATTTGGGTTATTTAAATCAGAAAGATTAATTATGAAAAATGCTTATTGACTTATACTTTGGAAAACAAATTTATGAAATGTTAGATTATTTTTGCTATTATAATATCACTATCTCAAATGCTATTTATTTAATTGAAATTAATTTTGAGGGATGTCTTTGAATCCTGATACCCCGATCCAACTTTCACAATTATATATGCAACCAAATATATAATATTGCCTTGAATATCATAGAAATACACATGCCAAGGATGTCCCCAAATTTTGTCATGCTTCAAGCCTAGAACAAATACCATTTGAAGGCAGAAGAATCAGTGAAGAGTGCTTATTTTTCTGCCTTATTGTATCTGTACAGACAAGCCAGCATTATTCTTCTGTATACTAAGGCATCTTCTCCATGAAGATGTGGAAGAGAATTGTTAATATATTGTTTTCTATTACAGATTAAGGTTACTATGGTAACTAATCATTTTGGCCAGGTGAAGAGGTTGAATTTAATTGTCCCCTTTTCAGATGTTAATTTTTGCACCTGGGGGGAAGAACTTGCCTGGACTTGTTTTAGTTTCAGTTTCCCTTCTCTGTAGGCATGTAGAGAGTTAAGCAGCTCTCACTGAGAGCCTGTAAGAATGCAGAAGATTTTAAATATGTTTTGCTTTCTGTAAATAAAATTATTTTTATAGAAATGCCTGGTGTGTGACTTTTCTGATCTCTCCTGGGCCAAAGGCTTTCCTAGCAATCTGCCAACAGGTTATGGGCCCAGTAAACAACCCAGTAAGCCCAGTCAAGCCCAGAGAGAAAAGAGAGATCAGTTCCACACCTCATGCACAATTTAAAGGCAGGTAGCAAAGACCTGTGAAGATTTTCTTTGGAGCCACCTGAAGATTTTCCAGCAACTGCCGGTCTACAGGACAAAGAAGCCAGCTGAGGTGACTTGCAAAAGAAGGAAGAAGCCATGGCTACCTCCCAGCCCTCAGTGATGCCTCTGGAGCACCTATCAGAGACCAACTATTTGAATTGGGCCCTGAAGATGGAGATGTATCTTCGCAGAGAGAATCTTTGGCTGCGAATTGGTGAGCAAACCCCCCAAAATCCCAGTGCTGAATGGCTGAGACAGGATGAGTGGGCTAGAGCCACCATTATCCTGGGAGTTGAGGACAATCAGCTAGTCCACATGCGAGGTATGCAGTCTGCAAAGCAACTTTGGGATGCTTTAAGAGACTTGTATATAAAGGCAACAGCAGGGAGTAAAATTACCCTAATAAAAAAGCTGTACAAAGCCTACCTTGCAGAAGGAGATAGGCTTCCTGAACACCTGCATTATATTCAGCAGCTGTTTGTTGAGTTAGAGGAGAGAGGAATGGAATTTACACCTCTCACAAAATCCTATATCCTCCTGTCCTCACTGAATGAAACATGGGACACGCTGATTTGTACCCTGGAGGCTATGCCTGAAGCGGACCTCACCCCATCGTATGTTACACAGCACTTACTCGCTGAATGGGAAAAGAGAGAGGAAAGATCCCCCCCCCATCTCTTCTGGAAAGTTGCAATACCAGAAAACAAGGGAAAAGAAGGGAAAGGAAGCTGAGGCCACAGCACTAGCCAGCCAGCAATGCTTCACCTGTGGTTCAGCTGGACATTTGCAGAAAGACTGTGCCTTGAGACCCAAGAGTAGAAAGACAGAGAAGAAGAACACAAGGGCAGCACAGAAGAAGGCTCTTCAGACAACCCAAATTGCACAGGTTGCTGAGAAGGGTAATTCTGATGTATGGGTGTTAGATTCTGGGGCCAATTGTCATTTATGTAATTGTAAAAGCTCTTTTGTGTCACTGTCTAAAACTGAAAGACAAAGTGTATCTTTGGCTGATGGGTCTATGACCAAAATTATGGGACAAGGTGACTTGTATTTATCCTGCATGGGAGAAACTGTGAAAGGTGTGTTGTATGTGCCTAATTTACAATCAAATCTTTTATCTGTGGCACAATTGGCTGCATCAGGGTATGTCATAACATTTAAGAAAAATGGTTGTGAGATACGTAAAAATGGAAAATTGTGTGCTACTGGTATATTAAAAGACTCCTTGTACATTGTGCAAAATGCAAGGAAGCCAAGCTGCAAGGCTGCAGTTGGCAACACTCCATATCATGACCAATGTGTACACCTGATGCACAGGAGATTTGGTCATGCTAATTTCAAGTATATAGCACAAATGCCACAGCTGTGTGCTGACCTAAAGATAAAACCCTGTGACAAATACTTAGATTGTGTAGTTTGCAAAGAATGCAAAACACTAAAAGCTCCTGTGAGTAAGCACAGTGACAGAGTTACAACTAGACCTTTGGAAATTGTACACTCTGACATTATTGGTCCTTTTGCTCCAAGTCTTAGACAAGCAAGGTATGCAATGACCATCATTGATGATTTCTCAAGATACACATTTATCTACATCTTAAAACACAAAGATAAGGCATTTGAGAAATTTAAAGGTTTTGTGACATGGGCAAATGGAAAATCCCCTAGGCCTGTATCTGCACTCCAATGTGATAGAGGAGGAGAGTACCTTTCTCACAAATTCAGAAGGTTCCTAGTGGAAAAGGGGATAGAACAAATTCTTTCTAACCCTTACACCCCTCAGCAAAATGGTGTTGCTGAAAGAAAGGGCAGAACCTTGCAAAATGCGATGGAATGCATGCTTAAAGATTCACATTTATCTTTTAAGTATTGGGGAGAGGCAATATCTACTGCCTGTTATGTACAAGAGAGATTGTATAACTCTGTGATTCAGGACACTCCATTCCATTTGTTTTATGGTGTGAAACCAAAGGTAAACCATCTGAGAGTGTTTGGTAGCACTGCTTGGGTTCATATTCCAAAACAACAGAGAAGGAAAGGAGGCCCCACAACAAAGAAAGCCATCTTTGTTGGCTATGAACAAAGCCAAAGGAGCTACAGGTTCATAATGGGAGAGAAATTAATAATTAGCAAAAGCACTTCTTTTGCTGAACAAAACTAGGGGAGATTAAACTCTAGCTCTCTAGTTGATCTGACCACCACAAGAGAACAGCAAGGACTTGCTGATGGTGATCTTTTGCCTGATGAGGACATTAAACCAGAAAAGCAAACTGAAGATCTGTCTGATGAGACAGATGCTTCTCAGGAAAGTGATAGGAGTCAAAATTTAAGCCCTGTATTACCTCGCAGATCTCAGAGAAGTAATAAAGGCATTCCTCCATCATGTTTTCAGGCTGAAACAGTAAAGGCTTTTCACATATTTACAGAACTTGAGTCTTTAGAACAAATGAATGCTTCACCACCTGAGATTGCACAAAATTGGCATTCTGCCATGCAACAGGAATTAGCATCCTTGAAAGAAAATAAAACATGGAAACTGGTAGATCTACCTCCCAATGACCGCTGTCTAGGTTGTAGGTGGGTTTTCAAACTGAAAAGGGATGCTGATGGCAAAATCCAAAAATATAAAGCAAGGTTAGTTGCAAAAGGGTTCACTCAAAGGAAAGATTTAGACTTTGACAAGACTTTTGCACCAGTTACTAAAGGTGAATCAATTAGATTACTGTTAAAAATTGCTGCACTCAGGGGGGATGTCAGTTAACCACTATGACATTCAAACTGCATTTCTCTATGGTGATTTAGACCACAGATTATACATGCAGCAACCCCCTGGCTATGTAAAAGGGGAGAATCTAGTCTGTGAACTGCAGAAGTCAATCTATGGGCTAAAACAAGCTGCTAGATCCTGGAACCAAAAATTAGATGAAAAACTGCAGAGTTTTGGTTTTGAAAAAGGAAAAGCAGATCCCTGTGTATATATGAAGGACAAACAAGGCTGTATGTATCTGTGCATTTATGTTGATGATTTGCTGCTGTTCACACCAACAGAAAAACAAAGGCTTGATTCTGAAGCCTGCATGAAAAGCCATTTCATATTAAAAAGCCTTGGAATTGTAACAAATAACCTAGGTTTGGAAAAACACAGGGAGAAGGATGGTAGCTTTCTGTTAAACCAAAGGGGAGATAAAGTTAAAATAATGTGAATGGAAAGACATACAAAGTTGTCAAAGAAAATTGGTTGGCATCTTATTCTGTAGTATAATAAGGGGAGTGTTAATATATTGTTTTCTACTACAGATTAAGGTTACTATGGTAACTAATCATTTTGGCCGGGTGAAGAGGTTGAATTTAATTGTCCCCTTTTCAGATGTTAATTTTTGCACCTGGGGGGAAGAACGTGCCTGGACTTGCTTTAGTTTCAGTTTCCCTTCTCTGTAGGCATGTAGAGAGTTAAGCAGCTCTCACTGAGAGCCTGTAAGAATGCAGAAGATTTTAAATATGTTTTGCTTTCTGTAAATAAAATTATTTTTTATAGAAATGCCTGGTGTGTGACTTTTCTGATCTCTCCTGGGCCAAAGGCTTTCCTAGCAATCTGCCAACAAGAATCACATAAAGGCTCATTGCGACCAATTTGCACTGTTCTTTGAAATTAAAGTTGAATGCAAGTGTTGAGGTGGGTCTTAGTGATGTAATATTTGCAGTCACTTGTCCTGCTATTTTAGATTCTTTCTATGGGAATTATCCAGATGACAGTTCAGCTTTATTGCTCCACCTTACTCACGGAAGTAATCAATCTCATTAATACTCCCTAAATTCAATATCTGAGAGAAAAGATTAAATCTAGTTAAGATGGAAGTGCTATAAGAGCCAGTTTGGTTTTGGGCATGAAAGCCGGCTGGGTGACCTTGGGCCAGTCACTCTTTCTCAGCCCAACTCACCTCACAGGGTTGTTGTGGGGAAAACAGGAGGAGGAGGAAGGAGTATTAGGTATTTCACCACCATGAGTTATTTATAAAAAGTAATAAATGTGGGATAAAAAGGAAAAAGAAAGGAAAGAAAAAGAAAGAAAGAAAGAAAAAGAAACTTATTTGGAGACTAAATTGTTTTAATCTGAACTAAAAGAGCTGTAATCCTTCCTGAACTAGTTGGATTTGGGAATGATTATACACACCTTGATTATATCCTGCCTTGGCCACAGCATGCATTCTGTGTGAAGCTACTTTTGAAATATGGCCAGAAGAAGTAACTGAGGTAAACTATGACAACATGACTGCTAGCTAGTATAAGGTTCATGATGCTGGTATTGATTTTCAGCTCCTTAAGGTAATATCTCCTTTGAGTTCAATTTGACCTCTAGTGATGTCATGGATTGCATGTCCATGTAACTGTCTTAAAATAATAAGGAACTGGTTTGCATTCTTCCAGGATGCATTCTTCAATTTCCCAGTCTAGCCTACAATTCTGGTATTCCTGATGGTTTCTGTTTAAGTACTAGCCAGGTAGCTTAGCTTCTCAAGATCAGCTGAAACCATTTAGATGCTGCCAATTCCTTACTAGGTATGATTTAAGGCATTGCCCTTTAAAGTCCTAAATGGCTTGTGGCCACTGGGTTTCAGAGATTTTCTCCTCAGTTATGAATCTGTCTGGCTCTTAAGATTTCCAAGCCAGGCTCTTTTGAAGATGTCCCCTCTGTCAAACCCTCATTTACCAGGGAGAAAAGAGAAGGGAAGGTCTTCTCCTGCACTGCTCCCAGCCTTTGGAATACTTTCATCCTATGATTGTGGCCTTCACAAGCTTAGCATTTAGGAACTCTGTAGAGGCATAGTTCTTAACTGAGGTGAGTATTATTAAGTTTTTAATCTTTTGCATTTTGTATTTCTTAATTATGTTAGCTAACTTAAATGTTTATCTGAGAAGAAAGGCAAGATATACATTATATAAATAAATAGAATCTTATTCCCTTTTTCTCTTTATTTGTATTTAAGTCATGACGACTTCCTCTGTGTGTGTGTATATTTGTAGTTCCTATTCCTGAGACAGATTTTATTAGGGTTTTTTTTACTGTCAGATACAATAAATCTATACATTAATGTATTTTGATTTTTGATTAATAATCATATTAGGAAATAATATTCCTGCAAATGCTTTGGAAGACGTGAACGAAGTCAGTGTATAATGATAATTACCCTACAATACTAATTTAGAACCCTCATAATGCATGGTTTCTTAAAGTGAATATTTTAAAATTATAACTAATGGATAAGCACTCGTTTTTACAAATGCTTTTAAAAAAATAGTTACAGAGAAATGTCTGTTATCTAAAATGGGACAGACAAGATGTATATTTTCTCTTCAAGCATAGATGTTTGGTTAAGGAAAGGAAAGGAAACAAGAACAGCCCCTACCACATAAAATGATTTAAAAAGTGAAAAGCAAAGATTATTTGTTTTAAACTTTAGCACAAACCAAGGAAATTTTCTAATAATAATTTCAGAAGATGTAATTCTTTTAAACCATTTCTAAATGTTCTTTGCCTGGATGCTTATACTTCGTGAAAAAGAAATTCTAGCCAAAAAATTTCCAAAACCAGTAAGAGATATTACTGTGCTCTAGAGTTCCTTCTAATCAATGATTAACCAGACGGAAGAGTGCTATGTCAGATGCTATTTCAGATACTCATTTTAGTTACTTCATACCATAACTATCTCAAAATTTGCTGCAATGCAGGAGAAAATTGAGGAAAGGAACAAAGCAATAAAACAGACTGTGCTAATACATCTGTTTCCAGATGGGACTCATTCAGTTCAGCACATAATAAAAGTAGAGAAAGGCTCCTCCTGCAAACGAGTTACAAAAATCCCTGTGATAAAGGCTAGCTGAAATAAACATCAATCCTACAAGAAAACAAAATCTTTATTGTGAATGCAAATAATTTGATTTATCTTCATCACACGGAGAGTTTTTAAATCCAAAATCCGTATAGTAAATGAACTGCATGTACAGTGGTGCAGGGGGAAGCGGGGAATCTGCCAAAGAAACAGAATCCAAGCCTCCCACCTCAACCCCCAGCCTTCTCTGCTGGGTGAGGATCTGCAGGCCAAAGGGTGAATTAATCTTCTAATTCCACAAGGTTGCAATCTGACAACATTACTGCCAGCTTAGAATCAATCACAAGAAGCCACAGCAGCGAAGGGAAGAGAGCAGGTGGCTAAGCTTCTGATTTCCTTTTGTTTTGAAGGACTGTGTTTTTATTTCAAAGAAAGGATTTCCCTTTGCTATCAGCTTTGCAGTAAGACAAAAATAATTCCATTCTTAATACAGGATCTTGGACATGTATCCCAGTTTCATCATGTCACACTTAATTGTCATTCATTCCCTGCTTTGCAGATTTTTCTAAAAATTCAAAAGTCATATATTATGCTCAGGGAGTTGTTTTATATTTTAAACATTCAACAGTAACCCTTTAAATTCACAAATTTCAAAAGCTTCCTTCCTTCCTTCCTTTTTATTTTCAAAAATATTTTATAGTCAGGGGCTGGCTGGCTGGCTGGAACATATGTGCTAAAGAATATTTATTTTTTGTCATTTTATCCTTTTTGCAAAATACTGCTTATTTTACAAAGAATGTCTTTGCAATGCTCAAAGTATTCCTTTTTTTAAAATTGATTTTGGAAAACTTTTTTTTCTTTAAAATATGAAGAAGTTGCAAGGTGTGGAATTTGGAAGGAGTGGAAGAGGCATGTCAATTATGTGCATCATAACTGAAAAAGCATCCATGGTCATCTAAAGGTGGGGGTGTTTGGAACCATTAAACCAGCAGTGACACTTCCTAGTATTGGTAGTCCTAGCTTAACAACAACACAGTTGGGACCAGCAACTCCATATCTAAGCGACACAGTTGTTAAGCGAGACAACACATGACCTCGACTTGTGATTTCACTGCCAGTTTCTCCATTGACTGTGACGGTTGGAAATTGGTTGTAAAGCACACAAATGGAGATCACATGACTGCAGGGATGCTGTGATGGTTGTAAGTGTGAGGACCGGTCATAAAGTTACTTCTTCAGTGCTGTCATAACTTCAAACTGTTGCTAAACAGGGCAGTTGTTAAGGTAGTCCTTGTTTAGCAACCAGAATTGGGACAAGCAACTTGGTTATTAAGCAAAGTGGTAACTAAGTGAAACTGCAACTGGGCTTACAATCTTACTTCAGCTTTCCTTTGCTTTACAGATCTATGAAGGTCATAAATGCGAGGATTGGTCGCAAAGTTACTTTTTCATCACTGTT